>NC_081413.1:122617238-124088377 GCF_030272615.1 Cryptomeria japonica
GCGAATGGCAATGGCTGATCTATGGAAGAATTTGGTGTTTCTATCACCTTCCTTAAGCCATAACTCCCTTGATTTTTGTCGCCAATGGATTTCCTCACACCGAAGGATTTCATTTAGATTAGATTTGAAGGATTTTTCTTTGTTAAACAAATCCTCATTCATTCCTGAAGTAATAACAGAATTAGTTATTTCTTCCAACTCAGCCTTAATTCTTAATTTCTCCATATGAATATTCTTGAAATGGCTCATATTCCATTCTTTGATCTTAACCTTAATATACTTGAGCTTCTTATTGAGTATGAATAATCTCGAATTATTCCCTAGAACCGGTTCATTCCACCAAACAAATATAAGATCATATAGCTTAGGCACTTTGAGCCACATTTTCTCAAACCGAAAAGGGGTACCTCCCTCTGATTGTCCCTTGGTGACCTCCAAACAGATTGGGTAGTGATCTGATCTAATAAGCAGGAGAATCGATGACTCTAATACAAGATTTTGTTTGAGCCAATCACCAGTAACAAGAAACCGATCTAGCCGTTCAACAATATTAGTAAAACCCGATCTCCTGTTCGTCCACGTGAAAATTCCATTTTTAGGAACAATGTCTATTAGGTGATTCTTCTCAACAAATTCCAAAAAATCCTTCTAGGACATACCAGTCCTTTGAATTCCCCCACTTTTTTCATTTCCAAAAAGGATCACATTGAAGTCCCCAGCAACCATGCAACTGCCTTCGGTAATACTGCAAAGTCTAATAGCTAAAAGATCCCAATGAACACGTTTATCATGAGCAGAAGATGGTCCATAGACATTAAAAAGATTGAAATTATCATTCCATCCTAGGATAGTTACCAAACAATGTTGCCAATACTTGTCTTCCCCAACAAGAGAGATCCTAACATTCATGGGATTCTAGATGATTCCCAAGCCACCAAAGGCTCCATCTGATTGCCTAAACAGACCATTCCACTGTTTCCAAACTCTCATTTTTGCATCAATCTCAGACTTACTCCATTTAGTGTCTTGTAGTAGCCAAATATCTCCTTTGGTGTCATCAATCTGGCGCTTAATCAAGCACCATTTGTTAGGGGAATTGATGCCCCTGACATTCCAAGATAAGAGTTTCATTGCTCCTGGGGAAGGGTGCTTCCCTTCCCTAAATTAAGTTTGGTTTGACCACTAGCTGCACCAACAATTGCTAGCATTTTTTTTTTTGACTTGCGCCCCCGCTTTCCTTTTGGCTTGAAGTTTGGTTTGTCAATGGTTGAATCTGACTTCCCAAAACCTTTTGTGGAATCCTCCAATATAAGATCAGAGTCAGGCTCAAAGTCTTCTTCCCACTCCGAAGAGGAAGACTCAATTTCTCCATCTTCCAATTCAATACCTAGCGAAGAGAAAATATTATCTCCCATCTCCCCCAGATTTCTAGTAGCGTCCTTTTCCTGAGTGTGAAATTTGCAGTCTTCAATTACCAGTTGACTCCTAGTCTCAAGAGGAGAGGATGGTAGCGAATCCGCTAGTTTAGTTTCAATATCTGCCTATAAGGTTTTAGTCTTTTCCAGAAGCATGAGTAGATCTTGTTGGCTCTCACTTTGATAAGAGGAGGGAGGAGCTATGTTCAAAGTAGTTGCCTCAGTCAAGGGAATATTCTCATTTTCATGAATTTCATTTCTAAAATCCTCCCTAGTATCAATGGAGATAGGAGGTTCCGGTTACAGATTTTCTTCAATAGGAAATTGCATACAGGAATAACTTTTCTGTATCATAGCCGAAACATCACAACCTAAGCCGATGTGATCCAAGGAGAAGCATTTAGGGGAAATGTGCAACTGATCTTCTCTATCAATCTTTTGGATCCAGAACTTCCCTGCACCAATAATTTTAACTTCTTCAGGAATCTTGGTGATTTGATATGTGCAAATGCATATTCTGAGGAAGCTTCCCCATATTTTGTCCTCAAAAATGTCATCAACCGATACAAATGTGCCAATATCTTTGCATATATCCTCAATAACATCAATATGCCAGTAATTTGAGGGACAGTTATAGAGTCTTATCCATACCTTACTGTCTAGTAATACATGAGTCCGGGGATTGAAATTGTGCTGCCATCAATGATGTGAACTTCAATACCATCCAAGATATATGGACCTTTGTTTTTAGCTTGCCATTTCTCCTCATTACTCATAAATTCGATCATATAGAAGTCATTTGGGAGAATATTGATGTCAATATCCTTTCCCCATTATGCTCGACACCAGGACTCAAAGTTACCCTTAACCCGTTTTCCACCTCCCCACTTGATGAAAAAGCAAAACTCAAGCAAATTCGACCTAGCAGAATTAATTTTATTTTCATCCAAAAAGATAGTAGGTCTTATAGTTTTTCTTACCAGTTTAGGATGACGGGGACGATGAGGGGGAAAGGTCTGTCCTCAAAAATCAGTATTTCCCACTCGATCCGAACAAGGGATCCAATTTTTAGGATGAAAATTGGATCTCCAAAACTTGGCATGGTCCGCCCTAGAGTTGTCTTGCCTGAAACACCCATTCCGTATTTGGAAATTACCATGAGAATTCGGAGGGACCAGATTGGGTTCAGAATGTGGATTGCCTCACTCAATTGCCACACCAGGGATGCTAGATTCAGGCAATGGTTGCCAGTTTCGGGGAAACTTGGGAGCAAGATACTTGGCCTTGCAAAACCAACCTTTGCTATTCCAGATGAAACCATTTTCCTTCCATTTTAGCGGGTCAATAGGGCATTGGTTGCCACTCGAATACGGATTTCCATAATTCATCCACGGTCTGGAATATCTATCTCCATGGAAAATGTCTTTTCTCCCAGAATTAGCTAGTTTCTGAGAGGGTTGAAACCTACCTGCTTCAAAGGGAAAGGCAATATCTGCTTCATCGCTCCATGAACCGATCTTTGGAGTGACTTTGTTTTGATTTGGAATCCTCACAACTTGAATGCTCAAACCTCGCATATTGGCATCCCTACTCTTGCTGCCGTTGTCGTTCCTGCTGCCTTCAAATGCCACCATTCGCTCGAGATCACCAAAATGAACTTGACTTCACTAAGGAGCAAGTAAAATTTATCTCTCCATGTATATATTAAATAAAATAGTTCCAAAGTAAAACAATACAAAATTAAATAACTTTTAAGTAAATAAAATACCTCCTAATCAATATCTTTAAAAGGTATCTATTACGTGTTATAATTAAATAAAATTGCTCCAAATCAATATTTGTAAAGGATATCTATAACATATTGTTTAGAGAAATGTATAAAAAGATATCTATAATAGCCTGGAATGAAAGAAAGAAAAAATTCAACTCTATCTATAAATAGGGTCCACTACACAAATATGAATCTTGGATAATTAAGTAAAATTTATTTCCCTTTGAACTTAATTCACCCTTTTTAATATATATAACACTATTTCATAACTGAATTTTTTTTTAAAATTATTTAAATGTTAAATATATACATCCTAAACAGGACCTAAATATTCCACCTTGGAAAATTCGATCTGTGGAGGGACTTTTTTCCAAGATCTGTGCTTATAAATATGAATGAAGAACAGCAGGATTCGGAACAAGAATCTCAAGCCCGATCAATTATGACAGATGCGAGAAAGATGAAAAGCAAAAGAGAAGAAATAGTGACAGATCACATTCTTCAGATCGCTCAATATGCGGCCGCCATTAAGCTGGATCAAACTGTAACAGAACGCGCTCAGACAATTTACAGAGATTTATCTGAGAAAACAGTGTTGAGGAAAGTTAAAATGTGTGCCCTTCACCTCGCTTGCATCTACATCGCCGCCAAACAACTTCACAGAATGAAGACAATGGAGAAATTAGCAGCCTCTGTTAAAGATTTTCAGATTGTGCGCAAAGCTGACATTTATAAGGCAATGCGATACATTAAAAAATATACACCAGAGGCCACTTCTGCTACCAATTTATCAGTCGGCAGCCGCTCTTCCGCTGATGAGGAGAAAGAAATTGATAAATTTGTAGGCAGCGAATCGGTTAGGGCTTATCTGGCTCGCCTTTCACAGCTTCTGAAATCTTCAAATTTGGTGGAGTATGAGATGATTAACTGTGCAGAGAAAATGGCGGCCGAGGCGGCTCAAAATTTGGGGGTTTGTACTACGAGAGCCGGGCCTCACACTCAGGCAGCGACTTTGCTGTGGATTTGTTCGCATTTTGTTGAGAAGAAAGAAGCAGTGGATGTAAATTTGGTGGCTCAGCATTCTGTGGGAAAATACACCATTCGTAACGCTTTCTATGATATGCTTCCTCATTTGCCGGCATGGGTTCCGCAGAATTAGCTTTCTAAAGATGTTTTGGAGAAGCTTCAAGCTACCTGGGCTGGATGCCACCATTACTCACCTTGAAATGGAAATTTTTTGTTTCTTTAAGGTTCATTTAGTGCAGTAGTGTTTTCTGATTTGTTGTACTGTATATTTCCTTAACTTTATTGTCTCACTTCTATTCTTTTTCTCAATTGCAGCGGATTTTAGGAGGAATTCAAAGATTGATTTCCAACTTCAAGACATCAAGGGTCAAATTGACCGGCTGCTCAGAACTAATAAAATATTTCTAGCTCAAGATCTTTGGCATCTCTTGCAAACATATTGATGTTGCTGGTCTATTCTTTTACTGTTCATGCTACTGTGCTATTTTGGGGTTTGTAAGTCTGTATTTTTTGGTCTGCTCTTCATGATCAGCACATTTATGAGACTGCTTATTAGTTGCTGTAATGTTTAAGACAGATTTCATTGTGAACTTTTTGATAGTTGTTTTGGCGATCTTAATCAAACTGATTTCTGTTTATGGTTCAAAGTCATTTTATTGATTGCTGCTATGTTGCTTACTGTTCAGAACAATCTTCATTGTGAGTGTTTTTTTAGTCTTCTTATAATTTTTCTGAATATATTAATATAAAAAATAAAAAAAAATCTTTGTTTAGCATGTTCATTTAAAAAGAATTTTATGATAAATAGTGTAAGAAATTTATATAAAATATGTGCAGAGGTATTCAATGAGTTTAATGATATTAGATTTCTGGAATTCATATTGTTTAGTGTTATTGTTTCTGAATTTGATCATAAAATATATTAGAAGTATTTAAAGAAAGTAATGACATTAGATTTATGTTATTGATTTTGGATTTGATTGTGTGATAAAGTTTGCATCATCATTTGGGATCACACTCTCTGATCCATCATCAAGATTTTCTTCTCCTTGTCCACTTTCCATGATAGATCACACAATGTGATCCTAAACATTTTCAATGAATTTCTTTAAAAGTTTTCAAATACATATTTTAATTTTTTTATGTAAATAAAATGTCAAAAAAATTTCAATGAGTTTACTTATAAAATTTTAAAAATATATATTAAAATATCCATATAAAATCTATATATTTTGATTGAAAGTTCTCAAATTTTTAATAAAAAAATGTACATACAGTTTTTTTTAATTTTTACAAATTATATAAAACAAAGAATAGGAAAAAAGGGCTTCAAACCCTAACCACAATTGTGTCCATGGAGAGATTGTCTACTTCCATGTTTTCACCCCCTCCATTCACAATAGTCATGGCATTTGTCCTGCAACTCACCCCTCATTGTTTAAGATGCCCTTTCTTGGAGTTTTGCCCTTCTTTATGTCTAATCTATCTATCTTGTTCTAATGCTAAGAACAATGTAATTTTATTTTTTATTTTTTCAATTTTGCCTTTCTTCATGTTTAATCCATCTATCGTGTAAATAAAATTTTGTCCTTCTTTATGTCTAATCCATCTAGCTTGTTCTAATTCTAATTGTGATCTAATTTTATTTTTATTTTTTTTAATTTTACACTTCTTTAAATCTAATCCATCTATCTTATCTTAATTCTAACGGTGACTTAATTCTATTTTAATTTTAATTTTATTTTTTGAAATTTTCCCTTCTTTATGTCTAATCCATCTATCTTATTTTAATCTTAAGGGTGATCTAATTATATTTTAATTTTTTACTAAATCTTTCATTTTTAATTTTAATTATTTGAATAATTTTTTTAAAGGGGTAAATACTTTTGATTAGGAATAACACTAGTAAAATTTAAATCTGATGACAAGAACCACAGCACCACAATTATAACCATCACACTATACCGGTATTAGTAATAATTTAAATATATTTTATTTAAAAAATTAATTGATTTAAATATTTTATAAGTTTAAATTATTTTTATAAATAAATTTTATAAGCAAAATGAAAATCCACCTTGTTATTTACTTCTTTAAATCAAAATTATAAATAAATATAAAAATAAAAAAGTTAAAAAACAAAAAATGCTACATAAATAAGGATCTTGTAAAGAAAGGGACTTTATTACAAGTTCTTCCCATTACTAAAAGTTTCAATGAGTTTTCCAAAAAGTAAAATAATTTTTTATTTTTATTTTTTCGCTCCTCCTAGCTTTTAAAAAAATGGCAGATAGATTTAATTGTGTTTTTTAAGTTTTTTTTTGTTTTTTTTTTGGCTCCTCCTAGCTTTTAAGAAAATGGCAAATAGATTTAATTGTGTTTTTTAAATTCATTTTTAAAATGATTTTAGATAGTTTTAATTATTTTCTTATATTCATTTTTACAATGATTTTAGTGATTTTATGTAATTAATTTATATGAAAAATAGTGGAATGAAATTTGTTAGACACAATGCACCACTAAGAGTGGGAGGGGGTGAATCAATGGTTCTGAAATTTTTTCCTTTTAGCTCTCCTTTGAGAGAAACACTGCTTGATAGATCTAACTCAATGCAGACTTACCGGTTAGTAATGAAACTAACTCAAATACACATGCACACACAAGGAGACATCACATAACACCAGTTTATACGAGAAAAACCCAATATGGGAAAAATCGCGGTGAGCAATGTTGCTAGAGTCTACTGCTCCAATCCAGCCTCATAGTAAAACATGGTTACAAAGTTTAGGGCACCAACCCCTGACTTTAGGGCACCAACCCAAGGAGCACCAACCCCTGACTTTAGGGCACCAAACTAAGGAGCTACAATCCCTAATAGATTTATGGGCTACAACCAAAGGAGCACCAACCCCTGCACTAAGCTACAACTCAGTGTTCACAATGCAAACTTCAAAGACATAAGTTGTTGTAACGTTACAAGTGAATCTTGCAACCTTGTCAAATATCTTACTCTGTTGGTGTAGTATCTTCTCTCCTTTACTGACTCACTCTCCTTCTTGCTCTACACCTGTTGCTTCTCTATTGGATTTGCACCTCACTCTCTGCACATCACCAGTTTCACACTTTGCTGGTGTAAGAACTATCGGTTCTTCTCTCCAACTGGTTGAAGGCTTCAACTAGGTTCACTCTCCCTCTTTTAGATGCTTGTTAAGCACTCGACTGATCTTGTCTTTACTTGCAGAAGTCTACCTCTTCGCAATAACACAATATTTTCTCTATTCAGCAGTAGCAAACAATCTCTTTGGCCTCTTTACTTATAGCCCAGATTTCCCACCAAAAGCCAATTCAAAAACCAGGCGGTTAGGGTTTCCTCACCATCCTCGAGGCAAATCAAATCCAATTAGATCTTGCATGATCTGATCTTTCTGACATTTGAATGCATATCTCCGCCATAGTCGCATCTCCTCGATCATGCCTTTCTTTTCTGCGGATTTACTTTTTACCCTCATAGGTAATCCTTTGGTCAATCACTAGAGATCTGTTGGGTTGTTTCCTTCATCGCCTTGATCTTCTCAATTCTCTTAGCTGGCTCGTAGTTGTCTTCCTGACCTCGAGCCTCAAACCCCTACAATAACTCTGTGATATGTCTTGTAATTTGGGTGACCTTTCATTAAGGCTGACCAACCCTGCAACAACCCTGTTGATGTACATTCTATCTTTATCCAAACGCAGGTTTTCCATGTTGACTCCATATCGACTATCTACCAACTTGGCACTTCAAGTCGGTCCAAGTAGGATCATCGACCAACCACCTTACCAGTTTCTTACTTCTTCCGGTTTCAACCATTCTACCAGTTACCTTATCATATCTATTCTCATCTTGACATGTCAATCGAACACACAAACCGGTCTCCAGACTGGTAAATCCAAAGTATGCTCATTCCCACAAATGGGAAATCTTCTGCAATGAAACCTTGCATATATAACCGATGGACTCATATACTAGTTACCACTCTTGATGACATCATGTCATCATCCTTCACAAGACTCCTATCTTTTTACAAAGAGGTTAGATTCCTATACTTACATCTACACAACCTTTCTTCCTGATCAAGGATGTTCCTTCCTCTACTGGTTTGTCATGGTGACAGACACGTCAAACTTCCTTTGACTCTTCTCAAGATGACTGCAACTTCATCCGGTGGGAGTCCTGTTGTTCTGCAATTTCACAACATACCAGTTCGTTCTTCTCTTCCAGTGTTGAAATGATTCAGATAACATTTGGCCTCTTCATCACAAGCAACCACTCAGAACACATCTCCATCTCATTACACAAGTCAGGCACTAACTTGTGATTTTCCTTCCCTTTACCGGTGTTCAACAACACTAAGTGATATCCAAGATATCATATCCTATACTCCATCCTAACAGTGTTGCACATACATCTCTTCTACCGGTGATCATCCCATCCCAGTTGACATCAATGACAACACAATGCCAACAGAATTATATTCTAAAAATTAAAGAAATGATTTTAGTAATTTTATGTAATTAATTTATATAAAAAATAGTAGAATAGAATTATATTCTTAAAAGATTATCTAAAAGTTTAGAAACAAAATAAAATTTCGTAAGAGATAGATTAACAGTATAGTTTTTCAAATAATTATAAATAAAGCCTAAATTTAATAATCATGTAACCTCTTCAAATATAATTTAGTAATATATGATAATTATTTTAGAAATATTATATCATGTAACATAAGAGTTTTTTTCAATGAATCTTATTTATCATGAATATATTGGTTTTGGATATCATTTACATTTCATTTCTCAAACCTATTTAAAATTATAAACAAATTCTATTTTTCATGAATATTGATACACATGTTTAATTTTTGGGTTTTGCTTCGATGGATTTTTCGTCCTAATTAATTTTTACAATAAATATTTAAGTCATACTATTAGATAGATTTTTTTTTAAACAAAAGGTCGAGGCCTATAATATATTAATATTATAAAAATATGTTTACATGGGAGAAAAACAGCTGATGGGAAAGAACACCCTCAAATCTTAGATTCGAACTAGACAAGGCATCTAATCTAAAGAGTCATCCACTAATGAAAAAGGATGACAAAAAACCCAGATATGACAATACACAGACCATAGCAAAACACCATATAGATGGATCTCTATTACATGAGCAAACGATCAATTGCTAAAATTATATCTAATAGGCGAGCTACTAGCCAAGCACAATTGCAGAGTACCAATCCAAAAGAAAATGGGCCAAATGAAATACCTTTGCCACAGACCCAAGATCAGTTTTTCAAAAACCTATCAAAACCGTACACACATAGCAGCTAGAAGACCCATGTAGCTCTGAAACCTTCCTCGACCATTATCCAAAAAAGGTTCTCTTCATGATTTTGAACCAAGCTCAAAAGGAAGAACTGCAGTTGAAGCTTCGAGACAGAGAGCAGAGTTGATGAAGATTACCCAATCATCGAGAAAAAATGGTGCTAAAGGCCTTCATTCAAAAATTTAAAACCCATTTCTTGACTCTTGAGATGAGGCAATGTCTGTTTGAAGAGGAAAAGAGATCCAATGGTCATGGGGGTCAATCAAAGCATAAGAATAGTTCCCACAGAGCATTGAATTTAGAGATTGTCTCTAAGAACAAAGGTTCCCCAATCTGAGTTGTGAATGATTGCATCCAGTGAAGGAAAGAGGCAGGAGAAGTATACCTCAGACCATTCATGAGGGAAATATAAACTGACCTTGCAACCGAATCCTGCATAATGTCAACCCTATTGAAGACCCCACCAATCCTTGCATCACCACTAAGAATGTCATAGTTGGTAAGATGAGAATTTAATTCCTCCGGTGTGAACAGGGAGGTGTGTGCTAAAGAGCCAATTAAGAGTTTGGTGAGGTCTGATGAGACAAATAAATCCATAACCATTGACACCAGCCGCGACACAACCGCTGAGGGGGAGAGAAGGGATTAGCAAATAACTAATCTTCCTCAATAATTCTGCGGACCGCGATAGAATTATTCTAATGCAATATCATTTTTTTATTCAACAATCTAATTTATGGAAATAGATTTAATGAAAATAGTATCTACATTCCATTTCAAGCTTATGTCATTATTTTTTATTATCTTATATTATTAATTTAGTTTAATAATTATTTTGATTATTTATATATTATTGAAAACCTCTTTTTAAACTTTAATCAATTTCATTTAAACAAGTGCTTTTTTTTACTAACTTCGAATTTTGTAAATGGAGATTAGTGGAATCCCTTTAAAATTGAACAAATCTTAATGTTTCTTTAATCCTCACTATCTATCATTTGAAATCTAGCATCTCAAAACTAAATTTTATTCTAAATTTTTTTAATTCATTAAATCTAATGGAAGTGCTAAGTCTACAGTTTAACATATTAATTGATTTTTCTTTTCCTTTTATCTTCGAACACCATCTTGATATTAAATATCCCTCATATCTATTTCATCCTACTTCGTATAAAAAAACTTTACATGCTTCCATCCATAGAAGGGCTATATATGTAGCTTTGATTTTCTCACCTTGACATCTTGTTATAATTGGTTCTTAGAATAGACATCTAGATTTATTCACCTTAATTTTATCATAATCATTTCATTTTAATCACTCTAGTTTCATACTATTGACTAATTACATAATTCCAACTATTCAATTATATTGTTATTGCCAATCAACTAATTATGTTGTTTAAATTATTCGTATCATTTCATGATTGATTAATCAACATTCTCATGATAATTTGCCTTGTTGATTAACTAATTACATTATATTAACTAATTTATCCCATTCCCCCTAATATATCCCTATTGATGCAAGTTTTTATTTTCATATACACTTGTATAAACATAAAAATATTACAAATGTGGGACTGGACTTGAAAAATAATCACTTATATTTTACAAGTCATCTCTTTGTATGATTTTTAATACACTTATTAATTAGTGAGGGAAAATGAGAGGAAATGACCTTAAAATAAAACCAAATTACTAAGAAACTTGTAAATACTATTAGGCAACTATCCCCATTCTACTCTATTCCTCCCTTACAATGAGGGAGACATTGCATTATATAGAAAAATATAATCCTAGACAAATCAGTTCACCTTGAAAAATCCCTTCAAAAGAAGAAATGTGATAGATATTAGCTATGATGAATACCATTGGCAAGCTAACATGTAAGGCATGAAGAAATCTTATAAAATCTATGTGTTCTAATGTTTGGTACAATGTGAAATACCTCTACAAGTTGAAACTTGTAATGACGTTGAAAGTGGATTGACTCCCCTTCCAATATTTTTCCTTTAGTATCGCCTCAAGATAATTTTTGCAACTATTGTAGCTATGGTGTTACTACTTACTAAGTTGCCATTAGTTTTATGTCCAAAGTCATTCTATATACCCTAGTCGGTTATTACTACCGAAACATTCAGTCGGTAAGCACAGAGTAGTCGATTATAGAAGAAAGTAGTCATAGAGTTTAGTATACACCGAGCTGTCTACTGAGTAATACTCTATGTCTACCGAGCAGCAAAAATGATATACTGAGTGAACACACACCGAGTGAAACGTGTTACCAAATTCATTGAACCTAGACACATATGGTAAACGTGTTACAAGATCGAGGAACAGGGAATCATTATCACTTAGGAAATTGCACCTTAAAGATTTTATATGATCTTGAGGTCATCTATCCAATGAAATATTTTGTATCGTTATTCATTTGATGAATCATGTTTGTAAGATCAAAGCATGAATAGATCACCGACATAAGAGATCTATTTATACAACATTAATTGAGGATCAAAAAAAGAGAAGGTGTAGGAAGCAAGACATGTGAAATAGATAAGGAAGCACTGAGTATTGTGACTGTTAGAGACACAGAGGTCACCGAGAAGGATTTCAAAGAATAGTCAAGGAACAGAGTAAACAGAAGGGTTTACTGAGTTAATCTATGGATTACCGAGGTATGCTATAAGCAAGGTAATCTCATTTTGAGCACATAGAATCTGCTATAACATTCCAAATGTGAAGTTACAGATATTTTGTAAAGATTTTATTGTAATATTTTGAGTTGTAAGAAAAACCTTTAACAGGGTAAAAGACTATAACAAAGTCTATAAATTGTAAAGCCTTTAACCAGGTGCAACATTTAGAATAAGTGTTGTAAAATCCTTTAGCAAGGTAGATCTAACGATCTTGATACTCCTAACAGGGTAAGCTATCAGAAATAGCTAAATATGTAGCTCTAACCGAGCAACCTTTATTATTGCAGTAGTGAAGTTGTGGGTGCGATCCCCACCGTAGTTTTTCTCTCTAACCAAGAGTTTCTACATAACCAAAATATATGTGTTATGGAGTGAATCATGTATGATTGTTATTTATTTGTTTTAGCATTATATTATGTTACAATATTTTTTGGTTTATGCTTAATAGTAAAGTTATTCTTGAAGAAAGGACTTGAATTACCGATTCACCCCTCCCCTCTCAGTACATTAGCTTTCCATATTGGGCCTAACAATTGGTATTAGAGCTTGAATCTTGGAAAAGGGTTTAACTACCTAAAGAGAAAGATCTTATCAATGGAAGGCTACAGACAATCTCGGAGAATTGTGAATCTTCAAAATGAATTGGATCATGCTAATCAAGTGATTGCTGACATGCAGAAACAAATGCAAAAATCTTTGAAAGTTAGAAGAAGATTGTCTGATGATTTGTAGGATTCTCAAGAGTTAGTGGAACAAATTGAGACATCATCTAAGAACAGTATATCTAAAGAGACTGAAGAAATGATTGGAGAACTGAAAGAAAAGAACAAAGCACTGACTGATCAACTAACAGCAATGAAAAGAGAACATGAACATTTCAGCACATAGATCAAAGCCAAGGATAAATTAAGAGATCTAGAAAGAGAAAAACAACAACTTGAAGCATTAGTATCTGAAAGGAATGATGAAATCACAAGCTTGACTGAAATTCAATAAAATCAATCAAATCAATTGGGTTATGCACATCATGAAGCAAATCTGAAAGATGATGAGAATCAAGCATTGAAACTTGAAGTATCAAGGTTGATCGATGAACTTGAAACAGAGAAGAAATCCAAAGAAACACTGAAGAAGAGTTATGAAGCATCAAAGATGTTGGATGAGCAACTTAATACAAAAAGACCTAACAAAGTTGCAGGACTCGGTTACAAAGGAAAAGACTCTACCGAGAAGGGAATCCACACTACCGAGAGAGGAAAACATCAAAGCAAGCTGGAAACAAGAAGAACATCAAAGGAAAGAAGCTTATTTGCAATTACTATGGAAAACAAGGACATACTGCCAACATGTGCCAAATCAGAAAAGGTAAGCAATCGAATGTCACAAGGTCTAATGGTTATTGTTACAATTACAATAAATATGGTCACACATCTAACCAATGTAGGACAAAGTCTGCTAGCAATTATCAAAAGGCAAAATTTAAAGGGTTTTGTAAAAACTGCAATAGATATGGACATAGTACCAAGAAGTGTTGGTTTAAGTAGAAGAACTATATGTGGTCTGCACACCGAGAAAATACTAGAAGCTACTGAACTCACACAGATCTTAACCAACAGTATATTGCAGTACCATGGGATTACAATACAAAGATATGGTGTAAATGTTGTGGAAGATATGGACATATAAGTGCCAACTGCTTTATAAGGTTTGGAATGAACAACCAAAGATCATGGAGAAATCCTGGTATGGCATGTTTTCATTGTCACAAAGTTGGACACTTGGCTAGAGATTGCAGAGATCAACCTAGAGGAGACACTGAGGAAACAAGAAGCAAATTACAAATGATTTGGAAAAAGAAGGAAATTGTGTCAAATGAAGAAAGAACCTTACCTACCGAGTTAGGTGCACCTATTCCAAATTAATCAGTGAAGGTATGAAGGGACTACATTCTCTCAAGGTTAAATCTTAACAATTCCTATTTTGTCATGTACTTAATTCAAAATCTGCATAGCTAAAGATGCATTAGGAAATTTGAAATCTTATTAATTCTTTTGGAAGCCTATCTAGTCGGTAAATATAGGAAGTCTGGCTACTTGGTAAAAGTAAAAAAGGAAGTGGTACCGAGTGCATTTAATGTTTTCTTACCTAACTGCACGGAGCCCAATAAGGTAAAATTGTGTACTTAAAGCTTTTGTGCGGTCATTTTACACTTACCAAGTTTTCAAGAAAGCGGAGCAAAGCGATTCAAAGGCAATCAAACCTCCTCCGAAGAGAAATTCAACGTATTTACATCAATCACAACACATTGTCAAGCTAGTTTACCAATCATATTAGTTGTGAATATCTGTTTTACATTTACTAAGTGGAAAGCGTCTACTGTTTAAAAAGTCTTCAAACCCTAAGGATCTTTTGTTAAGTGATTATCCTAAATTTGCAATGGCACCTAAGATCCAGAAGCCTGTTGATGTTGAGAACATTGAAAAGCCCTCACTGAAATACTCTCTAACTCCCAAAGTAGCATCTGAACCGGATGACAAAACTGCATTTTCACTCATTCTGGATAGGGTTTTACTAGTTGAGGATGTCAGATTCTTCACTAAGTGTCGTGTTGAGGAACTAGGTCATCTTGAGATCAAGGACACATATGATGAATTGTGTACCGATGGAAAACTAGATAACAAGTTTGAACACATTAAAGTCAAGGGATTGACCAAAGCCCTAACCTACCTGTGAGTCTTCAAATCCCAGTGGGTTAAATTTGTTTTGAGCAGAGTTCATGATGACTTCATGTGGTTAGAGGAGAAACCATTCAAGATCACCAAGGAAATCATCCACTTGATCACTGATTACCCTATTTATGACCATGCCTGAGCTTAGAAAATTATTTCACAGAAGGAATTTATCACTTTAACTGGAGTAGAATCTGATTGCAGAGGTCTAAAACTGAATAATGTCACAGATGCAGAGCTGAAGTTTGCCATTAGAGTCATGGGCTATCGTTTCTTTCAATCGGAAAGGGAAAACAGTGTACCCTGTGCAGTAGTCGATTTAGCCTATAAAATTGTAAAGAAAGGTATGAATATTGATCTTTGTGAAGTGTTGTTGAAAAATCTGTTTGAAAATCTCAACACCATAAGAAATCCAAAGAAGAACAACTCAGCAAACACACTAAAGTTTGGATCACTTTTGGTATGCATGTTTTTCTTTTTTGAGAAATTCTTTCCATCAGTCGGTAATGTAGTTTGGGAGCTACACCGACAAATCACCCATCAAATCAATGACTTCATCAAATAGCTAGATGATAACTTCAATGATATTATGGATGATTATTTTAGCAAGTTTCAAGAAAAGCTGCATAACAGGTATAGGATTTCACCCAAGTTAGTGGAGAAATACAAGGATGATATATGCTTTGAAGTAGACACCAACTACTGCTATGTCAATGCAGTGGAACCGAGAACTCAATCTTTGCCACCTATGGGTTATGAGATTGATTTTAACATTACACAATAGCAGATAGATGCTTTTCTTGCACTTCCAATGCATGCTATAGAAATCAGGTACGAAACCTATGAAGAAGTTAAAGAAAAAGTTAAGATGAGCATTGTAGTACCTAAGGCTACAAGGAAAGCATCAAAAATGATTAAGGCATTAGCAGAGAAATTTGGAGAAGGTTCTTCCTCCACACCTGTCAAGAGCATTCAAGTCATCACCAAGGAGGAATCTGAAGCCCAAGAAGCAGCTATTACATTGAGCATCGAGTTGCCTAAAGGGAAAATTTTGAAAAGGAAGAAACAAGATACATCAAAGGTATCACTGACCCCTTCAGTAAAGCACCCAAACACAAGATCATTTGCAATATCACTGAGTAAGAAACCAAAGAATGTTGCCACACCAAAGGTAACAAAAACTTATAAGAAATCTACTCGAAGACTCATTTTGATTAAAGAGTCTAGTGACACCGAATCTGAAGATGCAAGTAAATTTCAAATTGTTAAGAGTCAAAAGAAAGATGTACATAGTGTTGATAATTTCTATGCTAATCTAAAACAATATGGTGGATTTGGAGCATTTATATATGTTAAATATGAATCTAGAAATGATGAAGAAAAGAGACAAATAGAAGAAGTTGTAATCTACACACTTCTGAAATTCCGATTGGTCCCATTGGAAGTAACTAATTCTCTTCCAAAAGAATTGTATTTTCATATTGATAATAGGTGAAAATATGCTATGGACTTGGAAAAATAGATGAGAGAAAGAAGTTTGGTACATCTCTTCTCAGACATGTCAGTAGATGAGATCAATGAACACCTGAAAAACCACCAGACAAACTTCCTAGTCAAGCAAAGAGCCTTGAAATTAATGAATGGCCTTTATCTTGAAGTAGAGAATGAGACAAAGGAAAAGTGACAGAAATCTTTCAAATCAAGAATGTTGGTGAACAAGTTGAAGTTGAAATAGTTGATGTCACTGAGCAAGATCCTGATATCACCGAGAAAGACCCTGTTGATACTATACAAATTGATGAGGATATCATGGACACCGAGGTACAAGAACATGAAATGATTGAAGGGAATGCTTATGCCAAACCGGTATCCAGTGAGTCAATTTTGGAACAAGTTCAGTCCTATTCTCCGGTCACTCAGCATGTTTCAACCGAGGCAACTTAGGATACTGAACAAGGAAAAGAGGGTCACAAGTCTACAGAAGGAGAAGCTACTTCTCAGGCCACCAGGGAACAGACTTCTCAAGCCCCTTCTAGCACTGAAAATGTTACAACTGAGACCCAGAGCAAGGATTCACCGAAGGCTACATCTGAGGTTAAAGAAATTGACAAAAGTGTTGCCTCTACCAAGCAACCTATCGAGGGTCAACAAGCCTCCCAAGCCATTGTATTAGTTCAATCGGTGAAAACCTCCTCATCTAAATAAAAGAAAATGAAAAAGCATAGTTTCAAGTTAGATTTGTCAAAACCAATAGTGTTGCCAAATATAGACATATCCAAATTAAAAGGGAAAGCACTTATTGAATTTGGTGAACTATGTAAAGCCAAAGTAGAACAAGAGAAGCAAATGGCTATACAAAAGAAAAACAGAGTACTTCAGAAGGTGAAAGCACTATTAACAAATATGCTACCTGAAGCTAGAGTGACAAAAGATGCAGCCATCCATGTTCAACTGGATGAACTCCTAACTAAAATAGAGACATCTGGAGTAGACGCATCAGAATACTTGAGCAAGTTGAAGGACAAAGAGCTCACTGCAAAAATGATTGAAGAGGTACAGAAAGCTATTGTTATTGGCAAAGTAAAACTTAAAGCTATGAGATTTCCACAATCCATTTTGCATTTCTAGTGTATTTTTTTCTGGATTCGATTGTGTGTATATTTTTCCATCAACGTTTCGAATCACACTCTGTGATTCATCATCAGGATGAAAAGAATTCCCAAGACATGAAAGAATTCCCAAGACATTCTTTCCCCCTCAAGCCAAAATGGTGGAAACGATATATGGATGACACCAATGTATGTTGGCCCCACGGCTTGGACATGTTAGAGGAATTTCATACTCACCTCAACAACATTTCTCCGTCTATTACCTTCACCAAAGAACTTGAATCCAACAACCTTTTATCTTTTCTCGATGTCTTAATCTATAAAAAGCCTGACAGATCCCTTGGTCGTCAGGTGTTTCGCAAAACTACCCACACTGACTTATATCTTCATTCGTCTTCTCATCACCACCAGAGCTAGAAAGTTGGGATCCTCAAAACCTTGGCTTTAAGAGCCCACCGGATTTGTGATAAGGATAACTTAGACCAAGAACTCTCCCATCTTCGTCAAGTCTTCCTTTGGAATGGCTACTCGAACAAGCAGATCACCAGGGCCTTCCTCCAAGCCAAATCTCATTTCCTTTCCATCTCGAATCCCGTGCCCTCTCCATCTCAGGCCACGTATGTCTCTCTCCCTTATGTTGAAGGCATTTCTCACAAAATCTCAAAAATCCTTGGGAAAAAAGGTCTCCGTTGTGCCTTCAAACCTGTTTCCACCATCAAGAGGCATGCCCCACCGCTTAAGGACACTAGGGATGCCTTTTCAGAGTCAGGTGTATACAAGATTGTATGCTCCTATGGAACTCCATACATTGGAGAAACAGGTCATTCGTTCATGACTCAAATTAAAGAGCATAGTGCCGACATTAAGCATGAACATGCCCTCAAATCAGCCTTAGCTGAGCATTCATCAACTACCAAACATCATATCTGTTTGGAGGACACTTAGGTATTGTGTAGGGAGAACAACTTTTTCAAGAGGAAAGTTAAAGAGGCCATTGCCATCATTCAGCACCCATCCAATCTTAATCGAGACGATGGGTTAAACCTTAGCATCTCGTGGCACCCTCTTCTTCTTGCCCTCTAGCGTCATCCCTGCCCCCCTCCTTGACTTCTCCCCCTCTTTCTTCTTCATTTGTGCGTCTCCCTCTCCCCCTTTGGTCTATTTACCTATTTGTTTATTTTCTAGTTTATATTTGCTTTTAGACCTCAGCTTGTGTTTATTTTTATATGCTCATATCTTTTGGAATTGTAAATATCTCTTTTCTTATTTGTTTCTGGGTTTTTGTCTTTTGGTTTATGCCTTTGCGTATATTCCGTTTTGTATTTATAGTCTTTTATTTATTCTTTTAGTTTTTAATTTTTGTCCCATATTCTTTTTTTCTTCTTTGTTTTTTAGTGGTTATGAAGGTGGTGCTTGGCTTTCCTTTTTTCTTTTCTGTGGGTGGTTTATCCCTTGGAGTTTTTTAGGTCTCCCATCCTTCCAGTGGTCTTTTCCTTTTCTCTTTCCTCTCTCCTTGTTTCGCGTGCCTTCCCCCACCCCTCTCCTCTTTATATTTTGCCTCAAATCTGCAACTCAACATCTTTCATGTCTTGGGAATTCTTTTCATCCTGATGATGAATCACGGAGTGTGATTCGAAACGTTGATGGAAAAATATACACACAATCGAATCCAGAAAAAAATACACTAGAAAAGTAAAACTTGTCAAATTTATTGCTGAGTTGTCCCCTCAACTCAAGCACATTCTTTCTTTATTTCAGAAAATCTTTACATTTTCTTTATTCATTAAAGACATCAAGAATAAAACAGAAGTGATTGAGAAAGAGATCACTGATCTCTCCCATACATTGACCACTGAGCCAAATTCTATTCAGAATTTCTATACCAAGTTACAAAAGCTCATGGCTCAACAATTGGAACTTAGGAATGAAGAGCACAAAATAAGGATGGACATTATGACTCTTCAAACCTTATTCATTCCACACTTGTCCTCCGTCGAAGAACAAATCAACAAGGATACATCTTTATCCACTCAGCCATAGGGAAGCACTTTAGATGGACTGATTTCACTGTTAGCCAACATTACAACTTAGAATTCAGTCATGGATAGTGTCAAGGATGCCCTCTCTGCAGCTCTCACCAATGCAAGGACAAAGTATAAATCCATTTTTGACCAGTTGCCTCCACCGAATGGTAACTAAGTTTTGATGTTTGTCAAAAAGGGGGAGTATAGTATCAAAGTATCAAAGGGGGAGTATACCGAGCAAAACAGAGTATCCAAATGCACAGTTGATTTTGACAGGGGAGCAGTAAACACCGAGAAGTGATCAAAGAGAAAAGAACAAGTGCAGTAAACATAGAACATTGATCACCGAGCATGCAAAATCAGAGTTATGAATAGTATATTGATAAGGGGAGTATATCTGAATATACTATTTTATTGACTATTGTATATACTGTCAGTTTAATCAAATTTTGTAAGTATATAGATTTTTTTTGAGTTATGACTTTGAAAGAAGTTTTGTCAAACATCTCAACTAATGTCAAAAGGGGAGATTGTTACTACTTACTAAGTTGCCATTAGTTTTATGTCCAAAGTCATTCTATCTACTCTAGTCAGTTATTACTGCCGAAACATTCAGTTGGTAAGCGTAGAGCAGTCGGTTATAGAAGAAAGTAGTCACAGAGCTTAGTATACACCGAGTTGTCTATCGAGTAACACTCTATGTCTATTGAGTAGAAAAAATGATATGCCGAGTGAACACACACCGAGTGAAATGTGTTACCAGATTCATTGAACCTAGACACATATGGTAAACGTGTTACAAGATCAAGGAACATGGAATCATTATCACTTAGGAAATTGCACCTTAAAGATTTTGTATGATCTTGAGGTCATCTATCCAATGAAATATTTTGTATGGTTATTCATTTGATGAATCATGTTTGTAAGATAGAAGCAGAACAGATCACCGACATAAGAGATCTATTTATACAACATTAATTGAGAATTAAAAAAAAGAGAAGGTGTAGGAAGCAAGACATGTGAAATAGATAAGGAAGCACTGAGTATTGTGACTATTACAGACACAGAGGTCACCGAGAAGGATTTTAGAGAATAGTTAAGGAACAGAGTAAATAGAAGGGTTTACCAAGTTAATCTATGGATTACCGAGGTATGTTATAAGAAAGGTAATCTCATTTTGAGCACATAGAATCTGCTATAACATTCCAGATGTGAAGTTGCAGATATTCTGTAAATATTTTATTGTAATATTTTGAGTTGTAAGAAAAACATTTAATAGGGTAAAAGACTCTAACAAAGTCTATAAATTGTAAAGCCTCTAACCAGGTATAGTATTTAGAATAAGTATTGTAAAATCCTTTAACAAGGTAGATCTAATGATCTTGATACTCCTAACAGGGTAAGCTATCAGAAATAGCTAAACATGTACCTCTAACCGAGCAACCTTTATTATTGTAGTAGTGAAGTTGTGGGTGCCATCCCCAACCCATTTTTTCTCTCTAACCAAGAGTTTTTGCGTAACAAAAATATATGTGTTATGGAGTGAATCATGTATGATTGTTATTTATTTGTTTTAGCATTATATTATGTTACAACAGTTTTTGGTTTATGCTTAACAGTAAATTTATTCTTGAAGAAAGGATTTGAAGTACTGATTCACCCCTCCCCTCTCAGTACATTAGCTTTCCATATTGGGCCTAACATATGGATCCTTGAAAATGTAGAGATATTCTTCTAAAAAATTTAGCAAGCATCATGTTTTAGATGTTGTAGCTATGGATCCTTCAAAATGCGGAGATATTCTTCTAAAATGTTTAGCAAGCATCATGTTTTAGATGTGCAAACCAACATTTTTAATGTCTGAATATTTAGCCAATGGTTTTCCCATAAATATTTATCAAAGTAACACATAATATGAAGAGCATAGTGGTTCCATGTAGCATTGGAAGTGAAAACATTTTATTTTTATGATGGGCCTATATGAAGAGATAAATTAGCCCTTTTAACCAACAACATGATGATACAAAGTTGTTAGACTTAAAAAATTCATATTTCATATGAGCTATTGATCCAAGAAATGATTAATAGTTCCATTTTAACTTTACAATTATTAGAAACATTTGGTGGAGAGGGACCCACCCTTGACAACTAAGTTCATTCTGACCAATAGTGCATCACTTGGGACCTAGAAAATTAAAAAAATTAAAACCTTATGTGATAAGGCCACTTAGTTCTTGTCATGTCACCACTTTTTTCTTCATTGAGCTAGTGAGGTCACAAATGGGGGACCTCATTCCTAATATAACCATTCAAAAATTAATCCCCAATGGGGTTTGAACCTTGATAGAAAGAACAACAACACTACAACTTAACAATCACATCATGTCAATATCATCTCATTAAACCTCTTTTTAAAAATCTCTTAGTACCCACCATTAATGCCCAACCATATTACTCTGACAAATAAAATGATATTATTTCATTGTTTGAATGACAACACTCATATGTTATGAGATGCCACCAAGTGGTCTTCTAATATTGAATGAATGATGCAACTAAATATTTGAGTGTTCTTTTTTCTTTTATAGGGTGGAAACTACCAAACACTTGAGTTGGGAACCTCAACCAATGATGCAACACTTTTCTCTATCAATGATCTAAAAGAGCATTGAATAAAATTAATTAAAACTAATCTACATTAAAATAATTTGAATTTTATGAACTCTCGAAAGATGAGAAAATTGTAAATAATAAAAGAAAGAATTCATCTTTCTATCTTTCCTTTTAAAAAAAAAAATGTTTCTTTTTCTTTTCCATGCTTTCTTTCCTTTCTTATATCTTTTTTATTTTTATTTTTCCTTATTTATTTATTTATTAATTAAAAATTAACTTTAATTTAAAATATTGGTTTGATTTATGATAAAATCATAGAATATATTGACAACTAAATTATGAACAAGTTTTCGTTAATTTGGAAAGAAAAATATATAGTTTTAAACTAACAACTTTTTTACTTGTATCACATTTTAATTAAGTATGTCATTTTCACCTCTTAAAAAGAGAGAAATAGAGACCATTTCAAATGAAATATCAAAAACTAATTAATAAAATAAAACTAAATGGACTCTACCACAAGATTTGAAAAATGTAGAAAAGAGGGGAAGCAAAAGAATACTAGGTTTGTAAAAGAATGACCATGGATTGAAGTGTGAACAAAGAGTGGAGATCTATAGTTGGTGACGACCTCTCAAGGGGATCCTTGATTACTAGTATGAATCTTGCAATTGAGCATCATAAATGGAAAGGTTCCTCAATCTCTCTCTTGATGTTAAGATTGGAAAAAGTGTGGTTTTTAAATACAAAATAAATAAAAAAACTCAATTTTGGGGCAATAGAGTTTGTTTGTAACATCCCCAAATTTTACATAGTATTTTATTCCAATTCATAGTAAATGGTTAGTAAATTGCTATGACTATGAACATATGTTTGGGTATGTGCAGAATCATGAGGGGCCAAAAAGTGGCAATGGGGAAAAATAAACGGGTTTTAAACTTTGCCAAACATGCCAAATTTCACTTTTTTTTTGTATGGGTCGACCAAAATTTTAATTTGGTTTGGTAATACCAAACCAAATCGGATATTTGTTAATAGCAAATATCCAATATTAACAGATAACTATTTTGTGACATCATTATTATGATGTCATTGTTTTTTCCAAATCAGATATATGGTTAAATCAGATATTTGTTTTGGAAACCAAAACAGATATCCGTTTTGCTCAACATAAAAAACATACTTTAGTAAAATGGGCATAACTTTTGTGTTTCTTATTGAAATTTTGATCTTTTATAGGCATTGGAAAGGTAAATCAGAAACCTATCAAATGGATAAGGTAATTTTATAATATTTTAGACCAAATATTAATTATAATCATTATAAGTTAATCTTTCATTTTTAAAACTTTAAATACTCACAAATTTTGCATACAAAGTCTCTTTTTTTTTCCTATCACCTCATTTATCTATCACTTGTCAATCTATACTTCTATAAATATCTTTTATCTATCTCTTAATTCTCTACTTATCTCACTCCTTTTCTCATCCCATCTAGATATTTCCCAAGTTACATCCATCTCTACATATATCTCCATCTTTCTTTTCCTATCTCTCATTCTCCCACTCTATCCTTGTCACTCCTTATTTCTATATCTCTCTAATAATCTCTCTTCTCTCTATTCATCTCTCTCCTCTCCTTATCCTGCCTCTTCCTATTTATTACTTGTCTTTATCACCTTCTTTCTCTCCCTATCTTGTCCCCTCTATCTCTATATCCTAATAGATCTATCTTCATGTATATTTATATCTCATTATCTTTAAATCTCACTTATTCACTCCACCTCTCCTTCCATTTGTCCTATTCTCTCTATCACTTTCTATCCATATCTATCTATATCTCCATCTTCACATCTCTATCTCTTTCCCTATCAATCTCTCTTTATATATCTCCCTAGATATCTTTATATATCTTCCTCTATACATGATTAATCTACCTCTCCTTCTCTTCCTCTATCGCCCTCTCTATGTTTCTCTCCCTTTCTGTACCTTTATCTCTTTATTTACTACCTCTCTATATATCTACGTATCTCTCCCTCCATCTTTCTATATAGCCCCTATATATATATATATATATATATATATATATATATATATATATATATCTCCCTCTCTATCTATCCCTATCTATAATCTCTATTCCTCTCTTTATCATTCTCTTGCACTATCTACATATCTCTATCTATCGATATTCCTTTTCCTTTATTATCTCTATCTCTTCCTTTTTTTTATCTCACTCTCTTAAATACCCCTCTATCCATTTTTCTCTATCTCTTTATGTATTTATCTTTGTCTTTACCTCTCTCTTTATCTATATCTATTCATCTCCCTCTCCCTTTATCTGCATGTTTATCTCTATCTTCCTCTCTCCTTTTAAATCTCTAGATATGTCTCCCTCTTTCTATCCATCCTTGTCCTTTAGTATTTCTCCCTCTCTCTTCATAGTCCTTAATATCTATATCTCTATTTATGTCTCTTTCTCTTTTCTAAGTATGTTTATCTCTCTCTATTTCTCCTTCTATCTCTTCCTCTTTATATATTTATCTCTTCTATCTCTCTTTATTTGTATGTCCCTCTCCATATCTATTTTAATTTATGTAGAGATCTCTCTCCATATTGTTAATGGATCTTGATTATCTTTCTAATTTATATTTTTTTGTGTTAGCTATATTTGGATCTTATTTATTGATGAGGTGTGTGGAATATCTTTCCCTTATAAATTTTATTGTTGAGGAATGGGAGAGGGGGGAGATATGGGAGAGAGTGGTAGAGACTGCAAGAGGGAGAGATGGGGAGAGAAGTAGAGAGAGAGAGAGAGAGAGAGAGAGGGGGGGGGGGGGGAAGAGGGAAGTATCAACAAAGGGAGAGGAAAAGAGAGGTTATAGAAAGGGTTATTTTGTAGGAGAGAGAGAGAGAGGAGGTAGGGGGAAGAGGGAAGTATTAACAAAGGGAGAGGAAAAGAGAGATTATAGAAAGGGTTATTTTGCAGGAGAGAGAGAGAGAGAGAGAGAGAGAGAGAGAGAGAGAGAGAGAGAGAGTTGGGGATAATTATGGGGTAGGAGAAGAGGGGAGAGGAGAAAGTATCAAACAAGGGAGAGGAAAAGAGAGGGTTATTGGGTGGAAGAGAGAATGAGAGAGAGAGGTGTCCTAAAGGGTAATATGGTTCTCTAAGACATGTGTGACCCCTTAAGACCCCATATGACCCCTAATGACACCATATGACTCCTTAGGACACCATATAACCCCTTAGGACACCATATGACCCCTCAGGACACCATAAGACCCCTTTTAACATCCTAGTACATGACATGACCCCTTATGACACCATATGACTCCTTAGGACAATATGATGCCCTAATGGATCATATGGTGTCCTAAGGGGTCATATGGTGTCCTAAGGGGTCATATGGTCTTCTAACACATGTGTGGCCCTTTAGGACCCCATATGACCCCTAACAACACTATATGAACCCTTAGGACACTATATGACCCTTCATGACACCATATGACCCCTTAGGACCATATGATGTCCATATGGTGTCCTAAGGGGTCATATATGAACCCTTAGAACACTATATGACCCTTCATGACACCATATGACCCCTTAGGACCATATGATGTCCATATGGTGTTCTAAGGGGTCATATGGTGTTCTAACACATGCGTCACCCCTTAGGACCTCATATGACTCCTAAAAACACCATATAACCCCTTAGGACACCAAATGACCCCTAACGACACCATATGACCTCTTAGAACACCATACGACCCTTCACAACACCATATAGCCCCTTAGGACCATATGATGTCCATATGTTGTCCTAAGGGGTCATATGTTGTTCTAACACATGTCTGCCCCATTAGGACCCCTTAGGAGAAGATGATGTCCTAATGGGTCATATGGTGTCCTAAGGGGTCATATGGTGTTCTAAAACATGTGTGGCCCCTTAGGACCCCATATGACTAGTAACAACATATGACTTCTTAGGACACCATAAGACCCCTCAGGACACCATATGACCCCTTTTAGCATTCTAGTACATGACATGACCCCTTATGACACCATATTATCCCTTAGGACAATATGATGTCCTAATGGGTCATATGGTCTCTTAAGGGGTCATATGGTCTTCTAACACATGTGTGGCCCTTAGGACACCATATGACCCCTAACGACACCATATGACCCCTTAGGACACCATAGGACCTCTCACGACACCATATGACCCCTTCGGACCATATGATGTCCATATGGTGTCCTAAGGGGTCATATGGTGTTCTAACATATGCGTGACCCATTAGGACCCCATATGACCCCTAATGACATCATATGACCCCTTAGAACACCATATGACCCCTTAGGACAATATGATGTCCTAATGGGTCTAATGATGTCTTAAGGGGTCATATGGTGTTCTAACACGTGTGGACCCTTAGGACCCCATATGACCCATTAGAACATCATATGACCCGTCAAGACACCATATGACCCCTTTTATCATCCTAGTAGATGACATGAGCCCTTAGGACACTATTGTAGCGTCCTAAAATTGTGACACTTGCAATTTTGACCGCATTTGGGTCTTCACGATGGTGACGCAACACTGAACCTGAATGGAGACCCCGAAACTTGCTCATGACACCAAAAACTGCATTTTTCCAGCACCCTGCCTGATTCCTCCTTGCACCCTGCTGTCCCGGGAGGTGGGACCAGAGCGCCCAGTGCCCTGGTCCTTCAGGACCAGGGTGTCCAGCATCCTGGTCCCCCAGGACCATGGCGCCCAGCGCCCTAGTCCCTAGCCCTATTTTGGGCCCGGTCTCCTATGGGACTTTAGGCCTTTTTGTTTGCAAAATTGGAAAATAACATTTCCTGGTCGGCCTAAGGTCGGGAAAATCAGTCTTTCAACCCTAATTGACAAGTATATAAACTGCATTTCCTCTCCCATTTGAGAGGGACATAGATGGAAAAAAAGGCGAAAACGATATTCAAACATTCAAGCATTCAAGCATTCCTTCAAGCAATTGATCATTCTAAGTCTCCATTCAAGGCTAAGTGTTGCATTCAAGACAAGGATTTAACCATTGAAGAGGAGATCACTTACAACACATTACATGCTACAACATACAACATACAACAAACAACAACATCTATACCTTCGCATATAAGGATACAAACATCCTTACAACAAGGTATTAGTACTTGTTTTACATTACATTTACAGCATTTCTCATTTCTTGGTTAATTCCAAAACCGGGGTTTGACCTAAGGGCAAACCCCTAATCCCTAACCCCCCAATTGTCTTCGCTTTTCTGTGTGTAGGTTGCAGGTACGCGGCTGAAATTGAAGATCTGGAATCCTTGTGCAGAGACGAACAGATCCCCCTTCGTTTCGCGGATTTTTCGGAGGACCGTGTGCACGTCGGGCGCCATCGTCCCGTCAACTTTTGCTCAAATTTGTAGGACAGTGCCGTCTCAACATTTTACTGCTAATTCCAGGTCCGCAGCTTCATCCTATATCCCTAACTCAGTTTATAAGCAATCTTTCTCACTTTTTATGCATTCCTAGTTCAATCTTTCCATCTACATTCTTTACAAAAGAGGGTATCCTTGCTATCACAACCCTTGAAACTCATATAGAATCCAATCTTGCATTGCGTGGGATTGGATCTTGTGGGTTTCAACCCCTCTTTTGAATCTAAAGTCCCTCCTAAGTGAAAACCATCAACCCTAGTGACTCTCCCTTCTCCCTCCTCAGAGTTGGGGAGGGGAGAACGACTAGGGTTCGATTTTTCCGCTTTACATTTTGGTGAACCCGACGTGAACATCCTTTCTGATTATTCATAGTTAGGTCTAAAAATTGGATTCCTTGATTACATTTCCATGTTTGATCTTTGGCAAAATTTTAGAGGTTAATTGCATAAAAACCCTAAATTTTCTTTTTAAGTAATTAAACTTGTGAAATGTTTAATTGTTGATGCTTGTTTCAGATCTGCCCTTCTATTACAAGTTATCAATTCATATTTGTGCTTTGATTTTGAAAATTAAGTGGTTAAGTGTCAAAACCCTAATTTTTGAAACCCTCTTGATTCAACCTTTGTCCGACAATTTCACTGATCAAAACATCTCCAAATCGGCTGTAACTTTGGATTCCGCAATAAAATCACAATATCTTTCATCCCTAGAAATTTGGAAAAAAGTTGCGAGGACCGTGTGCACTCCGAGCGCCATCGTCCCCAACATTTTTTCCAAAATTTCGGGAGCGAGATCTTACTGTATTTTCCTGCTAAAATCTAGAATTTTGGCTGATTTTATCAATTTTAACACTTTCAAAATTACAGTCAAAGTTGGTCTAGTGATTGCTTGGATTGAGGCTTCTAATCATTCAAAAATTGTTGAAATTGAAATTTGTGTCAAAATTGTGTTTCTTACAATCCTAAATCTGAAAAGTGTGTTATCATTCATTCGAAATTTCAGTGATTTATTCAAATTTTTGCAATTTGTGACTTTTGAAATTAAGTGCTTAATTACAACAACTTTGATTTCCGCTTTCAAAATTGAATTTTGCATGAAATTGAGTCAATTGTTAATTTTCAAAACTTGCATTGCTCTTAACATTCCCTCTAAAATCATAAAATTCAAAATTTCAGTTTCCTTCTCTTTTTCAAAATTCAAATTTTGCATTTTTCGACAATCTTGGTAGGGTTCAATTTTGAGATTGCAACTTTAATTTGGCCTATCTACAGATCGTAAAATCACTCAATTTTTTTCAGGTTAGCTGTAAAATCATCATAACTTTCATCCCTGCAAATTTTGAAAAAAGTTGCAAGGACCATGTGCACTCCGAGTGCCACGGTCCTGGACATTTTTTCTGAAATTTTGGGAGATTGTCCTGATTGTATTTAACAGCTTAAATCTAGAAGATTGGCTAGTTTTACTGAAATTTGCTACCTCTAAAATTCAAAATCTTCTCTCTCTCTCTAGTGCATGAGTTTTACAACAATAAGCCCTACTTACACTATTCTGTTAGACGAAGCCTTAGAATTAAGTCCTTCCAAGGTTTAATTACTGAGGAGATGGAACCTAATTTGAATGGTCTTTTTAACGAGGACATGGGTAATTCCTCTAAACCTCTTAATGATGAAGAAGCTCTCCATGAGGTTTCTGTAGAACAACTTTCAAAATTGGATAACCAATTTGACAATTTTCGACAATGGATGTCTCAAGAATACCCTGATAGTCAAGCTCTTCCTTTAATTGAGGGCCTAAAACGTATGCTTCAAAGTGATAAGAATGGAATTGATATTTTGCGTGGTATTGCACACATTGTGGATTCAAATGTGATGCCTATTAAAAGTTGTGCCGAAACCTTAGGTTATACACAACCTCCTACTCAAGACAATCATTCTATTCCTTTGATGACTCCTATTGCTAGTATACCTACTTTTACATCAAACATAATGACTACTTCAACACAAGACATTCCTCCTATGATCACCAGTCATGGGGGCAATCCCTCTTCTTCAATTAACCCTCTTCCTTCATTCAATCCAACTTCTTCATTCATTCCTTCAATGAGTGTTCCTATTATATCACCACAAGTGAACATGACGCAAGGGGGCAACTCGTTTAATCATTCCATTCCTCCTTGTAGTGTTCCTCCTGTCCAATCATCTCCTATGACTAACTATCATAGTGTCCCACCACCTTACTCTCTACCTTCTTTCAATAACATAACACCTCCATCACAATCTAACACGTCTAATATGAACTCTTCGACTGAAGCGACCATTAACAATCTTGCACAAACTGTCTCTTCTTTACAGCAACAAATTGCCTCTATGAATCAATCTAAGTTTAGTGTGCCCACATTTGATGTTGTGAGTCCACTTTCTCTTGACATTGTTCGAGCTATTCCCCCTAAACATGTTGAAATTCCGCATCTGGAGCTTTATAATGGTAAGGGTGATCCTCTAACACATGTTAAGACCTTTCAAACAATATGTACTGATTTTGCTTATGACCAAAGGTTGCTTGCAAAATTGTTTACTAGAACATTAAGAGACAAAGCCCTACAATGGTATTGCTCATTGCCTTCCTATTCTATTACTTCTTTCAAACAACTTGCAAATGCTTTCATTCAACAATTTCAAAACAATATAAGTCCTAAAGTTACTTTGATTGATTTAATGCATTGTAAACAAGGTGTTAAAGAAAAAGTGACTGATTTCATTGGTAGATATAAGCATTTGTATGCTCAAATTTCTTTTCCAGTGCCTGACAATGATATTCAAAGAATCTTTATTTCTAATTTACAAAAAGACATTAGAGAAAAACTCCTGTTTTCTGAGTTTACTTCTTTCCAACAGTTGTGCACAACTCTTCACAATTATCAACTGACTGTGAGTCAAATGGAACAATCACATCCTATGGCTCCGAGTGATAAGGGTGATAGTAGTCAACAACCATTTGGGAAGTTTAAACCAAACAGAGAGTCCATTAAATTCAATGAAAACATCATCAACAACAATGTGAATGCAGCATCAGGTGTGTCTCCTATTTCTAAGTTTTTCAAGAAAGAAAGAAAGTTTACTCCTTTGAATGAATCATTGCATAGTATAATGAATAAGTTATTGGAACAAAATGTGCTTACTCTTCCTCCTATAAGGCAAATTGATCCTGCAAAGATTAATTCACCCTATTTTGATAACAAATCTTTTTGTCAATTTCATGGTCAACCTGGGCATGATACTGAAAAATGTTTTGCTTTAAAGGGGAAAATTCAAGATTTGATTGATAATAATACTATCTCTGTTTCTGGTGTGAATGATAAAGGCAATACATCTGTAGCTCTTCCTAGCCAAAATCTTCAGATTTTCACTGATCCATTACCTTCTCATACCTCTAATGCGATTGATACTACTGATTCCTCTGTCTCACCTGATGATCTTGTGTCCATGACTCCGAATGTGATTAAATTTGTAGAGAAACAGAAAATCCCTAAAGAACCTTCCATCACATTTGATTCCAGTGAAACTATCAGGGCACCTGATGGTCCTTTATATATAGTTGCAAAAGTCAAGAATACACCTTGCCGTGGAGTGCTTATTGATCCTTCTTGTATGGTTAATGTCATTACTGAATAACTTCTTTTTACTTTGCAATTGAATCAAGTGATCTATGACAAAATAGATGTGGTTGTGAAACTATTTGATGCATTTTCTTCTCCTGCAATTGGTTCTATTACATTACCTATTGAGGTCCGTAACAAATCCCTTGATGTGAACTTTGCTATTATTCCATCTTCCGAACAATTTCGTGTGAAGCTTGGCTATCCTTGGCTATCTTCCATGAAAGCTATTGCTTCTCCTATTCACAAGTGTTTGAAATTTCCCCATAATGGTGAAGTTGTTACTATCAATCATAGTCTCTTTAAACCAGCTGAAAGAACTTCTAGCGTTCCTCTTGATTACTTTTGGCCTAAACAATTCCAATCTCTTCCTCCGCGAAGTGATCATCTTTTCAAATCTTATCAAAAGTGGAAAACAGATATGATCCTATCTCTAAGTGAACCTAGAACACCCAAACTTGACATTCCTATCATTCTTGAGAATGAAGTTCTTCCTTTGAAAGATAAAACTAATGTCTTTCCTCAAGAAGATTCCCAACCCATCCCTATGGATGTGACTATGCCTATGATTAATAAACTTCCTAAAAGTAGACCTATCCCTCCTCGTCATGATGGACTTGGTCTCCTTCCAAGACCAAATATTCCTCCTTTATATGGAGCAGTTCCTCCTCCTTCCTCTTATGGAGAGAAGAGACCTTCCTCTTCTCCTATTGTTCAGCCTAAGAGACCACAACCTAAACACCCAAGTGATAAGGATGAGAACATTCCTCCTCCTCAATCTTCTCAACTTCCTACTAAGACTAGACGAAATCGTTCTGCACGTGAATGCTGGCGAAAGCGTCGTCTTAGAGCTCAAACTTTGCAATCCCCAAAAACACCTTCAACAAGCATTATTCCATTTTCTCCTCAGTCGACGATTGAGCCAAAATCTCCTAAACATAAGATGCATTATGGTCTTGATCCTGTGCGAGTTAAAGATCCTATTTTTATAAATCTTGATGATGATATAGATGAAAATGTTATTCATGATGAAAATGCTACTTCTCCTGTTCATTCTGATAGTGAATATGAACTTGTTGATATTGATAACCATTTATCTAACAAATTTTCTAAAGCACTTATCCTAGCTCCTAGACAAGAACACCGTGGCTTGGGATATGAACATAGCCCTTGTTTGGATCTTGTGATAGCTCCATCTGCTGTGTTGGATGTTCCTCCTCTAGCGTGTTCCCTGCCTTCCCGAAACATTGATCAGCAAGATCAAGGGGTAGATGACGTGCTAGACTAGTTTCATTAGCATAGCAGATTCTCTCCTCCTCTCTTTTGTTACTTCTTCAATGTGTTATTCTCATTCTTCTATTTGTTGTCCTTAGTGTTGTCTACTTGAGGACGATGCAAAGCATTGAGATCTCTCGATCTCTCTCATGTTGACTCAAAAGACACATGTGTTCCCTTCTTCTAGGTGACCTTCCTTGATTGGGGAATGAAGAAAAATTATGCATACATACATATGATATACATGAATTATCATACAGCATACTGACCCCGAGGAAAGCGAAGTCACCTCGTGCTTTGTGTTTTGTGTCTATTATCCTTGGGCTTATCTCACACTTGGGGGCTAAATCCTTGTGATAACGTGCTTCTTTCCCTTTTTCATTTTCTTATATGTATCACTACCTTAAAGCAATCACCCCCGGTGAGGCGTGTGCGATCACTTTAACGTAGGGGGGCATACATCCCATTCATATCTTTTCAAGATACTTGAAAATTTCTTGACAAATTTAGCTTTGCCTTGAAAAATTTTGACATCTTTCTTGCATGACTCATAGTGAGGGAACCTTGCTACTGACAGTCATGGTTCTCCCTCATGATCTTCCCTTTTACCTTGTCAATCAAAGTCGTAAGATCCTTAGTCCACTGGGGGCTTGGTGTATCTTGCCTCCTTGACGTGGTGAAAGTTTTTCAATATTGTTTCCTTGTACTTTACCGGAAGTATGAGCATACGCTTATACTCCCGCTAAAGTGGGGGCTAAATGTAGCGACCTAAAATTGTGACACTTGCAATTTCAACCGCATTTGGGTCTTCACGATGGCGACGCAACACTGAACCTGAATGGAGACCCCGAAACTTGCTCATGACACCAAAAACTGCATTTTTCCAGCACCCTGCCTGATTCCTCCTTGCACCCTGCTATCCCGGGAGGTGGGACCAGAGCGCCCAGTGCCCTGGTCCTTCAGGACCAGGGCATCTAGCGCCCTGGTCCCCCAGGACCATGGCGCCCAGCGCCCTGGTCCCTGGCCCTATTTTGGGCCCGGTCTCCTATGGGACTTCGGGCCTTTTTGTTTGCAAAATTGGAAAATAACATTTCCTGGTCGGCCTAAGGTTGGGAAAATCAGTCTTTCAACCCTAATTGACAAGTATATAAACTGCATTTCCTCTCCCATTTGAGAGGGACATAGATGGAAAAAAAGGCGAAAACGATATTCAAACATTCAAGCATTCAAGCATTCAAGCATTCCTTCAAGCAATTGATCATTCTAAGTCTCCATTCAAGGCTAAGTGTTGCATTCAAGACAAGGATTCAACCATTGAAGAGGAGATCACTTACAACACATTACATGCTACAACATACAACATACAACAAACAACAACATCTATACCTTCGCATATAAGGATACAAACATCCTTACAACAAGGTATTAGTACTTGTTTTACATTACATTTACAGCATTTCTCATTTCTTGGTTAATTCCAAAACCGGGGTTTGACCTAAGGGCAAACCCCTAATCCCTAACCCCCCAATCATCTTCGCTTTTCTGTGTGTAGGTTGCAGGTACGCAGCTGAAATTGAAGATCTGGAATCCTTGTGTAGAGACGAACAGATCCCCTTTCGTTTCGCGGATTTTTCGGAGGACCGTGTGCACGCCGGGCGCCATCATGCCATCAACTTTTGCTCAAATTTGTAGGACAGTGCCGTCTCGACATTTTACTGCTAATTCCAGGTCCGCAGCTTCATCCTATATCCCTAACTCAGTTTATAAGCGAATCTTTCTCACTTTTTATGCATTCCTAGTTCAATCTTTTCATCTACATTCTTTACAAAAGAGGGTATCCTTGCTATCACAACCCTTGAAACTCATATAGAATCCAATCTTGCATTGCGTGGGATTTGATCTTGTGGGTTTCAACCCCTCTTTTGAATCTAAAGTCCCTCCTAAGTGAAAACCATCAACCCTAGTGACTCTCCCTTCTCCCTCCTCAGAGTTGGGGAGGGGGAGAACGACTAGGGTTCGATTTTTCCGCTTTACAACTATATGACCCCTTAGGACAATATGATGTACTAATGGGTCATATGGTGTCCTAAAAGATTATATGGTGTCCTAAAGGGTCATATGGTGTTCTAACACATGTGTGGCCCCTTAGGACCCCATATGACCCCTAACGATGTCATATTACCCCTTTTAATATCCTAGTCCACTAAAACATGACCTCTTATGACACCATATGACCCCTTAGGACAATATTATATCCTAATCGGTCATATGGTGTTCTAAGGGGTCATATGGTCTTCTAACACGTGTGTCTCCTTAGGACTCCATATGACCCCTAATGATAACATATGACCCCTTAAGACATTGTATGACCCCTCACAACACTATATGATCCATTTGGATCATATGATGTCCATATAGTGTCCTAAGGGGTCATATGGTGTTATAATGCATGCTTGGCCCCTTAGGACGCTATATGATCCCTAATGACACCATATGACCCCTTAGGACAATATGATGTTGTAATGGATCATATGGTGTCCTAAGGGTTTATATGGTGTTCTAACACATGTGTGGCCCCTTAGGACCCCATATGACCCCTAACGACACCAAATGAGTCCTTAGGACACCATATGACCCCTCAAGACACTAATGCATGACATGACCCCTTATGACACCATATGACCCCTTAGGACAATATGATGTCCTAATAGGTCATATGGTGTCCTAAGGGGTCATATGGTGTTCTAACACATGTGTGGCCCCTTAGGACCCCGTATGACCCCTAACAACACCATATGACCCCTTAGGACACCATATGACCCCTCACGACAATATATGATCACTTATGACCATATGATGTCCATATGGTGTTCTAAGGGGTCATATGGTTTTCTAACACATGTGTGGCCTGTTAGGACCCCATATGACCCCTTACAACATCATATGACCCCTTAGGACACCATATGACCCCTTAGGACAATATGATGTCCTAATGGGTCATATGGTGTTTTAATGCATGTGTCTCCTTAGTACCACATGTGATCCCTGGCGACACCATATAACCCCTGAGGACACAATATGACCCCTTAGGACACTATGATGTTCATATGGTGTCCTAAGGGGTCATACATGGTGTTTTAACATGTGTGGCCCCTTAGGACACGATATGACCCCTTATGACAATATGATGTCCTAATGGGTCATATGGTGTCCTATGGGGTCATATGGTGGAAGAGAGGTTAGAGAAAGAGAGGGTTATTGGGTGAGAGAGAGAGAGAGAGAGAGTAGGAGGAGAGGGGAGAGGGGAAATTATAGACAAAGGGAGACACAAAGAGAGGCTAGAGAGAGTTTGGGATAGTTAGAGGGTAGGAGGAGAGGGGAGAAGGTAAAGTATCAACAAAAGGAGAGGAGGGATGGGAAGAGAGGTCAAGAGAGAGACAAAGAGTAATTAGGGGGATTGGGAGAGGCGAAAGAGGTGTAAGAGAGAAGGTAATTAGGGGGAAATAGAATTAGAGAGAGAGGGGGGTAGAGAGATTAATTAAGGGGAAGGGTAGAGAGGGGTGTGGAAAGTATAAATAAAGGGAGAGGGGGAGAGATGTTGAAGAGAGAAAGGGTAATTGGTGGGAGGAGAGAATGAGAGAGAGATTTGGGGAAATATGGGGGTAGGAGGAGAGGGGGAGAGGTGCAAGTATCAATAGAAGGAGAGAAGGAGAGATGGGGAGAGAATTGAAGAGAGAGATGGAGAGGGTAATTATTGGGAGGGGTGAGGGGGGGGAGAGGGAACTAGAGAGAGAGAGAGAGAGAGAGAGAGAGAGAGAGATGGGGGTGTAATTAAGGGGGAGGGGTAGAGGGGGATAATAGGAGAGGGAAGTATCAACAAAGGGCTTGAGGGGGAGAGAGTTGTGAGAGAGAGGGTAATTGGGGGAAGAGAGAATGAGAGAGAGTTGGGGTAAATTTAGAGGGAGAGATAGGTGTGTGAGAGAGATAGTAATTGGGGAAGAGAGAATTAGAGAGAGAGTTGGGGGTAATTAAGGGGTAGGAGGAGAGGGGGGGATGGGAAAGTGTCAACAAAGGGAGAGACGGAGAGGGAGAGATAGGGAGAGAGGTCTAGAGAGAAGGTAATTAGGGGGAGGGGAGAGGGGGGAGATTAAAGTATCAATAAAGGGGGAGAGATCCCCCTAATTACTCTCTCTCTCTCTCTCTCTTTGCTAATACTTCCCTCTCCCCCTCCCCCTCCCCTAATTATCCTCTCTTTGTTGCTCTCTTCACCTTTGTCCACATCTCTCCCTCTCTCCTTTTGTTGATACTTACCCCTCCTCCCTCTCTTATTATCCACTAATTACACCCAACTCTCTCTCTCTCTCTCTCTCTCTCTCTCTCACACACACACACACACACACACACACACACACACACATTATTTATTCCCCTCAATTACCCTCTCCCTCTCACCTCTCTCCTCCTATATCTTTATAGATACTTCCCTCTCCCCCTCTCTTCACTCCCTAATTACTCTCTATATATCTCTCTTCACCTATCTCCCCATCTCTCTTCTCTCTTTTTTGATACTTTCCCATCCCCCCCTCTCCTCCTACCCCCTAATAGTCCCAAACTCTCTCTCTCTCATTCTCTCTTCACCCCAATCACCCCCTCCCTCTCTCTCTCCTCCTACCACCTATTTACCTCTAGATCTCTCTCTCTATCTCTATCTACTCACACACACACACAATCTCTCTTCCCCCAAATTACCCTCTCCTTTTGTTGATACTTCCCTCTACACCTCTCCTCATCCCCTCTAAATTTTGTTTCTAGAGATGGGAAGGAAATGCAGAGATACTAGTCTAAATCTTAGGGAAGAGAGAGTGAGATAGAGGAGGAAGTGATGAAGAGGTAGAAATATAAGTGTAGAGATTGAGAGAAGGAAAGAGGGATTCAATGAGTGTTAGAGAGATAGGTCTAGATAGAGATGTATAAATATGGACAAAAGAGAGGGAGGAGGAAACAAATAGGTGGAGTGATAGGTTCACATATTAGGAGAGAGAGGTAGAGAAAGGAACAAAGAGAGATAACATGGTTTACCAAAATTTATTAAACTTAATAAAATTCCCAAATTTTCTATTATTAATTACTTATTTAGTCTTTCAAGTATTTTGAGATTATTGTTACAAAAAATTCATGAAAGAGGGAATTCATATGAAAAAGTCATCATCTTTTGATGTTTTTAAAATGAAGGATGAATTTAAATTAATTATAATTATTTTTTAAAATAAAATATAGAATAACTACCTATTTCATATCATAGATATCTGAATCACCTTTCCAACGCCTATAAAAAATCAAAATTTTGATATGAAACGCAAAAGTTATGCCCAATTTTCTAAAATATGTTTTTTATATTTTTTTCAATGGATATCTGAATTGAATGAATATCTGATTTAAAAAAACATAATTTTTTCCCTCCATTTTTAGCTCAGGATTGCTTTGGGATTTGGCTAGGACATGCAAATCCTGGAAAGTCAACACAAAAAATGTGTTTTTGAGTTTTCCTTGTTTTTCCAGACTTCACCTTGGTGGCTAACGACTTTTTTTTTTAGCCAAAATTGATAAAACGAAAAGGGTTTTTTAAGGGCATTCTCATATTTCCAACAATATAAGTTTTTCCTTATTTTGACTTTAGTAAATAATTATTATTTATTTTCTATTTGAATTCTAACTAAAATCTTGATTGATAGGCTAATTGAAAAACATCTATAACTTTCAAATAATATCACATTTTTTGAATCTGAAAGATTTGTCATATTATATGCTTCACATACTATACGATTAAAAAAAAAAATTGAATTTCATAAAGTTTTGACCAAGTTAAGGTGGTCAGACACATGAGTTTTTATATTTATGAAAAGTTGTAATAAAACATTCATAATTAATTATTTACTTTTAAAAAAATTACAAAAAAAAGAGTCACATTTGGACATGAGTCTAATAATTATATTTAAAATGTTATAAAAAAATATTATGATTTTATTGTGGTTAGGGTGGTCAGACATACACCTACTTATTTTTTTCCTGAAATTTTAGTACTATTGCATTGAAATTTCAAATTTTCATCAAATCGATTTTTTTTTCCAAAAAACAACTAGTAGCTTAGAAACTACATTCAATTTGCTACAAATTATGTTCTTACATATTTTTTAAATGATGTTTATAAGATATTCAAATTTTCACATCAAGTTGCATAACTCTATTTTTCTGAAATTTCATTGCCACTTAAGGGCTTGTTTTGGCCCACCACGATCCTGCACATACCCGTTTATTAACAACAAGATGAGATGTTGATTTAATTCTGTTATGTTCTTGAAGTTTCTATGGCATAGGTTTGAAATGCTTATTGAATGCGGATTTGATTATGCATGATGAATTTTACTTATCTAACCCTAAAAATGAATATGGTCTAATCACGTGTTTGAATTGACCAAGTGCTATCTAGGAGAAGAGGTCGTTAAGCCTGCATCATCAAAAGAATAGGGAGAGTATCATCCGAGAGAGGAATATAGACAAGCGGAAATTGTGTTGATGTCATCTTGAGTGCATTGAGCACTGAATTGATAGTGAGTTCGAGTAACTACATTGGTCTTTAGTTTTGGGTCTTTATCCTTGTTTTGGTTTAAGTCATCATAAAACCTTAATGTCGATCTAGTGTCGAGTCAGAGTGCGTAGACCTGAAACTGTCATTGTTAGTTTGCACATTTCATCGAATGGATGTTTCTATAATAAGAGCAATGTGTATATGTTCAAGTGCAAAATAAATACAACTATAGTTATATGTATATGTATTTATGAATGTGTCAATTCTTTTCAAACAAAAATATATAGACATGATACATAAATACATATGTAAATGTATGCATGCATGTTTATATATATTCTATGTAATTAAGAATAAGTAATTAATAATATAATTATTGTTGTATTTATCAAAATTTATTGTTTAGTTTACATGGATATAAATTTATACATACATAGGTATATGTATATATATACACATATACATATACATATATGTATATGTATATGTATACATACATATGTATGTATGTATGTATGTATACATATATACATATATGTGTATCTATATATACATATATGTATATGCATATATGTATAAATATACATGTACATATGTGTGTGTGTGTGTGTGTGTGTGTGTGTGTGTGTGTGTGTGTGTACATATGTATATGTATGTATATATATGTGTGTGTTTATATATATATATATGTATGTATGTGTTGATAGGTGTTTTTGACACACTCACCAACAGTCAGGTAGAATATGAAATGTATACCACCTCTCTTGAAAAGTGACCAATCTTGAAAGATTGGTAACTCCAAGGTCTCTATAGTCAGGCCACGATGGTATTGGATCACTTAGTGGCTGATGCGATTGCACCTGTCAAGGGTCTGTTGGTTGAAACAAAATTTAAAAAATCCTTTTTTTTTGTATTTTTTTATTTTCACTTGATAAAAAAAACTTCAAAAGATTGGTTAGGTTAACAAGAGATAATAACTAAACCAATACTGAACAACTTAGTGAACTACAAAGTCAATGGATCACAACAAGATATTATCAATAACATCTAATCAGCATCCAAAGGGATGTTCTAACAAATATGTGAAGTCATGCAATCCACACATAAATGAAAATAGAAATCATAAGATCATATAAACGCTCTACTATTTTATCCTCATACACCATTAACATGTGCAATATGATTCATAAAACAATAAAGCTTGAAAGAACAACTTGTTGATTCAAATGGAAGAAGATTCTAGACTACAAAGAACAGAAACCAAGAGAACACGTATTGTAGATTAGGCAATCCACAAGCTACTTTATGCATTGATCTTTGTAAAATGAATGACAAAATCTTCAAGAGTTCATGGGAAAGAAATTTCATAAAACTAAATTATCTAGCTAAATGGCCTTGAATCATCAATTCATGGACCCCAAAAAAGGCCCAAATTCTACAATTTATAGAGTTTTACCCTACATTCTAGGAAGGCATCATGCCTATAAACTAGGATTACAAAAAGGGAGGAGTCGCAATCCACATGCAAGTTGCTACCTATGAACTCTAGTTAAGTGCCACTAAACTGATACTCAAGGCTCACTTCCAAAACGGTGCTCCAATAGAAAGAACTTTGGATCATGCAAAAAGAAATGCTCTAAAAAGAAAGTATTAAAATAAGCATCAGTTAAAGGCTCAGTTGCGGTAGCAGTGATTGTGGTGGCGGTGCTCCAGTGCTTTTTATAACTACCAGTTCATCTTTCACTTCTTCTTATAGTTCTGGTAATTATTGATGAAGCAGTCTAGGGAAGTGGTAGGTGGGTCAACAATGTAACTTATCCTGAATTTTGATACCCTAAGTATCTCCTTTATACTCTCTAACTTGTTGACCATTTGATCCATTATTGTCTCATCTTCTTGACACTAGAAAATTGCATACATGTATCTATTCATTATATCCATAGTAACCTCCGCAGTCTCTGCAAAATGATCAACAACATATGAATCCCACTTGCTGAGTACCACATCTTGATGCAACACTCTGTTTTGTTTGAGATTGTGACCATGCCTTCCTAACAATTTGATGAAAAACTTCTCATACTGCTCAAGTGTATCCAGGAGTGGAGGATGTTCCTTGAGAACCTTAATACGACTTTGCTCCATTGTTGCAATCTTCAAGTCTATAATATCTATAGACAACTACAAATTGATGATGGTCTCACCTCTGAACAAGTCTTCCTTTGTAATCACCTCTTCTTCCAACCCTCTAATTTTCTTTAGAATCTTATGCTATTTGGACAACTAAAAAAGTCATTATTCCCATATTGTGGAACACTAAATAAGAGCATTTTCATTAAAATGAGCCTCTTCAACAATTTCCATTGTACTTTGAAAGAATAATTTTACTTAATTTAACTGGTCTTTCACCCAAGTCTTAACTGTTATGGTTACTTTTCTCATCTCATACAATGCTTTGATATGACCCTGCGGGAGCGATGAAGTAGATGGTAAGTGTTGGCAAATGTACACTCCAATTAGACATTGTAGGTGATTGAAGGTTTTGCCATTGATGGCAACCTTACAATCCTATGACATCGACAAGGCAATCCACCGGAACCAGCAAAATTAGATTCTACACCAACACACAGACCACCAGCACCGGCAGTGAAAGGAAGCATACTGGCATAGAAGCTAACAGGAATTTTGTTGTTACTATATTTTGTTTATTATTGTAAAATCATTGTAAGCCAACTTGGCAAGTTGTAAAATGACTCTTATATAAGAGAGTTCATTGTAGAACATTGTAAGAGGAGATGAAATGAATAGAGGAATGTAGTTAAGCGAAATAAGGTAGACCTAGTATGCGAATTATAGTTTAAGGGTTTATGTAAGAAGCAGAGCTATAAACCGGTACTGGATCTGGCATAGTAGATGCTATTTTGAATCAGTACAAGACATTGGATTTATATAATCCATTTTGTAAGTCAGTGAGACTTCCCATTTTGTAATTGAGCAGTGAGCTCTAGGCACTTGGCCTTCCTGCATGTGCAGGCCCCTCTTGTAGCAGTAATATTCTCTTATTGGCTAGTAAGTGAATATTGTGGGTCACAAATCCCACCGAGGTTTTTCCCACACCGGGTTTCCTCATTAAAATATTGTGTCATGGTGTGTTTTTCATGTGGTTTTTTTAATCTCTGTTTATTGCATTACTTTCTGCTTATCGGTACACAGTTCTAATTTGCTCTACATGTTTTAAAATCAAGAAAATCTTATCACTGGTTAGATACTGATTCACCCCCCCCCCCCCTCTCAGTATCTGTGGGAATCCCAACAATTGGTATCAGAGCCTGGTCCTCTATTTTCAGAAGCCTAACAACTTGAGGAAGATCTTGACACCGGTAGAGATGGAAAACTTGATGAAGCAACTAGAAGGAGCTCTCTCAGACTATGATGCAGAAAAATTGAAAAATACCAAACTTGAAGATGATCTAAAGGTTGCTTAGGATATTATTCAAGCACTTCAAGAAAATCTTACTATTTCAAGAAACAAGAGAAGAGAACTTTGTGAAAAGATGCAAAATGAGAATGATGAAAAGGAAACTCTTAGTGATCTGATGAATAAGCTGAAACAAGAAAACATGACAACAAAGAATGAGATGCAAGATATGACAATGAGATTTTGTAAAGAAATTGAAGATAGAAAGAAGAATGAAGAAGACTTGACTAGAAGACTGAATGATGTTGTAAATGAAAACACAAGACTTAGTTATGAAAATGATATGTTGAAGACAGATCTAATGCATGCAAATCAACATAAAGAAAAAGGTATCTTGGAAGGAGAACTAGCTGCTGCAAATCAACATAAAGAAAAATTCAAGAAAAGCTTAGAAGAACTTGGTGACACTAATGGTCTTGGCTTTGAAATTGGTGAAAGCTCTGGTACTGCAAACACATAGGATCATGGCAAACCGGTAAGACAACCTACTGCTTATAAATTTAATGGAAAATACTTTAACTGTAACAAGTATGGTCATAGAGCAAATCAATGTAGATCTAGAAACTATCAGAATACCAGTACACCCACCGGTCAATGTTCAAAATGCAACAAGTTGGTCATAATTCTAAAAATTGCAGAATGAATGTGAGATGTTATATTTGTGGAAGATTTGGAGATTTATCTAATCAATGTAGAACACAAATCGGCATAGGTTATGGGAAGGCTATTCAAAAAAATAATGTGACTTGTTATGCATGTAACAAAATTGGGCATATTGCTAAATTTTGTAGAAGCAAGTCCTCACCGGTAAACAACAAAGGTCCTAGTTTGAAAGGTAAAGAAAAGGTTAATGAAGTAAAGCTAGAATTCTCAAAAGAATGGATCAGGAAATCAAAACTAAATATTGATAGGAATACTCCTCCACCAGCAGAACAGAGTAACACTCCACCGACAGGAGACTCTTCATCCAACTAAAGAAAATTTCTTTGAGGGTTTGGCAAACAAATGTGAAACATGATATTATTCCCTCGGTTGATGGTAAGAAGTTAAATTACTTCTATACCGGTAGATATGTTAAGTGATTACTTAACTAGCAAGCATTAAATGTGGTAGTTGGCATATTGACATTATAAATTAGTGTTTTTGGCTCCATTTTACTTCACTGAGCATTCAAACATTTGAAGAGCACGAAATTTCCAGAGCTAAGGCATTTCGAGCAAAGAAGCAAAGCAATTCAGCAATCAATCTTTCCAAAGGTAGAAAAAGGTATTTATAATCATGGCATCCTCTTCTGTACTTGAATTCATAGCAAACCCTACTATAGTGGAAGTAATCAAGCACCCTAGGCCCATTTTTTAGTTAGTTCCTAAAATAGAAAAGAAGGATGATAATGTTGGTGCTTTTTCTCAAATCCCCAAAGGAGTAGTTTTTGCAGAAACCCCTAGGATGTATATTCATTGCCATATAGAAGAACTAGGAGATGAAGAAATTAAGAACATGTACAAGACTATTATATGTGATTATTCCAGTAATGTGAAACCTAAACACAAAATAATTGAAACCCTAGGATTCACAGAAATTCTCTGCATTTCGGATTTCCCCAAGGAAGTTATTAGGATAGTGTTGAGCAGGGTTCATGGTGAATTTTTCCGGCTAGATTATGTTCACAAAATAACTAAAGAGGCAGTAAAGGTTGTAACAAGGTTACCCTCCATCGGTAACAGACCTGACAAGACAAAGAAGGTCTCAAATGACCTAGTAATGAACCTAATAGGTGCAACATCTGACAAAAGGTCTTTAAGGGTGAATGATGTAACTGACATAAATGTGAGATTCATTAGCATGATTCTAGGCTACAAAAAAAAACATGCAAATAGACTAAATTCAGTTTCCAGCTTATGCATAAAGAGTGCTCACAACATGATTAAGGATAATGTGAAAATTGATGTGTGTGAATGGTTGAAGGATGAATTGATTGACAATCTGGGAAAGATCAAGAAGGATAAGAAAGGGACATTCAGATTTGGCAACTTACTTTTTTTCTTATGCTACATATAACCAAACAAGTGCCCGGTATAGGTAATAAGAACCTTGGATTTGACATACCGGTAGGCAAACAACTATCTGACTTATTGAACAACATGGGTGAAAACAAAGAGAAGAATATTAATGAGTACTTTCAAGCATTAAAGGCCAGAATGAACGCTAGAGTCAGACTGTCACAAGAAATTATAAATAAATATAAGGATGACATATGTTTTGTGATTAAGAAGGATGAGATCTAGATGGAGGAAGTTATCCCAAGAATAATCTGGGTTATTGAAATGGGTTATGAGACAGATGATCACATCATTGAAGCATATGCAAAAGCCCTTCTGGAAGCACCCAAGGAACCTAAGGAAGAGGTATTTGGTAGTGCTAAAACCATTGAAAATTAAATTCAATCCAAGAAGAGAGTGAAGAAAGTAGAAGCAACAATGAGGAGAGGTTCAAGGCAGGCTAAGGCTATCAAAGAAGATGCACTTAAACAAACTGATATCACTGAAGATGAGTTACAAGCACGACAACCAGAAACTCACCTTTCACTGGTAGCAACTTCTTTAGAGAGTGACATGCCAGCTGCATTTAAAAGAGTTGTAAGGAAAAGGGAACCTTCACTGGTATCTATATCTTCGCCTAGAATAACTAGACAAAAACAATAGGTAGTAAGGCCCCTGGCTAAGAAGACAACTCCAAAGAAGAAAAATTAACACCAAAGAAAAGGACTCAACAAAATATTGCTCCGATTGACAGACTGTTGGATGAAATAACAGAGGAAGGAAAACTTAAAAAACATCAACCAACTATATGATACATTATCAGTTGATGACAAGGAGAAAGTTGAAAACAGTGTAATTCTACAGTTGGATATCTATAAGAAATTTTCGATGCAAATTGTACATGAAGTACCTGTAGAACTATTTAAGAGACTTGAAGCTAGAAGGCAAGCTATTATAGAGCTTGACAAAAAAATAAAGATTGAGAAACTACTTGTTGTTTATCCTTTTAACTCACCAAAGGAGATAGATGATATGATCTCAGAGGCTAACCGGACAGTATTCTCAACTGCACACCAGCATGTAGCACTTATGGTTGGTAGAGTAAATGAGGTTGCAGAGGAAACTCCTAATGCATGGGACATATTCCTTGTTAAGAAATAAAAATAGGAAGAATATAGAAACCCCAAACCAATCAAGGTATATCAGAAAGAGAAGGATAAGGGAAAAGGAAAGGTTGGTGGACCTCCAAGCATCAAAATAACAGATAATCTACCCCCATCATCTCAAAATACTCCAGTAGTAACAACAACTAAAGATCAACCGAGTGATGAGAGTATGGATATATCACAAGATGATACAAATCCTAATTCTGAGGTATTATATACAGTAGATGTTGATACTCAGAAGGTCAACATTGTGGTAGATAAGGACACAACTGGTAAGACAGATATGGCTAGTGAGCCACCGGTAACAAATAACATAGAAGGTAAACTAGCAGATGGGAACACAAAACAACAGGTAGAATAACAAACAAAGCAACAAGCAGAGCAACAGGCTCTAGCACAAGAATAGGTTAATACAAAATTAGTGCCACCGACAACTGCTGAGCAAAACAAACCATTGCTTAAGGAAATGGAAACACAAACTGACCTACCAAAGGTCACTGCAAGCAAGCATATTGCTCCCACTGGCAAAATTCAAAGTGTTGGCTCTTCAATTGTAGGATTTAAGACAACAAATGTAACTGAAGTTCTTTTAGACTCTATAAAGAAAATAACAGATTGTAGTTCACAGGCATATAAGGCTATAGATGACATAATTCCAACTTTGAAGATGATAGCTCCAAAATGTAATGTAGATAATAAGGATTCTTTGAGTCAACTTGACACTTTGTCTAAGTATATTATTGACAACACAGTGACAGTTGAACAAATAAAGGAGGATGCATTCAAAGAGAGGTTAGAAAAGGAAAAATAGAAATTATTTGAGGAACAAATAAAGAAGTGTACAAGGCAGTTTGACACACTTCTACCAGAATTATGTAGCACATTAAAGGAATTCAAAACTTTGTACAAAGATACTTGTAATACTAACTTTTTTATAGTTGATATAGACAAAAAGATCAGCAAGATATAGGAGGAAATAAATCAACTAGCTGACAATTTTATTAATTCATCTGATTCATTATTAGTTTTTGAGCAAAAGATAACAAGTTTTGAGAAAGAATTACTAAAGCTAGAAAGAGAAAAGGAGAGAATAAAAAGTAAGGCTAAGGATCTGAAATTAAGACTAAGTCCAAAATTGGACTACCTAGCATCCTTAAGGAAAGAAATATCCGATGCATTGGTACAAGGACAGAAAACATCGGCAGAGCAAATGCAACACCTCACTGGTATAGTTTAAAGGACAGAGGTCACAATAAAAGACACTAAAAAGTTCATGGAGAACTTGAATCTGGTTTTCGTAGACCTTTTTCAAATTGTAACCAACCGGTTACAAGGTTAAAACAAGAAACTAAACTCTATTGACACTTTGACAACCTTTGTCATTGATGCCAAAGGGGGAGTAGTGGTATGAGAAAAATCCAATAACTTAGGGATCATCTGCTTAGGGGGAGCACACATTTTTGGTAACAAATTTTGGACTTCAATTTTTGGATACACTTCTAAATATTTCTCATGAGTGTTGCCATCAATGCCAAAGGGGGAGATTGTTGGCAAATGCACACTCCAATGAGACATTCTAGGTGATTGAAGGTTTTGTCATTGATGGAAACCTTACAATCCTATGACACCGGCACCAACAAAATTAGATTCTACACCGGCACACAGACCACTGACACTGACAGTGAAAGGAAGCATACAGACACAGAATCTGACAGGAATTTTGTTGTTAATATATTTTATTTATTATTGTGAAATCATTGTAAGCCAACTTGGCAAGTTGTAAAATGACTCTTATATAAGAGAGTTCATTGTAGAACATTGTAAGAGGAGATTTTTTAATAGAGGAATGTAATTAAGAGAATTAAGGTAGACCTATTATGCGAATTATAGGTTAAGGGTTTATGTAAGAAGCAGAGCTATAAACCGGTACTGGATCTGGCATAGTAGATGCTATTTTGAAGTAGTACAAGACATTGGATTTATATAATCCATTTTGTAAGTCAGTGAGACTTTCCATTTTGTAATTGAGCAGTGATCTCTAGGCACTTGGCCTTCCTGCATGTGCATGCCCCTCTTGTAGTAGTAATATTCTCTTATTGGCCAGTAAGTGAATATTCTGGGTCACAAATCCCACTGAGGTTTTTCCCACACCGGGTTTCCTCATTAAAATATTGTGTCATGGTGTGTTTTTCATGTGGTTGTTTTTATCTTTGTTTATTGCATTACTTTCTGCTTACCGATACAGACTTCTAATTTGCTCTACATGTTTTAAAATCAAGAAAATCTTATCATTGGTTAGATACTAATTCATCCCCCCTTCTCAGTATCTATGGGAATCCTAATAGTAAGGCATCATCGGTTCTAGAACCAAGAGGCTTAGATATTTATATAATCAACTGGTTATACTGTCTTAATTATGTCTTAGCCTCTACCTTTGTCTTATATTTCTTCTCCATTCTTGATTGCACAGTTGAGTTTGTAGAAACTAAAGTAGCCATCTCTCCCCACTTGGTCTGTTTACCTAAGTTAACCTTAGACACTTGATATTTAGGGGTAGCTTGGGATGATCCCTCAGCATCATGTACTGGTGCTACTATATTGGTGATTACCTCTCCTGAGTCTATCCTTAAAAGATGATGAATTTTCTCTCCTTGGAGATTCTGTAATCGCATCCTATAGAGTTATATCCGAGAGGATGACCTTTTCCTTCTTCTTGAAAGTGAAACTTAAGCATTGAGGTACAATGTCATCTTGTTCCCCTCCCTACACCATTACATCTGTAGTGATCCTGTGAACTTCTATATTCTATTTGTGTTCTTCTTCTTGGTGTTCTTCATCTTGGTGTTCTTCATCTTGTTGTTCTTCTTATTACTCCTACTGATCTAGAGGAGTTGGTGGCTTTTGTTGGATTTGGGCAACTTGTTGGACAAGATTAGCCTGAAGGACTTGATCTAGATCGGGTTGTTATTATCTTGCCATCTCTTCCAACTTCTCAGAAAATTTCTCTTCAAATACCTTTTCTATTTCTTCCTCCTGTCTTTGCCCATCTCCTCCCAACTACTAAAGTAATATTTCTTGGTCTTCAGGAGTAAGGACCATCCTTTCATTGTTCTCATCATGTTCAACATGTTCCTCATAATTTCCTTCTTCTTACATAATATGTACATGAATTTTGATTGGTTGTACCTATACAGTTGGTGCTCCTGTAGCTTCCGGTTGCTTCTCTAATTGAGTTGTAGCAGGCTCTTCTTGTGGTTCCTTTGATCTCTTTTTAATTTTCCTCTTATTTTCTATAGCTATAATGGGTTCAGCATCTTCATCAGAATCTATCTCAATGTTATAAATGATAACCCATTCTTGGGTTAGCATTGAAGGAAATGTAGCCTTTTGTGTTGAAGAATCAAGAGGAGGTTGTGTTTTAGTAGTTTCCACTTGAGAGGCACCCTCTCTTGGAGAAATACCTATAATAGGAACAATGGGAGTTATGGAAGCTCATTGGATAGCTTGTAATCTTGTAGTAATCCCATGTTTGGCGACAGTTTTCAAGAATTGAGGCTCTTTTATTTTGGCATCCAACTGCCTCTTAAGCTCCAGATTATCTACTGGTACCATTGCCTCCTTAGGATCAGTGGGAGTATTCTTCCTCAAGTCCAACCTCATTCTTCTTACATATTCTTTGTAGACTTTGGCCTGAGGGTTATTAGTAGCTTTTCCCTTTTTCTTCTCCTTGGTAGTACTTGGTCGAATCCTTAAGCTTATCCATTGCCTTGTCCTTTCCAGAACCTTTGTAGTAATAGTGTCAATATCTAGCTCTTCTTGGTTGGACCAACTAATAAGAGTAAGGGGTCTTTTATAAATTCCCTTTTCTTTGAATATAGGATCAAGAAGCTCACCATCCTCCCTTAACTTCTTTGGGACATTTATTTCAATTTCAAACAATTTGATCAGTGGCACTGTCAACCTATAATACCCTTTCTCCCTTGCCTCAAATTTGTCCTACAAATTAGCCCAAAAATCCTCCAAAGTTGTCTTGTGACCCTTGTAAGAAATAGGCATCATTTGTTTGAGCTTACCATATGGGTCATATTCATCCCTTGAATGATTAAACTCCTTTAAGCTCAAGTATTGAAGTTATTTCTCTTCCACCTTGGCTGCCTATATATTAGGACATGTATATGTTCTAGAGAAATGGGCAAAGTAATTCTAGTCTTATGTTTTAGTGTTCACAATGCCTGTAGGCCCACCAATTGCCTAGCATATTCCAAAATAATTATCCTTTTACTGCAAAATATTGTTAAAAGAAGAGGATTTCTTGTGAATTCACTAACCGGTAGATATGTTGATCATTGGTTTTGTAAGAACCAACACCCCCATTCCTTAATCATTTGTATTACTTCAGGGGTCAGTCTATATCCTACATCTCCTGTCAGTTTTATTATTACAACATAAATAAATGCATCATTTAATCTCTTGAAATGTAGCTTGGCCTGAGAGATAGGAAATTGGGTGTAATATTCCCACTCTCTTTTTTGCTCAGGTTCCTGTCCCAATTTTCCCTCAGTCTTCAACTCTGGGAACTTACCAGCACAAGCCACTACCCATATGACATAAGAAGTCATGAAGAACTTCTTCATTTGGAGGACTATAATCATCTAATTATGAATATTGTCTAAAATGATTTGTGGCTAGTCAAAATATTCTTTACTAATCAAAATTATGGTCATATAATGCAACATCCATGTGTGGAAGTGTCTGCAATCTATCTTTCCAAAGGCTATGCTTAGCATAATAATAAGACCTCTTTGAGGCTCTTGAAAATCTACTCTCAGTATGTTTGTAACCTTAAGACCAATTTTCCTTGGCTCTTCTAGCCATGCCTCATTAATGTATCTTTTATGATTAGAAGCATTCTTAAAAAATATGGAAATAGACTGCTCTTCCATTGTCACCAAGACCGTTTCTCTCACTGGTATTCTGAAGGTTATTCCTATTATGTTAGGAGAAAGATCTACAAATACATTTTCATCTACATCAACACATTGCCTTGTATCGGGCTAGTAGTATTTATCAATAGTCATTATGAGTTTAGGTGACTGCATAGCTTGTGGAAAGATAATCTACCAAGCCCAAACTTTTAATCCTTTTATGTGGGGCTTCTAAGGTATGAGGTTCGGCTTCTAGTTGAGTTTTGATGTCTTTGATCTCTATGTACCTGATTTCAGTATCGGTCACCCACTAAGCTTCATCCTCTAACTTTCAAGCTAGAGTCTTCCCTTGGTACTAATATTTCATTGTTATGGGCTTTTTGGTGAGCTTCACTTCCTCCTTTGTCCTCTTCTTGCTTGGGGATGGGTCCATCAATCTACTTTATCCTACAAGAAAATATTAATAATTAGCTATTACTTCATATTATCAACTCATCACATATTTTGGACTCTAGGGTTCCAGGTCCTGAGGCATGAAACCCTATAAAATGACTAATTTTTGGATTCTCATGTTCTAAGATCCTGAGTTAAGGAATTTCATAAAACAACTAACCCTGAAACTCTAGGGTTCCAAGGTTCTGGGTTTGGAAATGGACCTCAAGAGGTAGATTTTGGAACTCCGGGGTTCCGAGGTAAGTAAAACACTCCAAGGATCAGTTTCAAAACTTTGGAGTTTCAAAATTCCAGGATTAGGGAAGGCAGTTTCAAGACAAACTCTAGGATTTTGGGGTTTCAGAATCTCGAGATAGGTAGAACTCACATTAAACAAGCACTTCGAAACTCTAGAGTTTCGAGGTTTTGAGGTGAGTAAAACATTCAACACTTCGAGGCACAAGGATTTTGAGATTTTGGGGTTTTGAAATCCCATAAATGGGTAAAACTCTTTCAAATGAGCACTTCAAAACTCTGGGGTTTCGGGGTTCTGAGATGATACATTGGGTAAAACTTAGGCATTTAGAGATTTTGGGGTTTCGAAATCCCAAAATACCAAGACTTAGGCTTTCACAAAAAATTGAATCGGCCAATTTATTGAAAGCAGGAAAAAAATCTAATCTAACTCTAGCTAAAAAAGGCACAAAAAATGAGAAAACAAAAGCAAACCAACTGACCTAGCAAGGTGGTGAACCAGAAAACACAAATGAGTGAGGAAGTGGAATGTGGGAAGGGAGAGCTCAAATTTCATAGAGGAGGAATGCACAAATGAATGAAAAGTCACCCATCTTTCCCTATTTTACCCCCCTCTTCGGCAACTGTTCGACCTCACTAAACACGAACTCGGGGTTCCAGGGTACTAGAATCCTGAGACAAAATAAAGGGAAGCTCATAATTTTGGGGTTTCAAGATTCTGAGGCCCACACGGGGTTCCAAAGTTCCGAGGTGAAACACAAGGCGAGTCCAGGATTTTAGGGTTTTGAAATTTTAAAACTCAAACAAAAACCCAACAAAACATGAAAAAATTGGGATTTCGGAATTTCGAGGCTTCCACACAACAAAGAAAAGAAGACTTCAAGACTTCGGGGTTCCGAAATTACGAGATCTTAAACCAAATGATGAGAAGGAGACTTCAGGATCCCAGAGTTCCAAAATTCTGAAGTCTCAACAAAAAAACAAAGGTACAAAGAACGCTTCAGAACTCTGGGGTTATGGGGTTCCGAAGCATAGACAAAAAAAAACAAAATGGCACCTCAGAACTTTGGAGTTCGAAGGTTCTGAAGTGTCCAAAACAAAAAAACAAAAGAAGGCAAAAAAAGAAAGAAAACAAAAGACAGGAAAAGGGGGACCTGCATTTTCATGCCAAATAAAATGATGGGGGTAGATATGCAAGGCATAACAAATGGCGACTTTTTGGGAAAAATGACTCTAGGCATTTTAGAATGTCAGAATCTCTGGTTTCGTGAAGTTCCAAGACTATTTTCATTCAAGGTAATAGATTAAAATAAAATTATGAATGAACCAATGACCAAACAATCGAATTAGGACAAAACAAGATCAACCTTAAGTTTGTGCTTTTGATTAATTTCCCCATGTTTCTAATCATGAAGGTCAACTATAGAACATGGGTCCAAGATAAATCAACTATATGTTTTGTGCAATGTTATCTTGTGCATAGCTTTGTTGTCGGTCAGGCATCTATAGTCCCAACAGAGATACCTCTGGCCCCCATCAAGTAGTGCTCCACTGCTAGCTAGGCATCTATAGCCTCAATGGAGACTACTTGAGACACCCTTATAAGTTGCATCAGATTAATATTTTCACTCTCATTCTTTTCTCTTTTCTTTTTTAGATTTTACTTTCACTTTATTGGATATAAAGCCTTGACTTCTTGAAACTTAAAAGCAAATTTTAAAGCAATGAAGCTCTGAAACAGGTTGGGGACCACAATGGACAATGATAAACAACTCGATTTCAAATTTTTTACTTAAAAACAAGCTCTATTGACATCTTCAATGATTTCATGATGTATTTTAATGTGACGATGGCGTTGGGAAATCAAGTTAGTCTTCACCAATTGAATATGGGTGAGTGCACCATGATGGGGGACCAAAAAGGTGCAAAAGTTTTTTTGGCCCCCATGAATAGCTTTGTTGCACACCAAATAAGGCCTGTGCCCTATTTGATGCATGACAAATAGGATTGGCATGTCAAACCTAAGGTTTGGGCACACTAAATCTATTTTGTGCATGCCAAATAGGGCACACACCAAATAAGGCAAGCACCAAATGCATTTGCATTTTGACAAGTGCATTTTCAATTTGAAAATTATAATTTATCCTTCTCTTCTAGCTTCTCTCTCTGAATATATACATGAAATATAACTTAAAGCATACTTAAATGTTATATTTTATGTATGCATTGGCAAGATGTCTGAGAGTGGTTCTAGATCTCTAGGAGTTATAATGAAGATTCTATTTTTTAGAGTCTTCATATAAATTTGAGATAGTTAAATTTCAGTAATCAACATGCTCGTATCAAAATTCTCTCTCTCTTCTCTCCTTCTCTTTCCCTATATTCCCCTCTGTCTCTCTCTCTCTAGTATCTACCTCTCATTCTCTTCCTCCCTCTCTTTCACTTAGTCTTTCTCTCCCTCTAGTCTCTCCCTCAATGCCTACCTTCCTCCCTCTCTCTCTATCTCCCTCTTTGTGGTTGATGGAAATAAAGGCAAATATTAGGGAGGGAGAGAGAGAGAGAGAGAGGTTGATGAAAAGAAAGGAAAATACAAAGGATAGAGAGATCCCAAGTGAGTGAGAGAGAGAGATTCTAAGTGAAAGAGAGAGGGAGGGAGGGAGGGAGGAAGGAAGGAATAGGTTAAGGGAGGGAGAGAGAGAGAGAGAGAGAGAGAGAGAGAGAGAGAGAGAGAGAGAGAGAGAGAGAGATGGAGGGAGGAAGGGATGGGAAGAGAGGGATAGAGAGATTAAGTGAGAGGGAGGGAGGGGTTGAGGAAAAGATAACATGAAAGTATAGGGTGAATTCACAAAGCTGGTTCCCACTTTTGCCAACAAAGGAATTTGGCGAAAGTGGGAATTTCGGATTTGCCCGTGTTCAAGCGAAATGGAAATGTTCGCTCAGACTACCCCTGGGAGTTCGAGCGAACCAACCTTTTGACTTGGGTTTGCACGAACATCGGGCGAGTTTTGGGTTCGCTCGAACCCGTTGCGGTTAGGGTTTTTTTTTTTAAATTTATAAATATCGAAAATGATAGTTAAAAGGTCATTATCAAATTTGACTTTTTCTGTCTGGTGGGGGTTGGATCGAACCAGTCATCAGCATCACGTCACCGAGCTTTGTCTGTAGTAGTTAGCATCTTTCCTATTTCAGTTTTCAACCTTTGTTATATTAGGTGCACAAAATAACCCTTTGTTTGGTTTAGTAATGTCTTTTTTTATTAAATTTGTAAATAATTTGTTTGTTAATTTATTTTTTTAATTAAATAATTGTATATAGTTATTGTTTTTCAACATTTTAGAAAAATGTTTGATAATTTATTGTTTTTCATTATTTTAGAAAAATGTTTGATAATTTAATGTTTTGATTGAAATGTGTCAATTTGTTTTTAAAATTACATAATTGTATAGATGTATATTTTTTTCAACATTTTATAAAATTGTTATGAAAAACATAGAAAACTAACTTGTAGTAAATCAGAACTTAGAAAAACATTAGCAAAAAAAGAAAAACGTTAGAAAAATTAATTTAAATAAACATTAGAAAATTTAGATAACAAATTTAAACAAATTAGACAAAATAAATTTCCTCTACAATGTGACCCATTTTCACATCCTATTACATGCACAACATGACCCCTTAAGACCACATATGACACTATATGTTCCCTTAGGAGGTCATAGAGGATCACATATAACATAGTAGTGTACATGTATGACATTCCCTTTAGGATCACATCTAGTGTCCTAAGGGGTCATACGTGGTTCTAAGAGGTCACACGTGTTATAACACATGCGTGACCCCTTAGAACCGCATATGACCCCTTATAAAATTGTAGTGTGAACGACATACCCCTTAGTCCATCAAATAGTGTCTTAACACATGCATGACCCATTACAACCGCATATGACCCTTTATAAAATCCTAGTGTGAACGACATACCCCTTAGTCCATCACATAGCATCTTAAGGGGTCGTATGTGGTCCTAAGGGGTCACGCATGCATTAACACATGCGTGACCCCTTAGTAGGTCACATAGGACCCCTTATAACATCCTACTATACATATGACATTCCCCTTAGGATCACATAGTGTCATAAGGGGTCACATGTGGTCCTGAGGGGTCATGCATGTGTTATAACATATGCATGACCCCTTAGAACCGCATATGACCCCTTATAAAATCCTAGTGTGAACGACATACCCCTTAGTCCATCACATAGTGTCTTAAGGGGTCGTATGTTGTCCTAAGGGGTCACGCATGCATTAACACATGCGTGACCCCTTAGTAGGTCACATATGGCCCCTTATAACATCCTACTATACATATGACATTCCCCTTAGGATCATATAGTGTCCTAAGGGGTCATATGTGGTTAGAACCACATATGGCCCCTTATAAAATCCTAGTGTGAACGACATACCCCTTAGTCCATCACATAGTATCTTAAGGGGTCATATGTGGTCCTATGGGGTCAACATGCATTAGCACATGCGTGACCCCTTAGTAGGTCACATATGACCCCTTATAACATCCTACTGTACATATGACATTACCCTTAGGATCATATAGTGTCCTAAGGGGTCATATGTGGTTAGAACCACATATGACCCCTTATAAAATCCTAGTGTGAACGACATACCCCTTAGTTCATCACATAGTGTCTTAAGGGGTCGTATGTGGTCCTAAGGGGTCATGCATGCATCGACACATACGTGACCCCTTAGTAGGTCACATATGATCCCTTATAACATCCTACTGTACATATGACATTCTTGTTAATATCATATAGTGTCCTAAGGGGTCATATGTGGTTAGAACCACATATGACCCCTTATAGAATCCTAGTGTGAACGACATACCCCTTAGTCCATCACATAGTGTCTTAAGGGGTCATATGTTGTCCTAAGGGGTCACACATGTATTAACACATGCATGACCCCTTAGTAGGTCACATATGACCCCTTATAACATCCTACTATACATATGACATTCCCCTTAGGATAATATAGTGTCCTAACATATGACGTGTTAGATCTCTCTATTCTTGAATTTTTTATGTATGTCAAAGATTTAAATATGTACACGTGTTAGATCTCTCCATCTCTCTGAAATATATGTTCTCTCTCTCTCTCATTGAAATATTTGAAATTTTTACATGTATTTTTTGAAAATGAAAATGATCTCTCTCTCTCTCATGAAGATTTATATGTATATAATCTCTCTCTCTCTCATGAAAATGATCTCTCTTTCTCTCTGCTTACGTATTTATTTTAACTTTATAACATGTACCTAGATAGATGGCATCCCAGGATATACCTTCACAGGCTCCTGATCAGGATCCACCTTCACAAGCTCCTGATCAGGATCCACCTGCGCAGGCTCCACATCAGGATCCACCTGTGCAGGTTCCACATCAAGAGCCACCATAGTAGGATCCTCCATAGGAGGATCCCCCTTTGCCCAACATTGCTACTATTTTTCATTACAGTGATCAGGAGTTGCATAGGTTGAGGGCCATACTAGATGACCCTCATACTAATGGCATGTACAAGAGTACATGCACATCCATTTTTGACAGTTTGCGGACATTGAGGGACCACTTAGTATCTCATACCTCATTCTCACCTGAGGTTATAGAGGATATATATAGACAGTTGAGGAGTGAGGTGAGGGGTCCTCATTCTTTTGCTGATGTGGTGGGGGTGGTCTCGAAGGAGACCATCAAGGAGAGATGCTTCCCACAATATCAGGAGAAGAGTAAGGTGAGGGGATATCAGGTTACCAAATGTATCGACCCACAGGTTGCATCACTGATTTACCCATGATTCTTAGCAGCCCATGGTCATTATCCTAATAACGACCAGATTCCATTATACTTTGCACAACAAGTATTTGCTGAGGTTCATTGTCAGATGAAACCAAACTACCTTGATATTCTAAGATATTATGGATAGGGGAGGGGCAGGATTGTTGATAGAGATGCATATCATAGGCATGATAGAGCTCCACCTAGACACAGGGACCTTGTTGGCCAGAGATTTCCTACAGTAGTCCCAGCCATGGCATCCATAGCGGATCACGTTGTGATTGCTTCTTAGAGAGAAGCAATTGATAGGATTGGACAGATTGCATCAACAGTAGCCACCATATCTTCTAATAGGGTGGGCAGATATATGATGAGTCGACCACGTTCGCGATCATCCATAGATCATGCATCTTCTAGTCATGGGGGGGCTTCAGATTCAGATGATCGGTATATTTTTGCTGGCATCCTCTCCCCATATGAGGTAGCAGCTATAGTCAGAGGTAGTAGACATGTACAGATGTCACAGTATTTAGTCGAGGACCTACTACATGCTTATAGTTTTATTTCATCTCGACTTGGGATACCATTGGGTGATGTTAGAGAGGAGATTCTCAGAGATGGTCAGGCTACAGTGGCATCGATGCATACCCCAAGGCAGTCATAGCATTCTCATCACTCTACGCATGCTCCAGGCACTGACCCACCTACAGATCACTTTGTTGCTGTAGAGGAGGAGCTACGAGCTGATCAGCTCCATATCACAGATGAGGGCCGGTTGGATTCATTTGAGGAGGAGATACGAGCTGATCAGGTACATATCACAGATGAGGGTTTGGACTCATTTGAGGATCAGCTAAGAGATTTGAGCCATACTGGATTAATGGACATGCTACTACAGTCAGACACTTCATCCACGATGCCCACTCATCTAGTTAGCCCCTTGCACTCCTCAGTGATACGTATAGCTAGAGAGAGATATGCAGGCATGAGTGATGTTGTTGATATGATCATGAGACAGGATCAGACTATACAACCTACTCCAGGTGATACACAGGTATGTACATGTACATGTGCGTTTAAATTTTTAGAAGATATGTATACATACATTGCAAATTTGTACCTAATAAATCTATATATATAGATCTCGTGTTTAATAAATAATCTAGAGTTCTAAGTTTTAATTTGTAGATCATTTAAATTGATTGTGGACTAATCCTTAAATTGACAGTTAGCTCATGTCACTCCTTCCTTGAGCTTTGAGCATGTGCGTAGGAGAGATTCTTTAGATGTTGTTAGTGTACAGGTTAGTTATGGTTTTTGGTATATATATTTGATGTACATGCACGTCTAGAGAGATAGATATATTATATTTAATATTTAAATAAATTCTACTTTTGCAGGACTCCCCCTCAGATGGTCACTTAGTTCATAGCCGACATGATCCTTGTTGATTTGCTCCAGACTTTATAGCTCATTTACATTTATCTTTTTATATACTTTCATATTATATATATTCATGCACGTACATGGAGTTTAGACTCTAGATTATACTTTATACCTGCTTTGTGTTTGACTCTAGATTATATTTTATACTTTATACATGGAGTTTAGACTCTAGATTATACTTTATACCTAGTTTGTGTTTGACTCTAGATTATACTTTATACTTTATACATGGAGTTTAGACTCTAGATTATACTTTATAAGTTTTATACATGTTTGATTATATTAGATTTATACATGTTTTATTATATTCTAGATTTATGTACATGATGTTTGATTAAATTAAATTTAAATACATGTTTGATTAGATTGTATATTTCATGCATGTACAACGACTTGTTTAGACTCTAGATTATACTTTATACCTGGTTTGTGTTTGATCAGATTATACATGTTTGATTATATTAGATTATATTAGATTATACATGAAATGAACAAACTAAACTTAATAGGTCATGTATTGAATAGTTCACATCCAATACATTGTAGGTATGTGAGCTTCTAGGTATGTATATTGTAGTTAAATAGTTCACAGTTCATGTACATGTCCTAATTCCATATTAAATATCAATTTTACAAATGTACATATTACATTTTAATTTAAATATGCATTTTTTAATTAAATACAAATACAATTGCATACAATTAAGCATGTACATTTAAATACATCCTAATTTGATATAATGTATAAATAAACTTAAAAAATATTTATCCTTTAGTTTCAAATGTTCAAGTTACTTGAGATTTAGAATTTATCTTGACTGTATTAATTAGATTTATACATGTTTGATTAGATTGGATTTAAATACATGAAATGATTTTCAAATGTAAAAGAGTATGTATGATTATACATGTTTCAAGATTTTCAAACAAAAGAGTATGTATGAAATGAACAAACTAAACTTAATAGGTCATGTATTGAATAGTTCACATCCAGTACATGTATATTACATAGGTATGTATATTGTAGGTATGTGAGCTTCTAGGTATGTATATTGTAGTTAAATAGTTCACAACATGTGCATGTCCTAATTCCATATTAAATATCAATTTTACAAATGTACATGTATTACATTCTAATTTAAATATGCATTTTTTAATTAAATACAAATACAATTACATACAATTAAACATGTACATTTAAATACATCCTAATTTGATATAATGTATAAATAAACTTAAAAAAATATTTATCCTTTAGTTTCAAATGTTCAAGTTACTTGAGATCTAGAATTTATCTTGATTGTATTAATTAGATTTATACATGTTTGATTATCTATTAGATTTAAATACATGAAATGATTTTCAAATGTAAAAGAGTATGTATGATTATACATGTTTCAAGATTTTCAAACAAAAGAGTATGTATGAAATGAACAAACTAAACTTAATAGGTCATGTATTGAATAGTTCACATCCAGTACATGTATATTACATAGGTATGTATATTGTAGGTATGTGAGCTTCTAGGTATGTATATTGTAGTTAAATAGTTCACAACATGTACATGTCCTAATTCCATATTAAATATCAATTTTACAAATGTACATGTTACATTCTAATTTAAATATGCATTTTTTAATTAAATACAAATACAATTACATACAATTAAACATGCTCATTTAAATACATCCTAATTTGATATAATGTATAAATAAACTTTAAAAAAAATTATCCTTTAGTTTCAAAACAAGTTACTTGAGATCTAGAATTTATCTTGAACTTACATTAAAATTCAATTCATGTGGATTACTAAATGTATATATAGTTCATACCACATCAAGTGGTTCACAATGCTCTTCAATAACACTTAATATTTTGTCATGATCTTCACTATCTAGTCTCCACTTTTGAGACCGCCCTCGACGTGGAACTGTTTGAAGAATTAGGCCAACAGCAATGACCAAGTGACTATATTGATATACCTTGTTGTCAATTTGGTATTCAGTGAAATGAATCCCATGTTGAACAATTTGAACTTGTTTGAAATATGTCCCTTGCACTACAACTGATCCTGCATGTACATTTTTATAAGAAACGTGAGAAATTAAAAAATTTCACATAAGCGATTTGTACATGTACATGTACATATTCAAATCAGAACTCAAACCTGTGGGAAACGACATTCCATCACTCATCTCAGATTTTGATAACTTCTTTCTCTCTTCTGTGCAACGCAATAAATAATAACTAACACCTTCTATATTTCCATCTTCTGCTATGACTGCAAAAATATCTCCTACAATTTGACACAAGTTAAATAAATTCTAAGTTATATGTCATTTTTAAGGAAATGTTTAAATGTGTACGTCATGTATGTACCTTTTTTAATCAATCCTGAAATATGATCATAATCACCAGAAATCAAAGGAATTTCTTCAAAGTTTTCATCCTCATTTGAATCCTCGTATGTGTCAGAAACATCTAGTGGCACCATTTTCCATTCACTAACATATCCAAGCTCTTGGTTCTTGTAATCAACATAGTTTTCGAAAATGCATTCAGAACAAAAACATGAATAATCCTTAGTGTATAATGTCCATGGGCGATTATCTGTACTCATGACACAATGCAAAGATCTTGTCCTCTCCACACTCTTGCATCCATGCATTGATTTTCTATCCACATCTGCAAAATGTACATGTGTACAAGAATGTACATGTAGATCAAGTTGTTAAATTAAAAAAAATTAAATAAAATACTAAAAGAGAACACGTACCGATTATCTCCCAAAACACTCTATATGGAATGGGCTTATATGTTCTCGATGATGATTCCCTAGGATAATTAGGTTGCTCAAAGTGTTTCTTACACCATTCAACAACATCATGTGCATTTTCTATATGTTCTCCTGTGTACTTTATTTGATGCTTTCTTAGAGCACGTTTGATACAAGCTCCTGCACCATCATGTTCACCCTTTCCATGACCACTCTCAAAAAAACTCCAAACATGTGGTATTTTGTCATTTCGATGATATCTACATAGTGCATAAAATGGCCTCGAAGATTTAAATTGTGCCGCACATCCATCAGACCAAACAAAATGTTTAACTATTGTTATGCCTCTATCTTTCAAATATTCAAAAAACTTCTTAAAGCAATGTTGTACAAAAAGTGTGTATGCTCCTTATCATCACTGATATAGAAGTGGTACTCTTTCTTAATGACACAATTTTCAAATGTACTATCAACACCATCCAAATTCATCTGTGCATGTCGATAACACACATGCATGAAAATAGTGATTTGCTTTGAAAAGTAATACTCTGATTGAATCTCTTTTTGATGTGCAAAAGAGTAATTCTCTGCGAAGTCAACTATAGATAGAATATTTCCAAGGCGGAAAGTGTCTCTTAATCTTTTAAATTGTTCTGCTTGCCACTTGGCAAAAAAATCATGGCATATGTATGGTTTTATCAACTTATGAAAATTTTCCATAAATGTTCCAATAGGTATTTCCTCTTCTACATAATCTAGTCTTGTAGATTCCTTTCCAAATTTTGTTTCAATTTTTTTGTACTTGTAAGTCTTGCAATTTACCATCTTCCTCATGTCAGTGTCTTCATCTCTCAAAGGCAATTTAGCCAAGTCCCCGCATGTTCCACAAATTCCTCTTATGCAATTTATTTGACCGGTTGCATTATCATCTGATTTATCACATAAGATGGATGCTATGAATTGACTTGTTCATTTAGGAGGAGCATTTTCATAACCATCATTATCTTCTCTAATCTTTCGAAACACTTGATAGTACAAGTCAAATTCGATGTGATAATGACAACAACAAGTTTTGAAAACTTTGTTTAACTTCACATAATATGGCCTTAACCGTTCAAACATGGTTTGTCCAATCTTTATATGACGGTTTGTTTTAGTAAACAATACATACAATTCATGTTTTGTTGTGTCTATCCAATGTTTTACATGGAGATCGTAATGATTAGGACCAATCCTTTGCTTGATAACATCTCTACTATTTGATGAAGGGTGAGTATTATCATTCCAAAAACTTGTCACAAAGTTCCTAACAACATCTTCAATTCTATCAGAACGAGGATCTCTACACATAATTGCCCAATTTCCTTCTGAGGTAGTATCATCCAAAATCTTTCTCCTTTTAACATATTTAGATATTGTCCTTCTACTAAAACCAAACTCAGATGACAGTGAAGAGATTTGTCTTTTTTGAGGCAATCTTTCATTTACTAAAGATGTCAACATCACTCTTCTTGAAATGGTCTTATCTAGTTTTCGATATTTTTTACCAATGTTCACCAAACCTTTCTTAACATTATCAACAATAGATTTTTGTAGCTGAGAAGATTTCCTCTTTTGACTTGTTGTATCTATACCCAACAATTTCATTGGATCTATTAAGTCTTTATGAGTAAGTACAATTGATAATAATTGAGCTTTTTCTAGTGTAGTATCAAGATTGTTGAAATGCGACATTATTTCTTTTCCACTTTTATTCATTGACCTCCTTTTAGTATGTCTAGGTTCTTCACTGAGACGTTTTAACTCATCCACATCCATTTCAAGTAAATGATCTAAATTTTTATAAGAAATATTTCTCTTCACCTGTTTAGCTAGATCCACAATATGCTCATCCATATCAATGGTAGGAGGTAAGGAGCCTGACCCCTCTCCTTCAAAGGTCTCCATTGTTTCAACTTGGACAATCTCCTCCCTATGTTCATCAACTATATTGTGTTCTTCAATAGGTTCATTTGCCCGTTCTGCACATAATTTAAGAGTTTGTGTAAGGTTCTTGAATTAATCAGAGATTATTCAATTAGGATTAAGAATAGGGATGAATTTGGCTTAAAGCTTTACATGTTAAAATTAGCCCATTCAATTTGGTTTATTAAATTTAATTACTTTCAGGACCTTATTGTTATAACTCTAATTAAATTACCTATTTAGGTTTAAAGTTCAATTTGTTCTCAAGTTAGGATCAAAGTTCAATCTCTAATTTTGAGCACTAATTTAACACAAAAAATTAAATTTTGATAAATTAGAAATTCCAATTTTGAAAATTAAAAGTACAAATATTTTGATGCATGCATACAATAACTTAGGTGACCTCATATTAATTTGTTACGGACCATAATGTAAGTGGACTATAATTTGTCACATGTGTGTATATTTAAGACCTATTATTGCATAATAGACCTCCTACTCTGAAATGTTTTTGCATGTACGTGAACTTGAATATAAATAGTTCACCTAAAGTATTCAACATGTTTAATAGGTTATAAATTTATGTCACATTTAAGACCTATAATCAATGTAATAGTCCTAATAGGCCTTATTATTAAAATCAATATGACCACATTTGAAAAAACATTTCACAATTAATATACTTAACTACCCTTAAGACAGATATATTATGTGATATTAAAGGACCTATCACATGAAATTACTTGTACATGTAGATTAAATATTCAATATATATAATTTAGAACCTAGAAATTATAATATAATAGGTCTTATTAATTTTATGACTTAATAGGTCTTATCTATTATAAATGAACTTAATTATATAGGAGAAAAATGCAATTACACAACAAGCAAGTTGATGGAATTTGAAATTTGCAAATACACATGTATTATCTCAAATTAATTATGCTTTCCAATTAAAACAAAATTATTTTTAATCCTATTAAAAATATTAGATAAAAAATATTGAATTCTGATTGATACATAATACATATTAAATTAAGAATACATACTTGCATCATGATATCTTTGCCTTCTTTGTTCTCGATATCTTTCTTCTATTTTGGGAGAATAATTCCTTGAAGTCTTATTTTGCCTTCTCTTCTTGTTCCCCATGCTTTTACAAAAAACATTCAAATTATTGCCTTCAAAATAATTTTTAAATGTCTTCTTTCATCCAAAAATGCAAATTATTTTAATCATTTGGGTGATAAAAAACGAAAAAAAATTGACATTTATACAATTCCACAAATGAAAAAAAAATAAAAAAATGCATCGGCCAGAGTTCGAACAAAAGCCGATAGTTAAAAATTGTTGGGTTCGCTCGAACATGACAGTTACAAAAATGTGCGTGCCAAAATTGAGCTCATTGGTTCGAGCGAACCCAATTCGCTCGAACTCGTGTTCATTCGAACCCGCAAACTAAGGGTTTCTCCCAAAAAATTTCAGAGTTCTGAAGAATTAATGACTTTGGAGCTTTGGTTCAATGCATGAATGAAATAATCTTGATAACCCAAAAATATTAGATGGTAGTACTCGAAGCAAGCTTTCCAATGAGTATAATTTTGTTATATTTTGAATTTATTATGTTCTTGTTTTTTTAATTTTATGGAAAATTGGTTTTTCACCGAACATGAACTTCTCTGTTCAACGCATTGGGAAAAATAAGAAACTAATTCAAAAAAATTCTAAAAAATATCTATGCCCCTGGTATTGATGTCTTCTTTCTAACAAAAATAAATAAATTGAATTTCGATTTATATAGAACAAGTTATGTGTTCAAACATAAACCTATGTTTGAATTATGACTAATCGGACTTCAAAACTTTATAAAATGAAAAATATTGAACATATCACTATAAAACGAAATGCAAGCCCTGGATATTGATGTTACAAACCAAAATTCGAAAGAATTGAGTTTTTATCATTTATAGAAAAAAAGTTATGCATTTCAGGAGGCACATCACTCTTAAAAAATGTAGTTTGTTGTAAAAAACTACTACTCGAGGGAGATGGAAATTTTTTAAAAAAATCCTTCAAAAAAATTTGAAAAAAATGTATATAGAATCTACAAACAAAATGCTAGAAATCACTAATTTACATCATCTTCAAATTTTTAATAGTTTAAAAGTTATAGTTCTCGGAAGTTGAAGATTATTTTAAAAATGTACGTCTCAGTGTCAAAAGTGGCAAAAAAGTGGGAACCATTATTGTGAGTTCACCCTATACATTCATCAAAATTTTAAAATACAAAATACTACTCCCCCTTTGCCAACAATGACAAAGTACTGCAAAATAACTCCTGTTTCTCATTATCATTAATATAATAAATGTTTATGACAATAATGAGTGAAACTTATCAAAAACCGATTTAAAATCCTGCATAAAGGTCTTCATGGATAAAGACCATGATTCAGGTAATAAGGTAGCCACCTGACTTTCTCTTTGCATCTAGGATACCTATTCTTCCATGGCATCAATTGTGCTCAGCCCTTGAGTGATCGTTAAGGCATCCAGATTGAGATAGTGTTTCTGAAGTATTTGCAATCTAGGTAGTAGAACTAGTTGAAGCTCCTGCAAATCTCTCATCCGGTTGCAAATCTCTACTTCAATTCTGGCAGACTGGAGCTAAAACTAGTGAACAATTTGCCCATATATAGTGAAGGAATCATAGGGCATCTTAAAGGTGCTTATATATGCCTATAAATCAGATTCTAGTTTTTCCTTCTGTCCAAGCACATCATCACAAAATAGATGGGGTTGGCTTATCTTACTGAGCAGTAGTTTTCCCTCATCCATAGCATCTCTTATGTCCTTATGTTCTTTCTGAAGTTCAAACCATAGCTCATTCAGTTTCTTCACTAAGGTAGTGTTTAGTGCCTTTTGATGCTTTTTCTATGCATTAGCTTCGACAACCTCTTCTAGGCATTGTACGTGGTCCTCAATGATTGTACATAGAAGTTTTAGTTGGGCCAAAGAGGAATCAGTACTGGGGAGGTTAGTACCAAGAATCAAACTGGTAAGAGTGTCCACCACAGTTTGAATAACATCTTTCTCCTTTTTCCTCCTTAATGCTTCCAGATGCTCTTGTGAAAGCTTAATGCTTTGGAGCAGCTTCGATTCATTTGCAGATTGGAGGTCAATAGGACTGGTGATGTTAGCCAGTTTGGCTTGACCACCGGTTTTCTTTGGGGTCTCCAATTGTGTTCTCTTTGTCGCTTCCTTCTTCTCTTCGACTCTTTGCTTTTCCTCTTCTACCTTCTTTTGCTCCTCTGCTTCTTTCTTTCTCTTCTATTCTTCCTTCTTTCTATCTTCTTCTTTCCGCTTCTCTTCTTCTTTCTTCTTCTCCTCTTCCTATTTCCTCTTCTCCTCTTCTTGTTTCCTCTTCTCTCCTTCCTGTTTCTTTTCCTCTTCATCTTGTTTCTTCTGCTCCTCTTCTTCTTTCTTTTTCTTTTCCTCTTTCTCAGCTTGCTCGTTGTCAGCCTTTTCTTTGTCTTGTTTCTACTTCTTTGCCTTTTCTTTATCCTGATTTTCCTTATCTACTCTCTCTTTATCAACCTTTTCCTTTGCTGCATCTAGAGTGACATCTTCACCATCCTAAGCATCAACGTCAATAGTGTCCATCTATTCAATAACTGGTTCTCCTTCATTGTCATATACCTCATCCAATTTTTGGTTCTTGTTCAGTCTTCTTGTTCGCTTCAAACACTTGGTGCAACCTCAGAGCGGCTTTGGTATGGGAGTGTGTATCTTTCACCACTTTAGAGACTTTGCCTTCTAGTAACAAGAGTCTTCTTCTTCTCATGAAGAAGAGGCCTTTGTACTTATCCATGATTTCATAGAGCTTAGAATTTGACACATCAAGAAAATATTGTGCAAAGATTCCCTCTCTTATTTCCTATTCATTTTCTATGGCAATGCACCATTTGTTATCTAAAGAATTGTATAAAGAATCCGGTGTCATAGATCTAATTTCTGATGGCAACTGGTCATTAATACATAGATATTGAATGATTTCCTGTTCAACTTCCTCCTTTTCATTATCATTAAAATCATCAAAGTGATCTATTAAATCACTCAACACTTTTCTCCTAATATTCTTGATAGTCCTTTGACAATGTGTCAATGGTTTGTAAGAGGAAATGTCTATATTTACTGGTGCTGACGATGCTAGTTCATTGTTGGTTGTCTTTGCCTTCTTCCTTGTTTTCCTAGTCTTCTTAGGCTACACTTCAAGTTTTGTATCCTCAGAATCTAGTGAGTTTCTCTTAGTCTTCTGCTTTCTTTCAAAAACCTTGGCAGGTGACCACTTGGTCACTTTTGGACTTGCAGAGATAACCAGTGTTGATATTGATGGCACTGCCTTTCCCTTCTTCACTGAAGGTTCTTCAACCGGTTTTATCCTTTCCAAGTAGGTGTCGATTCTCTTCTTCTTAGGATCAAGAGGCGAGGCAAGTGGGGTAGAGGCATACCCATCTAGCATGTTATACATCACCTCATATCCCATGGGTTCAACTTTTTCTTTTCTGGGCTCCACCGCCTCCATTATGCAGTCATCTACTCTAATGGTAAAGTACATGTCCTCTTCATACTTCTTTACAATATCTCTAGATATCCTCATCCGCTGGCTCATCTTTCACTTGAATTCATCAAAGTATTTATTCGAGACTTCAAGATATCTGGTTCAAACTACTTGAAGACTTTCTTTGATTTGTTTGGTAATTGGCTAGTCAATAGACCATTGAATATCACTGACTCCTGGAAAATAGCCTTGAAAGTAGAAAAACAGACCTACCAATAGTTGTCCAAATTTAAATCTTAAGGCATTGTCATGTTTGATAGATGTAAAGTTTACCAGAAGTTGCCTCTGCATATAGGTGCATAGATCAAATGAGGCATCTTCCATGATCATTTTGTAGGTAGCATTCACCTCAGCTATAGAAATAGAGTTTATTCTGCTAGCATAGAACGTCCGATATCTGATCACCATGCAAGCATACTTGACCAAATCATCCTTGATGGTGTTGACGGTCATTCCCCATTGGTTGCTCATAGAACCAGTGAGCTTAGTCATTTCAGTCTTGATGACTTTTCTTAGGGTTGGCACCTCACCAGTGATGGCATGAATGGCTTCAGGCATAATATCATGTGTCCTCTCAAGATACATCTTGTCGCCATGCACTCTGCTCAGAATGATGCATATGTGATCTTCAGTAAATTCTTCAAGAAAGTACACCGTATTGTGAAGTTTCTTCCTCTCCAGGATGATGTATTCTGGTTTGATCTTTTTGTCATCCCCGCAGAAATAGACCTAGCTGAGAATGGACCACTAGAGATCCTAGGTCTTCCAATTTACAATCAATGTACCTTGAAATATCATCTTCCACTATAAATCCAGTAGGTATCTGGGATAGGGCATTGTATTTCATCTTTCGTTGGATAAAATCCACTGAATCAACAGGTGCACTAGAACTGGAGTGCAATGCAAAAACCATGATAAACTGATAAACAAGAATTTTGATAAATACCTTCAAAATTTTGAAATTTAGGGTTTGCAAATTCAGCTTCGCTACACACCACTTCGGTTGCTAGATTACCACTTTATGTTCTTGATTGATTGATACTATCTCCAGATTCTAGTTCAAAGTTTTGAAATCTCTCTGAATCACAAAATGAATCGCCTATAGTCGCTCTGCACTTGAAAAGTTCTTCGCTCACAAATTGATAAGTGAAGATGATGTTAAGAATCCCTTATAAACAAATTCTTCACCTACCATAATAAATGCACCACCATTAGGGTATAAACCCTAATTTTGCCTTTTACCATTTCCGGTCTTCTACCGATTGGTAGGTAACACATACCAGTTAAGGTCTTTTACTGATATAAACTGGGGGTTCGAAATATTTCACTGATTCACTCCCCCTAAGATTTTCTGAAGTTTAGTTTTCCTGTTCAAAGATTTCCACACTAGGTGCAGAAACTGGTTCTTCCCGTGACACTTCTTTAGGTTTCTTCTTCCATGTTGTCTTCATATATGCTTGAATAGTTTCAACATCAATCTTTCCTTCCGGAGTGACCGGTATATCATCTGATATGTTCTCTCTCATCCCGCATATTCTAGCAGTGTGCCTCAGTTTGTTGTAGTGATAGCATACCATTCCAAGTGCTCTCCATGGTCCATTATTCATGTTTCCATTCTTCCTTCTGCATTTCGCTGTAGTGTGACTGCTACTATGATAGATCATAGAGATTTCTCTCCAACTGGTTGTAGTTTGATAGCCACCACCACCTGATTGATGGTCATAGGCATTATACCGGTTTGGATTCCAATTCACAGAGGATTCAGAAAAAACTCCTTGACTCCTTTGAGGATATCTTCCAGTTTTGTGCATAACAGAACTGCATTCAAATTCTCTATGCCCAAACTTGTTGCATGCATAACAGTTTCCATTGAATCTACTGGATCTAGGCTTATTGTTTAGAAAATAAGGAAAATTATTGTAAGCCTTATTTCTACATACATTGGCAGTATGTCCCTTCTTGAGACAATTAAAGCAAACAGGTTTAAATTTTTTCTTACCTTTATCCTTTGGTGTTAGTTGCTTCTTTCATGCCACATCTTTTTCTCCAAAGGATTCACCTTCCTCATATCCAGAGAAACCAAGTCCATTAGTATTCTTTACCGGTTTAGCTTATTCAAGCTTTTGCTCTAGCTTAGCTACACTCTGATTGAATTTGGCAAGTATCTCCTTTGTTTCAGTGATTTCCTTGGTAATAGAAGCATTGGACTCCTTCAAGATTGCATTCTCAGAAATAGTTGTGTTTAGTTCACCTTGCATTTCTTCTTTTTCCACTTTACTTTCTTGTAGATGAGCGGTAAGTGCACTGATTTCTTGCTTCATCTTGGATATCTCATGATCTTTGTCTTTTACCAGATCTTCATCTTTCCTCTGGTTCTCAAGCTCTTGACACATTCTGATAGCTAGTCCTTCTAGCTCCCTTCTTAGGTTATCATTGGATTCATTTAGTTTTACAACTTCTTCAACTAGGGCTTCCATGTCTGCTTCATTAGAAGAACTATTTTCAATAAGCTCCATAAGTTTTTCAACATGCTCTCTTCTCTTTGCTAGAGAGGCTTTATATTTGACTTTAAGTTCATCAAAGGCTTTCTCAGTCTGAGTGAGATAATGAGTAAGCTCCCTCATAGTGTATTCCCCCATATCTCCTTCCAAGTATTTAAACTTATAGAAAGGTTGGCTCTGATACCAATTGATGAATACTAAGAAGGGGGGTGAATTAGTATACAAAAAATTACTGAACTTAAACTCTTAAATAGTTTAGTAGTTAACCGGTATAACAAATTTCCTAACAAACTGGTTAAGACAAATGCAAACCAAACAACAAATAAAGAATTTACCCACAAGAGCACAATCACCATAACACAAGAGGTTTTGATGTGGAAACCCAAATGGGAAAAACCACAGTGAGTTGAAACTCACAAGTAACTATCTGCAAAATAGTAACCAGACCGGTTAAGGTCATACAATATTCTTCACCAGAACAAATCCTGTTAGGAATCTAGATCTATGTTAGGAGATAAGTTTGATTAAAGACTACCTTGTGAGAGGATTTCAGATTCACATTTGTGAACCACCTTGTTAGAGGATTTACAAAGGATTTTCTGGGCCTACCCGGTTAAGGGTTTCAGACTTGTCGAAGATGTGAGTAATCAACAAGTGAGTGATCTAGATACTAGCACAATATGCTTGGTTAGATCCTTGATAGTTCATTGTTAATGCATTTCAGCATTACTTCAGCCTTCAATATCTCCACACTCTATTTCTTCACATAGAATCTTCTCCTATGATCACAAAAACCTCATCAACCACCTAAAACCCTAACAACTTCTAAAACCCTAGACATGATATCCTTATAAAGGAATCTGATTTCATGTCGGTCCAATAGGATTACATTGTAAGTTCCTAGGTTTAGTACATCTGGACACATTTGGTAACATGGCACAAAATCACTGCTAAAGTGTCGGTGGATGATAACTCATCACAATAATACCGATTGGTAACTAATCACAGAGTAATACCGGTTCATACATTTAACCGATTACCGGTTTATCAAAATGAAGACTGGGAAAAATGATAACAACTGCTTTGTTCCTTCGTATCGCTTTGGGATCCTCAAACCACTTGAGGTCTTCATAATGCTTGGGTCTTCATACCACTTGAGATTGTTAAACACTTCCTGCAAAACACTGATAGTCTAAAGACTATAATATATAATACCGGTTGGAATAATTACCAATTGAGCATAACTCATACATACAAAAAGTGATCTAAAAGCAAGTGTTTGTCCATCAATGACAATCACAACATCATCATAAAAAATGCCAACAGACATGAGAGAAGGGGAGAGATAGAGAGAGATCTAGATAGAGGGTGAGAGGGAGAGATATTTGATTTAGAAAGTGAAAGTGAGTGGAAGGCGGAGAGGAAAAGAGAGATAGAGGGAAAGAGAGAGAGATAGCTGAGAAAATGATAAAAGGAGGGGCGAGGAGAGAATGGAAAAGAGAGATAGAGGGAAAGAGAGAGAGAGATAGCTTAGAAAATGAGAAAGGGAGTGGCATGGAGAGAATGGAAGAGAGAGAGGGAGAAGGGGGCTGGGAGGGAGAGAGGGGAAAATATTTAGAGGGAAAGAGATAGAGACTTGAGGGAAAAATGGTTAAAGGAAAAGAGAGAGACTTGAGAGAGAAAGAGAAAGGAAGGGGGAAGGAGAGACTACATAAACTAGGATAGAGAGAGATACTTGAGAGAGAAAGAGAAAGGGAGGGGGAAGGAGAGAATACATAAAATGGGATAGAGAGAGAGACTTGAGAGAGAAAGAGAAAGGGTTGGATTGTGTGTGTGTGTGTGTGAGAGAGAGAGAGAGAGAGAGGGTAAGTGAGAGAGAGATAGAGATAGAGGGTGAGAGGGAGAAGAGGGTTGGGAGGGAAAGAGGGGAAAAAATTTAGAGGGAAAGAGATAAAGACTTGAGGGAAAAAAGAGTTAAAGGAAAAGAGAGACTTGAGAGAGAAAGAGAAAGGGAGGGGGAAGGAGAGAATGGACACACACACACACACACACACACACACACACACACACAGAGAGAGAGAGAGAGAGGAAAGAATGGGAGAGAGAGAGAGACACTTGAGAGATAGAGAGAGAGACTTGAGAGAGGGTGATAGAGATAGAGATAGAGGGTGAGAGGGAGAAGGGGATTGGGAGGGAGAGAGGGAAATAGAGAGAGACTTGAGAGAGAGAAAGAGAGTTAAAGGGAAAGAGGGAGATACTTGAGAGAGAGAAAGGGAGGGGGAGGGAGAGAATGGATGGAATAGGACAAAGACCATTGAGAGAGAGAAGGTGTGTCTATTAGTGAGAGAGAGAAAGGAATAAAAGAGAGAGAGAGAGAGGAATAATGTGTGTGTGTGTGTGTGTGATAGATATATATAGAGAGAGACACTTGAAAGGTGGATGGAGGGATCGTGTGTGTGTGTGTGAGAGAGAGAGAGAGAGAGAGAGAGAGAGAGAGAGAGAGAGAGAGAGAGAGAGAGAGAGGGAGAGGGAGGGAGAGAATAGATAGAATGGGACATAGACACATGAGAGAGAGAGAGGGGGAAGGGGATGGAGAGAGGGAAAGATGGAAAGAGAGAGGGAGAGAGGGAAAGAGAGATTTGAGAGAGAAAGAGAGTTAGAGGAAAAGATAGATAGAGAGAGAGATATGGAAGGGGAGGGAGAGAGAAAGCGATGGGGAGGGAGAGAGGGAAAGAATCGGAAAGAGACTCTTGAGAGAGGGGGAGAGAGAAAGAGGGAGTGGGGAAGATATGGAGAGAGATAAGAGGTGGATGGAGGAATTGTGAGAGAGAGAAAGGGAGAGAGAGGAAAAGGGAGGGGGAAGGGGAGGGAGAGAGAGAGAGAGAAAAAGAGACATGGGGAGAAACTTGAGAGGGAAAGAGAGAGGGAGAGATGGAAGGAGAGAGATATTTTAGAGAGAAAGAGAGTTAGAGGCAAAGAGAGAGAGCTGTGAGAGAAAGAGAAAGGGAAGGGGAGGGAGAGAATGGACAAAATGGTACAAAGACACCTAAGAGAGAGAGGCAAAGGGAGGGGGAAGGGGAGGGAGAGAGGGCAAGAGAGAAATAGAGACATAGGGAGAGACTTGAGAGGGAAAGAGAGAGGGAGAGAGGGGAAAAGGGAGGGGGAAGGGGAGGGAGAGAGTGAAAGAGAGAAGGAGAGAGATAGAGAGAGACTTGAGAGGGAAAGAGGGAAAGAGAGATGGTGAAAGGTAGAGAGGGAAAAAGGGAAAGAGAGAGAGTCTTGAGAGATAAAGAGAAAGGGATGGGGAGGGAGAGAGGAAAATAATGGGATAGAGATACTTGAGAGAGGGGGATAGTGAGAGAGAGGGAGTGGGGGAGATATAGAGATATCTGAGAGGTCGATTGAGGAACTGAGAGAGAGAGGGGGAAAGTGAGGGAGAGAGGGAAAGAGAGAAGGAGATACATAGGGAGAGACTTGAGAGGTAAAGAGGGAAAGAGAGAGTGAGAGACTGAGAGAGGGGGAGAGGGAAATAGAGAGAGAGACTTGAGAGACAAAGAGAGTTAGAGGCTAAGAGAGAGATGTGAGAGAGAGAGAAAGGGAGGGGGAGGGAGAGAATGGACAAAATGGGATAGAGACATGTTGGCATTTTATTGAACCAATAAAGACTGTTGTGATATGCAACCGATAAATGATTGATTAGTGAATGTGTTGAAGAGATTGAGATTCATGTTTGATGACTAAGTCTTGTATTTCCATTGATGCAAACAATAATTTTATGGGCATTTAAGTCTTGGAAGCCAACCGGTAAGGTATAACCAGAACATATGATAGTTTACCAGTGAACCGACAAATAGGTTCTTAACTGGTAAACAAAGATAGAGTTGCATTCATGAAATTGATATAGGCGATTGATGAAGAGTTGAATGATGCAGTTTTTTGGGAGTGATGGAGATAGGTATTTGGAACTATGTTCATGATCGCATTGGAAGATTCAACCAGACTAGCGAGATTTGATGTACAAAGAAAGTACTCTAATGAACACTTAACCGGTAGTGAGAAAGTCACTTAAATCAATAAAACAACACAGGTTTTGATTTGTTATGTATAGAAGTTCGGCATGTAATATTATTTTGTCTAGATTCATTGAACCTAGGAAATTGTTCCAAGGTTGTAGCCGACTTAGTTGATGTCTATAAAAAAGTGTGATGAGTTATAAGATATACATATAAGATTGACGGTGAATTTTGAGATTGTGATTATGTGATGATTACGGAAGCTCTGTATTGATGTGTTATTGATGTTTTGAGGATCCTAAGTGGATCTTATCAGACACAAATGTGATATATGAAGATCATTTGAACTATTGTTATCCTAACATGCCCTACTTTGTAAATCCCTTAGTTGGGTAACTCTAGATTAGAGTGTTAAATCCTCTTGTGAGGTTGATCCTAATAGGTAAAAGATCCTAATAGGGCTCATCATTTAAATCCCTTAACCAGGTGACTCCTAACAAGGTCTGCTCCTAACATGGCATGTTTGTAAGACCTAAACTAGTCAAGATTTTTATTCTATAGATAGTGAATCTTGTGGGTATTAACTCCCACCTTGGTTTTTCCCTTTTGGGTTTCCACATATAAATCTCTTGTTTTGTGTGGAATTTGTTTTATTGGGAATTAGATTATATGGTGATATTCCTCTTATGCTTGTTAATATTTAAGTTGTTTAAGTTGTTGGTCAGATTCATATTGTTTTTGCTTGCACTGATTCACCCCCCCTCTCAATACCTTATAAGTTTATCAATTGGTATCAGAGCCAACCTTCTTCGATGCTTAACCTCTTGAGAAGGACTCCTAAGGTAGACATGGGGGATATGAGTTATATATAGATGTCTCATAAACTTACAAAAACTAAGGAAGCCCTAGAAACATTGAGAGGCAAGTATAAAACTTCACTTGCTAAGAGAAGAGAGCTAACCGAACAACTATTGGAGGTTTTTGAAAGCAGTTCTTTTGATGAAGCAAACATAGGTGCACTGGTTGATGAGGTGGAGAAACTAAATGATGAAAAGACTAACTTGAGGAGAGAGATAGAAGCTCTAACTATCCAAATGAGTCAGGAACTTGAAGCAAGGAGGGCAATAGATGACAATATCAAAGAGAAAGAACATGAGATCTTCAAGATAAATTAGGAAAATGGCACTCCATATGCACACTAGCAATGAGGAAAAAGAAGAAAAAGAAGAGATAAAAGAACTAGATATGGAAATTTCTCTTAGAGAGACTCTCATGAAAAGGAATGAAGACCTTATGAAATAAATTGTTGATGCTAATGAGAACCTTGCAAAGTTTAACAAAAGTTATACCATGCTTGATGAACAGATCCAATCTCAAAGGATGAACAGTGATACAACTGGATTGGGTTGCAATAAATTTGAGAAATGTGAGTCTTTAGATACTAAGGACAACATGCATGAAGTTAAACCTTCTCCTAAGATTCATAAACCCACTGGTAAGAAATCATATTAGCCTGTTTGTTTCAATTGTCATAAACCAAGACATACTCCTAATGTTTGTAGAAGTAGATATCATGTTGCTAATGGTCATAGACCCAATTGTTATCAAGGATATAAGCCTAGAACCTTTAATGGTTATTGTTTCACTTGCAACATGCATGTACATAGAGCTATTGAGTTCAAGTATGGAGCAAATGATCCTACTTCTCACATGAGTTAGAGGTATGGTGGTGGTTAGAAAAGAACCTTCAATGACCGAAGAAGTCCTAATTGGCAAAGACCCTATGCTAACCAGTCTAGTCCCTATGAGATGGAAAAGAGGATAAATGTGGTTTGCACAATATGTCATAACTATGGTCATGTAGCTATGAACTACAAATGATGGACCTTTAGAGGAAATGATGGACCTTGGAGAGAATGTGGTATGGCTTGTTATCATTGTCATAAAATGAGACATATTGCAAAGTTTTGCAGAGAAAAGGTGAACCAACTAGTGAATCAATTTGTTGACCAGAAATGGAAGATGAAAGTTCATGTGGAGGAGACCAGAGGTGAAATAAATAAAATCTGTAAAAAGAAGGATGATGAGAAAACCAAAGAAAAACCATCTGAAGATCCTATTTCTTCACCTAGTGTGGAGAACCCTTCACCAACAAACTAAGCTGCTAAAAAGCTTAGGGTGAACTTAATGTTAAATCCATTTTAGAACTCCTTGTAGGACCATGAGGTTTGTTGAATCTTCATACTTTGATGTATTATGATATTAAGAAGTGATTTTGTGGTCAAACTGGTAGGTTTGATGTGTTATGTGAACTGGTAATGTGTTATAAGATATTTTAGGGTTTTACCGGTAATGGCATTTAATGTGGTAGATAATGGGAAAATAAAAGGAACTTTTTAAATGTTATTTGTCACATTGTATTCTTGCGAGCACACAGAGAGTGAGCAGAGCTTGTGTTTACAACATCTAACTTGTTTGACAAAGATTTGAAGTGATTTGGTGTGTCTTGTGACCAAGAATCAGTGAGATAGCTTTGTTGGTGTTTGAAACCCTAGTACAAAAGTGGTAAAAGGTATTTATCCAGATATCTTGTTATTTGCCTATCTTTCTGAATCATTGAAGAAGGACACCCCACATTTAGTTAATGTTACCGATAGACCCCATCCCTGTATTTAAGAAGCACCCATTTAAATATGAGGAAACTGATCCTATCAGAGCCCTATCTGGAGTTCCTTATGGTGTCTTACATGTTGAAGATATTAGATCTTTCTATCATTGCAAACTAGAGGATCTTGGTGTTGCTGCTATTTTTTATCAATATAAAGCATTGTGTGATAAGAATGGTATTTTGAAGGACCAGTTCAAAAGGGTTACCAAAAATGGGTTTCACCATGCCCTAAATTTCATTAATGATTTTTATGCTGAACTTGTGAGATATGTCCTTAATAGGACCCATGACTAGTTTATGTGGCTCAACCGACCATATAAAATTTCTAAGCTATTCACGCAATCACCATATTTTGTGCCACTAGTGAGGTTCCATTTTGAGATCCATTCCTAAGAATGATGTAGAAAAGTTAACAAGATCTAAATGGGATGCAAGCGAAATGATGGTGAATAATATCAATGATCCGATAGTAAAATATGCTTCTATGGTGATCCGTTACCAGATCTATTACTCTAGCAAGATGAACATCATCCCTACTACTGCTATCCACACTGCCCACTAGATGATCAAAGAAGATGTTGACTATGACTTGTCAGAGGCATTGAGGAGTCAACTTGTGCTGAACCTAGAAGCCATCAAGAAGGATAAGAGGTTAAGGTTTAAATTTAGTCAATTAATCCTTGGTCTATTTTTTATTTTCAAAAATGTTTCCTCGGTATTAGTGATATCTAATGGATATATGACACTCCTGCATTAATGTAGATGAAGGACAACATTAGAATGCTTGGTAATGATTTCAGAAAAATTGCATGGGGATATTTTAAAGACTTTCAAAAGAAAATAAATGCAAGGGAAAGGATACCGGTAGAAGTTGTCAAGCAGTATGAAAGCACAATTTGCTTTATGGGTGATACAGATACTTGCATGATGGAGGTAGTTGTGCCCCAGACTACATGGGTTATGCCCATGGGATATGAAGTGGAAAAAGATATTTTGATTGTGTATTCTGATCATTTTCTTTCCCAACTCGTAGATACAACTGCATAACGGTTTGGTACTTACAAGGAGGAATGCATTCAAGTGCACTCTGAACTTCAAAGACCAATAATTGCAAAGAAAGTAAGAAAAGAAGTTGAAGCATTTGCAGAGCAAGAAGGATTCACAAATGAATCCATTGTTGAAGCAAGAGAAAATCATGTTTCTCAATAGGTCAGAACATCAAGTGCACCAAAAAGTACTCCCACTAGTGTAAAGACAAGAGCTGGAAATGAGAAGGATGAAAAGAAAGAAAAATCAGCAATTGTTAAGGAGAAACTAGTAGAAACTAAGAAGGAGAAACCTTCAAATATTTAGTTCTAGAGAAAAGGTAAGATTGTTGAACCTCCTACTGCATTGGCTAAGGCTGTTAAAAGGAAAAATAAACAAGCACATAAATCGGTAGATTTTGATGAAGAAGAGACTAAGTCCGAAGGAGAGAAGAAATCCCTAAGGGCTATTGGAAAAAGGTCAAAGGGTGTTGGTACTCTAGCTGTGAAATCTCCAAAGAAACTAGACACCTCTTGAAAATTTAATAATAAACATTAAAGAGTATGGTATATTGATTGGTTTGAATAAACTCTTTGATAAGTTTAGTAAAGATGAACAAAGGGAAATAGAAGATGCAATTGTTTACACGAATAAATACAACAAGGCCCTAATTGAATTGCAAGGGCAAATTCAAAATTCACTGTATAATATAATTGATGCTAGATGATAGGCAACGATGAAACAAGATAGAGAATACATTGAATATTTTATGAAAAACTTGCAACCTGAAGCTATTGAGGAAGAGCTAGATGAAATTATTGCTAAGGCAAAGTCATCTTTTAGGTTGAAGAAAAGGTTGACAAGAATGTTAATTGGCCAGACCCAATCAGTCCATGAGCAAACTGAACAAATTTTGAATAAGGTACTAGGTCCGATTCTGGATGAAGAGGAAGAAGTTAAGGAAGATGAACCAGAGAGGTTTTAGGTTGAAGATCTTCCAAAAGGTGTTAAAATAACTGATTTTAACCCTGATGAAATTGTGTTGGATAATCAACCGGGGAACACACAAACCAAACCTGAGATTATCCCTAATGATGATGATATCAGTAATAATGATGATGTTGGCACTCATGACAATGTAAATGTACATGATATTGATGTTGAAATGTCTGAGCAACATGAATAGGAACAAGGACAGGAAGAAAAGAAAGATGAGGAGCCATTGGTAGTTACTCAAACTGTTAATACACAATCCCCACCAGTACAGGAAATAGTAAAGGAAAAGGAAGAGGAAAAGAAGACCGAAGAAAAGAAAATAGAGGATATTGAATCTAAAGTGACACCTTTGTCACTTGATTCTAAAAATAAAATTGTAGATGATGAAGATGATAATACTATAAGCATCAAAGGTCCACTAGACATGGATAATTTGAGCTCAACTGAGTTGATGGAGATTGGAATTGCCATGCAATCTTGAGCCAAGACGAAGATGATGAAAGAACAATAGAAGAAGGCAAAAACAATAAGGAATGTTGTTGAGATTTTGTCAAGTCTCCTACTGGACACTGATACTGATAATTTTGTTACTCCTATTGACAAGCTTGGACAACTTGTTTCTGATGTCGGAGAACAGATGAAACCTTTTGAGGATGCATCTTATGTTAGTGTTGAGAAGGATTGCAAGAAGAAAAGAAATAAGCAATTGATGACTGAAACTGATAAAGGGAAAGTTTCTCCTACTATCAATAAGGACTATTTGAAATAACTTGAAATTGAAGGTAAAATACTCACAACCATTTCCAAATTTTCATTATTTTGTACTGACTTGAAGAAGAAGAAGGAAGAAGATGAGAAAGAACTTGAAGTTCTTAATGAGTCATTTGGGCCCCTTAATGACTCTGCTATTAAATATGGCAAATCAGTTGTAGAACTTTAGCATAAGCTGAAAGCTTATGAACATGAATAGGTTAAGAGGATCAGATCACTGTAGGAATTATAGACACAGCTAATACCGAAGGTGGAAATCTTGCAGAGAACCTATAAAGAATTTGAAACTATTCTTGCTACACTAGAGATGAGCACTCTAGATGCCTTGGAGGAGTTTGTTGGACTGGTGAGGACACATGTGGAGATAATTGGTACTATTTAGAAACTTGGCATGATGATCTGACGCAGTTGAAATCACATTTTAGTGATGCTTTTTCTAAGATTGCATTGTAAAAACATTTTGAACTCCTATATCTATATATGCTATGAAATTTTGATGCAAATTTTGATGTAAATGTATTTATCTTTCATTTCTTTACTTCTTTGATTGGCATTGTTGTCAAAAGGGGAGTCATAGCTGAAGAGTCAATCAAAATTTTGTATGTAAAAGTAAAGGGAGAGTAGTAGTATAAGTATTTTAATATTTGTAATAACATGCAATTTCTAAAGGGGAGTATATATCATGAAGTCAATTTTTGTTTTGCACACTTAGTTGACAAAAAATTTCCTAAGTGTTGCCATTAATGCCAAAGGGGGGAATGTTGGCATTTGACTGAACTGATAAAGACTGTTGTGATATGCAACTGGTAAATTATTGATTGGTGAATGTGTTGAAGAGATTGAGATTCATTTTTGATGACTAAGTCTTGTATCGTCATTGATGGAAACAATATTTTTGTGGTCATTTAAGTCTTGGAAGCCAACCGGTAAGGTATAACCGACACATATGATAGTTTACCAGTGAACTGACAAATAGGTTCTTAACTAGTAAACAAAGACAGAGTTGCATTCATGCAACTAGTACAGGTGATTGATGAAGAGTTGACTGATGCATTTTTTTAAGAGTGATGGAGATAGACATTTGGAGCTATGTTCATGACCACATTGGTAGATTCAAACAAATTAGCGAGATTTGATGTACAGAGCAAGTATTCTAATGAACACTTAACTGGTAGTGAGAAACTCACTTAAATCGGTAAAACGACACAAGTTTTGATTTGTTATGTCAGTGGCCGACATAAGTTTGACATGTAATATTATTTTGTCTAGATTCATTGAACCTAGGATATTGTTCCAAGGTTGTAGCTGACTTAGTTGATGTCTATAAAAAAGTGTGATGAGTTATAAGATATACATATAAGATCGAAGGTGAATTTTGAGATTGTGATTATGCGGTGATTAGTGAAGCTCTGGATTGATGTGTTATTGATGTTTTGAGGATCTAAAGTAGATTTTATTAGACACAAAGGTGTTATATGAAGGTCATTTGAACTATTGTTATCCTAACAGTTACAACAGTAAAATCCCCTAACTGAGTAGGTCCTAATAGGCTTGACTTTGTAAATCCCTTAACCGAGTAACTCTAGATCAGAGTGTTAAATACTCTTGCAAGGTTGATCCTAACAGGTCAAAGCTCCTAACATGGCTCATAATTTAAATCCCTTAACTGTGTGACTCCTAATCAGGTCTGCTCCTAACAGGGCATGTTTGTAAGACCTTAACTGGTAAAGATTTATATTTTGCATATAGTGAATCTTGTGGGTATTAACTGTCACCATGGTTTTTCCCTTTTGGGTTTCCACGTATAAATCTATTGTGTTATGTGGAATTTTTTTAATTGGGAATTAGATTATGTGGTGATATTCCTCTTATGCTTGTTAAGTTTAAGTTGTTTAATTTGGTGATCAAATTCATATTGTTTTTGCTTGCACTGATTCACACCCCCTCTCAATGCCTTATAAGTTTATCAAGATACTTGAGAGAGAGAGAGAGATAGAGATGGGGAGGAATAGAGGGAAAGAATGTGATAGAGACACTTGAGAGAGGGAGTGGGGGAGATATAGGAGACCTGAGAGGTAGATGGAGGGATTGTGTGTGTGTGTGTGTGTGTGTGTGTGTGTGTGTGTGTGTGTGTGTGTGTGTGTGTGTGTGTGTGAGAGAGAGAGAGAGAGAGAGAGAGAGAGAGAGAGAGAGAGAGAGAGAGAGAGAGAGAGAGAGAGACCTAAGAGGTGGAGGGAGGAATGGTGAGAGAGATATACCTAAGAGGTAGATGGAGGTATGGTGAGAGGGAGGTAAAGAGAGAAAGAGAGAGTGAGAGATAGGAAGAGATTGAGTGAGAGGGAAAAAGGGATGGAATGATAGTAATAGACTAGAGAGAGGTGAAGAGAGGGAGAGAGGGAGAAAGAGATATGATGATGAGAAAGGGAGAGAGGGATGGGGAGGAGAGAGGGAGATAATGGTAGAGAGATACACCTGAGAGAGGAGGAGAGTAAGATAGAGAGATGGAGACTGAGAGAGAGAGATACATGAGATAAAGAATTGGAAAGAAAGAGATATGGAAAGAGAGTTAGAGAGAGAGAATGGGAGGGAGAGAGGGAAATAGAGTTAGAAGGAAAGAGAGAGAGACTTAGAGAAAAAGAGAAAGTTAGGGGAGGGAGAGAGATGGAGAGGGAGAGAATGGGAGAGAGGTACACTTGAGAGAGGAGGAGAGTGAGATAGAGAGATAGAGGCTAAGAGGGAGGGAAACTTAAAAGAGAAGGAATGGGAGAGAAAGAGAGAGGGTAAGAGAGTTAGAGAGGGAAATAGAGAGAGAGAGAGAGAGAGAGGGAGAGAGGTAATAAGATGAATAGAGGGAATTTAAAGTTAGAGGGAAAGAGGGAAAGAATGGAGAAGGGAGGTACTTGAGAGAGGAGAGAGAGATAGAGAGATAAAGGCTGAGGGTAAGAGACTTGAGAGAGGAAGAGAAGGGGAGAGAGAGAGAGAGAGAGAGAGAGAGGGATAGACCAAAGAGAGAGAGTGGGTGAGGGAGATGGGAAAGAGAGGGAGAGATACCTGAGAGGGAAAGAAGTAAAGAGGGAGAGACCTAAGAGAGAGAAACAAGGGTTAGGAAGAGAGAGGGGAAACACAGGGAAGAGCCCAAAGAGATAATGTTGATATGAGCATGTTGATTACATAAATTTGATTTCTAAAATTTATATGAAAACTCTGAAAAAACTAGAATCTGCATTATAGATCCTAGAGATATGGAACCACTCTCAAACATCCTGACAATATATACTTAAAGGAAAAAAGACAAATATAAATGTGACTTATACTTAAATGTTATATTTTATGTATATATTCTGAGAGAAAAAACTTTGTGCTTTTAAAGATGAAAAAATTGCATGAAATAAATTTGGCATGCGTCTTATTTACTGTGCGCCAAATATGGTGTGTGTCGAATGATTTTTAAATTTATTTTCATTTGGTGCATGCCAAATTTGTCATGCACTAAACATGTTGCCTTGCAAAACACCAAGCCAAAGGATTGGAGTTGCCTTGGGAATCCAACCCAAAGGCTTGGACGCCCTTCTCAGGCTCAAGACATGTTTTCCAGTAAATATTGAAAATTTTCTAACTTTTTTCACCATGCTCTCCATCAGGTTTGCATGTGTTTTAATACAATTAAAAAAAAATCATCCAATCGTCAAGCTCTCTCTTAGCTATCCAACCATATAATTATTTTCAAATTTTGACAATGTTAAGGTCTTCATCCATAATTTCTTTTGTTAGTGTGTCTGATTTTTGTCAAAAACCAACATGTTGTATTTTGGCCATAGATTTTACTCGTTTATTGAATTTTGAAAAAAAAAACATTTTTAGAAACTAGACTCCATTCTACATAATTTAAAAAAAAAACTTATTTTTTATTAGTTTTCACAAATTTTGGGGGGGAGCACACTCAAATTTATGTGTTTTATGAAGTGTCCACTTCGGAAATTTGTAAAAATTCAAATATTCATAAAAAAATAGCCGAAAATTTTGGCATAAACCTCAATGTGTTAGCTACTTTCTCACTAGAGAGATTTGCAAAATTCTAAAAAAACGTTGACATTTTAGGGGCATCACATTTCGTGCTATGTTATTTTTTTTCTAAAAAAATAGGACCAATAAATGTGGTGCCCCTTTTTGAAACCCTTAATCTCCTATGTTTTCAAAACAAATTAGTAGTTTAGAAAGTATATTCAGAGCACTTCAACTTTTGTTCTTGTTGCATCTTCAGATTTTGAGTGTACCTATCTTCAATTTCTCGTCAAAGCTTAGACTTCGTTGATTTCAGAAAGAAAAAAAAAAGTGACATCTTAAGACCCCTTTTTGGTCCCCCATCTTTGTGCACTTACCCATATAAAAAACTCAAATCATCATTAACCTTTTATATTCCACCTTGGAAGAATGTAGGCAAGGATTTCAAAACTATCCAGGGATAATGAAGTTATAAAGAGCGAAGAGTCAAAGTCTCTCAAAATGCAACCATGTTATGCAAGGAATATGTACCATATCAAAAACTTTGAGAGTAAACACTTTCCCCAAATGAAACAAAGAAACAAACAACAAACACCAAATGAAACACAACACAAACAAATGAGGCAAACAAACAAAACAAAAGAAAACTAAGCAAACAAAAACAACTAAATTACGATGATACAAAGGATCAAACTCAATTTTAGATTAATCAAAATAATAATTGAGAAACTAGCCATTGATAGGCAATGGTACAGGTTCTCTAATTAAGGAGCTCAATCAGAATGTTTTCTCTCCTAATATTTCAGCAATTTGGTAAGGACCTAACCATAGCCTTTCAAATTTATGGTGATCACCCTTCTATTCTTAGGCTTTGTCCCATAAAAGAACTAAGTCAGAGATCCGGAAGGCTTTCACCTTGGCTCTTTTATCAAACCATAATTTAATGAGACCTTGATGCTTAGCAAAATGTTGTAAGGCATTTATCCTACATTCATCAAGTTTCAACGAGTACAGGAGGTGAACTTCTACGTGGTCCTCAATTTCTAAGTCTTTCATAAGTTGGAGGACAAGGATTTGCAAGTTGATCAGGAAAACAGGGTTTTGGCCATACACCAGGTAATACAGAGAGGTTCCTAAAGAAAATTTAACCCTTTTTTTTCAACCCAAATGGCATATTTTAGTTGGTTATTCCAATCCATAGGGTTCTTTTCAGGCAACTTCTTGATGACATCTAGGATATTCCTTTTAGTAGACTCATCTACTTCATTCCCTTGAGGATAATAGTTAGATGAAAATTTAAGAACCACCTTGAATTCATAACCCATTGCATTAGTTGTGCGGAAGTAAAAGTTGGGTTGTTGTCACATACTAGAGCAAAGGGCATTCCAAACTTGGTGACGATATGTTCTTTGAGGAATTTAAGAATTATTTCCACATTGGCATTCTTATATGTTTGGGCTTCTATCCAACAGGTGCAATAATCAATGACCGTCAATATAAATTTGTGCCCAATAGTTGAATTGGGATTGATCACTCCAACAAAATCCAACACCCATTGGGCGAAAGGTCTAACCTTGAATACTGGCTAAAGGGGCATAGCTGGATTCCTTTCTCTAGAAGTCATCATCAGATAGGTGTGATAGTGCCTTACATGTTCATGAGTGTCCTTGAAGATGCTAGGTCAGTAATAACCTACTTTTATGATTTGATGTGTTGTTGCATCTATTGACTCATGGCTCGTACCACACTTCCCATGAAATTCCTCAATCATCTTGCTTGCTTCCTGGCGATCTAGACATCTGAGATAGATGCCTTCATAATTTTTTTGATAGAGTGTTGAATCCTTAATCATATAATTGGCACTTTTGAGCCTCAAGGCTCACCTCTGTGTTGTAGTCAGTCCTTTTGGGCATTTGTTGTTCAGTAGAATAAATATCAAGTCAGTGTACTAGGGATCTTTCATGAATGAATCAAGTGTGTATTGTTGACATTGAATGTGGGGAGTATCATCTGTTATAGCTTGCAACAAACCTTGAACTCTTACCAATCTCATGGGATGCATTTCCAAATCAAACTCTTGTAGGATAGGCATCCATTTCCCATGATGTTCTCCTAGTTTTGACTACATTAGCAATGACTTAACTACTTGATCTGACACAATTGCATATATCTTACTCCTCAAGATATAGTGTCAAAATTTATTAATATCTCTCACCAAAGAGAAAGCCTTCTTTTCAAGAGCTGAGTATCTTACTTCAACATTTTTAAAAGCTGAACTCATGAATGTGATTGGCTTTTCATCTCCCACTTATCTCTGTGTCAAAAAAACAACACCAAAATGTAATGAAGAAAAATAATATATAGAGAATGGCAAGGTGTAATCAAGACTGGTTAATACAGGATCTTCTGCACTAGATTTCTTGATATGGGAAAATGACTCTTTTGCTTTAGTGTTAATTCCATTCTATCTTGACATCCTTCTTCATCATCTCATTCAATGGTTTGACTATCTCTACAAATCTAGTGATGAACTTCCTCACAAAATTATTCTTCCTGAAGAAAGATCTCATCTCCTTTTACTTCCTAGCATTTGCAATTTCAGCAAGTCTTCCACTCAGTCTGGATTGATTGACATTCCTCTTTTGGAGATCACATGACTAAGGAGTTTCCCTTCAGCAACCCCAAACACATACTTCTTGGGATTAAGAGATATCCCATACTTTCGACATCTTTCTAATACTCTACACAAGTGGTCAGAATGATCATTCTTGAGTTTAGAGAATATGGCAAGGTTATCCATATATATGATGATGCACTTGCTAATCAACACCTCGAAGGCAGTATACATTTCTCTTTGAAAGGTTACATCAGTGTTTATCAACCCAAATGGCATTCAATGATATGCATAAGTACCCCACTTAGTAGTGAAATTTGTCTTCAAATGATCTCCATGGTTTACCAACACTTGATTATACCTAGAATAGTTGTCAAGGAACGACATCATCTATGAACCATTCGCAATATGCAAAACCTCATCTAAGGAAGGTAAGGGACAGTTGTATTTTTCTGATGCCCTATTGAGATTTTGAAAATATACGTACAACCTAATCTCTCCATTCTTTTTATGTATGATTACCAAGTTAGCCACCCAGGTGGAATGGCGTACAGGAAAAATAATCCTAGTAGCAAGCAACTTCTAAACTTCTTTGAAAACAAGGGGCTCGATCAAGGAATTGACAAGTCATTGTTTCTATCTAAATGGCTTTGTATTAGGTTTCAAAGGTATAACATGTGTGATAATAGATGTGTCAAATGTTTTCATGTCTTCGTATCCCCATGCTATAACATAAATATATTCCCTTAGGATTTGCAATATTTTCTCCTTCTCTACAGGAGTGCAAATATTTCCAATGTAACCTATCTTTTCTTGACCTTCCTCACCAATGTTATGTGGTTCATATTTTTTGGCATCTGAGTCAGTAGTCAATCTTTCTTTTACCTTGGTATCAGAGTCAAAAATTTTCTCTAAGGTTACCATACCTTTAGAAATAATATTCGTGGGAAGGTTAAAAATATCCTCATTATTTTCTTCATCAGTGGTGTTTCATCTATCATCTTCATCAATAATTTGTTCTTCAAAGACACTATAATTAGCAAGGAAAACTAGAATGTGTCTATCATCTTCAAAGACTTGGAAATGAGTGATGTTGTTGGGTATGAGAGGTGTTGAGACCAGCTCTATAAATAATCTTTTCAAAGGAAACTAACTAATTGGTTCCAACATACTTGCTTCTACAACCAATGCACCTGATATGCCATTTCTTTTTATGGGTACTAACTGAATGTCAAAAGCATAAAAATCTTCAATCAGCCCCCATACCCAACTCCTATATGATGCTAGCCTTTTATCATGACACGCTTACTGACTCCTTTCTTTCTTAACCACCAACTCAGAATCTCCTTGCACCTTTAAACATTCAGCTCCCTTCTCGAGGGTAAAGAGGATTCCTCTAACTAAGGCCTCATATCTAGTCATATTATTTGTATAAGAGAATTGGAGTTGATATGAGGCTAGAAAGGTTTTCCCTTTGGGACTAGTTAGTTCAACTCCACCTCCACTGCCTTTCTTGGAACTAAATCCATCAAACTTCAAAAGCTAGATCTCATCTTTGATCTTATATTATGTTCTTTGGAAATGACAATTGTGGGAACTTACATTGTTTCTAACTCTGATTGTCATTCTTCAGGAATAGCATTTACAGAATCCTTCATGAGATCCAATGTTGACTCATGTGTATCAGAAGGAATTTTAGTAGTTGCAAGGATAGGTTGTTCAACATGTGGCTCTGCTATGGTCGTGGTTGGATCTTTTGCTTGTTCATCTTTCTCCTATTGAGGAATTTATACTTCAAGCTCTTGGTCTTTGTATTCTTCAAGTGCAATATCAGTGTCTTCTTCAGAAGGAGGACTCATCAATTTCATAACTTCATTTCTACAAGTAATGTAAGCCACCTCCAAGTGTTCTTGGTGGTGAATTCTACACCATTGGGGTAGCTGTAAATCTTTGAGCTGAAGGTCATTTCCTAACAACTGCATCCCTTGCTGCATTTTTGCAACAAACTTCTTGATCCTCTTCCTTTGATCAGGAACGTCAACTTATTATGACTTGGATACGGGTGGAGTTGTGAAGGTCAAAATTTCATTCATTTGTAAACTTCAGGACTTACTTCGATGTAAGCTACCTCATTAGTGGCCCCATAGTCAATAATCATCTTCTTTAACCTGGGCTCACTATCAATCTATATCTGGTTACTCACCCCTTTCCATGGAAGCCATAGATAGGTGAAAAATGTTGAAAAGTATCCTCCCCAAGTCTTAGAACAATCCCTACTAAGCAGCATCCCATATACTTCAGGTATGTCAAAAACTTGGATATCTATGTAATGGGATACTTGGGGATCATTGCCCAACGAAATATAAACATCTTTTAGTTCCTCACTTACATTGACTTCAGTCTTATCTAGTTGTACCACTTTGTTGCTAGTACGAATGGATTGAGACCTAATTTCTAACAAATGGAACAAGGTATTGCATTTCATGAGGCTTCTGAATCTACCAAACAATTGTGTAGGTTCTTCCCAAAGATTTTTATACTTACCAAAAATGGAGTATTTTAGTGTTATTAGGAGTTGTTGTGTTAACATCTTCTAGTCCTGTCATTTTGACTTCATGACTTTTTTCCTCCAACTGATCAAGTTTCTTAAGAAGAGCTTCCTTTTTCTTGGGGAAATACTATAATACTTCCAAGAGAGACGTGATGGCAGTATTCTCCATTTCTCTGGTGACATCATATGACCTCTTGGTAGAATATTCTTGACTTTTTTCACCTTTTGACTTTATTCCCTGGAAGGGTGGAGGCAGATATAGATTATTACTTATGGTTGGATCTGGTGGGACTTGGCTATCCTTAGGAGGCATAGGAGTAGTAAATGACCCTTTTTATTGACTCATCAAGTTATAGGTATTCTGTGTATTCTGAAAGGCTTGCGCATCATAAACCTATGGTTTCACCTAAGCTTCTCCTTCAAACTCCGTGAATAGGAAAGTATATACTAGCATTGTAGTGTTTTCCTTCTTAGGTTCCTCAGTGGAAGATCCTCTCGGTTGTGAATTAGGTTGTGCAATCCTGATAATCTTCTCCATTTGAGCATAATTAACTTCTGATGTGATATTGTATCATGTAACCTACACCAATTAGTCATTAAATTCATGTCAGCCATATTAACAGTCTGAGTCTAAATAGAATTATATCTTGCATCGGTATGATGATGGTTTACACCCCCACTATTTGGACCAGTATTCCATTCCCTATTGTAAGGTTAGGAGTTATATCTCTGATTTTGGTTTTGATTTTGATAACCTCATTGGTTGTTATATGACTGAGATTGGTTATACCCTCCTTGTGGGTTCATCTTTAATTGGCTTAAGTTAGTAGTGACTTGGGATAACATTTTCTTCAATGCCTCTACTTCAGCTAAGAGGTGCAAGCCTTGGTCAGTAGATGTTCATGTTGCTTGATTTGTGAATACTGTGCTAGGGAGATTATATGGTTGTATTGTTCCATCTGGGGCAATGACGTTGGAGTTAGTCCATTGTAAAGATTGAGCTACAAATTGTTGGTTCACTAATTGATTTATTGTTAGTTGTGGTCTGTATAATGGAACCAAATCAATAGTTGGTGCTCCAATTGGTGGTGATGATGATACTCCTGGAATATGGTTGTGGTTTCCATAACTCATGCAAATAGGAAGGTTATGTCCAATTCCTCCAGGTCTTTGATTCAATTCTTGATTCATTTTGATAGCCAAGGCATAAACTTTTTCCAAGGTGTCCCTATCAGTTTTAGGCATAGTTTTTTGATAAACATTGCACTTCAAGGGTCTATGGCCCTAAAGTAAGCTTCAGTAGCTACTAGCTATGGGACTTGATAAGGAGCTTGAAGTCTCTTGTAATCTCTCTAAAAACTCATATTGAAGATAGTCAAAGGTTCATTAGGCAACTTCTTCAATGAAGGGAACTATTGGTAAAGGGTTGTTGGGTCTACATATACATAAAATTGGGCAATGAAGGCCTTTTCCAGAACATCCCAACTAGTGATAGAGTTGGCAGGTACTATTAGATACCAATTATACTTATTGTCTCCATGTGAGTATGGGAAGAGTCGACATACCACATCCTCATGCTCAATGTGGTTATAGACAACTGCATCCTTGAATGCTTCAATATTCTCTTTCATTTTCATGGGTCCCCCAAACTTGTTCTTACTACAGAATTTGTTTGGGTTTCTAGGGAGATCATGAATTCCTTTGAGTATTGCTCCTAATGGTGTATGATTTTGGCTAAAAAATGCCATTTGAGGTTGTGGTGGGTTCTAACTCACGAAAGGTGCAATGATGGGTTGAGGACTAGGGATAGGTTGATTTTCAATGTTGGATTCAGATGATTGAACTGGTTAGTCTATTGAAGAATGTCCTTTATCTTTGTTTCTCTTCTTCCTAGTCGTAGGTCCTTGAAGAATGCAAATGGACACTGAGAGGGGGGTGAATTAGTGTATTTCAAAAATTTAAGTTTATTGTGGAGATTTTAAGGATGTAGTGCAAACATAAACACACACACACAAGAGCACATCACATAACACCAAATGTACAAGGAAAACTCAATGTGGGAAAAACCTCAGTGAGAATAGCAACTGGAGTCTACTGCTCCAATCCAACCTCATAGTAAATAACATTTTACAATGTTTAGGGCAGCAACCCAAGGAGCACCAACCCCTAAAACTTAAGGGTACCAACCCCTGATTTTATGAGCACCTACTCAAAGGAGAACCTACTCTAGCTCTGAGCACCCACTCAAATATATACAGTGATTGTTCAAGCTTACAATGCAATTACAAAGCCTTGTTACAAAAGCATTTTGTAACACTTACAAATTTCTCATATATTGAGAATGACTTACTTTGCTTGCTGAAGTTCCTTCTCAATTTCTCTTTTCTTACCCTCCCTATTTTGGTGGATGTCTCTATTTTATCTGTATGATAACACACTCTCTCTCTATCAATACTCACTCTACACTCGGTGACAACTACCCTTTTTTTAGCACTATGACTTTTTTATCGACTAGTGGAGATATCTTTGTTTCCACCTTTGTCATTGTCTCAACAACCACACCTACCAATGTCGAATCACATCTACAGCTACTGATGGATTAGATTGACTCTGTACACATCAAATTTTTCTTCTACTGCAATCTTAAATATTTAATTCAAGTTGGTTGTCTTGGAGGTCTATAACTCAAGAGATTTTATTCTTTGTCCTCAATAAGCTCTCAGATCAACTACCTAAATTAAATGCATATTGTCTGTCTTCAAATTATTCTTTGTACTTGGATTACTAAGTTTAGTAATCTTCCTCTGCCCAAAATGATTTGCAATCCTTCCTTGAGCCACACAGCCTGCCTGCAACTCGATTGCCATTAATACCTTTTCCATCCTCTGTCAACCTATTATAAAAATATCAACTACCATACACAAATCAACCATCACTAAATTTTGCATATCCTATTTTTTCTATCCACCAAGGAGCCATAGGTCACCATTTCCTTTGTTCAAATCATTCGGTCAAGATCGGTTAACCACCATGTAGATCATTTTTCCTATCGGCATGCAAACATCTTCTTATTCAACGTCCAAGTCACTTGGTCAATCCTGGTAAATCATCAACGTGGACCTCTCAGTCTATCAACTTGCAGAAATGGCCACAAAGTCAGTGAAAATATTAAATTATGTCGGCAAAATACCCTTTCATCATTTTGATAGGTGTCCTCTTATTCGCTCGTACATGCCATGTCATCAGATCAAATTTGGTCAATGTTCATGTGGACTATTAGGCTACTTAGATCCATTGAACTTCATACTATGGCTAACCTTCATGTTATACGCCTCATATGTATGTTCTACTCATGCAGGATAAGCTTCTATCATTCTTAATAAGCCTTCCTATTTCTTTCTTAGCCAACACCACATTAGCATAGTCTCTTAACCCATGTGGGATAAGATTTCTCTTCTATCTTTGTTTTTCCTTATCTCGTGAGTCTCTTATCATCCCATCTTGGTCACATGAGATAAACACACCCTTCACTTCCTTTTGTTTTCTTATCCCATGGGCCCACTAACATCATCCTCGTCTCATACAGGATAAGTGCCTTCAAGTAATCATCCTTCGATTTCTTATCTCGCGAGACCATTTATCTCCAAGTTTCACCACGTGGGATAACAAGTCACCTTTACTTTTGTTAGCCCGCATGACATTGTTTGAGCTTCTTAACCTTTGTGGGATAAGGGAATCCATAATCTTCCCTTTAGTTTCTTATCCTGCTTGACTTTTCACTATCGGCTAATATGATGCAGGATAAGAGAAATAGCCTTGTTCATCAACCTTAAGTTATCCCACGTGACATTTATTGTTCACATTTGACACCATGAGATAAGAGGAAACACCTCTCCACTTTGACCTCTTTTGACTATCTTATCTCGGACAACCATCGTTGATCACTTTTGACAATGTGGGATAAGAGGGATTGCCTTGTTCAACAAACTTAAGTTATCTTGAAGGGTATTCAACAATCATCCAACATATTGTGGGATAAGAAGAAACATCATGTGCACCTCACAAGTGTTAACCCACGAGGTCAACACACTCTCTCAGGAAGGCCGTGGGTTAAGAGGATATCCTGATTGATCCATCAATAAAATTATCCTATAGGGTCTCTTCCCTGCATTTGAACACACCACAAAACCCTCAAATTCTTGTGAACCAAGAAACTGCTACCATGTGGAAAACATGATATACCAATCACAACACATGACTCAATGACTGTTGCCAACATGACCGACATGTGAAGATGATGAATCTGGTCAAAAACCTTGCAGCATAACACGACATGTTATGCACAACTACTTCCTGCATAACTACAACCAACCTTGACATCCTTATGTGCGACTGTTGCCTACATCACTGCAACCTCCCTTGACATCCTTGTGACATCAATGAAAATAATGCCAACAATCTCTCCCTTTGGTATTGATGTCAACAGACTTGCAGAATCATTCACAAACCATTTCTTTCCCTTTGACAACAATGGCAAAGGGTGTTGCAACTAACCATTTCTCTGACCATTTCTCCAATCATGACATATACACAATACATTAGAAATTTCCTTCTCAACTTCTAGACCTCTACTACCTATATCTAGATGAACCATTATTACAATATAAAGAGCAATGCTACTACTTATAAAAAAAAAAGAATTGAAAACTCTCCTTGGGACTATACATGAGGTTCAAGGTCAAAAGTGTAGAAACAATATGCTCCCCCTGAACCATGGATCTCAAATCAATGTTTTAAGTACAGAAGGAGGGTGAGACAACACTCAATTTTTGTCTCAAGTACTCAAAACTATCCTTGGGTAGTGGCTTAGTAAAGATATCAGCTATTCGCTCACCAGTACAAACATATTCAACTTTTACCTCCTCTGCAACTTTCTCCCTAAGAAAATGATATTTGATTGCAATGTGCTTTGTGCTAGAGTGCATGACAAGGTTCTTGGATATATTGATTTCACTTGAGTTGTCACACGTAATGGGAATAGGATCCAAAAACTCTACTTGGATATCCTTAAGAGTTTTCTTCATCAACAAAACTTGAGAACAACACATAGCAACTGCAATATCCTCTACTTCAATAGTTGATAGTGAAATGGACTCTTGCTTCTTGCTATGCCATGACACCAATCTATCTCCAAGGAAGAAAGCTCCACCATTGGTGCTCTTCCTATCATCTACACATCCTACCCAATCAACATCAGTATAGGCTTGAAAAGTGAAATCTCCTTTCTTTGGATACCATAAGCCATAAGTGAGTCTTCCCTGCAAATACTTGAATATCCTCCTTATAGATTTGACATGTGATTGCTTAGGAGCTTCTTGAAATATTGTAACCATACTCACAACTTGAACTATATCAAACCTTGAAGTTCTAAGATACAACAAGATTCCAATCATGGATCTATATGAGGTTTGATCAACACTAGGTAACTCATCATCTTTGCTCAACTTGCATCCTATCACCATGGGGGTACTAACTAGTTTGTTGTCTTCCATTTGAAATTTAATCAATATGTCTTTAGCATACTTGGTTTGAGAAATGAATATGCCCTTATTCTATTGTGATATTTGCAAACCAAGAAAATATGATAACTCTCCAAGCATGGACATTTCAAACTCTGACTGCATCTAATTAGAAAATTCTTTGCATAAAACATCTTTGTTACCTCCAAAGATGATGTCATCTACATATACTACAACTATGATCATGTGGTCTCCATCTACCTTGATATATAAATTGTTGTCAGTATTTCCTTTTCTGAAACCTTGCTGATGGAGATACTTATCCAACCTATAATACCATGCTCTAGGTGCCTTCTTTAGACCATATAATGCTTTATTCAATCCGCAAACAAAGTTATCATCTTTATGCTATTGAAAACCTTTAGGTTTCTCTATGTAGACCTCTTCTTCAAGATTTCTATTTAAGAATGCAGATTTGACATCCATTTAAGTTGTATCCTTTATATGCTGAGAATGCCAAGAACATCTATATAGCTTCAATTCTTTCAACTGGTGCAAATGTCTCCTCAAATTATATCCCTTCAACCTGAGAATACCCCTTGCACACAAGCCTTGATTTATTCCTTATCACTTTTCCTTCTTCATTAATCTTTTTGTTGTAGACTCATTTAGTCCCAATGACATTTTTATCAGGATGTCTATGAACCAATTCCCATGTTTTGTTATTTTCAATCTACTGCAACTCTTCTTACATAGCATTCATCCACTTCTTACTCTTGCTGGCCTCATCATATGTCTTAGGTTCCATCTCAGTCATGAGGCAAAAATTTACTTGTTGAGTGTTCCCATCACTCCTTCTAGTTTGCACACCATCATATTTTTTTCCAATAATTTGATCCTCAAGGTTATTCTTTTGCACATATATGTTTGGGGATTTCCTAGGTGCTTCTTCTTCATGTTCACTCTCAGATTGATCTCCATCTTCAACATATGGTTCTTCGGTCCATGTAATTGAGTTTTACCTTCCTTTGTGTATGTCTTCATCTAGTTTCACATGTAAACTCTCAATTACCTTCTTTAGTCTTTTGTTGAAATAGTTTTAGGCCTTGTTGTGAGTAGAGTACCCTAAAAAAATACCTTCATCACTTCTTGAATCAAAACTTCCTAATCCATATTCATCTCTTTTGATAGAAAACTTGCTGCCAAACACCTTCAAATACTTGACTAATGGTTTCCTATCATACCATCTCATAAGGTGTCATTTTGTTGTTCACTCTCAGTTGAACTCTATTTAATGTGTATATAGTAGTATGGACTACTTCTTTCCAATATACATCAGGTATATTTTCTCCATTTAACATTGTCCTTGCCATTTCCTTGACTATTATGTTATTCTTTTCCATGACACCATTTTTTTGTGGTGTCCTAGGTGTTGAATATTGTCTTTTGATTCCATGTCTCTCATAGTAATCTTCAAACACATTTGATGTGAACTCACCTCCATGGTTTGATATCATATATTTTATCTTGTATCCACTTTCCTTCTCAATCATCTTCCTAAATATTTTGAATCTTTCATAGGATTGAGACTTGTCTTGCAGGAAGGTGGCCCATGTCATCCTAGAGAAATCATCTATAAGAAGTAGAAAGTATCTTTCTCCATTTAGAGCTCTTGTTCTTGTAGGCCCACACAAATTAGTATGAATGAGCTCAAGAGGTCTTGTAGTTGAGTATTCTTTAGTTTTGAAGCTTACCTTAGTTTTCTTCCCTCTTTGACATTCATCATAGAAGGTGGTAGCAGGTCTGATAATCTGCGGTATGTACCTTACACAACCTTTCTTGCTTACCTTCACAAGGTTATCAAAATTGATGTGACCTAGTCTTCTATGTCATATACAACTCTCATCAACTTGTCCCATCATACATTGAGACTCAAAGCATTCCTTAAGATTATATACATTGACATTTGTGCTTTTTCCTTCAGCAAAAAGTTGTCCATTTCTTTGTTTTTTGATTTGACATACTTTTGAATCACATATAAACTTATATCCTTTGTCACACATTTCACACACACTGAGTAAATTGTGTTTCAGACCTTCCACATAATATACATAATGAGCTTTCAGTTTTCCATCAATGTTTAGTGAGCCTTTACCCTTGATTTTGATTAATGGGTTATCTCCAAACCTCATAGAACAACCATTCCAATCTTCCAATTTGATGAATTTCTTCTTATCACCAGCCATGTAATTGGAACACCCACTATCAACTACCCACAAGTTTTTCCTTCCAGCATGTAGGGTAGTTTGAACAATCAAACTTGACTTGGTCGTGCCTTTATCCTTTTCTACCCAAACTTGTTTAGTTTCTTTCTTCTTTTTTGTAGTTCCATTCTATTTTGGTTTTGCACTAAGTTCTGATGTTGACATTGTCTTCTTTTTCTTAGTTGTTCTAAGCTTACAGTGCTTTGCAATGTGGCCCAAGTTTTGACAATGATAGTATTTAACATTTACATTGAATGATGAATTTGAAAAATTATTGTAGTATTGAGATACATTTCTCCTACATTCATAACTCTTGTGACCATACCTATTACATTGATAATAGATAATACTCGAATCCCTAAGAGCAGCAAACTAATTTCTACTTTCAAAACTAGGTGGAGATCTACGCATGAGTCTACATTCTACAATTCTATGACCATACATATTGCATTTATAATAGTAGCCATGGAACCGAAGAACATACCAATCATTGTTGAAGTTGTTTCTCGTTTGTCTCCTTTGAGCAGCATAACTCAATCTTCTTGAGTTATTCCTTGTATCCTTAACTCTAGTGAAGCCTCCATCATCCATCTTGCCTTTTCTTTTAGAATCAACATGTTCGTTCATTGATTGATTCTTTGTGGCGATAGCGTATGCCTTCTTCTCATTAGGCTTGCTGACTGTGAAGGTTTGTTTGACTTCACTTTCACTTGAAGAGGTGAAGTATATCTCCTTGTTTGATGAATCTTTACTGTTAGAAGATTGACCAACCTCAAATCCAACACCCTCTGTGTCTTTGGAGTGCTTTTTCTTGCTCAACATTTTATTCAAAGCATCAATGTTTCCCTTGTAGATGTATAAAAATGATCATTTTCCTAAATGAATATTCAATGTTCATTTTATTCTCATTCCTCTATTTAGTTAAATCTAATTTAATTAAATCATCCACATTCTTCTATTTTTTTTTATTTTTTTTTTGAGATAAGTGCTATCTTTAATGGGTATAGCTCCCTGTATTTCTTAAATAAAATTACAAAATATATTCATTACAAAATTTGCCTATTACTTAGGTAATCACAACATACCATAAACTCCTAAACAACCCCGAGGGAAGCCACCTAATAACCTACTTCTGAAGTCTAATACCCACCACATATCTAATCTAGGAAACCTTACTTTTTCATGGTTTGGAAAATGACCATAGCATAATCTGCTAAGTCATTTAGTTTCTTAGTGGAAGCTTCTGACATCCACCACTCCTCAGACTCTGCAAAGCTTCTAAAAGTTACAAGATCCTCATTGATGATCTCATGCATGAGATGCTGCCAAACTTCTTCTGTGAATTCTATTGCTCTCTCCTTTTCTGCTTCCCTATCCCTATCGTTCCCTTCCTCCTCCTCATTTCTATTGTCCTCCTTGGGCTCTTCCTCTGAGTCTAAAAAATAATTCTCAGGGCCAAAATAAACCTTGAGCACACTGTTCTTGTAGCCTTCCTCCAGGTCGAGTATGGCTTCCCCAACCATGTCTCCATTTTCTTTTTTCACAAAGCCCTCCAACATTTCCATGCATTTGACCCTAGACTCTAGGATATCCACTATGGGCACAAGCACCGCCTCATAGATTTCTCCATTGCACCAGTGTCGATCCAAACTAAGAGAGCTTTCAACGATACCCAAGATGGCATTGTAACCAAATTTTGAAGTAACAAACAGGTCCCTAACCTAAAATTCTAGAGGGACATCATAGTTGGCACAATTTAAACCCAAGAAGTGCACCATGTTTGATTCTTCTACTATCACTGAGACTTGCCAACAAGAATTGACTATCTAATATAGGCATTCTGGAATTCTTGAAGCTACCTAAACCGCCTACATCACTTCAATCTTCCAAACCCGAGGTAGGCTAAATGCTTTTGCAGAGTTCCGACACTATATACATCCTCTGACCAGACCTGAATTATTCTCTCCTTCACTGATACAGAAAAGACTTCCCTGACTTAAAAGAATCTATCTATCCCATCTGATGAGACTTTTCGGTCTCATTGCTGTATTGAACAGGGTTCACCTGATCCCTTCACGAGATCCTTCCATTATCTCTTTTTGTACCAAAATTTCAATGTCTCCTAACATGCATTCCATGAGAATTTTCCCTTTATTTGCTAAAACACCCATGTTTGCAAGAGTATCTGCCACTTTATTTCCCTCTCTATACGTATGCCTAAGTTCGAAGACTCCAATTTTATCCAATAGAACACTGATTCTTGGGATCCACTTATTTAACTTCCAACTTATAAATTTTCTTTTAGATACCCCATTGATTATAATTTGGGAATCACCTTCTATGGTGACTTTATTTAGTCCTTTCTCTACACATAATTCTAGACCTACTTCCAAGGCCCTTACTTCAGCTTCATTGTTTGTGGTATCCTCAATTTTCCCATAAACTGCCTGTATGAAGGATCCATTTTCATCTCTAATGATTGCTTCGTACCCTGCTTTACCTAGATTGCCTTTACTAGCACCATCAAAATTAAGCTTAGTCCAGTCCTTCTTTGGGGCAATCCATCTGACCTTTTTTCTATCTTTGGCTTTATCCACAATCCTAACTTTAGTCAAATCCTTGAAGGCCCACCTCTTCTCCATCATCTTATCCCAAGCATTGTAGAATCTGATAGTTTTCTTCTTGATGTTCCCATTAACTACTTCCTCAATAGCAGATTTGATAGATATGATAGCCTCTTCTCTTGAGTGGAATTCCTCTCTGAAGATTCTCTTGTTTCTTTCCTTCCATATATGCCATACGATCATAGAGGGACCTACTAACCATAAATCACACCATTTAGATTTGTAGTATAGAGGCCAAGTAGACATGAAATCTAAAAGTATCAAATTTCTCACAGAATTAAATTCTATCATATCAAATAACCATTCCCAACAGCTACTCGCAAAAGAGCAATTAAACCGCAAATTATTGGTAGATTCTTCATCCTTTCTACACAAAATGCATCTACTAGGACCTGCTATGCCAATAGATTTTAGTCTATTACCTGTTAGTACTTTGTCTTGGAGAGCTATCCAAAGGAAAGCTCCTGCTTTTGGAAGGATTATGTTATGCCAACATAATTTGTACGGCCACTCAGGATTTCTAATTCTCTTTCTCTGAACTTCATAACCCCATTTGACTTTATATTCTCCTGATTTTGCAGCACACCAAAAAACCTTATCTTCTTTATCAGATACGAATATCTACATTTGGGATAACAATTGATCTAGTTTGACACATAGGTCCCTATTTCCTATACAACATTTATTCCAAATTACTCTCTCCCTTGTCATACCTTCGAGAGAAAAATAATCCTTCACTTTGCTACCCATGATGGCTTCCACAGAATTGACCCAATCCTCATCCTCAAAAATTTCCTTTAATTTTGCCTTTTTACCATTACCTATATTCCAAGATAGGTGGTTTGTGATTAGACTTCTACTATCCCAAATAAAATTCTAGATAGGTGATCCTTTCTCTGAATTTGCCAATGTTAAAATACTTTCTCCCTCCGAAGAGTCCAAATATTTGTTCCTAATCACTCTGCACCATAATCTATTTCGGTACTTATAAATTTTCCAGGCTAATTTGGCACCCAATGCTTTGTTTTGCAATTCCATTTTTCTGAGACCTGCTCCACCTTCCTCCTTGATAAGATAGGCAGTGTCCCAATTAATCAACGGTATTCTCCTACCCTCATTGGAACCTTCCCATAAAAATTTCTTAAGCAAACCATCCACACTACTATATGCTTGCTTGGACATCTTGAAGCAAGACATGCTATATATAGGAATTGCCAACAAGACAGACTTGATCATCTGAATCCTTCCAGCTTGTGAGAGCCATTTATTTTTCCACAAATTCACCTTCCCTTTGCATTTATTAACCACCTCTTCCCATAGCTATTTTTGGAACGTACCTATTCCTATAGAAATTCCTAGATATTTTAGAGGAAATTCCCCTTTAGGATAACCCAGAATCTGCACAATAGAATTCTGATTCTGCCTACTGGTATTAAAAAAGAAGATCTGAGATTTATCTTTATTCATGTGCTGGCCTGACTCTTTTGTGTATTCCTCCAAAGTTTCCTTGATAACTTCTTCTTCTCTAATCGACGCAACACCAAACAACAGTGTGTCATCCACGAATTGAGAATGCATCAAATTTGTCATCTCAGGATGGATTGGGATACCTTTCCATACACCCTCCCTGAGCTTATTCTTTATACTGTTCCCAAGGACCTTGGCCATCAAAACAAAAAGGGAAGGTGATAAAGGATCTCCCTGTCTCAACCGTTAGTAGCAACAAAGAAACCACAGACTACTCCATTAACTAAAATGGAAAAACTAATAGAAGAGATACAAAATCTAATGCAGTCAATCCACTTACTGTCAAAACCAAACCTTCTAAGGACATGCTCCAGAAAAAACCAAAGGACTCTATCATATGCTTTGGAGACGTCTAGTTTGATTTCCATCCCTTTGATCACGTCCTTGGTCATCGAATGGATTGCCTCAGAGGTAAGAATAATGATGTCCGCTAGCTCCCTTCTAGGGGTGAAGCCATTCTGATTTTTTGAAATGAGTCTGTGCAAAATCTTTTTTAATCTTTCAGACATGGCTTTGGAAATAATTTTATATAAGACGTTGCAAAGAGATATAGGATGATAATCTGACATGGTTGAACATGTAGATTTTTTGGGAATCAAAACTATCATCGTATGATTGATAGATTTAACAAATCTCCTGTTTCTTCTGAAATCTTTGACTACCTTAACAATGTCTTCTCCCATGAAATCCCAACATCTCTAATAAAATTCTGTTGTAAAACCGTCAGGTCCCGGAGCTTTAAAGGATTGCAATGCAAACGTGATCTTTTTAACTTCTTCAAATGAGAAAGGTGCCAACAACATCTCATTATCTTCTCGGGATAGAAATTTCTCAATGGATTTGTCCACCAATAGAACACTCTCCTTTTTGAGAGATTTCTTGGATCCTAAAATTCTAGTGAAGTGATCCACTACCGCTTTCTCTATATCATCCACTATGGAGCAGATCTTGCCGAGCTCATCTTGAATGCCGATAACACAATTGTGGGAAATCCTAGCCTTCACCGAAGCATGAAAAAATTTGGTATTGGAATCACCTTCCACAATCCAAAGTTCTCTCGACTTATCCCTCCAATACAATTCTTCTCTCCGTAGAACTTCCATGTACTCAACCTTCAGACTCTTCTCCAGTTCAAATTCTTCATTTGACATGCCTGCCATCATGATTTTCTCATTTAATATAGCCATTTCCTCTTCTAATCTAATCTTTTCTGAAAAGATATTCTTGAAATGCTCCTTGTTCCATGTTTTGATCTTCTTTATAATATATCTTAATCTCTTAACAAAGCAGAAACTTGGTGTTCCTCCAAATATTTTGCTTTCCTCCCACCAAGATTTCAAATTGTTTAAGAAATTTGAGTCTCTCCACCACATAATTTGGAACTTGAAATAGCTCTTCAAGGGAGGCTTACTTCCATCCACAATTAGTCTGATGGGAAAATGATTGGATCCTGACTATGGGATGATAAAAGATGCCAGGTTAAACTGCCCATCAATCCAAAACTTACCTACAAAGAATCTGTCCAACCTTTCAGAAATATTTGAAAAATTGAGCCTTCTGTTGGTCCAAGTGAATTTGCCATTTTTGGGGACAATATCCATGACTCTCATATCATCAATAAATTGCCTAAAATCTTCCATGACTTGAGTGCTCTTTCTCAAACCTCCTTCTTTATCATCTAATTCTAATAGAGCATTAAAGTCCCCAGCCATAATAATCCTCTCAAAGCCTATATTCTCCATCTGGTTTTTGATAACATTCCATAACTCTTTCTTATCCTCTGACTTGATAGGCCATAAACATTTATTAATGGGAAGTCAAAATGATCCTCCAATCTAACCACTCGGCATGCCATCCAACGCTGATGAGAGAAGATGGTGGATACTTGAAAAAATTCAGGTTTCTAGAGCACTCCTAAACCTCCTCCAGAGCCTATGGATGACTAGGACATTCCATTCCAATTGAAACAAGATTTAATAAAATTGTTCATATTTTTCTCCAAGAGCTTGGTTTCCTGCATCAAAACTAAATCACATTCAAGATTTTTTAATGCTCTTTTAACCAAGCGCTTCTTGTCAGGGGCCGAAAGGCCCCTGACATTCCAAGAAAGGATCTTCATCTATATCCAAGGGAGATATCCCCTCCCTTGGATTTCTTCAAGAAGTCGATGACACTGACGATCCCTTTCTCAAGAGCCCTCTCCTCTCTGACTTGTTTATGACTCCTTCTACCTCTACCACCTTTTGCTCTGCCCAACAAAATGTTTGTAGATTGGCTAATGCTTCTAGGATCCAGATTTTCCAATTCATCTTCTAAATCCTCTTCTTCAGGAATTGGGTCTTCTTCATATTCTGAGTTAGAGGTCTAGGGAAACTGGATATCCTCTTTTTTAGTCGGGTTGATATCTGCAGATTCTGAAAATAGATGGTCCTCATTCTCCAAACCATTTGTATTAGCAGAGTCTTTAACTACAAGGGCCAAATTCACTTCCATGTCTGGGTCCTTCTGAGATTTGTCCATATTCGTTACAGGGAGTTTAACAATTTTCTTGACCCAATGATGCTTATTAGGTTGTTTGGGGAAATTATTTCTTTGAGCCTTTTTGACATACATACTGCAATCCCCTTCTCTGTGCATTTTGCTACCACATCTCGGACAAGGGGTGATATCTTTCTCAATTTCCAACTGTTGTATCCATACTCCAGCCGAAGAGATTAGCAATATTTGGGGAGGAATCTCCTTTACCACTGCTATTTTCAATCGAGCATAAATATAACTGTCTTTTTCTAAAAGCACCTCATCAGTTTCCAACAAGGTCCCCAGCGACCGGCCAATTTTCTCCAAACAATTCTCACCCCAATACTCCATCGGCAAATTGTACAACCTTATCCAAACTGGTTTATCATAGACTACCAATGGTAATGGATTAAAGTTAGGGAACTAGGGCTGTAAATACAAAGGGTGTTCTTCAATAAACCAATTGTTTTTGCACAAGAACTTATTTTGCTCCTTCCCATCTTCAAAAATCACTATGAAAAAACTCCTAGGGATGAATTTCACAATCAATCTCTGATGATGGCTCTGGTCATCCTCAGACCAACCACTCTACCGATTAAAGCATGCTCCGTCCAAAGCCCTCTCTCTTCTTCCACCTTAGAGGAAAGATCAATTTCAAAGGCTTCCTCTTCCCTTCTCTCCCACTTTGTCTCCTGAAAATTACTGCTCCTCCTGGTGTTCTCTCCTCCATTGAAGTGTAACTAATTTTGTAGAGCATTTTCTCCATTCCTCCTCGCCATCTTTAAAAAATCATTCCTAATCCCATTTATTCATTCTTCATAACAATATTAATCCATTCCAATATGATCTATTCACATAACTAGTCCCCCCACATTTTTCTATTTAAATTAAATAAATTATTCAGTTTATTTAGTTAAATTCACTTAAGCCTTTTCCATCATTTAACTGAATAAATCATTTTATTTAATTAAATCCCTTCTTCTTACTTTTAATTAAATTTACATTTAATTAATAGTTTACCCCAAATTGAATAAATCTAATTTATTTAATTTCCCAATTTGCAACCAAATTGAAATAAAGCAATTTATTTTAATTAATCCTATTATCCCTCATCCACTTACATTTTCCTACATCTCCCACTTGCATCCTAACCCTATTCCTAATTTCTTCTAGAATCCATCTAATCCTAATCAATTAACCTAAACCCATCCATTATCCCTTTTCCCTAAATTTGAGGAGGTCACTTCTCAAATTTGGAGTAAAGTCTTCAAAAGGCATTAAAAGCCTTTATGCCTTCAACAAACCAACTTGATTGAATACCCCCAAATTTGGAAGGACTCTTACAAATTTGTCCCCAAAGTCTTCAACCATTAATGGTTAACTAACCCTTAGTGGCATGGTTAGAGACTTTTTGACTAACCTAACCCTCATCTAACCCAGGGGTCTCATAAAGCATTCATTTCTTTGACCATGGTTATCCCTTTAACCTTTGCACAAGAGTTTATCCCTTGGATAAAAGCTTTATCCATTGGCTAACCCTTACCTTCTAAGGTAACCATGAGGTCTTCTCAAGCATTTAATGCTTCTTTCATCTCCTCTCAAGCAGTCTTATGTTGAGAATTGTCACCATTTCATTGATGAAAATTTTAAACATAGATTGATAACTTTCAATCCTGACCCTTGATTAACTCCTTCAATCTTGACCATCCATTGCCCTATTTTCACTATAAATAGAGCTCTCATTCCTCCATTTTAAAGATCCATGCAAGCTTTTAGTATCTCATTTATGCTCAAATTTATCAATACATCTAGCTTCTCTTTGTAATAGGAATTAATCTAATAAGCATTTTAGACTATTTCCTTTATCATTAGCTTAAATCATTAACTATTATATCATATTAGGATAGCATTGTTACTAACCTTGTCATCTTATAATCTACTTTACTTCATTTATAGAATCATGCATAGATAGGATGCATTTCATAGTAAAATTAATCTAAAGCATCCCTCATTCTTGCATTCATCATCCCTAAGCTACTTTGCTCAGTGATCTAAGAGAAAAGGCATTGGCTTGAGGGACCTTGTGAGATAGAGAACCATGGAACCTACCTTGGGAAGTTGAGTCATTCTTCATGACTCTATAACTTGCACCAAGAAGTCTTGTGGGTGTGTGAGCAAGCTCTTTGAGACCACATTTTCACTTCTTAAGTTTTATTGACCCACTTTTCCCGCACACATTTCTGGTGCCCACCATGGGGCACTACCCCATTAGTCAAATCGGTTTTTAAAAATAATCACTTTTGCAAGTACGCGGGAAACAGGAATCAGTGCGTAGGGAACATCCCTTAGCACATCTAGTTAATCTTCTAGCGCATCTAGCTCATTGTTTAGCGCATGAGACTCATTCCCCAGTGCATGCAGACAGTGTCTTAGTGCATCATCTCTACTAACATTTTCTTGTAGGTCTTGGCGTGGAAGAATAATAGGGCAACACATTCGAAAAATAGTTCAGCGCGTCGGGTCTGTCCAATAGCGCATCCCAATTATCTTATAGCGCGTATAGTTTATTATGTAGCGCATCATAGATAGAGGCAAAATTAAAAAATTGTAACCGAATTTAAAACTAGACTTGTTGAAGTCCACAAAATCCATAGATTTTTCTAACTGTTTTACTTGGTATTCTGCAGGTTTTTTTGATAGTTTATTGTAGATGGGAGCTTAGTTTTATTTCTAGAATCCTAAAAAGTTTAAATTTTTACTAACTTATTTAAGTTAGTTATAATTTAGAGTTTTTTTTTTTATAATTTAGAGTTTTTTTAAATTTTTACTAACTTATTTAAGTTAGTTATAATTTAGAGTTTTTTTTTTAATTCTTTTTGGATAAAATTGAACTCACTTTGTTTGGGCTTTAAAAAGAACAAAAAGCAATTTTTTTCAAGTTTTGCAAGCAAAGGGCTTAAAAAGAACTTCACCATCCTTTGGTGCATAAAAGGATCCATTTTTTAGTTTTTGCAAAGTAAAGAATCACACAAGTCCAAAAGTCATTTGCAACTAAAGAGGGAATTCCCCTTTCAAATCAATTTCTTTTGTTGACCAAACATCACATTTATTTTGTTGACTAGGTTCCTTTTCAATAAATCAGAAAATCATTGCCTTGAAAGAATAAAATAAACACCATGTTTTCATGGAGCAACATCTCCATATAGAGTTAGCAAATCACATCTTTGAAAGGGCTAAAAAGAACTTGTGTACTTTGTCTCGAAAGTGGAAGGTATATGCTCTCCCCTTAACTGTGTGATCAAAAAGCTAGACCACTCTTATGCTTTCAGTCATACAACATTTAAATCCTTTAGCAGGCCTACCTTCCCAAGGGGTTGAGAAACTCTTAAAGCCATTTTTGGCTAGTGTAAAGGGAATGACCTAGGTGGGAAACGACTTTGAAGCCAAGTGTTCCAACCCACTATAATCAAAGGTGGAAAGTGATGAAAGTCCTTTTCAATGGTTGCGCGCAGTGATTAGCCTTCCCCCAATATCCTTTGTTAGGATTCCCAAAGATAATGAGAGGGGGGGTGAATCAATATCTAACCGGTATATACATTTACTTGACTTAAAACATGAAAAGCATATTAAAACTATGTACCGGTAAACCAGAAATAATGCAGTAACTAAGAACAATAACAACAACATGAGAAGCACACCATAACATAGTGATTTAATGCGGAAACCCGGTGTGGGAAAAACCTCAGTGGGATTTGTGACCCACAATATTTGCTTACTGGCCAATAAGAAAATATTACTTTTATAATAGGGGCCTGCACATGCTGGAAGGCCAAGTGCCTAGAGCTCACTACTCAATTACAAAAGAAGTCACACTGACTTACAAAAATGGATTATACTAATCTAATGTCTTGTAGTGCTTCAGATCAGCATTTACTATGCCAGGTTCAATATCGGTCTAGGCTCTGCTACATACATAAACCCTTAACCAATAATTTGCATACTAGGTCTGCATAATTTTGCATCCTATCTCTTTTCTTCTTTCTTCTAAATGATCTACAATGATCTCATACATATATGAGTCATATTGCAATCTACCATGTCGGCTTACAAAAGATTTCACAATTAATTACAAAATATAAATACACAAAATTCCAATCGGCCAGGGTGCCGGTGTTCTTCCTTTTTGCTGTCGGTGTTCTGTGTGCTGATGTAGAGTCTTTCGGTGTTGGTACCGGTATCTTTGTCTTGTCGGTGTTATATGATTGCAAGGTTGCCATCAATGACAAAACCTTCAATCACCTACAATTTCTCATTGGAGTGTGCATTTGCCAACAATCTCCCCCTTTGGCATTGATGGCAACACTCATGAGAAAAATAAAAAAGTTTCCAAAATGATATCCAAAAATAGTCTTTCAAAATTATCTTACCAAGACTGTGTGCCAAAAAAAATGTATGCTCCCCCTGAGCAGATGATGTCCTTTCTTCTGACCATTTTTCTCATCCCACTACTCCCCCTTTGACATCAATGACAAAGGTTGTCATTTAGTGTCAGTGGAGTATTGCCCGTATTCTTGTAACCAGTGGGTTACAATATGAAAAATATTTGTCAAAATTAAATTTATACCATTACTGAATGTTTTGTTGTCTTTTATTGCCTCTTGAGTTCTTTGCACTCTACCGGTGAGTATGTGCATTTTCTCTTCCGGTGTCTTTAGTCCAGGAACCAGAGCCTCGGATATTTCTTTTCTCAAAGAAATAAGGTATTCTAGTCTTGGACTAAGTCTGCATTTCAGGTCCTTTGCTTTATCCTTTATTCCTTGTTTGTCATTTTCTAGTTTCTTGATTTTCTCTTCTTGCTCTACAATCTTCTTCTCTAACTCCAAAAATGAATTTGATGCATCTATCAGATTGTCAGCAATATTGTTTATCTTATCTTATGCTTTGTTGAACTCCTTGTCAAGGTCCTCTATCAAAATATTTGTTTTACAAGTATCTCTGTCTCTGTATAGTTTCTTGAAGTCAAAAATAATTTCTCCAAGTTCTGGTAATAGAGTATCCATTTTCTCCTTGTTCTTCTTCACAATATCCTCAAAGAATTTCTCTTTTTCCTTTCTCATTCTTTCCTTAAATGTATCCTCATTTATTTGATCAATAGTCAATATGTTACTGGTGATGAACTTAGGCAATGTGTCTAGTTGTCCTAAATAATCCTTATTATCAACTATGCACTTTGGTGCAATCAATTTAAGAATTGGTATTGTATCATCAATAACCTTATAGGCTTGTGCATTGCATTCTGTGATCTTCTTTATTGAATCTAACAAGACCTTTGTTACATTTGTAGGTTTGAATTCTGCCATAGATGTACCAGATGTTTGTCCAACAGTCTTTATAATAGCCATGCTACCGATTGTGGTAATTACCTTTCTTGTTTCGACCTCTGGTAGGTCAGTCTATGTTTGCATTTCTATAAGTAGGGGTTTGGGCTTTTCAGTTTGGGCCAGTGGCACTATTTCTGTCTAAACTTGAGCTTCAACCTATACCTATTTTGGTTTCTCTATCTATATTTCAGAGGGTTTATCTAAGCTTTTAACTGCCAGTTTCTCAGATGTAGTCTTAGTTTGTACCTCTGAACTCTCTTTTGCTAGTTCTTCTGATGGTTTTTCAGTTGTATCTACCGGTTTCTCTGTGGTATCCTTTGTCGGTTGCTCTACCTGTGTAGGTTTTTCAATGTGTATCTCAACCTCTGCAGTCAATGACTCAGTATTCACATTTTTCTCCTTATCCTTAGTGGTTTCTCTGTCAACCACAACATTAACTTCTTGTGTGTCTACATTTACTGTATACAAAATTTTAGACTCAAGATTTGTATCCTCTAGCGGAGTCTTCATACTCTTAGTGGCTGGTTGTCTATCAGTAGTGTCTACTGGTGGAGTATCTGAAAGAGGTGGGGGCATATTGTCAGTTACTTTTAGGCTTGGTGGTCCACCTACCTTACCTTTCCCCTTATCTTTGTCCTTTTGGTATACTTTAATAGTTTTTGGCCTGAGTAACTCTTCCTCTTTTTCTTTTTCCACAAAGAATATATCCCATCCATCTGTTGTTTCCTCAGATACTTCATTTACTCTACTAGCCATTAGTGCTACATGTCGGTGAGCAGTGGAGAATACTGTTTGGTTAGCCTCACTGATTAGATGTCTATTTCATTAGGTGAGTTAACTGGATGCACTACAAGTAATTTTTCAATCTTAATTTTCTTATCTAGCTCAACAATGGCTAATCTTCTAGCTTCAAGTCTCCTATACAGATCATTTGGAATTTGATCAACAACTTCCATTAAGAATTTCTTGTATATATCTAATTGTAAAATTACACTATTCTCTATACTTTCCTTGTCATTTGCTAATAGCGTGTTGTATATTTTGTTGATGTTTTTCAACTTACCATCCTCTGTTATTTTGCTAAGAAGTTTGTCTAGAGGAGCAATAGTCTGTTTCACCTTCTTCTTCTTAGGAGTCATTTTCTTCGCCGGAAGCCTTACTGCCTATTTCTTCTATCTTGTTCTTTCTGGTGTAGGAGAGGGTGCTGGTGAGGGTTTTCTTTTCCTTTCAACCCTTTTAAACTCTATCGGTATATCACTCTCAGAAGAAGATCCATGTGGTGAAAGATGAGTTTCTGATTGAAGTTCTTCCAACTCACTTTCAGTTATACTAGTTTGTTTTAACACATCTTCCTTAATTGCCTTTGCCTATCGGGTTCCTTTTCTTACAGTTGCTTCGAATTTCTTAATCTTTTTTCTAGATTGAATAGTACTTTCTATTGTTTCAGCACTACCAAACACTTTCTCTTTCGATTCCTTTGGAGCTTCAAGGAGGGCTTTTGCATAAGTTTCTATGATTTTGTCATCTATTTCATAGCCCATTTCAGTTACCCAAATAGTTCTAGGGATAATTGCCTCCATCTAGATTTCATCTTTCTTGATCGCAAAACAAATTTCTTTTTGATACTTATCCACAATAGCTTGTGATAGTCTTACTCTGGTTTTCATTCGAGCCTTTAATGCTTGAAAATGTTCGTTTAGGTTTTTCTCCTGATTCTCTCCCATATTGTTTAGTAAATCTAACACTTATTTTCCTACCGGTATGTCAAAGCCAAAGTCTCTAGCACCAATACCAAGTACTTGTTTGGATATGTACAACATCAAACAAACAAGTAAGTTTCCAAATCTGAATGTTCCTTTCTTATCTCTTTTAATATTTCCCAAATTGTCTATCAACTCATCTTTAAGTCATTCACATATATCTATTCTTGCATTATCATTGACCATATCATAGGCACTCTTGATACATAGGCTAGAAACTTAATTTAACCTATTTGCATGTGTAGCCTTATAACCTAAGATCATACTGATAAATCTGACATTTATATCTTTTACATCATTTACCCTTGAGATCTTTTATCAAATGTTGCACTGGTTAGGTTTATCACTGTGTCATTTGAGACCTTCTTTGTTTTGTCAGGTTTGTTACCGGTGGAGGGTAACCTTGTTACAACTTTTATTGCTTCTTTTGTGATTTTATGAATTGAGTCCAACCAGAAAACTTCACCATGTACTCTACTTAACACAATCCTTATGATATCCTTGGGAAAATCAGGGACATTGAGGATTTTAGTGAAACCTAGGGTTTCCACTATCTTATGTTCAGGCTTGACATTTCCAGATTCACCATAAATCATAGTCCTATACATATTCTTAATCTCATCATCACCTAATTCCTCAATATGATAATGTATATAATCCTAGGGTCTTCAGCATATACTACTCCCTTAGGGATTTGAGAAAATGCACCTATGCTATCATCTTTCTTTGCAATTTCAGGAACCAGTTTAAAGAGGCACATCCTCCAGCTCCGACATATCCTCATCATCATCTCCATCCTCGCTACTCGATGAATCAGAAGAATCATCACTATCCTCACTACTAATAGACTCACTGTCTCCACCAATGTCTACATCCTCATCTCCTGCACCTCCCTCACCTCCTCCCTCATCTCCCCCACCTCCTCTCTTAGCTCCACCCTCTCCTCCTCCTTTGGCTCTCTCTATTTCATCTATCCTCAAATGATGTCTAGGATGGAAAATCTACTATGCTGTAATGGGAACAACAGGATCAGTCAATTGCATTGGCCTATGCCTAGAAAACCATGCATCATACTCTGTCGTCATCCCTGGATCCACTGCACTTCTACCCCAACCCCAGAGTAATTGTTGTAGAGAATCAAACTTAGCATAAGCAACATTTGGCTATATGCACACACCCCAATCATATAACTCCCACAATACGTGAGTAAAATAAGAAGTAACCATAGGTGTCACCTGTACCTCACCGACTGTCTCAAAACCCACCCTAGAAAATACATCTCGATAATCCACTGGGTCTCAAAGGTCCTATCGATCAGATATCTCTATTGTTGGCAGAAAGGCAAGTGCACTACATCATCAGGCCAACTAGGGCAATCTAAGTATGGTATCCAAATGAAATGATGCAGTATGTCAAACTGATGTCTCCAATACAAGGTGTTCCCTGAACCCCTGTGTCTAATACCTGTTGTGTACCTGAAAGCATAAGGCTCACCAGGTTGCAAATCAACATGAATGACATGCTTAGAGATAGAAATATGCTCACATGCCCATGTCTAGAGCAGATTCACACCACAACTGATAGATCGGTATCCTAGATAAACAATACCATGCACCTGATAGTATAACATGGATAGTAGACATGGACCCCATGTATATAGTCGACGATGAACAAACATATCATGGAGCACTCTGCCCCATCCAACTAGAAACCCATGACCTCATCTGTCAGGTATCAGTAAACCATCGACAACACTGCATAATACAAAAGTCATGTCATCATAGTCTAATCGAGCCCAAGGGATGTCATAATGGCCACTGATCTGCAAATCTTGAATCTCACACTCGAAAAGTGCACATAGTCCAGCAATGCCATCATCATGGTCATATACAACTCTCTCACCATGAATCAAAATATGGAGTATATGCCATACATCCTCTAATGTAATGGATGCCTCACCAGTTAGCAGATGGAATGAACAAGTCTCAGAGTGCCACCTCTCTATCAAAGCTATAATCATGGCCATGTTGGCTGTAACCTCTGGCAAATGTAAAATATGATATAGACCAAGCTATCAGATATGCTCAATCTCCTCATCAAGTAAGTCCAAATGAAGATAAAGTCCACTAGGTTTGCTTTGTCGACAGTATAACACTCCAATGTTTTCTTGCAATGAGAAAATATTGAAAATATTAGATATCGGATCCTGAAAAACAAAAAATATTTCAAAATGCATGACAAAAATTACATGTACAATGAATCTGTGATAGTTAGTACTAATGTGGTATAGTTATCTCTTGCATGACATTTAAAGTGCATGCGTAATGACATGAGCACATGCGTTACATTAGACACTAGTGCGGTATGAAATGAGCAAATGCGACACATTTAACACTAATGTGTAACGTTAATCATGAATGCATAGCAATTAAAGCATTTGTGATACATTAACAACATACACGTAAACATCAACAAGCAAATGCATAATGCAAGGCATAATTATCACTGAATTTTTTTTGGAAAATAGCAAAAAATAGTTAAAAAATCAAGAAAAATTTGGAAAAATACCATGCTGCTAGTCCCAAGAGGTCTCTAATATGAACGTACTCGGTCAGATAGATGCAATTGAGCTCTATAACCAGCCATGATGATCAAATACTCGAAATAAAGCACACAAATTGCAGAGAAAATAAAGAAATTACCAAATTGCAAATTAGCAAATGAAAACCTAAAAACCTCTATTTATAGCTCAAAAATTAGGGTTTTTTGACACCTCAACACCCGTGGTCCCCGCCAACTTCAAACACCTTGTAGCCTACTAAAACGATCTCGAAATTGAACAAAACTTCACATGCTTGCTCATTACACTATTATCAAAAACATGGTCTCAATTTTTTAATTTTCCGACCACCTTTTCCAAGGGGGCATATTTACACTACACAACAGTACCAAGGCATACTAGGACATAATTTTTCATTTTCTTTGAAACAATGTCATTTCAACTTTGTCTCAAAGAGGGGCAAATGTGGACACCTAAAAATGTCTCATTGATCATGTACTAATTATTCCTCTAATTGATTAAATAATTCTTTAATTCTTTAATTAATTTAATTAGTCTAATTCTTCTAATTTCATATTTCCTCATAATCTTACTAATTATTCTATTTCCTATTCTATCATCATTTAATAATTTTAATCATTTTCTAAATATTAATTAAATATTTATTATTTAATTAATTCTCCAATTTAAATAATCTTTATTATTTAAATAAATTAATTCTCAATTTCTATCTCTAATCATCTAATCATCAACCCTCTTCTAAATATTAATTAAATATTAATTATTTAAATCCTTTAATTTAAATAATCTTTATTATTTAATTAAGTTCCATTTCTGAATAATTAAATAGTTTCTTTAAATTATTTAATTAACTAATTGATTCCTCTAGTTCTTTAAATTCTAATTTCATTTAATTTCTTATTTCTTCTAATTTCTTCCAAATTCAAATACATGTGCATGATTTCAAAAACCAAATTGAAAATCAAAGTCAAGTTCTAAATATATTCAAATGCTAAATTGAATTAAATTAATTAAATTATTTGAATAAATCTCATGCAAAGATTAAATTGAAAATCTAAGTCTAAATTGCAAGCACATGCTAAATTAATTAATTAAATGAATGAATTAATTAAATCATTTATCTCTCCAATCTCTATTTCCATCTTTCAGTTAGCTTTTTCTAAATTAAACTTTCTTTGTCATCCTCTTTATTTCCTCCAATCATTTTTTTCTTCCTCCGGTCAGCTTTTTCTCAATCAGTTGACTCAATTTAATCTATTCAATCTATCGAGTTTCACTCCTACAATCTGCAGTTCAACTATCAATTTTCATGTGAGCTCACCTGAGTTCCACCTCTTGATCAATTTGTTCCACCTTTCAATCAATCTTCTCCAAAAATCTATAAATTGAGCATTCAATCTCCATTTTCAAGAATCACGAACTTTGAATCTTTGTGTCACTTGCAGGTTACCAACGCAATATCTGAGAGCCATCATACCACAGAGAAGAGAAGAGAAATGGAAGCTATACACACTCATGGAATAGGGAGTTTTGTTGATTTCATTTATAATTCCTATTTTGCTTGATTGTGTTATTTCATTGTTTGTTTGTTAAGATTATTTGATTAGATAGGGATTTGTGATTTCCCTTTGATTTCTAATTGATATTTGAATAAGATGAGTTTTACATATGACACATCTAATTATGAATATTGTTTGATATTATTTGTGGCTTACCAATCAAAATTATGGTCATATAATGGAACATCCATGTGTGGAAGTGTTTGCAATCTGTCTTTATAAAGGCTCTCCTCAATATAATATTAAGGTCTCTTTGAGGCTCTTGAAAATCTTCTCTCAATATGTTTGTAGCCTTAAGACCGATTTTCATTGGCTCTTCTAGCCACGCCTCATTAATGTGTCTTTTATGATTAGAAGCATTCTTAACAAATATGGAAATGGTCTTCTCTTCCATTGTCACCGAGATCTTTTCTCTCTCTGGTATTCCAAAGGTCATTCCTATCATGTCAAGAGAAAGGTTTACAATTATATTTCCATCTGCATCAACACATTGCCTTGTATTAGGTTGGTAGTATTTAGCAATAGTCATTATGAGTTCGGGTGACTGCATAGCTTGTGGAAAGATAGTTGCCTCTACCAAGCCTAATCTTTTAATCCTTCTATATGGGGCTTCTAAGGTATGAGGTTCGACTTGCTGTTGATTTTTTATGTCTTCGATCTCTATGCGCTCGATTTCAATATCGATCACCCACTGAAATTCATCCTCCAACTTTGAAGCTAGAGTCTGCCCTTGGTACTGATATTTCATTGTTATGGGCTTTTTGTCAAGCTTCACTTCCTCCTTTGTCCTCTTCTTGCTTGGGGGTTGGTCTATCAATTTTCTTTATCCTACAAGAAAATATCAATAATTAGCTATCACTTTATATTATCAACTCATCACATATTTCGAAACTTTGGGGTTCTGGGATCCCAAGGCATACACCCTTTAAAATAGCTAATTTTGAGATTCTAGGATCTCGAGTTAGAGAATGTCATAAAACAACTAACCTCGGAACTCCAGGGTTCCAAGGTTTTGGGTTTAGCAATGGACCTCAAAAGGTAGATTTCAAAACTCTAGGGTTTCGAGGTAAGTAAAACACTCCAAGGATCAGTTTCGAAACTCTAGAATTTCAAAATTTTGGGATTAGGCAAGGCAATTTCAAGATAGACTCTGGGATTATAGGGTTTCAGAATCCTGAGATAAATGGAACTCACATTAAACAAGCACTTCAGAACTTTGGATTTCTGGGGTTCCAAGGAAAGTAAAACATTCAACACTTCAAGGTGCAAGGATTTCAAGATTTTGGGGTTCCAAAATCCTGAAATGGGTAAAACTCTTTCAAATGGGCACTTCGAAACTCTGAGGTTTTGGGGTTTTGAGATGCTGGATTGGGTTCTGAGATATTGTTTCAAAGAAAGCAAAAAATTCTACCCCAGTATGCCTCAGTGAATTTGAATTTGGAAGAATTTAGAAGAATTAGAAGAATTAATTAGTTAATTAAATAATTTTAAAAAACTATTTAATTATTTAAAAATTGAAGAATTAATGAAATTAGAATTTGGGGATTTGGAATTGAAGAATTAATTAGTTAATTAAATAATTTAAAGAAATTATTTAATTATGTAGAAATGGAATTTAATTAAATAATAAAGATTATTTAAATTAAAGGAACTAAATCACAATTATTTAAATAATAAATATTTAATTAATATTTAGAAAAGGGTTGATGATTAGATGATTATAGAAATTGAGAATTAATTTATTTAAATTGGGGAATTAATCAGAATTAATTAAATAATTAATATTTAGAAAATGATTAAATGATGAAAGAATAAAAATAGAATAATTAGTAAGATGATAAGGAAATATGAAATTAGAAGAATAAGATTAATTAACTTAATTAAATAATTAAAGATTTATTATTTAATTAATTATGATTTAATCCTTTAAATTAAATAATCTTTATTATTTATTTAAAGTCCATTTCTAGCATAATTAAATAGTTTCTTTAAATTATTTAATTAACTAATTAATTCTTCCATTTCCAAATCCCCCAAATTCTAATTTCATTTAATTTCTTATTTCTTCTAATTTCTTCCAAATTCAAATACATGTGCATGATTTCAAAAACCAAACTAAAAATCAAAGTCAAGTTCTAAATATATTCAAATGCTAAATTGAATTTAAAAGAAATTCAATTATTTGAATAAATATTATGCAAAGATTAAATTGAAAATCTAAGTCTAAATGCAAGCACATGCTAAATTAATTAATTAATTAAATCATTTATCTGTCCAATCTTTATTTCCATCTTTCAATTAGCTTTTTCTAAATTAAGCTTTCTTTGTCATCCTCTTTATTTCCTCCAATCAATTTTTTTCTTCCTTCAGCCAGATTTTTCTCAATCAGTTGACTCAATTAATCTATTCAATCTATTGAGTTTCACTCCTACAATCAACGATTCAACTATCAATTTTCATTTGAGCTCACCTGAGTTCCACCTCTTGATCAATCTATTCCACCTTTCAATCAATCCTCTCCGAAAATCTATAAATTGAGAATTCAATCTCCAGTTTCAATAATCACGAACTTTGAATCTTTGTGTCACTTGCAGGTTACCAGCGCAATATCTGAGAGCCATCATACCATAGAGAAGAGAAGAGAAATGAAAGCTATATGCGATCTTGGAATAAGGAGTTTTATTGAATGATTTTAATTCATTGTCTATTTGTTAGAATTCTTTGATTAGATAGGGATTCATGATTTCCCTTTGATTCTAATTGATATTTTTATTAAGATGAATTTTATACACATGACAACAGGGTCATCAGATCAATTTTCTTGATAGAATGAAGGAGACAATCGACATCAGATAGGGTGATGGATGCCATGGGAGAAGGTTTATGCAGTGATGTGGATTAAAGAGTGAAGGAGATAAGAGGATGCAGGTAAGTAGGTAGAATTTAGAGAAGTGTGGAAGGTCATGTAATGACTCATGTCATGTTAGAGCATATTAGGACAACAAATTTGACTGCTTGAGTCATGTCAATTAATTTCACACACTTTGATTGATTCACGACCTTGAATTTATACCACAGGGTGAATTTCCTGACGTTAAAATATTCGATTTAATGGATATTGGGTGGGTGGGTGGGTGGGTAAGATAGAGTCTAACCTGATAGACGATGGATCTAGATTATTTACCTTGATGCCTACAAAAAGGTTTTCATCAAGGCACTTGCACATAGCACCACAAAGTGGTTTTCACTAATGAACGAATTGATTTTTCTTTAGTTTTTTTTCCTTCTTTTTTTGTATTTTTCTTGATTTTTTATTTTTTAAAATTTTTTTAATGGTTTTTTTTCTTTTCTTGATTTTAGATAATTGATGGTCTTCTGAGGACTTAGGAATAGAATCTCTTCAGATGCATGATGTTCATGGGCTCATCCAAGGGATCTCCTTTGGGAATAGCCAACTGATATGCCCCTGATCCATATTTTTCTATGATCACATAAGGTCCAAGCCAATTAGGAGTGAACTTTCCTTTCTTTTCTCTTTCTTGAAGATTTCTCTGATTTTCCATAAGGACAAAATCACCAACTTCAAATTCTCAGGTTTTGACTTTCTTGTTGTAGCTCAAGCATAGGCGATTTTGATATACCAAAATATGGTTTAAGATCTTGAGGTGCCTTTCATCTAGCAATTATATCTCTTGCAGCCTGACAACTCTATATTCCTCATCAGGGAGAATATTCTGTAAGGATATCCTTAGGGAGGGGATCTTGATTTCAAGAGGGAGGACAACTTTGGAGCCAAAGACAAGGGAATATGGAGTGATGCCTATGGGTGTAAAGATAGGGGTGTGGTAAGCCCACATAGTGGTTTAGAGTTGAAGGTGCCAATCACAACCAACTTCATTAGCTGTATCTTTAAGGATTTTGATTAATGTTTTATTAGAAGCCTTATCTTGATTATTGCCTTGTAGGTAATAGGGGTGGAGAAGTGGTGCTGGATATCAAACTTCTAACAGAGCTCTTTAATATCCTAATTCTTGAAAGGTATTCCATTATCCATGATGATAACTTTGGGGATTCCATATCGACAGATTAAATAATTTAAAATGAATTTAGAGATTTTCTTCCCAGTGGTGAAGGTAAGAGGGATGGCCTCCACCCACTTTGTGAAGTATTTAGTGGTGGTGATGATGAATTTATGACCATTGGAGGATGCAGGGTGGATTTTCCCAATGAGATCAAGCCTGCACTATGAGAAGGTCCAGGGTGTGATAAAAGGCTACAAATCTTGTGATGGAGCATGAATCTTGTTGTCATGCTTCTAACAAGGGATACATTTCTCCACATAATTATATGCATCTTCCTCTATTGTAGAGCAATAGTATCTTGTTCGCAAGAGCTTTTTAGCCAAAGTGAGACCACTTGAGTGTGCCCCACATATACCCTCATTCACTTCATGTAGTGCCCATTCAACGTCTTGTTTGTCTAGACACCTTAGGAGGGAACCATCAAAATGCCTTTTGAGTAGGGTGTCTCCAAGGATGGTGTAATGGGCACAACAATGGATGAAGGTTTGTTGTTGGGTTTTGGTAAGATGCGGAGGGATGGTGTTGTCTCTTAGGTAGGTTAAGGTCTCTTGATACCAAGGGGATTCGGGACCAAAGAGTACACACACCATTTCGGACTCATGTAGATCGTATGCTGGTATGAAGAGTTGCTTGACCAAAAACTCACATTTCTGACTATGTGTCAGCATCTGAAGGAGAGAACCAATAGTGGCTATTGTATTTGTAGCTCTATTATTTGTGCATAGAATCTTATTGAACTTGATTGATGTAAAGTGCTACTTGATATCCTCAACCATACTATGATATGGAAGACACTTGTCATCTTTTGGTTGGTACTCATCGTTGACTTGTTTAATGACAAGTTGGGAATCACCATAGACATGTAGCTCCAATATCTTTCATTGGATAGCTGGGTAGAGTTTGGTGATTAGTGCTTCATATTCTGCAATGTTGTTGGTTCATACAAAGGCTATCTTGTATGGTTTAGGGATGCAATCTCCTTGAGGTGTGACCAACAATATGTCTACCCCTGATCCATTCTATATTCAAGAACCATCAAAATATAACTAACATGTGGAAGACATAGTGACAATCATTATGAATTCTATGAGGATAGGGTGATCACCTTGAAGTGGAGAATCTTCCAGTTGATCTTCTTTTACTTTTCCTTTCATTGCTTTTCTATCTACATACTCAATGTCTAACTGACTTAGTAACATGACCCACTTACCAGTTATCCCTGTGAGAGAATCCTTTGATAAGAGATACTTGAGGGGATCAATCTTAGCAATCAATTTTTTTTTGTTTTTAAGCATGTAGTGTTGGAGTTTCTGTGTGTTGAAGACAAGTGCTAAGCATTCTCTTTCAATAGGGGTATAATTGATCTCATATCCTACTAAGGTGCAACTAATGTAGTATATGACATGTGAAGAGGGTGAAAATTGGGAATGGTAGATTCAATGGTTAATATACAAATAAACAAATCAAAACATAATAAATACCATTATACCTTACTAATTTACCTTCTCCTTTGGATTGAGCCTTTTATGAAGCCATAGATGTGCCCCTCCTTGACTTGATTGGATTGGCTCCTTGATTGAATGTGATTGGCTCTCCAAATATGCACAAAGGATGATGAAATGGAAGGAGGATGGATGGATTGAGAATTGGATGGATAGGAAAGATAGAATTACTAAAGGACTAAGTGAAGGATGAGTGGGAATTTTGCTAGAGTTTGGGTGCCATGGATGATTTCTAAACTCAAATGGGCAGAATGAACTTGGATAGCTTGGAGATGGAAAATGAAGGGGTGAAATCTCCAATTTATAGAAGAAGAGGGGAGGAAATGAAGGGCTAGGATTGATCCAGATGGAGGGTCAAGATTGCATGTGAGCCCACACATGGACCAAGGGGAGTTGACAAGACAAGTGTGGAGTCCAAGAGATATGCCATAAAGGCTTTTCTTGTCTCCACACTCCTCAAGGTTCATTGAGAAGGCCTCCCAATGGACCTAGGGAAGAGAAAAAGAATAAAATATTACTTGAGTGATGAGGAGAATGAATAAAAAATTCCTTAAAAGAATGCTCATAGGGATTGAAGGAATAGAAAGGAATTAAAAATTCCTTGGGTGAAGGGATACCTAGAGGAATGTAAGATTTTGAAAATCTCACATTCACCTAGGAAAAGAGCATTTAAGGAAGGTTGGTGAGTGAGGGGATAAGGAGTTGACTTTGTGGCTAATCATGAGGATTAGCCACCAACAACTCATTAGAGGATAGATTAGAAGAATGATTAGTTGGGATTAGGGCAAGTGGAATTTGTAGGAGGATTTGACTAGGAGAGAGAATGAGTGGAGAGAATTAAAAATTAGAAGAATAATGATAAGTGATATTAAGGGTGCTTCTAGAAGAATTAATTAGGTCAATGATGGATTAGGAAAAGGCGATTTGTAGGAATCACCTAGATTAATTAATTAGTTAAAGGGGGGGATTTAGGAAGAATTGATTTTGGGGACTCTAGAAGAATAAGGGTAAATTGATTTATTAAATAAATCAATTACTGGACTATAGTGATAATATTAATTAAATTCAATTAATATTGAGAAATAATAGGGATTATCATAATTAATGAATTAATTATGTGAGTTAATTAAATTAATTAATTAAAAATAATTAATTTAAGTGTCTACAACATGCTCTTTTGCCTGATCATCTGTCTGTGCCAATAATGCTCCCAATGCCATCGTGTTTACTGATATATATATAAAAGGATTAGTTGTCCTATAATAGGAGGCATAAGTATGGGAGGTGACGTGAGGTATTCTTTGAGTTTCTCACAATCCTTCTGACATAGGCAATCCCATTTGAGTTTGGTGTCCTTGCGTAGTAAGTGTGTAAATGGGTGGCATTTATCTGTGAGCTATGAAATGAACCGTCTAATGGATTTTACTTTCCTTGAAGGTTGTGTAGTTGTCTGAGAGTCTTCAAGGGTGGAATTTCCATGATAGCTTTCACCTTTGCAGGATCAATCTATATGCCTCTTTCGAAAATAATGAAACCCAACAGCTTCCTGGATGCAACAACAAAGACACACTTCTTGGGATTTAGGCGCAACTTAGACTTTTCCAATCTCTCAAAGATATGCCTTAGGATAGGGATATGCTCATCTCTTGTCTTGGATTTTCCTAGGAGATCATCCACATAATCCTCCTTGACTTTATGAAAAAGGTCATGAAAGATGGTTGTCATTGCTCACTGATATGTTGCTCCAGCGTTATTGAGACCAAAAGGCATGAGTTGATAACAAAAGGTGCCACATGGCATTGTAAATGTTGTTTTGTGTTGGTCCTCTTCTATTTTCTTGATCTGATTGTATCCAAAAAAAACATCCATAAGTGACAACATTTCATGTTCCATTGTGAGATCTATGATCATGTCTATGTTGGGGAGTGGGAAGTCATCCTTAGGGTATGCTTTATTCAAATCTTAAAAATTTGTGCAAATGTGGATGCCCCCAATAGCTTTTCTGACAAAGACAATCTTGGGAACCCACTTAGGATAATCTATTGGTTTTATGAATCCAATGACCAACATCTTTTGAGGTTATGCTTTGACAAGGAGTGCAATATCTGGATGCATCTTGCATAATTTCTACTTTATAGGTTTAGCATCTAGAGGAACAACAAGATTGTGGACTACTAAGTTTGGATCAAGGCTTGACATTTCAGCATATGACCAGGCAAATTTGATATGTGTTTATGAGATAAAATTGATGAAGTTATATTTCTCTTGATCCAATAAGGACTTAGCAATGAACACATTCTTTGGGTTTTCTTTAGTGCCCACATTGATAGTGTATGTTTCCTCTATAAGTAAAGTTGACCTATCTTGTTCTAAGGGAACAATGGTAGGGAGGTCAAGTCCCTCATCCTCAAGCGTATGGTCCAAGCTTTCACTTGAAGATACACCCTTTATTTTTAGTTTCTCCTCATCCAAAGGTGCCTCGGGGAGGTTTTCACCTAAGGAATCATGATTTTTGTTTTTATTATCTTTTTTGTGACTAAGGGAATTGACCTCACTACCAAAGTATCTATTCTCATGCAATTGGATCCCATGAAATCTGTTGCAATCTTCCAAATTGCATATAGTCAAGAGAGTCATGAGAGCATTATCATCAACACATATGTCCAAAGCAGGTTTCTCTCATTGGTCCCAGTCTATAAGGTCAAGGTGGACAAGTTGCAGCTCATATGGAGTGGAAGGGATTACGGGGGTGATAGTGTTGACATGGGTGTCAAAGAAGATGTCATCTTGGTATTAAAAAGGCATTTCATGAAATTCCTCTTCATTGGAGTCTTCAACATCCAAAGGGGAATCTGAAGGGGTACTAGTGATAGTGATCTTAGGTACCAGAGTGTAACCCAAGCCCCTGTTATACTTGTATGAGATGAGATTTATTGGTGTTTTGATTCCTTTTTCTTCTGGCCCCAGGTTTTGTCCCTTATAACCCATCTTATCCACTATGGTTGCTTCTTTTGGATACATCTTATTGGGGATATATACTAGTTCTTCATCCTCTTCATGATACAACCAAGAGGAAACATCTGTCTCTAGGCTCTCTTTCTTAAGTGGGCCCCACTACTTGAAGGTGGTGTATTTGCATTGTATAGTGGGTTTCTAATCTTTTTTTATTTCTTTAGGCCCTCCCAAATGACTTTGGAGACAAGGGGAGTTTGCCCACAAGTAGCACCTCCTTGAGTTTGTACTCTCTGTAGCCATTTTCTATGATCTTGACCTTAGGTGAAGTGGAGGCAACTTTAGATGCATCAGATGGAGGAGCTAGAGTAGGTCTATTTAATGGGAAATCATATGGATGTTTCCCCTCTAAGAACTTGCAATACTGAAAAGGTTGTGGATCACCTCTGATAGTGATCTCTCTACCATTGAAGGGAAATTTAAGGTATTGGTAGTAAGTGGAGGGGACAACTTGAAGGGAATGAATCCACAAATGACCAAGGAGAATATTATAAGGGAGGTCAAGATCTAAGACTTGGCAAGGGTTTTCAACTATAACAAGGCCCAGTTGAAGAGGTAAAGTGATCATACCTTTGGAAACCCTTTCTGCATCATCATCATTGGATTTGATTGTGAATTTTCCTGATGGATCAACCAAGTCCTCAGAAAGTGTCAATTGCTTTATTAAATTGTATGTATAGAGATTGAATCCAAATCCACCATCTATCAAGATGCATTTAACCTTGTGTTTCTAGATAAGTGCTTTAATATGCAATGGTTTATTATGATCATCATTGAAAGGAGAATCATTGGAGGTGAAAACAAGGTGGTGTTGAGTAGCGAGGTTTACAATGAGGGCTTGGAACTGAGAAACATTGATGTTGTCAGGGACATGTGATTCAAGGAGGGCTTGTTCCAAAATCTCTTATGAATAGGGGAGGTCTTGAGGAGCTCTAGGATGGAAATCTATGTAGGAGTCTTCCCAAGGTGATCAAAGAGGTCATATTGGCGAGTGGATGAAATGGGGGGAGGATTCGGTGGAGGAGGAGCTCCTTGAACAGTTACTCTTTGATAGCGAGTGGTTACGTTATTGTTATTATGGGAATGGGACATGGAAGGTGCGACACCTTGAATGACTATTTTAGTAGGGTTGGACCATCTCAAATGGTAATCCTAGGTTTATTTGGAAAGGGGATGGATTATCTCCTTGGACAATGATGACATTGATGTGGTTATCTGTTGGCTCAATACGACCCACCAAGGAGTGAAAGTCAGTTATATGATTGGTATAAGCATAGTTCACATTATTAGATGATGAGGCCTTGCCTTTATCATGCTTCGGGAAAGGTTCCTGGTACATCTTGATTCTATTGTTATTATTACCAGGTTTTGTTGTTGCTACCTCAACATCACCCTTATCAATGAGATCTTGGATGTAGTTCTTTAGCTTCATACACTTTCATGTATCATGCCCATTGATGCAGTGATAGTCACAGTACTCATTTTCATTATACCACCCAGGTTTGGGTTGGTTAGGATCAAATAAGTGAGTTATCAGAAAGACAACCGCACTAGCCTAGACAAGTTTTTGGAACATAACCTCAATGAGCTCAACAAGGCGAGTATACTCCCTTGGAGTATGATTGTTAGATCGGGGTGGTCACCCCTGGATTGAGACATTGTTGGGGGGCTTTGAGATTGAATTTGATTATTTCAACGATTGTTGAATTGATTGTTAGTGATGGTGGATTTTAGAGGAGTGGCCATAGTTTGGACCCGCTTTACATCAGTGACACCATTGTTGACCACGTTCTTGTTTTTAGACCAAAATTTTGGTTTGTCATTGTTATAAGAGGAAGTGTTTTGATTTGATTTTTGATAATGCTTTAGAGTGCCATCCTCTAGCAAGACACATTCAAGGGCTAAGCCTTTATTATTCAACTTTTGGAAAGATTTTATACACTAAGCTATCAAGGGTTTTGATAGTTCGGGTACTAGATTGTTTTGAAGTAATTCAATTTGGTGTTCCTTTGGCATATCCCACTAAATGTTTTTGATGAGATGTCACCACCTTTGTAAGAAGTTGGCGAAGGTTTCTCTAGGCCTCTATTTTGTGTTACAAAGGTCCATCATGGAAATATCATTGATGATGTTATAAGCATAGTGGGCCATAAAATTTTATACTAAGTCCGGGAAGGAGGCCATAGAACCTTGAGGTAGGGATGAGAACCATGCAAGTGCATCTCCTATGAGACTTTTAGGGAAAAGTGTGTGAAGATACAAATCACTATAGGAGACCTCTTGACATAAGATTTGAAACTCATAAAAGTGGTCTTGGGGGTCCCCCTTACCCTCATACTTCATGAACTTAGGCATATCAAACCCTAATAGGTAAGGTGCGACTGATATTGACAGATCATAAGGACAAGTACAAAATTCCTCAAATGAATAAGGCTTTCTTTTGTTATTCCCTTCCTTCATATTTTTGATGATGTTCTTCATGTCTTGAATTTCCTTGATTATATCATTTTGTGGGTCTTGAACATGATGGACCATGTTTTCCCTAGGAATTTGGTGATTCATGGATGACATACCACCACCACTAATATATTAGTAGGATGAAGAAGTGGGGATATGAGATGTGATGACCGATGTGACAGGGACTTGAGAGGTGATGATTGGTCATGACTTGCAAGTTGTGGTAGCATGAGAAAGAGAAGTATTGATGAAATTAGCAGTATTATTTAGGGGAATAGAAGATTGGGTAACAAAGACATGTGGGTGAGTAGAAGAGGGTGGCATAGAAGCATGTTGGAGAATAGATGTGATCGGGTTGGATAATAGTATAGATGCTAAAAAGGAAGACAAAGGTTGGATGGAAACCATAGAGATGGATATCACGGGTACTATGGATTGAGGATGAATAAATGATGTGACTAGTAGAAAATTCTCCCTGTGGTTGTTGATCAAGAATGGATCTATAAAAATTAGGGGGATGGTGAGCTCCATTTTCAATGAGGGTCCTTAAGAGACCACTAGGATTGTGTTGGATGAATTTATCCATCATTTCTTCCCTCCAAGGAGAGACAAAAATTTTACTACGGATTTCCCTTCAAACACTTTATCCACATTACATTTAAAAGAGGGGGGAAATTCAATAGATCCAATCCCTTAGGAAAGAGATTGAATACTAAGTGAATGAGATAGAAATTACAAGCTAACCCCTCTTTTAGAATGGAAAATGATTGAAGTATGTGTTGTAAGACCAAGTGTAAAAGTAGAAAAGAATTGATTATAACTCGAGGTAGGAGCATGAGATGAAGCTATGTACCTAGATTTGGATATAATATATTGAGATGAAGCTACCCTGATAATTTGAGGAAAAGTTGTTGGGACCATGCTAAAAGTGTCCATGGTCCTTTGAAAAATCCGTGAAATGAAAAGGGTTTTTTCGCCTTTGCAAATAGAGTCTGAATTTGTAAATACGGTTGTGCACCTACAACCTTCACATAGAAAAGTTAGGAAAAGGGGTTGGGATTGGGGGTTTGCCTTCAGGTCAAACCCCAATTTTAGAATTAACCAAATGATGAAATAAAGTATTTGCAAGTAAATGTAAACACTAGTACATTTGGAGTAGCTTTCTGGTGACCGTTCATCAGAACTCAGACAACAAAACATCAAAATTCTGAGGTATTTAGTCATCGCTATTTTTACGCCAGTGATTCTGACAATGAGATTCACATCAAACTTTAGACAACACCACATTGGAAATTTCTATGCACCCATGGTATGTTTTTTTGATGAGGAGACGTCAATATTCTGACCTTGTTGCATCCTTTATCACTGCAACCTCTGTCAATGACCCTTTAACATCATAACCTTTGTTGATGCATTTTAATTTTGTTAGTTTCCATCAGGATATGTCTTCTGGATAGCCTCAATGACTATTGGCAAGACATGATTTCTCCATTTCCGCTAGTGTGTGTTTTGCCAATGGACCATCTTCAAGGAGATGTCAGAATTTTGATGATTAAGACGATGGAGGAGGCTACATCCTATAACCTTTTTGTCATTGCAAGTATCATCTTACTGTGGGTAGGTTCCCACCGTGGTTTTTCCCTTAAATGAGTTTTCTATGTTCAAATATTGGTGTTATGTGCTATGCTATTAATTTGCAGCAGTTTATCAGTTTATGTTTTGGAATTTAATTTTTTGTTAATCTGATGAAGACTGATTCACCCCCCTCTCAGTCTTCCTTCTTGATTATTGCTAACAATTGGTATCAGAGCTAGATCCTCTGGTATAAGCTTAATCACTTGAGGAGATCCAGAATGGTAGCTCAAGGTATACTTTTTGAGAAGGACAGTCTAAGTTTTGATGGAAGAAACTACACTATATGGAAGAGACGAATGTAGGTGCATTTGAGATGTCTTGGAAAAGATATTGGAAGATTAGTAAGAACACACTAGTACATTTGGAGCAGTTTTCCAACTACTGTTTGTCAGAACTCAGACAACTAAACGTTGGTATTCTGACGTATTTGTTCATCGCTATTTTTTGTCAGTGATTCTGATGACGGGATTCACGTCAAACTTCAAACGACACCATATCAAAAATTTCTATGCACCCGCGGTATGTTTTCTGACAAGGAGACGTCAAAATTCTGACCTTGTTGCATCCTTTATCACCGTAACCTATGCCGATGACCCTTTATATATCATCATAATCTTTACCAATGCATTTTTACTTTGGCAGTGTCCATCGAGATAAGTCTTACCGATAGCCTCATCGGCTATCAACAAGACAATATTTCTTCATTGCCACTAGGCGGCATGTTTGTTTGACAAGGAGATGTCAAAATTCTAATCTCGTTGCATCCTTTATCACTATAACCTTTGTTGATGACCCTTGAACATCATAACCTTTTCTAATGCATTTTACTTTTGCTAGTTTCCATCGGCTATCGACAAGACATGATTTCTCCATTGCAGTTAGTATGTGTTCTGTCGATGGACCATCTTCAAGGAGATGTCAAAATTTTGATGATTAAGATGATAAAGGAGGCTGCATCCTGTGACATTTTTGTCATTGTAGGTATGGCAACATCGTCGATTGTCTTGTCGTGATCATCAAAATTCTAAACTTCCCCAACATTTAAAAAAAAAAAAATCTGTCTTCTTTTGTCTACACCGATGGCCCTTTATCATCGTAACCTTTGTCGATGCATTTTACTTTTTGCTAGTGTCCATCAGGATAAGTCATATTGATAGCCTCATCGGCTATTGGCAAGACAAGATTTCTCCATTGCCGCTAGTGTGTGTTCTGCCAATGGACTTAAATGGTTTATGCTATCCCAATAACATGCTTCTACTTGTCGATGTTACCATCAGGTTGACTTTTTTTTATTACAAAGGATTAATATCAACATAATTAATATCAGCAAGCTTACGAAGGATTAAGCACAATACTTACTTCATTATGAGGAAGATAAAGATGAAATAGCTACAAGAATGCATGAGAAGGCTTATCATAAAGAATCATAATAGTAAATGCCAAAAATATTTTGTAGCCAGTGTTAGGATTCCCAAAGATACTGAGAGAGGGGGGTGAATCAGTATCTTGCTGATTAATGGATTTTCTTGACTTATTAAATGAATTGCATTCCAAAATAGTGTACCGATAAACCAGAATTAATGCAGTAAATAAGGATAGTAAACACAACATAGAAAACACACCATAACACAATATTTGTGGCAAGGAAACCTGGTGTGGGAAAAACCTTGGTGGGATTTGTGACCCATAATATTCGCTCACTAGCCAATAAGTGAATATTACTTATAGAATGGGGGCTTGCACATGCAGGAAGGCCAAGTGCCTAGAGCTCACTGCTCAATTACAAAAGGAAGTCTCACTGACTTATAAAAGTGGATTATACAAATCCAAATGATGTACTACTACAAAAAGCATCTTCTATGCCAGATCTAGTACCAGTTTAAGCTCTTGCAATAATCATAAACCTTAGATCAAAGTCTGCCTTAATATTCACACATAATATCTAGCTATGTCACATGCATATCACATATATAAAATGTTCTACAAGATCTCATACTTATATATGAGAATTTTTACAATATGCCTTGTTGGCTTAACAAAAGATATTAAAATAAAATACATTAAGTAATAAACAAAATCTTGTCGGCTTAGGGTTCTGGTAATCAATCTTTTGGCTGCCAGTGAATTGTATGTCGGTGTAGAGTCTACTAGTGTCAGTGCCTGCTGGTGTCATAGGATTGTAAGGTTGCCATCAATGACAATACCTTCAATCACCTAAAATTTATCATTGGAGTGTGCATCTTCCAACAATATCCCCCTTTGGCATTGATGGCAACACTCATGAGAAAAAGCCAAAAAGTGTATCCAAAAAGTGTTGTCCAAAAATTTTACCAAAACTGTCAAAACTATGTTACCAAAATTGTGTTACCAGAATTGTGTGCTCCCCCTAAGTAGATGATCTCTTCTATCTTACTCCTTTTTCTCATCCTCTACTACTCCCCCTTTGGCATCAATGACAAAGGCTATCATTCAACATCAATTGAGTGTAGTTCCTATCTGGATCCCTATAACTGGTGGGGTACAATCTGATAAAGATCCACTAAAGAAAAATTTAAGTTGTTGTAGAATCTCTCACTATCTTTTAGTGTTGCTTCAATCCTCTGGATTGTATCGGTGAGTATGTGAATTTTCTCTTCTAGTGTCTTAAGTCCTAGAACAAGAGCCTCAGAAATCTCTTTTCTCAAAGAGATGAGGATATCTAGTTTAGGACCTAGTCCGCATTTCAGTTCCTTTGCCTTAAACTTTAACCTTTCCTTATCTTTTTCAAGTTTTTCAATTTTCTCTTCAAATCCTACAATTTCCTGTTCTACTACCGATATTGAATCTGATGAACCTATTAAATTGTCAGCAATATTATTGATTTTCTTATGTGCTTTGTTGATCTCATTATCTATATCCTCTGTCAAAATTTTTGTCTGGCATGTATCGCTGTACAATTTCTTGAAGTCCAAAATTGTCTTGCCTAGTACTGGTAATAATGTATCAATATGTTCCTTACTCTTCTTTACTATCTCTTCAAAGAATTTTTCCTTCTCTTTATTATTTTTCTCTCTGAAGGTCTCATTAATTTGATCAATTGTTAGTAGGTTGTCGGTTATGTATTTAGACAATGTGTCTAATTGGCTTAAAAAATCTTTATTTTCTATATTACACTTGGGTGCTATCAATTTCAAAATTGGTAAGGTATCATCAATAGCCATATATACTAGTGCATTACAATTTGTTATTTTCTTCATTGAATCTAATAATACCTCTATCACATTGGTTGGCCGGAATGTTGTCAGTGAAGAACCAGATGATTGAAAAACTACCTTAACAATCTGTAGTTTATCGATGTGAGGAACCTCTCTAGTTGTGGTGACCTCTGGTAGGTCAGTTTGAGTCTCCATCTCTACAAGAAAGGTTTTAGGTTTTTCAGTTGATGAGGGTGGCACAGTCTCTGTATGTACTTGTGAATGAACCTATTGCTCTACCTGTTTCGCTATGGATTTCTCAGTATGGGTTTCTATCGGTTTCTCTGTGCTCTCTACTGATGGTTTCTCTGATGGTGTCTCTAATGATTTTACAGTGGTATCCACTGCCGATTTTTCTATCTGCACCTCAATACTATCCATTACCGGTGACTCAGTAGGCTTTTTTGTAGCCAGTATCCCATCTATTGGTTTTTCAATGTTTGCATTAATGGTATCAGTCACCATTCTAGTAACCAGGGGATCAACTAATTTTTCAGTTTGTTCAACTTGTTTTTAAACCCAATCTCAATATTTTCCACTTTATTCTCAATATTTGTCTCAACTGAAATGTTTCCTACCAATGGCTCAGTTGCCACATCTCTCTTCTCACTTGTTTTCTTATCCACCATAATGTTGACTTCCTGTATGTCGATATTCATTGTATACAACACCTTTGAATCAGGATTTGTGTCCTCATGTGTTGTCTCCATACTCTATGTTACTGGTGGTGTGTCAATTGTTTGTGTTGGTGAAGTATTAGAAGGAGGTGGGGGCATGCTATCTGTTATCTTTATGCTCGGAGGATCACCTACCTTGCCTTTCCCCTTATCCTTATCCTTTTGATAGAATTTGAGAGTCTTTGGTTGTTTGATCTCTTCTTGATTTTCCTTCTCAACAAAGAATATATCTCACTTGTCTGCAGTTTCTTTTGATATCTCATTAACTTTGCCTGCCATTAGTGCTACATGCCGGTGACTGGTTGAAAATACTGTCCGATTAGCCTCACTTATTAGTTCATCAATCTCATCTATTGAGTTCACTGGGTGAACTGCAAGTAGTTTTTCTATCTTTATCTTTTTATCTAGTTCAACAATTGCTACCCTTCTTGGTTCTAACCTTCCATATAGGTCATTGGGTATATCATCTACAATTTCCATCAAAAATTTCTTGTAGATATCAAGGTATAAAATAACACTATTTTCTATACTCTCTTTTTCCTCATTTTTATACAATTTGCTGATATTTGACAATTTTCCATCTTCAGTTATTTCATTTAAAAGTTTGTCAAGTCAAGGAACAACTTGTTTTTCTTTCCTTTTCTTTGGTGTCAACGTCTTTGCTAGAGGCCTAACTGCTTGTGGTTTCTGTCTTGTTCTCTTGGGTGCAGGAGAGGGTACTCGTGAGGGTTTTCTTTTTCTTTCTAGCCTTTTGAACTCTACCGGTATTTCACTATCAGAGGAGGTAGCAACCGATGAAAGATGTGCTTCCAGTTGTAATCCTTCCAAGTCTCTCTCCTTAATACCTATTTTACTCAATATGTCTTCCTTGATTCCTTTTGTCTGCCTTGTTCCCTTTCTAACTATCTGTTCAATTTTCTTTATCCTTTTCTATGGTTGGATTTTGCTTTAAATTGTTTCTGCATTTCCAAATACTTTTTCTATTGGTTCTTTGGGGGCTTCTAAGAGTGCTTTTGCATAAGTTTCAATTATTTTCTCATCTGCCTCATATCCCATCTCTGTAACCCAAACTGTCCTTGGGACAACTGCCTCCATCCAAATCTCATCTTTCTTTATTACAAAGCATATCTCCTTTTGGTATTTATCAACTATAGCTTGAGATAGCCTTATCTTGGTTTTCATCCTAGCCTTCAATGCCTGAAAGTGTTCATTTATGTTCTTCTCCCTATCATCTCTCATGTTGTTTAGAATATCCAGAAGTTGTTTTCCTACCAGTATGTCAAAACCAAAATCCTTTCTACCAATATCGGGAACTTCCTTGGTAATATACAACAATAAGCATACAAGTAAGTTGCCAAATTTGAATGTACCTTTCTTATCACCTTTGATTTTCCCCATATTTTCTATCAGTTCATCCTTCAACCATTCGCATATGTCAATATTTGCATTGTTGTTTACCATGTCATAGGCACTTTTGATACATAAGCTAGAAACAGAGTTTAATCTATTGGCATGTGTAGCCTTGTATCCAAGAATCATGCTAATGAATCTTATATTGATGTATTTTACATAATTTACTCTCAGGGATCTTTTGTCAAAGGTTGCATCAGTTAGGTTCATTAGAGTGTCATTTGAGGCCTTTTTAGTCTTGTTAGGCCTGCTATCGGTGGAAGGTAAGCCTGCCACTGCCTTAACTACCTCTTTTGTTATCTTGTGGATGGAATCCAACCAAAAGAACTCCCCATGTACTCTGCTCAAAACAATCCTTATAACATCCTTTGGAAAATCAGGAATACTTAGAATATCCACAAAACCTAGGGTTTCAACTATCTTATGTTCTAGTTTCACATTTCCATTAATATCACAAAATACTATTCTATACATGCTCATTATCTCATCAGCTCCTAGTTCTTCAATATGACAATGTATATAAATTCTAGGATCCTTGGCATATACAACTCCTTTGGGTATTTTTGAAAATTCTCCTAGGGTGTCATCTTTCTTCGCAATTTTGGGAATAATCTTAAATATGGGTCTAGGGCGCTTAACAACTTCAAGTAAAGTAGGGTTTGCAATGAATTTGGGTGCAGAGAAGGAAGCCATTGTTTAAATACCTTAATCTGTCTTTAGGTATGAGTGCTTGAATGATTTGATTCACTTCTCGTTGTGGATGCCTTCGCTTGGGATTTTTGTGCTCTCAATAAATTTGAATGCTTGGTGAATGAAAAAGAGCCAAAAACACTTGCTTTATAGTGTTATTTCCTTCAACTGCCATATTTAATGCTTGTCGGTTAAGTCAAACTTAACACATCTACTGGTAAATAATTAGTTCAACTTCTCACCATCAACCGAGGGTAAATTAACATGTTTTTCAATTTATTGTCATACCCCCAAAAGGCTTCCTTTCAGTTAGATGAAGAATCTCCTGCCGGTGGGGTGATACTTTGTTCTACCGGTGAAGGAATAGCTTCACTAACATTCTGATCTGACTTTCTAATCCATTCTTTTGAAAAATTTTGCTTTACTTCTTCAACCTTTTCTTTACCTTTCAAACAGGGTTTGTAATTTTCCAGTGATGCCTTATTTCTACAAAATTTTGCAATATGTCCAATCTTGTTACAAGCATAACAAGTCATATTATTTTTCTGAATAGCTTTTCCATATCCTATGCTAGTATGTGTTCTGCATTGATTAGATAGGTGTCCAAATCTTCCACAAACATAACATCTAACATTCATTCTGCAATTTTTTGAGTTATGACCAATTTTGTTTCATTTAGAACATTGACCGATGGGTGAATTATTGTTCTAATAGTTTCTAGATCTACACTGATTTGCTCTATGACCATAATTGTTACAGTTAAAGAATTTCCCATTAAATTTGTAAGCATTAGGTTGTCTTACCGGTTTACTATGATCATGATTGTTTGCAGTACCAGAGCTTTCACCAACTTCAAAGCCAAGGCCATTTGTATCTCCATCGAGTTTCAGATTTTTCAGCATGTTATCGAGTTCCTCTGAACTTTTATTGAATTTCTCTATGTTGATTTGCAGCAGCCATTTCATTTTCCAAGATTCCTTTCTATCTCATGAGTTCAGTTTTGTCATTTTGTGTATGAATCAAATCTGTCTTCAACATATCATTTTCATGACTGAGTCTTGTGTTTTCATTTCTAGCATCATTTAGTCTTCTAACTAAGTCATCTTCATTCTTCTTTCTATCTTCAATATCTTTACAAAACCTCATAGTCATATCTTGCATCTCATTCCTCATTAAACTGTTTTCCTATCTCAGTTTGTTCACAAGGTCATTAAGAGTTTCTTTCTCATCATCATCATTCCGCATCTTCTCAGAAAGTTCTCTTCTTTTTTTCCTAGCAATAGTGAGATTTTCTTGAAGTCTTTGAATTATTTCTTGTGCAATCTTCAAATCATCTTCAAGTTTGATATTCTTAAACTTTTCTGCATCATAGTCTGAAAGAGTTGTTTCCAATTGCTTTCTCAAGTTTTCCATCTTTATTGGTGTCAGAATCTTAAGCTGTTAGGCTTTTGAAAATAGAGGACCAAGCTTTGATACCAATTTTTAGGATTCCCAAAGATACTAAGAGGGGAGGTGAATCAATATCTTGTTGGTTAATGGATTTTCTTGACTTATTGAATGAATTGCATTCCAAAACAGTGTACCGGTAAACCAAAATTAATGCAGTAAATAAGAACAGTAAACACAACATAGAAAACACACCATAACACAATATTTTTGGTGAGGAAACCCAGTGTGGGAAAAACCTCAGTGGGATTTGTGACCCACAATATTCGCTCACTAGCCAATAAGTGAATATTACTTACAGAATGGGGGCCTACACATGCAGGAAGGCCAAGTGCCTAGAGCTCACTGCTCAATTACAAAAGCAAGTCTCACTGACTTACAAAAGTGCATTATGGAAATCCAAATGATGTACTACTACAAAAAGCATATGCTATGCCAGATCCAGTACCAGTTTAAGCTCTTGCAATAATCATAAACCTTACATAAAAGTCTGCCTTAATATTCACACATAATATCCATTTATGTCACATGCATATCACCTATATAAAATGTTCTACTAGATCTCATACTTATATATGAGCCTTATTACAATATGCCTTGTCGGCTTAACAAAAAGATATTACAATTAAATGCACTAAGTAATAAACAAAATCCTGTCAGCTTAGGGTGTTGCTAATCAATCTTTTCATTGCCGGTGAATTGTATGCCGGTGTAGAGTATGTCGGTGTCAGTGCCTACCGGTGTTATAGGATTGTAAGGTTGCCATCAATGACAATACCTTCAATCAAAGGAGGATATTATAAAGATAGAGACCTAGAAATCAGTATGCAGTCATGGATAACAATGTAGGGTTAGGTATAGTCCTAGACCTTGTTTAAAGGGAAACATGTGATAGTGCACGTGTCTAAGGAAAACCCTACAAAATAGTGAGAAACAATACTATTAAGAACAATATTTCAATCTTAGGCATACACAACTCAAGGAGATAATGATTAACAAAGAAATCACTTACAAAGATATATCTAGTCATAAAAGATAATCATCTGAGTTGGAGACATGAGAATATTGTAGAACACAAAGTAGATAGTGCCATAATAAGGCATACACTCCATTTCAAGGCCCCAAACTTAAGGGCAATACAAGGAGATTCCATGAATGCCAATTGTAGTCCATAAAAGCCTTGTCACAAAGAAAATCAAAGACAAAGTACAATCATAGAGAGATAAGAAGATCAAGTCTATCAAAGAAAAAAAAGAACTCAAAGGCATTCAAAGATATAATAGTCATAAGGTATGAACATAGGCTCAGTATAATGGTGATACAATGTTGCAGACCAATAATGAGGAGTGAAGAATAAGGATTGTGATAGAAATCACATTCTAAATACAGAGGCACATGATAGTAAGTTTGAGTTTAGACAATGCAACATGGAGATATGATCACCTTCTATGAGAAATGAAAGTGCAGTCATGATAGTATTTTTTAGTAGATTGGACTACCATAAACATGCACATGGAAATGACTAAAGGGTGGGAATTTCAAATAAGTGAACTTCAAGTTAGAATGCAAGTTCTTAGTATCATTCATCACTTCAAGCATTAGTTTTTAGGGAATGTAGATTTCTAAGTTCATCGTCAGTTTGAGGCCTAAAAAGGTGGACTTTTAAGGAAAATTCCATCATTTATACATCAGTTAGAAGATCCTCATAGGTCGTACATGAGACACGATGGCTTTTAGATAATTTAATAGCTAAGTTACTAATTCGGGTACGCATGCAGATGTGGATTTACGAAATCGACAAAAAAAATCCTTGGGTATGGGTATGGGTACGTTTGTACACACACACACACACATATAAATGACATAAAATCTACTCCAATGATATAAAAGCAGTTGAGAGAAAATGTAATCTTGAATTTATTTAGTTTATGATAGACTAAAATGAAATTAAAGTAAACACTCATATAGTGAATTGCATAGATGCAAAAAATGATTTGATTAATAATTCTCAATTAGGTCTTGAAACCCTTAGAAAATATTGATAATACCAGAGCTAGTCATCAAGATAGTAGGACAACAAAATCTAGTGATAAATAATGCCACTATAACTATTGGAAGATCTCAGAGCTGATTACTAATCAATATGATAACTAAGTGACCAATAAGAAGTCACTAATAGAAGTTTCACATCCTTATGACCATATGAAGAAATCAACAAAAATAAAAATAAATATCAAATTGCACCAATGATGACAAGTTGTGTATTTATGACAATTTCAATTTGAATACCAATTTGAGTCAGATCACACCCCTTACAAAAGGTTGCAACATATATTAGATAGAAATTTAAATTGTACACTTTGTAGCCAACACTACTTTATTAATTTTCCCCAAAATTAGGTACAGCATATGATAAATAATCACTGAGGACCCAGCCACCTAGGAAGGACCTTGAAGGAATCCAAGGGGAATTAGGCTCGAACTAGGACCTAGGTAGAATCAGAATTAGGATCCAGGGGTTTTAGTAAATAATCAGTAACTTAGTTTAACAGTGAATTTACAACAGTTCCACCTCCTTTTATGCATGCTCTTTCTTCAAATTCAACCCAAAATAAACTCAAAATGAACAATGAATGAACAAAATGAGGCAGTGTATCTATTCTAAAACAAAATTAACAAATGTTAAGGAATGAATAGAGAAAGTATGGCTATTCTAAAACAAAATAAACTCACAAAACCAATGAGGCATGCATTCACTTGTAATGAGGAACTATCTCGTAGAAGCATGTTCACAACCTGCAACACTAAATATGTAACTTGCAAACAAGATGCTTAGCATAAATAAGATTAATAGTGGAGCATAATGAAATATTAAAAAGTTTGTTACTTTATTAAGCTTCTCTTTGTTTCAAGAATAGTTTAATATTCTCTACTTAATAGGGCCAACCATGCGAAGGTGGAAGCTCATTTGACCCCTCCCTCCCTAATATCACTCTAAATTCCCCGTGAACATCTAACATTATTTCATCCATTAATAAAACATAATATTTTCATTATCATGTAACATTCATTAACACATAACATTCATCAACATTCATTAATACATATCATTCATTAACATTCATTAACAAGTAACATTCATCAATATTCATTAACACATATCATTCATTAACATTCATTAACACATAATTAAATTGATTAACACATAAAATCTAGTTGTTAACATATTATAAGATTACAATCATTTTTTCTTTCTTTCTTTTTGAAGCTTGGAGGCAAAGACTAATTGGACGATTGTTGTCATCATCATTTGTCCCCTCTTTATTTCTTCTACCCTTTGATCGTGATCCAGTTAATGTATGCCTAGTCATGTACTCATGATGAGGACATGTATGCAAAGGGGGGTTCACTACAATAAAAAAGAAATGGGTTAAATTCATGGGTTTTATTATTATTTTTACAAGTATTCGATTAGTTAAAAAAAATTTATAGGGGTGCTCTTTACCTGATGGGGCCACATCATCTTCCTGATCATTTTGTCTAGCCTCATCCTCAACATCCTGAGCACCCTCTAAATCCTCTAGAGTTGAAACATGAAATATTACATTAGTCAATACACCAATTGAAATTAAATTTGGTTAAAGGAATAACAATGGTCATCTTTACCTGGTGGGGCACCATCACATTCTTGATGTTGTCTACTTGAATCATGCTCAACTTTCTCACCACAACCTACATTCTCTAAAATAAAATGAGGGCTAGTTGACACTCTATCTGTCTCCATCTCCTATGGGTGGCATGATTCTACTATTAGGACATCATGAATAAATTATGTAATGACATTAGAATTTTAAACACAATGAATTAATTATGTGACCATATATATAAGTGAAATAAATTTCTATCAAGAAATCAATATCAAATAGAAAATATTCTAATTGCATACCAAAACATTTCATTCATGTCATTGACCTTCTTCTTCATCCAAGTCATCATCATGACCACCACCACCACCACCACCACCATCATCATCATCATCATCATCATCATCATCTTGTTCTTCTTCATGAACATTTTTGTTAGGAATATCATCAACTAACTGTCAATTGTGATCATCATCTACATCATCTTCTACTTCTTCGGTATCTTCTTCTTCCATCACATTATACTTTACCGGTCTTCCTCTTGGATCTTGTCTAACAACAAATGACCAACTTGGTTTATGAGGAACCTCTGAGTAAAATACTTGCTCACATTGGCTTGGAAGAACATAGGGCTCATTTCCAGCTCACTCAAACGACCTTGTATTAACCATTGTAAATCCATTATCACGTTCAATAATAGTTCTGTCAGGATCATTTTTATTCAATCGTAGCCTATACCACTGGATGATGAAAAGAACTAATTTGAAGGACCTAAAGTCACACTCAAGTATATCATCCAAAATCCCATAGTAGCGATTTTCTGAGACTCGAGGATGTATGTTTCTTCTAGATGAAACATTAGTCACCTAAAATATTGCACTTATTCTAGAATCACAAGTTTTCTTCATGTCATCCAACTTTTTGATGTGAAATTTATGACCATTGCACCACATAGCCTTGTGGTGTTTCACTTGCAAAATTTCAAACATATATAATATGTACATCATTACAATTGGAAGAAAATTAAATAGTATGAGTGATTAATATATTTATAAGTACAAGTTTATCTCTTAAACCATATGTTAAATCAATTTCTCTTTATGTAACACTAGAATCTCCATTATGGTGAGCTTCTTTAAGCAACGAAGCCACACCTTCCCATGTTAATGCATGATTAGATTGTTGACATCGTTCAATCCATACCATCATCCAATCAAGATTGTTTGAAACATACAAATGTAGTGCATCCCACTCTCGACCAATTGTACAAAAAATAACTAGAAATTTACAACTAAAGTATATTGAAGATTATGAATAAATTAACAAAAATATATATAAAAATAACTGCAATATCGAATAATTACCTCTCATTTTTCTCATTGTACCTTTCCCCATCATGTTCTCCCCTTCAAATTTGTTAATGGAGTTGGGATCCCAAATACAATCTACATGGATCTTTTTCACGAACTTAGGAAGGTATTCAGTAATATACACCATAGTTTGGTATACCATATATCCCTCCACCATAGAACCCTCAGGATGTGCTCTTTGTCGAATCAAAGACTTCAAAAATTTCAAGTGCCTCTCAACCATCCACATTGACCTTGTGTTTATAGGTCCACACATTTCAATCTCCTCAACTTGGTGTATGAGGTAGTGTTCTTGTGCATTGAAAAAAGTTGAAGGTAGACATTTCATTTCACACATTAGATGAGGAATTTTTCTCTTCCAATTTTTTATATCTTCTTTATGGATTTCTTTATATGACAACCATCGACAAGAGATTCAAGACACAAATATATTAACAAGACTTTACAAAGTAATATACAATATATTACATAACAAGTAATATCACTACAAATTGAACAAATATCACTACTTACCTCATGTATTTTCCAAGATCATATATAACTTTCTTAACATTATTGTCAAAGTGGTCTGGGAGAGATAGAGGTAGAACGTACTGCAACAATTATAATGAAAAGTACACGCAATATACAAATATATATTTTGAACCCATGTTGCTTTCTCTTGAAAAATTCAAAAGAAGTGGATAGTCTAAACCCATGTTGCTTTCTCCTAAAAATTCAAAATGGAAGAAGAAATGTGAGGAATTGCAATAGGAAAATCAAATAATTCTCAAATATATGCAAAGTGTAAGAAATGACATTACATCTTACTTATTGACTAAAAAATTTGAAAAGTTGTAGGGTCACTTGGAAGACTTTTGGGTTGTGTTTCATAAAAATGTGGACAATGCAATATCACATAACAGGATCAAAAATAGACTGGGGGTTAAGCTGCATGAGAAGAATTTGGAGGGAGAAGATGCGAAAGAGATTGAGAAAATTGAAAGGCTACTTGCAAAGCATGATAATGTTGGTATTTTTGATGTGTTGCATTGGTTTTGTCATTGATGTCAACACTTGGAGATTCTTGATTATGTTCACCGGCATGTTTAGTGACTTATGCACAGTCACTAGTATCTGGTTCACCGACAGATTATATTATTCACCGACACTAAAGATGACTTGAAGATTACTTGGTTATGTTGAAGACATTGTTTGGACACTTTATTTTGGTGATTTGGTCATTGATCTAATCGGGTTTGCATATTTGTTGTTACCAGCAAATAGGTCTAGGTTATGCACCGCCAAGCATTATACATTCAGATCAGAATGACACATTATGAAGATGATTTGTTATTATTGTAAATGCATTAAGTGAACATGATGCATCACATATTGATTCATTTGTAATTAATTTTCTTGTAATATCTTTAGTGAGCCAACCTACTTATTTGGTCTTAGGATTTGGTATATATGTAAGATCTCATTTGTGAGATCAGAGAGAGTGAAAATGAGGAATATAATAAGGTATAAGAAGAGCTATACATGCAGACATCTTTCAAGATTCAAGGAGGTTTTGAAGAAGGAAAATCAGAGCTTAACCGGTACTGAATCTAGCATATGAAGATGCTATTTTGAGTAGTACATTATCATTGGATTTAACCATCCAATTGTAGTCAGTGTGGCTCCCATTTTGTGATTGAGCAGTGAGCTCTAGGTAGTTGGCCTTTCTGCATATGCAGACTCCATATTGTACACACATACTATCTACAGTAGTATCATCTAATTTTGGGTAAGGTTTCCCATAGTGGTTTTTCCCCTTACAGGGTTTCCATGTACAAATATATGTATTATGTTTTGTGGATGTTATTTGTCTTTCTGTTTCATGCATTAAACTTTTTCAGTATTTTAATTAACTGTTAAAACTATCTACTAGCATAAATTTTGGTTTACCAATATTATGCATTAAGCTTGGTTAAGTTATATTTGGTTTAAAATTAATTTACAACTGATTCACCCCCCCTCTTAGTTGTCTTCAGGACCTAACAATTGGTATCAGAGCCTAATCCTCTTTTTGCAGAAGTTTAACAACTTGAGGAGATCCTATGTCTTCTAACTATTTCAGGAAGGACAGTCTGAAACTTGATGGAACCAACTATGGTATATGGAAGATCAGAATGGAGACACATTTGAATTTCATTGGTAAGTACATATGGGATGTTACTAAGAATGGTTATGTTGCTCCTACTCAAGGTCAACATAATCCACCAACCTTGGCTAAAGATGAAGAGAATGATTGCAAAAGAAAGAGAAGCACTTTTGAGTGTATTGTCAGATCAGCAAATCATGGGATTATCAAATTTATCATTGCTAAAGCTATTTGGGACAAATTGGAAACATTGAATGAAAGTGATACCATAGTCAAAATTGCAAAACTAGAATGCTTCCGGGTCAGGTATGAAAATCTAAAATGGAAGAAGATGAAAGGATTTATGCTTTTATGGAAAGAGTAAATGAAATTGTTTTGGGTATAAAAATTATGGAGGATCCTTAAGTGAAGATGAAATTGTTTCTAAAGTTTTAAGAGAATTGCCACCGGCATATAAAATGAAAGTAACTGCTATAAATGAATTGAGAACAATGCCTAATGCATCAGTATCTAGAGACATTTTGGTTGGAAAACTTTCATCTTTTGAACTTGAGGAATTTGGTCATGTTGATACTATTAAGATAGATTTAGCTTTCAAGGCATCATCATCATCTACAGAAACATCATCATCATCTAATAAATCTGATTGGAAAGCATTTTATACAAGAGAACTTGAAGAAATTAGAAAAGAGAATGAAGAACTGGAAGAAGTTGAAGCACTATTTACAAGGAAAATGCCTAAAGGTCGAGTTGGAAGTAAGTATAAAGGTAAAGCACCATTTAAATGTTTTAACTGAAATAAAATTGGTCATATGGCATCTAGGTGTCCTGATAGACATGCAAGATTAAAAGAAGCTAAAAGAACATATAAGCCTAATCCTGAATATCAGAGATACAAATTTAAGAAGAATAGAGAAAAATCTTGTTACTATGCTAATGAAGGAATTATTGATGATTTTGATGAAGAACTGGTAGACAATGGATGGGTTTTTGTTGCTATAATAGAAGATCAACCGACACCTACTATTCAACTAGTAGAGCAGGCCCTGGCAGCTAAAATTGAAGATAAGGATGAATGGATCATTGATTCTGGATGTTCACAACATATGACTAGTGATAAAAGTAAATTCTTAACCTTTCAGGAATACAATGGAGGTCTAGTAAGATTTGGGGATGATAAAGCTTGTTTGATCAAAGGAAAAGGCACTATATCTTTTGATGGTATGCATAATACTGATAACATTTACTATGTTGAAGTTTTGAAGCATAATCTTTTAAGTGTTGGTCAATTAGTTGAAAAAGGATTTCAGTTACAATTCGAGAATGGTAAATGCAAAATCATGAACAAAACTGGCTTAGAAATTGCAATCGGTAATTAGACTAGAGGTAATATCTTTCATTTGAATAACAATGAGAAAGCATGCTTGATTGCACATATTGATGAAAGTTGGTTATGGCATAAGAGACTTTGTCATGTAAATTTTGATTGCATTGTGAAAATCAGTACAACTAAGGTAGTAAGGCATTTACCTAAGATTGTTAAACCTCACAATCTGATATGTAAGGAATGTCAATTTGGAAAGCAAGTTATTTCATATTTTAAGAGTATTCTAGAAAAATCCAATAATGTTCTTGACTTAATTCATACTGATTTATGTGGTCCAACAAGAACTATAAGTTTACAAGGAGATAGGTATTTTATTTAATCATTGATGACTATTCTAGAATGTGTTGGGTTACTTTTCTTAGAGAGAAATTATAAGCCTTTGAGAAATTCAAACTATTCAAGGCAATGGTAGAGAATGAAACCAGTAAGAAAATCAAATGTTTGAGATCAGATCAAGGAGGTGAATTCACATCTAACGAATTTAATACCTTTTGTGAAGTGAATGGAATCAGGAGACAGCTATCACTACCTCAGACACCCCAACAAAATGGAGTTGTGGAAAGGAAGAACAAAACTATTTTGGATGCAGCTAGAAGTATGTTATTAGAATCTAATATACCTCATGTGTATTGGAGAGAAGCAATGAGTACAATGGTTTACACATTCAACAAAGTTCACATCAAAGGTGAAACCAGTAAGACCCCTCATGAACTATGGTTTGGTAATACTCCTACTCTTAAATATTTCAGAATATTTGGAAGTAAATGTTATATTAGGAGAGATGAGTATATTGGAAAATTTGATCCTAGAAGTGATGAAGGAATATTTCTTGGCTATTCATCTAAGAGCAAGGCATATAGATGTTTTATTAAAAGATTGCAGAAAATTGTTGAGAGTACAAATGTGAAGATTGATGAACAGTTTAGAGGTAATTAAAGGTACATGGACACTGAATCAGTAATAGAAATAATATCAAATGAACCTAAAATGAGTACACCAGTACAAAATGTTGATCCAGTCACACCGGCATCATCTGAGAATTCCACAATGACTGAAGAACTACAACAAGTAAAAACACCTCGGTATGTAAGATTGAATCACTCTAAAAGTTAGATAATTGGGAACAAGTATCAAGGTGTTATGACTAGAGGAAGACTAGCAAATGAAGAGGTATGTCTTATTTCTCAAATTGAACTAGCCAGTCAATGAGGCATGTGAAGATAAACATTGGATTAAAGCTATGGAAGATGAATTGGAACAAATTGAAAAGAATAACACATGGACATTAGTTCCCTAGCCTAAAGACAAAAATGTAATTGGAACTAAATGGGTATTTAGAAATAAACTCAATGAAGATGGTAAGGTAATCAGAAACAAAGAAAGATTAGTGTGTAAGGGATATTCACAGAAAGAAGGAATTGATTATAATGAAACCTTTGCACCGGTAGCTAGAATTGAGGCAGTCATATTATTCTTAGCTTTTGCAGCACACAAGAACTACAAAGTATATCAAATGGATGTTAAATGTGCATTTCTAAATGGTGATCTTGAAGAGGAAGTTTAAATTGAACAACCTGATGGATTTTCATTGATAAATGACAAAGATATGGTTTGTAGGTTAAGGAAGGCTTTATATGGATTAAAGCAAGCTCCTAGAGCTTGGTATGCTAGATTGGAAAAATATCTTTTGAAGATTGGTTACACTAAAGGTAATGCTGACAACAATCTATACTTAAAAGTGACTAATGATGACATCTTGGTTATAGAAGTTTTTGTTAATGATATAATTTTTAGAGGAGAAGATGAATTATGTAAAGACTTTTCTAATAAGATGTAGGAAGAATTTGAAATGTCTATGATTGGGGAGATAAAATTCTTTTTAAGATTGCAAATTTCACAGACTAATAAAGGTATATTCATAAGTCAATCAAAGTACTTGAAGGAATTACTAAAGAAATTTGGCATGGAAAACTCTAAAGTAGTAAGTACACCTATGACTACAACTGATAAACTATCATTGAAGGATGAATCAGGACCTATTAATCTGAAAAGATACAAATCTATGATAGGAGGTTTACTATATTTGACACAAACAAGACCTGATATTATGAAAGGAGTAGGTATTGTTTCAAGATTTGAGAGTAATCCTAAAGAAAATTATGAATCAACAGTGAAAAGGATTTTTCGGTATCTACAAGGCACAAAAATTCTTACTTTATGGTATCCTAAAGATGAAAATTTTGATTTATGTGCATACATAGATGCTAATTGGGTAGGAGATCTAGATGATAGAAAGAGAACCACCGATGGAGCATTCTTTCTTGGTAGCAGATTAATTTCTTGGTTGAGCAAGAAACAGAGTTGCACATCTTTATCAATAGCAGAATCAGAATATGTTGCAGTAGCAACTAATTGTACTCGGGTATTATGGATCAAGAAAATGTTGAAGGACATAAAGGTAAAATGCAAAGAACCTATAACAATTTACTATGATAACATGGCGGGAATTGACATATCTAAGAATCCAGTATTTCACTCAAAAACTAAACATGTTTCTATCAAATTCAATTTTCTGAAAGAGAATGTTGAAGCAAAAGAAGTGAAGTTGGTTTATGTGAATACTAAAGAGAAGATTGCAAATATTTTTACTAAGGCTTTGCCTAAGGAAACTTTTGAATATCTCAGAGAGCAACTTGGGGTTATACTCCCACTGGTAGAGACTTAAACAGTTGATGCTTGGCATCAAACGGAAAGAATTAACAAAGAAATATTTTTTTGGCTTTGATGAGGAGAGCTACTTCTCAGGGGGAGTAGTTGGTTAAATTCATAAGTTGGTATTTTGTAATAAGTTCTATGAAATGTTTGAATTTGGCTTTTGTATTGCTTTGGCATTTGATGTCAAAAGGGGAGAGATATCTATGGAAAAACACATTATCTTTTGGAGAGATGTTATTCATTAGGGGAGAGGTTGTTACTCTCTGTATCTGTATTTTGATTTCTGGTTAATGATCTCTTTGGGAGATTGTTGGTTTTTGGTTTTTGGCATTTCTGCTTTGGCACTTAGATGGTCTTTCCATCTTGTGTTTCTATCAATGCCAAAGGGGGTGATTGTTGGTATTTTGGATGTGTTGCATTGTTTTTATCATTGATGTCAACACTTGTCAACACTTATCAACACTTGGAGATTCTTGATTATGTTCACTGACATGTTCAGTGACTTATGCACAGTCACCTGTATCTGGTTCACTAATAGGTTATATTGTTCACCAGCACTAAGGATGACTTGAAGATTACTTGGTTATGTTGAATACATTGTTTGGACACTTTGTTTTGGTGATTTGGTCATTGATCTAATCAGGTTTTCATATTTGCTGTTACTGGCAAATAGGTCTAGGTTATGCACCGACAAGTATTATACATTCAGATCAGCATGACACATTATAAAGATGATTTTTTATTATTGTAAATGCATTAACCCAACATGATGCATCACATATTGATTCATTTGTAATTAAAATTTGTAATATCTTTAGTGAGCCAACCTACTCATTTGGTCTTAGGATTTGGTATATATGTAAGATCTCATTTGTGAGATCAGAGAGAGTGAAAAGGAGGAATATAATAAGGTATAAGCAGAGCTATACATGTAGACATATTTCAAGATTCAAGGAGGTTTTGAAGAAGGAAAATCAAAGATTAACTGGTACTGAATCTAGCATATGAAGATGCTATTTTGAGTAGTACATTATCATTGGATTTAACCATCCAATTGTAGTCAATTTGACTCCCATTTTTTTATTGAGTAGTGAGCTCTAGGTAGTTGGCATTTCTGCATATGCAGACTCCATATTGTACACATATATTATCTATAGTAGTATCATCTGATTGTGGGTAAGGTTCCCCACCATGGTGTTTCCCCTTATAGGGTTTCCACGTACAAATATCTATGCTATGTGTTGTGGATGTTATTTGTCTTTATGTTTCATGCATTAAACTTTACCGGTATTGCAATTAACTATTAAAACTATCTACCAGCATAAAGTTTGGTTTACTGGTATTATGCATTAAGTTTGGTTAAGTTATATTTGGTTTGAAATTAATTGACAACTGATTCACCCCCCCTCTCAGTTGTCTTCGAGACCTAACAGATAAAATCAATGCAGAATTACAAAATGAAAATGATGAGTGTAAAGATGTAATCCAACATGGTATTCTTATGTTAGTTGACCAAAAAGGTGAAATTAAGGATAAATATAAATGGATTGTTAAATGCCAGAGTCTCCTTAGTGTTGCCCTTGATGCTGCCCAGACAGATGGAATAGAGTTAAATGAAACCACTACATAGATGGAGTGGTTTGTCACATTACAGATCATGGTCAGGGATGTGAGTTATGATGTGGATACCTATAAGTCAAAAAATTATTTGGAGCATACTAAGAATTGTGGCAAAGTGCTTAGCAATTATCTCTTGTTCTGAATGTTTCAAATTGTTGTCTTTTAAAGTCTTATGTAATATGTTTGTTATGTTGGTAGTTGTGTTAGGGCCAATTAGTTGGTATTTTTTAGATAAGATATTAGTTAGTGTAATTCCAAATGAAGGGGTATGCCCTTTCATTTTGAAACTGAATCCTCATCTGTATATATAGAGGATATTTTGATGAAATAAGAGATAGATTCAGAGATGTAATTATATACAATACTCTCAAGGTTTACTTTTTGGAAATGCCAAACTGGTGAAAAGACATTGTGCGATATGTAATTAGTTAATTATCTTATGTTTATTTCAATACAAAGATCAAGTATTTTTCATCTCTGATGGTATTTATCTTTTTGGTTGTTTGATTAGTTCCTTATGATAAATATATTCATTTAGATTGTTTCAATGTGATATCGTATGTTATTATAGTTTGGGTTAAGTTTTTGAAGGATTGGATTTCAAGCTTCATTCTGTCTTATTGGTCTTTCAGAGAAAAATTAAATTCAGTAAGACTAACTACAACATTATGTCAGGGGTGAATGCACTGGTCTACTATTGTTTGAAGATAATTTAATCGGGTGTTTTCAGAGTAATCTCAATTAAGAAATCTATAATGTCCCCACTTTGAAATAGGATTCAATAATATATAATAATAATAAAATTAAAATACAAAAGATTAAAAAAATAACATTAAGAACTGAGATCCATAACTGGGATATTTTAAGGCATTTTATTAGGGGACATTACAAAATCATACTTATAATAAAGTAACCTTTTATTTAAAGCATTCATTTTCAAGCAAGCAATTCAAATTTTTTAATAATTATTTAATTGAAGTGACAATCTCAGGAATCATTTTCTCTCTAATTCACATAAACCTTGTGTAGCGTCCTAAAATTGTGACACTTGCAATTTCGACTGCATTTCGGTCTTCACGATGGCGACGCAACACGCAACCTGAATGGAGACCCCAAAATTTGCTCACGACACTGAAAACTGCATTTTTCAAGCACCATTGGCCTAAACCTCCTTGCACCCCGCTGTCCCGGAGGTGGGACCAGAGCGCCCAGCACCCTGGTCCTCCAGGACCATGGCGCCCAGCGCCCTGGTCCCTGGGTCCTATTTTGGGCCCAGTTTCCTAAGTGATATCGGGTCTTTTTTATTGCAATTTGGAAATATACTTCCCTGGTCAGCCTAAGGTCGGGAAAATCAGTCTATCAACCCTAATTGACAAGTATATAAACTACATTTTTCTCTCTCATTTGGGATAGAGGAGAAGGACATATGTGAAAAGCATGGAAACTATACTCAAGCATTCAAGCATTCAAGCAATTGATCATTCCAAGTCTCCATTCAAGGCTAAGTGTTGCATTCAAGTCAAGGATTCAACCATTGAAGAGGAGATCACTTATTACATGCTACATACTACAACATACAACATCTAAACCTTTGCACATAAGGATACAAGCATCCTTAGAACAAGGTATTAGTACTTGTTTTACATTACAGTCATTTACATTTACAGCACTTGCTCATTTCTTGGTTAATTCCAAAACCGGGGTTTGACCTAAAGGCAAACCCCTAATCCCTAACCCCCCAATCGTCTTCGCTTTTCTGTGTGTAGGTTGCAGGTACGCGGCTGAAATTGAAGATCTAGAATCCTTGTGCAGAGACGAACAGATCCCCCTTCGTTTCGTGGATTTTTCGGAGGACCGTGGCGCCGGGCGCCATCGTCCCGACAACTTTTTCTCAAATTTGCAGGACAGTGCCGTATCGACATTCTACTGCTAATTCCAGGTCCGCAGCTTCATCCTATAACCTAAACTCAGTTTATAAGCAAATCTTTGTCATTTTCTATGCATGCTTAGCTTAATTTCCTTAACAACATTCTTTACAAAAGAGGGTAGCCTTGCTTTCCTAACCCTTGAAATTCATTTAGCATCCAATCTTACATTGTGTGGGATTGGATCTTATGAGTTTCAACCCCTCTTTTGAATGTAAAGTCTCTCCCCTAAGTGAAAACCCATCGAATCCTAGCGAACCTCCCTTCTCTCTCCTCGGAGTTAGAAGAGGGGAGACCAACTAGGGTTCGACCGCGATTTTCCGCTTTACATTTTGGTGAACCCGACGTGAACATCCTTTCTGATTATTCATGATTAGATCTGAAAATTGATTCCTTGATTACATTTCCATGTTTGATCTTTTGCAAAATTTTAGAGGTGATTGCATAAAAATCCTAAACTTTCTTTTTTTTGAACACTGAACTTGCGAAATGTTTAATTATTAATGCTTGCTTCAGATCTGCTTTTCTATTATAAATTATCAATTCATATCTGTACTTTAATTTTGAAAATTAAGTGGTTAAATGTCAAAACCCTAATTTTTGAAACCCTCTTAATTCAACCTTTATCTGACAATTTGACCGATCAAAACATCTCCAAATCAGCTGTAACTTTGGATTCTGCAATAAAATCACAATATCTTGCATCCCTGAAAAATTTGGAAAAAAGTTGCGAGGACCGTGTTGCACTCCGAGCACCATCGTCCCCGACATTTTTTCCAAAATTTCGGGAGCGAGATCTTGCTGTATTTTCCTGCTAAAATCCAGAATTTTGGCTGATTTTGTCAATTATAACACTTTCAAAATTACGGTCAAAGTTGGTCTTGTGATTGCTTGGTTTAAGGCTCCTAATCATTCAAAAATTGTTGAAATTGAAATTTTGTGTCAAAATTGTGTTCTTACTGTCCTAAATCTGAAAATTGTGTTTGCATTCATTCAAAATTTCAGTGCTTTATTCAAATTCTTGCATTTTGTGACTTTTGAAATTAAGTGCCTAATTACAACAACTTTGATTTCCGCTTTCAAAATTGAATTTTGCGTGAAATTGAATCAATTTTTAAATTTCAAAACTTGCACTGCTTTTGACATTCCCTCTAAAATCATAAAATTCAAAATTTCAGTTTCCCTCTCTTTTTCAAAATTCAAAATTTTGCATTTTTCGACAATCTTGATAGGGTTTAATTTTGAGATTGCAACTTTAATTTGGCCTATCTATAGATCGTAAAATCACTCAATTTTTTCAGAGTAGCTCTAAAATCATCATACCTTTCATCCCTGCAAATTTCGAAAAAAGTTGCAAGGACCGTGTTGCACTCCGAGCGCCACGGTCCCGGACATTTTTTCCGAAATTTCGGGAGACTGTTGTGATTGCATTTTACAGCTTAAATCTGGAAGATTGGCTGTTTTTTTACTGAAAATTGCTACCTCTAAATTCAAAATCTTTTCTCTCTCTCTAGTGCATGAGTTTTACAACAAAAAGCCCTACTTACACTATTCCCGTTAGACGAAGCCGTAGAATTAAGTCTTTCCGAGGTTTAACTACTGAGGAGATGGAACCTAATTTGAGTAGTCTTTTTAACGAGGACATGGGTAATTCCTCTAATCCTCTGAATGATGAAGAAGCTCCCCATGAAGTTTCTGTTGAACAACTTTCCAAATTGGATAACCAATTTGACGATTTTCACCAATGGATGTCTCATGAGTATCCCGATAGTCAAGCTCTTCCTTTAATTGAGGGTCTAAAACGCATGCTTCAAAGTGATAAGAATGGAATTGATGTTTTACGTGGTATCGCACACATTGTGGATTCGAATGTGATGCCTATGAAGAGTTGTGCTGAATCTTTAGGTTATACACAACCTCCTACACAAGACAATCATTCTATTCCTTTGACCACTTCTATTGCTAGTTTACCTACCTTTACATCAAACATCATGGCTACCTCTATACAAGACATTCCTCCTGTGATCACTAGTCATGGGGGCAATCCTCCTTCTTCAATTAACCCTATTCCTTCATTCAATCCGACTTCTTCATTCATTCCTTCAATAAGTGTTCCTATTACATCTTCACAAATGAACATGACGCAAGGGGGCAATTCATTTAACCATTCCATTCCTCCTTGTAGTGTTCCTCCTATCCAATCATCTCCTATGGTTGACTATCATAGGGTCCCACCACCTTACTCTTTACCTTCTTTCAATAACATCACACCTCCATCTCAATCTAACACACCTAATATGAACTCTTCGACTGAAGCTACCATTAATAATCTTGCACAAACTGTCTCTTCTTTACAGCAACAAATTGCCTCTATGAATCAATCTAAGTTTAGTGTGCCCACATTTGATGTTGCGAGTCCACTTTCTCTTGACATTGTTCGAGCTATTCCTCCTAAGCATGTTGAAATCCCGCATTTGGAGCTTTATAATGGTAAAGGAGATCCTCTAACACATGTTAAGACTTTTCAAACAATATGTACTGATTTTGCTTATGACCAAAGGTTGCTTGCAAAACTATTCACCAGAACATTAAGAGACAAAGCCCTACAATGGTATTGCTCGTTGCCTTCTTATTCTATTACTTCTTTCGAACAACTTGCAAATGCTTTCATTCAACAATTTCAAAACAATATAAGTCCTAAAGTTACTTTGATTGATTTAATGCATTGTAAACAAGGTGTTAAAGAAAAAGTGACTAATTTCATTGGTAGATATAAGCATTTGTATGCTCAAATTTCTTTTCCAGTGCCTGATAATGATATTCAAAGAATCTTTATTTCTAATTTGCAAAAAGATATTTGAGACAAACTTCTGTTTTCTGAGTTTACTTCTTTCCAACAGTTGTGCGCCACTCTTCACAATTATCAACTGACTGTGAGTCAAATGGAACAATCACATCCTATGGCTCCGAGTGATAAGGGTGATAGCAGTCAACAACCATTTGGTAAGTTTAAACCGAACAGAGATTCCATCAAATTCAATGAAAACATCATCAACAACAATGTGAATGCAGCATCAGGTGTGCCTCCTATTTCTAAATTTTTCAGGAAAGAAAGAAAGTATACTCCTTTGAATGAATCATTGCATGGTATTATGAATAAATTATTGGAACAAAATGTGCTTACTCTTCCTCCTATAAGACAAATTGATCCTGCAAAGATTACTTCACCTTATTTTGATCACAAAGCTTTTTGTCACTTTCATCGTCAGCCTGGGCATGATACTGAAAAATGTTTTTCTTTAAAGGGTAAAATTCAAGATTTGATTGATAATAATACTATTTCTGTTTCTGGAGCAAATGATAAAGGCAACACATCTGTAGCTCCTCCTAACCAAAATCTTCAGATTTTTACTGATCCATTACCTTCTCATACCTCTCATACCTCTAATGCGATTGAGGCTAATGATTCCTCTTTCTCATCTGATGGTCTTGTGTCTATGACTCCGAATGTGATTAACTTTGTAGAGAAGCAAGAAATCCCTGAAGAACCTTCCATCACATTTGATTCCAGTGAAACCATTAGAGCACCTGATGGTCCTTTATACGTAGTTGCAAAAGTCAAAAATACACCTTGTCGTGGAGTGCTTATTGATCCTTCGTGCATGGTTAATGTTATTACTGAAGAATTTCTTTTTACTTTGCAATTGAATCAAGTGATCTATGACAAAACAGATGTGATTGTGAAACTATTTGATGCATTTTCTTCTCCTGCAATTGGTTCTATTACATTGCCTATTGAGGTCCATAATAAATCTCTTGATGTGAACTTTGCTATTATTCCATCTTCCGAACAATTTCGTGTGAAGCTTGGCTATCCTTGGCTATCTTCCATGAAAGCTATTGCTTCTCCTATTCATAAGTGTTTGAAATTTCCCCACAATGGTGAAGTTGTTACTGTCAATCATAGTCTCTTTAAACTAGCCGAAAGAACCTCTAGTGTTCCTATTGATTACTTTTGGCCTAAACAATTCCAATCTCTTCCTCCGCGAAGTGATCATCTTTTTAAATCTTATCAAAAGTGGAAAATAGATATGATCCTATCTCTAAGTGAACCTAGAACACCTAAACTTGACATTCCTATCATTCTTGAGAAGGAAGTTCTTCCTTTGAAAGATAAAACTAATGTCTTTCCTCAAGAAGATTCCCAACCCATCCCCATGGATGTGACTATGTCTATGCCTAATAAATCTTCTAAAAATAGACCTATACCTCCTCGTCATGATGGACTTGGTCTTCTTCCTAAACCAAAAACTCCTCCTTTATATGGAGCAGTTCCTCCTCCTGCCTTTTATAGAGAGAAGAGACCTTCTTCTTCTCCTATTATCCAGCCTAAGAGACCACAACCTAAACATCCAAGTGATAAGGATGCGAACATTCCTCCTCCTCTATCTTCTACACTTCCTACTAAGACTAGACGTAATCGTTCTGCACGGGAACGTCGACGAAAGCGTCGTCTTAGGGCTCAAGCAGCTGCTTCTCAAACTTTACAATCTCCAAAAACACTTTCAACAAGCATTATTCCATTTTCTCCTCAGCCGGATATTGAGCCTAAATCTCCTAAACATAAGATGCATGATGGTCTTGATCCTGTGCGAGTTAAAGATCCTATTTTTATAAATCTTGATGATGATATAGATGAAAATGTTATGCATGATGAAAATGTTACTCCTCTTGCTTCTGATAGTGAATATGAACTTGTTGATGTTGATAACCATTTATCTAATGAATTTTCTAAAGCACTTATCCTAGCTCCTAGAGAAGAACAATGTGGCTTGGAACATGAACATAGCCCTTGTTTGGATCTTGTGATAGCTCCATCTGCTGTGTTGGATGTTCCTCCTCTAGCGTGTTCCCTGCCTTCCCGAAACATTGATCAGCAAGATCGGGGGGTAGATGACGTGCTAGACTAGTTACATTAGCATGGCAGATTCTCTCCCCCTCCCTTTTGTTACTTCTTCTATATGTTATTCTCATTCTTCTATTTGTCGTCCTTAGTGTTGTCTACTTGAGGACGATGCAAAGCATTGAGATCTCTCGGTCTCTCTCATGTTGACTCAAAAGACACATGTGTTCCCTTCTTCTAGGTGACCTTCCTTGATTGGGGAATGAAGAACAATTATGCATACATACATATGATATATACATGACTTATCATACAGCATACTGACCCCGAGGAAAGTGAAGTCACCTCGTGCTTTATGTTTTGTGTCTATTATCCTTGGGTTTATCTCACACTTGGGGGGCTAAATCCTTGCGATAACGTGCTCCTTTCCTTTCTCATTTCTTATGTGTATCACTACGTTAAAACAATCACCCCCGTTGAGGCGTGTGTGATCGCTTTAACGTAGGGGGGCATACACCCTGTCTATCCTTTCAAAGATACTTGAAAATTTCTTGGCAAACTTAGCTTTGTCTTGAAGATTTTTGGTATTTCTTTTGCATGACTCATAGTGAGGGAACCTTACTACTGACAGTCATGGTTCTCCCTCGTGATCTTCCCTTTTACTTTGTCAATCGAAGTCGTAAGATCCTTAGTCCACTGGGGGCTTGGTGTATCTTGCCTCCTTGATGTGGTGAAAGTCTTTCAATATTGTTTCCTTGTACTTTACCGGAAGTATGAGCATACATACTCCCGCTAAAGTGGGGGCTAAATGTAGCGTCCTAAAATTGCGACACTTGCAATTTCGACTGCATTTCGGTCTTCACGATGGCGACGCAACACGCAACCTGAATGGAGACCCCAAAACTTTCTCACGACACTGAAAACTGCATTTTTCAAGCACCATTGGCCTGAACCTCCTTGCACCCCGCTGTCCCGGAGGTGGGACCAGAGCGCCCAGCGCCCTGGTCCTCCAGGACCATGGCGCCCAGCGCCTTGGTCCTCCAGGACCATGGCGCCCAGCGCCCTGGTCCCTGGGTCCTATTTTGGGCCTGGTTTCCTAAGTGATATCGGGTCTTTTTTATTGCAATTTGGAAATATACTTCCCTGGTCGGCCTAAGGTCGGGAAAATCAGTCTATCAACCCTAATTGACAAGTATATAAACTACATTTTTCTCTCTCATTTGGGATAGAGGAGAAGGACATATGTGAAAAGCGTGGAAACTATACTCAAGCATTCAAGCATTCAAGCAATTGATCATTCCAAGACTCCATTCAAGGCTAAGTGTTGCATTCAAGTCAAGGATTCAACCATTGAAGAGGAGATCACTTATTACATGCTACATACTACAACATACAACATCTAAACCTTTGCACATAAGGATACAAGCATCCTTAGAACAAGGTATTAGTACTTGTTTTACATTACAGTCATTTACATTTACAACACTTGCTCATTTCTTGGTTAATTCCAAAACTGGGGTTTGACCTAAAGGCAAACCCCTAATCCCTAACCCCCCAATCGTCTTCGCTTTTCTGTGTGTAGGTTGCAGGTACGCGGCTGAAATTGAAGATCTAGAATCCTTGTGCAGAGACGAACAGATCCCCCTTCATTTTGCGGATTTTTCGGAGGACCGTGGCGCCGGGCGCCATCGTCTCGACAACTTTTTCTCAAATTTGCAGGACAGCGCCGTATCGACATTCTACTGCTAATTCCAGGTCCGCAGCTTCATCCTATAACCTAAACTCAATTTATAAGCAAATCTTTGTCATTTTCTATGCATGCTTAGCTTAATTTCCTTAACAACATTCTTTACAAAAGAGGGTAGCCTTGCTTTCCTAACCCTTGAAATTCATTTAGCATCCAATCTTACATTGTGTGGGATTGGATCTTATGAGTTTCAACCCCTCTTTTGAATGTAAAGTCTCTCCCCTAAGTGAAAACCCATTGAATCCTAGCGAACCTCCCTCCTCTCTCCTCGGAGTTAGAAGAGGGGAGACCAACTAGGGTTCGACCGCGATTTTCCGCTTTACACCTTGAAAACATTCAATTCCAATCAGGCATACTTGACAACGATGGGATTAATACCATTCAAAAGTTTCTTCTCAATCTTCAAAACACCCTTACAAGACAACAACTTAAAAGACACCAACCATACTTTGATGAAGACAAACATGAAAAAGGATGCCCTTACCTTGTAATGAAGTCAATCACTTTGGTCAGTCTCTTAATATCATTGTTACAAACTTATTCTCCAATATATAGAAAGATCAAATGATTCAAATGAAAGTTATGATAATTCTTCCAAAATTGCTACATGATACAAGAAAGACAATATTAAGATAAACTATACAAGATACACATTATGAAGAAAAATAGTCAAAATTCTTGATAACATCAAATGAAATATAGTTTTTGATTAGATTCTACTTTATTTTAAAGTTCTATACAATACCCATATTTCTATTAACCCATAACAAAATACGCAACTAACAAATAAAATATGCAATTTGTAGCTCACCTTGGACCTAGAAAAGTTGCTTCCATACAAAGGGCTATTTTGAGGGCTAGAAGGGTTTATAGTCGCAAAAAAATGTTGACCCCTCTAGAAGCTATGAAGTGACTTGTCTTTATAATTGCTGCTGGTTTTTTAAGGGTTAGAGGGATCGATCAAGCAACTTCTAGGAACCATGTTATGGATCCATTGGATGACACAAGAAAATGGATGAGGATGTATATTGTGAAGATGCAGGACATGATAAAGATGATATGGATGAGGAAACATAAGAAATGGAAGTTGAACATGTCAAAAATGTCACCATGTGTTAAAGGCCCTTGATATTGATGAATATGCTAGAAGTGCGGAACAATGGACATCCAATAAAAAGTGAGAGACTTTTGCTAACATAAAGATTGAATTGGTACATGGATTTAAGGATTGACAAACACCATTATTATCCTCACAACTGGAATGTCAACTAGGTAATGAAACAAAATTTAGAGATTGGACATCCTTGAATAGTTAGCTTTCATGTAGCAAAAGGCTCATTTACTCATCGACCAGGGACACAAACTTAAAATGGGCCAGCACTATATGTGCACCAAGTTCATATCACAACCATTTTATCTTATTGGAGGAAAGGAAATTCTTTAAAGTAAACATGAAAAATCATAATGAACTAATACTTTAATCATAATTCATAACTGGAAAAATCTTAAGCAACTAATACCAAACGATAATGTTTTGGCAAGCAAATAGAAACTACTCGGCCGTTGTGGCTAAAAGAACTATTTCCAGTGGCTATAGGAACAGACAATTGCCGAAACAACAACTATTGCAAGATAGAAACTAACTAGAAAAACATAAAGGATTACTCACCAAGTGGGTCCCCTTGAGTGAGTATATCCAGAACTTTCAAATTACAATTGTTAAGCTTAAAATTACATTGATCTATTTATTCCAAATCGACTGTGAAAATATATAAGTATCTAAAAAGTGAGTATTACAAATACTATCATCATTCTCTTCTATCCCAAAGAGGAAAGAGAGACCCCTTTATTTATATGGAAACTTATAATAGATTCCTAACTGATCAACCACGTTCCTATAGAATAGGCGAACGGGTTTTATTAAACTAAAGAAGAAATCAATGCAAGAAAATAGAACATCTATCCTGCAACTGAGAAAATATAGCATGACTTGCTTCCTAGATATAAGCTCCACTAAGAATAGCTATGAATGTCCCATAAATCATTTTACTAAAGAACCATTCGAGTGGCTTCAATCTCCTTTAATGTTTCTTTCCTTTGTCTGGGTCTACATTGTGGCTACATGCTTGGTAATTCTTCAAACTACCACTTAGTCCTTCCTTCTCCTTTGTCAGCCCTATACATGATATTAACATGCATAACAAAAATGCATATATACTAATGCTAACATGACATAAATTAAACCATACTTAAGATTGATTTAGATATTTGCATAGATAAACCATTCAAAAACCATTATATGACAACCTTAAGTATCAGACAAATCAGTTCCTGCAACACATAAAAGGTATCCACTAGGAGATTATCCTATTCCAAATATCATCTAATCACAAGACCTAGGAAAGAATATTATAACAAAAATCTATCAAAATAGAGCCATTATTTAGGCTCATCATCTCCAACTAACCTAACTTCTTGTTGATCCTCCAACAACAAGAAATTTTTGAATTTTGGAATTGATTCTAAAATTTCCAAGAGTAACTTATCCAGAACCTCCTGTAGATAAACTCCAGTAGAATCCTTTCATTTTCTCAAATCTAATGCACCTATTGTGTTCTGTTGCTTCACTATATGGTGGATCATTATTTTTGTATCCCATTAGTGGTCATAGGAGGATTGGAGGCTAAAAACTAAGAGGAAACCAATGTCTTCCTTTTGTTCTTTCCAAATGCATATATTTGGGTGCTCTCTTTAGTGTTGCATGGTAGTTTTGTAAGGAGTGTGGCTCAGATTGCTTCAACTCATCTGGTAGGCTATTCCAATGCTAGACCAAATGTCCTATTTCTACCTATCTTTCCCTTGTAGCCATTTGTTCATATTCTTTATACACCTCTTCTCTTAAGGGTAGAATATCTTTTGCATAATCTGGCTGATATACAATCTTTTGCCAGTCAAAATAAATTCTTCTAGGCTCTCTTGATTCAACTCTCAATGGAAGTGAAAGGTCAAATTCTTCCTTTCTATGTATCTGGACCTACTCTCCTCTCGCAATTTCATTTTGCATCCATGAAATGAGAGCTCTCAATTGGATATCTCGAATGTTGAGGAGAGAGTTCCAATCAACATCATCAGGAATGACGTAGTTATGTAGATAAAATTCACAAAGCAAATTTTTAATTGATGTAGGAGATGTCTGATAAAAATGATAGAATTCCTCAGGTGTCTGCAATGAGGGACTTAGATCCCTGACAATTCTCATCATCTGGAAATAGATATGTTGTTCCTTTAAATACAGAGAGTAAACACGAGGAGGTGCTTGACATTGCATTAGATGTGGTGCCATAGTGGCTACCATTTCCACTTTAGTTTTAAGCTGAGCAATCTCCTCATCTTTTTGTTCAATAATTTTCTTCTATTAGTTAATTATCCTCTACATTTCTACTTTGTCCAATTCCCATTCCTGGTAAAGGGCAAGTGCCATTGCATGACTGGTAAGGGAAGTAGGTGGCCTATGAATAGGTTCCCTAGGTTTCATCTTTTCAACTATGCTCCCTGATTCAATAACCTATTCTACAACAGATGCTAGACTATCAAGCCTATCAAAACCTACTTCTCCCTGTGGCTGCTCATCAGTATTCTACAATTCTTTTTTCATGCCCAAAACTTTGGGCAAAAAAACAACAACAATTTTTTTTTAACACTTAATTACATGCATCCAACACTTAATTAGATGCGACAACTTAACAAGTTGTTCCAAATGAAATCTTAAATGATATTAGAATGGTGTTCTAAAGTTAAAATCAATTAACTATACAAATTTAATATTACAATACAACTTGACTAATTGTACCCCAAAAAGGGTCGTCACAACTTAATTTATTAGTTGAAATAAATTACCCCCAATAATTCTTCAATTATTAATCTAGAGATATTAATCACCTCACATAGTATTTAATTGCTCTAGGACTTAGTTTTTGATTAAGGTAAAAACAGGTTTTGAAGGGGCCCCGAAACCCTTTACAAATGGAACTTAACAGAAATAGAAAAAAGAGACAAAAAGGAACAAACCAATGAAAAGCTAGCAAAAAACCATAGAGAACCGGCTAAAGCCCCACAAAGCCAGCAAAACCAGCCAGACCCAAGAGAAGAAACTAATTGATTTTTTTTAGGCATTAGCCAAGGTGTTGCTAATCTCATATAGTTCTTTGATATTTTCCCTAAGATTAGGGATATCCTTAGTAGAAGCAGCCACAACTTTCTTGACACTTTCCCTGGTCCTCTTAGCAGCACCAACTAGAGTAGCTTCACCACTACCAATTTGGATAGTATCTTCATCCATGTCAAGATCCACCACTAGTTTAGGAGAACTGGAATTATCAAAGACCTTAGCAATATCCTCCAAGTTTTTAGTGACAGCTGACAGGATATTCGGGATAATGCCCAACAAATTTTTCATCGCCACACTCCCTTCTTCCAATGATTTAACCTTCTCCTCCATATCCTACTTCCATTTTATCTGATCCCTATCATCATCCTTCCTCTTCTCGTCTATCTGCTTCCCATTTTTTCCCAGGTTCTCAAGAGTTCATAGGTCCATCTGTCATAATCTAGTCTCACCTCAGTGAGTTTTTTAAGGTTATCCAGGAATAACCCTTTACCCGCACTTTCCTTATCCTCACTTAAACTATCCTTAGTCATATCCTTCTCAAGATCCTTTTTCTCCTCCCTCTCAGAATTCCCATCTTTTTCCTCATTATCCTTATACTCCACATCCTCCATAGGGTGGTTGTTGTCCTTGCCAGGGCAATCACTATGGATAGGGATTTCATTGTCAGACTCATTATCACCACCTTCTTCCTCAATACCCACCTCCTCATCTTTCCAGCTATCTTCACCATCAGAATCATCTGTATCCATTTTGCTGCCTTCTTTTCCAATTTCCTCTATTTCGATCTTTTCTTCATGGGTTTCCGTCCTAGAGGCACTCTTACTTTTTCTTCTAGAGGACACCTTCTCCTTGTTGGAATCGCCTCCCTCCAGCTTTCTCTTCCTCAAAGAGGTGGATAACCTCTTGTTTTCCAGAATGGCAAGAGTTTTACAGTTCTCATAAATGAGCAACAAAAGCCCGCAGTGGAGAACCGGATTTGAGGGATTCTTACTGTGTTTATTGAGGGACCTTAAAATTGACCTGAAAAGGTAGTAGGGCAAGGAGACCCTTTTGTCATGTCTAAAATGGTTTAAAAGAACAAATTGGTAAGTGTGGGCCCTAGAAAATCGGCCCTCAATAGTGATATATTCCATTATGGCATTCAAAACCCAGCCCCAGATTTTCTTGATATTAGAAGCTTCATAGTAATCCCCTGTGGATTCGCCAATTCTAGCCCTCTCTTTTTCCTTATGCATGAACAAATTAACTACGTTATTGGAGACTTTGAGGTCTCTAAAAAAATTAAGCCAAGAATGGGGCATGCCAGTCATAGTAGCAATGAGTCCCGCATCCAATTTGAACTTAACCCCATAGACTTTAAAGGACCCATTACACCAATTCTCAAAAATTTTGGAAACGGCGAGATTTACCCTACCTTTGTCATAATCCACTAGCTTCTCCATAAAGCTTGTGAGGGACCCTTTTTCTAGCTTCGCCCACACTTTTGGCATTGCCTTCCATCTTGATGTATTATCTAGTTCCTCCCTCCTTAAATCTCCTCCCATATTCAAATTTAGATTCTTAGCTCTGTTCCTCTGCAAACTCAACACTTCTTTCCTGTAGTTACTCAGGATTTTGAAAAGGATGACCCACAAAGTGTGCAATGTAATATTAAAAATGGATGGGATTCTACTGCTTTGCTAGGTAATCATTACCTTTCCATCAAAGCATAAATTATTCATATACCCTATCATGATTATGCAGTTCTTCCCTCCCTGTAAATTTGTCCTTTCTAAGGAGCTCTTTAATGTTCATATTAATATCTTCCCCATGCCAAATCATTTGAGAATCAGAATTAACTCCTAGGTTCACCAGACAGTCTGCCACCATACTTTTCTCTCTAAAGGCATGTTGAATAATTATTTCTTTAAAACTAGCGATGATTTCCCTAGCTTTCAGGATAATGTTTTCAATTGACCATGGTGGCTCCAACTCCCCCTTCAAACACTTAATAATATTAAGTGAATCTCCCTCGAGCCATAATTTATCATGATTAAGATTCTTAGCTATAATTAGGGTATTTAGGGCAGCTGAGGCTTCAACAAAATGACTAGTTTGACTCCCTAATGGACCAGCCACCACCACTAAGCAACTTCCAGCAAAATTCCTGACAATGCCCCCATATCCAGCTTTTCTTGGATTCCCCTTAGAGGCCCCATCAAATTTATCCTTAATCCACCCCTGAGGAGGAAAACACCAAAATAGACCTTCTCTTCCCTTCTCCTTACTAGTTGTAGTAGTAGAGAGGTTCCACCTGTCATTGAAATCTTCTTTAGCAGTTGGTCCATTATTAGTACCATAGATACATTCAAATATGCTCCTATAAATTTTATCAACCACCACTTCAGGAATAGCACTTTTATCCCTAAAAATCCTATTGTTGTGCTCTTTCCATATATTCCATATAACATTCAGGAAAGTAAGTTTCCAAGTCTCCACAATCTTTGGATTAGAACTAGGGTAGTGCCATTGCTGCCAAGATTCCCCTAGGGAATTCAGAAAAACCCAACTCAAATTCCACCTGCTTAAGATGATTTTTCAAATTTCCTGACTAAAAGTACATTGATTAAGAATATGGCAAGCAGTCTCTTCTTCCCTGCAACAAAGAGAACACCTGTTAGGAAAAACAAAACCTCTCTTTTGAAGATTGTCCAGAGTTAAAACCTTGTTTCGGATGAATATCCAAAAAAAGATATTAACCTTAGGAACTAACTTCTTGTTCCAGACTTTAGCCCAAATAGGAATTTCTTCCACAGATTCATTATGGATAGCCATAGCTAAGGACACAAAATATTTCCCATCCAAGATTTCCCTCCATATCAACCTATCATCTTTGTTGTCTCTAGGAACTTTAGCAGAGAGAGCAATCTGAAGGAACTTAAACCTTGGATATCATTGGCTAAAATCAATCCATTTCCCATTTCTCCAGTAGTCTCTGACCAGATCCCTAAACCTGCTTTTGAACCAGTCTTTCCATTCATTAAGGATTGGAACTTCCTCCAGAGGTTTATCCAATATCCACCTATCTTCCCAAAATCTTATTTTCCTACCATCCCCAAGGTTCCAAATTCAACTAGCAGCAGCCCAACTTTTAGCTGATTGGACTACATTCCATATAGCTGAACCTTCAACAATAAAAGAATCATCTAAAAACTCTTCCTCAGAAGGTTGCATATAAAGATTTTTTTTCTTTTCTAGATTAAATTCCATTCTCTTTCCTCCCCTTTCATTCTCCAAATTTTTTTAGCTAATAAAGCCTTATTCATAGAGCTAATATTCCTTTAACCCAACCCCCCTAAGGCCTTAAGAGAATAGATTTTATTCCAGACAATAAGGAGAATTTTGTTTTTGACTTCCACCCCTGACCAAAGAAACTTTTTTTGGATTCTTTCAATTGCTTCCGCAAACTTTCTAGGGATTTTGAACAAACTGAGAGCATAAACAAGCAAGTTTTGGAGAGTGGCTTTGAGCAGAGTAACTTTGCCCACTTGACTAAGGACTGCCCCTTTCCAACCAAAAAATTTTGAGTTAAATCTATCTACCAACTTATTCCAGAAAAAATCCTCAGGCTTAATACACAGAGGAAGCCCCAGATAAGAAGAGGGAAGCTTAGTTATTTTGTAGCCAAGAATTATTTCAATCCTTAATTGCCTTTAAATAGGGGTATTGATGAAGAACAAAGAACTCTTATCCCAATTAATTTTTTGACCAGAGGCAGATTCATAAATATTCAACACTTTCTTCATATTTTTAGCTTCCGTAATGGTAGCTTCCCCCATAGTGATAGAACCATCAACAAATTGTTCATGAGTACAAGTGAAATTGGATGAAGATGGTTTCAGACCTCTAAGATTGCCTTCTTCCACATTTTTAAAAATAAATATACCCAGATTTTCAGCTAAAATAGTAAATAAGATAGGGGATATGGGGTCCCCCTGTCTAAGACCTCTAGAGCTTTTGAAGAAACTTGAAGGGGATCCATTGACAATAACAACAAAAGATGAAGTTTCCATCAGTTGAGAGCAAAGATGAATAACTTTTTCACCAAAACCAAATGCTCTCATAATCCTTAGGAGAAACTGCTAGTTCACTCTATCATAAGCTTTAGCCATATCTAACTTCAGAAAGAAACCCTAATTATTAGCCACTTTCAGGAAATGGATATTTTCATGAACAGATATAATGGAGTCTAGAATTTGTCTACCAGGGACAAAACCATTATGTTGGACAGAGATAATTCTTGGAAGAATTTCCAGCAGCCTGGAAGTCAGAACCTTGGATAAAATCTTGTAAACAGAGTTACAAAGACTAATGGATCTAAACTTATTGAGAGAATCAGCTCCTGGGATCTTCAGGATTAGGATAATGAAGGTAGCATTCAGTTCTTTAAGAAGCCCTCTAGAGCCAAAGAATGCTTTAACACCTTTGGAGATGTCAGCCTCCACAATATGCCAAAAACATTGGAAGAAAAACATTGGAAACCCATCCGGTCCAAGAGATTTATCTCCCTAAAATGAAAACACCACCATTTTTATTTCCTGATTAGAGGGAATACGGGATAAATAGTTATTGTCTTCCATGGTCAGGGTAGATGGAATAACTTGCAATAGGATGTTTTGATTACTGATATCCAGGTTATCCACTTCTCCCAACAGGGTGCCAAAATACTCTAGAGCTTCCTTTCTAATATCATTATCCTCTGTTAAAATCCCTTTATTACAAGATAATATGGATATCCTGTTAGCCGCCCTATGCTTAAGAGCAATTAGGTGAAAAAACCGGGTATTTTTATCACCTTCTTTCAAGAACAGGGCTCTAGATCTTTGTCTCCAGAACGTCTCTTCATTAGAAATAATGGTGTGGTATTTAGATAATAGAACATTTTCCACCTCCCTCAGTTCATCATACAACCCATTCTCTTGGATTCTATCCTGAACTTCTTTTATTTCAGTTTTAATTTGAATTTTACTCTTAAAGATGTCCCCAAAAATCTCTTTATTCCAGATTTTAATTTTAGCGTTTATAATATTGAGCTTTTTAGCTATTCTAAAGAGAGTCGTACCCTCAACCTCAAAATTAAACCAATCAGCAACACAAGCTTCCAAGGATGGATGGGATAACCACACTTTTTCAAATCTAAAAGGGAAGTTTTTGTTAGCCGAAAAAGAGTTGGCAAAAAAAGAGATAGGATAATGGTCTGACCCAATTTTGATAACAGAAGCAAGAGAGTAGCTATACTTGGCTAACCACTCAAGAGAAATTAAAATTCTATCTAGCTTCACTTGAATCAGGTCAGCTCCAGTTCTTCTATTAGTCTAGGTATAGTTAATCCCTTGAAGATCCACATCCATAAGAGCTTGATCATTAATGAACTCCATAAGGTCTTGTTTCCCATAAAGCTGCAAGGGGAGACCTCCCATCTTCTCTTCCTCTTTTAGCAGAGTATTGAAATCTCCCATTATTATCCAGCTTTGATCAGTAAACTTAAGTTTGTCATTAGCAAAGCTTCTCCAATATTTAGCTCTCCCAGTTTTGGTATTAGGTGCATAGACATTAGTTAACACCCATACATAGTTATCCTTGATATGCTCAAGCTGCACAAAGTTCCTATTAAAAGAAGAGATGATTTCCTTACCTTTAATGGTTTTTTGGTTCCAAAAAATCATAGTTCCTCCAGAAGCTCCCTCTGAGCTAGATCCTATGACACCATTATTTTTTAAAATTCTAATCTTTTCCACTTTATCCTTAGACATCTTGGTTTCCTGAAGAAGGACCACATTTAGTTTATGATCTCTTATGATGTTTCATAATACATCTTGCTTATGAGGAGCATTCAACCCTCTGATATTCTAGGAGATTATCTTCATACTTTAACTGGAGATAGGGCTGACTCGATGGAACACTGTGTCCATCAGCACGGTTCTTCCATCTTTCCTGTTCCCTTTGATGATTCAGAGATGGCCTCCCCTAATTTTTGTTTTGGCTTCCAACATCTACCTTTTTCTTATTCCTACTTCTAGTTGAGATACCTCCATTGAGTTCCTCCTTATTCAATTTTTCCTCTTTCAAACCAAGAATCCTGAGATTTCCTTCCAGGATATCCATTACCACACTATGTGATGGGGTTTTACATTGAGGAGGCTTTGGGCTTCCATTAGTTAAAAGCAATAAGGGCTTGATATCAGAAGGGTTAAGCTCTTGAGCTTCATTAAAGTTTTCCTTAATTGATTTTGAGAAAGAAGAAATAGGCACAACTTCATTGGGACTTACCTCTTCCTTCTCCTGACTAATAGATCCAACCTCCTGGTCCTCTTGGTTATTTTGTTGTTCAACTCTCTACCTTTCTCCCCCTCTTTAGTACTCTTTGTTTGCTTATTAGAGCAGACACAATCCTATTTTTCATTATTATTGTTCTCACCCTTATTAACCTCATTTACTGGCTCCATTACTTCCTTATTTTGATCACACTCAGCTAATGAGTCTCCTTTTTTATCAATCATTTGCCAAATGTTTTTATACTTCACATTGCTATCAGCCTTGCTTTCCTTACTCTTCTTAAGTGGACATGATTTTGCCCAATGCCCCAATTTCTTGCAATGGAAATAGGCAAATGGGAGTGATTCATATTCAATAGCTTGGGTTCATTTCCCTAGTTTAGAAATAATCTCTATGGATTGGGGCATATTCATCATTTGATTAACATTTACACAGATGCGAGAAAAGACTAACCTTGATTTAGCCACCATCATTGGATCAATCGAAAGAAGTTCTCCAAAAGAATTCGCAATACCTTTAAAGACTTCATCATTCCAGAATTCCAATGGGAGACCCAGGAGGCATGTCCAGACTGGCACCAAAACAAAAAAGGATTCATCAAGGGCGAGGTTCGGGACCCATTTTTGAAGAGCCAAAGTTGACTTGCCGAACATCCATGGACCTTCACATAGAGCTTTATTCATATCTTCTTCAGAGTTAAAAGCAAAGGAAAAAAACCCCCTAGGCAATGCTGCCACATCCACTTGACCTTTTAAAACCCATTTCCTCCTTATGAAATTCCTGACAACATCAATGTTAGGCCTAAAGCCAATAAATCATCCAACTAAAGTCATGGTTAAACCAGTGACAATCAGATCTACCAGTTTATCTAGAACAAAAATAGCAACCAACCTTGAAACTAGATCAGAGATATTTATAACTTCAGGGAGCCCTGATTTAGCCAGTGGTTTCACTCCAAAGAGCGAAGACCATTTTTTACCTTTACCTCTATCATGTGGGTCCCCAGTTTTGGAATCTTTATCCTCCACCAATTTGACTATTTCCTTGTCCTCTTCTATACCTTGAGATGTCTGTCCTCTTGCCTGATTGCCAGTTCTGACCCCAAAAAAACTACCTTCCCCAAGAAATCCGCCTTCCCCAAGAAGTCTGCCATTCCCAGATTTGAAATTTGGGATTCCCGCTCCTTGTTGCTCTACACCCATCCGCTCTAGGACTTAGTAAAATCATGTTAACACATATTTTAATGACTTTAAAAATAATTAATGGGAAAATGCAAATAATTCTTTTAAATTCGACCAACAAATTTAACCCAAATAAGTATAATAATTTCCTAATAATTCACTTCACATTAATGTCAAATTTAATCCCTTTTTAAAATTAAATACCAAATATTTAATATTCAACCAATATTGCTCCTATAGATTAAAATTGAACATTTTTTTTTTTTTTAGATAAAAGTGGAAAATCCACTGAACTCATATTAATAAAACGCAAATTTTACATCGGGTTCAGACATGGCATACCAATAGGAAAGAACCCTCAAGAAAACCTTTGGTTGTAGCCATTTTAAAATTTACAACAGAGATATATATAGTCCTTACAACCAATGTGTTTTGACTAGAATCCCCACCCTCCTACCACTACCTATTTTTACAAAAAGTCCTATCTAACAATTTTAAAGCAGAATAACTCCAACCGAAGAAGAGATGGGTGTGAAGAGATACAAGATAGCTGCATGAGAGAAAATTCACTTTCAGAACCAATGCAAACCATTTCGAACAGAAAAAAAGCCATGCTGCCTGCAACCCTGCAAAAAAGCCAAAAAACCACCAGCTACAACAAAGACAATATGTTAGATATGTGAGAACCAGGAACTAGTTCTCTCTTTTGGTGGTAGATGAGAAGAGAATGGAGGTGAAACCACCCTTAAAGGGAATACCACACAAGCTGGAGCAGAGCACAAAAATCCCAAAGAGATCAGTGAATGCAGAGCCTGAAAAACAACCCATGCTTTATCCACAAAATGGTCAGGAGCCAAATATAATAAAAAATCCATAGAGGCTCTAGTAGTTTCCAAGGAATCACATATCAATCCCATTCATAGCTAATGAAGCAAATGACTAGACCAGCCATTAGCCAAAAGCTCATGGCAAGGAAGAAAACCCTCGTAAGGAAAAGAGCCCATATCAAACTGATAACTATCCAATGCAGCATAGACCAACTCCCAATTACACACTGTTGGAAAGACAAACGAGGATACCAAGAGGCAAACCAAATCCAAATCGAGTAGAACATCATAACAAATAGTAATAAAATGAAAGAGAAGCTCACCATAAGAAATTTGGTGAGCAACCTGTAACCACCTACATCCCAAAAGCCTGCGAAGCTCAAAATCCACTGCGGGAGTAAATAAATTGAAAACCTTGCCAAGTTTAACAAAATTATCCTCACTTGCATCATCATCCCCCAGTGAACAAGCTTCTAGAACCACTCTATATACTCTACATGGAAGAGAGGACAACATTTGTAGGAAGAAGGGCACCGACAACCAAACAAAAAAAACACAAAAAAACTACTTTTGACATTGACAGAAGAGAAGTGTATTTGAAGGAGAGAAATGGCCTGAATTTCCCACAAAGGTACTAAAACAACCAATACAATCACACTTTTATCAATTCACATGTATTTAAAATCCTTCCATTAAAAATCATAATTGACTCTCCCACAAGTAGGATACCATCACGCAAAGAAAAACAATTCGTACTCCAAAACTGACAGACCCAAACAAGCACAAGGTGGCCAACAAGTAGATATTAATCATCAGATAATAAAACCTTACAATAGTATTGATGGCTGGAGGAGATGAACCATGCAGAAAAGAATGTAGGCCTAAAGGATAATGATTACACAAAACACACATGCCACAGCCATAACATGATATAAATGAGGATAATATTGACAAGACATAAAAACACATAAAAATCGAAAAGTAAATCCTAAGGAAATCTGTCTCCGAACTGAGATAGAAAAGCATTTGAAACTTTAGAGAAAACTTCCATAAATTACCAAATAAAACCATTTAACTCAAAGTGGCCGAGATAAAGACCCCATCCTACACCTTTAACACAATGTGCACCATATGTGAACAAATGACGATATCCATGTGTGAGAAAGAAAAACAACTTAAACCTCATAAAGAAAATAAATTTTGTGCCCGCATATGTATGCCGAACAGAAAATGAGTACACCTTATTAAAGAACAAGCTGATAAAATATAATGCCATCCAAGCCTAAATCTCCAAACCTTAAGAAATACACACATTACCATCTAACTCAAATACAGAGATGTATAACTACTCCAAATGTAGATAGATATAAGGCCTTCTATCAACACATGAAGCAACGATACAGATTGTATTGAGAAGAAGATAATATGAATACTTCAGTAAGAAATGGAGAAAAAAACCAAAATTTTTAACATGTAATGCAACCAGAAAAATAACCTCTCTAATCTTCTAGAAATACATACATTAACATCTAACCCAATTGCAGAAGTGTAAAGAACTCCATATGCAGATAGGAATAAAACTCCTCCTATTGCCACATGATGACCAAATACATACTGAACTGAGAAGAGGATAATACATATATTTCAACAAGAATGGAGGAATAATGCAAAATAGATAACTTAATCTGAGGGATGAGGCATATACCCAAGGAGGACTTCTTGAGGAATGTCGCCTACTACTATATTCTTATTAAGAGCAGTTGAGTCAATAGCCAAATTAGCCAGGAAATCTGCCACTTTGTTTAACTCACAAAAGCAATGAGATAATACATAAGTATAAAAAAAGGATAACTTCTCCAAAATGTGATCAATTAAATACTTCAAATGCCAACAATTACTTCTATAGTTCAACACACTTTGGATAACTAACATTGAATCCCCCTGAATGGAAAGGTGTTTGATCCCAAGAGAGATAGCCAAGTCAACCCCAAGTGACAAGGCTTGACATTCAGTGAAATTGTTTGATTGCGACCTAAGGGCATGGCATTGAGTAGTAATTAGGATAGCATTATGATAAAAAATAGCCATACCAGCCCCAGCCAGAACTGGATTCCCCTAGAAGCACCACCAAAATGAAGTTTGAAATGACCTAAAGGAGGAGGAGCCCAGTTTGCCATGATTCTCTTTGATTTAAAAACCAGACTCTTTGCAACAGACCCATGAGAAGGGATGCATGCCAAAGATTTCCAAGTCCTAGTGATCATGCAATCCCAATGGGAAAAAGATGTCAGATTATCTAAATTTTTATGAATATAAGACATGGCCATCTCTGAGATAGAAGTCTCTATCTTGACTAAGATATTAGAGAGCGAAGAGGATGTCTTTTTAAAGATCCTATTATTTCTCTCTAACCAAATGTTCCAAACAATAATTGATGGAGCTATGATCCAAAGACAGGCATAAAAGGAAGAGGAAAACAAAAAAGGCCAAGCTCTAAAGTGAGAGAGAAGATCCCCACTACTGACAAAAGGCAGGCCTAGCTTCTCAAAAAACCAATTCCAACATCCTAAAGAAAAATCACAAAGAAGGAAAAGATGAGATGATGATTCCAATTTTTGTTTACACAAAACACAAGGGAAAACAACTGATAAACCCATTCTATCTAGTCTCATTCCGGTGAGAACCCTATCTTGAACTGCAAGCCAAGCAAAAGCTCCGGCCTTCAGCAGGCATGTAGGATGCCAGAATAATTTGTAAGGCCAAGAGGAGAGAACTATAGCCAGCATAAGAGAATTGTAACCATCTTTCACTAAGTATTTTCTAGAAGAATTCTTAGTCTAAATCAGCTCATCATCCTTCTTAGACAAGATGATGATTCTATCTTTGAGGGTTGAAGAAAATTTTGCCTTCAAGCTAGGGCTAATAGGAAGAAACTCAATCGATTTCCATTTAGCCACTACCAAATTTCCATATTGAGCTAGATTAAAGTAGTCTGATAGAAAAACCCCCCATTTATCAAGAAGTATTGATTTCAAGGGAGACCAATCCCTAATAGAATCCATAGGACAATAACCATTCCAAGCATCATCCCAAAATCTAACTTTTGAACCATTATGCACAACCCAAGAAAGATACGGTAACAGGACACTTCTGCAACCCATAAAGTTCCAAATAGCTAACCCCTTAGGCAAAGTCATGGCCCTGAAAATAGACTCCCTAGATCCATTAGAAAGATACTTGGTGAACATGATTCTAGCCCAAAGGGAAAGTGGATTATTATACAGTTTCCATACTAATTTGGCCCCAAGAGCCAAATTTTGACTCTCCAAACTACGAATGCCAGCCCCCCTAGTTCTTTAGGAAGACAGACCTTGTCCCAAGCTAACAAGGGGATCCTAGACTTCCCATCCCTATTATTATTCCAAAGAAAAGACCTTAGAGTATCCTTTAAACTAACAATAATAGCCTTAGGAGCTTTTAGAATTGACATTAAGTAAATTGGCACCGCATTCAAAACAGACTTAATCAACACAATTTTCCCAGCCGTGGTGAGCCATTTGAGGTTCCATGCCAAAATTTTCTTCGACACCCCTGAAACTACTTTATCCAAAAAACTGGCCTTAACCTTATTAGCAAAAAAGGGAACTCCTAAATAGGTACAAGGGAGAACCCCCTATTGGAAACCCCAAAACCTTTGAAGCCTATCTTGAAGCAGAGAGTGAGTATTTAAGAAAAAAAACCTAGATTTCTCCTTATTAACCATTTGGCCTGAGAAAGCTACATAATTCCTGATCACCTAATCTATAACTTGAGCCTCCTTCAAGGATGCAAAACCAAATAAGAGGGTGTCATCAACAAAAAGACAATGGGAAATCCTCTGATCAAAATTCTGAATTTTGATACCCTTCCATAAATCATTCTCTCAGGTTGAGCCAATTGCCTGACTTAGAGCTTCAGCTAATAAGATAAATAAAAAAGGTGAGAGCAGGTCCCCTTGCCTTAAACCCCTAGAAGAGTGGAAGAAACCACAAGGGGTCCCATTAATGAGAACCGAGAACCTTTCCAAAGAGATACAAGCCATAATCCATTTTATCCAAGCCAAGGAGAAACCCAGCTTAACCAGAGCTATTTTTATTGCCTTCCATTCAACCCTATCATAGGCTTTCATCATATCTAACTTAAGGATCATGATAGGATATTTTTGGGTAGATATTGAATGTAAGACCTCATGAGCAACAATAGCCCCTTCAGGAGTTTCCCTATGAGGAACAAATCCTTCTTGTTCCGGGGAGATAATTTTTGGTAAAAGAATGGCCAGCCTCATAGCAATCACCTTGGAAAATATCTTATAAATAGTATTACATAAAGCTATAGGATGATAATCTGCAAAGGTTTTAGTGTCCTCCTTCTTAGGTAAAATGACTATTAAGGTAGTGTTTAATTCTTTAAGAATAGACCTATTTCTCCTAGCTTCCTCTAAAGCCAAAAGAACATCCTGGCCCACAAAATCCCAACATTTCTGGAAAAACAAAGGAGTAAAACCATCAGGCCTAGGAGCCTTATCTAGATTCATAGCAAAAACCGCCCTCTTAACCTCATCTAATGAAAAAGGAGACATTAACATTTTATTATCCTCAGGAGAGACAAGAGAGGGAATGAAAGATGAAATATTGTTAGAATCATCAATATTCTCCGATGAAAGAAGATTCTTAAAAAACTTAACTGCTTCCCTAGAAAAAACCCCATCATCTGAGAGAATATTCCCCTGACTATCCTAGATGCAAGAAATCCTACTCCTGACCCTTTTCATTTTAGTGCTAGCATGAAAAAAATTTGTATTCTTATCCCCATCAGCTAACCATAACTCCCGAGATTTTTGTCCCCAATAGACCTCTTCTCTAGACAAAATTTCATCAAGTTCACTCCTAAGAGACCTGATTTCATCTAATACATTACAACCCAAACCATGCTGTAGGATGTTCCTATTCAGGACTTCTAACATATCTAAAATCCTTTTTTTTTCTTCAAAAATATTATTGAAGTGAAGAGAGTTCCAACTCCTAATATTTTTTTTTAGAAAACTGATCTTCTTGACCAATTAAAACATTCTAGACCCTCTTAAAAATGGAGCCTCTCCCCACCATTGATGTAGGAGGGGAAGAAAAGAGGTATCCCTAAACCACATTGGCTCAAACTTAAATGGAATTTTGAAGGAAGATCTATCCCTGACGATAGTCAGCGAAACTAGGAAATGATCCAACCCAGATAGGGGAAGGATGGAAGAAAAAGGCTCAATGTCATAATCAAACCAATTAGAAGAGAGTAAAATCTATCCAAATGTTCTGCAATCTAAGAGAAATTTTTCCTCATATTAGTCCATGTGAAAAGACCATTATTAGGTTTGCAATCTAAAAGAGACATGTCAGAAATGAATGCATTAAAATCCTCTATTGACTTCTTGTTTGGAATAATTCCCCCCTCCCCCCCCCCCCCTAAAATGACAAAAGAATGATCCCTAAGGGGGGCTGACACCCTAATGAGTACTTGTCAAAGATCATATTTGGCCAAGATACCTAGGGGGGCATAAATGTTAAACACCCATACTTTAAAGCTAGAAGCTCTGTGGGAAACTAAAGACAACATCCAATTTGGCTTGGATGCTACCATCTTCACATCAACTACAAAATCATTCCATAATAAAGTAAGGCCTCCCGATGCCCCAACAACTAGACATGAGAAAAACTTCCTTTTTTTCTAAGATGAAAAAACTAAATCCGAATTTTGTAATGAGAGTTTGGTCTCCTGAAACAAACCTATATCCCACTTAACCAAGTCTAACTGAGACTTGATCAAGCATCTCTTGTTAGGGGCATTTAAGCCCCTAACATTACATGAAATAAACTACATTTGTCTTGAGAGGAGGTTGAAACTCCCCTCTTTTCTAAAATTTGAGATGAACAATTCTCCCCAAAGCTTTTATGTAAGCTTCGCTTCACCACAATAGATCTAGTCACCAGAGGACTAATAACACACATTTTCTTCTTTTTAAGGGAAGCACCACTTATTCCCTTCCCCAAAAACAACTTGGAAGTCTTCTTGAATGAAGATGACAAAACTTGTTAAATGCCCGCATCTATTTCTAGCTAAGTTTTACGATTCTTTGGAGGTCTACCCCTGCCCGGGGACACTAAAACATTAGGGAAATTCAGCTGAACTTGAGCAATCGATGATCTAATGGGTGTTTTGGCTGGGGATGAATGAAGAGGCTGAGCCACTTCCTGAAGAACCACTTGATTTGAAACATCCTGGGGGGAATTGATAGGGACCTCAGAAGGATTTAATGAAGGAGAAAAAGGCAGGCTCTTATGAATTAAATCTAGGTCATTTCCCAAAGAGCACAAAACCTTTTCAAAGACCTCCTCTTCCATGAGATCCATATTAGTTTTAAGCAATAGCTCAACTTGTTGAGCCGTGTGTTCATCAAGAGAAATATGTAGATACTGAGGCATGTCACACTCCCTAAAAGGCTCGTTATGAAGTAACTCTTTCACCTGTTGAATTAAAACATCCTCCTCATGATTTAAAGGAGTTGACACAACTGGAGCAATAACCCTGGAATCTAAAGGAGGACCAGATGACCGTAGTAAAGATTTAGGAAAATTATCCCCTGACGTAGCACCCAGTCCCTCCATCGGAATAGGTGGAACAGGGTGAACAATTGACTCATGTAATGGAGGAAGACATGAGAAGCTCCCTAGATTAGGAAAGCCATCTTTACCATGACCGTTGGACTGGGAAACTTCTAAAATACCCTGAGATAAATTGATTTTGTCCCTATCTAGCTCAACTATAGCAGAATTATGATTAAGAGGAGCAAAATTGTTAAGATCCAACTTAGGTTGATGAATAGACCCAACCAAGTCCTAAAAAAATTCATTAACAGTTGTATTCTGCTTAATTTGAGCTGCATTATTAATAACCTCCATGGGTTGACGAACAGATCCTAGCAAGACCTGAGAGGAATATTTAGCAGTGGTAGGGTTTAAGGGGGCATTTCGATCCTCCTTACATTTCATACCAGCTTTTCCTATTCGAAAATAAAAAAATAAGGGAGCATCCGCAATAATCAGATTTGGACACAAATTAGCATCCATCTTCACAATGGGTTGTCTCCAAATGCCATCATTAGATTTAATATTGCATGAAATTGGACAAACTAATGAAGGTGAAACCAAAACACAAATTTTTACCAGAACCTTCCCTTCCTCAAAAACAAATTTAGAAGTCAAAAAATTCCCAAAACTATACCCTATGGATTTTAGCACCTCTGGATCCATGAATTCAAAGGGGAGTTGTGGCAAGCCAAACCAAACTGGAAATGATTTAGGTTTGACCCATTCTGGAACAAAAAAAGGTTGCCAAGCAGAAACCCTAACTAAACCATTACAAACCAATGAAAAGAATTTGCAAGGACATCATCCTTACTATGAGGGGATTCAAAGACCAAAACGCAAGAGTTAGAAGATAACATCTGAAGACAAACCAATGTTGACCACCGTTTATGAAATTTAGAATATAATTTAGATAAATTGGTTGGAGGACCCCAAATTTCTCCTAAAATAGCCACAGAGTATAACTTGGTAGCCCTATCAGCCACAACAAAACCAGAGAAATCAAAAAAGGGTTGCGGAAACCAAACCTCCTTCAAAGGACCAGACTGACCCATGTTACCATTTGCGACCTGGGATTTACTACTCGAGCTTCCTGCATCTTTACCAACTGTATCCATGGCATCCGCCTTTTTAATAGACCCGAATGCCCTAGAGCCAGCCAAACCAGCAATTGACATTAGTTTTTCATGCCCAGATGCCCTAGGAGATACATTGGTTCCCTTGGCTACTACTTCAGTAAAAGATCTATTTGTAGAAATGAAAACGTGCAACTACTTTCCCCTAATGATCTTTCTCTCATTTTTATTCAGACCATGCCAAACAGAACTCCCCATCCTACATCATGGAAAACCCTTGGAAAAACCCTGAAAGTATTTGGAAACCAGGCGAAGATCCTTGTATTGCCTTCCCGGATGTGGAACCCTATCTTCCCATCTGCCCTTGGAAAACACCCACTGCGGCACATGTGCCAGATCATCCCAGCCAACATCTACCCAAGCACCAAGTTGTCTATCACCGCGAAATTGCAGAGCCATTATTCCCGAAATATTTTACTTTTAATAAGGTCCATTATTAAAACCTACAAAAAAGTTTAACTTAACATCAATATATATATATATATATATATATATATATATATTAATTATCTCAATAGTGTTTAAAATACTTCAAGCTAAGTAAAAATAATGATAATGTTAACTCATATTAAAAATAATTAATTGAGCAACCGCGAAAATGTCTTTAATTAAATTAATAAAGTTAACCTATTTCAAGTATAATATTTGCCAAATAAATATAATTTATGTTAAAGTCAATTTTAAATCCCCTAATACATTCAAATTTCAACTATTAAATAATTGGCCAATAATGACCTCATAGGCTAGAATTCGCATAAAATAATTAATAAATTTCATTAATAAAAAACCCCCAAATTAAATTTAACCTGACATCCATATTTAATTAAATATGAAAAATAACTATATAATATTCCTCATTAATAAAATTAAATCAATTATGCGGTTAATATAGCTATATAAAAATTAATTCCCAAATTATAATTATGCCTTGATAATAAAGAGTATATTAAAATTAATTAATTTTCACCTTAGTCAAAATAAGGAGTTAAAATTAATGCCACATATAGCTATAATTAAATGGGGGGGGAAATTCATTTTCAATTTTAAAACAGAATTCCCCCTCTTCTTATTTTAATTATATTTAATCTCAAACCCTAATTAGGGTTGAGTTATCATTTTTATTTTATTTTAAAAACTAACCTATTCCTTTTATAATTTCTAAATGCTAACCCTAACCCGAATATGGGCTAGGATTGCATAACTTATTCTCTTTCTTTTATTTTAAATGCTAACCCTAACCTGGAATTGGGTTAGGGTTGCATATTTTATCATATCGTATTCTTTTCTCTCCTTTCCAAATCCAGACCCTAACCCGAAAATGGGTTAGGGTTGCTTGTCTTAACATTTTCTTTGTTCTTTTTGTTTTGGTGTGTGTGTGCTTGTGTGTGTGCAGGGATACAAAGGAGGCGGAGGAGGCCAAAGAAACTGCAGAGGAAGGGCATGATGCAAGGGAGGCCATAGGGAATGGAGGTGGTGGTAGCCACTACGGTGGTCACCCGCAGTGGCGGTCGAGGCCATCACTGGGGGTCACCACCCATATTGGCGAAGCAGGCACCCCTATGGGTCTCGGCCTGCAGTGGCGGCCAAGGACGCCCCTATGGGTCATGGCCCATAGTGGCGCCATGGGCATCCCTATGGGATTCGGCTCACAAAGGCAGCCCGAGCTGCCCTTGTGTGCTCGCGAGGGCCACGAGGGGGCGGGGTTTGAACTTCCCCAAATATTTTGCTATCATTTTTTATTTTTTATTAAAATGAAAAACATCTATTTTTTTCTGCTTTTTTAAAAAAAAGCATTATATATATATATATATATATATATATATATATATATATATATATATATATATTTGTTTTTACAGGAAAGTGCATCAGTTTGTCATTTTAAACAACCAGAATAAAAATGTATTTCTTTTATTTCTAGCATACTAATATTTTTCTTTTCAAATATACATATTTTAACACAGATGCAACATATGTATTATTTGTATTTATTTATTTTTCTTAAGGTTTTATATTTAAAAAATTAGGCATAATCTTATGTAAAATATTTATATATATAAGTCTGCATATACATTACTTAGAGCGGATTATTTTTCAATAAATAGAAGGTTAAATTTTAATTTCTTCCATTAACATATAGTTGCTATTTATAACAATATCTAGATTTTTTATGTTTTCCACTATACCTGCTTTCACAGAATAGGATAAATTTTCTTTCTAAAAATATCATAATGATAACTTTTAGGTCTAAAGTAACCATATCTAGATTTATTTACTTGCTACTTTATATGCATTTCCAGAATAATAAATATAGCAGTAATGGATTTACTTACAGCTGCAAATAACTTTCTTTAAAATCTATTAACTCAACAACAACAAGGACCAATCTTACAGCATTTAAAAGTATTTTCTCTTCCTGCATTTTTAACACTTATTTCTTTTTGCAGATTTAACATAAATAACCAAATGAAACTACTCAATTATACAACTATTTTTCTCTTGCATTTCCAATATATTTATCCTTTATTAACTCAATAAAACAGAAACCGATTTCTTCCATCTTTATTTCTTTATTTCTCTTCTCTTTATTAAAATGAAATAACTCAAAAGCCTTCTCTTCTCTTTATTTCTTTGAATAAACTAGTCAAGATAAATACATTTATTTCATCATGATTTCTTTTATACAAATGGGTAAATAACAAAATCAAGCCTCTCATTTCTACTAAATGAGGGCTTGCCAAATACATGCTCTTTTGCATTTAAATATAATGAGATATAGGATCATTCCAAGCTTCTTTTCCAATATTTTCCAAAGCAACCTACAAATAAAATTTTGAGGTTGTGACCATGGAGGCTCGCCTCCCAACCTAGGCTTACTAGAAGCCACCCCCGAGCTAAGAGAATCAAGGGCTAGATGGGAAACACACAAAAAAACAAATACATGCAGAAACTCAAAACAACAAAAACACACTCCCTAACCCAAGGTTTAAACAATGTCAATTATGCTACTTTTTAAGTGGGGTGAAGGTGGACTAAGTACCCTTGAGGAGAATTTTGCAAATAATGAACATAATTCCGTAGCAAGGCTACAAATATAACACATCCACAAGTTCCAAACTTGTTCCTATAATTCCTTATGACCCCCAAGGCATACAAGCCAACAACTCCCCTTATGACCCCCATTTTATAAACATAATACTATGCAGAAAGGGCCATAAAATTTCTTGAGAATCACTCTCTTCCAAAGAGAGCCTCTCACTCAAAAGGTTGTCAAACAACCCTTCACCAAAAGGCCACTCTACCCTCCCAAGGGTGAGTTTGGCCTTGAAAACTCCCAACAACAATGACATAAAAACTTAACCAAATTCACATATGGAAGGACTCCAAAAACAACAAGGAAAAACAACAAAGGAAGCAATGCAACAACAATCTTTTACATAACATCAACATACAAAAGAGAGCAGTTCAACCAATCTTAATCTGCCAAAAGGGTAAGGAAATTTGTAGGAGAGCTATCCAAATTCCCCACTTTTTTCCTTCCAAACTTAGCCAAAATTCTTCCAATCCTTGCAAAAATTCTAAAAATTCTAAGTCTCCAAAATGGAGAGTGGGTGATCAAACTTTTCCCTCCCAAACTATTCCCTATGAAGCCACACCTCACTCTTTCCAACCCACTTGGGAAGGGTGAAGGATGGTCATTGGTTGGTCTTCCCAAAACCTTACACACTACCTAACCAAGGCACCTCAAAAAGGGAGAATGGAATGGGAAAGAGGAATGACACTCATGAAGTGGGTTATCTAACCAAGGAAGGCTCTTCTAAAGATGAAATTCGGCCAACTTGGGAAAGTCACTTTTTGGGGAGGTTAAACAAGTCCTAGGGAGTGGACACATGGCCATATTTGGCCTTCATCCATAGGTACATCATATGGCCCACTAAAAATGCCCCAAACTTGACCCCAGGAGTTAGTTTAACCCCTTCGAAGTCCACCCAAAGTTTAACTACGGGTCAACCCTGAGTTGACCCTCCTAATGGCTCCCTATCCTAGGTTTACTTGGGACCATTTTAGGATAATTGAAAACATATGCATTGGTAAAATAAATCCTCCAAAAGGAGACATAACAATGCCACCTCAACTTACAACACATGTGTCAAGTGACACTGTAAAAAGAATTACACATCACTAAAACACACATGGCAAATGTCCCTTTTGAAAATTATAAATTAAACATATTTCCAAATTAAACACTCATCCAAGCATAACATTTACAAATTAAAATACATTTACAAATGAGGGATTGTCTCTCCAAATAGACAACCCCTGGCTTCATAATTGCACATAGGCCTAGGCTTGATTCTCCGAATAATTTCCATGGTCACATGGAATAATTTTCTTGCACATGTCACTTGCACATTAGTAATTCCAAAAAATCACATATATTATTATAAAAAGAATACAATTTAGATATCGCATACAATTCAGGCACTTTGTATATAATTTCAATCGTAACAATCAATTTATCATTTATCCAATAAAATCCACATAATGCAATTTACTCAAAAAGCATCATCATAATCCTTATGAAACTCAATCATTAATATGATATGCATCCATGTTTTCTAATATCATAATGAAGTACTGCAAATTCTGAGATAGTTGACATATGTCGTATCAAGATTATCAAATCAGTGGATCCTATAGGATCTAAATCCATAACATATCAAAATGTGCACCACAAGGTAAAATGCTTCCATAACTTGGTTTAATTACTTTTCTCACTAATTTATCCATCTAACATATCTCATCCTATTGAATTATTGCATTTATTAATATGGTCAACCTTGGTCAACTAAGTTAACCACAGCTTGATTGGGGAGGGGCTCTTCATCCTCCCCCCCTAGGGTTCAACTTACTCCTGGAAGTCGTATGACTAGGATACAAAATAGGGACATATCATTTCCCACAATTTCACTAGGTTACTCTAAATCTTATCTTGCCTACTAGAAAGATGCAATACTAAAATCATCCTTCCTTCGAAATAGGTTATTTCCTCCATAAGGTACTTATCTAGCATTTTTATTACATTTCCCCACAACCTCAGTTAGGTGTTTACAATTTCTATCTTACACATTCCTTACTTGCTTTACATTAATGCACCATCCAAATCATATCAATACCACACATCAACTCTCATGATCTAGGTTACACATATTAGGTTACTTATTAAATTTCTAGGAATCATATTTTGTTAAGGATTGCTTAAAAACATGTTTATCCCACTGGAATGCTCATTCACAACATGATACTAAAGAAAACTGACATCATAACTTACTTTATCCATAAAGAATTTTCTTATTTACTTCAAGGTGCCTCATAAGGGTGTTCATTACATATTTGTTAAACCACCCTAGGCACATGATTTCTTCCCACATCATAAGGCAACAAGGTATATCCAAGTTTAAGTTCTTCCAATCTGCCCATAATTAGGGTAATTTTCTACCTCAAGGCTTACAATGCTTAGACTTCTAGGAACCAAGGTTTAAGTTGCATAGGTTAAATTAATCACAAACCCAAATATTAAGGTATAAAACAATCCCATTCTAAGGGAGTAATGAAAAAAATAATTATAATTAATTTAGATATCATCCACGCAGTCATCTCCATACACATGCCAAATTAGCAGATCTATAATTATCAACACTTTCACAATTTATTAGGTCTAGATTCACACTTTGTTATTAATTTTCTTGCTTATATTACTTGCAAGGAAATTTCATTTAAGAGGATATTCCTTACTTTATTCTAATTTGATATAATACTATTTATTTATTCCTTGTGCCTAATTTCACTCCTTGCAGTATTCTCCCTTGACACACTATTAGTGGTTCAATGAATATGATAGACATTACTCAAAACACATCACTGGGGCTAGCTATATGAACATTCAAAATGACCACTTGACACTTTAAAAGATCAAAGTAAAAGTTACACTAGACAAATCCAATCAAAAGAAGAAAAATGCCGGCAATTAAAAAGTATTAAAATTAGCAACATGGCAAACGCCATGGCTCCAATGAAAAGAAACATAAATTTAGAGATCCTTCCATCAAAATAAATAAATAAATAAATATAAAAGAAAGTACTAGTCCCAAGGTCACAATATACTTACTCAAAGAAAGTTGAAAACACAGTTGAATCAAAACTCAAAACAAGGTGACCATTTTAGCCACACTATAGGGAGTAACCATAACACATAACCCAAGATCACACGTCCTGAGTGTGTTAGGAAGTGATTATTAGACTCTTAAGGTTCTTAGATCGTTATATTCCCTTATTATTATGACATATCTTATACACAAGAGATAGAAATCATTTTATAGATTGTGTTCCATTTAACCTTCACGCGATTGCTATTACAAGCAACACTTTCTGATATAATCTGCTATCCATTTAGGGTTATAACATCCATAATTATATTCTAACAGGTGATTGTACTAACTCTACCATTCTTCATCAATTCTTTTAGGTTTTCCATTAAATATCTTAATATGTTAATTCTTGGTTCAACGATACGTGGTAAGTCATGCACTGACACTTTTACGTCTTTCTTACTCACGGGGTTGACAGTCGAGTACAAAATTGATACTTGTATACTTAGAACCACTTAGGATTTCGTATAATGTACTCATATAATCTCTACTAGGGACATCATTTGTTCTCTTAGAACCTTTTGCTAGCTCTTGTATTTTCATTCCTAACCATCCATCTGTTCCCCTCAAGTAGGAGCATGTTACTAACACTTATGGTTAAGAACAGTTAGGGGTGGAATAATTTGTCAAGTAAAATCAATTATGCTTGACAACTAATTCCTACTCCACACATACTATGACTATTCTCAAATGATGCGGAGAATCGACTTATTCTCTCCTACTCCATTTATGAAACTATGAAAACAAGGGGGTGTGCACTCGAGAAGTGACCAACATAGAAACCAAAACCCACCTTTTAATTTAAATTTTAAACGAAATTATCTCTTTCCACATTACTTATTTATATTTACTTGCTAGTCGATTCCGACACATCACAACTTTTTATTATCTTCAATCCAAATAAACCACCCTATCATTGTAACATCAAGTTACCCAATTATGACATAACATAAAGGTGTCCAATAATTATCAATGTCTTAAGACTCCCATAATTTCCAATTTCTCCCTTAGCTAACCACATAATTTGGATCCTTATCATTGTCCTTATTAAACATCTTATACTACCAACTAATTATCTTTAGAACTTTGGTCTTATAATACTGCTATACTATCCTGTCAAAAGTCTTATCCAATTGCATGTTGTCTCATCCATATTTAATGTTTCACATACTTTCACACTTGTGCGCCACGATTTCCACAAACCTACTTTGGTTGATCCAAGTAGTTGAGTTGAGTTCCATACTGTCTTGCATCTAGCTACTAGTCATGATTGGGTTGCAATTTTCTCCTTAGATTCTGAATAGATATAAGTTAATAATTCCTTGGTTATTAGATCATGATTCTTCTACACTCTATGTACTTTAATAGGGATTTTGTATGGTTCCTAAATCATCTCTACCCTTTTCGCCATTTACTTAGTCCTTTCAAAATTATCTTCCCATAAAGGAACTAGTTGAGACTATACTTTGCTTGTTTCCCCAATCATCTAACTTACAGAAGAACTTAGGGTTTATTGTAATTACGTGTTTTAACCCAAGAGGTTCATGTCTCCTTTCTTCTTATCTCAATTCATCTATAGTATTACTAGGGTTCACTTATCAAGGAGATTGTCATTCACCATTTCAGTCCTTATCTTCAAGGTTATCCAACACTAGCTTCTTGCATTTGTACGAGAATTCCCTAACAATGTTCTTAATAAGCAACCTAGCATGACCGCACACTTAAGGTACCTATCCATTAGGTTAGTTTAATGTTTCTTCCTAAGATTGTAAGAGTACATATTAACTCTTCTTCATTGGTGCCTCAAATGGCGGTCCTGGTTCTTGAACCACCGTAATTTTGCATAGCTTAAAAAAAGGTTAACTTGAGCTATCTCTATCTCAATTATCTTGTTTACTGTGCCTTCATCTCATGTCTATCTAGCTTGCTTGACTTGCCACATCACAAACATATCCTGACGAATGGTATTGTCTTAGCTACCATCAAAGGTATTCTATCATAGAATTTAATTCCTCATACTTGATTTGATTAGGGCAAATGTTGCATTTAGGTTCCAATTGAATGGCAACCTCATTTGTACTAATGACCTAAATACCATTATTAAACTTCAAGAATATTTTTATAAATATATATAATTTGAAATTTTTGTATCCTTTGGGGTCTTATTATGCCATAACCATTATGACTAATAAGCTTCGAATTTCAGGGCTTTTGGTGACCCTTGGAACCCCTTGAATAGATATATGTTGATCCTTTGGATTTTAAAATAATTTTCACTTATGTTTTCGCTTCATTATTTCGCAAGTTTCCACCTAGGTGTTATACTCTGAAGTCGTAGTTTGGTTAAAACTAAGTTATGAATGTAGCCCATGTTCACCAGTGTATGAACATAGGGCTCTGATACCAAAATGTCATGCCCAAACTTTTGGGCAAAAACACAACAACGAATTTTTTTTTTTAACACTTAATTACATGCATCCAACGCTTAATTAGATGCGACAACTTAACAAGTAGTTCCAAATGAAATCTTAAATGATATTAGAATGGTTTTCTAAAGTTAAATTAATTAACTATACAAATTTAATATTACAATACAACTTGACTAATTATACCCCAAAAAGGGTCATCACAACTTAATTTATTAGTTGAAATAAATTACCCCCAATAATTCTTCAATTATTAATCCAGAGATATTAATCACCTAGCGCAGTATTTAATTGCTCTAGGACTTAGTTAAAATCATGTTAACACATATTTTATTGACTTTAAAAATAATTAATGGGCAAATGCAAATATTGTTTTTAAATTCGACAATAAAATTAACCCAAATAAGTATAATAATTTCCTAATAATTCACTTCACATTAATGTCAAATTTAATCCCTTTCTAAAATTAAATACCAAATATTTAATATTCGAACAATATTGACCCTATAGATTAAAATTGAACATTTTACTTTTAATAAGGTCCATTATTAAAATCTACACAGAAGTTTAACTTAACATCAATATATATATATATATATATATATATATTATCTCAATAGTATTTAAAATACTTCAAGCTAAGTAAAAATAATGATAATGTTAACTCATATTAAAAATAATTAATTGAGCAACCATGAAAACACCTTTAATTAAATTAATAAAGTTAACCTATTTCAAGTATAATATTTGCCAAATAAATATAATTTATGTTAAAGTCAATTTTAAATCCCTAATACATTCAAATTTCAACTATTAAATAATTGGCCAATAATGACCTCATAGGCTAGAATTCGCATAAAATAATTAATAAATTTCATTAATAAAAAACCCCCAAATTAAATTTAACCTGACATCCATATTTAATTAAATATGAAAAATAACTATATAATATTCCTCATTAATAAAATTAAATCAATTATGCGGTTAATATAGCTATATAAAAATTAATTCCCAAATTATAATTATGCCTTGATAATAAAGAGTATATTAAAATTAATTAATTTTCACCTTAGTCAAAATAAGGAGTTAAAATTAATGCCACATATAGCTATAATTAAATGGGGGGGGAAATTCATTTTCAATTTTAAAACAGAATTCCCCCTCTTCTTATTTTAATTATATTTAATCTCAAACCCTAATTAGGGTTGAGTTATCATTTTTATTTTATTTTTAAAAACTAACCTATTCCTTTTATAATTTCTAAATGCTAACCCTAACCCGAATATGGGCTAGGGTTGCATAACTTATTCTCTTTCTTTTATTTTAAATGCTAACCCTAACCTGGAATTGGGTTAGGGTTGCATATTTTATCGTATCGTATTCTTTTCTCTCCTTTCCAAATCCAGACCCTAACCCGAAAATGGGTTAGGGTTGCTTGTCTTAACATTTTCTTTGTTCTTTTTGTTTTGGTGTGTGTGTGCTTATGTGTGTGTAGGGATATGAAGGAGGCGGAGGAGGCCGAAGAAACGATGGAGGAAGGGCACGATGCAAGGGAGACCGTAGGGAATGGAGGCAATGGTGGCTGCTGTAGTGGTCACCCTCAGTGGCAACCGAGGCCACCACTGGGGGTCACCACCCGTAGTGGCGTCGTGGGCACTCCTGCGGGTCTCGGCCCATAGTGGTGTCGAGGGCGTCGCTATGGGCTTCGGCACACATAGGGGGCCCGAGCCACCCCTACGTGCTTATGAGGGCCATGGGGGGGTGGAACTTCCCCAAATATTTTGCTATTGTTTTTTTTATTAAAATTAAAAACATCTATTTTTTTTTACTTTCAAAAAAATGCATAATATATTTTATTCTATATATATATATATTTGTTTTTACAAGAAAGCGTATCAGGTTCTCATTTTAAACAACCAAAATAAAAATGTATTTCTTTTATTTCCAGCATACTAATATTTTTCTTTTCAAATATACACATTTTAACACAGATGCAACATATGTATTATTTGAATTTATTTATTCATTTATTTATTTATTTCTGCTAAAGATAAACACAGCAGCATAGATGATAGATTTATTTATTTTTCTTAAGGTTTTATATTTGAAACATTAGGCATAATCTTATGTAATATATAGTAATATATAGTAATATATATATATATATATATATATATATATATATATTACTAAGTCTGCATATACATTACTTAGAGCGGAATATTTTTTAATAAACAAAATGGGCTAGATTTTAATTTCTTCCATTAACAAATAGTTGCTATTGATAACAATATCTAGATTTTTTATGTTTTCCACTTACCTTCTTTTACAGAATAGGATAAATTTGCTTTTTAACAATATCACAATGATAAATTTTAGGTCTAAAGTAATCATATCTAGATTTATGTACATGCTACTTTATATGCATTTCCAGAATAATAAATATAGCAGTAATGGATTTACTTATAGCTGCAAATAACTTTCTTTAAAATCTATTAACTCAACAATAGCAAGGACCAATCTTCTAGCATATAAAGTATTTTCTCTTCCTGCATTTTTAACACTTATTTCTTTTTGCAGATTTAACATAAATAACCAAATGAAACTACTCAATTATATAGCTATTTTTCTCTTCCATTTCCAATATGTTTATCCTTTATTAACTCAATAAAATAGAAACAGATTTCTTCCATCTTTTCAAGCAATAACAATTAAAATGAAATAACTCAAAAGCCTTCTCTTCTCTTTATTTATTTGAATAAACTAGTCAAGATAAGTACATTTATTACATCATGATCTCTTTTATACAAATGGGTAAATAAAAAAATCAAGCCTCTCATTTCTACTAAATGAAGGCTTGCCAAATACATGCTCTTTTGCATTTAAATATAATGAGAAATAGGATCATTCCAAGCTTCTTTTCCAATATTTTTCAAAGCAACCTGCAAATAAAATTTTGAGGTTGTGACCATGGAGGCTCGCCTCCCAACCTAGGCTTACTAGAAGCCACCCCCGAGCTAAGAGAATCAAGGGCTAGATGAGAAACACAAAAAAAAACACATACATGCAGAAACTCAAAACAACAAAAACACACTCCCTAACCCAAGGTTTAAACAATGTCAATTATGTTACTTTTTAAGTGGGGTGAAGGTGGACTAAGTACCCTTGAGGAGAATTCTGTAAATAATGAAAATAATTCCATAACAAGGCTGCAAATATAACACATCCACAAGTTCCAAACTTGTCCCTATAATTCCTTATGACCCCCAAGGCATACAAGCCAACAACTCCCCTTATGACCCCCATTTTATAAACATAATACTATGTAGCAAGGGCCACAAAATCCCTTGAGAATCACTCTCTTCCAAAGAGAGCCTCTCACTCAAAAGGTTGTCAAACAACCCTTCACCCCAAGGCCACTCTACCCTCCCAAGGGTGAGTTTGGCCTTGAAAACTCCCAACAACAATGACATAAAAACTTAACCAAATTCACATATGGAAGGACTCCAAAAACAACAAGGAAAAACAACAAAGGAAGCAATGCAACAACAATCTTTTACATAACATCAACATAAAAAAGATAGCAGTTCAACCAACCTTAATCTGCCAAAAGGGTAAGGAAATTTGTAGGAGAGCTATCCAAATTCCCCACTTTTTTCCTTCCAAACTTAGCCAAAATTCTTCCAATCCTTGCAAAAATTCTAAAAATTCTAAGTCTCCAAAATGGAGAGTGGGTGATCAAACTTTTCCCTCCCAAACTATTTCCTATGAAGCCACACCTCACTCTTTCCAACCCACTTGGGAAGGGTGAAGGATGGTCATTGGTTGGTCTTCCCAAAACCTTACACACTACCTAACCAAGGCACCTCAAAAAGGGGGAATGGAATGGGAAAGAGGAATGACACTCATGAAGTGGGTTATCTAACCAAGGAATGCTCTTCTAAAGATGAAATTCGGTCAACTTGGGAAAGTCACTTTTTGGGGAGGTTAAACAAGTCCTAGGGAGTGGACACATGGCCAAATTTGGCCTTCATCCATAGGTACATCATATGGCCCACTAAAAATGCCCCAAACTTGACCCCAGGAGCTAGTTTAACCCCTTCGAAGTCCACCCAGAGTCACCCATGGGTTAACCCTGAGTTGACCCTCCTAATGGCTCCCTATCCTAGTTTTACTTGGGACCATTTTAGGATAATTGAAAACATATGCATTGGTAAAATAAATCCTCCAAAAAGAGACATGACAATTCCAACTCAACTTACAACAAGTGTCAAGTGACACTACAAAAAGAATTACACATCACAAAAACACACATGGCAAATGTCCCTTTTGAAAATTATAAATTAAACACATTTGCAAATTAAACACTCATGCAAGCATAACATTTACAAATTAAAATACATTTACAAATGAGGGGTTGTCTCTCGAGATAGACAACCCCTGGCTTCACAATCGCACATAAGCCTAGGCTTGATTCTCAAATAATTTCTATGGTCACATGGAATAATTTTCCTGCACATCTCATTTGCACATTAGTAATTCCAAAAATCAAATATAATATTATCAAAAGAATACAATTCAGACATCGCATACAATTCAAACACTTTTCTTTTAATTTCAATCATAACGATCAATTTATCATTTATCCAATAAAATCCACATAATGCAATTCACTCAAAAAACATCATCATAATCCTTATGAAACTCAATCATTAATATGATATGCATCCATGTTTTCTAATATCATAATGAAGTACTAAAAATTCTGAGATAGATGACATATGTCATATCAAGATTATCAAATCAGTGGATCCTATAGGATCTAAATCCATATCACATCAAAATGTGCACCGCAAGGTAAAATGCTTCCATAACCTAGTTTAATTACTTTTCTCACTAATTTATCCATCTAACATAGCTCATCCTATTGAATTATTGCAGTTATTAATACTGTCAACCTTGGTCAACTAAGTTAACCAAAGCTTGATTGGGGAGGGGCTCTACATCTTCTTCTTCTTCATGCAACTGCACATCAATATTTTACAGTTCTTCTTCTTTATCTTTTTCTTGTTCCCTTTGGAGTTCCTTAGGTGGAGAAGAAGGAACATCATTGTGGGGTGGACTTTGTGGCTCTTGTTATGGAGAATCAACCGGAATGGTGACATTCGGCTCCACTAGTTGGTCTTGATTTTTAATCTTTTTCCAGAGCCTACCACTGCTTCATTGAGATTTTTCTTGAGCGATTGTAGGACTGCTTCCTGTAGCTAATTCCTCAACTACTTTAGTGGTTATAGGAGAAATTGTTTTTGTAACTTTCTTTTTCTTGGCAATAGGAGAGGGTAAATTTTCACTTTTACTTTTCTCCTCTTTCTATGTCAACTTGTTTTCCTTTTCCTTTTTCCTTTTGTGTGGTAGCCCTAGTTTTCATTAGGATTTGAGAAGGAACCCCTGCTTTAGCTTTTTATTGTAAGGGTTCCCTTGCTATAGGAACATTTTTCTTTGGTGATATTCTGGAGGATGAGGGTTCAATGGGGGAACCATGTTTTTCAAGATTTTCAAAAATTTTCTGCTCTTGAAATGGATGTGGTTCCACTAAACCCACACCCTAAACCTTCTAATTTCAACAAATTTATTCCAAGACATTGGAGAGACATCTCTTAAAGATCTTTCAACCAACAACTTAATTAAACAATGATGGGAAACATAGTGAGGCCTACCTTTCTGGGTTTCTGCAATGCTTATGGAAAGAAGGTTGTACAATATGTTCAGAACATTCATCCTTCTCCCATGACATAGATGACTCAAAAGTTAAAAATCATGGGAATGCAGACATGAGAACCTTCCTTCACAAGTTAAGTACTTCAAAACATATAATGCAAATGCTCTCCATTGGCAGAAGAGATTCTTGTCTATCTCCCTATATGTCTATTACTAAGGGTGGGTCTCCCTGTCGTGTAAACTCTTCTCTTGCACTGCGTGCATCTTTAGATTCTGGGTACTTTTCTCCATCTATTGGCAACCCAATTACTTCTACAATCCATTCCTTTATCACCACAACTCTCAAACCTTTTACCCGAGCTTCTCCATCTGAAAGTGCATGGGTGAATTCCCTTGCAATTTCCTCATTAAACTTAGTCAGCTTCAAGAAATAATCTATCCACCCACTATTGCGGAATACTAGCTCACAATTTTGGTCCTGAAGAAGGACTTCCATGAACTGTCAGTTCATGATGAATAGATGGACCACCCATTTCAGCAATAACACTTTCAACTCACTAATGGTGTAAATTTTTCCAATTCAGCAATTGAAATATACTTAATATGCTCTTATTTGGTCGGAACCCAGCTGCAATTCTAAAATAACTCTAGGGAGACAAAACGATAGAGTACAAAATATCACCTCAAACAAAAAATTTGAAAAATTAAAACTCAATCTAGATGACATAATAATTATCTGCTAGCATAATTATTAGCGTACTTCGCCCCCCCTAACCTAAGGTTTAACAGGTGTCCACACATGCGGAGGAGGACCAAAAAAGGATAGTATGAAAAATATCATAATGATAGCTAATATGGTTTAATTATATAAATGTAACAAAAATAAATACACACAAGCGTACCTGACATCACGCAATAAGGATTGCAACTGAAGAAATTTATTATAAATGACATTGAGCCATCATGCATGAAAAATGAGGTGGAAATGAATGAAAAGAGTGGAAAGAAATGAGTGAATATGAAATGGAATATTTATTGTGGATAAATGTACTTCCACTAGATATATAAGTATTTATTATGAGCATGCAACAAATATTTAGGAGGGAGAGGTAATGACAAAGCCATTGCCAGTTGCTGCAGGAATCTTGACATTTTCTGATGTGGAGAACTGTTGTAGGAATTTGTCATTGTTAAGAGGCTTGTGATACAGGCACAGATGATGACCATTGACTAATAATTTAAATTTGATAGGATCAATTGTGGATAATTGGATGACACCATTAGAGAATGTTTCAATTATCTCATAAGGTCCTAACCAGCTTGTCTGTAATTTTCCCAAGTTGTCTTTATACCTTGAATCATAGAGAAGGGACCAATCACCTGGCTTGAATGATTTGTCTTTGATATAGTTATCATGCCTCTTCATGCACTGATTTTGAATTGTTTCTATGTGTTGCAGGGTTGACTTTCCTATTTCATCTAAGGCATTAAGTTGCAGGAGCCTTTCCTCTTATGCTACAGAGAGAGTCATATCCAATACAATGACTATTATCAAGGTTTTATGCTCAAATTCCATAGGAATCATAGCTTTTGTACCATACACCATTTCAAAGGGTGTAAACCCTATTGTGGTTTTCCAAGTGGTTCAATAAGCTCATACTACTTCAAATAACCTACTAGACCAATCCTTATGGTTAAGAGCTACTATTTTGGTCAATATAGATTCAAGTTCCTTATTAGTGATCTCTACTTGTCCATTCACCTGGGGATGATAGGGAGTGGATTTTCTATACCTTACATTGTATTCATTAACTAGGGTAGTGATCAAAGTGGAAGTTAATTGTGCCCCTTGATCTGTCACAATTTCTCTGGGAACTCCATACCGAGTAAAGATCTCTTGATATAAAAAAATTTCTACCTTATTACCCCTAGCATGCTTGAATGCTTTAACCTCAACCCACTTTGTGACATAGTCGGTACAAACAAGAATGCATGACTGACCATTTGATGATGGATCAATTGGCCTAACAAATTATAAGCCCCATTTCTCAAATAGTGTAACAACCACTTGTGGATGTAAATGTATTTCATCAGACCGAGTTGGTCTTCCCATTTGCTGACATCTGTCACATTTTCTGGTATATTTGATTGCATCCTTGTGCAAAGTTGGCCAATAATACCCTGTAGTCAATATCTTGAGAGAGGTTCCCTTAGTAGAAAAGTGACCTCCACAAGGCTCATCATGACAAGCATGAAGGATATCATAAGTTTCATCTTCTCTAATGCATTGCCTCATAACTTGATCTGGTCCTGTATAAAATAAGCAATCTACTATCCATGAAAAGTTGAAACTCTGTTCTACCAACAATTTTTTTTCTTTTGGCAAGAAATGAGGAGAGATCTTATTAGCTGCTAAGTAGTTAGCTATGTCAGCATACCATGGACTGCTCAAATTAATTAAAAACAAATACTCATCTAAAAAAGAATCATCAATGGCTTCAGGATTATCTAGTGTTTGAATTCTAGATAGAAAATCTGCCACTACATTTGCTTTACTTGGTTTATCTATGATAGTAATATCAAATTCCTGCATTAACAACAACCATCTTGCCAACCTACCTATAATGGAACTTTTATTCATGAGGTACCTGATGGTTGCATGATCATTATGCACAAAGATTTGATAACTAGTGACATAGTGTCTGAACTTATTAAGGGCATAAATGATAGCTAACATTTCTTTTTCAGTGACAATATAATTCATCTTTGTTTCTTGCAAAAAAAATTGATACAATAAATTGCGTTCTCCAAAACTCCTTGCTTCTTCCCCAAAAATGTTCCTATTGCAAAATTTGATGCATCTATATAAATGTGAAAAGGAAGAGACCAATCAAGTCCTTTAAGTATAGGGGCCTGAGTTAAGGCTCCTTTAAGTTTAGAAAATGCCTCTTCACATGTGGTTGTCCATTCAAACTCAACATCCTTTGTTAATAGAGAATACAAAGGTCCTGCCATTTTAATAAAGTCCTTGATAAATCTCCTATAGTACCCTACATGGCCTAAAACACTTCTTACATCCTTTTGTTTTGTAGGGGCAGGAAGAGCAAGTATTACCTCAATTTTGGTTGGATCTACTTGAATACCTAATTGAGAAATATGATGTCCAAACACTATTCCCTCTTGAATCATCATGAAATATTTTTCACTGTTTAGGGATAAATTATGATCCTCACACTGCTGAAACACTTTGGCAATATTTTTCAATGCTTCTTTAAAGGTGGCTCCATAAGTAGTAAAATCATCCGTGTAAATTTCCATACAATCATGGGATATATCTGAGAATATACTAAGGACAAACCTTTGAAATGTTGTAGGAGCATCACATAAACCAAAAGGGGGGACTTAATAGGCATATGTTCCCTAGCGGCAAGTAAAGTTGGTCTTTTCTTGGTCTTCTGGAGCTATTTTGATCTGATTATAACCACTAAACCCATCCAAGAATGAAAATTATTGCTTACTTGCTAAAGAATCTAACACTTGATCTATGAATGGAAGTCGAAAGTGATCTTTTTTGGTAGCAGTGTTAAGCTCCCTATAGTCCACACAAACCCTCCATTTCCCTCCATTTTTTGGAACTATAACTAGGGGAGAAACCCATTGACTGTCTGAAATAGGGTAAATGAATCCTACATTAAGCAACTTTTGTAGTTCCTCCTTAACTATTTCCTTAAGGGCAAGATTAATCCTTCATTGGGGTTGTCTAATTGGTTTACAATCTTCTCTGATATAAATCCTATGGGTACACAATGTAGGAATTAATCCTTTCTGTAGCGTCGTAAATTGTACGCACTTGCTAGGGTGGTACAATTTCACACCTAGTTTAGCACCCGCCTTAGTGCATTTTACATTCTGCATTGCATTTCTCCTTAAGCACTTAATTAATCAAATTAATTAGGTCTAAGGTCCTATTTCATCATTCTCTACATCATAAAATTGGGCCCTTTTCACTAAAGCACGCCCTTCGCATTTTATTCCTCCAATACACCACTTAATCAAAAACCCTAATTAAGTCCTATTTCAAACTTGGGGGCTTGGTTTCGGGGTCAAAACATCTTGAAATCACCTGTAACTTCGGGATTCTCTCTAAAATCATCATATCTGACGGCCCTGAAAATTTGGTGAAAAGTTGTCAGGACCATGGCGCCCAGAGTGCAACATGGTCCCGGACATTTTTCCTGAAATTTTAGGAGCGCGATCCAATCATAAAATAAAGCTTAACCCCAAGAAATTGGTGGGATATTCAATCTCTAGGTCGGCCAAAATACGAATTTACGACCTAGGGTTTCATACATAAAAGCTCTCTTTCCTCATTTGAAGGGATCGGATTTTTGTTTCCAGGAACTTCATATGCAGCGAAAGGGCAGATCTTTGAAGACTTCAACATCTTACAACATCCTTCTATCAAGCATCTATCAAATTCATTCATCCACTTAGGGCTTGGAAGACATTGAAGAACAATAGGAGATTACCGACTGAAGATTGGCTTGTACTCTTCCCTTGAGGGTTGGGTATGATTTCATGTTGTTTTCATGTCTTTACATAAGCTTTAATACATCATTTATTCATGCTTTAGATCACATTGCATCTTGATTTAGAGCATTTACACTATCATTTACAAGCAATTAGGGTTTACTTTTTAGGTTGCTCTAGTTTGCTTTCTTGCATTTTAGGACCTTGCACACACACTAGGTCTGCACACACAATACATTTTACAAAACAACTTGGCTATTCGTGGAGGTGGAAATCACCGAAGTAGGGGTTTGACTAAGGCAAAACCCTATATAGCCGCCCATACACCCCTTTTCAGATATCATTGCAGGTTTCGAGATTTGGATGATGCCGCGAGATACAGATCCGGAGAGAGAAGATCGAGACAGCACTCTGTATCAAATTGCAGAGCAGAAGACTGGGACAGGAGCGCTGGGTGCCCTAGTCCTACTAGGACAGGGGCACTGGGCGCCCTGGTCCCTGGGACAGAGGTGCTAGGCGCCCTGGTCCTCCAGACAGATAGCTTTCAAATAGCTTCCCGACAGTGTTTCAGAGTGCAGAACAACAGTTTCCGGTGCAGTTTTCAGGACAGTGGCACCCGCGCCCCCGTCCCGAACATTTTCAGTTTGATTTTGACTCCGGGTACACATCTGCATTCTTATTTCATCCTTGAAATTACAGTTGTTCATTGTTTAATCTCAATTCTGCAATCTTGTTATTAGTTCATACTTGCATTTTGGGATTAGGGTTCGAACTTGCATTACTTGATCTTACAATTTCAACAAGGGAATAGAAATCCTAATAGATATCCCGTGGCTCTCTCTTTCACAAAAAGAAGTAGCCAATTGTGCAATATCTCTAGGCTCTTTCATATTCCGTAATGTGTGTCAAAAGGTAGGATTAGGGCATGATTAACCTAGTCTCGCTTTTTCCCCTACACATTTTGGTGAACCCGATGTGAATCTATCATTGCTTCCTCTTGCATTACATTTTTTAGATCTAGATCTAGATTTAGTGTGTTTTCATTTCATTTTCATTAAAGAAAAAAAAAAAGAGTGTGTTTCTTTGCATTGTGTGTTTAAATTTTATGTAATCTTTTCAAAATGTCAGATTTTTATTTGCAAAATGTTCATGCTTTTGATGATTATTATGAGTATAGCCAAGATGAATTAAATGAAGCTTTAGATGAGTTTTTAAACCCTAAAGATGCCAAACCTTCATTTTACCAAAAACTCATAAACCTTGTTACTATGCCATTTAGGTGTGATGAGAAAGATAAGTCGAATGATTCCTCTCAAGGATACATTCCTATCAACTCTTCCCCTGAATCTAGTAACATGGTTGTTTTCAATAATCCCCTCTATGAGGAGATGTCTCCTTTTGAATCAAAAGACAAACCTTTTAACCGATATGATCATGCTTTGTTGGATGATACTCTTGATGACTTTGTGGCTTTATCGAAATCTTTAAACAAGAACAAGGCCTCTAAATTGGTTAACATGATAAACTTGAATGAACATAATAAGCCTCTCTTTGAAGTCCAAGGTGCTTATCCTTCTCCCACCTTTCAAGTTCTTAAATCACCTCTCCTTACTGTCCAAGGAAGGTATGATCATGATTCCTTTCGTACCCTGAATAAACCAATCATCACCGTGCAAGGAAGAAAAACTGTAAGTCCTTACAGTTATGCTAAACAAATAACTAGAGAGAGTTATCATGCGGTTGCCCATACTTATCATACTAGAAATAATAGGCAACCTAATCCTCCTCCTGTTATTCCAGTTTCCCTTCCTAATCCTCAACCAATTCTTCCTCAAGCTCCCCGTATTTCGCAAGTTATGGGCAAGGAATATGATCTCATAGAACAACTTAAAGCTACCCCTACTAAGATATCCCTTTGGGATTTGATTCAAACTTCTTCCGCTTATCATGGAATGTTACAAGATGCCTTGAAAGATTTGAATGTTCCTCCACTGAATACATCTAGTAATATAGCATCTTTTGTTAACTCTGTGATGAATCCTAAAGCTCAAATTGTGTTTACCCAAGATGAGTTGCCTACTAGTGAAATTCAACAACAATATGATCCCTTGATGATTGTGGTTATCATGAAAGACACTGCTATAAGATGAACACTAGTAGATAATGGCTCTGGCCTTAATGTGTGTAGCATTAATTTATTGCATAAGATGAATGTGGATACGTCTCTTATTGAGCCTGACTCTCATCCCATTCGTGGCTTTGACAATGTGGCTAAGACTTCATTAGGTATCATCACCTTACCTCTCACAGTAGGACCTGTTACTTTGCCTACTCCTATCCATGTTATGCCGGGAAATTTAACATACAACTTGTTATTAGGGAGGCCTTGGATTCACAGCATGCAAGCTATCCCCTCTACATTGCATAGACAAGCTAAATTTGTTTATAACAATAAGACATACACTTTTATGGGTGATACTAATTTTCAAGCTTGTCTACAAACATCTACTTCCAAAGGGAGTTCTTCTAAGCCATCCTCGTCTAGTGATGACTCTTTAAACAAGAAACCTATCGATGAATCCTCACTCTCCGATGATCGGAATTCTTTGGATGAGTCTGGAGCTCCTGAAGAGGAACCTTCTCGACTTGAAACTACACATAAAAAGGATTTTGATCTTGAGAAGGTTCTCGCAGAGGATGAGTGGGGATCTCTTGATTTTAACCCTACCTTTGTAGGTGAATATAAGGTTCCTTCTAGAGAAATTAAAATTGAAAAGAAGGAAGAAGCTGAAAATCATAAAGTTGAAAAGAAAGAAGAAGCTAAAAATCAATCAACCTTACCTGAATCTATGAGTAATAATTTTGTGGCCGCTTCTCAAACTTCTTCTCCTCACATCTATAATTATGAAGAGTTTGATTCTTTGACTTATGAAAAACCACCTTCTCTTCCTGAAATGGCTGATCGTTATGGTCGTGGTTTTCGCATTTTTGCTAAGCATGGGTATCATGGAAAAGGTTGTGGTGCTCATGAACAAGGGATAAGAGTTCCTCTAGAGACTAATTTTCACAATTATGCCTTTGGACTTGGCTATAATCCCTGTAGACGTACTAAAGCTTTTAAAAGACCATGCATTAGTGTTAATGCTATTTCTACATCTCTATCAATGCAGCACCCTGAGTATATTGATGGGGATCCTTCAGGTGACTGTGCTTTGGATATCTTCCCTACCGATGATGCTTTAGCTGAGTTCTTGGGAGCCTATGACACTCTTCCTCATTATCATCACAATAGGGGACTCCCTTATTGTTTGAACACCGAAGCCTATTTTGGAAAAGAGATTGATAATGATGAGATTGTGAAAGAATTCCCTCAATTAAAGGACACTCCTCAACAAAGTAATCTTCTCATAAGTGATACCACTGATGTTAAGATAGACCTTTGCAATAAAGAGAAAGTTATTAAAATTGGAAAATGTTTGGATGAAGAGGAACAGAAACAATATGAAGAACTATTGCATGAATTCCCTGAGATCTTTGCCTGGACATATTCTGACATGCCTAGTATAGATCCTAAGATTGTTACTCATAATATTGTCTTAGTTCCTGATGCTAAGCCCGTGAAACAAAAGATTCGAAAAATGAATCCTAAGGTGGCTCTGCTTGTTAAAGCTGAGATTGAAAAATTATTGGAGGCTGGATTTATCTGCCCTATTGACTATTCCCCATGGATTTCAAATATTGTCACTGTGGCTAAACCAGATAACAAAATAAGAATGTGTACTGACTTTCGAGATTTGAATAAAGCTTCCTTGAAAGATGATTTCCTTCTTCCAAACATTGACATGATAGTTGATTCTACGGCAGGACATGCCTTGTTATCCTTTATGGATGGTTTTTCAGGTTACAATCAAATTTTTATTAACCCTCAAGATCAATTCAAAATTGCTTTCACCACTCCTTGGGGTACGTTTTGTTGGATAATGATGCCTTTTGGACTTAAAAACACCAGTGCGACTTATCAATGAGCGATGACCCTTATCTTTCATGATTATATGCATAAGATTTTAGAGGATTATGTTGATGATATTTTGGCCAAATCCTTTCTTCGCATGGATCATGTTAAAGTCCTTCGTCAAATCTTTGAAAGAATTCGTAAATATCACATGCGCTTGAATCCCCGAAAATGCATTTTTGGTGTGGATAGTGGAAAACTATTAGGGTTCATAGTTTCGCATCATGGGATTGAGGTGGATACTAAGAAAATAGATGCTATTATCAACATGCCACCTCCTAGAAATGTGTCTCAACTTAAAAGCTTACAAGGAAAGATTCAAGCTATTCGTAGGTTCGTGTCTCAGCTTGCGGATCGTACCTTTCCTTTTACTCAACTTCTTAAAAAGGATATCACTTTTCAATGGAATGAGGATTGTCAGCAAGCATTTGAAGATTTAAAAGTGTATTTGGCTAGTCCTCCTATTCTTCAACCTGCCGAACCTTCTAAACCCTTCCTTCTGTATACAGCTGCTTCCTCTTATGCTCTCGCAGCATTGTTGGCACAACGTGATAAAGATGGTAAGGAATGTCTGGTTTATTACATAAGTCGTACCTTACTCGATTATGAGACCCGATATTCTGCGATAGAAAGACAATGCTTGGCCTTGGTGTTTGCGACTCAGAAATTGAGACATTATCTTTTAAATTCAAAAGTCCACGTCATGGTAAAGTTTGATCCTTTGAAGCATCTTTTCTCTAAAACTGATTTATCAGGACGTCTAGCTAAGTGGGTTATGATGTTAACTGAATTTGACCTTAAATTTGTTTCACAAAGAGCAATTAAAGGGCAAGCGTTGACCGATCACTTAGTTGAGGCCCCTTCACCTTTCTCCTTCCCTAACCCTGAGTCTTTTCCTGATGACTTCATTCTTTCTATAGAGAAAGATGAAACTTGGGAGTTATACTTTGATGGCTCTAAGTGTCGTACGGGATCGGGGGCAGGGGTTGTTCTGATTTCTCCTACAAAGAAGTCCATTCCTTTATCATATCGTCTAAATTTCCTGTGTACCAATAACATTGCTGAGTATGAGGCTCTTATAGCGGGAATAAAAGCAGCCTTAGCTTTGAATATAAAACACATACATATCTATGGAGATTCGCAATTGATTATAAGACAAGTAACAGGAATATATCAAGCAAAACAAGACAAATTATCACAATATAAAGACCTTGCTATCTCTTTATTACAAAATTTCAATTCTTATACTATGGAACCCGTTCCTCAAAAAGATAATCGACATGTGGATGCAATGGCATGTGTGGCTTCTCTGGTATCTTTAGAGGACCCTGTGGTCGATCTTAAATTCGTTATTCACAATCTTATTTCTCTAGCTATTGTAGACGATTCTAGCTTGGTAACATGTTGTGACTTTGTAGATTCAGATGAATGGTTCTCGCATATCGTAAGATATTTGACTGATGGTACCTTTCCTGATTCCGCTAATAGGAACACTAGGGCTAGAATCTGCAAGCTGTCTGCTAGGTATATCATTCTTTCTAATATCCTTTACCAAAGGGGTTATGATGGTCTTCTCCTTCGTTGTCTTAACAAGTCAGAAGTCCCTGTTGCTCTTGAAGAGGCACATTCAGGTGCCTGTGGGGGGCATTTTGGGGGCAAATCCTTGGTTCATAGATTGCTTCGTATGGGATACTATTGGCAAACTATGTAGAAGGATTCCTTTTCATTTGTTAAAAAATGTCATCAATGTCAACAACACAATAATCTGATTCATGCTCCTGCCCAAGAACTCCGTTCTCAAGTAGCTTCTTGGCCTTTCTCCACATGGGGTTTGGATCTTATTGGAAAAATCTCTCCTCCTTCATATCAAGGACACACCTTCATTATAACCGCAACAGATTACTTTACAAAGTGGGTAGAAGCTATTCCCCTTCGCTCTACTACTACTGAAGTGATTTGTCAATTTCTTCTAGAAAACATTATTTCTCGATTCAGGATACCTTCCACTATAATCTCAGATAATGGGACATCATTTAAGAACAAGGACGTGAAGAAATTCCTCGAGAAGTATCATATCAAACATCGATTTTCTACACCATACTATCCTCAATCAAATGGCCAAGCCGAATCATCCAATAAGATAATTGAACAAATTCTTTGCAAAACCGTGAATAAGCATGGTAAGGATTGGAGTAACCAGCTAATCTATGCTCTTTGGGCCTACCGAACGAGTGTACGAATTGCTACGGGAACTACTCCTTATAATCTTGTTTATGGTGCTGATGCTATTATGCCCTTAGAATTAGAGATTCCATCACTTAGGGTTTCTCTCAAAGGTATAGTAGACGATGACTCTTATAGAGAACAATGACTTCAACAGCTTGAGATGCTTGATGAACAGTGCATAAACGCTCTTGAGCATATTCAAGCGTATCACAAAACTCTACAACGAAGCTATAATGATAAGGTCATTCAACGTTCCTTCTCAGTAGGCGACTTAGTCCTTTATGAGAATCAGCGCAATGTGAATGCCTTACTTGCAGAAAAGGGAAAATTTAGTCCTAATTGGCTTGGACCATATATCGTTATTGAGGATTATGGATCAGGTGCTTACAAAATAGCGGATGTAGACGGTACGCCTCTTAAAGAACCTATTAATGCTATGCACTTGCGTAGATATTATGCTTAATTCTTCATTCTTCATCTATCTTCTTTTTCAATTCTTCAACATTGGATAATATGTTAGTATCTCTTAATTAAAGCAAAATAGAATTAAATGTTATGTTGTTTAATCTATATTGCTTCATTCCTGACAAGCGTGTCTTCTTACTTTATAGTTTGTCTTGAATTCATTTATGTAAATTGTAAAAGATTTACATTCCTATTATGCTAGCATATTATATACTGTCTTTATGAGTTAAGTAGAATCGTATCATGTTGTGTTTAAATTCAGAATTAAATCACATTAGTTATATGATTCTTAGACTTAATGCATATGTCTTCCTTATCATCAATGTAGTACTTGATTAAATATTTAATTAAGTCACACATGTATCAATTTAATCATGGAGCATTGAGAAATCAATCACATGGAAATTAAATTCTGAACATACATGTACATTTACCAAATGAATTAGATTTAATCAAAACAAAATATACATTGTTTTAAGCATTAAAGATAACACATTTGAGACAAAGAGAAGCATGTATATATATATATATATATATATATATATGTGGATCGTATACAAAAACAGGTCACTGTATACCCAAAATGTGACCTCTCTTTTACATCATAAAATCATCTCCTATCCCTAGGGCTAGTGACTGGAGGGTGTCAACTGGACGCTCCCTCCTGATCTGGTCGTGAAGGTGGACCCATGGGTGTGTAGCGCGATACAGACCGTGAGTGACTCCGAGAGGAACTCCTACGATCCCTATCCATAAGGATCGCGCGATAGATGGTAGCCTCGGCCTGAGCTGCTGCTAGATCTCACCGCGCCTGCTGGAGGTCCTCTGATAGGACTCTCTCTCTCTGCTGTGCCCGCTGGACGTCCTCTGATAAGACTCTCTCTCTCTCCCTATGCAATACACCTACTCTCTCTGATGATCCTCCGCTGATCGATCAGTCATGTATGTAACTGTCGCTTCTCTGATAGGAAGACGAAGTATACGGTATACATCCTCGAGTGTGACCGTCAGCTCTCCTACTGGAAGGTGAAAAGTGCATGTGTCAGGATCCCATCGCTCCATCAAGGCCATCAGCATCGTAGGATGAAATTGAATGGCCGGCATGAGAATCATAGACCACAATCCCACAATCGATAGTGTGTCTCTCTCTGACTGAGTCAGCTGCGGAATCTGATCTCGCAAAGTGCAAAGAATATGTCCCGCTGTATGCTCTCTCATGTACGGGAGACCCTACAACATCAAAACATGACTGTAATCAGTACTCAATCATCAAAAATGCTAATGCAAACTATCGTACATTGTATGCTAGCCTTGTAACCCCTCGCCAGGCCCTGATTGGGGACCATGGCGCCCTGTCAGGGACCATGGCGCCTTGAGGGGACCATGGCGCCCTGTCAGGGACCATGGCACCCTAAAGGGACCATGGCACCCCTGTCAGGGACCATGGCGCCCTGGGGGGACTAGGGCGCCCTGGGGGGACCAGGGCGCCCCACAGGGACCATGGCGCCCTGGGTGGGCCCCGGTCAGCCTTCAAGGCCCGCATACGATCACAAAAAAGTCAAAATGCGAAAGAATCAAAAGTCAAACGTTCAGTCAACTCACCTCGTCTAGTGGCTCATCGTCGATCACGGCCTGGCACAGGATCTCGATCCTCGTGGGACGCTCCGATCGTCATGAAGGCATGATGATGGCTATGTGGGCTCCGCTGCACTGAATAGTATTTTGAAATCAACAAAGTGACGAATACAAGTGTCACTTTCGAGGTATATACTCTCGTTTTCTTATTCTTACTTTTTGAAACCCTAATTCTCCTCTGTCATTCATTTTATCATAACTTGAGTTTGGGAGATGCGATTTTCAAACCGTTTGTTGCATTGGAATCGTATTTTCCTTCCCCTACTCTCGAGATGTTCCAAAAAGTGCTCTGATGAAGCCTATTTAGTGAACACCCCTCATCAATACTCTCTTACACAATTTGTCGTAAGTAAACATGCTACCCTATTTCACCTCCCTAATAAGCAAGACGAAATAGGGGGGGGCATATAGCTACTCACAGATTTCATCACTTTCCCTAGTAAGCATTAGGTGATTTTGTGATCTAACGTGTGTTTTGTAGGGTGCGGTTCCTAACTGTGTACTGCAGATACCGCTGGGGGCTTCGTCTGACAACTTATGGATATATCCTTTTTCAAATAATGTTTACTTTTCTGTACTTTAGCTTGCATATGCACGTAGTACTCATATGACCGCTAAAGTGGGGGCTAAATGTAGCGTCGTAAATTGTATGCACTTGCTAGGGTGGTACAATTTCACACCTAGTTTAGCACCCGCCTTAGTGCATTTTACATTCTGCATTGCATTTCTCCTTAAGCACTTAATTAATCAAATTAATTAGGTCTAAGGTCCTATTTCATCATTCTCTACATCATAAAATTGGGCCCTTTTCACTAAAGCGCGCCCTTCGCATTTTATTCCTCCAATACACCACTTAATCAAAAACCCTAATTAAGTCCTATTTCGAACTTGGGGGCTTGGTTTCGGGGTCAAAACATCTCGAAATCACCTGTAACTTCGGGATTCTCTCTAAAATCATCATATCCGACGGCCCTGAAAATTTGGTGAAAAGTTGTCGGGACCATGGCACCCAGAGTGCAACATGGTCCCGGACATTTTTCCCAAAATTTTAGGAGCGCGATCCAATCATAAAATAAAGCTTAACCCCAAGAAATTGGTGGGATATTCAATCTCTAGGTTGGCCAAAATACGAATTTACGACCTAGGGTTTCATACATAAAAGCTCTCTTTCCTCATTTGAAGGGATCAGATTTTTGTTTCCAGGAACTTCATATGCAGCAAAAGGGCAGATCTTTGAAGACTTCAACATCTTACAACATCCTTCTATCAAGCATCTATCAAATTCATTCATCCACTTAGGGCTTGGAAGACATTGAAGAACAATAGGAGATTACTGACTGAAGATTGGCTTGTACTCTTCCCTTGAGGGTTGGGTATGATTTCATGTTGTTTTCATGTCTTTACATAAGCTTTAATACATCATTTATTCATGCTTTAGATCACATTGCATCTTGATTTAGAGCATTTACACTATCATTTACAAGCAATTAGGGTTTACTTTTTAGGTTGCTCTAGTTTGCTTTCTTGCATTTTAGGACCTTGCACACACACTAGGTCTGCACACACAATACATTTTACAAAACAACTTGGCTATTCGTGGAGGTGGAAATCACCGAAGTAGGGGTTTGACTAAGGCAAAACCCTATATAGCCGCCCATACACCCCTTTTCAGATATCATTGCAGGTTTCAAGATTTGGATGATGCCGCGAGATACAGATCCGGAGAGAGAAGATCGAGACAGCACTCTGTATCAAATTGCAGAGCAGAAGACTGGGACAGGAGCGCTGGGTGCCCTAGTCCTACTAGGACAGGGGCACTGGGCACCCTGGTCCCTAGGACAGAGGTGCTAGGCGCCCTGGTCCTCCAGACAGATAGCTTTCAAATAGCTTCCCGACAGTGTTTCAGAGTGCAGAACAGCAGTTTCCGGTGCAGTTTTCAGGACAGTGGTGCCCGCGCCCCTGTCCCGAACATTTTCAGTCTGATTTTGACTCTGGGTACACATCTGCATTCTTATTTCATCCTTGTATTTACAGCTGTTCATTGTTTAATCTCAATTCTGCAATCTTGTTATTAGTTCATACTTGCATTTTGGGATTAGGGTTCGAACTTGCATTACTTGATCTTACAATTTCAACAAGGGAATAGAAATCCTAATAGATATCCCGTGGCTCTCTCTTTCACAAAAAGAAGTAGCCAATTGTGTGATATCTCTAGGCTCTTTCGTATTCCGTAATGTGTGTCAAAAGGTAGGATTAGGGCATGATTAACCAAGTCTCGCTTTTTCCCCTACACACTTTCATATCATGATAATCCCATGCGAAGGCTTGTTTTTGGGCTTTGATTAATTCCATTAATGACAATATTTGATCTATTGTTAGTTGACTATTGACATTCAGATTTCTTCCTAGGGTAGCCTCCATTGGAGTGACTAACTCAACATTAGATATTTTAGATAGACAATAGGTATGGATCTCATGTGGTAATAGTGTATGAAATATATTTATGGCTACAGGAGAATCTAAAGAGCATACAGATGGAAGAAGAATATGAAAAGGACTTGTTGGTGTACCCGACGATTGTTAAGCTACTCCATAATGATTTCTTATGATGTTAGAGAGTATCGTATCATCTTCTTGAAGTTCTATGAATGGTTCCCTAGTTAACATCATTAATTGTTGAACAAAAATAATATCCTGATTGCTCTTGATCAACTTGTGGTTGTGCTGGAGAATAAAGTGCAAGAGTTTTAGAAGTAATAGTATCTAAAATGGTCATGTCCCCTGATCTGCAACCTATGTATACATCAGTTGTAGCAAGCCAAGGTCTTCCCAAAATGTTTCGATATCCCCCCAATTTTTCCTTAGGAGAGATTATTATAATATCAGTTGGATATTCCTAAGAATCTAATGTGACAACAATATCTTCAACCATCCCTTCAAGCTGGACAATAGAGCTATCAGTAAGCTGCAGGACCGTTGGGGTAGATCTAAGATTAGTAATGCTAAGTTGTTGCACAAAATCCTTAGTCATCACATTTATGGCTGCTCCTAAGTCTATCAAGGTGTTTTTAATTTGAGTTCCTTTAATAACTACCTTCACAATAGGACTACCTGGGTTAGAATATTTAGGGACAACAATTTTTCCTAACATAATATCAGCCAATTGTCCTATTACATGCACTATTTTTGGGTCCTTTTTCTTTCATCTAGGTTTCTTCAGAGATGCCTCTTTAATAGCTTTTCATATATGGGAATATGCTTGATATCTTGAAACAGTGGGATCTTTACACATATATGTTTTAAGTGATCAATAAGATCAAAAGCCATGCCATCCTACTACCTAGACACTTCTCCCTGCAATCTTTGAGGAAACGGGGGAGTTCTTACATGTGTGCCTAGAGTCTTAGACTGATGAACCTACTCAGGGTTTCCAGGTTGATCAAGTGTAGTGTTTTGTGCAATCTCCTCAGATGGTAATTCTATTATGACTAAAGGAGATGGAGTAGGCAGAGTTCTCCCCGACCGTAAGTGGATATCACTTATATCGAGAGAATATGCAGGATACTAATTAGGATCAGCTGAAAAAACTTGTTATTGTCATTGGGATTTGTTATTTAGATTTGGTACAGGTTGTGTTGGTAGTTGGGTTGGCTTGGGTGGAGTAGCATTAGGAGTTGGTGGCATTAAGGCCGACCATTGGGACTATTGTTGTGGCTGCAAGAAACCTAATGATTGGTTTGCCCATTTCTATCCTCCCCTCCATTGTGGTGACTGTTGGAAGTTACCTTGAGGTGGTGACCAATTCCCTTGTGGCATCTTCCATTGAGAGGAAGGATTGATAATTAGGCTAAGGGTTTTGAGAGTTATTCCAAGACTGTGGAGTATAATTTCCAAAATTTTGGGATTATGGAGGTTTCCACTAATTATTTTGTGCATTGAAGTTCATATAAGGATTCAAAAATGAAAATGGATCTTGTGGTATACCTTGTCTTGGAGGCTAAGGCCTTCATTTTCCAACACAAAATAGTTGTTCATTATCTCCATATACTGGCTTGAAATCTAGGGAAGCCTACTAGCTATCAATTTTAGCTAAGAGTTTACATTTATAGTCCTTCTTCTTTTGTCTACAGTGAGGACAAAATTCAGCAAGCATGGCCTCTACGTCCTCATGATTCTTTCTTGCTTGAAGTATATCCAACTGAGTAGCCATATTATTAATAATATCCTCCTTAAAGTCCTTTAACAAATGAGTTATCTCTATTCTTGAAACTGTTGTGGATGCCTTTCCAATTGAAGAACCAAGCCTATAGTGTCTTCCCTTCTTAGTTGAGGCTCTAGAATATTTTTGATAGATTTTTTTGATGTCATCCTATTTAACTTGAGTAATGTCTCCTCCTCCCATGAGGTCTAATGACTCAACACAATCTTCATTGATTCCCCTTAGAAAGATCAACTTCATGGATTCTTCACTCAAGGTGTTATGCTTGGATTTTCCAACACTAAATAGAAACCTCTCCAAATAATCTTCCAAGCTTTCATCTTCATTTTGTGTCATCCATAAGATATCATCACCATGTCGGTCCATTCCCCTGCAATAATCTCTATACTTATCCAAGAATTTTGTCTTCATCTACTTCCAAGTAGTGATTACATCTCTACCTAGACTCATAAACCATCTCAGAGAAGCTTCTTTTAGAGTGGTGGGGAATAAATTGAGTTTATGGGCATCAGTGGTATAATCATAACTTCTATAGAGGATGTCATATTCAAACAAAAAGGTATCTAGATCTTCTATTACCAAACCATGAAAGTTTGGAAGAGAAGAAGCCATCATATTCTTCAAGTCTGCATTATCATGCTAGTTATGAATGGGAAACTTAAATGTTGTGTTTACATGTGGAGGTGGAGGATTTTATGCTATTGGTCCCTGATAAAGAACTAAAGACAAGATGTTTTTCTCAGGGGGTTCGTTTAAGAAGTCTAGGTCTCATTCTAAAAAAAATGAAAACACCTCTATTTCACACAAAAGTTTCTACAAAAGGGTTTACTTTAGGTGCTTGATCTGATCTTATATCTTGAGTAGAATGTGAGGGAATAAATCTTCCTAGTTCATCTCTTCTCCTACTATGCATGTAGATTAATGAAGAAATTCAAAGAGCTAACTAAAAAAAAATTAAAACTAATCGTTACAACAGGTTCTTAGTTTGGCACCATCCCCGACAACGGTGCCAAAAATGTTGGTCCTCACAACTGGAATGGCAACTAGGTAATGAAACACAATTCATAGATTGGACATCCTTGAATAGCTATCTTTCCTATAGTAAAGGATCATTTACTTATCGACCATGGATGCAAACTTAAAATGAGCCAACACTATATGTGCACCAAGTTCATATCGCAACCATTCTATCTTATTGCAGGAAAGGAAATTATTTAAAGTAAACATGAAAAATAATAATGAATTAATACTTTAATTAGAATTCACAACTGGAAATAACTTAAGCAACTACTACCAAATGATAATGTTCTAGCAAGCGAATAGAAACTACTTTGTCACTGTGCCTACAGGAATAGACACGGGAACCATTTCCAGTGGTTGCAGGAACAAACAATTGCCAAAACAAAAACTATTGCAAGATAGAAACTAACTAGAAAACATAAAGGATTACTCACCAAGTGGGCCCCCAAGAGTGAGCATATCCAAAACTTTTAGATTACAATTATTAAGCTTAAAATCACATTGATCTCTTTATTCCAAATCGACTGTGAAAATACATAAGTATCTAAAAAGTGAGTATTACAAATACTATCATCATTCTCTTCTGTCCTTGAGAGGAGAGAGAGACCCCTTTATTTATATGGAAACTTAGAGAAGATTCCTAACTGATCAACCACATTCCTATGGAATAGGCGAACATGTTTAATTAAACTAAAGAAGAAGTCGACACAGGAAAATATAACAACATTTGTCCTACAACTGAGAAAATATAGCATGACTTGCTTCCTAGATCTAATCTCCACTCAGAACATCTATAAATGTCTCATAAATCATTATGTTGAAGAACCGGTCGAGTGGTTTTGATCTCTTTTAATGTTTCTTTCCTTTGACTGGGTCTGCATTGTGGCTACATGCTTGGCAATCCTTCAAACTGCCACTTTGTCTTTCCTTCTCCTTTGTTGACCCTACACATGATATTAATGTGCACAACAAACATGCGTATATACTAATGCTAACATGACATAAATGAAACCATACTTAATATTGATTTAGATATTTGCATAGATAAACCATTTAAAAACCATTATATGACAAAGTATCAGACAAATCAGTTCCTACAACACTTAAAAGGTATCCACTAGGAGAGTATCCTGATCCAAATATCATCTAATCACAAGACCTAGGCAGAATATTATAACAAAATCCTATCAAAATAGATCCATTATTTAGGCTCATCAACCATATAAAGAGCCATCCTGGGATGAGGAATTTTATCTGCTAACTGAAGAAAATTAAGAGACTCTTTCAATGGGGAAAATTGTACAAGAAACTGCCCATAGTGTCCTAAATAATCATAGAAAAGTTGCTTCCATACAAAGGGCCATTTTGAGGGTTGAAAGGGTTGACAGTCACAAAGAATTGTTGACCCCTCTAGAAGCTATGAATTGACTTGTCTTTATAAATGTTGTTGGTCTTTTAATGGTTAGAGGGACCGGGCAAGCAACTTCTGGGCACCATGTTATGGATCCATTGGATGATACTAGAATTCATCCAGAGTCATATGAACTAGCCAAGAAAATGGATGAGGATGTATACTTTGAAGATGCAGGACGTGATATAAATGATATGGATGAGGAAACATAAGAAATGACAGTTGAACATGTCAAAAAATATCCCAATGTGTTAAAGGCCCTTAATATTGATGAATATGCTACAAGTGTGGAACAACGAACATCCAATAAAAAGTGGGAAACCCTTACTGACATAAAGATTAAATTGGTACATGGATTTAAGGATTTGCAAACACCATATAAAGAGCCATCCTGGGATGAGGAATTTTATTTTTTAACTAGAGAAAATGAAGAGGCCCTTTCAATGGGGAAAATTGTACAAGCAACTACTAGTAGAATCCTAAATAATCATAGAAAAGAAGCTTCCATACAAAGGGCTATTTTGAGGGCTGGAAGGGTTTACAGCCGCATAGAATTGTTGACCCCTCTAGAAGCTATGAAGGGACTTGTCTTTATAACTGTTAGACACATAATGGAGAGGTTAAGAAGGTTGAAGATCCATATTTTTCCAAAGCAGATACTATTAAACAAAGTGAATAAGTTGATAACACCCTACTATTCGGCAAGGGAATTTGAGCTAATTCGAGATAATAATTTGGTCACAATTTTCTTAACAGAATAACTCAAGATTCATGTAGCAAGGAACTAAGGTCCCACTAGGGGCAACTCCAAATCACCTAAATTTTCCATCCCTATACAGGGAGGGAACAACTAGGGAAGAAGCTACAGAGCCTACCCACCTATATGCCCTAGCTCCCCACTTCTCTGTCCTTTGCCCAAGCTCCCCCCTTCTTACTGTTCATGTTCTTCCTATAGGAATATAGATGATCTAGACAGTTCACCATCTAGGAAAGGGATATACCCATCTATTCTTTCTATAGGAATACAAACATAATACAATCTCATGCAATCTGTTCTTTCTATAGGAATACAAACATAATACAATCTCATGCCCCTATTCTTATAAAGGGAGGCATTAGGAACCTCTTTTTATGGAAGTTTTTTGCACAAATGCAAAAACCAAAAGTAAACTTTAAATATTTAGCCAACCCAAAAAGAAAAGGCCATAGAATTGTAGGGCCATTTCATTCAAATTAAATTTCAATTCATTCAAACTGAAATTAAATTCTGATTCATTCAAACTAAAAGAAAAGACCCTACTATTCTATGGGGCCATTTACCAGAAATTAAAGCAGCTTACAGTTGGAAATAAAGTGAACAAGAGAATGCAAGGAAAGAAAAGGAACTTGCAAAAAAACCTTGATGACAAGAATGAAAGGACCAACCTCTTGTATAGTTTCTTCTAAGCATCTATCTACAGCAATTGTGCCCGCTTCCTCCCAATTTTAGCACCTTGAGCCCACATATAATGATAATGCATATTTACTTTTTTTTTTAAATACCTCGTGTTCGTCAAAATTCCGACGTCAAATATGAAATCTGAACTATCAACAAAATTCAACCCAATGGTAAAATACAAGTAGAAGCATGTCATTGGGATAGAATACACCGATGAAGTCCATTAGAAGAACGCACACTAGAAGCAATGGAGAAATCTTGTATTGTCGATAGCTGATGACGCTATCAATAAGACTGATCTCCTTGGATACTGGAAAAAGTAAAATGCATCGGCAAAGGTTATGACGATAAAGGGTCAAAGCTTATGCTGAGGAGACATAACATATCAGGAGGAGCTACGCCGAGGGAAAAGACATCGGGAAAATTATTCCCATCACCTGAACACATTTTAAGCTATCTTGATGCCCAATGAGGCTAGCAGGATAACTCGCACTGATCAACATGAAGAGAGGTCATTGGCTTATGTTATCCTGATGACTAAGAAGAAATCAAGAGGCTGTGAAAATCATCAAACCAACATATGTCGATTAAAAGGTAAAATCCATGTTTGTCAGGATGCCGATGTGAAATTTCAACATGTTTGAATTTCAACAAACATGAGGTATACTTTTATAGAAACAAAATTAATCCAACAAAGTTTAAGAAATCCCATAGCCGATCGAAAATGTTCCTCATTTTTTTGTCTGAATTTCAACATGAAATTTTAACACATTGGAATTCCGACGAACATGAGGTAATTTAAAAAAACAAAAACAAATTAATTTGACAAAAAAAAAGAAATCCCATAGCTCGTTGGAAATGCTCATCGGAAAACTGCTCCAATGTAGTAGTGAAATGAAAGACTGAAATGTAACTCACCTCAAGGGAGGTTGTAGATAGAATGTATGGTAGATTTACCTGTATGAAATTGAATTTTGAAAGGTATCTCCTCTTCAATGGTTGAATCCCTTACTTGAATGCAACACCTAGCCTTGAAGAGAGACTTGAGAATGCTCAATGCTTGAATGATTGAACTCATGCCGACCTTATTGCTTATTCAAATTCTTGACTTATTGAACTTATGAAAATGAGAGGAAAAATGGGACTTATATACTCATCAATCAGGGTTAATTGATTGATTTTCCATCATAGGCCAACACAGGGAAAGCTTTCCTGCTTTATGCAATGTCCAATGCAAAAATAAGACACAGGGGGCCCCAAAATAGGGCAAGGACAAGGGAGCCATGTCCATATCCTAGGGGGACATTGGTGTCATTCCCTTGTCCCGCCCTTGTTTTAGGACAAGAAGTAGGTTTAGGTAGTGCGAAGGCCATGACAAGTGCAATTTCTAGGGGTTAAGCAAGTATCAGGTCTCCGATCAGGCTTGGGGATTTGAATCACCAACGTGAAGGCCCTAATGTGGTCACAAATTGCAAGGGTTACAATTTTATGACACTATATTTAGCCCCCACTTTAGCAGGAGTATAAGCGTACGCGAATACTATCAATAAAGTACAAGGAAACAAGATTGAAATTCTTCTACCACGTCAAGGAGGCAAGATGCACCAAGCCCCCAGTGGAATAAGGATCTTATGACATCGATTGACAAAGTAAAAGGGAAGATCAATAAGGGAAAACCATGAGTGCAAGTAGCAAGGTTCCCCTCACTATGAGTCACGAAACAGATACCAAAGTTATAAAGCAAAGCCAATTTCACTAAATAACTCTAAGTATCAAGAAGGAAAATATGAGCGGAGTGTATTCCCCCATGTTAAAGCAATCGCTCATGCCTTATTGAGAGAGATTTATTTAAGGTAGGATACACCCAGGAGAAAGAAAAGAGAGGGAGCACATTATCACAATGATTTATCCCACAGTTGAGGAATAAACCTAAGGATAATGAACACAAAACATGAGGTAGTTTTTCTTTCCTTGGGTTCAGTATGTTGTATGATAACTCATGTATATCATATATGTATGTGCATATAATAATCGTCACTCCCAAAGGAAAGGATACTACCTTGGAAGAAAGGGAATAGAAGATGTCTTTTGAGTCAACATGAAAGAGACCAAAAGAGATCTCAATGCTTTGCATCATCCTTAAGTAGACATTAAGGGAAAATAGAAGAACAGGGATACACATATAAGAATAGGCACAAAGAGAGAGAAGAGAGAGAGAGAAAGAGAAAATCTACAATGCTAATATTGCTAATCTAGCATGGCATCCACCTCCCGATCTTGCTGATCACTATTTTGGAAAGGCGAGCAACACGCCAGAGGAGAAACATCAAGCATAGAAGATGGGGATATCACAAGATCCAAACAAGGACTATTATCATGTTCTAAGTCTCTTTGTTTGATTCTAGGAGCTAGGATTAAGGTTTGTGAAAATTCAATTGATAAATGCTTGTCCACATCAACATATTCATAGTCAATATCAGAAGCATTAGGATTTGTATTGCCATCATGAATAAAATTTTCACTTGTTTCTTCATCTAGATTTATGGAAAGAGGAACACGAACATGAATAGGAGTAAAACCATCACATGTTTGTACAACTTATGACTTGGAGATGTAGGTTCAACATCTTGCTTAGGAGGAAAGGGAATCATATCAACTAATGGAGTTTTGGGAGATTGAATGATTTGAGGAACAAATTTATGAGCTCGAGCACGATGCCTTCATCAGTGGTCTCTCACACAATGATTTTGTCAAGTCTTAGCGGAAGACTAGGAGGAAGGAGGAACACTCTCCTCTTTGATAGTTCAAGGTTTGGGATAGGTTGGACAAGAGGAGAGATAGGTCTCTTCTCTTTATGAGAGAAAGGAGGTGGAACTGCACCATATAAAGGAGGAATATTAGTTGTAGGAAGGAGACCAAGTCCATCATGGTGAGGTGGTATAGGTCTAACCTTAGGAGGAATACTGTTAGGAGATGACATAGTCACATCCATAGGAATAGGTTGAGGATTTTCCTTAGGAGGAAGATTAGTCCTATCCATTAGGGGAAGGATTTCATCTTCAAGAAGGATGGGAATTTCAATTGTTGGGGATCTAGGTTGGCTTAGAGATAAAATAATATCTTTCTTCCATTTTTGATAAGATTGAAAAAGAGCATCGATCCTTTGTGGAAGAGATTGAAATTGTTTAGGCCAAAAGAGATCAATAGGAACACCTCGGCTTCTTTTAGATGGTCGAAATAATATGTGGTTAATAGTTATGATTTCTCTATTGTGGGGAAATTTCAAATACTTATGAATTAGAGAATCAATAGCCTTCATGGAAGATAGCCAAGGATAGCCCAACTTCACATGGAATTTCTTAGAAGAAGGAATGATAATAAAGGTGACATCCATAGATTTAGTGTGAACTTCAACATGAAGGGTGATAGAACCAATGGTAGGACAAAGGAATCCATCAAATAACTTCACAACCATATTAGTGTCATCATAGATCAACTTATACAATCGTAAAGTCAAAAGATACTCCTCATTGATGACATTAAGCATGCAAGAGGGATCAAAAAGAGCACCATGACAAGGTATGTCCTTAACCTTCACAACTATGTATAAAGGGCTATTGGGTGCTCTAATGGTCTCACTAGGGTCAAATGTAATACAAGTACCCCTAGGTATCTCTTGTTTCTCTCCATCTTCCCTAAATTTGGAGCTATCGTAGTAAGATTAGAAGGAGAGAAAGAGGTATGTTCAATCTCAATCATGTTAGAGGTATGAGAAGGCAAAGGATCAGTAAAAATCTTAATATTTTGATTAGGAAGAGATACTGATTTGTTTCCCTTATCATTCACACCTAACACAGATATAGTATTATTATCAATCAAATCTCAAATCTTACTTTTCAATGCAAAACATTTCTCAGTATCATGACCAGACTGACGATGAAATTGACAAAAGGAATTGCTATCAAAATAAGGGGATGCAAGCTTAGATGGGTCAGCTGATTTGATAGGAGGAAGTTTTATCATTGAATTTACATTGTTGTTGTTGATTGTATCATTGATTTGATAATGAATATTTCTGGTTGGAAATTTGCAAATGATTGTTGAACACTCTCCCCCTTATCACTCAGATCCATAGGAGTAGATTTATCCATTTGAATCACAACCAGTTGATAATTGTGGAGTGTTGTGCACAACTGTGGAAAGGAAGTAAACTCAGACAAAAGAAGCTTGTCCCTGATATCTTTTTGCAAATTAGAAATGAAAATTATTTGAATATCATTATCAGGTATAGGAAAAGAAATCTGAGCACACAAATGCTTATGTCTACCAATGAAATTAGTCACTTGTTCTTTAACACCTTGTTTACAATTCATTAAATCAGTCAAAGTGATTGTAGGAACAATGTTGTTTTGAATTTATTGAATGAAATCATTTGCTAATTGTTGAAAAGAAGTGATAGAATAAGAAGGCAAAGAGCAATACCATTGTAAAGCCTTATCTCTTAGTGTTCTTGTAAACAATTTTGCAAGCAATCTTTGATCATAAGAAAAATTAGTACACAAGGTTTGAAATGTTTTGACATGTGTGAAAGGATCACCTTTTCCATCATAAAGTTCTAATTAAGAGACCTCAACATTCTTAGGTTGAATGACTAACAATATCAAGAGAAAGTGGGCTCGCAACATCAAATGTGGAGATACTAAACTTGGATTGACTCATGGAGGCAATTTGTTGTTGTAAGGAGGACACAACTTGAACAAGATTGTTAATGGTCACTTCGGTAGAAGAATTGGTGTTAGACATGGTTGATTGAGAAGGTGGTGTGATGTTATTGAAGAAAGGCATGGATTGAGAATAAGGTGGTGGGAAATTATGATAAGTAGGCATAGGTGATGATTGAGTAGTAAAAGGGACACTTAAAGGAGGAATAAAATTGTTGAATGAGTTTCCCCCTTGTGTCACACTGATTGGTTGAGGGATAATAGGAATATTTATGGAAGACATAGGTAAAGATGGAGAATTAAATGAAGAATAGGGATTTTCCCATGACTAATTATTGTAGGAATGATATTTTGAGTTTAATTTAGCTATTCTTTGTACACAAATTTAACCCTTGTCATAAATTGAAATTGCTTGCACATATAACCTAACCGAATCTCTTTGACTGGGTTATCCCATTGGGTTTACATTTGGGCCTCAAATCATTCTTGTCATTATAGAGTCCTTTCTTAATCACATCTCTATTTGTATGCCCACTCACATAGCAAGAATATAGGAAGTTAGGGCTCAAAACCATAAGCCTTTATCATACTTTTCTTCACTTCCTTAGATGCATTCACAATATAATTGACTATTAGGCCTTGTCGTGAGGCCCAAAGGAAAAAAAAAATAGACAAAGAAAAAGTGAATGATATAAAAAAAAAATAAAGATTACATTACAAATGTCTAGATATAAATACAATAAGAAGAATACTGACACACATTTAACAACTAGAATCTATCCTCAAGGCCCCATAATGATGCAACACAAGGTTGAACATCATCCAATAAACCCAACAAAGAGTTTATATACGATTTACATCATATATCCTTTACAAAGGTACAAGATACATATTACATTATTGAAGAATATACATATGAATGTTGGTTACATTACAATGGATCTTCAAGATACAAATCTCCAATAGTTCCATGATGGAATGATTACATGAATCTGGTACAATAATAATTGTCTTCAATCTTCTCACGAGCCTCCTTGATCATGAAGAAAGACAAAACAAAACTAAATGGGTGTGAATAGCACTCTACCCAACCATGTCGTACCATAAGGTCCACCCCCCATACTAGAAGGTATCAACTAGACCCACAAGGTGGAAACAAAACATACAAGGGTACGATCATGAATCACAAAAGAATCAACAAAGCTATACATACAAGAGACTCATAAGAGAATCAATAAATAAGAATACACATGAGGCTCACAAATGAATAAAAAAATAGAATACACATAAGGCTCATAACAAAAACATCACAGGAGACAACATTAAACCACTTACTTCCAAAGGCTCAAACAATCCAAAGAAGAATAACAAAACATAAATTACCACTAGGTAGTAATAGGGAAGAGTGTCATCACTAGGTTGTCATGAGTTACCCTAGTAGGTCTTCACTACTTCCCAACCCCCATCGTGGGTTACCCTAATGACCTCTCCTGACCCCCGACTAATGGGTTAACCTAGCTTGATCACACTTCACCTAGTTGGTGTTGCTCAATTCCACCAACCACTCCAGGTCTATCTTTGCTCAAAGACCTCCAAGTCCTTCTCAATCTCTTCTAGGACTTTCTCTTTGCCAATCTCTAAGTGTTTGCAACAAGTTTTTGACCAGGAACCCTACCATTTCAAAGTGCCTCCCATATGCTCAATCTTGCTAATTTGACAACTTATCAATTTCACCCCCATACTATTGTGAGTCATTGCAGAGGTATGCAGGTGAAATTTACCATGGAATGAATTAAATTTGGTCCATTTGTGGTTTTTCATTCACTATCTTTCTTACTGATTTCACCAATTTTCCTATAAATAGGGATACAAGGAATGAGCCCCTATTAGGCCTCCAAAATCCGGTTTTCAAGGGTTTTGAGGGAATCAGTCCAAAAGGCCCTACAACAAGTTTTTTTTTTCTTTAAACACTCACCCAACCCTAAGAGATTTTATTGGTTTTAGTCTTCCAACTTTCCGTACAATGCCCTAACCCAAAAATGAGGGCTTTGAAGGGTTTCTATGCCTCTAACCGGCAATGACTGATCAATTTAGTGAAATGAGAATCTAAATGTCTTGTCAAGGTTTCTCCTTGTAGTGTCAACTCTATATGGACCTCATGAACCTCTCCAATTTATTTGGCTAAGTTTTTGTGTCCACCTCTACACTATGCACTCAATTTTCACCCTGTCTTCTCTAGCCGAGTTGCTCCTGGACTCGCCTAGAACAAGGTGGTAGCCATGTTAATCTCTACTTCCAGAACCTATCCCCACATATTTACACTATAAAATGGGTTTCCTTCTATGTCCAATAGGCCATGATTGTAGCACAGAGGGATTTTATGGGGAAACCATTTTACAAGAATTTGCTATTTACAAGCCAAAACTAGCTGTTTGGAAACAAAACAATGAAAATAAAAACTCACACTAACTACAAAGCATGAAATGAAATAAATAGTACTGAAATATACCAAAGAACTACAATCCAAAACTGGATCAATGGATTCAATCCATTAGCATTCACATTTTATGCAAAATAAGCCAAAAACAGTGATAACAGTTTGAAAATGAGTAGTTTCAGATTGTTAATCATATGAAATCAAACTTTCAACCTTGGTAACCATGCAAGAGGAGGTTTAAATAGGCTTCCCCATGTGTGGAGGCATTCTAGTGCATTTTACTATCCCTAACTCCACCGCTAAGCTCCTTTAGGACAAAAGTTGTCATGACAACTTTTACAACTTTCCACATTTTGCTTTGCCAACATAAACAACCTATTACAAGTCATTAAACAAGACTTTTTAAGAATTAATAAGACCATTCTAAACCTCTCTAATGATCACACCAAATTATGCCACTTTTGACCATCAAGAAGGTCACTTCAACTACTCAAACTACTACCTATTCACAAAGTACAAACCTAGGAAGAAAATCAACTCAACTAGGCCTACACTTGACTCAAATCAAACATCACACACACACCTTGGACCCTCCTAAAGTATTTATTAGGAACCTGACTTGGCTAAGGTAAGTACAAGCCAAAATTATGGAAGGATTATGAGCCTAAGTCCTAGGTGCTCTTGCACCACTGACCCCCATACAAACACTAGTGGACCACACCAACCTCTCGAAAGGACAAGATTGGTGGAAGCCATTCCAGACCCTTCTCTACTTACCCGAAACCTATATGAGTATTTGCAGGAAAAAGAGGCAACAAAGAATTATCTTTATTAATGTGTACTAACTACCCACCCAAGTTCATTAATTAGGTTTTCACTTGATTACAAACTCTCATTGAGTTACCCTAGCAACCACTTTGGGTCTCAACCCCCAATGAAAGCCACTCCTTTTTTACTTGCTCCTAGGAATCCAAAATAAAATACTAGGCCAAGACACCCAAAATACAAGGTGACAAGGTTCCAACCATAACAAGGCTTAGCCCATTTGCTATAAAATGATAACAATCCAGATGGTTCAAGCATCAAGGAACAATGAACCCATGCAAGGCACCAATCACATCACATTCAAAGATGAAGAGAACAAGCACAAAATAACTCTAGCTTTGTCCTAGCCTCTAGAATATGAATGCATTTAAACAACATAACCGTATATCAATAAACATAGACAAGAACAAGCAGATATAGAGTCTCATAATGCCAAGCATAATAGATTTCAATCTTACAACAATACCCAAGAGACCAATCTAATTTCTATTCCCCATTAATTCACTTTTAACATTAATTCCCAATTGTAGACATCTAAAAATGGTCAACGCTTGTGGAGTCATACTTTAACATTTGCGCATTGCCTTATTTTAGGGTTCTTGCATTGCATTAACATTTCTTCTATGTTGCGCACTTGGTCTTTATCATTTGCGAGCATCAAGTCCTTCTTCTGCATTCCTCATTTTTCTTGCTTTTGAATTAGGTCTTGTCAATAGCAATCTTCAGTCATGATTTTGGTCAATCTTATCCTATCACATCATGGTGCATGCTCATTTATCATCATTTTGGACATCATCAATCCTAATCGATGATAGAATTAGGGTTTTTTCCTCTTGTCAGCCTTGTCATTTTGCGATCGATTCATCATTGATCCTTGTCCTTGCCAGCCTTGTCATTTTGCGATCGATTCGCCATTGATCTTTTTCCTTGTCAATCTTGTCATTTTGCGATCGATTCATCATTGATCCTTGTCCTTTTCAATCATGTCAATTTGGATCGATTAGTCATTGTTCCTCATCAATTGGTGCCTATCAATTTGATCTCCTTGTCAATCTTGGTCAATTTGTCATTGATTTTTGTCAATTAATCTCAATCATTTATCAACATTGGTCCTTTGTCAATCAGAATCATGATCGAACCTACATTAATTTCTTGTTGTCTTGACCTAATTCCTTGTCCTCTTATTTCTATGGTTTTATGATTTGTTCATTTAATCCTTTTCTTCTTCTTTGTGGGTTAAATAAATCTATTTATTTAGTCCTAGGTCTCTTTCATGATTTAATTAATGGATGAAAACCTATTAATTAATTCACCTAATTTCTATTTCATCTTTTTCCTCAATTTTCTAATTTGCTAATTTCTCCTAATTCCTAATTTCTATTTCTCCTATTTTCTTTAATTTTTCTAATATTTCCCATAATTTCATTCCCTCATTTTCTCCTATGTTTATGCTTCTACTTGCCATAATTTGTCATAATTTGTCATGCATTTTGCATAGCAACTTGTCATAATTTGTCATAATTTATCATACTCCTTGCATAGAAAATTGTCATTTGTCATAATTTTGCCATTCTTGATTTGAATTTCCTTTCAAATCTCTTCATGCTAATCATGTCCTCTCTCCAATTTGTCTATAAATTGGATGAGTTTCTTCAATCAAAGGAGATCAATCAATCAAGGAATCAATCACATTTTCAGAATCAATCACATTTACAATCAATCAACCATGCTTCTAGTATCCTTGCGCTATCAAAATCAATCTTGCTTCATGTTTTTGCACTTGTAGGTGAGATCCACACAAATCCGCTATTTGGAGGGGAAAGAAGAACAATGGAAGTCAATTGAAAGAGGCATTGGTGATGATTTTTCATTTATTTTGAGTGTCTTGTTTTCAATTCTTCTATTGATTGTAATAGGATTTTTTTTCATTGAAATTTAGCTTTATGGTTAGCTAATATTTATTGCTTTGATGCATTCCATTTTTCTAGTTACATTTTTTGGTGAACCAAAAGCTATGATGGACTAAAGGCTGCAAACAAGATGCATGATGCTCATGAAGATCCTCAACATTGTCAAGATCAAAGGTGGAAAGGGAAACTGGACATCAGGGACAATAGGATATGAAGGGTAATGACAGGGGTTTGATAGGATGATGGAACAATGAAGGACAAAAGGATATGAAGGAGGAAACCTGCCCCCAAGTGTGGTATGCAAGAAGTTCATAGATTACGCATGACACCTATTTGCTAGGTTTTCATCATGGTACTTGCCCAAGGCACCTGTTTGCCAGGTTTTCACCAGTGGATGAATTATTTTTGCTTTACTTTTTTTTTTCAATTTTTCACTTTTTTTTTTTTTTCATTCTATTTTCTGCATTTAAGGTTTTTCTTTGGTACTAATTCTCTATACAACATCTTGGTGTTACGTGTGATGAAGACTAAAAATGCAACTACTAATGAATCTTATGCAGGACGCAGTCAAAGACTCACATTAAAACATCTTGCTTGTGATTTTTAAAGTAGTTACATATTTTATTTCTTAAAGGTTAATGAACACCATGCATGCTTTGTCTATTTTTAATTTGATTGCATGTTTTAACCCTTAGAACTGGGTTTGCAACTGATTTGCTTGGCACTTCGCACAGGCATTGGTGAGAGGGAACAACCCAAAGTGGTGACGAGATAAAGCCAAGCTCTTCCGAACCACTCTAAATAATTGTGGATGCAACGAAAGTTGTAGACAACAGGTGTTGGAATGGTATTGCAACGATTTAATCACTGGATCAATACCCACCTGAATGGATGCCCTTACTAGAATCTCTTATTTTTAGATGCCAAAATCCTTCTATCTGTTGGCTCAGGCATTGTGATACACGCATGTTGAAGACACCTCTCATGTACTCCTCAGTTAGAGATAGCAAGTTCTTGGGAAGTGATGCCCCTTGAACTCAAAGCTTGGTATGCCTGAGAAGTGAGTACACTATAAGGGGGAGCCAGTGCTACCAAGCATCTAGCTATCCAGCTGAGTGTTGTATTTTGATTAGAGGATTCAATAGATATTGCCCTTGCCAGCCATAGGATTTGTTGTAAATGTGCTTGAATGTCTTGAGTCAAAGTCAAACAAACATTTTGTCTTCTGTGATTGTCAAAGGTTAAATTAAAAACAAACTTTCAAAAGTGCTCATAATCAACTTGGATTTTCAAAATCAACAACCTTCAACTCAAAACACAATCCGAACAAAAGTCCAAATTTGTCCAAGTATTCATCCAACAAAGTTCAAAACATGGCTTTCAAACACATTGAAATAAAAAAACTTTGTCTCGACATTCATGTCACTTTAGGCTAGGTTTTGCATAGTCCAACTTAGGTTCTAAGGCATATTGTCATCTCCTTTCATTTTAGTCCTTTTCATTGCAAGCATCCTCATTTTGCACTTAGGTCCAAAATCATTTCCCTAAGTTTGCATTTCGTTGTCATATCCAAGTTAGATTTCCATTTAGGTGGCATTCCTGCATTATCCTTGTCATGCTAAAATTAGGTCTTGCCTAGGTTGTATTTTTCATATTCCAAGTCATTGGTCTTCGCATATCCTTGTCATTGTATTGTCATCTTGTCTTGGCCTCATCTTGTCATATCATATCCTTAGATCATTTTCATGTCATATCCTAAGTCATTGTCATAATCATTGCCTTCTTGCATTTAGTCTCAAAAATTTGGTTTGTCAAACTTGAAAAATCAAAACTTTGGATGATACCCTAAGTTGTTGTTCGGGAGTCTTGACCTTGTCTAAAATTTGTCCTTTCATTAATATCATTTTTGTCAAACCTAGCTTAGTATCCAAGCATATAGGTGAGACATTGTTAGTTTTTCCTATTGTCATTTGGTCCTTTGTCCTTTAAGGTCTTGACTTCATTTCAACTTCCCAAGGTTGAGTCTTTAGGTTTGCATTCCAAAAAGTTTGTCAAAATCTTCAAAAACAACAAAAACATAGGTTGCATTCTTGCCATAGATTGCATTTTCATTTATTTAGGTTGCATTTAGTTGCATATCATACATCATCATTTTAAAATCACAAAAAAAAAAAAATCCCATTAGTTGCATTGCATAGTGACATGTTTGTTGAAATGAGGTCTCAACCTTCTTACGAAGCCATGTCATCACAATTGAGAAATCAATCATGTCAATCCAATCTCTACATGTCTCAGAACTTGGATCAAACTTATCATGATGATGTAAATTTCCAAATACAAAAACTAGAGGAGAAACTAGCTCAAGAAAAGGAGATTTTGGAACAAAAAGTGAAAAACATTGAGAAGAATAGATCATAAACATCCAAAATGTTTCAAAAATTTCTAGGTTGAAATCCAAAGATTGAGCCAATTGATGTAAGATCTCTTATCAAACAATCAAACATACCAGATCTCCTCTCACAAATAGAGATGATGAAACAATTTCAAGAAAAGAGACAACAACATTATGTGCCTTCACAACAAGAACAAGAAGGTGTTTACTATCAATTAGATTTTCAACCATCACAACCAATTGTTCAACAGTTTGAGTATTTCCAATAGACGCAACTAATGGTCCAACATATACAACCAACACAACCAATGGTCCAATTTCAACAATATGTCCAACCAACTATACAATGTCATCAACAAATAGTTCAACCAATGGTGGAATATCAACAAGTTCAATCAACATATCAATGTCAACAACTACAATCACAAATTCACAAACAAAGGTTGCAACATGCACCATGCCAAATTTTGAACATGTCAAACCAATTTGATCAACATCTAGTTCAAAATAAAAACATGACATCAGACCAGAACCAACTCCTTTCCCAACAAGTTCAAATTCCAGATACAACCATGTCAAAACCTCGAAAGAAAGGTGGCCTTATTGCAAGAATATTAAGGAAATTACCATGTGAGTTCTTTGAGGAAGATCAAGATAATACACTTATGTCTAGCAATGCCTCATCCCCCCGCAAACAAATTGACTCTCCAGTGGCATCTATCCCTACACCTTTAGAAGTTTCACAAGAACCTTCCATATTGTCCTCATCAAACAATACACGCAAGGATAAAATGATCCAAGGGCTATCCATAATTGATTGCCAAGATAATCCAATTCATGATGCACATCCTTGTCATGTTTCAGAAATACAAGACCCAATGCCACCATGCACTTTATTTCCATTACCTGTTTTAGAGGACCCCATTCGAAGTCCCTCTTCCTCATGTTCAAGCATTGATTCCTTATCAGAATCCATCACAAATGTTCAAAGTGCATTTCCTTCATGCCAAAACATTGATTCCTTGTCAGAATCCCCCATGCATATCCAAAGTCCAACCCCGTGTCAAGAGAATAATTTAGAGCATGAAGAAACATGTCTTAAAAAATATCAAGATCAAGATCCCAAAACCTTATCATCCCATCCAATTGTTGACCAGGATCTCATCTTCCCAGAAACTCATGATGATTCCCCTATTCTTGTCCATCTTATCCAAAGTCCTATTGACACTCCATTCCCCGAGCAAGATCAAGATATCCCAGTCCATCCAATCCCAAACGATCCCCTTCCATTTCATGAAAACAATGTCCTTTCAAATCCCATTTACATTCCACTTCCTAAGAAAGATCAAGATATCCCTTCCATCCTTTCTGATGATCCCATTAAAAGTCCAGAGCAAAGCAACTTTAAAGAGGATTCCAATGACCTTCCTCCTTGTCAAGATCAAATTATTCCTTTAAATCATCCACAAGATCCTTTTGTTCCTCCATCTCCTTGTCTTAATGCTCCATATACACTCCAAGATCGCATTTCTTTTGATGATCCCATTATTTCTCTCATTCCATCTCTTGAAGAGCTTGTCATTGAACCATGTCCCCCTCATAATCCTAGTCCCCCTCATGATCCTAATCCCCCTCATGATTCTAACATGGTGCAAGATGTTCATGAACCCTTGACATGCATAATGGGTTCTTCCACTTTGGTGCAATCTGATCCACTTCAAGATCTCATTATTTCTCTCATATCATATCCACCTCATAATGGACTCACGTCTTCTTCCAAAAGAAAAGAGTATCCTACAAGTCAAAATATTCATAAAGGCAAAGGGGTAGACCTTCATGAGAAAGAACCCCTCCATATCAAAGAATATCTTAAGGGTCATGGCCTCAATGAAATTCCTCAAGACGTGGGTACCCCTACTAAATCCAACATCCCTTCAAAATCCAAACATATCCCTTCCCCATCATACTTTCCATCCATCTTAGGTCCTTATATTCCTTCATCCTCTATGCAAGGTCAAAAAAGGCACACATCCTTGAGTAAATTTCATCAATCGAAAAGAACTCCATTTCATTCATATCCATCCATGCATTCCTTTCCCCCTCCAAGCAATTTGGATGCCAAGCAGAAAAGTCATAAGTCTAAAAATCCACATGTATTCAAGGACCAACATGTCCAATCTAATCAACATGTCAAAGCAAAGAAAAATATGATCCAAAAAGAAAAGGAAAAATCCAAAAGGTCACAAAGGCCCATTGCTCAAAAACAAAAGTTAAAATATATATGGGTTCCTAAATCCCTTATGCCAGCCATGCACACCAAAGAACAAAAAAAGCATGAAAAATCCAAAACAATGTGGGTTCCTAAGCAGCTTCTTGAAGCACAAAAAGAAAAATCCAACTTGGCATCCAAAATTGATATTCCTCCATCCAAACCTTCCAAGTCTATTCCTCCACCACCTTCTTCATCCATTTTGAACCCTTATGTCCCAAAATCCATAGCCTTTCCTTCGTCAAAATCTCAATATCCAAAATACATTTTTCCTCCATCAGTCCATCACCCCTCAAGGTGTGTGCCAATGTCAATCTTGCCAACATTTCTATCCACTCAAGCACATTTCTTCCAATACCCTATCCATTATCCAATGCATATTTTTCATCCTCTGATCCCTTTGATCCAATCCTTTACATAAATCCTTGCCTTAGTTTCATCTTATTTTCCATGTCCTGATCCTACCAACGTCTTTGTGCATACTTTTAAAGGTCATGGTCCATTTTTTTTCAAGGCTACTATCCAAACAAAAATATGTTTGAGTCCTTCTTCCATCCCCTATCATGTGTCCATCTTCTATTGAAAAAGTCAAAAAAAAAAAGTGAAAAATTGAAAAAAAAAAAGACAAAAGAAAAAAGTAAAGCAAAAATAATTCATCCACTGGTGAAAACCTAGAAAATAGGTGCCTTGGGCAAGTACCATGATGAAAACCTGGCAAACAGGCATCATGCGTAATCTATGAACTTCTTGCATACCACACTTAGGGGCAGGTTTCCTCCTTCATATCCTTTTGTCCTTCATTGTTCCATCATCCTATCGAACCCCTATCATTACCCTTCATATCCTATTGTCCCTGATGTTTGGTTTTCCTTTCCACCTTTGATCTTGACAAGGCTGAGGATCTTCATGAGCATCATGCATCTTGTTTGCAGCTTTTAGTCCATCATAGCTTTTGGTATTTATCCATTTGCTTATTACAACCTTTCATCCATATTCCCTAGCTTATTGCAACTTTCTACCACTATCCCTTAGCCAATCCCGACCTTCAGTCCATGTCCCTTATCCATTCTTGGTCTTGCTTATCGTATCCATATCTTATCACTATCCATACACTCTTTTTCATTCCTCAATCTTGATCTGACATAAGGACGCAAAATTTAAACATGGTTTCAAAAACCTCTTGACATGTCTCTCATGCCATGTTCCTGCTTTACATTGTCATATCCAGTCTCTTGTCCCATCACGCAATAGCCCTTGAAAATTGCATCTGTATTGTCTCCATGATAAAAGGCCTTTGTCTTCCCTCTATCCACCAACATTTTAGCAAGCCTATTTATTTGCCTGTCATATTCCTTGCCTTGCTAGACACTGGAGGCAAAATCATAAAAATCATATAATGTCCTAAAAAAATCCAAAAAAAAAAAAAGTCAAATAATGTCTTGAAAAAAATTCCAAAAAAATCAAATAATGTCCTGAAAAAATCTCTAAAAATCAAATAATGTCTTGAAAAAATCCCTAAAAAAAGTCAAATAAAGTCCTGAAAAAATGAACAAAAAAATTGTAAAAAACTCGAAATTACTAAAAAGTGAAAAACATCAAAATCCAAAAACAATTCCTTTGGCATTTTGCATTTTATCAATAAATGGTCCCCTTTGTGCATAGACAGATTGTTGAGCATACATCCAACGACAATCAATCAAACATTGTGCTTTAATGAAATCACGCATTAACAGATGAACTGTTCAACCAAGCAAGCATTCAACCTGATCACAGTTGACACATCAATCAAAATAGCATCAACATTACCATTGGTCCTTGTCAATATTATCATGGGTCTTATACAGGGTGTGGTATACTCGAAACCAGACTGTGTCCTGTCTTAGATGGGGTACTGCATTCCCTAGAACCAGATAGCATGATCATTCTTGTTTTCCACTTTTGACAATGATGATCATACTGTTTTTTTGACTTGGTTGAATTTGTGCGTCTTATCTTTTTACTGATTTATCTTTGGCTTCGATCATGTTCCTATGTTTCTTGATGATGTTACTGAGTGATTTAGAGTGACCGGGATGGTTCATGGTCCCTTTCCTTTTTTGTTGTGTTTACTGTTTGTGGAATGTTTGTCACAAACTGGGGCAACTATATCATTGGGTGTCTGTGATAAGTATGTTCTCTTTGTGAACACCGCACATACCTTGACCCTTAATGTATGCACCCTAGGATGCTTCACTCATTCCTTGTGTGCGATGTGTCTATCTTTTGAAAAAGGGGTTGCGTTACAGCTCTGGCCTTCAATGCCATGATGCTCTGCATCCGCTTTGCTACAATAAATAAAGGTTCTCACCTACTTATGTGCATTTGTGAAAGCAAGTTTTCCTTCATCTCTAACTTTCCTCTATCTAATTTCTTCCGTCAGTCTTGGCTATTGTGCCTTCCAATGCTTGTTCTTTGTGCATCCGACCTTCGATTTTTGATCCGTTCGAACCTATCATTTTCTGTCATTCTTATTGATCACTTGGCCTCTTTTCTGGATTTTTCCAGCCAATTCCTTGAGGGGGCATGCATATGTCATTGTTATTGTCTAGGGCATTTTCATTATTATTCTTTGAAACAACTCTTAGAATCACATTGTCTCAAAGAGAGGCAAAAATGTAGACATCTAAAAATGGTCAATGCTTGTGGAGTCATACTTTAACATTTGCGCATTGCCTTATTTTAGGGTTCTTGCATTGCATTAACATTTCTTCTATGTTGCGCACTTGGTCTTTATCATTTGCAAGCATCGAGTCCTTCTTTTGCATTCCTCATTTTTCTTGCTTTTGAATTGGGTCTTGTCGATAGCAATCTTCAGTCATGATTTTGGTTGATCTTATCCTGTTGCATCATGGTGCGTGCTCATTTATCATCATTTTGGACATCATCAATCCTAATTGATGATAGAATTAGGGTTTTGTCATCTTGTTAGCCTTGTCATTTTGCGATCGATTAATCATCGATCCTTGTCCTTGTTAGCCTTGTCATTTTGCAATCGATTCAACATTGATCTTTGTCCTTGTCAATCTTGTCATTTTGTGATCGATTCGTCATCAATCCTTGTCCTTTTCAATCATGTCAATTTGGATCGATTAGTCATTGTTCCTCATCAATTGGCACCTATCAATTTGATCTCCTTGTCAATCTTGGTCAATTTGTCATTGGTTTTTGTCAACCAATCTCAATCATTTATCAACATTGGTCCTTTGTCAATCAGAATCATGATCGAACCTACATTAATTTCTTGTTGTCTTGACCTAATTCCTTGTCCTCTTATTTCTAGGGTTTTATGATTTGTTCATTTAATCCTTTTCTTCTTCTTTGTGGGTTAAATAAATCTATTTATTTAGTCCTAGGTCTCTTTCATGAATTAATTAATGGATGAAAACCTATTAATTAATTCACCTAATTTCTATTTCATATTTTCCCTCAATTTTCTAATTTGCTAATTTCTCCTAATTCCTAATTTCTATTTCTCCTATTTTCTTTAATTTTTCTAATATTTCCCCTAATTTCTATTTCTCCTATTTTCTTTAATTTTTCTAATATTTCCCCTAATTTCATTCCCTCATTTTCTCCTATGTTTATGCTTCCACTTGCCATAATTTGTCATAATTTGTCATGCATTTTGCATATCAACTTGTCATAATTTGTCATACTCCTTGCATAGCAAATTGTCATTTGTCATAATTTTGCCATTCTTGATTTGAATTTCCTTTCAAATCTCTTCATGCTAATCATGTCCTCTCTCCAATTTGTCTATAAATTGGATGAGTTTCTTCAATCAAAGGAGATCAATCAATCAAGGAATCAATTACATTTTCAGAATCAATCACATTTACAATCAATCAAGCACACTTCTAGTATCCTCACGCTATCAAAATCAATCTTGCTTCATGTTTTTGCACTTGTAGGTGAGATCCACACAAATCTGCTATTTGGAGGAGAAAGGAGAACAATGGAGGTCAATTGAAAGAGGCATTGGTGATGATTTTTCATTTATTTTGAGTGTCTTGTTTTCAATTCTTCTATTGATTGTAATAGGATTTTATTTCATTGCAATTTAGCTTTGTGGTTAGCTAATATTTATTGCTTTGATGCATTCCATTTTCCTAGTTACACCAATAACTCAAATTCAAAAAAATTAAATAAAAATAATCTATTCCTACTTACCCAATAAAAATAGCATTTCATTATTCATTCATTTGTGATAACATAATACATTAATAAATTGATAGCCTAACTTTGACATTGACATAAAAGAACAACAATACATTAGTTCTTTCATACTACCTTATCTTTTACCCTACACTAATCAATTTTAGTTAGTTTCAATTGCATATACCAAACTAAACCAATCTAGAGATTTTACAAATAACCCAACAAATCAATTCACATCACAAGGCCTCAAGAAGGAAGAAAATAGCCCAACAAAACTAAATTCACACCAAATACAAAACTAATTTCATCTGTCAAAACATTATTTTACAAGTATTGAAAACTAAAGCATACATATTTTTCTTTTATTATTACTCCAATATACCTTTACTTAACAAATATAAATCTCATTGATTATTTTTTTCTTTCTATCCATGTATATCCAAGTACCATTACAATAAGAAATGAAACTAAATTAATCACAATACAATTATATTAGACAAAATCAATTGATTTATTTCCAAGACAACACTATATATATATATATATATATATATATATATATATATATATATATATATATATATATATATATATATATATATATATATATATATATATATATATATATATATATATATATATATATATATATATATATATATATATATATATATATATATATATATATATATATACAACGAGTGAGATACAAAAGAAATAAAAAAATAGATTTTAATAAACTTGTTTATTTTATACATGTACGAACTAAAAGAACCATGGTTTGTGGTGCCCATGATTGTGGGTTCCATACTCATGGTCCCATGGGCTATGGCTTCCCATAATCATGGGTCACCATGGTCTGTGGCTTGCCACAGTCATGGCTACCACAACTATGGTGGCCACAAGGGGGGGAGTCATGGGTAGAGCTTCAGTTCACCACGCCCCCATACATAAAGAAATAAAATTTAAACAAAATATATTTTTTTAACAATTAACTCTGAGCATTAAAAAAATTACCGACTGGTAGAAACAGAACATACAATTATATATATATCAAAAAACAAGCATGCATGAATCAGAGAACTTCCCAAGTATAAACTAAATAATTTCATAATGCCCAATACACATATCATAGTTAAAATCCGATATAACTCCATCATATTTAAATGAAAATAAACATGAACAAATTTAAACTTGCATATCCTGGATCATAGATTAATTCTTTTCTTTGGAAATAAAAATTCAAGAGACTAAAATAAAAAAATCTCTCTAAATCAACCTATTTCATCTCATTTCCTCATTTCAGTGAATCAACACATTGATTTACAATTCGATCAAGGATAAATTTAACATGTAAAAGATAGAACCAGAATTTCCCTACCTTTTTAATGTTGTCCAAAAAAGAGAATAGAGCAGAAGCACCAATCGTGGGGTTCCAAAACAGTGAGCTCCAATCCAGAATTTTCAAGCAATTCTCCCCAAATTCATTTTTCCAAAAGCCATAAACTTTTTTCAAAAAATTAATGGGAAAGCCACCAGAAAACAACCCCCTCCAATTATTTTCAAAATCAATAGATATGTTTTTTCCCAAAATGTAACTCCCATACACGTGCAAGAATCTCAATTAATTACATGCCATTAATTTCTTTATTTTAGTAACCGCTTCACATGCAAATAGAATAATTAAATATTAATCATTTTATTTCTATTTAATTTTTAAAATAATAAAGTAATAATTACATTTTAATAGATTTTTTTTTTGATCGGTAATTGGCCGAAGCCTGAATAGCTTTTGACTGGAGCTATGAACCAGTGGGGACATAGTAGGGGGCCCCATCCCCATTACATATCTTTTGAATTATTATTATTACTATTATGTTTGATTGGATTGACCCCAAGACCTTCCTCATCCTATGGAAGGCCAAGAGTCACAACTTAGAATTCCACTTCAGATGTCCCTATTGGGAATTGAACTTGGGTCTCCACAGTGAGAACCTAGTGTTTTAACCAGTTAAGCTCAACCCCTTGGACACATTTTAATAGATTATTACATGAGTAATGAAAATACTTAATTTAATATTTATAATTTTCTATTTAATTAGTCTTTCCAATTTAGATAAATAGTTTAAGTCCTTAACCTTCTCAATTAATAAGTCAAATGAGGCAACTATAGTAAATTATTAATTAATTAACCTTTAAAACACAAATAGATGATGTTATAAATTCCCTTAATAATACTCTCTTCAAATTAATTAAATTAATTAAATAATTTAAATCTTTAAGTTCCACAATTTTCAACTTATTTATTAATCAAATAGGGACATCCAAATATCATCAAAATCTAATACTAATCTTTTTCATAAATATAAGATAATTATTATACTACACATGGGAGTGGCCAAATACAACAAATCAAAACACAGAAGACTAATCGGACTAACAACTGACATGACCAAACAAACACTAATAAGGATACCTGACAGGGGACTTGTTCCATAGGAATGATGGTACAATAGGTCTGACTGATATCTCCCTTTTCCAATTTATCATTGGGTTGTAGAACATGCTCAGACCTCAAGATTCAGGTAGAGTTGATGCTTGGTACCTACAGTTGCATAAACAAACCGTCGAACATGTGCATATAAACCATATAACAACACATCATGAAAAGGGAATGGAAATGACGTAGCTTGCCATTCTAGAGCAGTGCAACGCTTTTCCCCTTCACCCAAATATATTAGAGAAGCAGTGTACATCTAATCAATATGCATAGATAAACACCAAGAAACTCATAAGTAAGCCATCACAATTAACCAACTACAAAACATGAATAACATCTAATAAGAACATCATTAACATTCTCATATCAAACCATCATAGACATCGACAAGTAAATCATCATTTACTATCATATAATAACACCACAAATTACATCATTATTGCAATGAATCATAAAGCACAAAGTATGAATATCACATAGGAACCAAAAATTCAAAGACAAACATCACAACCAAAACCAAAACCAACCAACACCAAAATAAGGATCGAACCACACACAACACAAATCACAAGGTTTGACAAGCCAAAAGAGAGAGGGGCACTACATTAACTGTAATTCTATGAAATATTATGCATACTACAAATTTAGGAGCCAAACCTATTTGTTTTAGGAATTATATCTCGTGCTTCAAGTGATCAATTATTAACACAAGAATTTAGAATTTCTAAGAATGGTACTCTTAAGTTCACTTTAAATGAATCTAGAATCTACTAGGAGATGAATGAATTCTCTACTAATTTGGTCAATTTTTGTATCAATCAAAATTATTCTCTACTCATAATTGCTATTGCTTGAAAATAAAACCTACATTATTTTGTTAAAATTTCTTAAAGGACATTGAGTAGGGGTAAGGAATGAGATTCACATATACATATATGGTGATCTTAAAATAATAGGTTACAAACCTAGGACACTCAAAAAATCCAAGCAACCCCAAAACAAATTGCAATCAGCTTTGAACTAAGATACTTTTGAGCCCTCTATTTGAATGTATGCCTTTTATTGAAGGTAATATACATGTAGCCTTCGAGCGAAGGTCAAAATCAAAATATTTTAATGAATAAAATAATAACTTTTCTTGAAGGTTACCTTCGAGTGAAAGCATTATTTTAAATTTATAAAAAAACCTTTATAAGCTCAAAATGATAGTTATATTGTTATTTTGAGCTACTTAATGAAGGTCTACATGTGAGATAACTGACAATGACAAAACAAAAGAAATAGCTTTGCAAAACTTGAGACAATTGATAACCACCTCAACTGCCACATCAACTCTCTATAGCTTCAAGCAAAGGCAACATCAGTTCCCAGATTGGTGGTTATTTTCTATCTCTAATTTCACACTCTTTTTCATTTCTTTCAAACCATTGTTTTTGTAGCATCATAAAATTGTCTCTCCTATAATTTCGACTTTATTTTAGGTCCTCACCTATGTGAATGCGTCTCCCTACTTTATCAAGACCTCACTCTATGATTTTATCCTAAGTCTCCCTTTGTTTCAGCCCACATATTGCCTTGTGACCCTATCCAAGCCCTAAAATAGGACAGGATAGGGGTGTGGCACCCTGGTCTCTCTGGGATAGGGGCATGGCACCCCTATCCTCCCCCTTTAGGGTGGTCTTAAGATGGGTCCATCCAGCTCTTTAAGCATAATTTGTTCTTCAGGGATTTAAACTCCTCTTTGTCGGCCTTCGATGGGAAGAAAATGAATCCTCTTAGGTATGTATAAAAGGAGATATAATTTCTTCATTAAATATACATGAAATACATAAGATATACATGAATAAGTGAAACTCAAGCAAAAGTTCTCCAACAAGCATCCATCAAGTTCTTCATGTCTTTTTCATTCATCCATTGGAGAAATATTACAACATTCATTTGCAACCATGTGTGTGTGTTAGGTTTTTGTCATGTTACATGCCATTTCATGCAACACTTGTTATTACATTCAAGAAGCAAAGCAATCATCATCAATCAATTGCAGATCTACAAGGTATACATTTCCATCATTTACATTTAAGCAATTATTTTCTTTCAAGATTGATTCCTCAACCAAGGTTTGATTGAGGCAAATCCCTATCCACAACCCTTCCTCCCTTCTTTTATGTGTGTAGGTTGTGGGTGCGCATATGTAATTGTAGGTTTGGGCTTCATTTGTAGAGATGGAAAAACCCTTTTTGGCACATGGATTTTTTGGAGGAACAAGTACACTTCCAACTTGGTCTCGATGAATTTTCTCCAAATTTGCAGGGTAGATCCATATCAGTCTAAATATCTCAGATCCAAAGTTACAACATGATCCTAGACTAGTAGCTCCTTGTTTAATCCATTTTTTCTTCATTTTCCTACATAGTCAACAAGTCAACATATCTATTTACAAAAGAGGGCGAATTGCATTCCAATTCTTGCAATCCACTTGGTATTAATATCCCTATTTTGCTAGGATCTAGATCTAGTAGATTTAAGCTCCTATTTTGAATGTAAAGTATCTCCCAAGTGAAAATCATCCGAGTGACTTCCTTTCTCTCTCCTAGGTGGGGAGTCACTAGGGTTCAATTTTCCACTTTACATTTTGGTGAACCCGACGTCTTCCACTTTAATTCAGATTTCTTATAGTTAGATTTGAATTATTGCAATTTTAATTACAAAATTTCATTTCCAAGATTGATCTTTTTAGAAAATTTAGAGGTTAATTGCATAAAACCCCTAATTTTTCATTTTGAAAAAATTAAGCTTGTGAAGTGTACCATTTTAGTTTCTTGTTTTAGATCTACTCATTATTTGAAAATTGCAATTCAAATTTGTCTTTTCATTCTGAAAATTAAGTGGTTAAAAATCAAAACCCTAATTTTTAAGAATCTCCTATTTTGACCTTTGACTACTAATTTGACTGATCTAGACATCTCCAAGTCAGTTGTTTTTTTGGATTCCGCAATAAAATTATAATTTCTATAACCTATGAAAAATTTTGGAAAAAGTTGGTCAGACCAAGTGCACTTTTCACTCAATCCCTAACTTTTTTCCCAAAATTTTGGGAGACAAAATTGACTATATTTTTCTGCTTAAATCCAGAAAATTTGCATACTTTATCAATTTTTACACCCCTTAAGGTCGAATACAAATTCAAATTTCCACACTCTTCAGTTTTAAATTAATTTTAATAAAAAGGTCTTAATTTTAGATCTTCTTTTCAAGTAAATTAAGATTTTAATTAAGAGACTCTCAATGGCAATTAATGCATTAGATTTATTTGCCCTTTCACACATGATTACATTATTTTTAACATATATTTATTACAATCATGTGTTTAATAATGGCTTCTTTCATTTCATGTTGCTTCTTTTCATTCATAACACTCGGTCATATTGTGTTGCTAGGGTTTCAAAGTCATTCTCTTTTCAAATTAATCTCAAAGCTTTCATGTATCATTTGTGTTGCATTACGGTGATTTTATTAACAAAATGCATTTCATATATTAATCACCTTAATGCTTTTGTATATCCCAACCCTAGAGATTATAATCCTTATACCTCTCCTAGGGTATCTTGTGTGAATAGTATTAGAGCTAATATTATAACCAATGATCTCTTTAAAAAAGAGAAAGCATTGGATAGTGATATAGACCCATCTTCTTCTCATACACATACCCTTGAGAAAGAGGGCAACATAAAAATATTAATCTTCTTACCTCTTTAGACCCTCCTTATTCTCCTAGGGCCTATCTTCAACACCAAAGTATATGTAGAAAGGATGATGTTATGCATTTTATTCATGATCTTTCCCCTCGGATGAAAATGAGTAAACATGAACCTTTAGATGATGAAGATGTTCATCCCAAATCTCCAAAAAAAGGATAAGAATGAAAAAGTAAAGAAGATTATCCTTTCACATGATATTCCTTCTTCATCTACAAATCCTTTTATTCCACCTTACACATCACATTTCAAAGAAATTCATGATCATATTCCTCCAACTTTCCATTTGGAACATTCTTATAGTCGTGGTTTTAATATAATAACAAAACAAGGTTTTAGAGGACAAGGAATTGGGAAATTTGAACAAGGAATTTGTGTTCCTATAAACACTCCTACGCAAGCTACCACAGAAGGCCTAGGAAGCAATACTCCTCTCTCTAAGGATCAACTCTATAGGCTTGAAAATTTTAAGAGTTATATTCAAAGGAAACAAATCAAAAGAGCCTTCAAAAATGCTTCTTCTTCAAAATTTCCTTTTTGCTCATTTCATCAAATCCATGATCATAATGCTGATGATTGCAATAATTTTCAAAAATCTATTCAAGATGGTATCGATAGTGGAAAAATTAGAATCGTGGCTAATAATTCTTCCTCTTCTAATAATTTTTCTCCTCCATGTCAAGAAAATGAATTAAAACACATTTGTCATCTTGAAATACTAGCTACAAGAATCTATTGGAGATTAAAATATGATAAGACTATTTCCTTTCCTCCTAAAAACAAAAATAAGAATCTTAAGCAAGTGAAAGATGAGGAATAATGCATTTCTTATGATTCATATTCACATTCTCTTGGGAAATGTCATGAATTTAAGAAATTTGTTCAAACGTAATATCATCATGCATGAATTTCTCTTACAATAGATCTAGTTGTCTTCCTTGACATGAACATAGTGCCTTAGCACTTCTTTCCTTTTCATGTTTCTCTTCACCCTATGACATAACTAGCCAGCTTAACTAGGGGCTCTTTATCATTTGTGGTGGTATTGTTTCAATTTTAAATACTTTGGGGTAGCAACATGAGGCTCACTTTTCTTCTTCTTCCTATTAATTTATCTTCATGCATTATTAATTATTAGATCTTATTTCTTGCATAGAGTTATTTTAATGTGAGCATATAATTATTCTTTGGATTTTCCTCCTTTCTTGAAGAGGAGCATATTTATGAGTAATGCACTTCTTCTCTTTCCTTCACTCTCTTAGAAAAATTACCTCTCCTATGGTTTCAGTTATTCATATGTATGATATGCCCCTAGCATGGAATGGTCTCTCCTGAGGCACATACCCTTCCTTGAGAGGATTGGTTCCATTATTAAGGCATATCACTCGAAAATGATCACCATTAGAAGATGTGTAATGTTTCTCCTTGTTCTTCTCGCTTGGGGGGAAAGCATTTCGCTTCTTTCTCTTTCTTTCTATCTTATTTATCAATATTTCATTTAGGGGTTGCATTTGTCATATGTGATTATTATTTCTTACAATGGTATATTCTTATGACTAATCCCCCTTGGGGAATATCTGATTCTTTTTCTCTCTTCTCTTAGAAGATTACCACTTCTTGAGATGTGTATTTTGGATATATTAATGTCTTTCCTTGCATGTGTTTATGTAAGTTCATTGTGCATTTGGTTATGTTTAATATCTCTCTAGAAGATTGTGTAATCTCTTCTCATTGTCTCTACACTTCGGGGGAAATGATTTATTTCTCTCATTTTCTCTAAGGATCCACTCTTTCCTATGTTGAGGATGGTATGGATTTTATTACTTAACATCATTCCTTGTGTGAAATTATTGTTGTTTTCTAAAGGGTTCTCTCTTATACAAGAGGTGTCAGTCCTTGACTACAACCTCTTTCACACTTGGTAACATACATATATAATGAATTTACCCATCCCCATTGAGTTAAATGTGAGTCATCCTTCATCAATAATCTCTTTCACCTAGCAATAGGAGGAAGGAATAAATTCTTGTTCTCTTTTGCACTTTGTTCTAGAAGATGCTATGATTTTCTAAGATAACTCCTCTTGGAGGTAGATGTCTTTTGAACAAATATCTCTTCTCCTCCAGGGATCTCATTTACACTTATAGCAAGATATCTCTTTTCAACTATCTTATCCTTTCTTGAAGAGTATTCCCTCTCTTGCTAAGATTTATGACATTGTTGCATAATGGGTATCTTCTTGGTCTTGAAGGAAAGTATCCTTGTTTTGCTTTCCTTAAGATATCAACATTAGACTATGTTGACATCTTAAGGGGGGAAGGGGGGCACCTACACTACTCCTTTTGTATTATATTTCTCTTGCACATTTTTTCCCTTATACAATGGATCATTCTCAAAACCAGAGGGAAGCCTCTTAGAGTGAGATGTCGCTACTTTTCTCTTATACAGTGCGTCATTCTCAGAAAAAGAGGGCAGCCTCTTAGAGAGAGATGTCACCACTTTTCTTTTGCACAGTGGGTCATTCTCAAAAAAAGAGGTAAGCCTCTTAGAGTGAGATGTTGCCAATTTTATTTTGTACAGTGGGCCATTCTCGGAACTAGGGGGCAACCTCTTAGAGCGAGATGTTGCCACTTTTCTCTTATATAGTGGGTCATTCTTGGAAATAGAGGGCAACCTCTTAGAATGAGATGTCACCACTTTTCTCTTGTACAATGGGTCATTCTTGGAACTAGAGGGCAGACTCTTAGAGCTAGATGTCACCACTTTTTCTTTTATATAGGGTGATTCTTCTTAGAACCAGATCATGGTCTCTTAGAGAAATATGTCACACCTTTCTTGATATTTGTACTATACATCTTATACAGGTTGTAGCATACTCAGGAATAGACTCCTATGAGGTTCTTAAAACCTCACTTGAACACACATGCACGAGGTTGAGTGGAACTAATGCTGTTCTCACCTTCCTCCCTTACATGGATCACCTAGACAGACTCTAGGGGATACTTTTCCATTTCCTTTTTTTCATGTATCACCTAATTCTAGGGGCAAGATGTCCATGGTTTCCTCCTATTTGTCCATGGTGTGTATTCATGTCCTCTCTCTCCTTCCTCTCATGAACCCATAATTTTACTATTGATGGTTCATGAATGATGTCAACTTTTCTCTTTTATGTGACTATTTGTGTTTATGTGATGGCATGGGTCTTTGTGTTTCAATTAGTTGTTGAGACATTGGAGTATCGAGGTCTCTTCAGCTAGTTGATGTATGGTCTTGTGTGTTTTTTCTTTGTCGTGTGTCTTTTGTGCTTTGTCTTGTTCTTTTTTTTGTGTGCTCTTGCATATGTTTGAGTGAGTTAAGATCCTAAGATTGGTGGCTTTTGTTCCTCAAGATTAGTGTTGTCTTATACTCCTTGTGATATTTCTCTGTGTTAGGATAACTGATGGACAACTAAGAGGGGGGGGTGAATCAGTTGTCAACATATTATATCAATTAAACCACTTTATAACCTTTAACCGGTGCACATAAACATTGAATACCGGAATAGCAGAAATAGATACCGGTAAGAAATAAAACTTAAGAATGAAGTAGATAATCAACACAATGCAACCATACCACATAACACCATGATTTGTATGTGGAAACCCCAGTAAAGGGAAAAACCATGGTGGGAAGCCTACCCATAGTTATATGATACTTCTGTAGAAAGTATGTGATACAATGAGGGGCCTGCACATGTAGGAAGGCACATTGCCTAGAGCATACTTCTCATTACAAAAGAGTCTCATTGACTACAGAGAGGTTATAACCACCTCAAAATATTTGGACAACAATCTAGATGAATGAACTGCTAGAGATAGCATCTACCATGACTGGTTACAGTCCTGGTTAAGCTCAATACTGGAGGTCTTTGACCTCTTACATAAACCCAATTCGATCTTCAATGATCGATGAAATCTCCTTCACATATGATATTACATTTCCATTCCCATTCCTTCCATAATCTATAATGAAATCTTACATAACTTTATACCAACCCTAAGACCTAAACCAATTAGGTCGGCCACCTAAAAGATATTACAATAAGATCATTACATATATTCATATTAAAATGATATTCCATGTCACCTTTAAACCAAAACAACATTAACGAATCCATAAATCATCCTGGTAATGTGTAGAGAGAACATTAACATCATATCGATCCATAACCTTGATAGGTACCGAACCTAATATGGGTCCACCACACCAAAGTGATGTCTTCAATCAGTCAAGGCATGACCAAAGATCATCTTCTGCATCTTGAATTCCATCTAGAAGCGGCACCAACACTATTTTTGCATCCTATCAAAGATTCTCAGAAAAGGCTATGTTGGTAAAACCTTAAACCCTATTGGTATAGTCTTACTAGAGTGTATGACAACATCCAATCACCAAGTCAATACCAACTGACAAAAACCTACTCCAATAACATGTAACACATAAAACCAAACATACTCTATTGATCCAAACATGCTGGAAGTGTCCAATAATTAGTCCCTTCTGCCGATAACACTAGATCTCCTGCCATTAACCAAAAACTATCTATCGATAACCAACCATAACAGCTAGTTATGATATAAATGAAAAACCATCAATGCAACACATAATCAATTCCTCCATATTGCCAACAATATCCCCCTTTGGCATTGATGGCAACACTAGATGTGAAAAAGAAAATATCTAAGTACCAAGAAGTGCCAAACATTTTGTATGGAAGATATAACAATGAAAAACTAAAAAATCCGAGCAACTCCCTTTGAGGAGTGTAGTCCAATCTGAATCTCTCCCATAACATTATTTCTCACATATAACTCTCCCCCTTTGACATCAATGCCAAAGATATGGCATAGATATCAAAATTTTGTGAATCTCAAAGTTGACTACCCCCCCTAAGTAGTAGCACCACTACATCAATCCAAAGAAAAAGATAAAGTAGGTGATCCATACCAAAATGATGCACTGCACCATCACCTAAGTCTCTACCAGAGGGGTGGATACGCCTAACCTATCTCAAATATTCAAATGATTCTTTAGATAACGGTTTAGTGAATATATCTACAATCTGCTCTTTAGTGTTCACATAAACCAATTTGACTTCCTTTTCTTCCACTTTGTCCTTCAGAAAGTTATACTTTATTGATATATGCTTAGTCTTAGAGTGAAATACCGGATTATTAGACATGTCAATAGCTCTAGAGTTATCACAGTAGATAACTACCAGTTCACTACAATTTATCTTGATATCCTTCAACATTTGCTTCATCTGCAAGACTTAAGTGCAATTAGTTGTTGTTACAACATATTCAACTCCTGCAATAGAAAAAGAAATGCATGACTTTTTTTTGCTGATCCATGAAACCAATTTCTTTTCAAGAAAAAGTTCCACCAAAAGTTCTCTTGTTGTCATCAATATCTCCTGCCCAATTTGAATCTGTATATGCACATAAAGTGAAGTTATCATCTCTAGAATACCATAAGCCATATTCTATTGTTCCTTGCAAATACCGAAATATCCTCTTTACTGCACATTCATGATTTTCTTTAGGATTACTTTGATATCTTAAAACAATACTTACTGCATCCATAATATCTAAAATAGTCTAAGTTAGATATAACAAGCCACCAATCATAGACTTATACCTTGTCGAATTTACCAGTGCAGATGTGTCTTTGATAGATAATTTCTCACTTGTCACCATAGGAGTACTTACCAGTTTGGAAATATCCATACCAAAATTCTTCAACAATTCCCTTAGATACTTAGGTTGATAGATAAAGATGCCTTTGTTAGTTTGAGTAATGTGCAAACCTAAGAAAAATCTCATTTCACCAATCATGGGCATTTCAAATTCCTTCTTCATATTGTTAGAAAACTCCATGCATAATTTATCTTCTCCTCCAAAAATGATATCATCAACAAATACTTTGATAGTTAGAATATCATCATCAGTGATCTTGTAATATAAATTACTATCAACACTTCCTTTAGTAAAACCAAGCATTGAAAGATATTTATCCAACCTTGCATACCAGGCTCTAGGAGCTTGTTTTAATCCATATAATGCTTTCATTAACATACAAACCACATCTTTGTCATCTATCAGTGAAAATCCATCAGGTTGCCTCAAGTTCACCATTCAAAAACACACATTTAACATCCATTTGATGGACCTTATAGTTATTATATGCTGCACAGGCAAGAAATAGTCTAATGGCTTCAATTCTAGCTGCAGGTGCAAATGTCTCACCATAATCAATTCCTTCCATTTGAGAATATCCTTTACAAACCAGTCTAGGCTTGTTTCTTACAAATTTACCAACCTCATTTAGTTTATTTCTAAAATCCCATTTAGTTCCAATAACATTCTTATTTTTAGGTCAGGGAACTAAAGTCCAAGTCTCATTCTTTTCTATCTGATCTAATTCATCTTACATAGCCTTTAACCAATGTTTATCTTTACAAGATTCAATAACAGATGTCAGTTCAATTTGAGAAATAAGTCATACCTCTTCATTTGCCAATCTTCTTCTTGTCACAACTCCCTTGTTCCTATCTCCAATTATTTGATCTTCAGAATGATTTAGTCTTACATACCTTGGTGTCTTCTGAATTTTAGGTTCATTGTTCTGATTGTCAGTCACAATTGAATTTTCTGATTGTACTAGTGTAACTGTCTCAATGTCTTGTACCAGTTGAGAAATTGTCGATTTAGTTATGATCATTTCCACAGATGGTTCCCTATCATATGATATAGAATGATTTCTGTAATGCTTATCCACTTTCACATTTGTGCTCTCCACAATTTTCTGCAATCTTTTGTTATAACATCTATATGCTTTTTTGTGAATTGAATATCCAAGAAATATTCCTTCATCACATCTAGGATAAAAATTCCCAATTGAATCATCCATTTTGATATAAAATTTACCTCCAAAAATTCTAAAATATTTAACAGTAGGTGTATGCCCAAACCATAATTCATAAGGAGTTATCCGTTTCACCTTTGATATGAACTCTATTTAATGTGTTGACTATTGTACTTACTGCTTCTGTCCAGCAGATGTGAGGCAATTTGTCTTCCATCATCATGGTTCTTGCTACATCCAAAATGGTTATGTTCTTCCTTTCCACTACTCCATTCTATTAAGGAGTCCAAGGTGCAGATAATTGTCTCCTAATTCCATTTATCTCACAATAACTATTAAATTCATGAGAAGTGAACTCACCGCCTTGATTTGATCTCAAACATTTGATTTTCAATCTAGTTTCAATTTCCACCTTTTCTTTAAAGATCTTAAATTTTTCAAAAGCTTCAAACTTCTCCCTTAGAAAAGTCACCCACATCATTCTAGAATAATCATCAATTATTAGCATGAAATACCTATCACCTTCAAAGCTTTTGTTCCTTGTTGGACCACATAAGTCAGTATGAATCAAATCAAACACATCATTAGATTTATCATGTATGCTCTTAAAAGAAGTTCTAACTTGCTTTCCTAATTGACATTCCTTACATAACGGATTATGTGGCTTCATAATCGTAGGTATATCTCTAATTTCCTTTGTTGAACTAATCTTAACAATACAATCAAAACTAACATGACACAACCTCTTATTCCATAGCCAACTCTCATCAATATGAGAAATCAAACATGTCTTATTACCAATGTTCGAATGAAAGATATTACCTCCAGTCTAAGTACTGGTTGCAATCTCCAAACTAGTTTTGTTAATGATTTTGCATTTTCTATCTTTAAATTGAAGTTGGAATCCCTTGTCCACCAATTGACCAATACTTAAAATATTATGCTTTAAACCTTCTACATAATAGACATTATCAATATTATGCTTACCATCTAGAGAAATAGTACCTCTACCTTTGATAATACTTGTTTTGTCATCTCCAAATCTGACTTGACCGCCATTGTATTCTTCCAGGGATAGAAATTTACTTTTATCTCAAGTCATATGATGTGAGCATCCACTATCAATTACCCATTCATCCTTATTTTCAACTTTTGCTGCTAGGGTCTTTTCTTCATTCTTGATAGCCAGTTCCATTTCATCTTCCTTTAAATCATAGAACACCCATTCCTTTCCATTGTCAGATGCACTAGTAGAGTCTTCTATCGGTTCATCGTCAGAGTAATCACTTACTCCTTCCTCATCTGCTATGTAGCATTGTTTGTTTTTCCTGAATCTATATATATTTTGATTAGGCTTAAATGATTTCTTAACTCTTTCTTCAAATCTTGCATTCCTTTCAGGACATCTAGATGCAAAATGACCAATCTTGTTACATGCAAAATATTTAAAAGGTGATTTTCCTTCATACTTACACCTTGTTGATCCTTTAGGTACTCTTCTAGAAAATAGGGCTTCAAGTTTCTCAAATTCTTCATCCTCTTTCCTCATATCTTCCAATTATTTTGCATATAGGGCTTTCCAATCACTCTTTCTAGTAGATGATGATGATGCATGAAAAAAAGGTTCAAACATTGCAGCTCCAGAAGGTCCAAATTCTTCAATCTCAAAAGCAGATAATTTCCCAATCAGAATGTCTCTGTTAACTAAAGTGTTTTCCATTGTTCTCAATTCATTAATTGCAATTACCTTCATCTTGTAAGTTGATGGAAGGGTTCTCAAGACTTTGGAAATTATTTCATCTTCATTCAGAGATCCTCCACAACATTGAATTCCCACGACAATCTCATTTACTCTTTCCATAAATGTAGCAATTCTTTAATTGTCATCCATCTTCAAGTTTTCATATCTTACCCGATAACCATCAAGTTTAGAAATTTTGATAGTAGGGTCACCTTTGATGGACTTGAAAAGAACTGAGAGGGGGGGGGGTGGGGGGTGAATCAATGACACTAAAACAAACACAACTTCAAACACTAACTGATAGATGAACTTAACCAAGCATTTAAACAAAATACATGCTATCCAAAATGAAATAACAACATCCACATAAAGTAGAAGATCCACCATAACACAAGTGTTTATATGTGGAAAACCCAAATAGGTAAAAACCATGGTGAGATGGAACTCACAAGTTAACTATCTGTAGTAATAGATAACTGACTGGTTAAGGTCTTACAAAGTTCTCTGCTAGGAGCAAATCTTGTTACATATCCCAATCTTGATTAGAAGCTTATACCCTGTTAAGAGTACTACCCTATTAGGAGTAACCTCGCTAGAGGATTTGAGAATCCAAACTAATGGATCACCTTGTTAGAGGATTTATACAATGAAGCTTGATAGAGCTTACCCGATTAGGGGATTTGATTATGTTGTAATGATTAGAAAACAACAAGAATGGATTGATATGTTTTGAGTAGTACAATATTTACTTGATCAAATCATTCTAAGTACATTCAACACTACTCTTCATCTTAACACTTATCACTCTTCAACAAAATCTTTCAATCTAGATGCATACCAGTATTCGCATACCATCATTCTCTATCAGTTTCAAATGAATCACTAAGATGTATTTAAATAGATATTCAAATCTTATGTCGACCTAAGGAAATCAAAACACAATTTCCTAGGTGCAGTGTATCTAGACAAGTAGTCATAACATCACAAAAATGACCGTCAAGAAGTTGGCACTGGTAACTCATCACAAAATCAGATACTGGTTAGAACAGTCAATATCGGTTGGAACAAAATATGTGAACCATTGTCTTGGAATCTTTCATTTGATCTCCATCTTCATTTTGATGCCGACTTAGTCTAACCATAGGTTATCTCTTAAGAACATACTGGTTGATATAGAGTACCTATTATAGATAGACCTTAAACATACCAGTTAACAATGTAAACCAATGAAGTTACACCAATAGTTAATGTAATCATATGTGTGTGTGAGAGTGTTTCATCAATGACAACAAGTGATGAATACATTACAATCATCATCAAGCCAACAATATCCCCCTTTGGCATTGATGGCAACACCTATAAAATTTTAGAGTAATACAATACCGCTAAGTGTGCATACACAACATATTTACATATGTACTCATATTCCCCTTTTAATGCAATACTCCCCCTTAATGCATGCATAAATACAAAATTTTCAAAAACACACATACATATTATTACTTGCCCTTTGACAACAATGCCAAAATGATAAAGTAAAATATATACATCTATATAGAAAAATTTTATCAAAGTGTTTAGCATATATTACAATGTTTTAAAAAAGTTCATGCATTGGCTAGTCTCATAAAAATATCATTGAAATTCTTCTTCATCTGGGATAAAGCATTTTCCCATGATTCTAGTATATTAGTAGTATACTCAGAGGTAGACATCAACTGGGAATAGAATTATTCCATTGAGTCTAGCGTGCAGGTTTCAGGAGTAGCAAGAGTAGCTTTTACATTAGAGTAGGCTCTCTGAAGAATGTCAATCTATGAGGTGAGCTGACTCTTGAGCTCTCTTAGATATCAAAATCTCTTAGCGTTCTCATTATCATTCCTGTTCAGTCTGTCATGCAAATCATCTATAGACTAGTTAAAGGCATGAATGGAGTCCTGGAGTGGGACATATGCCTTGAATAACCTTTCCATCTATTGCTTGGTTTCATCTTGACTCTTAGAAATGTCAGAGTAAAAGAAAGTAACATTGGAGGTAGAGGCAAGATACTTCCCTCTAGATTCAATAGCTTTCTTCAACAAACTTCCATTATGAGATAAAGCCATTTTGCCACTTTCAATGTTCTTAGCCAGTTTATCTCCATATTTCTTCTTGTGGCTCTTCTCAGTAGACATTTGAGTAGCATCTTCAAGTGATTTGATTTGATCAGATGCATCTGCAACTAATAGACCAAGTTTGCTAATGGGTGTAGGAAGATGTACAAAAGTTGTTTCCAGTAGTAAACCAGACAAAATTTCTACTGCATTCTAGATTGTCTCTGCTTCAATCATTTTCTCTTTCAGTCTCTTCTTGTGTGCTCAAGATTGCATAACATTAGCAATCTTCATCATTTCTGATGCACTCAAAGTGTCCATGTCAATGGGTCCTGAGATACTTAAATAATCATCATCATTATCATCTTCAATTAGTTTATGCTTCGCCTGTTTAGGGGGTACACTCTTAATGATAGCTCTTTATGTGTTCTTATATATTGTATCTTTAGTTAGCTGAGTGATAGCTTCCTTAATAGACTCTTTTTGAGTAGTTTCAATGACCGGTGGAGATTGGGGTTTCTCTAGTTGTTCTGTTGCCCTTTCATTGTCCAGTATAAGTTGAATACCTAGTTGTTCAACTAATGTAACCTGTATTTCAATGATTGTAGGAGGATCCATATCTGGTGTAGTAATGTCTCCAGATAGGTCTACTATATCCTGAACATCTTCGTCAACAAGAATAAAGGAATCATCGCTCTTCTTAATTGGATAGACTACGTCAGCTTGAACAATTTCCTCTTCATCCATTTCTGGTCGAGGAACATCATCTATAGTATCATCCTTATTGCTAGAGTGGATGAATTCTTCCCTCTTTTTGATTACACAGGCTAGCTTATGTGTCTCGGACTCAACAACTGACCTTTTTGCATTAAGAAGCTTCAATATTCTCACTTCAAAATCAAAATATGCTTTGTATTCCTCAATTAAATCACTAATTCTATCCGATGATAGATTGGAAAAATATTGTAAAAATGTTTCATCAATAATCTTCTTTTCCAATTGAATTGCTTCCTCCCATTTTTCTAACAGAGTATTATACAAAGAGATTGAAATATCTTTTTCCAAGTCATGCGAAATTCTATTGTAATGACCCAAATAATTTATTACCTATTGGATTACTTGCTTCTGCTCATCTTCAATGAAAGAATCAAAATATTCTTTGACATTATCAAACCTATTTCTTCCTAGTGTCTTCATTGTCCTCTCAAACATTGTGTCAAGTTTGTAGGTAGCAATATCTATATGTGTAGTTGCCTTCGCCACTACCTTTGCCTTCTTTGGTGTTCTACTGGTTGCTTTTTTCTTCTTTGGTTCTTCTTCAGAATCTGTACCCTCAAACTCTGGTTGCAAAATCAATTTCTGATTTCTCTTCTTTGGTACATTCTCCTTCTTTACATATACTTTAGGCATTGGTTCCTTCTTGGTTAGGACACTCTGAGTCACCCTTGTGGTCTTTTTCACAGGAGATTTTTCATCAGACTTCTTTTTCTTTCCTTTCACTTTAGCTACAGGTGTAGTACCAGTTTCAATTGATGCAACTTGGACTGCCACAATGTCCAATTTTGCCTTCTTTTTATCTTTAGGAGATGTTAACAGGGTATTAGCATAGCCAACCAATAAATAATGATTAACCTCATAGCTCATATCTTCCATCTCTTCCTCTCTAGGTTCAATTGCTTGCATCAAGCAAAAGTCAGTGATAACCTTGAAGATTATGTCTTTTGCAAAGTGTTTTACCACATCTTTAGGTAACCTCATTCTCATGCTCATCTTTTTCTAAAATTCATTAAAATACTTGTTCACGATAGCCGAAAAAGTATTCTTCATAGCCTTAATGTTGTTCCTGATCTGTGCATTGACCGGTTGTTTCTTGGACCATTCAATATCTCCAATACTCGATAGGAAGTTCTGAAAATAGAAAAATAAATCGGCTAATAGCTGACTAGATTTGAACTTTTGTGTGTTGTCCTTCTTAATGGATTTCAAATTTTGAAATAATTGGTCTCTAATGGCTTCACAAATATCATAGTCTACATTATCAACAATCATTCTATGTGTTGTGTGAATTGTTGCAGATGGAACACTATTAAATCTACTAGAGTAGAATACCTGATAGCCTATCACCATTGCTGCAAGTTTCATCACAAGGTCTCTAATATTATTGATAGAGAAATCACACTTATTAGATGGAGAACCGGTTAACTTGAAGATAGTATCCTTTGAAATTCTTCTTAACATAGGAATTTCATTGATTGAGCAATAACCTATTACAACCCTAATAGCCTCCTTGGTTATTGTATGGGTCCTTTACAAATACATATTCTCTTCACAAACTCGACTCAAGATGATTATTATGTGTTCTTCCTCAAAATATTCAAGAAAATATGCGACATTATGAAACCCTTTTTCAAAAACCCTAGCATATTTGGTTTCAATCTTTCTATTCTTATCACAAAGTGATTTCAACTGAGTATAGATGTGTAGAGTTCCTAAATCTTCTATCTTACAATCTATATAGTTGGACAAGTCACCTTTGACCACAACATCGCTAGGGACTTGCGAATGCATTATAAGACATAATTTCATCAACCTTTAGAGCTTCTTCAGGCTCAGTAGTGAGCATCAACCTTTCTATAGACTTAGAAGAAGATGACATTCTAGTTAAACAAGTTTCGAAGTGGTATACAAAGAAATACCTTGTATCTTGCACTTTTCTCTATTTCCCGGTTGAAATGTCCAAATGCGCACCCGTTGGCCTCTCTGCAACTTTTGATTCAGCTTGATTTCTTTAAACATGAAACAATTTTCCAATTGACAACAAGACAATCTTGTTTTGCTCTGCAATTGCTTCAAATTTCTTTTTTGAAAGAGTTAGGGTAAAAATGATAAAGTAAAACTTGTTTTTATCCTCTTTACCAACTATAATAAATGCTCGTACTTTAGGTTACAAACCCTAAATTTTTATTTACCACTTAAGTTAAATACCGATTGATAACACATTAACAAAAAGTCACCAAAAATTTATAATTCAAAAATACTTTCCTGCTCATTTTACAAGGGGTCCGGAGATGTTTTACAACTAAGCTATCCTTAGCTATGTTAAACAGGCTTAAGTCACTAGCTCTAGATTCTCTTCATTGGGTGAAGGAATGGTTTCTTCTCCAGGTGTGTCATCACCTTTCTTTTTCCAAATATGATTCATATCTTCTCTGGTTTCCTCAACATCAACTTTATGCTTGCCTTTCTGATCCTTAAAGGAGTTGATTGGTCTGTTATTTCTTGATCTGCAAAACTTTGCTAAGTGCCTCAATTTTTTTCAATGGTAACAGACCATACCAGATGATCTCCAGGGTATTGCATTTCCTTTTCCTATTCTTCTTCTGTAGTTCATAGCCACATGACCAAAGTTATTACAAAAGGTGCAAACAACATTTGTTTCCTTTTCCATTTTGAATGGACTAAACCAGTTGCCATAGGATCTTTGCTAGTTCTGATTTACCTGGTTATCAAAATTCCTTATCTGGTCACCATTTGGTCTAGGTTACATGTGTGGTACAAGATTGTTTGATCCATATCTGCACTCAATATGTCTATGCCCATACATTCCACATGTGTAGCAATGACCTTCAAACTTTCTAGACACATACCTAGCATTAGTGTTGTAATTTGTATTTCTGTTAGGTTTGTTTCTACAAGAATTTGCAGTATGACCAGTCTTGTGACAAACAAAGCAGATAGGTTTAAAAACTTTCTTATCGGTAGTCTTATTGAATTTAGGAGCAGTTTTGTTCTTTGTACTGGAGGATTCACCTTTTTCAGTTGTATGAAACCAAGTCTAGAGATATCACCCTTCATTCTTTGTGATTGAATTTGTTCTTCCAGCATGGTAGAACTTTTGATGAACTTCTCCAATTTCTCATTGGCTTTAGTAAGCTTTTTGACAAGATCTTCATTTTGCTTAGACAGGTTCTCTTTCAGAGATGATGCCAACTAAAGGTCTAGCTTTAGGTTCTCCTTTTCTTCTATTTCAACAATCAAGTCCTCGTGTATAGTGTCTCTTTCCCATTTGATCTTTATGATCTCTTGATCTCTTACCTTGATAAGATCTCCAACAACTCTTATGGCTTCCAGTTCCTAACTCATGTGGATAGTGATACCTTCTAGCTCTCTTCTTAGATTCATTTTTTCACCATTCACCTTTTCAACTTCATCAGGTAAAGCTTCAATATTGGATTCATCTAAAGAACTATTATCAAACATTTCTAGCAGTTTTTCAGATAGCTCTCTCCTTTTGACTTGAGATACTTTCAGTTTTCCCCTAAGGGATTCAATTTCATTTCTGCTAGCTTCTAGCTCTCTAACTATCTTGAAGTAGCTTCTGTCCCCCATGGTAGTTTCAAGATTCCCTTCTAAGTGGTTAGGCTTCAAAAAAGTTAGGCTCTGATACCAATTGATGGACTTGAAAAGCACTGAGAGCGGGGGGGTGAATCTATGACACTAAAACAAACACAACTTCAAAAACTAACTGGTAGATGAACTTAACCAAGCATTTAAAAAAAATACATGCTATCCAAAATGAAATAACAACATCCACATAAAGTAGAACATCCACCATAACACAAGTATTTATAAGTGGAAAAACCAAATAGGTAAAAACCACAGTGAGATGGAACTCACAAGTTAACTATTTGTAGTAATAGATAATTGACTGGTTAAGGTCTTACAAAGTGTTGTGCTAGGAGTGAATCTTGTTAGAGATCTCAAGCTTGATTAGAAGCTTATACCCTGTTAAGAGTACTACCCTGTTAGGAGTAACCTCACTGGAGGATTTGAGAATCCAAACTAATGGATCACCTTATTAGAGGATTTTTACCTTGAAGATTGTTAGAGCTTACCCGGTTAGGGTATTTGATTTTGTTGTAATGATTAGAAAAAAACAAGAATGGATTGATTTGTTTTGAGTAGAACAATATTTGGTTGATCAGATCATTCTAAGTACATTCAACACTACTCTTCATCTTAACAGTTATCACTCTTCAACAAAATCTTTCACTCTAGATGCATATCAGTATTCGCATACCATTATTATCTATCAGTTTCAAATGATTCACTAAGATGTCTTTAAATAGACATTCAAATCTTATGTCGGCCTAAGGAAATCAAAACACAATTTTCTAGGTGCAGTGTATCTAGACAAGTAGTCATAACTCATCACAAAAATGACCATCAAGAAGTCGGTGATTGTAACTCATCACAAAATCAGATACCAGTTAGAACAGTCAATACCGGTTGGAACAAAATATGTGAATCGTTGTCTTGGAATCTTTTGTTTGATCTCCATCTTCATTTTCATCTTCATTTTGATGTTGACTTAGTGTAACCACAGGTATCTCTTAAGAACATACTAGTTGATATAGAGTACCGATTAGAGATAGACCTCAAACATAGTGGTTAACAGTGCAAACCAATGAAGTTACATCGGTAGTCAATATAATCATAAGTGTGTGTGAGAGTGTTTCATCAATGATAACAACTGATGAATATATTACAATCATCATCAAGCCAACAACCTTCATTCAGAGTTTGAAACTTATCCCACATAACCTTTTCAGATGATTTATCAGTCAATCCCATGATTTGTTTATCAGTAAGTGCACACAGGAGGGCTTCTCTAGCTCTGCAATCATTTTTCCATATTTTTGTCCAGGTCTGCAGTAGCAGGATTTCCAGATGCCGGATCATAAGGTGTATATCCTTTCTCAATGATATCCCAAATATGCTTACCAAGACTTGTAAAATAAGTCTCCATTTGGATTTTTCATGTCCCATAATTTGTTCCATCAAGCTTAGGGATTTTTCTTCTGAAAATAGTTACCAGTGGATTTGAAGTATTAGTTGCCATAGGATCTACCCCAAGTGATTAAGCTTCCGCAAAAGAGGACCAAGGCTCTAATACCAATTGTTAGGATAACCAGTGGACAACTAGAGGGGGGGTTTGAATTAGTTGTCAACAGATTATATCAATTAAACTACTTTATAACCTTTAATCGATGCACATAAATATTGAATACCGAAATAGCAGAAATAGATACGGATAAGAAATAAAACTTAAGAATGAAATAGATAATCAACACAATGCAGCCATACCAAATAACACCATGATTTGTACATGGAAAACCTAGTATAGGGAAAAACAACAATGGGAAGCCTACCCACAGTCAGATGATACTTCTGCAGAAAGTATATGATATAATGAGGGGCCTGCACATGCAGGAAGGCACATGACCTAGAGCGTACTTCTCATTACAAAAGAGTCTCACTGACTACATAGAGGTTATAACCACCTCAAAATATTTGGACAACAATACAGATGAATGAACTGCCAGAGATAGCATCTACCATGCCTGATTAAGTCTCGATTAAGCTCAATATCAGAGGTCTTTGACTTCTTACATAAACCCAATTCGATCTTCAATGATTGACAAAATCTCCTTTGCATATGATATTACATTTCCATTTCCATTCTTTCCATAATCTACAATGAGATCTTACATAAATTTATACCAACCCTAAGGCCTAAACCAATTAGGTCAGCCACCTAAAAGATATTACAATAAGATCATTACATACATTCATATTACAATGATATTCCATGTCATCTTTAGACCAAAACAACATTAACAAATCCATAAATCATCCTAGTAATGTGTAGAGAACACATTAAATACCAGTCCATAACCTAGATAGGTACCCTACCTAATTTGGGTCGACCATGCCAAAGCAATGTCTTCAATCAGTCAAGGCATGATTAGAGATCATCTTCTACATCCTTAATTCCATCTAGAAGCCACACCAACACTACTTATGCATCCTGTCAAAGATTCTCAGAAAAGGCTTTGTCGGTAAAACCTTAAACCCTTACCCATATAGTCTTACTAGAGTGTATGATAGAATCTAATCACCAAGTCAATACCAACTGACCATAACATTCTCCAATAATATATAATACATAAAACCAAACATACTCCATTGCTCCAAACATGTCGAACATGTCTAACAGTTAGTCCCTTTTGTCGGTAACACTAGATCTCCTATTGGTAACCAAAACCTATCTATCGATAACCAACCATAATAGGTAGTGTTGACATCAATCACAAAACATCAATGCAACACATAATCAATTCATCCATATTTCCAACACTTCGCATCTCTTATCTTCATCCCCCTCTCTTTCTTCTACTTTAGTGACAGTATTGGCAAGAGAAATACTCCTGCTAAAGTGGGAACTAAATGTAGCTTTATAAAATTGTGACCCTTACAATTTCGATCACATTTTAGGTCCTCACCTATGTGACTGCATCTCCTTTCTTGATCAAGACCCCTCTTTACGCTTTCATCTTGATTCTCCTTTTGTTTCAGCCCGTATACTTCCTTGTGACCCTGTCTGAGCCCCCAAAAAGGGCAAGACAGGGTATGGCGCCCCTGTCCTCCCCCTTTCGGGTGGTCTTAAGATGGGTCCATTCGGCCCTTTATGCATAATTTATTCTTGAGGGATTAAACTCCTCTTTGTTAGCCTTTGGTGGGAAAATAATTAATCCTCTTAGGCATGTATAAAACGAGACATAATTCCCCCATTCGATATACACAAAATACATAAGATATACAGGAATAAGCAAAACTCAAGTGAAAGGTCTCCATCAAGCATTCAAGTCTTCAAGCATCCATTAAGTTCTTCATGTGTCTTCTTCATTCATGCATTGGAGAAACATTATAGCATTCATTTGCAAGCATGTATGTGTTAGGGTTTTGTCATGTTGCATGTCATTTCATGCAACACTTGTGATTGCATTCAACAAGCAAAGAAATCATCATCAATCAATTGTAGATCTATAAGGTATGCATTTCCATCATTTATATTTAACAAATTAATTTCTTTCAAGGTTGATTCATCAACCGGGGTTTGACTGAGGCAAACCACTATCCATAACCCTTCCTCCCTTCTTTTATGTGTGTAGGTTGTAGGTGTGTGTGAAAAATGGATCTGTTTCTATATATGGAATACACAACAATTCAATAAGTCATTAGATGCATGGTTAGTAAATCAATCAACAATGAACAATAAACCATCACAAAGCAACCTATTGCCTTCTAGTAGATGTGATTTTAGTCTTGCTCTTAGATTTTTATATACAATAGAATCAACTAGACAACACCTAAACGAAGGATTTAATCTATATGAGTACAAAATTGAGCCAAATGAATGCAAGATTATGCTAGATGGATGCAAGATTATGCTAGATTAATGAATATTAGGCTAACATGATGAAGCTATGAATGAATATTAAGATAAATGATTTAACAAACATGCAATATGCAAATATTCTCAATAGAAATTCTTAATGAACCTAGAGAAAAATAGCAAGATAACAATGTATTCTCCAGGATCCTTAATTAGGAGATGAGAGCCTAAATTTATAAAAAATTCAGAAAGAAACCAACGACTAAGATCAAATGATGATGAGCGGTCAAGATTTTCCAAGAGAAAGAACAATGCAGGTGAATTGATGTGATTGGTTGCTTTTCTCAATTTTAAAGGAAATTGAACTAAAATTAAGATGAAATCAAAAAAAAAAAAAAATGATTTATTATCTATTTCATTCAATTTTGAGATTTAATTGTTTTAATTGCTTTCTTTGAGATATTTCTTCAATTTTTAATTTGATTTTCCAATTAATTCCATTTCTGAATTTTTAATTCTTTTTTTCCCAATTAATTCCTTTTCTGATGATTTAATGGCAAATTGATTTATTTAATTAAATATACTAGGATATTGGTATCAAAGCTATAAATGTATAGTTTGAGATGGCATTGCGAAGGAGACTGGGTCTGCAACCAAGGGAGTTTAGGGATTTCAGGCAAAATGATAGACCAAAATTTTTCATGAACCCTAGTTCTAGATCATGGTCGAAACCAAAATGGGTATGGGAGGATGAGAACAGACCTGTAGGTTTTGGGTTGGATTTCAAAAACCAGGAAAAATGGCAGAGAGATTTCTCAAGACCCAAAGGGGACTTTTGACTAATCCTTGAAGAACACAAATCTATAAATTTTAGGGCAAACACGGACTGGCAAAAGGTGTAGGAGAAAGAATGATGACCTAAGAAGATTCCAAGATTTGGATAGGTTGTAAAATCGAAACCCAAATTAGATGATACTCACAAGGTGTCATTTTTTCTGGACAGTAAAAGCTGGAGTGATTCAGTGGCATTTTTCAAAGACAAAGGTTTTTTTCTGAAATGTTTTGGAGACTAGTTGATAGTTAGTCGTGTGAACAAATGGTGTGAAGAATCATGGCCCTTCAAGATGGAGATCAAGACAATGCCAAATGGGTATTTCCTTATCATAGTGGAAAATAACAAAGACAAGAATTGGGTCCTTCAAAATGGCCCTTTCTTCTTGGGAGGATGAGGTGTGTCAATAAGGGATTGCGAACCAAATTTTAACCCTATCAAAGCCTTAGTGGAGGAGGTCCCAGCCTGGCTATGGTTATATAATCTCCCTAGGGAGTACTTGAATGAGGATATTTTCTAGTTGATTGGGAATAAAATGGGGTTTCACCTTAAGTCGGATGAAGCTATTTCTAAAGAGGATTTTATCTCTTATATGAGGATTTGCATTAGCTGGAAACCAAACTTTCAACTCCCGGCATGGATAGAATTCAATACAAACATGGTGAGTTGGATGCAGAAGGTGGAGATTGAGGAAGTACTAGAGAAATATTCTGTCTGCAATAAAGATGTCCATTCAAAAGAGGTTTGTTTGATTGGCCCAAAAGGAAAACAAATTGATGACCCTTTGGAAGCGAGAGTAGAATACCTCACTGAGATAAATTGAGAGGATGGACAATCAAACTACCCCAAGGCAAGGGACTCCATAAACAACTGATAGAGCTGGTGAATCTCGCACCTCTAGTTGAGAATCCAAAGATGGATGATAGTTCAGGAGGGGTTCTTCAAATAGCCCATTTGGATTCTACATAGTTAGTGGAGGAAGCATTAAACAAGATGGAGGCTACTATGAATGTAATAGATGCAAGTATGGGGGGCTCCCAGGTGGTTAGTCCTTTAGAGAGAAGGGAAATACATATCCAAGAGAATGGTGAAATCAGGAACAATGGGGCATATAATTTGGAAGAAGAGAATGCAGACAGCTCTTGAGATGTAGAGGAAGAGGAAGAATATTGGGGGGTTTTTGATGAAGAATATATTCTCAAATGTATAACTATTCAATAGTCAACCTCTCAAACTGAAAAGTAGCCATTGGTGAAAATAAATCGAGGGGTCGTAAACCAAATTGAGTCTGGATTGCGATAGCAGGAAATGCAAAAGGTCAATCAAAGTTATCAGTGGGGAAGGGGGCTACCCTTCCTAAAGGACAATGAAAATCCTTAGTTGGAATGCCAGGGGCTACAATGCTCCATACAAATGTCGTCTAATCAAGCGAGGGCTTGATAAGGTGAAACTAGATATTATCTATTTGCATGAAAGTAAACTTAGTAGGGAAGATGTGGAGACCTGGTTAAGTGTTGGGAGATTCTGGGAAGGTTTTTTCTCAAGTGCAGAGGGATCCTTGGGTGGTTTGGGGATTATTTGGAATCCAAATCTCATCAAGGTTGAAGAAATCTCTCACTCCCTCTCATGAAAGGTGTGTAAGGTTCACTCTTTTGGAATCAATTGTGATTTTTTTTTTATTAACATTTATGGACCTACGAGAGGTAAGCCACAACTAGATACTTGGAACCAAATTTTGATTATTCTAAGTAATCTTTTCCAGGATTTGGTTGTGCTTAGGGGAGATTTTAATGCTATTCTAGACTCTAGTGATAAGATAGGGGGAAGGTTGGGTATTACGGCTTCCTAACTGAGCTTCCAAAACTTCATTTTTGATAATGGTTTATGAGAAGTTAAGACCAATAAAGGATCCTATACTTGGTTGAATAGAAAGATTGGCAAAGAACACATTGTTGAGAAGTTGGATAGATTTTTTCTAGGTGGTAATTGGGCTGCTAGACCCCTCCTTTTTGAAGCTAAGGTTTTACCCTTAGCAAGCTCTAATCATTTTCCCATTGAGATTCTCATTTGTTTAGATTGTGCCCCGATTTGATGTCCCTTCAAGTTTGAGAAAATGTAGTTAAGGGACCCTTATTTGAAAGAGTTTGTTGCATCAACATGGAGAGAGGCTCCTATGAGACCAGGATCGAAGGCTTTCAGATTTAAAAAAATCTTCAGTATCTCAAAGACAAGTTAAAGGAATGGAATACAATTAAGTTTGGGAACATCTTTGATAGAAAAAGCAGGATCGAAGAGGAGTTAAAAGACCTGGAGTGTTCTATTTTGAATCATGGAATGACACCGGATGATTTCAATAAGGAGAAGACCTTAAAATTAAAATTGAATGAAATGTTAGCAAGGGAAGAAGTCTACTGGAAACAGAAATCAAGAGAAGGTTGGTTAAAGGAAGGTGACAAAAACACAAAATTCTTCCACAATTCAGTCAAAGTTAGAAGGTCTTGGAATAAGGTGACGTGTATCAAGAATAGGATTAATGAGGTTTTAAACGACTTGGAGGAGATCAATAAAGAAGTAGTAGATTTCTTTATTGAGTTGTTATCGAAGAACCAGGACTTAGATTCCCAACATCAGGAAACTCTTCTAAGGAACATTACAAAAATAATTTTTGAAAATCAAAATCAATTTTTGTGCAAGCCTGTCTCTATGGAGGAAGTAAAACAAGTTGTTTTTGAATGGGGGGTGACAAAGCTTAAGGACCAAATGGTTTCCCTGCCTTCTTTAATCAACAATTCTAGGACATTGTTGGTCAGGAACTATGGCATGTGGTGGAAGAAGTGAGAGCAAGTCTTAAAGTGGAGAAAGAGTTGAATTGCACATTCCTAACTCTAATTCCTAAAATGGATAATCCTTCCTCTTTTGGTGATTTTAGACCAATTTCTCTATCCAATGTGATCTATAAGGTAATTACCAAAGTTATTATGAGCCGGCTGAAACCCCTGCTCAAATATATAGTGTCAGATGAGCAAAGTGGTTTTTTTCCTAGGAGGTCAATTGTGGAAGGAATTATCATAGTGCATGAAGCCATTCATCCAATCATGCAAGAAAAGATGGATCAAATGCTTATAAAATTAGATATAAAGAAAGCATATGATATGGTAGATAGGGAATTTTTGTTCCATGTCCTGGAAAATTTTGGTTTCTCATCCTATTGGATAAAATGGGTGAAATCTTACATAGATGGACCCTGGTTCTCAATTCTTGTCAATGGTAGTCCTCAAGGATTCTTTCAAGCCTCTATGAGATTAAGGCGGGAAGATCCTCTCTCCCCTTTCCTTTTTATAATCCTAGCGGAAGTCCTAGGATGATACATTTAGAAGCTAAAAAGTGAGGATAAATGGAAGGGAGTCTAGGTAACTAAGGGGTGGACCCAATAACATATCAACAGTTTGTAGATGACACAATTATGTTTGGAGACTCTTCCTTAAAAGAGGCCCACACTATTAAAAGAATGCTAGATATTTTCTGTAATGCTTCTAGGCAACAAGTAAACTGGAAAAAATCTAATATTTTTTTCTTCAATATAGATCCTAGGAAATAGAGAGAAATTATCAAAATTTTGGGTGTGAAAGGTAGCACCCTTCCTGGGAGATTTTTGGGAACACCTTTGTTTGGGGGACCCAATAGGACTCATTTGTGGTAAAGATTATTTGATAGTTGTGTTAACAAGTTAGAGGGTTGGAAGAGTAAATGGCTCACTTCTATGGGTAGACTATTACTTTTAAAATCACTCTTGTCAGCAATCCCGATATACTCAATATGTTAGGTCCGACTAGGAAATCTAATGTAATGAGAGGGGAGGGGTGAATCAGTACTTCAAAACTTTTCTCGAAAAACAATTTTACTGAAAAACACAAACTAAGTATTGTTGATCTTATAAATATGTAATACTGAAGCATAATCATAGAAATAACATCCATAAGATTTTCACTCTATAAAAAAAATATTTTTCATCACACAGAAACTCTTGGTTAGAGAGAAAAACTACGGTGGGGATGGCACCCATAACTTCACTACTGCAGTAATCAAGATTGCTCAGTTAGAGCTACATGTTTAGCTATTTCTGATAGCTTACCCTGTTAGGAGTATAAAGATCTTTAGATCTACCTTGCTAAAGGATTTTACAAACACTTTTACAAAATGTTTTACCTGGTTAAAGGCTTTACAATTTATAGACTTTATTAGAGTCTTTTACCCTATTAAAGGTTTCTAACACAACTTAAATAATTCAATCAAAATCTTTACAAAATATCTGCAACTTCACATCTGAAATGTTATAGAAGATTCTATATGCTCAATATGAAATTACCTTGCTCATGGCATTCCTCGGTAATTGATAAATCAACTCGGTAACCAACTTTTGTATACTTTGTCCCTTAAACTATTCTCTAAAACATTCTCAGTAACCTCTGAATATCTCTTTCAATCTTCTTTCATTACTATATCATCACATCATATCCTCTCTCATGATTTTTTATTTTTATCTCATACCATATTCTCAAATCATTCTATTTATATATATCTCTGAGATGGTGATCTGTTCATGCTTCGATCATACAAACATGTTTTATTGAATGAATAAACATAGAAATTATTTCATTGGATATTATTCCTCAAAATCATACAAAATCTTTAAATGCAATTTCCTATGTAATAACAGTTTCATCTTCTCGAATCTTGTAACACGTTTCACATGTGTGTCCAGGTTCATTGAATCTGGTAACACGTTTCCACTCAATTTAGATTAACTTGGTATACCTTCTTTGCTACTCGGTAGACATTTTGTATTCATCTTAGTTCATAGCTCGGTGTATATTATCTCGGTGACTTGTCTTTCTTCTGTAACCGATACCGGTAGCCTTGGTATTTACCGACTAGACTTTTCAGTAGCATTAATCGACTAGAGTATATAGGATGACTTTGGGCATAAAACTAATGACAAACTAGTAAATAGTAACAATCTCCCCTTTTGGCATTAGTTTGGTATTTTTGACAAAACTCCTTTCAAATTCATAACACAAAATCTATATACTTGCAAAATAAACTAAAATGATAGTATATACATTGTTCAAATACATACTCCCCTTATCAATATTCTGTACATAACTTGATGTTCCATATTTTGTATTTCATGCTCCTGATGTTCCATGCTCCCCCTATCCATTTCAACTATACACTCGGTATATATGATAAACTCTATACACTCAGATACTTTGTATACTTGGTACACTCCCCCTTTTTGACAACCATCAAAACTAGTTACCATTTGGTGGGGGCAACTGATCAAAAATAGATTTATACTTTGTATGAGCATCTGTAAGAGCATTGGTAAGTGCATCCTTGACGCTTTCCATTAGTGAATTATGAGTTGTAATATCAACTAACAGTGTGATCAAACCATCTAAAGTGTTGCCCTCTACTTGAGTGGACAATTGGGTCGCTCGGTTGATCTGCTCTTGAACTGATGACAAATGGGGAATAAATAATGTTTGAAGAGTCATGATATCCATCCTTATTTTATGCTCTTCACTCCGAAGTTCTAACTATTGAGCCATAAGAGTTTGTAGCCTTGTATTAAAATTCTGAAGATAATTTGGCTCGATAGTCAATTTATTTGAGAGATTGGTAATCTCTTTTTCAATGACTTCAGTCTTATTCTAGATATCTTTGATAAAGAATGAGAATGTACATAACTTCTGGAATAAATAAATAATATGCTTGAGTTGAGGAGACAACTCACCAATGATTTCAATAAGCTTTGTTTTACCTATAGCAATTGCTTTCTGCACTTCTTCAATCATCTTGGCAGTTAGCTCTTTATCTTTCAATTTGCTAAGGTATTCTGATGCTTCTACTCCTGATGCTTCCAATTGAGTGAGTAGTTCATCCAATTGCATATGGATGGCATCATCTTTATTTACGATAGCTTCAGGTATCATGTCTGTCAATAATGTTTTGACCTTCTGAAGTACTCGGTTCTTCTGCTAAATAGCTATCTGTCTTTCCTGCTCTACTTTGGCTTTACAAAGCTCACCAAATTCTATTAGTGCTTGCCCTTTCAATTTTGCAATGTCAACATTTGGCAACTCAATAGGCTTTGATAGATCTATCTTAAAACCGTGTCTCTTTGCTTTCTTCTCCTTTGATGATGATGCATTCATCGGTTGAATGGGTACAATGGCTTTGGAGACTTGTCCTTCTTCAGTATGTTGCTCGGTAGAGGCAACACTTTTGTTGGTTCCTATAGCCTGTTGTATCCTTTGGTGTTTCCTTTCTCAGAGTTTCAGTGGCAACTGTCTCAGTGCTTTATGGTACTTGGGAAGTTTTCTCACTAGTGGACTAAGAGGTAGATTCATCTTATTTAGTCATTTGACCATCTGTACCTTGATCTGTGTCCTGATGGTTCTTAGCTGAACCTTGTTCGGTAATTGGAGGATAGGACTTAACCTATTCCAAAACTGATTCACTTGATACCAGTTTGGCATAGGCACTTCCTTCTATCATCTCTTCTTCCTATGCTTCAGTGTCTATTACATCCTCATCTAACTGAATAGTGGAAGCAGGATCTTGCTCAGTGATGTCAACTATCTCTACTTCACCTTTTGGCTCTTCAGTCTGAATTCTGAAAATTTCCTTACATTTTTCTTTAGTTTCATTTTCAACTTCAAGCTAGTGGCCATTCATCATTTTAAAGGCCCTTTGTTTTACTTGAAAATTTGTCTGGTAGTTTTTCAAATGATCTCTTATGTCATCTACTGACATATCTAGAAAGAGATGTACCAAAACTCTTTCTCTTATTTGCTTTTCTGAGTCCATAGCATATTTCCATCTATTATCAATATGTGAGTACAATGTGTTTGGAAGAAAACCAACCACTTCCAATGGAACTACTTGGAACTTTAGAAGTGTATAAATTACTGTCGCTTCTATTTTCCTCTTCTCTTCATCTATTATTGAGTCATATTTTACATATCTAAATGACCCAAATCCACCATATTGCTTTAATTTTGCACAAAAATTGTCAACACTATGTACATCTTCCTTTGTGCTTTTTACAATCTAAAATTTATTTACATCTTCTGACTCTGTGTCACTTGCCTCTTTATTCAAAATTAGTCTCTTGGGCTTCTTTGTATAAGTTTTTGTAATCTTAGGCATTGCTACATTCTTCTGCTTCTTACCGAGTGACACAATAGATGATCTAGTGTTCGGTCGCTTTACTAGAGGGGTCGGTGATACCTTGGGAGCCATTTCAAACTTGAAATTTTACTTACGAAATAGCTTAGGGTTTCAAATAACCAGAAAATGCTTCCAACTTAGTAAATACTATGCAAATGTTCGCAACTGATTTTGATCGGTTAACTATTGTAAATGCATTTTAGATTATGCTAAATACCTTGAATTCTCTCTTGGAAATGTTTGATCGCCTTTGATTCGCTTTGCTCTACACTTTGAAAACTGGTAAGTGAAAAATGACCACGCAAAGTACTTTAAATATCTCCTTTTGACCTTATTGATCTTTGTGCATTTAGGTATAATAGGCATTAAATGCACTTGGTTCCACTAAACCAGCTATCTCCCTTACAAGCTTTTTACCGACTAGATAGGTTAATACATTTACCGACTTCTCTGATAATTCAAAAGACTAGATAATATTTCAAAATTGTTATTGCATCTTAGCTATGCAGATTTTGAGAATTATGTTCATGATTAAATAGGAACTGTTAAGATCTAACCTTGTGAGATGCAATCCCTCCTTACCTTTATTGTGATAACTCAATGATGAACAATAAGCACCAAACCGGTACTGAGAGGGGGGGGGTGAATCAGTATAGTCACAAAAACTTATACCGAACCGATTTAACTACAAACACTACAAATGTCTGATAGACAGTAACACCGATTTGAAATAGAGTGCAACCAGTAAAGCTAAGAATGACTGTGACAAGCATTAACCGGTTAATCACTTAGCTTTCCACTCAACTTAATACTACAGTTCCATTTCACCCTTATGCATGAATAGGTAATCTATCATTAGAAATATAATAGCAACTAGGTCAACATGATTTACCTTCAGACACAAATCACTTAAATCATCACATGAAAAATACTACACATGACACATAGATTTTTCATGTGGAAACCCAACTGGGAAAAACCATGGTGGGGATGAGTACCCACAAGCTTCTTTTGAACTCTTTAGAAGTCTGCTTTGTTAGGAGCCTAGTCCGATTAAAGACTGTTACAATAGGTTCTGCTAGGAACCGATCCTGTTAGAGATCACCCAGTTAAGGGATGGCTAAATACTTGGTTAAGGGTTAAACCCTGTTAGAGGTTACCTTGTTAGAGGTTTTCAAGAACTTAATGAGTTTGAGTCACCCTGTTAAAGGATTTATAGCAAGTTGGTTAAAGCTACTCGGTTAACGGATTTTCCAACTGTTGAAGTGGTTAAAGATCAACAGGTATTACAATGATCTGATAATAGCACTCATTGCCTAATGCAGATCCATTTAAGTTCCTTCCTTCTGCACACACACTATGCAGGAATCAATCCTCTTATCTCATCTAGTCTAGCAAGAATCACATATCTCTACACTTAGACACACACACACCATTTGCCAACAACCTCAGTATGAAACACAACATTGACCTTAGAGGAAACAGATAGGTCGGTAGAATAAACCCTAAACCCTAAACATTTAGGTTAAGCAATTTAGGTGGTTCAATCCTAGCCATTGAACACTTTGCATTTGAATACAACAGTCTTGAATAGATCTCAAGATATTCTCCATCATTCGTTCTTCACTATTTCATGGAGGCGATAACCCATCATGCATTCTCCACCATTTACAGGGACTTCGCACATTCCTGAGGTAGATAGGATCAATCTCCTTCATGCAAGATCCTTCATGCGCACAAGGCTGACATGGCAACACGGTCTGATCTTGATTACAATACTAGCTCATCACATAATTTCATCAATTGAATCACACAGGCTTGGAACACTTCAACCGGAAACCCTTAAGCTAAGACTACCAACTGGTAGTCATACCATATTAAGCCTTACTAGAAAACATTCCATATGTCAGTTCACATTCCATCATACCGATTCACTTGGACAAACATATCGCTTCACCTATGGCTCATATACCAGTTTATACCACTATACTGGTTCTCTTTGCCAGCTGCTTAGCTTCAATATACCTATTCACTTCTTTGCACATATACCAGTTCACCACATTATATCGGTTCACTTTTCAGCATATTGTTGGTTCACTCTCTTGTATATTGACATCAATGACAACATAATATCATCATGTCAACATACTCTACACAAATGCCAACAATCTCCCCCATTGGCATTGATGGCAATATACAAAAATATTACCTAGCATCACATCTTCTACTGCAGATATCTTCTTCGCTTCACATCTTCTCCTCCTTTGACAACAATGCCAAAGTGGAGGCAAAATTTTTCATGTTCCACTATGCTGCTCCCCCTAAGGAGTAGCATCCTTCAACACATCAATCCTAAAAAATATTGGACACTGCAATATATGATTGATGTGGAGCACATACTTTCAATTCACCTCTTGAAGGGGCAACACCCCTAATTCACCTCTCATATAGGTAAATATAGCCTTTGGTAGAGGCTTGGTGAATATGTTTGCTAACTACTCCTTACTGGAAACATGTTCCAACACAACCTCCTTGTTCTGAACCTTCTCCCTCAAGAAATGATACTTGAGCTCAAAGTTCTTAGTTCTAGCATACAAAACCGGATTCTTGGAAATGTTAATTGCACTTGTATTGTCACAAAATATGCTTACCAGTTTAGATATAGGAACTTTGAAGCCATTTAATACATGCTTCATCCAAATAGTCTGGGTGCAGTTCATAAAAGCTGCAACATACTTCGCTTCTGCTGTAGACTGAGAGATACAACTATTCTTTTTACTCATCCATGAGACCAGTCTACCACCAAGGAAGAATGCACCACCGGTTGTGCTCTTCTGGTCATCTACATTACTAGCCCAATCAGCATCTATGAACACTTTCAGGTTGAAATCATTACTATATGGATACCATAACCCATAGTCAACTATTCCCTTTAGATATCTAAGAATCCACTTGACTGCTACCAAGTGGGATTCTCTTGGGCTTTTCTGAAACTAAGCAGTAATACCCACTGCATGTCCAATGTCCAGTCTGCTATGCACTACATAATGCAACTTACCAATCATTGATAGGTAATCCTTCTCATTTACCAATGTCGAGTCATCCTCTTTTGATAATTTACAACTGGTCACCATTGGTGTACCAATCAGTTTACTATCTTCCATGCCAAAGTTCTTCAACACCTCTTTGACATACTTGGACTAAGTAATAAAGATTCCTTCTTTCATTTGCTAAATCTGCAGCCTAATGAAGAACTTAATTTCCCCTATGAGTGACATCTCAAACTCCTTTTTCATCTCATCTGCAAAATCATGACTCATCTTGTCATCTCCTCCAAAGATGATGTCATCAACAAATACTTCACAGATTAGAATCTGATCTCCTTCTGATTTCAAATAGATATTTCTATGTTCACTTGTTCTTTCAAATCTAATCTTCACAAGATGGGAGTACAAGTGTTCATACCATGCTCTAGGTGCCTACTTTAGTCCATACAAGGCTTTATGTAGCCTACACACCATGTCACTATCTTCTGATAGGGAAAACCCATCTAGTTGTTCTATGTACACCTCCTCTTCAAGTATTCCATTTAGGAATGTAGATTTTACATCCATTTGATATACCTTGAATCCTTTAAAAGCTGCATATGCAAGAAGCATATGCACTCCTTCCAATCTTGCTACTAGAGCAAAGTTTTCTCTATAGTCTTCTCCTTCTTCTTGGGCGTATCCTTTACACACTAGTCTGGCTTTGTTCCTTACCACTGTGCCATCCTCATTTAGCTTGTTTCTGAAAACCCATTTGGTTCCAATGACATTTTTATGCTCTGGTCTGGGTACCAAAGACCATGTACCATTCTTTTCTATCTAGTCAAGTTCCTCCTCCATTGCCTTGATCTAGTCTTTATCTTTATGTGCCTCTTTGAATGATTTAGGCTCAAATTCAAAGATCATACATGAGCTTTCTCTGACCTTTCTTCTTGTAAGAATTCCTGCATCTTTGTCTCCTATGATCTGCTTTGGATCATGATTGAGTTTGACATACTTAGGTATGTTCTTAACAAATTCTTCTTACTTTTCTTCTTCATCCTCATCTTCATCAGCATCAGCATCCACCGGTGTAGGAACACAATTACCGATATTGGACTGATTTGCAATCGATTCCTAGAAGGTTACTACTGATTCATCTCCTACTTTCTCACTATTGGTTTCCTCAGGTTTCCCAGAGTTTTCATCAACCCTAACATTGATGCTTTCAACAATTCTCTCTCCTATTGTTGAAACATTTGAGAGCTTTACTCTTGGTGGAATATCCTAGGAATATTCCTTCATCACATTTTGCATCGAACTTGCTCTGATGTTCACTCCTCTTGATATAACATTTGCTACCAAACATTCTAAAGTAGCTTACCACTGGTGCATTACCGGTCTAGTACTCATAAGGAGTCTTATCCTTTCCCTTTTTGATGAGTACCTGATTCATTGTGTAGACTGCAGTGCTCACCACTTCTCTCCAAAAGGTGTGAGCAACTTTTCCTTGGATCAACATAGTTCTAGCCACTTCAACCATAGTCTAGTTGTTTCTCTCTGGTAAGCCATTCTATTGTGGAGTCCAGGGGGCAGACAGTTGCCTCTCGTTATTATTCTCTTCATAATATTTGTTGAATTCACCGAAAGTGAATTCCCCTCCTTGATTAGTTCTAAAGCATTTGATTCTTCTACCACTTTCCTTTTCTACCAATGCTCTGAAAGCTTTGAACTTTCCAAAGGCTTCAAACTTGTCCTTCAAGAATGTGACCCACATCATTCTTGAGCAATCATCTATAAGAATCATAAAATACCTATCTCCCTACACACTCCTAGTTTTCATAGGACCACACAAATCAGTATGCACAAGATCAAGTAAGTTTTCAGTTGTGAAAGATTTACCTTTGAAGGTTGAGGAAGACATTTTCCCCAGTTGACATTCTCTACACAAAGGATTTTCTGGTTTGCTCAGCATCAATAGTCCTCTAACTGCCTTGATCTTACTGGCCTTCACAATGTTATCAAAGTTTACATGGCAGAGTCTCCTATGCCATATCCAGCTATCATCAAACTTATCCATAAGATGTGTACTTATATTTGCATTTAGCTGAAAGAAGTTACCTTTGGTCTGCATACCGATGGCCATCAAATCACCATTATTTCCTTTGATTTTGCACACTCCATTTTTGAATTCCAGAGTGAGTCCACTATCATTCAGTTGGGAAACACTCAATAGATTGTGTCAGAGACCTTCCACCCAATACACATTATCAGCACTGCTCTTTCCATTTAGAGAGATGGACCCTCTTCCTCTGACTATACATGGTGCATCATTACCAAACCGAACCACACCACCATCATATTCTTCCAAAGATAGAAACTTGCTCTGGTCACCAGTCATATGATGAGAACAACCACTGTCAATAATCCACTCATTGGAATTATCAAAGTGAGAGACAAGAGCCTTCTTGTCTGACACATCTTCCTTTACTGCAACAAACACAATATCTTCATTCTCTTCATCTTTCGATTCCTCATCTGTGATACCTTCATCAACCGCAACAAAATAGTTTCTCCAGTTTCCTCCTTTGAATTTCTTGAACCTCTCTAGTTTGTCATTGTTGTCACCATTAGGACAGTTTATAGCAATATGTCCTATCTAGTTACAAGAAAAGAATTTCAAAGGGAGCTTACCTCTATATTTACCAGTTCCTTTAGGAAGTTTCCTGGCAAGAAGAGCTTCAAATTCAATCAAGATCTCCTCATCATCCATTTCTCTGCTTTGTCTTGGTTGACCACTAGTGCTTGCTTCTTTTCCTTTTTTGGATGGTACAACAGAAGCTCTAAAAGTTGATTCAGTCTTTTGAACACTGCCATCAAAACTATTTAGCTCATAGGCTGTCAACTTTGCAATGATGGAGTCTAGGGATACCTTAGTCTTGTCTATTGATCTCAACTTTTGAATAACAACAACCCTTATTGCATAGACCAGTAATAAGGATCTCAGAACTTTTCTTACCATAGTGGAATCTTCCATTTTACCACCTGCACTCTTGATATCTCCAACAATAGTTTTAATTATTATTCCATACTATTGAATGGTCTCACCTTCAACCATCTGCATGTCTTCAAACTTCCCTCTAAGGCTTCCTTCCTTAGCTTGTTTTACATGCTCATCACCGCCATAGATATTCTTAAGAGTGTCCCATACTTCTTTGGGATTATCTTTATCCTAGACATCAATAAACTCAATGCCAGATAAGCCGCTGATTAGGGCTTCCATGACTTGCCCATTCTCCTATATTTCTCTCTTTTGATCATCAGTGAGAGTACCGATAGGAATAACAAAAGCATTCTCAGCATATCTCCAGTGTTGAGAACCCATGGTTCTGATGTAAATCTTCATTTTGTCCTTCCATATTTTGAAGTTATCTCTGTTGAACTTTGGACCTTCCCTCTTCATCATTACAATAGGATCTTTCCCTCAAGCGGTTAAGTTTACAACATACAGGGCCTGGAGGATGCTCTAATACCAATTGATAACTCAATGATGAACAATAAGTACCAAACTCATACTGAGAGGGGGGGGTGAATTAGTACAATCACAAAAACTTTTCTCGAACCAGTTTAACTACAAACACTGCAAATGTCTGACAAACAGTAACACCGGTATAAAACAGAGTGCAACCGGTAAAGCTAAGAATGACTGTGACAAACATTAACCGGTTAATCACTTAGCTTTCCACTCAACTTAATACTACACTTCCATTTCACCCTTATGCATGAATAGGTAATCTACCATCACAAATATAATAACAACTAGCTCAACATGATTTACCTTCAGACAAAAATCACTTAAATCATCACATGAAAAATACTACACATGACACACAGATTTTTCATGTGGAAACCCAACTGGGAAAAACCACGGTGGGGATGAATACTCACAAGCTGCTTTTGAACTCTTTAGAAGTCCACTCTATTAGGAGCCTAGTCTGGTTAAAGACTGTTACAATAGGTTCTGCTAGGAACCGATCCTGTTAGAGATCACCTGATTAAGGTATGGCTAAATACCCGGTTAAGGGTTAAACCCTGTTAGAGGTTACCTTGTTAGAGGATTTGAAGAACTCAATGAGTTTGAGTCACCCTGTTAAAGGATTTATAGCATGCTGGTTAAAGCTACCCGGTTAAGGGATTTTCCAACTATTAAAGTGGTTAAAGATCAATAGGTATTACAATGATCTAATAATAGCACTCAATGCCTAATGCAAATTCACTTAAGTTCCTTCCTTCTGCACAAACACTATGTAGGAATCAATCCTCTTATCTCATCTAGTCTAGCAAGAATCACATATCTTTGCACTTAGATACACACACATCATTTGCCAACAACCTCAGTATGAAACACAACATCAACCTTATAGGAAACAGATAGGTTGGTAGCATAAACCCTAAACCCTAAACATTTAGGTTAAGCAATTTAGGCGGTTCAATCCTGGCCATTGAACACTTTACATTTGAATACAATGGTCTTGAAGAGATCTCAAGATATTCTCCATTATTCGTTCTTCACTATTTCATGGAGGCGATAACCCATCACACATTCTCCATTGTTTATAGGGACTTCGCACATTCTCAAGGCAGATAGGATCAATCTCCTTCATGCAAGATCCTTCACACATGCAAGGCTGACATGGCAACATGATCTGATCTTGATTGCAATGCTATCTTATCACACAATGTCATCAGTTGAATCACACAGGCTTGGAACACTTCAACCGGAAACCCTTAAGCTAAGACTACCAACCGGTAGTCATACCATATTAAGCCTTACTAGAAAACATTCCATATGTCGGTTCACATTCTATCATACTAGTTCACTTGGACAAACATACCGCTTCACCTATTTCTCATATACCAGTTCTCTTTTCCAACTGCTTAGCTTCAATATACCTATTCACTTCTTTGCACATATACCGGTTCACCAAATTATACCGGTTCACTTTTCAGCATATTGCAGGTTCACTCTCCTGTATATTGACATCAATGACAACATAATATCATCATGTCAACATACTATGCACAAATGCCAACATATTGATTAATTCAAAGTAGATGCACCTAACTCAGAAGGTAAGGTGCTTCCTTCATTAGTTGACACATTTTCCTTCTTTTTCCAAAATTTCTTTAATTTGCTTCTTATTTTCTCAGTATCTCCTCTAGGTTGATCTCTGCAGTCTTTAGCCAAGTGTCCAACTTTGTGACAATTGAAACATGCCATACCGGGATTTCTCCATGATCTCTTGTTTTTCATTCCAAACCTTATCATACAATTTGCACTTATATGTACGTATCTTCCACATCATTCACACCATATTCTTGTATTGTAATTCCATGGTACTGAAGTGTATTGTCAATTGAGATCTGTGTGAGTTCGGTAGCTTCTAGTGTTTGCTCGGTGTGGAGTCCACATATAGTTTTTCTACTTAAACCAACATTTCTCGGTATTTTGTCCATATCTATTGCAATTTTGGCAAAACCCCTTGAATTTTGCCTTCTGATAATTGTTAACAAACTTTGTCCTATATTGCTTAGATGTGTGATCACACTTATTACAATTATAACAATAACCATCGAACCTAGTAACATTCGGTTGCTTACCTTTTCTGATCCAACAAACATTGGCAGTATGTCCTCGTTTTCCATAGTAGTTGCAAATAGGCTTCTTGTCCTTCATGTTATCTTTGTTTCCAACTTTCTTTGATGATTCTCCTTTCTTGGTGGTGTTGATCCCTTTCTCAGTAGAGTTGTTTCTTTTGTAACCGAGTGCTATAGATTTGTTGGGTGTTCTCATATTTAGTTGCTCATCCAACATTCTCGATGCTTCATAACTTTTCTTCAGTGTTTCTTTTGACTTCTTTTCTCTTTCAAGTTCATCGGTCAATCTTGAATATTCAAGTTTCAATGCTTGGTTCTCATTTTCCTTTAGAGTAGCTTCATGATGTGCATAATCCAATTGATCAGACAGATTATGTTGAACTCAGTCATCCTTGATATTTCATCATTCTCTTAAGACACCATTGCTTCTAGCTGTTGTTTTTCTCCTTCTATATTTGCATATTATCTTCAGTTGTTCTCAATGCATCAAGATTTTCAATCATCTATGTGCTGAAATACTCATGTTCCCTTCTCATTGCTTTTAGCTATTCATTAAGTGCTTTGTTCTTTTCTTTCAACTCTGCAATCATTTCTTCAGATTCTTCTAATATGTTGTTCTCAGATGATGTCTCAATTTGTTCCACCAATTCTTGTGAGTCTTGTAAATCATCAAACAACCTTCTTCTTACTTTCAGTGACCTTTGCATTTGTCTCTGCATATCTGCAATCACTTGATTAGCATGATCCAATTCTTCTTGAAGATTCACAATTCTACATGATTGTTTATATCCTTCCATTGATAGGATCTTTCTCTTTAGGTTGTTAATCCCTTTACCAAGAATTGGGCTTTGATACCAATTGTTAGGTCCGACTAGGAAAGCTAATGTACTGAGAGGGGAGGGGTGAATCAGTACTTCAAAACTTTTCTCGAAAAATAATTTTACTGAAAAACACAAACTAAGTATTGTTGATCTCATAAATATGTAATACTGAAGCATAATCATAGAAATAACATCCATTCCATAACACAAATATTTTTGGTCATGCAGAAACTTTTGGTTAGAGAGAAAAACTATGGTGGGGATAGCACCCACAACTTCACTACTGCATTAATCAAGATTGCTCAGTTAGAGCTACATGTTTAGCTATTTGTGATAGCTTACCCTATTAGGATTATAAAGATCTTTAGATCTACCTTGCTAAAGGATTTTACAAACACTTTTACAAAAATGTTGTAGTTGGTTAAAGGATTTACAATTTATAGACTTTATTAGAGTCTTTTACCCTGTTAAAGGTTTCTAACACAACTTAAATAATTCAATCAAAATCTGTACAAAATATCTACAACTTCACATCTGAAATGTTATAGTAGTTTCTATGTGCTCAATATGAAATTACCTTGCTCATGGCATTCCTCGGTAATTGATAACTCAACTCAGTAACCAACTTTTGTATACTTTGTCCCTTAAACTATTCTCTGAAACCTTCTCGGTAACCTCATAATATCTCTTTCAATCTTCTTTCATTACTATATCATCACATCGTATCCTCTCTCATGATTTTTCATTTTCATCTCATACCATATTCTCAAATCATTCTGTTTATATAGATCTCTAAGATGGTGATCTGTTCATGCTTCGATCATACAAACATGTTTTATTGAATGAATAAATATAGAAATTATTTCATTGGATATTCTTCCTCAAAATCACACAAAATCTTTAAATGCAATTTCCTATGTAATAACAGTTTCATCTTCTCAAATCTTGTAACACGTTTCACATGTGTGTCCAGTTTCATTGAATCCGGTAACATGTTTCCACTCGGTTCAAATTAACTCAGTATACCTTCTTTTCTACTCAGTAGACATTCTATATTCGTCTCGATTCATAGCTCGGTGTATATTATCTCGATGACTTGTCTTTCTTCTGTAACCGATACCGGTAGCCTTGGTATTTACTGACTGGACTTTTCGGTAGCATTAACCGACTAGAGTATATAGGATGAATTTGGGCATAAAACTAATGACAACTTAGTAAATAGTAACACAATGATGTGTTTTAAAGTTGCAAACAAGATCTCTAGCAGTATAAACCAATTGAAGAGAAAATTCTTCTGGAATGGGAAAGGGGAACATGACAAAATTCCCTTGGTTGCTTGGGATAAAGTATGTCAACCTCATCAAGCGGGAGGGGATGGCCTGAGAAAGTGGTTGTAATGCCCTGTAAGGAACCCTAAAGGAAAACAACACAACTAGGCAACTAAAAGGTGAAATAAATTTTTTTTAAAGAATTAAGTGCATTAATTATCACATTTCACATTTATTAACACATCGGAAGTCTAACACATGATTTGCTAAGGGTTACCAACGAAGATTAATTTGCAATAATAATAATAACATCAAGATTAATCCAATTATCCATCTAGTGAGGAACTTAATTGCTTTTAATTAAAACAAAATCATCCATCTAGTTAGGAACTTAATTTCTTTTAATTAAAACATAATCATAAAACTAAATCCCACAATGAAAGATTTTAAAGTGTTCCAATACATTTACTTTCCATGGTTCTTTTATACATAAGAATAAAGATATCGAATTATCATACATTCAAAAGAATTAATATGACAATAATCCATAATTACATGGCTTCCAATAGTACAACTGAATACATAAGTTATAATGCCAAGGTTACATAGTGTTAGTCTCAAATTTTGATTTCCCTTCTATCCTTCCTGTAAGAAATAAATCAACTCTGTCTGTATATGGAAAGATCAGGGAAATGGAACTCAAGAGTAACATATAACAAGGTTTTGAGACCTTCTACACTTTGAACTTATCCAAAGTTCAGGTGGATATACCTTCTGTGAATATCTTCACACTTTAAAACTGAGATCCATAGTAAACCAATGCTAAAAAACTTGTGGACTTCATCACCTCAATGAAACTGAAACACTAAAAGAAAAAACTTGTATTCATTTCAGTATTGATCTTCAAGAAAGATAGAAAGAAATCCTTCAATCTGATACCAGTGCCTTATTCGGGCTACAGAGTCACCTAAATCAAACAATAATTCTCAAAATGGATCACTCATATACATGTCATCATTTTGGCTTTTATGAATCCCATACATGCCTAACATATATATAGATCCTCTCCCATTCAACTAAAATAATTCATCAGATTCATAGCAACAAACAATAGACTTGCTGACATAAGTATTTCATGCATATTTAATCCCTCTCTTGAAGAGAAAAGCTAGAAATAACATCTCCAAGATTGCCTTACAATCCATGTTCATTCGAACAATCCTAGATTATCCAAATGAAACCAGCAAACTAAAGAATGCATACCAGAAGACAAAGGAATTTTAGGCCTGAAACTTTGATCTATATATTCATATTCATTCCTAAAAAAATATTACATAACTCAGAGCAATCTCTTTAAAACTAGAAAAGGTCCTAAATATATTTTGCTAGAGGTTCCTTACAAAATTCTTGTGATCCCCTTAAAATGAGAAGAATAGAGACTAAGAAGAAGAGGGAAAAGATTAGGTCTGCAACTGAAATTGCCATATGCCTTCTTCCCTAACTGAAAAGTATTCTATTCTCCTTTCCATGGAAAATGCTCTTAGAATGTCAGAGATATATTGAAACAAACTTCATGACTAGATTCCTTGTCTCGAGGGCTTTCCAACAATATACAATACTTGCCATTTTGGGCAAAAATTAGCCTCTAAGTGAATTAATCACTCATGTGCCTCTGTCATCTATATTTTTCAAATTTTCCATATAGTCTCAACTATATATTTAATCTGATTTTAACTTTGATTTTTCTCTGATTTTGCCCTGACACCCTACCACATGGCAGCCTGTGATTCACTCATAGGGTCTACTAGTCGCCACCTATTTGTCAAGTATGCCACGTGTCCACCACCTCAGCAGTCTGGTCTCTGTCTTTTGGTGGAATTTATTCTTCAACGAGCGGTCTACAAGTCTCATTGAACAAACATTTTCATCAAAATCCACCACCTCGAGCGCCATATCACTGCTCCATCATCACCACCTAGACCTACCACTGGATTTCCACCAAACCTGCCACATCACCTTTTGCCATTTCGCGATAGGTAACTCTCAATCATCTTCCCTTCGCGAAGTCACAATAGCCATTGGATCTCCTGCAACTTGCTCACTGGTTAATTTGCTCCTTCTCTACAAAATCTTCCTGCCTTGGGATCCATGCATGCATGGGTCCACTTGTCGGCCTCCTCAATCACCTTGAGAAGCACACCCATGCGTGTGGGGTCCTCCTTGGGCACCCATTAGCACCATCCGTCAAAGCCTCTAAGGCTTTGACATTATAGATGGGTGTGTTATTTCTTATAAATACCATAAAATCCCATTTCCCAGCAACTGTGGGAAAAAGCCTCAACCCTAGAACTGCATGTTTTGAAGCAATTTCTGAGTGTTTTCATGGCTGCCCTCTTCTTTGGCGCCTTGCCTAGGGGTTTTCGATGTCTTTTCAACCACCATGGCCTATGATTCGCTGATGTTTTAACCCTCCCCACTCTCCACTGGTTTCCATGTGGGGAGGAGTATGCCATTTCATTTGTTTGAGGCTACAAGCATCCTTCTAATAGCCACGTTGGAAATGAAATTCGCCATGGCTGAGTCTTCTGCAATGTCTCCTCCACCCCACGGTAGAGAGGGAAGACTTTTCACCAACCATGCAGAGGATGCTGCTTCTAATTGTATTTTTTGTTTGTTTATATGCTCTCCAAATTCCTACCAAATACATGTTCCTCTAGTTTCAACGCCCTCTCCATTTCAATAAGCATAAAAATTTCTTCCTCTTCTGTATCTCATGCAAGGGATGACTGGGCATAGTCACATGGAGCTGTAGATTACATTTGCCATTTGTTTTAATGCTACCCCTCTCCATTTCCACACTCCAGCTGCTACTTCCATTTGGATTCAAATCTACTAATTGTGTTTTGTTTCAAATGGCAATATAATGTTTTTTGCAGTACAAGAATATACAGAAGAATGGGAGCCCAAATCTTCTTCTTGCTGAACTTCCTCATGAATAGAATCCTCCCCCATGTTCTTTGTTTGGCAAGTTATGGATATCTCTTTTGGTAGGCTTCTACATCTCTCTATTTCATTTGGGGGCTTTGTGAAAGAAAATATGCAGCTGATTCAATACCACTTTCATCTCTATCCCTGCTAAAAGAATTCATTTGAAGCCTTTGCCCATCTCACATTACACTTGCTAATTGCAGCTATAAAAAGCATCTTCTAGCTATCACGCAGAGGGTGAAGGCTGCTCCATTTGCTAATAGCATTTACTTAGGATTTATAATTGGTATTATAATTGGTATTCACTTGCCAATTGCAATGATTCAATTTCAAATGTGGCCCTCTACCACTCCATACTATGCATAGGGAAGACATCGAATTACCTGGTGTTGCATTGGTTGAAGTTTAATGCTGAAGTTTAATGCCTCATCTTCTCAAGAAAGGAATAACACAACTATTCAATTTACAAACCATTCATCATCATATCTTTATAAATTTTCATTATCCCATTGGTGAATTGCAGTAGAGACGGTATGCATACGCATATAATGCCAAGAAAAAAGAAACATTTCGCCATTAAAATTAATGCACGGGCATGAGCTAGGTCGGGCCCCAAAGTGGGTCCGACTAAATTTTTTTTCATTTTCATGCAACTGACCTTTGAAATTCCTCATGAACCTTAAACATACCTCTGGAATCAATCAGAACCATTTTCGGATCACCAAACTAAATTTTACAACTTTCAGGCACTTGCGCTACATTTTCGCATTTAATCACGAAGACGTAATTTTCAAACTAGTCAAAACACCTTTCTGGATCTCGCCATCTGACAGGCATGTACTCTGATATACAAGGATGAAATCTACCAAATGGTTTCTCAAGATGAATCTTGAGTAAAGATATTAATTGTCAAAAATGACCAACTGGCTTTGTCGGCATTGCAGATCTGATGAAGTCAATGCTCAGGCAACTCATGATGCCTTTCTTAAAAATATCAAATGACCTCCGTAGACCCTCAAATTTGAGACATAGGTACCTTGAAGTACATATCAAAACTTAGAATTCTCAATTCAACCAAAATTTTGACTGGGTGCAAATGGTACGCTCATGAAAATGACTACTATAATTGATACAACAATGAAAGTACGGATAACTAAAATAGATGACTCAAGAAACCCTTTTGAAAACCGATCAAACGGATTGGCAGGAGCTTGAAAATGAAAAAATAGCTCATCATTTATACCAAAAATGGCCCGAAATAAACATTCTGGCATGTCATTCACTGAGGCAACTTTTACACTTATGCAAAACAAGGCTCCGACTTGCAGCTGAAACAGGGACTTGTCAAACCTCACAAACTGCAAAGGGATTGAGCTTTGAAAATTGAGCAAATGGATTCATAAGGACTTGAAATTTTGCAAGATAACTCAAATTTATGCATAGAATTTAATCCAATTTGAAATTCTTCATGAAAATAAATAGGGAAAAAGATATAAACACTCAAAGTAGGCTACTTAGTAAAATATGCATTTGTGCCTAAAATGCACTTTCAGCTCACCCCTTGAAATGGGTACCTGATAAACTTATCCAAACTGAAATCTGAAAGTTGCACATCATTGCATAGGTCAAATGAAAGGTGTACACCAAGTTTTCAAAGCCTTACCCTTTGAAAATCAACTGGCTCCATTTTACCCTCTCTAATTAGGCCATTCAAACTGACTCATTTGGAAATGCAGAGCAAAATTTTGAAATGGGCCTCTAAACTTGACTCAATTTTAATGATTCCTAACACATAGATTTCTAAAACAATGACCATATGGTATCAAATGTATAATAATCATGAACATGAGCTGGTACATGAATCACCAACCCAGATACACTAGTGAAGCCTTTCCTCACCTGAAGGTACGTACAAGGATATCCAATGGGAAGTGGCACTACCACCCGACCATGTTATCATAATATGGAACCACTCCATCATGCTAGGAGATAGTAGATGACCCTCAAGTAAGCATAACAAGACAAGTACGATAGTACAACATGACTCCGCAAAATCCATGTGACTCAACTCACAAACACTAGTGACCCTAAGGAGAGAGTGTCATCGCATGGCTTAAGGTGGTTATCCTAGGTAGGCTTCCATAGGTCCTGGCCCCCATCTTGGGATATCCTAGTAACCTCTCCCGAACCCCTGACTCCATCTAAGCATCATGTGCACCCTACCAATCCCTTCATAAAGACAAGGTGGTAGGTTTTCCATTCCAGGCCTTCTCACAACATCTTGAGCCTATACAAGCACTCAACCATGAGCGAGTCAAATTATCTTAATTTAATATTTCAGTTACCCACCCCCTAATCAATTATTAGGTTATCACTTCTTAACTGACCTTTGAGGGGTTATCCTACCATCCACTTTGGGTGTGGCCCCCGCTTGAAAGCCACTCTCTCTCATAAGACACTAACAGGAATGGTCTCTCTATGAGAACTCTATGGTGAAACTAATAGCCATATCTAATCCCAACAAACTACAGGTGAAGAATACACAAATCAATAACCCAGGATTGACCATTTGGAACAAAACACATAATGGCTCACATCAATAGGATTACATGACAACACCTGACCAAGGGGTATAACAACCATTACGACATGACAACAACTCAAAATCAGATTTACAATGTAAATATGCTTTTACCAAAATTACCATTTATACTAAAGATCCTATAACAGGCAATCTTTTTAAAACAATAAAAAGCATTAAATACTTGCAAATACAGATATTTTAGAAAAATAGAAAATACATCTTTATTGATAAAAGAATAGCAGAGTTGTCATTTGTCCAATAAGGCTAAATTTAATCACATAAAATTAACCCCCTAACATATATCCATGATTAAATAAATAAAGAATCTAAATATATGATTTTCTCAAGATAAGCTAAATTTCGAATTATATATATAATCACTGAATATATATCATATAAATATATTCATATTAATATATATATATATATTAAAACATAAACTAATTTACACAAAATTCATTAATACTCAAATAATAAAATGTCATGGTTTAAAAACACACACACACACACACACACTTTTTTTTATTAAACATAAAAAAAGAAAAAACTGAAATCATAAATATTCTGGGGGCACGCGAAGGAAGGCACAATTATGTGTTGACTATGGTAGTTTGCTACCCTACGGTAGCATGCTACCCGTCGGTAGTAGGTACTACCGCACAGTAGCACTGCTACCTTACGGTAGTCGGTGCTCCTACATGGTAGCAGCTGCTACCACACGGTAGTACTGCTACCGTATGGTAGCTGCTACCGTATGGTAGCTGCTACCGCCTCTTTTAAAAAAAAAAATTAATAAAAATTTAAAATTTACAATACACTTTTATAAAATCACAAAAAAAATATTAAAACTTAAATATTTTTTTTAATACCAATATAAATTTTCTAAACACAATTTGAACTGTTCATCAATAGAGTAGTGAACTAAATAAAAAAATACAAAGCTAATTCCTTTTAAACTATAAAAAAGAAATTTATTCACTATTTTTTTTTTAAATAACAACTACCCAAAACAAATTTTAAATCTTTCTGTGACAAATAGAGACTGGTAAAATCCAGAAAGTTTTAACCCAAAATCAATAGAGCCAAATTGATTGAACCTTTCCAAATAAATCTGGCAACAAAAGAATGGAAAGGGAAATATAATTCTATTCCTCATTTCATTCAAATAAGCTACCAAAAAAAAACATAGGCTGGAGGCACAGGAGGGTAATTCTGGCAAAATTTTGCCAGCATACCCCTGTGATTTAAACTTGAAAACAAAACATTTAATCATAAACAAAATCAAAACTCAACCAGAAATGGAAGACACAGCCATATTCTATTTTATTTTTTTTACAAATACACAGGTGAAACTATAGAGAGAGGAAGAATATTTGAGCTAATAATAAAAAAAAAAAACAAGCAAAAGCTATCCAACCTTGGAAGCTTTCCTGGAAGATCTTGAGGAAGAGTTCATGCAACCAGATATCCACACCAATCCTTCCTTCCAGATCCTTATTTCCCCAACATGCATCTAAGAAATTTTAAATTTTTTTTAAAATTTCTTCCTATAGACTGCTGCCTCCTTCCCGTGAACCCCCAAAAACAATTTAGAAAAATATATTTAACCTAAAAAAAATTTTAGGTTGAAAATATTTTTCCTCTCCAAAATATAATATATTCCATTTAAAACTAAAAGGATTTTATTTTATTTTCTAATTTCCACAAAAAGCAAATGAAACCGCAATTTCCCAAAAATCATTACTTTCCTTCTTTTTTTCTTTTCTCATGCCTATTTAATTAACTTTCTAAAAAAATATTTACGGAAAGTAAATTAACTTGATTTTATTTATTTTTAATTTATTTTTAAAATCTAGAGAAAAATAAATGCATTTAATTTAATTTATTTTCCCACTAAAGTTTAAATAAAATTATATTTCTAATATAATGCAATTTGCAACTAAATTTAATCACTTCACTTAATTAATTAGATACATAATCACCTAAGCATTATAATTCATAAATTAAATATGCTAACTATAAAGTGATGCCATAAACTTAATAATTAATCTAATCTACTAGGGCACACAAACCGAGAATACCCAAACAAAAACTCTGAAAAGGTTAGACAAACCAAATTGACGATCAAACAAAACAAAAAGGATAACTGACTAACGACACTCACAAGAGTGTAACTGAGGTACAATTAGGGTCAACCACTTGTTAGGGGTCCCACATATACTGAGAGGGGGGGGGTGAATCAGTATCTAACTGGTAATAAAAATTTCTTAAGTTAAAACATGCAGAACATAATATAACAGTGTACTAGTATGCAAGAAATAATGCAATAAATAGAATCAAGAACATCCTAATGAAAAGTACACCATAACACAAGATGTTTAACGAGGAAACCCGGTGTGGGAAAAACCTCGGTGGGATTTGTGACCCACAATATTCACTCATTGGCCAATAAGAGAATATTACTTACAATAGGGGCCTGCACATGCAAGAAGGCCAACTGCCTAGAGCTCACTGCTTAATGGGAAGTCACACTGACTTACAATAAGGATTAATGACTTGTACTGCTTTACAATAGCATCTCCAATGCCAGATTCAGTACTGGTTCTTGCTCTATTCTTTACATATACCCTAACCTATATTTCGCACATTAGGTTTGCCTAATATTTTCCTTTATGCTTCTACCATCACTTATATAAATGTCTACAATGATCTCCTTTATATACAAGAGTCATTTGACAATTTGCCAAGTCGGCTTACAATAATAAACAAAATATTTCATAACAAAAATCATGTCGGCCTCTGTGCCGGTATACATCTTTTCTTCTATGTTGATGCCGGTGTCCTTGTTGATTCCAGTGTCCTTGTTGATGCCGATGTAATGCTTTGCCGGTATAATGTCTTGTCGGTGCCATAGGATTGCAAGGTTGCCATCAATGACAAAACCTTCAATCACATACAATGTCTCATTGGAGTGTCCATATGCCAACAATCTCCCCCTTTGGCATTGATGGCAACACTCATGAGAAATTTCAAAAAGTATCCAAAATGTGTAGTCCAAAAAAAAATTACCAAAAATGTTTGCCAAAAATATGAGAGCTCCCCCTGAGCATATGATTCCTGTATTTTGAACTTTCTCATCCCACTACTCCCCCTTTGGCATCAATGACAAAGGTTGTCAAGATGTCAGTAGAGTTTGTAGTTTCATCTATCCATATCCTCAACCCTATAGCTAGGTAGTTATTATCTGAAAAAGATCTCCCAAAATTAAGTTTATATTATCCATAAACTTTTTACTATCTTTTATTGTTGTTTGAGTCCTCTTTACTATACCGGTGAGATGCTGCAAATGCTCTGCCAGTGTTTTGCTACCTTGTGTTAGTGCCTCTAAAATTTCCTTCCGCAAAGATGCTAAATAGTCCAATCTTGGACTTAGTTTAGATCTCAAATGCTTTGCCTTGTTTATTATTCTCTCTTTTTCTCTTTCCAGTTTGAGAAATTCTTCCTCAAAATTTGCTATCTTCTCTTCAAAAACTGATAATGAATTTGGTGAGTTGACAAAATTGTCTGCAAGCTTATTTATCTCATCCCGTGTCTTGCTTATTTTATTGTCAATATCTACAGTCAAAAAGTTTGTTTTACATGTATCTTTATACAGATGTTTGTATTCTTTCAACAAACTACATAGTTTCGGTAGAAGTGTGTTAAAATTTCTATTACACTTCTTTATTTCCTCATCAAAGAATTTATGTTTCTCTTTTTCTACCTTGTCCTTTATTGATTCTTCCTTTATTTTCTCAATGTTTTCAAAAATATATTTACACAATGTGTCCAATTGTCCTAAAGAATCTTTATTATCTATATTACAGTTTGGAGCTATTGCCTTCAAAATTGGTATTGAATCATCAATTACTTTATAAGCCTGTTAACTGCAGTCAATTATTTTCTTAATGGAGTCTAATAATACCTCAGTCACATTTGTTGACTTGAATGTTGATGATGTCCCAACACTCTAAGTATTGGTGGAAGTAACCATGCTTGTATTGACCTCTGGTAGGTCAGTTTGTGTTTGCATTTCTTTTAGCACTAGTTTTCCTACTTCACTACTTATCGGTGGCACTGTTTCCTTATGAACCTGTTCCGGAGCCTTTAGCTCTGTTGGTTTCTTTGTATGTTGTGTTGTCTCTATCTGTGCCTTAGACTCTACCTTTTTCTCTATATCCTTTTCTAGTTTCTCTATTTCCCCTGCTACCGAAGGCTCTTTAGCCATATTTGACTTGTCAGTTGAATCTTTATCAACTATTATGTTGATATTTTGGGTATCAACATTTACAGTATACAAAACTTTAGTATTAGGATTGCTATCTTCTGCATCCATACTTTTTGCTGCCGGTTGATCTTCAGTAGTTGTAATTTTCACAGGTGGGGGTAGGTTGTCTTTAACTTTTATGCTTGGTGGTCCACCAACTTTTCCTTTTTCCTTGTCCCTATCCTTCTGATATACTTTTATAGGCTTAGGTTTCCTGTATTCTTCTTGTTTTCACCCATGGTATTAAACAGTTCTATCAATTGTTAGGTCCTAGAGACAACTATCTCCTCCACCCCCATCGGACAAATAAGGCACACTCAGATCTGTGAAGCTAGGTGGAGACGATACCCCGTACCTACCTGGTACTTGTGCCTGCAATGTCCTACATCATCGAACCACACATGCATATATACAAATATAGAATACACGACACACACACCAATGAAGGAGAATCATGACGTTCCCTATCTCACTGAAGTGAGTGAAGTAAAATCATCCCCTCACATCTAATACACTTGTATACATGCAACATATAATTACACATTGCATAGATAAAGTAAAGTGTCAGTACATAACAATAATCCATAAACTACCACAAATCAAAAGTACTAAAATACTGTAAATAAAGTAGGCATCCCATATCCAGATAAAGCACAGAATGATGTCATATAAGTCTAAATAACACATAATGGTAATGTATCCACTGAAAGTAAACAATAGTCAAATATGAGTCTAATAAGATCAATCGAGGAGGGGTACTATAGTGGTCATCTTTAAATGACGCTTTGGGAGTGAAATTATTCTGATAGATGTATGCAAAACCAGACCAGAAGTGGGTTTAAATTCTAAAACATAAATATCTGGAATCATTAGAGGTTGAGAGGATTTTTACTGTTCGAGAACCCCTCAAGGCTTCGCAATCTATAATTTTCTGCAATCTTGTAGGAAAATGATCTCAAAATATATAACTTGGCAAGTGGGGAATGGGGAGAAAGCTAAATTTTGGACTAACTCTTGGGATGGTCGACCAACTCTAATATTGAGGGAAAATATTGAAAGTATCAAACAAATCACCAAGGATTGGTTGGGAAATGTAGTTAAGGATTATGCTCAAGCAGAGAGATCTAATAGAATTGAGGTTTGGTAGTGGCAAAATATGGAGGAGCTACTGCTATCTCCTCAGCAGAAGGATTGTTTTAAAATTATCTTGGAAGAATACTCCCCAATTCTCACTTCAAAGGAAGATTCTATTATGTGGTGTGGGTCAAAATCAAGTGCATATTCAGTTAAAATTGGATATAATCTCATTGAGAAGGCAAATCTCTAGATGAATTGGCCTACCTGATTATGCTGGATTTCCAAGTGCCTCCCAAAGGCGGGAGTCTTTACTTGGTTAGTCTTTAAAAAGAGGATCCTGACAGGAGATAGGATGGTGCGCCTAGGTTTCAACGGGCCTTTTCAATGTGTCATGTGCAAAAAGAGTGAGGAATCTTTAGATCATCTTCTATTAGACTATGTTGTGGCTCAAGGAGTGTGGAGGTTTGTCTTGACTAAATTAGGATCGTCAATACCTCTTCCAGATAATATTACTAACCTCCTCCGAAGCTGGTTTCAAGAAAAGAGTAAATCTATTATTTTGAGTGTATGGACAATTTTACCCTCTAAGATAATCTGGGAATTGGGGAAGGAAAGAAATAGTCAGATATTCCAAGATAAGTGGGAAGGACTAGACAGACTGTGCGGGATAATTGAACGGGCTATTTCTAAAATTGTCTCATTGGCAACACACAACCATAATTTTGTGAAACATCCCTATAGTTTGATAGATAGTTTAATTCTTGCTAGATGATCTCTTGTCACTCTCAGACCCATTCATGGGTTCCCTAGGGTTAATCCCACTAGTGATCGGTCAAATAGAGAGACGGTTAAATGTACAAAACCAAAGAAGGGGTGGGTGAAAATAAATTTTGAAGGAGCATCAAAAGGTAATCCAAGGATTTCAGGAGTGGGATGTATGGCTTGTGATGATGAAGAAAAGGTCATGTGCAAGGGGACTAGAAGACTCCAAGATGACACTAATAATGAGGTGGAAGTTCAAGCAACTCTTCTTGCAGTTGATTTAGCATCCAACCTAAAGGTGTCAAATTTACACTTAGAGGGTGATTCCCAAATTATTGTCCAAGCTTTGGTTGAAGGACATACTCTATGTTGGAAATTAAACAAATATGTAAATATAATAAGTGAAAAATTGAAAATATTCAATAATTATTGCATCTCACACTTGAAAAGAGAGGGAAACATTCTTGCAAATGAGCTGTAAAATGAAGCATGTGGACTCGAGCCAGGGGAGGTGAGGTGGCGGAATGTTAGAAGTGAAACCACTAAATGGAGTTAAGGGTGTAATGCCAAGTTGGTACGACATTAAATTCAAATCCTTTGTCAGAAGCTGGCTTTTTCCCTGCACAAATGTGAGTTAATGAGTAGTTATTGCGACATACTCTGAATTGGTGGTGATGGTGGAGAGCCATGCATTAAATGCCAATTTTATAATGCCCGCACTGATAATGAATAGATTGGAAGAGTTGGTGAAACCAGTTTCAACTCTAGTTTTATCAAAAATCTCTTATTTTTGTAGAAAGCTCAAAAATGGAAGCTAACTTAACCTTGGAATCTTCCAAACTAATACCGGCATTTCATGGTCCTGTATCACCAAAGAAACTTGAGAAAATGTTTCTCGTTAAAGACCCGATGCTTTTAAAAGTAATTCAACTAGTTTTAGGAGAAGTAGTTGTCATCGGCCACTGCTAGAGATGCAGAGAAGACATCTACTCGATGATCATGGCTTGGGGTCTAGATCTAGGATACATGGTAGAAGAGGTGTGAAAAGTTTTGCAGAGACTAATTCGAAGGGATTGTCTACTAAATTTGGAATCCTTGCTGGAGTGGGCAGTACCAGGATGGGGATTTAACCTTGTAGAAGGTATCCAGGAGGAAAATGAGGAGATGATGGTGCATCACTCGCGTATTCAATTTCTTCGACATCGTAAGGAAGTCAAATTGCACTTCAAGGATGATGCGAAGAGAGGCTAGGAAGGAATTTTAATCTTCATCCAGATCATGGACAAAGAAGATGTGATTAGATAGGAGGGCAACGGGATAGCGGTGGAAAATGTGAGCCCTGGGAGGTGGATTACAAGGAGACTATCTGCAGAACTAGCTAAACAGGCGACAGATGATGCAGAAGGTGAACGGGATGGCGGGGTGGTTTCTCTGAGTCGACGAGGTGCAGAGAGAAACGAGGCAAGAGGAAGAAGGGGGTGATAACATGCCGGAAGAGGAGACTCTTGCCATAATTAGGTGACTAGTGAATTGAGTTCCTTGGGTGAAAGAGGCATGAAGGAGGAATCATGAATAGGCTACAATAGACACAGTACCCATAGGTGCCAATATTCTTTGCTCTCAGTTTCAATTAACTTATAGTTGAACTTTAAAACTTTAAGTCGAAATGCATAATGTTTTGATAGGCAAGATGTAATAAGTTATTTTTGTAGTTTAAGTTTGGGGGCTAGATGTGTGGATGTTGGTTACTAGTTTTGAAATCTATTATTATGGAAGGGTGGTGATGGCAGCGTCATGGATGTTTATTTGGGGAGTTTTTTGATAGTTCATTATCTTTCTGAAGTTGTAATGCTTATATTTCAATTAAATAAAAATATATATTTTACCGATAAAAAAAAAATACACTAGGATATTTAATAAAATAAATGGGATAATTATTTAAAAATGATTTACTTGAAATGATTAATTATTTAAATATTTATTTAATTAATTCAGAGTGATTAATTTGCCATGTGATATTGATGATTTAAGAAATTAATTGTGTGCTCAAGATTAATTTTAATTTCCTTTGGATAGGACCTTGGTGATGTTGTCAAGATTAGGGGCTCATGGTTTAGATGACCATTTTTAGGGTATTACATTTTCCCCTCTTTATAATGTGCAAGCAACGTGTTGATTTAAAGAAAATTTGATGTCAAAGTCAGAAATCAGTTTTGAACTTGATGGATCACAAATCAATGAAGAGTGAGATGTTTTGCTTGATTTGAAATGATGAAAGTGAACAAATTGATTAAAGTGATACCAATCCTAAACTTGATTGAACTAGGACTGATGAAGAGAAAATATACTAAACTTGAACTTGATGGATCAAGAAGCAAATCTTATTGATCTAAGACTTGATTGAGCTAGACATAGTGAGTGAAGATAAAATCGATCTTGAACTTGATGGATCAAGACACGATGAGCGAAAATAAACTGTCTAGCTTGATTTGAAGTGATGAAACTGAACACCTACTTATATTGAGCATGCGATCGAAGATACTCTTTAAACCCTTGATTGAGTTTAAACAAATAATCATCTTGATGAAAAGCGATGAAACTAATTAATGTTAAGAGACTAATTTAGATGAAGACAATATCAGCTTAATATGAAGTAATGAAACTGATATGCCCCCAAAGATTGATTTGATTTAGATGATCAAGAAATCTCAACTTGATATGAAGCAATAAAGTTGAGATGCCCCTAGCGATGAGGTCTTGTTTGATGTTCGATAAAGATTAGCTGCTCGACTTGATGATTGTGAAAGAAATTCTCAATTTTGAGGATGATAATCACTGATGATGATGATGATGATGTCATGATTATGCCCCCTCGAGAGAGAAATTGAAAGATAGAGAGGGTTACATAGTGAGTTCAAGCATTTTGATAAAAATATTAAGCGATTTTGAGCACAAAAATTAATGTTGAAATTTTAACAACAAAGTTGATTTGAAAATAAAATTAAGATTTAGAATTGAGCACAAATTGAAGAAAATAATGAGCATTTGATGAAAGTGATAAGTGGTCTTAGTTGTGCAAAATTGACTAGGAAGATGATCTCATATTTTGATTTTGATTAAAAAAATGGACTCAGGACCATCAATTTAGCTTACTATACAAGTTTGACGTTCATCGAAGTAAGTTGAAAAATTAAGGTTTTGGCTATATAAGGGGTCCATGTATCCTCTTTAATTCATTTTCACCTTTCCAAGTTTGAAATTTAAAAATCCCTCTGCAAAGAAAAATGGCCATTTCAATCCAGGAGCATCATTTTGAGCACTAGAGATGACATATTCGACCGTAGAACTACGACCCAATGGTAAGTGATCAATCCTAAGCCTGTTTCATTTCTTCGATTTCGAATTTTGGTTGATTTTTTTGCATTTTTGATTCATTTGAAGTCATGTGTCTCAATTTATCGTGTGGTTGAACACCCTTTTTTGTATGATAAATTGTCCCTTTAGTTTTTTGTCATATGGTCATGTAGGGTGTGTCATCTTAGGTGGTCCCATGTCTTGTACAAAAGTGTGCTTGGTAGGCCATTGTATCGTGTGATGTATCATCTTATATGGTGATAGTTTGTCATGTAGAGTGTAATCCTAATTCGTACGAGTTTTTGCCTGTCTATGAAAACTCGTATGAAAAACAACAAGCATTTTTTAGGGTCTTAACGTCAATTTTTTATTTTGTTTTTTGTATATTTGGATTTGCAAGCATGTTTAGAATAATTTTAGCACCATTTGGATCACGTGCTAACTGTGTTTATGTTTGATTTTGTAGATTCGATCACCATATATCTTATTTTGGTGTGTTTATCCACTAACAATGGGATTAGTTCGTGAATTATTAGATGCAGATAGGGCATATTGATTTGTGCAGGTTTGGATACCTTTTTCAGATGTCGAATATCCATGTGAATCAGGGGATGTTGACTGCATTAGTAGATCGGTTTCATTTAGAGCATAATACCTTCCATTTACCCATAGGAGAGATGACGATCACCCCAGAGGATGTATATCGGATTCTTAGGACTCCGTTTACTGGCGACAAGGTCGATTATGATTCTACTCAGCGGTCAAGTGTGTTAGCATTGAGATGGATATTCCACGATGAGACTATCCTTGAGCATGACATCATATGGGATGTTCTGATGAATAGGTATAGTGAGCAGTATCCACTGGCATGCATTTTAGCAGGTATCATTGGTTGTTTCATTATGTTGGATAGGGGACAAAAGGGTTTTCTATGTGGTTGGGCTAGGATACTTGAGAGGTTGTTGACTCGTCCTTAGAGATTGGGGTGGGGATCATGTTTGCTTGCCCCTATGTATTATGAGATGCACAAGATTATGTATCAGGAGGGGACGAGCATGGTAGTAGGGGTTTTAGTTTTATAGATATGGGCATGGGAGCACATCCTAGTATGCAGGCTGATAGTAGATGATTCGAGAGAGCTGCACCATCCCATTGTTTATTGTTATTCAGGTTATGTTACTCAGCCCCATTTGGGAAAGATGGATTACTGGAGGAGACAATTGAATGATTTGATCATGGTAGTATGGAAACCGTATAGGGGTCTAGAGTTGTGGGATGATTGGAGATCTCAGAGGAAGAACATGTTCATGACTTGTCCTCTCATTGGCATACTAGTGTCCATCATTGAGCGGTTTGTAGTATCTAGGGTGATGAGATAGTATGGGAGACCATAGGATATATCCCAGAAGTTCACTGCCTATGTTTGGTTTGGAGACGAGGAGAGATGAGGATGGGCCACCAGGCTATCATATGCGCTAAGCATGCAGGAGTTAGTCAGTTTATAGTGACTGAGATGGGATTAATTGGAGGATGTTGTAGATGTGGAGGTATTTCCCCAATATAGAGATTGGTTCCAGAGATATCCATTTCCTAGGTTTACATATCCCAAAGAGCATGCACCACTTATAAAGGAGGGTGAGGATGAGGTACTAGCACATGCATAGGTACTAGGTCAAGTACAAAGATGAGGATAGGTGCAAGGATGAGGGTAGGTGTAGGGATAGAGAGTGGATGCACCTAGATGGGTAGGAGATGATCCTAGGGCTAGTAGCAACAGGATACCAGCTACAATGAGACAATGGTAGAGAGGGGAGGGTGGATCTCTAGGGGCTATTGGGGTTGAGGTTGGTGGTGCTAGGGTAGTAAAGGGTGGAGGTGAGGAGGAGAGAGAAGCACCTAGGAAGGTTAGGCAGTGTCAAAATGAGTAGGGAGGTGGAGAGGGAGGTAGAGAGGGAGGCAAAGGGGTTGTTGGGGGAGAGAAGGGGGCACTAGACGCAGTATGGTCTCCAAGGAATAGATTGGGAGGTTTGTAGTCATATTTGACAGTGGTGCAGACGCAACTTGCAGAGTGGGACCAACAACTTGCTAAGGTTAGAGAAGAGCATGATGCTCTCCTATGAGAGGTGTTACATCAGACGAGTCGGGTAGCCTATTACATTGCAACTTATAGCATGGAGGTCCCATTAGTGTAGCAGGTTGTTCCATATTCCTAGTATATGGCTCGATCTGAGGGAACTAGGGTACCTAGATAGGATGTCGGTCATTAGGCACTACCTCCTCCACTTGGAGATAAGGGAGAGGCAGAGAGCTAGCTTATTATGTCTCTTTTATATTTTTTCATATACCCCATTTTTTGTAGCCTATACGATTCTTGCTCCGATGAGACATTGTATTTGACAATTGACATCATTTGTACTTTGAGACACTAAGATTATGATGATATATGAGATCTTGATTTTATTTAATCATACTTGTGTTGATTGATTATGAGATGTCTTTCTATGTGCTTTATTCTATATGTACGCATATTCTTTTTAGTATGGATGTATGCAATGGAGATAGATATGAATGTTTCCTTTTTGTTTCTTTTTCATATGCAAATGAATGATGAAAATGAGTATCTAGTGATGCCAATGTTTTTTTTTTTATGCAATAATATGAATGCAAATAAGTATATGAAATGTATGGATCTATATAAGATGCGCTTGTCTGCAGCTAACATCTCAATACACAAGTACTTGATTGGAGAAATGATTATGAAAAAAAGACCACTTATTTGAGAAATGATGATTGCTTCAAACTCTCATTCAAAAGATAAAGAGATCATTGTTATCATGCCGAAATCACTTCAAATGCATAAAATTTAGAATGAATGCAACCTAAACCTAGTCACTAGATTTGAAGTGCTTAATTTTCATCACTGATCATTTTCAAACATAGAAGACAAAATAGAGTTCCTTCCTTTTCATATGCAATATTAATTATCTTGTCCACAATGACCCTTTTTTCATTCATATCCTTGGATAGATGACGCATGCATCCAGATTGCACATTAAAGAAATTTCATCAAATAGACAAAGAAATAACTCCAACCTCCTTGTAGCATACAAATAAGTGGATTCAAGGTATGTGTGGTGATTTCACCTTGATGTGAAGGCACTTATCACAGACACCTAGCTGATTAGATGTTTCTAGATCATCGGATTCATTCCTACAAGCAAAAAACAAAGAAAAGTATTATGCTCCCAATCCTTGCTCCTCTTTGTCAAGATAGACTTCCTCGAGTTAATAATAATTGAAAACCAATTTAAAAGACAACACACAAAGAAAATGTCAATCATATCTCAAACAGTTTAGTGATTGTTTTCAGTAGTCTTGTTTTTCTTGTTTACTCGGTGATAAAAATTTGAAGTGGTTTGGAGATAGGTGACTGTTTTAGAGTGGATGACCTGGTACTACTGATAGAAAGATGACTTGGTTGAACTACTTAGGACATGTAAATTGATTAGTTGATTACCCTAAGACTATGACATTGATCGGTTTTAAGCCATGAGGGCTCCAAAAGAACCAGAATGTCATAAAAGCGACTAGAAGTTATGTACAAGCAAAAGAAAAAATGCAGCACTTCAGTACAAGAGATAACACTAGAATGGACAAAATCCAGTACCCATATTGATCGATGCCATTGTTTTGACTTGTTTAGTGATAGGAATGTTTGGTTTCAAAGAGTAAGTACCCCGTATAAGACCGATCTAAGTGGTTTCGAGTGTACCCTTCCTTGTATAAGACATGTTGATGCTTGATAGAGTTTGATAGATTGATTAACAGGACATGTAATAAGTTTGGTTGTAGACTTTGAGAGTTTGTCTATTGTTGATTTGGTTTGAAGGATGGTCTATGCTTTCTTGCTTTGATTTTTTAGTTTTTTTTTTTTATGAGTTTTTTATTTTTAGGAGTTTGTTTCAGACATTTTATGATTTTTTTCAGGACATTTTATGATTTTTATTATTTTGTTAAGGATATTTTATTATTTTTAGAATTTTTTTTCAGATATGCCCCTAGTATGCTGACCTATATGACATGATGATTTGCAAAATGCATGTGGAGACAATGAATTTTTGATATGACCTATGTTAATGCAATATACATGATGAAGATGCATTTCCTATTTGAACAAGGATGACTATGTTTGTTTAGCATTTTGTAATACACCAATTGAATTGGAGGTACAAAACATTTCATAGATAAGCGGGCAATCAATCCTTAAGGTCCCTTGGAACATCCAAATTAACACACTTAGTGACTAGGATTTACAGATGGAGACACATAAAACTTCCTCATTGAGTCTTGAAACTTTGATCTTCTTTTTCCCATGTGAGTGCAAATGAGTTTATTCCCACTCTTGTGTTCACTAAAGATCCTTAGCATCCTATATTAGTAGCTACGTGGATTATTATAACTTCAAAAGCATCGCGAATAGAGTCTCACTACCAACAAGCTTTTAGAGCTCCGACAAGGTTATAGACTGTAATTTCTCAAATATTGCTCCATTGCCAGTAGGAATTCCTAGCCCTGAAGGAGTTACTTGCATGTTCCCATAGTCAAGCTTTTGTCACACTTGTATGTGTGATATTTTAGTTATATATAAATTTATTTTTGCCTTGAGATGGATATTTGGCATAGCATTTTTTCTTTTTTTATCTTCTTGCCTTGACTTGTAAGTAATGAAACCTAGTTGGGTGTGACAATTATAGTGGCACTGAATTAGAATATTAGATTTTTCACTAGTCATATGATTAAATAGGTGTCTCCAATGAATTAGAGATTTTGTTAATGTGTTTGAGATATAGAAATTGATATTTTGGGTTGACAAGTCTCAAATAGTGAAATTGCTACCCAACCATAAGTAAAGCGTCATCACAGGGTAATGTTGAAAATGAATGACCTTAGGACCTCAAAGAATTCATGTCCAACTATCTAAGAAAGGATATGACCCTTGTTTGTCTTGAATGCAAACAAATGATAAATTTGGATAATTGTCTTATTTGATTAATGCTGCTATATGCAAATGCGATGTATTTGAAAAAAAAAAATTATATGTGATGTTGTTCTTTGAATAAAATGAGATGCAATTCAGAAAGAAAAACCTAAACTAACCCAAACCTTAGATATAATATTGTTTAAGGTGCATGTTGTTCATAGGGTCAATAAGTTTTGTGTAGGTAGTTCATTGGTCTTTGTTTGAAAAGTCAGATAAATATGTATTCTCCCATATGATATAAGTGTTAGATGCTAGGGAGGTCCCAAAGACACTAAGAAGGGGGGGGGGTGTGAATCAGTGTCTAATTGGTAATTGAAGGATTAAAACTTATTTGTAACTTTACAACCTAGATTAATGTACCGGTAAACAAATAATAATGTAGTAAACAGAAACAAAAGTATAACCATCAATGCACACCATAACACTGATATTTTTGGTGAGGAAACTCGGTAAGGGAAAAACCTCGGTGGGATTTGTGACCCATAATATTTACTCACTGGCCAATATGAATAAATATTACTTCTACAATAGGGGCCTGCACATGCAAGAAGGCCAACATCCTAGAGCTCACTGCTCAACAACAAAAGGAGTTCCACTAACTACAATTGTATGGTTATATCCAAATACAATGAACTTCTTTACAATAGCATCTGCAATGCTTGATTCAGTATTGGTTTAAGCTCAAACAAATACCTTATCCAAAAACTTGTCGGTATATAACTTTTTCTTTGCTCTACTTCTTATTCGCTCATAAGATAATACATCATAATGCATATACAGTTATTCGCTCTCATATATCGCTTACATTCATTACCTAATTACATCACTTCTTACTTACAAAATGACTTACAAGATCTCATACATATATGAGTCTTTACAATACATCAAGTTGTCTTATACAAATATAATTTATAATATAAAACATTATTATTCCAAGGCGGCCCAGAGTGTTGGTATGATCTGTTGTTGGCGTAGACTAGATGCTAGTGAGGATAAACTTGTAGTGCCTGTCAGTGTTGGTAAATGATATATGTTGTTGGTGTAACCTATGAACCATAATACTAGTTGGTTTCCATCAATGACAACATCATCTAATCTCATATGAGTGTATAATGCCAACAATCTCCCCCTTTGGCATTGATGGCAACACTCATGAGAAAAATCCACAAACTGATATCCAAAAAAAGAAGTCCAAAAATTGAATGGTTTTTAGACATCTCAATCCAGTGTGTTAGAAGGTTGTCCAATCTAGGACCAAGTTTATTTTTCAGCTCCCAGGACTTCATTCTTATCCTTTCTTTTTCCCTTTCTAATTTCTCAATATTTTCTTCAAAAACTATCATTTCTTGATCCAAAACTGAGGTAAGTTCTGAAGAACCAATCATGTTGTTTACTATATCATCAATCTCTTTTTGTGTTTTCCTTATCTCCTCATCAATTTCTTTTGTTAGGTTGTGAGGCTTGCATGCTTCCTTATACAATTCTTTATATTCCAAAATAGTGGAATTAAGTACTGGTAATAAAAAATCAATATGCTCTGTACAGTCCTTAATAGCCTTATCAAAGAATTCATTTTTTTCCTTATTCACCCTTTCCTTTACAGTCTTTTCATTAATTTTATCTATAGTTTGAATATTTGAAGCAATGAATTTTTACAATGTGTCCAATTTACCTAAAGATCCAGAAATATGATCTATCTTACAATCTGGTGCAATCAATTGCAAAATTGGCAAAGAATCATTAATGGCCTTAAATTCAAAGGCATTGCATTCAATGATCTTCTTTATGGAATCTAAAAGTATATCTATCACATTTGTAGGTCTCTAATCAATGGTGGAACTTCTAGGTGGAGTGTGAGGTTTTGCAGTTGGTTTCTTCTCATCTCCGGATTCCTTAACCACTTCTGCAATCTAGTTTCCATCCTTAACCTCTTCCTTATTCACTATTTCTTCCTTTTTCTCTCTTTTTTTCAACCTTGCTATATGCCTGTTTAGATATACTCTATTCATGTTCAGTTTTGGTTCCTATTGCTACTTCTACCAGTGTTTCAGTGTTAGGCTAAATTGTTTCCTTATCCATTACTATGTTGCAGTCCCGAGTGTCCACCTTCATAGTAAAAAGAATGTCTGCCTTTGGATTAGAGTTATCTCTTGTCATTTCCTCTGCCTTCTCTTCTATAGGATGATTATCTGTTTGTGTCGGTGCCTTTGCAATTATTGGTGGGGTGTCCTGAGCCAGTGGAGGAAGATTATCCTTGACCGTGATATCAGGTACACTACCAAGTTTTCCTTTACCCTTTTCAACCTTCTGATATACTTTAGCAAAAGATATGTCTACCTTTTGTCAGTCCTTTTCTTCTTTCTTCTCTCTCTCAACAAAAAATATATCCCACTTGTCTGTCATTTCATCTGCTATTTCTTTGACTCTATCAGCCATAAGACTTACTTATCAATGACCACTTACAAAAATTGTTTTATTTGCCTCTGATATTAAATCATCAATTTCCTGTTTGGAGTTAACATGATGCACAACTAATAGAGCTTCTACCTTTAGTTTCTTGTCAAGCTCCATTATTGACATTCTCTTAGCCTCTAACCTTAAGTATAAATCATTCGGCAAAACATCTATAACCTCTATGAGAACTTTCTTATATATATCAAGATATAGAATAATGCTTTCTTCTGTGGTTTCCTTATCAGAATCATTGAAAGAATGATAAAATTTATTTATATTCCCAAGGTTACCTTCTTGGGTGATTTCATTTAGTAACTCTTCTGGTGAAAGAGTATCCAGTGCCTTAGGTTCTAATTTCTTCTTTGGAGTGACCTTTTTTAGACCATTGGGCTCTCTTATAGCATGTTGCTTCTTTCTTTGTGTCCTTGACTTCTTGGGAGATGGAGTAGGTGCCAGTGAGGGTTTTCTTTTCTCCCTATCCACTCTCTCAAATTTTGTTGCTTTATCAGTCTCAGAATCAGATGAAGTAGCCACATGAGAAATGTGAGCTACCGATTTCTGCTCTAAATGACTTTCTTTCACACTAGCAACAATACCAATATTCACCAATCCTTCTTTAACCTCCTTTACCAATTTAGAAGCATCTTTCATTAGTTTTTCTCTTTTCTTTCTCTGGCTTTGCATGTCTACTTCTTTCTCAATTGTATCTACATTACCAAAAATTTCTTCTAAAGGTTCCGGTGGAGCATCAAATAGTATTTTTGCATATGAATCTAAGATGTTAGAATCCACCTATATATATATGTATATCCCATTTCAATAATCCAGATAGTCCTAGGTCTAACTGCTTCCATCCAGATTTCATCTCTTTTCACCACAAAGCATATATGTTTGTCATATTTATCCACAATGCTTTGGGGAATCCTTTCCCTTTGTCTCATTTTATCTTGGAAGCTCTTGAAATATTCTTTTATTAGCTCATCACCATCAGATCCCATACTGGTAATTGCCTCCTTTATCTATTTTCCAACAGAAATATCATAGGCAAAATCTTTGTGACCAATACCAAGAATCTCTTTTGAAAAGTAAAGCATTAGACATACAATTAGATTTCCAAATTTGAAGGTTCCTTTCTTATCTCCTTTGATTTTGTGCAAATTCCCTAATAGTTCATCCTTTAACCATTCACAAATATCAATCTTTGCATTGTTAAGAATCATTTCATGTGCACTATGAATGCATGAACTTGACACAGAATTCAATCTATTAGTATCACCAACTTTATAACCAATGACCATGCTAGAAAATTTAACATTTTAATCCTTTATATCATTGACCCTAAGTGATCGGTTTTCAAATGTAGTGTCGGTTAAGCTCATAACCTCTATGTTAGGGATTTTCTTCTTCTTTCTAGGTCGAGAACCAATGGAGGGTAAACCAGTAACAACCCTTATAGATTCCTTGATAATCTTAAAAACTGAGTCCAACCACATAAATTCACCATAAACCCTGCTAAGGACATAGCGGATGGCTTCATTTGAGAATTCTGACATATAGAGGATATCTATGAAACCTAAATCCTCAACAATCTTATGTTCTGGTTTCACTACCCTATTCTTATCAGTGATTACATTCATGTACGTGTTTTTCAGATTTTCAGTTCCTAAGATCTCTATGTTGCAATGTGTGTATGCCCTAGGGTCTTTAGCAAATGTGACTCCCTTCAGGATTTAACCATATTTGCATTTGGAATAAATAAATAAGTGTAAGGGATTTATTTTATTTCCACTAAACATTCATGCTTTAGTATTCATTCATTTCCATCATTTTTCAATATGCATAACGAGATAGAAATGTATTTTATTTTCAAGAAATAAATGCAAATAGATTTTAACTCAAAACTATAGAACAACTTATTCTTTATTTACTTTCATTTCTTTTTTGCAATAGCAAACTTAATAAAAGAATGCATTTCATTTTAAATAAATCATGGTATAAAGAAATACTTTTATTTTCAACATAGTAGCTTTTACAAAAAGGGTGAATACCCAACTTAGCCTCTCATTTCTATTAAATGAGGGCTTAAATAAATAGATACATTTTCATTTGCAACTAAAAAAAAATAATAATAGTAGCATCTCCTAGCTTTTATTTTCTTTCCTTTTCCCAAGAAAAGCTGCAATACAAAATCTTAAGGTTGTGACCATGGAGGCTCACCTCCCAACCTAGGCTTACTAGAAGCCACCCCCAAGCTTGGAAAACCAAGAACTAGATGGGTTACATTCAAGCAATACACAAACAATCATGACAAACTTACAACAAACATATTCCCATCCCAAGGCTTAACATCATCACCAAATGTGATTTTTACATGGGTGGAGGTGGACTAAGTACCTTGAGGAGAAACTACAACATAGTATAACACAAGCCATCTCATGGCAACCAAGAACACATCACAAGTCCCAAACTTGTCCCAACATCCTTATGACCCCCAAGGCATACAAGCCATAATATCTCCCCTTATGACCCCCAAATGCATAAACAATAACTATGCAACAAAGGTCACAAAAATCTCTTGAGATCACTCTCTTCCAAAGAGAGCCTCTCACTCTAAGGTTGTCATACAACCCTCCACCCCAAGGCCACTCTACCCTCCCAAGGGTGAGTTGGCCTTTAATACTCCAAAAACACAAATAAAAATGCTTAACCAAAAATAAGGGAAAGATCACATATCTTTCTTCACAAATAATAAAAACACAAAGGAAGAAAACAACTAATTACATACAATCTTTCAAACAATTTTCCAACATAAATAGAAAGAGATTAAACCAACCTTGAATCTACCAAGGGTTTACAAGGGATAGTTTGGAGTAGAGCTGCCCAAATCCACACTTCTTTCCTTCCAAAACTTATCCAAAAATTCTATACTAAACTTGTTTCAAAACTTCAAGAACTAGTCTCCAAAGATGGAGAGTAGGTGATTACCTTCGTAAGTCTCAAACCCTTGCCTAAGAAGGCTTCTCTCACTCTTTCCAACCTCTTGGATAGAGTGAGAGCTCACATTGGTTGGTCTTCCCAACCTCTTATGTAATGCCCCGCCAGGAACCCTAAAGGAAAACAACACAACTAGGCAACGAAAAGGCAATTTTTTTTTTTTAAAGATTAAGTGCATTAATTATAACATTTGCACGTTTAATAACACAATAGAAGTCTAATGTATGATTTCCTAAGGGTTACTAACAAAGATTAATTCATAGATTATATTAACACCATGGTTAATTCAATTGTCCATCTAATTAGAAAAATTAAATGCTTAAGATAAAACCTACCCATACATCCAAATTCCATAATGAAAGAATTAGAGTACTCCAATGCAATTATTTATCCATAATTCGTTTATACAAAAGATTAAAGCAATTGAATTAACATAAATTCCAATTATCCAATATTACAATATCCATAAATACATGGTTTCCAATAATACCATAGATTACAAAGTTACAATATCAAGGTTACATAAAAGTTTGATACAATGACCACAAGGTCTCAACTGAACAATGATCACGAACATGAGTTGGTACATGAACCATGAACCAAGAAACACCAGTGAAGTCTTTCCTTGCCTGAAGATACAATCTAGAACATCCTATGGGAAGTGGCACTACCACCCGACCATGTGATCCCAAAATGGAACCACCCCACTGTGCTAGGAGATAGTAGAAGACCCTCAAGCAAACAAATAAGACAAGTACGAAAGAACTACATGACTCTGCAAACATCCATGTGACTCAAATCACAAACACTAGTGACTCTAAGGAGAGAGTGTCATCATATGGCTTAAGGTGGTTACCTTGGTAGGCCTCCATAGGTCTCGACCCCCATCCTGGGTTATCCTAGTAACCTCTCCCAATCCTCCAGCTCCATCTAAGTCTCATGTGGACCCTACCAATCCTCTCATGAAGACAAGGTGGTAAGTTTGTCATTCCAGGCCTTCTCACCACATCCTGAGCCTATGCAATTACTCAACCATGTGTGAGGCACATTATCTTAATTAATATTTTAACTATCCACCCCCTAATCAATTATTAGATTATCACTTCTTAATTGCCTTTCGAGGGGTTATCCTGCCATCCACTTCGGGTGCGGCCCCTACTCGAAAGCCACTCTCTCTCAAAGGACACTAACAATAAAGGTCTCTCTATGAGAACTCTATGGTGAAACTAATAGCCATATCTAATCCTGACAAACCATAGGTGAAGGATACACAATCACTAACCTAGGATTGACCATTTGGAAACATAACACATAATGGCTCACATCAATAGGGTTATACAGCAACACTTGACCAAGGGGTATAACAACATTTAACATGACAACAACTCAAACAAAATCGCAACGAAATTAAGCTTGACTGCAAATACCATTTACACAAGATCCTATTACATGCAATATTTTCTTAAAACAACCAAAAGCATAAAATACTTGCAATTAAAGATTTTCTAGAACATAAGAAAATACAACTATATTAATACAAGGAAATCAATGTTGTCATTTGTCCAATAAGGTTAAATAAAATCATTAAAATTAACCTCCTAATTATATGTTCATGATTTATTAACAAATAAATCCAATTAGACTATATCAATACTTTAAATTAAATTCCAAATTAAAAAAAAAAATTTGATCGATAAAAGGCCAAGGCCAAATTTTATTTCTATTATAATAAATATTACATCTCCATTCAGTGTGGGCACCGGTAGGAAAGAATGGAGATAAGAAAACCTCCGGTCTATCCCAGATCCTTTACGGGATCAGATAATACAAAAATTTATAAATTTTACAATTCCTCTTTTGAGGGTAGAAGCTGTCTCTTATAATCATTCCAATTTCTTTCTCTACATAATTTCTTTGCAAATTTTTGCTTGAATGGGTCTATCCTTTCTGCCTTGGCGATGCCTCTGATACCTTGAGTATCATCTTTCATTCCTGTCTCCCATATCTGCAAAATCATATTACATATTTCTCTGCCAAAGTATTAGTAGCATTGTTTACATAAATGAAATGTAAGCTCATTATACGAATGTATACAGCATTCTACCCTTTATAGGGGAATTATAGCCTCGCTATCCCTTAGCTTATAACCACCTGAATCTTGTGGGTAATAAATTAAGAGATTAGCCAGGCTACAATTATGCCTTCTATAAGAAAGAATAATGATCAATCACTATTAGTTCCAACAGCATTTCTTAGAAACTTTAAACCTGCAATAAACCAAATTCATCCTTGCCATATCATAGATGAGGGGCATAAACATATATATATGTATATACATATGCATACATATAAGCATTGAAGGACAGAATTGTCGTTTATATATACATATGCATATAAAATTATATATGATAGAACAGAAAGAACAGAGAGCATATACATATGCATAAGAATATATAATTCCTTCTATATATCTACAAACATCTATATGCCTGAACGTATTCCCCTTCTTTCATTCAAAATCCCCTTACTCGAGCAACCATATATTCCATACCTCATATTTCCCATATTATACCCATGAAAGCCCCATATATTTAAGGAAGTAATTCATAAGCACAACAGATAAGTCAGACAAATGGGCATCCTGTAAAGAAACCTATAATACCATATAGCCATCCTAGCTGTAACCAAAGATATCTATTTAGCAACTACCAAAAGCATACGTATTAGTTCATTGTCTAATATGTTTTCTTTCACTAGCCAATATATAGTAAGCCAAGAGTCAGAAGTCATAAGAAACAAGTTTCCAAATACCCCTATAAAGAAAACAAAGGCACTAGGCCTAATAAACCCTAACCAACGTTAGTAGGTGATGCTAGTTCAGCATTGATATTTATCCCCTCCCATTCCAGATAATTCTCGAACCAATCTTCTCGCTTTGGAAGAGTTACCTGCATCAGCCAAAGCAGAAATTCCAAGCTTCTTCCAATCTCCTCCCTTCTAGCCTCGAAGTTCCCTGTTTCTCCCACACACAGAATTGGGTATCTAGGTACTGGGCAGGAATTCTCAATCAGGATATCATAATGTTTAGGATGCAGAATTGTTAATTCCTCATCAATGTTGAGCAAAACCCTATTAAGGTCTACCAAGATGGAAGGGATAAAGATATTTCTGCAGAGTTATTCTATATGCTCCTTATTCCTATCTACCTGCATCGCCACTGCTATAAAAATGGCAGCAACATCGCTGATCGCCCTTGTTCTATCCTCGCTGTTGACGTATTCCTTGCCTAAAACCTTCTGAACTACATGAATCACTACCTCCTGAGGGAATAAGATGATTTCTTTCAATCACTTCTTAGAGATTTCTCCAATGAATGCCATTTGTCTCTTTGAGCTCTTAAGTCTGATAATAGTGTCCATATTTCAGATTTTCAGAGTTCCTTCTAAGCCAAGTGATATGCCTGAACTTCTAGAGCTGATGCTATTTAAGAGCCGAAATCCATCATTATAACGAATGTTGAGTTATTACCTACTTGATATATGAGTGCTTTCATCTGTGTTAACTACTCCGTATCTTTATTATAAATCATATCTAAGCTAAAATCTATACAAGTGTCTATTACAGATAGTTCCGTAATCCTCATGTAAATAAGATCTTGTAAGCTTAATAATGAGCAGTACTATCAATTCTGATCTTTTGCTTACGAATCCTACTTAATCATTATTAAGAGCGTGAAAGACTAATGAATAATCGGCATGATGTAATATATCCAAATGTGCCTAAGATTAATCAGAACAAGTTGAAGCGAGGAAATCTTGAAGCGTGTCCAAAACCCTTACAAAACCCTGAGTAGAGGGGAGAAACCCATTATAAGTAACTATAACTTAGAAGAATAATAATCTTAGCCTCAGATAATATATGATATACCTATCAATATGTATCCTGACAATATAATAATCTAAATATTTAAATGTATATTAGAACAAAGTATAAATAGATAAATATAAATATATATATATAAGTATATATAAATGTGAGGAACTATATACATATATATGTATATATATATATATATATCTAGTGATATACACACATATATATATAAGAATATATTTATATATATATAAATATATGTATATAAATATATATTTATAAAGGGGAAGAGGGCCATTGAAGAAGAGTGCTCTGCAGTCTGTCCTAATATACCCAAATATATATATATATAAGTTTTATATATATATACATATATATGTGTGTGAATATATATATATATATGACTATATCTGAGGCTCTATTATCCACCATGCCATTATAAAGGATCGGCTACAGCGGCCTCTGAGAGCTTGGAAATGAAATACTCATAAATGTATAAGGTGAAATGAGACCGGGCTATCCTTACTATTTATTCCAAAGATATTCTCATCCTAAAGATATCTGAGATTCCATCTGCCCCAAGATTGGCTAACTTATCTGCAATAGTATTGCCTTCCCTATAAATATGCTTAACTGAGAATTCTTCAAAGTATTTGGTCAAATCCAGGATTCGAAGCAATTCTGCTTCCAATTTCCAATTTGACACTTTTCTAGTTCTAACCGCATTAATGGTTAAGGTTGAATCTCCTTCAATTTCCAGATTTTTAATCTTGAGAGACTTAGCTAGAATCAATCCCTCTCTTAATGCTGTGAATTCAGCCATGTTGTTCATAGTTTTTCTAATGGGTTTATTAATGCTAGCCAGTAATGTTCCATCATCTTGGTGGATAGCACAACCTATACCTGCCACTCCAAGATTCCCATGAGATGCACCATCAAAATTTAACTTAGCCCAACCCTTTTGTGGTGGCTCCCATTTTGTTAACTTCCTATCTATTTCAGCCTAACTACCTCCACTCCCTATATATGGAGGAATAATCAAGCCCATCCATTTAGATCGTAGAACCTCATCCCATCTGGTTAAGTTAATAGTCTTTTTTTGCATAAGTCTTAATCTATTATTAGTTTTTCCACTATGGCTGCTTCAATCTTATTTAGAAGAGATTCTACCCTCATATTCTTCTCTTTAAAAACTCTCCTGTTTCTCTCCTTCCAAATTTCCCATATGAGAATTGCCGGTGCTATAGTCCATACTAAATGGTATATATCGTTTGTCAGCGGAGGGTGCCAACTGAGCAACCAGTCTGAAATATCCCTAGGTCTTGGGGTCTGCCAGCCTAGGCTAGAGCAAAGCCAATCCCAACAACTTTGACTAAATTTACAATTGAGAAGCAGATGGTTAGCATCTTCTTCCTCAGATTCACATAGAGGGCATCTCGATGGTCTTGAGAAACCTAATTTGGAAAACCAATCTGCGGTGAGAATCCTTTTTTGGGATGCTGCCCATGTGAAGATTCCAGCTTTAGGAAGACCAATGTTATTCCAACATAAGCTTACTGGTATATTAGGATTGGGTATTATCCATCTATGTTTCAAGAGTGAATATCCTACTTTAGCTTTATAATTGCCCGAAGAACTACCTGCCCATATTATCCTGTCTTTCCCACTATGAAATGATAAATGTCTATGCCGCAGATTATTCCAGAGGATTTCCATATCTGCATTTGCCAAGTTCAGTTTGTCGAGAGATTTCCACTCCCAACCCAAAGTGGGATCATCCGAGGTAAATTTAATGTAATCCTTTACAAACCTACCCCTGATTATTTTGCATTGATTAATGACATCTTTGCTTATACCTATTTTGTCTAAGGCTGTATAACCCCCCCAAGAGTCTTCCCAAAATAGTGCCTCAGATCCTTCCGCAATATCCCATGTAAGATAATTACTGATCACCTCTCTGCATTCGAGCATAAAGTTCCAAACTTTGGATCCCTTGGGGAATATCTCCGTCCTAAATATACAATCAAGGTTAGAGTTTGTGAGATATTTAGCCTTGAGAATTTTAACCCATTTAAGATCAGGTTCCGAGTACATCTTCCAGACTAACTTCGCCCCTAGGGCCATGTTTTGTTCTCCCAAATCCTTGATGCCAGCTCCCCCTATATTAATAGGTTGGCAAATTTTATCCCAAGAAATTAAAGCAAATTTCTTTTTGTCCGAAGTCATATTCCAAAAGAACTTCCTCATTTTTTTAACCATTTTTTGTCTAGCGCCTTTTGGTAATTGCTGAAAGGACATTTGGTAAATCGGTATTGCTTCCATAACTGCTCTTAAAAGAGTGATCCTTCCTACTGAAGATAGGCATTTGTTCTTCCAAGAATTTAACCTAAGATCCATCTTTTCTAAGATATCTCTCCATAATGAATTAATGTTATTTCCCTTATCCATTGGAATTCCTAAATATTTACAGGGAAGTTTCCCTTTAGCAAAGCCTAAGATAAGACAAATATCTGTTTCTATGCTTTGAGATGTATTGAAGAAAAAGATCTCTGATTTTCTCTTATTTACCTCCTGACCAGAAGCTAGTGCATAGATGTCCAATATCCTTTTGAAAGCAATGGCTTCAATCCTGTTTGCACTCCCCATCAGCATTGTGTCATCAGAAAACTGTTGGTGGGTAATTGCCTCCAATCCCTCTGTTATTTTAATACCTTTAATAACCTGATCCATTCTAGCCCTAGTTATGATTCTCCCAAGAGCTTCTACCATAATGATATATAAGAAGGGGGATAAAGGATCTCCTTGCCTAATCCCTCTAGATATCTGAAAAAAACCTTTCGGGGTGCCATTGATAAGCATTGATACCCTGGGTGATGATATGCATTCAAATATTAGGTTAATCCATTGTTTAGAAAAACCAAAGGATTCTAAACATTTGCACAGAAATCTCCAATCCAATTTATCATACGCTTTTTTAATGTCTAATTTAATTAACATAGCAGCTGATCGATTCTGTTGTATCGAATGGATGGATTCTTGGGCAATGATTATGCCATCGAAGATAGATCTACCAGGCACAAATCCAGTTTGTTCCTCTGCAATAATGTATGGGAGGACACCTTTTAATCTATTAGCTAAGGTTTTAGTGAATATTTTATATATTGTGTTGCATAAGGATATGGGTCTAAAGTCTTCAAAATTTCTTGATTCCTCCTTCTTTGGAATCAAGGTGATAAAAGTGTTGTTGATCTCCCTCAAAATACTTCCAGAATTTCTTACAGCTTCCAGTGCTTCCACCACCTCCTTACCTATTATGTGCCAGCATTTTTGAAAGAAACACGTAGGAAAACCATCTGGACCAAGGGCCTTATCAGGGTTAAGTTGCCCCAATGCTACTTTTATTTCTGTTTCAGTGAATTTGCTGTTAAGTGCTTTATTTTGATTTTCCGATATTATCTTGGGAATATTCCTAAGCATTGTTAGCCTTGAATCTATCGAGGAGGATTCTGAGCTAAATAGTGTTTTAAAATGGTCCACTGCTTCTCTAGCAATGTCCTTCGTATCTTCCAATAGTATGCCATTATTGCTCATAATCTTGTGTATACTATTAGTATTCCTCCTGTTTTTCATGTTGTTGTGAAAGAATTTGGTATTCCTGTCCCCATTTTGAAGCCAATTTTCTCTCGATTTCTGCTTCCAAAATATTTCTTCCTTTGTTAACGTCTCCTCATACTTTCCGAGGAGCTCTTTTTCTTTGAGAAAGCTGTCCTGGTCCATACCATGTCTAAATATTATTTCATTTAGTTCGGAGATCTCTTTTTCTAATGAAATTTTAGTTTCAAATATGTTACCGAAAATTTCACCATTCCATTTCAGTAACTTGCTTTTGATATATTTTAATTTATTGACTAAACAGAACATTTTTGATCCTTGAAACTTCACTTCCAACCACCACTTGGAGATTAGTTCATAGAAGTCCGGGTTTTGCATCCACATTTTTTTGAATTTAAAAGGACAACACCGTGGTGTTGCCTCACCCTCAATGTTGAGGATGACAGGATAATGATCAGATCCAGATGATGGTAGTAATGATGTTGAAAGATTAACTGATAGATCACTCAGTTTCCCCCTTATTAGAAATCTATCTAATCTTTCTACGATTTGTGTAAAACCTGATCTTCTATTGTTCCAAGTATATAGTCCATTACTAGTTTCTATATCTATTAGATTGCATTGTGTAACCCAGTCTCGGAAGTCTTTTAGGGACTGCGGTTCCCTCTTAATACCCCCCTTCTTTTCTAATAATTTTAAGATAGCATTAAAGTCTCCTCCTAGAATAACTGGAGTAGTGGGGTCTAGCCCCATCACAAAAGAAATCTTAGCCCAAACTCTACGCTTTCCAGTGTCTGAAACCGGGCCATAAATGTTTATTAGTATAAATGTGAGATTGTTGTGTTTGCTAGTGACTTTTCCTGATAACCAATTTTTGTTTCCTGCTAATGGACAGAATAAAATATTACGCGGGTTCCAAATAATTCCTACACCACTTGAAGTGCCCAAAGCTTCCACAAATTCACCTCTAAGCATACCTAATTTTCTTTTGAAAGCCTCGACTTCCTCTTGGGCTAATTTGGTCTCTTGTATAAGAACAATGTCATGTTTCCATTTTATAATGTTGCATCTAATTAGACACTGCTTGTTAGGGGCATTCATACCCCTAACATTCCATGTTGAGATTTTCATTGGGCTATGGGAAGGCCCTTCCCCTTCCCAGCATCAAAGAAGGCTGTTAATTTGCCTTGATCCTTTGCATTCCTGTCCTTCCTTCTTAATTCACACAGTGATTTTCTACCCCTACTTTTAACTTTTTTAGCACAATCAGATAAACTTTTCCCGGCATAGATACTTTTTATTCCTAAGGTTTGCTGGATATCTTTCCCTTCTTTATCTTCATCCTCATTCAGTTGAGAATGAACTGCTGAAAAAACATTAGCAGAATAAGGAATGATATCTTGTTCCCTATACTCATTATTGTCTTCCTCATCCATAGAAGCCATGAGCTCCTGAATTAGGAACCTCTTCTCAGCTTCCTCTTCCGGGGTAAGATTTTTGATTTCGTTATTATTGAAGACCTCTAAAACTATAGCAACTCTAGATGATACTTCCTCTTGTCCTTCCTCAATTCCCTGTTCCATGTTTTTTATTTCAGGGGTAGATCTCAATGAATCCATCGTATCAGAGATCCTTTTTGACATCTCTAATAGGGTTGCTTCTTTAATAGAGTTAGCCTCCTCTATTATTCTGTCTAGGTTATTGATATTCCTTATCTGGTTGGGCTTATCTTCATATGGGATGACCTCTAAGGGTGAAGTAGGTTGAATATTGGGAGAGACCAGGGAGAAGTTATTATGAAATTCTATTACAGGGTTTTCCTTTCGAACATCTCTTTTAATCTGATCTGGATATGATTTTAAGCAGATATCAGTTTCATCTAATTCCCCACTGTAGAAGGTGCGATATATGTTCCACTCCCCCCTATTTGTAGCTATCATGGTGGCTTTTAAAACTGAAATATTATTGCCTGTTTCAACTAAAATTTTAATATGCTTGCTTAAATCCTTTCTATCCAATCCTTCACAGCCCAAAAAAGTCCCAAAATGTTCCCCTATGCATTCTAAGATTTTGAAATTTATACATTCTACTGGTAATGAACCCAAATTAATCCATCTAGGGCATTTAATTAAGATCTGAGAGAAAGGATCAAAATTCGGCCTCCATTCACATTACAGGAAGCCGTGTCCTTTATAAAATTTTAATTTACCATATAGGATATCATTTTTTATATTTCAATTTTCGCACAGAATAGACAGGAAATTATTTTCCAAGAGAGTAATACTTACCTTTCTCGGATATAGGGCATACCACCAGTCGATAATCTCCTTTATATGTTTTCCAAACCCATTCCATTTCACAAATACCCCATTTTGGTTGTAAATGCTCCATTGTGGTTCCATTAATTTCAACGGTATGTTACATATTGTCCTCTGCTTAATCTCAGGTTTGGGTTTGAAAACCCTAATTTTCCTGAGTGGAACAAGATTAGCCCCAGATGCCGGAGATTGCCTTGTCTAGTTGAATTTGTGCCTATTGAAATTTAATGAGACATCTTGAAGCTTTCCCATCTTCCTTTTAGTTTTTTTTGAATAAAAGACCTGCCATTTCCCGTCGGTAGAAAGCGCATTTGCTTCGGTTTTGCCTGCCCTAAGTTCTTCTCTTTTCCCTGTTCTGCCCGGCCCGAAAGTCGATATCCACCTTGCATTCAATGTATTATTTGCATGTGTTTCTAATGCGTGGCATTTCTTACATGGCGGGCTAAAGATAGTAATGCTTTTTGGGCATGTGGCAAAAACTTGTCTGCGCCCTCTTGACGGATTGTGTTTATTAATCTCTGCTTTTTGATTTCACATTTTCGCATAGCTCAAAAATAAGAATTATCTTTACTTAGTCGTTAATTCCAAATTTAAAATTATATATAATAGTATAATATAATTACATAAATATTTATATTCTTCGAACATAATATTATATAATTATATCACCTTAAAATATATAATAAAAAGAAGATTTGATTTTGAAATAACTATTATTTCCAAAATAACATAATATCCCACAAAAAATACTATATATATATATAATGTTATTTTTTATAAACATATTAAAACTTAAATAGCTGAAAAGAACTAAAATAATAAACTTCGGAGAGCAATTACAAAAGATGACATAGTTTTATTTATACATGGCTGCCCCCCCTGCTACTGCATGGTAGCTTGCTACCATATGGTAGCAAGTGCTACCTTGCGGTATCACTACTACCATAGGGTAGCAGCCACTACCTCATGGTAGCGATGCTACCATATGGTAGCACTGTTACTGTAGGTAGTAGTCACTACGTTGGGGTAGTGCTGCTGCCTTACAGTAGAAGCAACTACTGTGGGTAGCTTCTGCTCCCGTGAGGTAGCAGGCTCCGCCTCCCCTGTTTCTTTTTTTTTTTTATTAATTTTTTTTTATATATTTGTTTTTTTAAAACTTCAATAACCTAAAAACATTAAATTTCAATAGCCTAAAAACATTAAATTTTATTTACAATAAAATTTATTTTTAGGGAATCTAATTAATACAAATTTTCTCCAAAATAATAAAATAAAATAATTTCCCCATAACTTTTAATAACCCAATAAATTTATATTAATTTCTATAGTAACTAAATAATTTCATAGAGATGTACAAATATTGACAGACAACCATAGCAAAATATTGAAACCAATACCAGACAAGAGGGAATATTTTCTCTGGTAAATCCCATTTTCTACCAAAACTTGCAACTTTGATGCACAGTAAAACATCTTGGCAAAAATTTGCCAGAATAACTTCTCCAAAATCCTCACAAAATTTAATCCCCAAACACCCAAGAAATAACTTCTTTCCATAAACTAAAATTAATCTCAGGAATGAATTTTAGCCAAGAACATGAAATAACCAGAAAGGGTTTTGGATTTGACAAATATTTTTAACACACATCATTCAAAAAGAGGGAAGAAATAAAATATTTTCTTTAAAAGAACCAGAAGAGGCCACCCAACCTGTATAACTTTCCTGGAAGATTTACATGGAAGAGCTCAATCCTATATCGGTTTTCCAAGCCAATCCCTCTTCTAGCAATCCTTTGATAATTTCTTCTTCAACAAAATATTGCTTCCAAAAATAATTTTCTTCCAAAATCTCTGCCTCCTTGTGAACCCCCAAAAAGAAAAAGATCCATTCTTTTTAACCTAAAATTTTAGTTTTCACATATTTTTCCCAAAAACCTAATATTTAATTTTAGTAATAAAAAGGAATTTTATTTCTCTTTTTTTTTTTTTTTTAATTCCCACTAAAAAGATAATTAAATGAACATGCAAAAATCATAATCCTTTATTTTTTGTTTTTCTTTTCTTTTCTCATGCTAAATAATTAATTTTCTAAAAACAAAAAATAAAGCAATACTTTAATTCTAATTTATTCTTTTATTCATTCATTTATTTAAAATTCTAGGAAACAATAAATGAAATTAATCTAATTTATTTTTCACTAAAATTTAAATTAAGATATAATTTGAATACAATGCAACTTGCAATCTAATTTAATAATTTCTTTTCATTAATTAAATTTAAAATCTCAATGCATAAAAATACATAATTCCAAAAATACCAACTATGAGATAACTCCATAAATTTAATTAATTAATTAAAACCATTAAACACACAAACTGAGAAAACCCCAAGCAAAGACTCATAAAAAGTCAACGACAAAATACGAAGGCCGAACAAACTGACAGGATGACCAACTAACGACACTCATAAGAGTGTAACTAGGTAAAAATAGGGTCAACTACTACCTCCTCCACTTCCATCAAAAAAATATAAGGCACGCTCAGACCTGTAAAGCCAGGTGGAGACAATACCCCGTACTTACCCAGTACTTGTACCTGCAATATCTTGCATCACTGAAACACACATGCATATATACAATATAGAAAACATGGCATACACACCTATGAAGGAGAATCGCGATGTTCCCTGTCTCACTGGAGTGAGTGAAGGAAAATCGTCCCCTTGCATCCAATACACTCGTAGACACGCAACATATAATTGCATATTGCATAAATAAAGTAAAGTGTCAATACATAGAAATAATCTATAAATTACCATAAATCACAAGTACTGAAATACTGCAAATAAATTATGCATCTAATATCTAGATAAAGCATAAAATAATGTCATATAAGTCTGAATAACATATCATGGTAATGTATCCACTGAAAGTAAACAATAATAAAATATGAGTCTAATAAGTTCAAACGAGGAGGGGTACTACATCTTACAGGTTGCTAAAACTGGAAAACTTGAAAGAAGGGAAGAGAGAATGGGGAAGAGGAAACTGACACAAGAAGGGAATGTTAGCTAACCTAGGAGAAGTCCTCTAAGTTGCATTTTTTCTCATCTTGGGAAAACCAATTTTTGAAGGTCACATCAGTCACATGGGAGTGGTTACATGCTTAAAAATACCCCTAACCCATAGGTATACCCTATGGACCTTTGGAAAAGCTCTTAAACTAACCCTAGGAGTCCATTTGACCCCTTAGAAACCCAACCGAAGTTAACCTACGGGTCAAACCTGAGTTGACCATCCCAAAGACTCTTTACCCATGGCAAATTTGGGACCACACTCAAATATTTGAAAAAGGTTTTGGTTGAAACAATTTCCCTCCAAGAGACATGTCAAAATCAAAACACTATTCAGCACATGTGTCAAGTGACACAATAAAATACATTACTTAATTTACACATGGAAATTGTCTCTTGTTGGATTTAAACAAATTAATAAATACAATTCAACACACATGCAAACATTTACGTTTAAGAATAAAATACGATACATATGGGGTGTTGTCTCTCCAAATAGACAACCCCTAGTTTTACGAATATACAAAGGTCTAGGCTTGGTTCTCCATAATGTTTCCATGGTCACATGGATAATTTTTCCTACGCATCTCAATTACACATTAGTAATTCCCAAATAGCCTCATATAATATTAAACATATAAATAGGAATACAAATCAATCACTCTGCATATGATTGCCATCATACAAATCAATTTACCATATATCCAAAACAATTCCACATAAGCAATTATCATAATCCTCATAAATTTCATCCATTCATAAGATATGCATCATATTTCTAACATCATAATAAAGTCCTGCAAATCAAATAAATGACATACACCATCTTAATGTTATCCTATCCTAGAATCATATAAAATTCTATATCCATAATGCATAGAAATGAAGCATCAATATATCAATGTTATCCAATCCTGGGATCATATAAGGTTCTATATCCATAATGCATAGAAATAAAGCATCCATAATAGTTCCAACATGAAAATCATTGAAATGCTAGGATGGGTCGGGGTAGGGCCTCACAGGTACTCTATAATTGTGAGAATTTGATCATTTAATTATGATGTTACCTTTTATAGGTCCAACTTCATGAGCATGAGGGGACATAATTTCTAGACAATATTATGTCATGAGGATTTTTTTTTAGGTTGATTTCTATATGAGAGACATTTCACATATTATATGGCTGACATATTAATTAATATTATCACACATATTTCACCCTAGCTAAATGCTCTATTTAGGACCATCCGATGAAACATGGAATCACTCTAGGGCCTATGATTTGCTTGTAAGTGAGAGTGAATCTCCAAAGAGGGCTAGTTCCCTTGGAGATCATCTAAACTAAACCAAAATAATGACTTGCTTGAGATAAGGGGAAATGGTGCTTAAAATAAAACCTATAATCTATTAAGGTGATGTATCAAATGATTTTGAAACCTATAATGTTGTTTTGTAATATACATAATATGACCAAGAAGCTAAACTGTAACATACACAACTTTAAAAAAAAATAAAAATAAAAATGGAGGGAACAACAAATGCAGTGGGAAATTTGAAATCGGGAAATGGAGGGAATAGCGAGGCTGGATCCTCTGGTTCTGAATCCACTATAGCTCAAGGACAAGCAATGGATGATGAGGATGGGAGACAGGATGGGGACCCACAGCTACGAGACCCTCCTCCTAACCGCAAAAAGATGAAAGATTCCCATGAATTGAGCCCCGAGGTGCTGAAAGTTGACTCAGAAAATATCAAGGAGGGGCAAGTTTCCAAACCCTGGAATAGTCTTTTTGCAAGGAAAGCATCTGGAAAACTGACTGGTAAATCATCTTTCCCCTTTGTAAAAGATATATCAGATAATAAAACGGGTAAGCTTGCTATTGAGATTCCTGATTTGGTTATCAATCATAGTATCTCTTTAATGGCTTTTTCTCTGGTAGGGAAGTTTGTTGGACCTTGACCTAATACTGAGGATGTTAGGTCTTTTGTTAAGAGAAAATGGAGAATGAAAGGTCAGGTTGATGTCTCTGCCCTATCTAGAGGTTTTTTTGTATTCTCATTCTCTTGTGGGGAAGATATGGAATCTACATTAAGTGGTGGCCCTTGGATGTTTGGTAAATCTTCTTTATCCATTAGAAAATGGTCTCCTAACATGGAACTCAATGACTCTTTCTTTGAATCTACTCCGGTTTGGGTAAGGCTGCTACGGTTGCCGTTGGAATACTAGGTGGAGGATGTTTTCTCAGGAATCGCTAACTCCTTTGGGGAGCTTGTTGCAATAGATCCAATGATAGCAGCTCGTAAGAGATTGGTTTATGTGCATATCTATGTCAACATTTTACAAAATATGGACCTTCCTAGCACTATTGATATAATCTCCAAACTTGGATTATGGGAACAATTAATAGAGTTCAAATCACTCCCCTTTGTGTGCTTCTCTTGCAAAAAAGATGGTCACTGGGCTAAGGCTTGCCCCAGCAACCCTAAAAAACTTGTGATGATAAACATCCACAAACAGGTTTGGAAAGAAAATAATAATAACAAAGAAGGTAACAAGTTGGAAGGAAAAAGTGGAAGCTCTATCAATATATCAGAACCATCAGAAGGAGATAGAAACGACCTTCCTAAGAATCCCCTTTTGAAGGAGAACAAAAAGAATGAAATCAGGGAGTTTGAGATGAAAACAGTCAATACCTTTGAGGCTCTACAGACATAGGAGAAGGAGAATGAAATCAGTGAAGAGACACTTGAAGATGGTGAGATTGAGAATATCATCGATTCTCATCATGAGGTCTTTCAAGACTCTATATCAAAAATAGATGAACAGTGCCTAGATGAATTTGAAGAACATGAAATTAAACTTGGAAGGAACAACAAGTTTGGATCACCTCAGGTAAATTTAAATGTGTTATTCTAGAATATTGGAGTTGACATGCCCACATCATCCCATAAAAGAGGAGAACTATGGAGTAATATGCAAGATGAGCCTAGAGAGGAACAAGAAGAAAACATAACAGGAAATGGAAAGAAAATAAAAACTAAGAAGGTAGGAGGCGTTAATGGGGTGAAAACCAGAACCAGGTCCAAGGCTGATTTTGGTGCTTCAAAATCCCCACCGGGACATAAAACTATGAAATGGCATAGGGACTAGGAGAGCAAGAAAAACATAGCTGATGGAAGGCAGCGAACCATAAAGAAATCCTACCCTCAGGCTTCCAAATAAAGGTAATATCTTGGAATATCAGAGGCCTAAACGGTCTCAATAAACAGGATATATTACGGAACCTCACTCAAGATCAAAATCCGGATATTATTTTGGTACAAGAAACCAAAATGAGTAAAGAGAAAGCGGAGAAATTAAACTTCTTAAAAAATGGAGTATGTGGCAGTAGCTCGAATGGAGCATCTGGAGGGGTAGCAATTTTCTGGAACAAGAAAACCATCTCTGGAAAAATGGTTGATGAAGATGGAAATATTTTATCCCTAAAAGTTAAAAGCATCTATGATGGAAAGGAATGTGTTATTACTAATATCTATGCCCCTAACTCCAAATCTGCTAGAAGCAAATTCTCGGATAAAATTTAGCAAAAAAGAAATTCTTTCCCTTTGAACAGTTGGGTAGTAATGGGAGATTTCAATACTCCCCTGCAAGACATTGATAAATATGGGGGTACTCAAGCTCAAGCAGACAGTAGATCTAACTTGAGGGACTTTATCAATCTCAATGGGGCATCCTACACATGGTCTAACCAAAGGGATGGTGAAGATCTCATTCAGGTTAGACTTGATAGAACCCTTGTCACTAATGATTGGATTCTTTCTCATAGATGCTCCCTTTCTATTATTAATAGAATTGGTTTAGACCATTAGCCCATTTCTTTTGTTGCTGAGAATTTTAAGAATAATCAGAGCTTCCCTTTTCAGTTTGAAAAGATGTGGATTTCCCACCCTAATCTTGAAAAATCTATTGCCAACTAGTGGAATATTGATGTGAATGGAACTACCATGTAAAGAGTTGCCAAAAAAATTAAAAATATCAAAGCCAACATTAAGATATGGAATAAGAAGGTCTTCGGTGATATTTTTGATTCAAAGAAAAAGCTAAAGGAGGATCTTGAGCAGATCCAAAACTCAATATAGAAAGATGGCTATAAAAAGTATTCCAAAGCCATGGAAGATGGTGTCTTAGTCAAACTCCACAACATTATTTCTAGGGAAGAAATTCACTAGAGGTAGAGATCCAGGGTGATCTGGCTGGAGGCTGGGGATAGAAACACTAAATTTTTCCACATGATCTCTTTAAAACAAAAACACTCACGAATAGAATTTCAAGACATTGTAGAGGACAAAACTCTTCTTAATAAGGATGAAATCAAGGATGAAGCTGTCAGTTTTTTCAATCAGCTCCTCACTAGTAATAAGGACATTGATCATACTCATCAACATAATTTGGTTAATATCATTCCTAAGATCATTAATTCTATTCAAAATAAGACCCTATTTGCTATCTCGTCTGTTGGACAAATTAAAAAAGTTGTCTTTTCATTTCAAGGGGATAAAGCTCTGGGTCCTTATGGCTTCCCTATGTTTTTCTTTCAAGAATTCTGGTATATTGTGGGAGAAGACACGGTTAATGTAGTCAAAGAATTTTTTGGATCTAGAAGAATCCCTAAGGAAATCAACTCCATGTTTATTGCACTAATCCCTAAAGTTGCTAGGGTAGATTCTATGGGAAAATTCAGGGCAATAAGTCTATGTAACTCTTTCTATAAGATCATATCCAAAGTTTTGACCACTAGAATTTTGGTTGTTCTTCCCTTCATCATCTCTGAGGAGCATAAAGGTTTTGTTCTAGGTAGGAAGATATTGGACTCTATCATTCTTGTGCATGAGAACATTCATTCCCTCATTGCTACTAAAAAAGAAGGCTTCCTGATAAAGTTGGATCTGGCGAAGGCTTATGATAGAGTGGATTGGCATGTTCTTTTTAGAATCAAGGAGGCTTTTGGATTTGATGAAAAGATAACCAAAATTATCAGAGAGTTGATCACCACTCCTATATTTTCTATTCTGATTAATGGAACTCCTACAAAATTCTTTAAATCGTCAAGGGGGCTTAGACAAGAAGATCCAATATCTCCTATTCTTTTCACCATTTTGGCTAAGAGCATGAGTAGATTGATACACAATCTGAAAATGAGTAAAATCATCAAAGGTCTTCAACCTTCCTCTATTAATGTTTTTTGTTCTCATCAATAGTTTGTTGATGATACTATCCTCATGGGATATTCTTCTATTAGGGAGGCTGAGGCCTTCAAAACTACTCTTAATTTCTATGCTTTGGCTACTGGTCAGCAAGTCAATTGGGACAAATTGGCTATATATTTTATGAACACTCTAGTCATAAGACAATAGAAAATTGCTAAAATTATTGGTTGCAAGGTGGATATGCTCCCTTCCACCTATCTGGGTCTTCCCTTGGGTTTAACCCCCCCAAATTCCTTTTGGAACATGCTGATTGATAAACTCAACAAAAAACTAGCTGGGTGGAAAGGTTCCATTTTATCTCAGGCTGGGAAATTATAGCTCCTTCAAACTACACTCTAGAACCTCCATGTTTATGCCCTCAGCTTATTTGGTATCCTGACTAAATTTACTGAAGCATTGGAAAGAATCCAGAAGAGATTTCTATGGTCAGGAGTTGAAGAAAAAAAGAGGATATCCTTGGTTACTTGGGACAAAGTTTGTAGACCAAAGAACAAAGGAGGGTTGGGGATTAAAGCTCTTCTAGCAAAACAATTATGGAGAGCTTATGATACCAAGAAATATTGGAATCAAATATGGTTTGATAAATATATTCAGAATTAGCCTATCTAGGGGGTCCTTAATTCTGAGGACATCCCTGTTGGATCCTTCATTTGGAATAGTATTATCAAATCCATAAAAATGGCCAAAGCTGGAGCTGGATGGGTCCTGGGAAAAGGCGATAAAATAAGGTTTTGGGAGGACCCTTGGATGAAGAATGAAGCTCTTTATGATCAAGGCAACAGTCAAGTTATTGAGGAATGTAAAAGGAGGTTTGGGCTTATGGTGTGTGACTACTGGAAGGAGGACAAATGGGTGAGGCTTGATGTTATATATTTTGGATTTTCCTTACTCCAGAAGGAGCTGCTATCCTTTTCCCCTAACAAAGACTATGATGATGTTTTTCTCTAGAAAAGTGACCCTAGAGGTGACTATACGGTTGCTTCAACCTACAAAAATATTTTTTCTCAGACCAGTAATCCCATTTGGAGTAAAGTTTGGAACAACATTCTGATCCCTAAAGTCAATATCTTCTTTTGGCTTGCTTCTCATAATAGTACCCTTACTCTTGACAATTTGGTCCGAAGAGGTTTCAAGTTCCCTAATAGATGCGAACTATGCAAGAAAGAGGAAGAATCAGTTGATCATCTCTTTTTTCACTACTCCTTTACCTAGGAAATTTGGTGTAAGATGTGGGAGAAATGGAAAGTTAATTGGGTTATGAACAAGAGTATCAAGGATATTATCTGGCAATGGAATTTCCCCACCAAATACCAGCTTATCAAGAACCTTTGGTCTTTGGCCCTCCCCATGATTTGCTAGGGCTTTTGGAAAGAAAGAAATAACAGAATATTTAGGGAAGCTAAGTGTAACTCTTAGGTGGTTTTTGAAAAAATCTACAGGGCTATAAAAGAGAACATCAATATTCCTCACAAGAATAATAAGCAATGGTTTGTTACTGATATGAATGATATGGAAAAAGATATCCTCACTGAATGGAACCTAATACATAAAGTCTGCAGATCTGACAATAAGAATAGGAGAGATAATATTGTTTGGCATTTTCTTGATCATGATTGGATAAAGGTGAACTTCGATGGGGCGGCTAAGCGAAACCCTGGGAAGTTGAGTGGTGGAGGAGTTATCAGAAATGCTTAAGGAGTATGCATTGCAGCTTTTGCTTCTCCTTTTGGGGTCCAAAATAATCACATGGCTGAAGCTCTGGCCATGTTAAAAATCCTCTAGCTTGCTCAGGGATTCAAATTTAAAAATATCTGGCACGAAGGGGACTCCTTAAACATCATCCAAGCCCTCAAAGGTACAAGCTCTATCTCTTGGAATATTACTAACTTAGTTAAAAGTGCTAAAAATTTGTTAAATAACTATGTAAGTATTAGCATAACTCATACTCTAAGAGAAGGCAATAAGGTAGTGGATCTCTTAGCAAATGAAGGGGTCAATTTAGAGAATGATGCTAAATATATTGGAGAAACTCATTGTAAAAGGGAGGTTAAAGAGCAATTATATTTTGATCGTATCAATGGGTCTAATTAAATTCATGATTACTTTTTGGGGAACGAATTCCAAAGACATATTTTGGGGGCGGATTAACTTTTAGTTAATGAGTGATTTTTGGCATCATTTCCATGATCATATGCGTGAGGAAGATTATAACAATAATTGTTGGGTTTGTGCGACCATAAACATAAGTTTCAAAACCACGAAAGAGTCTTTGTTCTATAACTCCAGAATTTACAAGCATTTGGGGTTTCATCTATGGACTATGAATTATAGCTATGGGTATTTCTACTTGGAGCTCAAAATGGGTGGTAACTTAAACAAGAACGAGCCCCCAGGATGCAAAAACTGGAAGAGTGAATGAAAAGTCTGGAGAAGGCTTCATAGATATGGCTTTATTGACTATATGGAAAAGCTTCATGGAAGCAGAAATTCAGTGTCACATGGTTTTTTCAAAGGCTGGAGTAACAACAGAGTCACCTTGTTCGGGGAGATATAGCAAATTGATGAGAACCTAGTTGCAGAGGTTACGGGCCTTTAGAAGGAGAGTACTATATTCTATAAAGACCGAAAATATGCAGCTGACACATTCAAAAACTTCCCAAAATTGGAGGAGAAGGGTAAGCTTGTGAAGAAAGACAACATCTCCTACTAAATTCCCCAGAAGGTAAAGCCCTTTTGGCAAAAAATTTTAAGGGTTTTAATGGAGTATCTCACTATTGACAGTAGATTTACTAAAATCTATAATTACCACTTTGCAATTATGAACCACTTCCATCATGGGGCTAAAATTTCCCTGCCTTTTTATTTAGCATCCTCTCTAAATGAGAGTCTAGCTGATCATGCTAAAAAGCCTAACTCTTACCCTATAGGCCATCAGGGGCTTATATTGCTCATATATGAACATCTGAAGGACAAGGCTAGGGATACCAAAGATGATCCCTTGATCATTAATGCTCATACTTCTGAGAGTTGCAAAGATTCTGATTTGGAAGAGGATCAGCCTAATGCCCCTACCCACAAAAAAATGAGAGCTGATATAGATAATGTGGAAACGGAGGAGCACTGTGATGTGGAGGAGGAAAATGGAAAGGATATGGAAACTAAAATGGAGTATGAAAAGGATGAGAACATTGGTGAAGAGGAAGAAGGGGGTAACTCTGTAAACCCTAACTCTAACCCTATGGGCTCGAACAGTAGGAATGTTGCTCTGAATTCTAAGGAGGATGATAATCCTAACTCTGTGGGCACTGAATAGGGTAGGGATTCTATGAACACCACCTTGAATACCACCCGTAACTGTACTTTGGAGTCCTTCAACTTCCAGAAATGGGTTGTCGACAACATTACTAATATGCAAAGTAAGCATTACTAGTATGCAAAGTAAACAAAGGGATCTGGAAAACAAGATAAATAAGCTGGTTAAGGATACAAACTCTGGCAAAAAGAATGATGAGATGGAAACCAATGAAGCTGAGGAGGAAACTGAGATGGAGGATTGGCTAGAAAAAGACCTAATTAAAGGGGATTTGAAACACCTCGAGGATGTTATCAGAATTTTGAAAGAATAGGCTGAGGAGTTTAAAGATAACATCAACACTTAGATTTCCCGAACCGACTAGGCTATGAAAAGCTTTATTAACCATAGTCTCCAGGTCCTTAAAGTTTCATCACAGAACATGAATGCTTTGGTGGACCATTTGGAAAGCAAAAATCAGGATAAGAATCTGGTAATTATTGAAGATGTACCAACTTCTAGCTCCACCCTCCAGATTCCTAGGCGTAGAACAAGGTAGAACACTACTGGGATGGAGACCAAAATGAAAGATAGCCAGCTGAGACAGGAAAGCAATGACCTGAGGGAAGCAGCCAAGGTGATGATGCTCTTGGTTTAGAATGCTGAGGAGTCCATTAAAGTTTTCAATTGATTTATAATGTTGGGTTTGGGGCCAACTTCTTGTTGGCTTCTTGTTGTCTTTTTCTTAGCTGTTGGTTTTTGTGCTAGTCTTTTGCAACTATTTTGTTTCATCTCTTACATGCTCATATTTCATAATGTAATCAGGTTTTGGGTCCCTTAAAACCTGTTTTTACTTAATCAAAAACATACACAACTTTTAGATTGGCATGCTCTTGCAGGAGCATTTCATAACTAGGTTTAACATCCAAAACAATATTTAGAAAGAGCTTAAAATATGTATGAATCATAATTTCTCACAACTAAAACCTTGAGCTAATGGACAAACACAAATTGTGATCCACAAATGGATGTACTTTTGTATATAGATAATAGAAATATGATGATGAATTGAGGATAAAATAGTATATCATAAAATAACATCAACTTTTTCTATAATTGCACACAATATATAGATTTTTGCAAGTAAAAATAGCTCACTCATTGATTAAAAGGTATAAAATTGAGTATGTCAATCTTTTTCTATATGTATACTCAGAAAACTAAGTTTTTACAATGCTAGATAGAGTTACAATGTTGCTTTTCTACCATAAAAATCCTAAGATTTACAATGCTAGGTCAAGAAAATAAATAACTAGTAAAAAATGACACTAAGGCTTCCTAAGTCTCTCCAACATGGGATAAAAACTAGTGTAGACTTAGAAATAATTAATGACTTTAAATTGCTTCTTGCTAACAATTTGACCTCAATAGGCATTGGAAGAACTCTCCTTGAAAAGATCCATGTGGCATGAAAGGCATGAAAACTAATTGATGACTTGTTCCTATTTTCTTTTATTGTTTCAAAATAGTTACATGGAAGAGTCCTTACAAAGGCCAACCCAATGAATATTCTCCAAACTATCTCTAATATATATGAGCTACTTATGCATAAAGATAGGAACATGTTTTTCTCCTCCCAACTATATTTGAGACTTTCACTCTCCTCATGGCATAAATCAGGCTTCTACATCATTAATTCTATACTTCATTGGAGTCATCTCAAAACTCCTTAGTTATCTTGTATTTATTTTGTTAATAAAATTGTGAAATATATACCACCTGAGCATAGTGGGAAATGAGATCTTTAGAGTAATTGAAGACCAAGAGAACATACCTCCCTTAACCAATATACTAATCACTTGCAACTTGGATACATTACTTTGAATGTACATATGAGATCAAGGATACATACTAAGGAGATTGGATATAATTAAAAATTATCTTGAACAATATTTTGGGCTAGTCCAAAGTCTATACTCTAAATGTATATATAATCAATTAATGTAAGATTGCCTTATTTTATATATTTTTCATCTATTAAATATAAAGGATTCACAATATAGAAGATATATCCATCATTGGTACCCCTTTTCGTACTAAATCAAGTAGAAAAAAATACTAACATCCCTCCATAAAGATTAGCAACAGTCCACCATTACAAGTACTCAAATTACAATACAAAAAATCATGCGTTGATTAGTTACAGTCATGCATTGATAAGTCATAATTACATTCTATGATTTCTTAATCAAAGAGAATATCTCTTGCCATGGAGCTAGAGTCTCCCACATTCTCCATCCATGTTGTCCACCCCTACCCTCCATCAAACCATCTCATAATTTTTCCCCACAAAATAGGGTCCAAATAAGGTTGAATAACCCTTTCCGCCATTGGTACATTCTACTCCTGAGTCTAGAAGCCTTTGTCATTCCGCTTAATGATCTGATAAATTTTTCCAAACCAAATTTGAAGGGATACCTTTCATTGGAGGATCTACCCCATGTAAAACCATGAGAGATTTTTTGTAGTGTACATCATCATAGCACCATCTTATAGTAGTCTTTCAAATTTCCTGTGTGCAGTCCTCATAGCCATGGTCACTTTCACATTAACATCATAAAAGATGAGTCTCCTCAAAGACTCGATAAGGTTTGTGTCTCTGCCATTAAACAAGTTATCATTCCTATATTTCCAAATAAGCCATAATACTTCAGCAGAAAGAATAGACCAAAAGAAGTTAGCAAGTTTCCTTAAGCCTTGGATATTACTAGTTACAACATCTAAGATACCCACATTATTGCTAATGTTAACTCCAAAGATATTCCATATTTCTTTAGCAAACAAACACTCAAAAAAATATGGTTAATAGACTCCAGAACTCTACAAAAGCTTATGAAGGATAAGAAGCCAACAAAAATGTCTCTTCTTGGGCTCAATTGTCCTGCCCCAAGTAGAGACAAACAATTTCTACCAATGGGTGTCATCAAGATCAAGGTTCTAGCAAGATCTAACATGGGCAAATATAGAATTACTATCAACTAGAAGGGTAAATGACTTTATCTTTAGTTCTCAGCAAGGGGAGACCATCTGGCCACTGGTACAGACAATATCTAGATAGGTCAGGAATACAGGGTCTAGGAAGGTTTAGGGGAGAAGAGGCTTCTATAAGCATAGTATAAGTTTTCTTATGAGAGGGGGGAATATTGAACTCCATCATGACCTCATTCAAGCTTAAGAGGTGTCCATTTCTAATGATATCATAAAGTTTTTGAATACCTTTCTTATCCCATGTTTTAGAGTAGCCTTGAAAAAGAGCTAATGGTTTGCCATTATATTTTAGACTCTACCATATAGACCACTCACCATAGATATCTCCATTCTCCCAAATCAAGTCCTTGTGTGAGATGAAACCTCTCACCAATTCCTAGGCTTATCTCGTCACTGTTTTAATAAATGCTAAAAAAATCCTTATTGAAATATAATATATCAATCTTAGAGTAAATCCTTCTATTACCTATCTGAAAGTTTCACTATGTGAACCATATACCTTTAAACTATTTTTTATTTCCTACCAAATGATCTATGAGATTGATTTTACTAACCATTCTATTCCAAAAAAAATCTCCTATCCTTTCCAATCAAACTTACTCCCCCAGTTTATTCCCCAGGATTTCTATCATATTGAAGTCACCCCTAGGATCCAAGGGATATTCTCCATCTCAAAAATACACTTCCATAGATCAATACTGGACTTTTAATCATTAGGAGCATACACTGAGCACACCCCAAATTCTAAATCATTGATCTTAAATATGATCCAAACCATCCTATTACAAGGTGAGCAGCCCCACTTCAAAACATGCTTCGCCCATTTTCACTAAGAAGGATGGTTGCTCCTCCTTTTCCCCTAGACTTCTTAGTGGTGAAGTAACTAGCATCTCTCCAAATCCATTTCAGATTAATATCTAGCCAGAAATCCACTACCTTTAGTTCTTGAAGTAACAAAATATCAATGCTCTTATACAGCTTGAGAAATCTCTTCACGACATATTTCCTATCAGGGGTTTCCAGGCCCCTTACATTCTAGGAGGTGATATTCAATTCCATAGGAAATATAGGGGGAGGGTTTTCAAAGGATCTTGGAAGCTCTCAAAATATTTGGGGAACTTGTGATTTTATTTATTCCCTCCTTTGGGATTTATTGAAGAGTTGTATGGTCTGCCCCTCTTCCTTTTAAAAACTCTCGATTAGCACTAAGAGGGGGTAGGGTGGCCATATTTTTTGCCTTTTTGTGTTTCCTTGAACCTTTCTTGATTCCATCCTCTTCCTTCCCAAATTACTTCATAGCATCCTCTATAATACCATCATTAGATTGGCCTTCATATGGTACCATATCCCAAGAGACACTCTTATCCATCTTCTTATCACTCATCTCTAGACCTTCGACCTCCATTTTATCGAGTGGGAAACTATCGGCCATAGGGATGATTGGCTTGCACATCTCATTTCCATCACCATTGGGTGTGTTATCTATTCTGAAGGGGGGAGGGGGTAGGGGAAGAACCAGTAGGCAAGCAATTTACTAATAGACTATCAGAAAAACTCTGCACCTTATCTTCAACAATGGGATTAATTTCTATGCCTTTGGAGTGCTTGTCTTCCCTACTAGTAGGAGGGTTATAGGACTTTGATATGTCCTCCTTGCCATTAGAGCTAGGAAATATCCCACTAGAGGTGGGGATAGGGAGGAAAAGCGAACCACCTTCTATCACTAGGAGTGGTCTTCATAGTGGGAGGAGCAAAATTTTCAACTGTATTTTTCTCATTAGTTGACATCCTACCAGAATCTAAAATGCCTTGCACTCTCTAGAAGGTGGTATTTAAATTTTTTAATTTATCCAAAATAATCTATTGGGAATTGAGCTTCACAAGGGAAAAGGAAGGAGGGCCAGAAGAATTTGAGACAACACGGGGATAAATGGGTTCGATAGGGGCTAAAACAACAGAAGAAGACTGGCTTACTTTTCTGATTTCAACACAAAGGACATCCAACTTACTCAAGGCAGGGCTAGCTAGAGTGGAGTCACTCATATCGATAGGAGGATCAGATAGAGAAACTAAAATAGGGGAGGATAGGGCACAACCAGGATCAAGATAAGAATTCCTAGTAGGGCTAGGTTTAGGGTTAGCTCTAGGTTCAAAACTTTTGTTAGGTTTCTTAATTAATAGACAATTCCTTTTGAGATGACCCTATCGATGGCAAAGAAAACATGCATTAAGGCCTCCCAAATACTTAATAGGGAAAAAAATGACTCACTGATAAGTTCAATTCTTACATTATCAGGGAGGTCTTTACCTAGCTCAAGACCAACAAGCAACCTTACATTTGTATGCAGTGGGAGGGAATTAGTCTTATCCATGCACAATTTTTTTCCAATATGTTCAATTAATTTAGGGACAACATTCCACAAATAAGGAGGGATATTTTTGATAGTAATCAATCTAGGGCATGAGAGGGATGAAATTTCATTTACATTGATCAAAGGATCCCAAGAGGTAGCCCTAAAACAACTAACCTTAATGGTCCAAAATTGTCGCTTAACAACCTCTTTGTAGCTATTAGGGTTGTTGAAGAAAATCAGGAAAAGACCTTTCACAATAATCCTACAAAAGGATAAGGAAAAACCAATTTTTTTCCCCCAAATACTATGCAGTAAAGTATCAAGATAACTCGTAGTGGGTAACTTGCTCAAATTTAAGGCAAAAAGAAAAATGGTTGAATTCCTAAGTCCATTTTTTTTGCTAAAATAATGCTAGCCATTTGCGAATTAGGAAAGATAACAAGTGAGGAAAAAGAGGGAACCTTACCTCCTCCATCTCTACTCGCTTCATCCTCTATCTGCAATTCCTTCGACAGAAAGTTCACTCCTTCTAACATGGACACTGACTCTGCTAGGGATTGCTTAAAGGTCTTCATCTCTCCTTCTGCCATCGCCTTCGATTCACACTAAATATCTCCTAGTTATTTTTTCCCCATAAGATGAGGGGAATGAAGCCTCACATTAACTCCCCGTCCTTCACTAAAAGAGTCGGTCGTTCACACGAATGGTCAACCAAGAAGTACAAAGGGCTTCTCACAACCTGTAGAGCCTACTCCACGATAGAGATTGAGAGAATTTTATTTGTAAATATCTTATTTTATAATTAATAAAAAATATTGTGCTTAATGATATTATCAAAATTATGAACAAATTCTTTTGGATTGAACTAGGAACTATCGCTCAAAATTGGTCATACTGCACATAGCTCACATGATTGTGTTTGAGAATATGTCTTGAAGCTAAATAAAATTACAATATAGTACTTTCATAGAGTAAGTTGTCTAAATTTCTAAACTATTCCCATGAAATGTGAAATATAATTTTAACATCACTAGGGAAGATTCAATTTGAGCCTATCCTATTTTGATCCTTCTCTTTTGCAAGCCTCTCTTAGCCTCTTAATTTGAAGAGCAATAAATTTATGAGAAAGACCTTTTCCTAGAAATAAAGATATGATGTAATTATTGTTGGTATTTTGGTATGGTTTTGTCATTGATGTCAATACCTACTAAATACACCTACTTTGGAGATCCAACAACATTCACCAGCAAACAGTAAACTATGCAACAGTTACCGATATATGATTAACCGATAGGATATAATGTTCACCGGTACCTGGAATGACATGGAAGACACTTGGTAATGTCGAAGACATCATGTGGACACTTTATTTTGAAGTAATAATCATTGGTATATTCTTACTTGCATATTTGCTTTTACCGGCAAATAGGTCCAGGTTATCTAGGGTTACACCGACAGGTTTATCTTTTCTAGATCAGCATGGTACGCTATGGAGATGATTTATTATTGTTGTAAATGCATTAAGCCGACATGTTCAATCGGATATTTGTATTGTTTGTAAAATGTTTTTATTGTAATATCTTGTAGAGCTGACCTACTAAAATTGGTCTTAGGGTATGGTATAAATGTAAGATCTTATTTGTAAGATCAAGTGTGGAATGCGAAAAAGATTTAAGTAAAGGTATATGCAAGATAAAGCAGAGGCATTCACGAAGACATCATTTGAAGGTGAAGTTAGGTTTTTGTAGAAGCATATCAGCATTACACCGGTACTGAATCCAACATATGAAGATGCTATTTTGTGTAGTACATTCTTATTGGATTTAACCATCCAACTATAGTCAGTGTGACTCCCATTTGTGATTGAGCAGTGAGCTCTAGGCTGTTGGCCTTTCTGCATGTGCAGACCCCTTTTGTACACTTACTATCTGCAGTAGTATCATCTGATTGTGGGTAAGGTTTCCCACCGTGGTTTTTCCCCTTACAGGATTTCCATGTACAAATATTGGTGTCATGTGTTGTGGATGACTTTGTGCTTATGTTTCATGCATTAATTCTTACCGGTATAGCAATTTACTATTAACACTGTCTACTGGCATACTTAACTGATTTACTGGTATTAAGCATTAAGTTGGTTAATAAGTTTTTGATTTGAATTTATTAAGACAACTGATTCACACCCCCCCCTCTCAGTTGTCTCCGGGACCTACAATAATTAGAATTTGTGTTCATCATAGGTACCTTCCTGATGTTTTTTTCATACATTTTCTAACTCATGAAGATAACAATATGTGGGACTAATATAACCATTGGTCCAAAAATAATCCATATTTTGTTCTATTAATTGATACCATTAACAAGTTGGTTATCCTTTTAATTTCAATACGAGGTGTTCTAATGTTTCTTTATCTAAAATTTGAATATTAATAAGTTTAAAACTTATCTACCTATAGCTAGCAAAGAGGTAGCTTAGTAGATTGTAAATGCATTTAGGGTTCATGATCCATAATTAGTATAGGTATTTAATAATTAACTTGCAAACAATTTTTTTTAATATTTTTGGTAACCATCTTGGTTTATTTACTTGTGCTCCTTTTTGTTACAAAATTCACAAAGGATTCACTTGTAAGTTACACTTGACAACTCACGCCCAATACTAGGAAAATGCATACAACATTCCATTAGTACACATTAACTATTTCCTATGGCTTGAGATTAGCTACTGAAGCAAATAATTAAAACACTACTATACAATTCTAAATTATCTTCCTTGAATAAATTATTACAACATGTTGATGGAAAACTATTATAATTTTTTTACCCCAAAAATAAATTGATTACAAGTGCAAATTGTAAGGTTTTTTGCATTAAATTTTCACATGATTTTTGTCCATACTTTATAATTACTTTTATTAATAAAAAATATCAGAATGGTTCAAAATCAAAGATAGACTTGATAATATTGTTTAGTCTATACCTTTTATAGAGTTCAAGTAATCAATCAATCTCTCAAATACATACCAAATATTAAAAATTACACAAATATCAAATTATAACAAATTTGATAATATACTTTATTTTATGTGTTTTTTCAATGTTTTTTCTTATTAAGAGGGGATGCCAAATAATTTGGGAACCTCCCCGCCATGTCCTCTTTGGAAATTAATGATCCATCACACAAACCTATTTTAAGTTATATTTTGAACTAACACATAAGTTGAAAATGAGATCGGTGTTAGTAATGAACCATTCGTCATAATAACAAATGCAAAGTAGAAAATGGGTAGTAATATATGTATAAAAAAAATTATATATAGTTGTGTGTGTATAAATACACATATCTATACAATTATAATTGTATATTGCATCCACTCTCTTTAGGTTGTTTTTCTTGCCTTTCCTTTGTGTGCCTAGTAAGTCTATGCTAATAGCTCCTATTTCCTTCACTATATTCTTCACGATGAGAACTCTCAAAGAAAATTCAAACATCATTTAAAAGAAAAAGATACCATTACTCATGTCGTTACTTAAAATGAATTTTTTTAAGCAATGATTGTGAAAAATGTCGCCCATCTATATTTTGAAGCAATAGAGAGATTGTCTCTGAGTGGAAAACACAATGAGTACGTGGATAATTTATTTATGTTTATTTTCATATATTTGAAAGTATAAATCAAAGGATATGAAATTTTATTGGGGTTGTTTTATGTATAGGTTTTTGCCTATACTTTGAAATGTCTATTTAATGACTTATGTCTACATAATGACTCATCTCATGTTACTTTTTTTATTTTATGGTAATGGGCGAAAGCTGATAAGGTGTACATACCCTACCCCCTTGTGAGATTTGAACTTATGACCTTGAACCAAGGGAAAAATAGTGCGAGGGTATATGGTTAGTTAAAATATAAATAAGCATAAAAAATTCAAGTAAATTCAACAAACACCATTATACCTTCATAAGCCTTCACTTGTTCCTCAGATTGAGTGTGATGAGGTTGGAATAGCACCCTTCTCCAACCTAATTGGATTTGCTACTTGATTAGGTGTGATTGGCTCTCCAAATGTGCATAAATGATTGAAAGGATTATGAAATAGGTAGATTGATGATGGAATGGATATGCAAGATAAATGGTTAATGGATGGATGAGTGGAAATTTGACCATAGTTTGGGTGCTTGGATGATTTCTTGGACTTAAAAGGGTAGCATGGACTTACTTAATTTGGAGATAGAAAATGAAGGAGTGGAGTCTCCAATTTATAGAGAAAGAGGAGAGGAAATAGAGGGCTAGGATTGATCCAAGATGGAGGGTAAATATTGCATGTGAACCCACACATGGATCAAGAGGAGTTGACAAGACAAGTGTGGAGTTCAAGAGATATGTCATAAAGGAATTTCTTGTCTCCACACTCCTCAAGGTTCATTGAGAAGGCTTCCCAATGCACCTAGGGAAGACAAAAGGAATATAAATATTCCTTGGATGAGAGGAGGAATTAAAAATTCTCCAAAAAGGAGCATGGGGATTGGAGGAGTAAAAAGGAATTAAAAATTCCTTCAGTGAAGGGATACCTAGAGGAATGTGAGATTTTTTAAAATCTCACATTCACCTAGGAAAACAACATTTAAGGAAGGTAGTTGTACGGGGGGGGTGCATAGAGAGATGTGAGGAGATCATTTAAGGAAAGCGATTGAGTGAGGGGAAAAAGAGTTGACTTTGTGGCTAATCATGGGGATTAGCCACTAGTAACCCATTAGAAGAGAGGCTAGAAGAGGAATTAGGCGGGATTAGAGTGAGTGGGATTTGTAGGAGGATTTGACTAGGAGAGATAATGAGTGGAGGCAATTAAAAATTAGAGGAATAATGATAAGTGAGATTAAGAGGGTTTCTAGAAGAATTAATTAGGCTAATGATGGATTGGGAAAAGGTGATTTGTAGGAATCACCTGGGTTAATTAATTAATTGAGATTAATCAATTAAAGGGGAGATTTAAGAAGAATTAATTTAGATTGCCTTAGGAGAGAAAAAAAAAATTGATTTATTAAATAAATCAATTATTGGATTATAGTGACAATATTAATTAAATTAAATTTAATTAATATTGATAAGAATAAGGATTAACATAATTAAATAAATTAATCATGTGGGAGAGTTAAATTGATTAAAATGATTAATTTAAGTGTCTACATTTTGCCCCTCTTTTACGTAATGGAAAAATTTGATGATGGGTAAAAGAAAGAGGATGCCCCAACATAAAGTGTGGGTGGTGTATGCCCCCTCGAGAATTTTTTGGAATTTTGAAGAAAACTTCATGAAAAATTCTCGAAAATAAGAAGGAAGGAGGAAAAATGGCTAGCGAATGAGAAAATGAGAGAGAAATGATTACGGAAATACGAAAAGAGATAGAAGAAGGAAGGAGATGACGAGAGTGGGCCCGCGAGGGGGCCCATATAAGACACACATGGCCCAATAAAGGGTTGTTGTCACACATAAGCATTAGAGAATATCAGTGCTTAGAGAGTAGAAGAAGAGATGGACCATGTTCCTACACATGAGCACCTCACCGAGAGACTTCATTGACATGAGAGGTCCTCCCATTATAGAACATTGGTACATACCGCTAACCTCCTTTGTGATTTGATAGGTTTAGGGTAGATTTTAGGGATAAAAATAGGCTTAGAAGTGAATAGGGTGGGCACGTTGATCATTGTTTTAGTGCGTGTACCCCTAGGGTAGTGTGAGTTTTGGCAACTAGCACCAGCACACGTGCGGGAATAAGGATCTTAGGGGGTTTTAGGGTGGGCAAATGCGCTTGGACCGAGCGCCCATGGTGATGTATTTTAGGGTTTGATTCAGGGGGAAAAGGGGTGCACGATGCAAGCACCCATGTTGATTGGGGTCAGGTTCCCAAATCAAGAGGTTCAACGTGTGTGATGATGGTATAACATGGGCAAGTGCTAAGGAGGGGGGAAATGAATAATTTGATGAGTATGGGTATGGGAAATGGCTTAGGGGGGTATTTGGAATATCTCAGGAATAGAATAGGGCCAATAATGTCATGAGATAGTGAAGTGGTTTGCGCAAATGTAGGCAGATTTGGGGCCATTGGCATCAAGGGAGCACTAGCCAGCGACCATGAGGCTTTGTAGGCAACTGAGGGAGGATGAGTTGGAGATATTGGCTGTAGTAGGATTGCATTTTTTCAGCCGATGGCCAAGGATCAGAGCGCATGCTGCCATAATGACTGCGCTAGTTGAGACATGGGATAGTAGGACTTGTACTTTCCTTTTTCCCATAGGAGAAGTGACAGTGACACTATTAGATGTATGGAGGATCTTGAAGATCCTCACTTGCGGCATGATTCTTGATTACCGACTAGATGCAGTAGACTTCTACCTTTGGGAGATCTGTGAGTATGAGGCACTGCCCATGATGGACAGGATTTGGATGTATCTAGGGAGAGTGATGGAGATCCCACACATTCCTCACCTAGTTCTTGTGATCTGTAGGTTTTTAAGTGGACGAGTGATGCCTAATCTTAGAGGGCATGGATTCCCTATTGAATGGAGCCACTGTGTATATTACATGGTACAGGATTGTGTGGAGTACACATGGGGAGCAATAATGCTTGCCCAGCTATATCATGATATGCACGTCATTGTATATAGGGACTATGCTAGTCCATCCATAGGAATTACCCTTCTACATATATGGGCATGGGAGCACATTGTAGTGACTCGACCACTCAGTGTATAGGACAGGAAAGCCCGATGACCTTATATTGATAGATACAGGGGCCTACTGGACTACACATGGATAGAGGTCATATGGTTTTGGTGCTGCATTTCTGATGAGTTTATGGAGTTTACGTGGTGGTAATTTTTGGACTATGAGTGGAGGGGAGATTGGCAGTTGCATTGGGTTGGTGTAGAGATATGGCTTTTAGGTAGTCAAAGGGGAGGATGATGCACCTAGAGATAAGGTTTTGGCAGGAATAGGAAGGGGTGTTGTGAGATAGTGGAGAGGGGTAGTGGTACGAGGGAGAGGGCCAGAGGTGGCCATACGACCATAGGTAAGGGTGACAAAAATAGTGATAGGGGAGGCATACAGGGGAGGAGAGGGCAGGGAGGATGAGGTAATGCCTATGTATATTTCTGAGATACAATTATAGGATACGGGAGCAGACAGTGGAGGAGGAGTGTCTTAGGAAGATTTGGACAAGATCCTGTAGCAGAGGTATGCCACTAGAGTGAGACTACACTCACTTGAGGATGAGGTACAAATTGAGAGGGTGAGGAGGTAGATTCTTTAGGCAGAGAAGGAGAGGATATAGTGGGAGGTTAGTGATTTGATCGAGAGTATATAGACAGCCAGGACGAAGATGGATGACTTGCAGAGGAATAGAGAGGAGGCAAAGAGGATGTTAGATGAGGCAAGGACAGGGATCACCATTGGGGAGATATACAATACTTTATGATAGTAAGATGAAAAGATGGAGGGGCTGCGAGCGAAGGTACATAGGGTAGAGGCATATGTTACTCACCTACGGGGGAAGAGGGATGTAGCATGACATATGTTGGTCCCTGCAGGACTTGGATAGATGTATTTTGACATGATGCAGCAACAAGAGAGAGCAGAGAGAGTAGGATGGGAGGCTGCATATTACAAAGGGTTATACCATAGAGTGGTACCAGTGGATCAAAGAGAAGCATCGTACACCGCGAGTGTATGCTCCCATAGCACCCACAACCAACGTCCTGCTCAGAGCCAATAGAAAGGTGGATCAGTGGGTTTCAAGCCACCTAGAACAGGGGAGAATGGGGATCTAGAGGGGGAGGAGGTGATGAGGAGGGAGATGGAGAGATAGGTGGGGAGAGTTATCTCCATTTTGACATGTTTTATTTTTTACCCTTCAGGGTGATCATTTTACTATGACAGACATATCCATTTTTGAGATATATATATGATTTTGGTGAAGGTTATGCATGCATGTATTTTATTATAGACATTATGATGGACATTATTTATTATTTTATGATGTGATGCATGGATGATGACTATAAATGTATTATGCTAACCTATTTGTAATGCAGGATGGATGCTTATATATGCCTATGCTTATGATGTGTTACTAAAATTTTGATAGATGCCAGATGGATACTTATGCATGTTTTTATGATATACTACTGACACTTTGATGGATGTAGAATGGTTGTCTATGTGGATGCATATGTTTTTGAGATTTTATGATGCGTATATATATGTATGATGTATTTTTGGGGATTTTTCTAATGATTTGAGAATTCATAATATGATTTAATGGATTAATCTAAAATGGAAATGAAATGCAATTTATAATGAAATGAATATTTATACTTATAAATTTGAGCTATAACAAAATTTGGATGCAAACTAGGTGATAGGTACACCGTACAAAATAAAGATGAATAATGCAACAAAATTTGGTATGTAACTTAAATGATGGATTAACATAAAAAATATGAGATGCAACCTAAATGATGAAAGATGAAATGTTAATGCAATGGATAAAAATATACCTACATGAATAATGAAAAATTTATTTATGAATATACCAAACATAATACAATGACCTTAGGTAGGAAAGAAGAATAGGAGGAGGGGATTGAAGACTCCATGGGAATTATAGATGGAGAAAATTAAGTACTCGATAAAATGAAAGACAAAAATGATGGGGGGGAAATTATGCACAAAAGATGTGGAGAGCCAACCTAGTTTAATGTTGCCCTAAGTAACCCACACTACTGATTATAGGAACCAGGATGCCTTGAGAAACCCAAGACGTGGGATGACTCATAGACAAGCAGGAATTCCCTACACATAGTTATGCAAGTGTTGAGGAACACTGATACAAAGTTGTGGGTACATACAAGGAATGTTATAATTATGGAGGAACTGATTATGTGTTGTAATGTTGTTTTTCATTGATGTCAACACTAGCTTCTTGGTTGTCTACCAGGTTCTGGTAGAGTGGTTGGACTTTGATGTTGATCTAGAGATTCATCTCTGGTATACTCCATTTGTTGGTTATGGTTTGGATTGGTTATTTGCGTGTTCCTGTTGTATATCTCATTTAGTTGGTTTGGGATTTGATGATCCAAATGCTATCATATGTTCTAGTAAGCCTTTTGGTTACCGGTAGGGGTTTTACCGGTAGAGCCTTATTAAATATCTTTTGATGGATTCTATAAGTGGTGTTGGTGCATCTTCTAGAAGATTATTAGGATACTAATGGTTATCATGTTCATATTCCAGTTTATCGGTGATGTTTCATTTGGCTTATGTCAACCTATTTTAGGTCTGGTGTTATTCTGCTAGGTTATGTAACATTTTGGTGGATGCTCCTGATGCATTTACGGTTGGATTTATTGATTGGTTTATGTTATTTCAGTCTTTGACCAACTTGGTTTATCATTGGTTTGTGGTTTCACATTATGGATTTATTGTATTATCTTTTAGGTGGCTAACCTAATTTTTTAGGTCTCGAGTTGGTATATATGATGTAAGATCTCTTTGTCGATAATATGACATGGGTTATGGGATTATCTATGTGTGAATAAAGTTGTGATCATATGCAGAGTTTGGTCGATCATAGGTGATCGAATTGGGTTTGTGTAAGAGGTTTTAGACCTTCAGTATTGAGCTTAACCAGAACTGTACTCGGACATAGGAGATGCTATTCTTGTAGTTCATTCTTATTTCAAGATTGTAGTTTGGATTTCTTTTATAGTCAGTGAGACTCCTTTGTGATGAGTTGTGCACTCTAGGCAGTGTGCCTTCCTGCATGTGTAGGCCCCTCTTATTGTAATCACATACTTACTGCAGAAGTATCATCTGATTCTAGGTAGTATTCCCACTTTTGTTTATCCCTTTACTGGGTTTACCACATACAAATCTTTGTGTTATGTATTGTGTATGCTTGGTATCTAGTTTATGGTTTATGTTTATGCTTAATTGTTATAACTACTATTCCAGTATTTGGTTTATACATTTTGGTAAAAGGTTTTGTATGCATAAAGTTTCATAATTTGTTGACAACTAATTCACCTCCCCCTCTCAGTTGTACATCGGTTATCCTAACAATTGGTATCAGAGCTTGGTACTATCTACAGAAGTGTAATTGCTTGAGGAAGATCCTATGGTGAGTAATCATTCAACTTCTATTTCTTACCAAAAAGACAACCCTAGACTTGAAGGAGCAAATTATAGGGTATGGAAGCTTCAGATGGAAACTCATCTGAGATGTCTTAGCAAGGAGATTTGGGAAATCACTGAGAAACGCTATACTCCTTATGATCCGACATCTTGCAATCCTCCTCTGGTAAACTTGGATAAGAACAATGAAAATGATTGTAGAGCTAGAGAAGCCCTTTTGAGTGCCCTTTCTGATCAACAAGTTTTGAGATTAACGGACAAAACATTTGCAAAATCTATATGGGATAAGTTGGAGACCCTAAATGAAGGTGACCCTACTATTAAAATTGCTAAACTTGATGGTTATCAAGTGAGATATGAGAACCTGAAAATGAAGGAAGATGAAAGAATTTTTTATTTTATGGAAAGGGTCAATGAAATTGTCATGGGAATTCAATGTTGTGGTGGATCTTTGAGCAAAGATGAGATTGTTTCTAAAGTATTGAGAGCTTTGCCACTAGATTACAAGATGAAGTCTACTGCAATTAATGAGTTGACAATAATGTCTAACACTTTTGTTAATAGGGATACATTGGTTGGAAAGTTATCTACTTTTGAGCTTGAAGAATTTGGTCCTTCTAGAGCTACAAAGACTAAATATGCTTTTCATGCATCTACATTATCAACCCTTAAGAATGATTGGAAAGCACTGAGGATATGAAGAGATAAGATGAAGAGTTTGAGCAATTTGAAGCCTTATTTTCTAGAAGAGTACTTAAAGGTCTGACTGATGAATAAATGATGAACAGTTAGTACCAAAATGGTACTGAGAGGGGGGGTGAATCAATACAGACAAAATCACTTTCCCTAAATTGGTTTGACTGCAAACACTGCACTTGGCTGGCAAGCAATAACACCGGTCTAAATCAGACTATCGAAAAAATACAGTGAGAATGTGAAAGACATAAACCAGTAACTCTTAGCTTTCCACACAATCTAATCCCTCATTTCCACTTCACCCTTATACATAAACAAGTAATCTATCATCAAAAATATAATTACTGCTAGTTCAACATGTTTTACCACTTTGACATAAGATACAAATACATCACATGAAAGGCATCGCACACGACACATTGATTTTTCATGTGGAAACCCAACTAGGAAAAACCACGGTGGGGATGAATACCCATAAGTTGTTCTTTGAACTCTTTTGAAGTCCGCTCTATTAGGAGCCTAGTCCAGTTAAAGAATTTTACAATAGGTTTTGCTAGGAATCGATCCTGGTAGGGATCACCCGGTTAAGGGATGGCTAAATACTCGGTTAAAGGTTACCTCACAAGAGGATTTGAAGAACTCATTGAATTGAGTCACCCTATTAAAGGATTTACACAAAAGCCTATTAAAGCTACTCGGTTAAGAGATTTTCCAACTACTAAAATGGTTAGAAGTCAATAGGTAATACACTGATCTGATAACAACACACAATACCAAGGCAGATCTACTTTAGCTCCTTTTCTTATGCAAACACACTTTGTAGGTATCACCACACTTCTTCGGTCTAGCAAGAATCAAGTATCACTCATTGGGATGCACATATAACATTTGCCAACAACATCAAACTGAAAAACATCATCAACCTTATAGGAAACAGATAGGTCGGTAGCATAAACCCTAAACCCTAAACATTTAGATTTAACACTTCAGTTGGTTCAATCCCCACCATTAATCACATTGCATTGAATGCAACAATCTTGAACAGATCTCAAGATGTTCTCCAACATTCATTCTTTGCTGCTTCAGGAAGCTGATAACCCATCACATGCTCTCCACCATTTATAGAGACTTTGCGCATTCCCGAGGTAGATAGGATCGATCTTCTTCATGGAAGATCCTCAAGGAAATCCTTCGTGCGCACAAGGCTGACTTAGCAACACGATCTGGTCTCCATCACAATGCTAACTCATCACAAGATTTCATTAGTTGAATCACACAGGCAATGCATCAACCAGAAACCCTGAAGCTGAGACTACCAACCGGTAGTCATGCAAAATAAAACCTTGATATAAAACTTCCATATATCGGTTCTCATTCCAACATACCGGTTCACCTTGAACAAACATACTGCTTCACTTTTTCATATATGTACAGGTTCACATCATCATACAGGTTCTCTTGCCAATTTGCTTATATCAATATACCAGTTCATAATTCAACATATTGACATTAATGACAAAATACAATATCATCATATCATCAAGCTCTGCACATATGCCAACAATCTCCCCCTTTGGCATTGATGGCAATATACAAAGATATCTTTTTGCTTCACATCTTCTCCACTTCACATCTTCTCCCCCTTTGACAACAATGCCAAAGTGGAGGCACAAATAGCTATGTTCCACTATGTTGCTCCCCCTAAGGAGTAGCATCCTTCAGCACACCAATCTTGAAAAAGATTTTTCTATGCAATACCTGACTGATGTGGAGTACACATCTTTAGTTCACCTCTTGAAGGGGTAGCACCCCTAATTTACCTCTTAAATAGGTAAATGTAGCCTTCGATAGAGGCTTGGTGAATATGTCTGCGAACTACTCTTTACTGGAAACATGTTCCAATACAACTTCTTTGTTCTAGACCTTCTCCCTCAAGAAGTGATACTTGAGCTCGAAGTGCTTGGTTCTAGCATGCAAAACCGAATTCTTGGAAATGTTAATTGCACTTGTGTTGTCACAGAATATACTCACTAGTTTAGATATAGGAACTTTGAAGCCACTTAATACATGCTTCATCCAGATTGTCTGAGTGCAGTTCATAAATGCTACAACATATTTCACTTCTGCTGTAGATTGAGAGATACAACTCTGCTTCTTACTCATCCATGAGACCAGTCTACAATCAAGAAAGAATGCACCACTGGTTGTGCTCTTCCGGTCATCCACATTACCAGCCCAATCAACATCTGTAAACACTTTCAGGTTGAAATCATTATTGTATGGATACCATAATCCATAGTCAATAGTTCCCTTCAGATATCTAAGAATCCGCTTGACTGCTACCAAGTGGGATTCTCTTGGGCTTTTCTAGAACCGTGCAGTAATGCCCACTGCATGTGCAATGTCTGGTCTGCTATGTACTACATAGTGCAACTTACCAATCATTGATCGATATTCCTTCTCATCCACCAACATTGAGTCATCCTCTTTTGATAATTTACAACCGATCACCATCGGTGTACCAACCAGTTTGTTGTCTTCCATACCAAAGGTCTTCAACACCTCTTTGACATACTTGGACTGAGTGATAAAGATTCCATCTTTTATTTGTTGAATCTATAGTCCAATGAAGAACTTAAGCTCTCCTATAAGTGACATCTCAAATTCCTTCTTCATCTCATCTGCAAAATCATGACTCATCTTGTCATCTCCACCAAAAATTATGTCATCTACAAATACTTCACAGATCAAAATGTGATCTCCTTTTGACTTCTAATAGATATTGCTATCTTCACTTGTTCTTTCAAATCCAATCTTTACAAGATGGGAGTGTAAGCATTCATACCATGCTCTAGGTACCTGCTTCAATCCATACAAGGCTTTATGTAGCCTACACATCATGTCACTATCTTCTGATAGGGCAAACCCATCTAGTTGCTCTATATACACCTCCTCTTCAAGTATTCCATTTAGGAATGTAGATTTTACATCCATTTGATATACTTTGAATCCCTTGAAAGGTGCATATGCAAGAAGCATACAAACTCCTTCCAATCTAGCTACTGGAGCAAAGGTTTCTCCATAGTCTTCTCCTTCTTGGGTGTATCCTTTACACACCAATTTGGCTTTGTTTCTTACCATTGTGCCATCTTCATTCATCTTATTTTTGAAAATCCATTTGGTGCCTATGACATTTTTATGCTCAGGCCTGGGTACCAAAGACCATGTACCATTATTTTCTATCTAGTCAAGTTCCTCTTCCATTGCCTTGATCCAGTCTTCATCTTTATGTGCCTCTTTAAATATTTTAGGCTCAAATTCTGAGATCATGCAAGAATTTTCTCTGACCTTTCTTTTTGTAAGAATTCCTGCATCCTTATCTCCTATGATTTGCTTTGGATCATGATTCAGTTTTACATACCTAGGAATGATCTTAGTTGTTTCCTCTTGCTTTTCTTCTTCATCCTCATCTTCATCAGCATCAGCATCTACCGGTGTAGAAGCACTATTACTGGTACTAGGTTGTTTTGCAACCGGTTCCTAGAAGGTTACTACCAGTTCATCTCCTACTTGCTCGTTGCCGGTTTCCTCAGTTTCTCAGAGGTTTCATCAACTCTAACATTGATACTTTCAATAATTCTCTGAGTCTTATTGTTGAAATATTTGAGAGCTTTGCTCTTTGTGGAATACCCTAGGAATATTCCCTCGTCACATTTTGCAACAAACTTTCTTTGGTGTTCAGTCCTCTTGATATAACACTTGCTATCGAACACTCTAAAGTAGCTTACTACTGGAGTCTTACCGGTCCAATACTCATAAGGTGTTTTATCCTTACCCTTTTTATGAGTACCCGATTCATTGTGTAGACTGTAATGCTCACCGCTTCTCTCCAAAAAGTGTGAGCAACTTTTCCTTGGATCAGCATTGTTCTGGTTGCTTCAACTATAGTCCGGTTGTTCCTCTCTGCTAGGCCATTCTGCTATGGAGTCCAGGGGGAAGATAGTTGCCTCTTGATTCCATTCTCTTCAAAGTACTTGTTGAATTCACTAGAAGTTAATTCTCCTCCTTGATTAGTTCTTAGGCACTTAATCCTCTTACCACTTTCTTTTTCAACTAGTGCTCTGAAGGCTTTGAATTTTCCAAAAGCTTCAGACTTGTCTTTCAAGAATGTGACCCACATCATTCTTGAGCAATCATCAGTAAGAATCATAAAATACCTATCTCCCTGCACACTCCTAGTTTTCATAGGACCACACAAATCAGTATGCACAAGATCAAGTAAATTGTCTGCAGTGAAGGATTTACCTTTGAAGGTTGAGGAAGACATTTTCCCTAGTTGACACTCTCTACACAAAAGATTCTCCAGTTTGCATAGCACAGGAAATCCTCTAACTACCTTGATCTTACTGGCCTTCACAATGTTATCAAAGTTTACATGGCAGAGTCTCCTATGCCATATCAGGCTATAATCAAACTTGGCCATTAGACATGTACTGATATTTGCATTCAGCTAAAATAAGTTACCTCTGGTCTACATACCGATGGCCATTAGTTCACCACTTTTTCCTTTTATTTTGAACACTCCATCTTTGAATTCCAGAGTGAGTCCATTATCATTTAGCTGGGAACCACTCAAGAGGTTGTGTCTGAGACCTTCTACCCAATACACATTATCAGCACTACTTTTTCCATTCAGAGAGAAGGACCCTCTACCTTTTACCATACATGGTGCATCATTACCAAATCGGACCACACCACCATCATACTCTTCCAGAGACAGAAACTTTCTCTGGTCACCAGTCATGTGGTGAGAACAACCACTATCAATAATCCACTCATTGGAATTATCAAAGTGGTAGACAAGAGCTTTCTTGTCTGACACATCTTCTTTAACTACTACAAACACAATGTCTTCATTTTCTTCATCTTCTGATTCCTCATCAGTGACACCTTCATCAACTGCTACAAAACAGTTTCTCCTATTTCCTCCTTTGAACTTCTTGAACTTCTCTAGTTTGTCCTTATTATCTCCATTAGGATAGTTTACAGCAATGTGTCCTATCCTATTACAAGAGAGGCATTTCAAAGGAAGCTTACCTCTGTATTTACCAGATCCCTTAGGAAGTCTCTTGGCAAGAAGAGTTTCAAATTCCACCAAGATCTCCTCATCATCCATTTCTCTGGCTTGTCTTGCTAGCTTCTTTTCCCTTTCTAGATGGTGCAGCAGATGCTCTAAAAGTTGATTTAGTCTTCTGAATACTGCCATCATAATTATTTAGCTCATATGCAGTCAACTTTGCAATGATGGAGTCTAGGGATACCTTTGTCTTGTCTATAGACCTTAACTTTTGGATAGCCACAACCCATATTGCATAGACTGGTAGTAAGGATCTCAAGACCTTGCTAACAATTGTGGAATCATCTATTTTACCTCCTACACTCTTGATGTCTCCAACAACAATTTTGATTCTTATTCCATATTGTTGAATGGTCTCTCCTTCAACCATCCGCATGTCTTCAAACTTCCCCCTAAGGCTCTCTTCCTTAGCTTGTTTCACATGCTCATCACCACCATAGATATTCTCAAGAGAATCCCATACTTCTTTGGGTTTGTCTTTATCTTGAACATCAATAAACTCAATGTTAGATAGACTACTAATCAGGGCTTCCATGACTTGCCCATTCTCCTGAGTCTCTATCTTTTGATCATCAATGAGAGTACTAGTGGGGATAACATAAGAATTCTCAACATAGCTCCAGTGTTGAGCACCCATGCTTCTGATGTATATCTTCATTTTCTCCTTCAATTTTTTAAAGTTATCTCTGTTGAACTTTGGACCTTCCCTCTTCATCATTAGAATAGGATCTTTTCCTCAAGCAGTTAAGCTTACAACACAGAGGACTTGGAGGATGATCTGATACCAATTGATGAATAAATAATGAATAGTTAGTACCAAACCGGTACTGAGAGGGGGGGGTGAATCAATACAGACAAAAACACTTTCCCTGAACCGGTTTGACTGCAAACACTACACTTGGCTGGCAAGCAATAACACCAGTCTAAATCAGATTAGTACTGGTAAAATACAGTGAGAATGTGAAAGACATAAACTGGTAACTCTTATCTTTCCACATAATCTAATCCCTCATTTCCACTTCACCCTTATGCATAAACAAGTAATCTATCATCAAAAATATATGACTACTAGTTCAACATGTTTTACCACTTTGACATAAAACACTAAAACATCACATGAAAGGCATCACACATGACACACTAATTTTTCACATGGAAACCCAACTAGGAAAGACCATGGTGGGGATGAATACCCACAAGCTGTTCTTTGAACTCTTTTGAAGTCTGATCTGTTAGGAGCTTAGTCTGGTTAAAGAATTTTTCAATAGGTTCTGCTAGGAACCGATCCTGCTAGGGATCACTTGGGTAAGGGATGGCTAAATACTTGGTTAAAGGTTAGAACCCTATTAAAGGTTCCCTCACAAGAGGATTTGAAGAACTCATTGAATTGAGTCACCCTGTTAAAGGATTTACACAAAAGCCTATTAAATCTACCTGGTTAAGGGATTTTCCAACTGCCGAAATGGTTAGAAGTCAACAGGTAATACACTAATCTAATAATAGCACACAATGCCAAGGCAGATCCATTTTAGCTCCTTTTCTTCTACAAACACACTCTGCAGGTATCACCACACTTCTCTAAACTGGAAAGAATCAAGTATCACTCACTGGGATACACATATAACATTTACCAACAACATCAAACTAAAAAAATATCATCGATCTTATAGGAAACAGATAGGTCAGTAGCATAAACCCTAAACCCTAAACATTTAGGTTTAACACTTCAGTTGGTTCAATCCTGACCATTAATCACACTGCATTGAATGCAATAATCTTGAACAGATCTCAAGATGTTCTCCAACGTTCATTTTTTGCTGCTTCAGGAAGCTAATAACCCATCACATGCTCTCCACCATTTACAGAGACTTCGCACATTCCTGAGGTAGATAGGATTGATCTTCTTCATGGAAGATCCTCAAGGAAATCCTTCATGCACACAAGGCTGATGTGGCAACATGATCTGGTCTCCATCACAATGCTAACTCATCACATGATGTCATCGATTGAATCACATAGGCAATGCATCAACCGGAAACCCTAAAGCTGAGACTACCAACCGGTAGTCATGCAAAATAAAACCCTAATACAAAACTTCCATATACCGGTTCTCATTCCAACATACCAGTTCACCTTGAACAAATATACCACTTCACTTTTTCATATATGTACCGGTTCACATCATCATATCGGCTCTCTTGCCAATTTGCTTATATCAATATATCGGTTCATACTTCAACATATTGACATCAATGACAACATACAATATCATCATGTCATCAAGCTCTGCACATATGCCAACACCGACAGGAAGTAAGTATGAAGGAAAATCACCTTTGAAATGTTTTGCATGTAATAAGATAGGTCATTTTGCATCTAGATGTCTTGAGAGGAATTAAAGATTTGAGGAGAAATATAGATGATATTTTAGGCCTAACCATGAATATTATAATAAGAATAAATATAGGAGAAACAAAGACAAATCATGCTACTATGTGGATGAGGAAGGTGTGACCGATGATTTTGATGATGAACCGACAAAAGATTCTGCTAGTGGATCCGACAATGAAAAGGAATGGATATTTTTAGCTATCAAGGAATATTCTCTGAAACTTGTTGTTCAAAATGAGGAGAAGACCCTTGCTCCTAAAGTTGAAGTCAAGGATGAATGGGTGATAGACAGTGGATGTTCACATCATATGACTGGAGACAAAAGGAAGTTTCTATCTTTGCAAGAATTTTATGGTGATCTGGTTAGATTTGGAAATGAAACTGTTGTCATTTGACACTCATTGGATTCATTTTGTTGTAATTGATGGCAACAAGATCAAATAAAGGGCAACATGATTTGATGGATGTCAAAAACCAACACTAGGAGGCATATACTGATAGATACCGGCATTGGAAGCATTTAGAGCTACACCGATACTGACATCGACATCAATACGTCAAGGGAGATGACATCAAGGAAGCTTTATTTAGTAAATCATTTTGTAATTATTGTCAAGCTCGACATTGAATATATTTTGTAAATACATTGTAAACCAACATAAGGGATATCATATGTAATAGGTATATAAGTCAGTTTGCTAGGTCAATTCTATAAGAAGAAGAGTGAGATAGGATGCAAATTAGTATAACAAAAATGTAATGCGAATTATATGTGTGGAGATCATTTTTGTATGTGAACATTGTATCATGGAATGATCTATAGATACCTAGGACAACACTCTTGGAGGAGAAGCAATACCAGTATTAGTTCAAGACTATGAACTGGTACAGAGCAGAACCAAAACCAAAACTCTATCTAGCATAGCAGATGTCCTCTTGAGTTCATTTTTCAATAATTTACTTTAGCAGAAAGCTTGTAGTCAGTGAGACGTTTTAGTGATGAGCAGTATGCTCTAGGAAGTGTGCCTTCTTGCAAGTGAAAACTCTGTTTATGTAATATCTTTTCATATAGGCAGTGAACTGATATTGTGGGTCACAAATCCCATCGTGGTTTTTCCTCATTGAGTTTTTCCACGTATAAATTCTATGTGTTATGGTGTTCATATATGTGTATGGTTTATTTACTTCTTGTTATATTCTCATTTGTTTACCGGTACATACTTTCATGGTGTAGAAATTTAAAAATTGTTCATTCTAGTAGAACACTAGTTCACCCCCCTCTTAGTGTTCTTAGATCCCAACAATTGGTATCAGAGCCTGGTACCTCGGAAGAAGCTTAATAGCTTGAGGAAGATCCTGAAACTGGAATCTTTGAACATGGCTATGGAGGAACAACTTGAGATGGCTCTTTAGGATTATGATGCTAAAAGGATGAATAACTTGAAATTACAAGAAGAGATGAATTCCACAAATGAATTCATTTCTATTCTATAAGAAAGGTTGTTAGCTGCTCAAGCCAAAAGGAAAGAGCTTTTGCAACAACCGGATGATGAGGAGAAGAAAGCTCTTAAGGAACAATGTCAGAACTAAGTCAAGCAAATATGCTCATAAAGAATGAAATGAAAGATCTGACTATGAGGCTATCAAAAGATATTGAGGATAGGAAAAAGAAGGAAGACAATCTTGTTTTATCTCTGAAGAAAAAGTTTGATTAATGTGGAAGATTGACTCATGAGAATAATCTATTGAGAAATGATTTGGCACACTCCCAGAATAATGAACAAGAACTTGAAAGGCAAATAACTAATCTGAGAGATGATCTGACTACTGTAGGTGAATATAAAGAAAAGTTTAGGATCAGTGTTGTACATTTGGATGACTTGCTAAAAATACAAAGACAAATTGATGATTCTAGAAGACTTGGATTTGTACAAGGTGAAAGCTCTGGAACTGCTAATGAAGATCAAACTACTGGTATGCAGAACTCATCAGAATAGAGGAAACCAGTAAGGCAATCTAATTCTTATAAATTCAATGGTAGATGTTTTGTTTGCAATAAATTTGGGCATATGGCTAAACAATGTAGAAATATGGCAAATCAAAACTACAATTATGTTCTCGGTCAATGCATAAACTGCAAGAAATATGATCATAGATCAGAAGACTATAAAATGAATGTTAAATTTCATGCATGTAGAAATTTTGGACATTTTTCTAATCATTTTAGGTCAAGAAATAATAATAATACCGAATATGTCAAAACAATTCAGAAGAACAATGTTACAAGTTATGCATGCAACAAAATAGGTCATATTGCTAAGTATTGCAGAAGCAAGACTCAACTGGCTAATAATGATAAAGACAATGAGAAAGGAAAGAAGAAGGTAGATGATATACAACAAGATCACACCAAGAGATGGGTTATAAAATATGAAGAACAAAGTGGAGATGGATCTATATAGGTGTAAAGCGGAAAATCGCGATCGAACCCTAGTTGGTCTCCCCTCTTCCGACTCCGAGGAGAGAGAAGGGAGGTTCGCTAGGATTCGATGGTTTTTCACTTAGGGGAGAGACTTTACATTCAAAAGAGGGGTTGAAACTCATAAGATCCAATCCCACACAATGTAAGATTGGATGCTAAATGAATTTCAAGGGTTAGGAAAGCAAGGCTACCCTCTTTCGTAAAGAATGTTGATAGAAGAATTAAGCTAAGCATGCATAGAAAGTGATAAAGATTCGCTTATAAACTGAGTTCAGGTTATAGGATGAAGCTGCGAACCTGGAATTAGTAGTAAAATGTCGACACGGCACTGTCCTGCAAATTTGAGCAAAAGTTGTCGGGACGATGGCGCCCGGCGCCACGGTCCTCCGAAAAATCCGCGAAACGAAGGGGGATCTATTCATCTCTGTACAAGGATTCTAGATCTTCAATTTCAGCCACGTACCTGCAACCTACACATAGAAAAGCGAAGACGATTGGGGGGTTAGGGATTAGGGGTTTGCCTTTAGGTCAAACCCCGGTTTTGGAATTAACCAAGAAATGAGCAAGTGCTGTAAATGTAAATGTATGTAAAACAAGTACTAATACCTTGTTCTAAGGATGTTTGTATCCTTATGTGCGAAGGTTTAGATGTTGTATGTTGTATGTTGTATGTTGTAGCATGTAGTATGTGATCTCCTCTTCAATGGTTGAATCCTTGTCTTGAATGAAACACTTAGCCTTGAATGGAGACTTAGAAGGAATGCTTGAATGCTTGAATGCTTGAGTATAGTTTCCACGCCTTTTTCATCATGTATTTATTATGTCCAAATGAGAGAGAAAAATGTAGTTTATATACTTGTCATTTAGGGCTGATAGACTGATTTTCCTGACCTTAGGCCGACCAGGAAAGTTAATTTCCAATTTGCAAACAAAAAGACCCGAGACCCCTTAGGAGACCGGGCCCAAAATAGGACCCAGGGACCAGGGCGCTGGGCGCCATGGTCCTGGGGACCAGGGTGCTGGGCACCCTAGTCCTGAAGGACCAGGGCGCTGGGCGCTCTGGTCCCACCTCCCGGGACAGCAGGGTGCAAGGAGGTTCAGGCCAGGGTGCTTGAAAAATGCAGTTTTCAGTGTCGTGAGCAAGTTTCAGGGTCTCCATTCAGGTTGCGTGTTGCGTCGCCATCGTGAAGACCGAAATGCAGTCGAAATTGCAAGTGTCACAATTTTAGGACGCTACAATAGGTATATCCACTGGTAGAACAAGGTATTCCTCCACCGGTACAAAATTCCATTGGTAACTGAGGCATAAGCCTTAGGGGTTGGCAAAGTCACTACTAAAATTTTGCATATTACCCTAGAAGAGATCTATGGAGATATAGAAGGAAATATAGAGAACTATGTTCATCATCGATGAAGGTTACCTTGACACATAACCATGAAACCGACATCCGTAGGGTTGTTGGTGAAGCTTTAATGATAAAAATAAAGGTTTTATTCACTAATAAAAGAGGGTAAGTGAATTCATTTTCACTCACCAAGCATTCAAGCAATCAGAGTGAAGTAAAGGCAAACTAAGGGTGAGTAAAGTATTGAGAGAGGATTTTGAGAAGTTATCTGAAGCACTCAAATCTTTCACCGACATTCACTCAGGTATTTTTTGATTTGGCATTCGGATCTTCAGCTCCTACTTTTATTGAAAACCCCATAATCATCAAAGTTAAGGATAGGTTAAGGCCAGTCTTTAAGGAGGTTCCCAAAATTGCAAAGAAGGAAGACTCTGCGGGAGCATTTTCTAGGGTTCCTAAAGGTGTAATGTATGTTGAATATGTGAGGGAATACATTCACTGCACTCTTGAAGATCTGGGCATCAAAGACATAGAAATCATGTATCAATTAGTAATATTGGGAGACACCAGAATTATCAAACCTAAATTTAAGAAAATTGAGGATCTAGGGTTAACTGGTATTCTATATTTACCAGAATTCAAGGATGAAGTTATCAAATACGTTCTGAGTAGGTTTCACAATGAATTCATTAGGTTAGACAGACCCTACATGATCATGAAGGAAGCTATTCAAATAGTCACCAACTTACCTATGGTTGGACAAAAACATGGTAAGAAAATTTCCAATGCAGAAGTTTAGAAACTCATTGGTTCTACACCGAATAACTAATCAATGAGGATAAGCACAATCACCGAAACAAACATAAAATTTTCAAGCATGATCATAGGATATAAGGTAACTCAATCTAAATGATTGAATTCTGTTGCAAGTTCATGCATTCATGTCGCATATCAAATGTTAAGAAATAATGTGAAGTATGACTTATGTGAATGGATGAGGAGTGAGTTAATGTTAAACCTTAAAAAGGTCAAAGGAATCAAGAAAGGCACATTCAGATATGGAAACTTAATTGTTTGTTTAATGCTTTATTTCCTGAATGAGCTACTTGGTCTAGGAAAAAAACAATGGCCTCATGACATACCGGTAGGTATGAAAATCAAATAAGTTGTCATTGGTCTTGGTACCAACAGAGATGAGAAACTTTGGGGTTATTTCAAGAAGTTTGAGGAGAACATGAGGCAAAGGAAAAGAATCTCAAAGAAATTGTGGAAAAGTATTCCACTGACATATGTTTCATGGTGAAAACTGATGAGACACTAATGGAAGTAGTTGAACCCAAGAAAATTTGGATCACTAAGCTTGGATATGAGGTAGATGATAGGATCTTTGAAGTCCATGCAAAGACTTTATTAGATGCCCCTTTGAATGACAAAATAGAGCACTTTGGTACAACAGGAGAAAAGGCTCTTGAAGTGAAAATAGGTTTTAGTAGAAAAAGAAGAGAGAAGAAAATAGAGAAAATGTTTGCATATTTGCAAGATATGATTTACAAGATAGACACTCAGCTAGGTTCCAAATCTAAACAGATAGTCAAACCGGCAGTGGTAACTACTGAAGAAGTGAAGAAGCCACAAGCACACATTTCCCCAATCTCTTCTGACTCTGACCCTGAGGATAATGAGCCTCTCATCTTCAGAAGGGTTGCAAAGGAAGGATGTGGTAAAACCACCTGTAGAGAAACAAAAGGTAGAACCAAGGAGGAGACTTGTCAAGAAGGCAGCTCAACCTACCGCACCTCCACCACTAGTAAGGAAGCCAATGCAGAAAAGGAAACCAGTCACACCGATGACAAAAAGTAAAAAGAAGAAGGGTGATGATACCAGATCTGGTAAGACAACAATGACCTATGCTAAAATTATTGATGAAGTGACAAAAGATGGGATATTAAAGAATATATCAAAATATTATGAAGTTTTTGAAGAAAGTGAGCAAAATGAATTAGAGGAAGCTGTTTTATTGTATATAGATATCTATAAGAAGGCATTAGTTGAAATTTTGAAGGAGATACATTTATCCATATACAATAAACTTGAAGCTAGGAGACTTGACGATGTCAAAAGGGGCAGGGAGATAAAGAAAGTTGCACTTTTAGAACAATGTGGCACTATAAATAATGAAGAGATGAAAAGATGTATAGATATTGCTAATAGGACAATTTTTAGTAGTAAAAATTAGCAGATAAGTCTTATGATGGGTAGAATGAATGAGGTAGTTAATGAGACAAGTAAGGGGTGTACAAAATTCTTTCAAAAAAACCCAGACTTTCTCACATCTCAGGAAGAGTTTGCAAAGGCAACATTTCCTACAATTCCTGAAAAATCAAAAGGAAAGGGTATTTTGGGTTGTTCTACTCCAATTTTGACACAATCTCAACCAGTTGTAACTACAGGCACACAAACACAATCGATAGTTATAGAGAGTGTACAGTTTATACTAACACAAACCAATTCTAAGCAAGAGAGTGTATAGGACATTAGAAACTCTGTGGATGATACTCATCGGCAGTAACCAATACTGCACCAAGTGGCAAAGCCATTAGTGCAAAAGAGGTTGAGATGGATAAGGTTAAATCAACTGAGTCCATATCGGAAAGTAAAAAAGATTCATCGGCAAGAGGTTTGGATATTGACACTTCTCAGGCTGAGAAGAAATCAGTTTTTGAGTTAAGTTCAATAGAACTAATAATGATGGCCACTCATAAATTTTTGAAGGAAGGAAGTGTAAATAAAGGGTTAATTGATCAATCGGTCTGTGTATTACATAGAATAATGCCTGACTATCAGATTGAGGATGGAGCAAGCCCTTCCGATAAGCTCAAAGCTTTAATAGAGCACATATCAAATAACTATCAATCCTTAAGACAGATTGCAGATCGACGAGATTTGGATAGTTTCTCTGCTGCAAAAAGAGCAAATTTTGATCAGATTATAGAAACTAAGAAGAAGAAGATAGAGGAAAAACTTATCCCTATTGAGTTTTGTTGGAAACAATGCACTACCATTTATAGATTATGTTGTAATATAGGGAGTCTAACAACCAATGTAGATGGCAGATTGAAAGAATTATATGGCAAAATAGCTACTATTGCTAATTCTTTTGATGGGCTGACTACTCTAACTAAATCTATTGATGGACAAATTCTGACTTTGGAGAACCAAGTTTTTTCTTTTGAGAAAGAAAAAGATAAAATAATTGTAGACGTATAAAAATGACCATATTCCTAAATGAATATTTTATGTTCATTTCTCTATTTAATTAAATCCAATTTAATTAAAATTACTCGTATTCCTCTATTTAATTAAGTAAATTACTCAATTAAATTCACTATACTCATTTAATGAATAAATCATTTTATTCAATTAAATCCCCCCTATCCACTTTTAATTAAATTCAAATTTAATTAAATAGTTATCCTAAATTGAATAAATCTAATTTATTTAATTTCCCAAAATTGCAACCAAATTGAATTAAATTAACTTTATTTCAATTAAATCCTATTATCCCTCCATCCACTTGCATTTTCCTACATCTCCCACTTGCTTCTTCAACCCCTTCCTAATTTCTTCTAGACCCTTCTAATCACTTCTAAATTAACCTAACCCATCTTCTAAACTTTGTCACATCCCTAAATAAAGGGAAGTCACTTCTCAAACCCTTAAAGTCTTTCATAACCATTAAAGGCTTCAAGTCTTCAACCACTTAATTTTCCAAAGTCTCCCAAACCATTAATGCTTAATTCAACCCTCTTACATGGTTAGAGACTTTTTGCCTAACTTAACCTTCATCCAACCCAAGGGTCTCATCAAGCCTTTAATGCTTTGACCATGATTATCTCTTAATCATTTGCACAAGAGTTTATCCTTGGATTAACTCTTAATCCAATGGGTAAGCCTAACTTAAGCTTAACCCTTACCTATAGATAACCATAAGGTCTTCTTAGGCATTTAATGTCTCCAACCCCTTCTCTCAACCCAACCCTATGTTGACATTTGTCACCATTTCATTGGTGCAAATTGCAAACATGGATTCCCAACTTTCAAACTCAACCCTTGATTAAACCATTCAATCCTGGCCATCCATTGCCCTATTTTTGCTATAAATAGAGCTCTCATTCCTCCATTTTCATCATCCAAGTTTGTAGTATCATACTTATGCCCAAATACATTCAAGCTTTCATACCATTTTTATGCTCATCATTTTAGCCTCTCTTTAACTAGGAATTAGTCTAAATATGCATGTTTAGAATACTTTCTTTATCATTTAGCTCAATCATAGACTAATATATCATGTTAGGATAGTATTTATACTAACCTTGTCATCTTATAATCTAGTTTATTTCATTTTAAGATCATGCATAGCTTAGAAGGCATCTCATATTAAAATCAACAAAAGCATCCCTCGTTCTTGCATTTGCCATCCCTAAACCATTTTGCTCAGTGATCTGAGAGCAAAAATGTTGGTTTGAGGGACCATGTAAGATAGAGAACCATGGGACCCACCTTGGGAAGCTGAGTGATACTTAATTACTCTATAGCTTGCACCAAGAAGTCCTGTGAGTGTGTGAGCAAGGCTCCATAGAGCTCCATTTTTCACATATTGAGTTCTATTGACCCACTTTTTCTGCATACATTTCTGGCGCTCACCGTGGGGCTCTACCCCATATATCTAATCGGTTTTGAAATATATCCACTTTTGCAGGCATGCGGGAAAAATAAATTAGCATGTTAAGTTAACTGTTTAGTGCATCTGGTTAACAGCCTAGCGCATTCAGTTTATTGTTTGACGCATGGAGTCCATCATCTAGCGCGTAAAGTCCATCTATCAGCGCATAAGATTACTAATTTTTTTTGTAGGTCTCGGCACAGAAGAAAAATAGAGTAGCATGTTCGACACACAGAGTAGCGCATCCTGAAAATAGTGTAGCGCATCATATCCATCTTTTAGCGCATCTCTGTTATATTGCAGCACATACAGTTTGTTTTGTAGCGCATCACATATAGAAAAGAGAAAACTAATTTGTAATAGGAACTAAAATTTAGACTTGTGGAAGTCCACGAAATTTGCCTTTTTGCTAACAAATTGACTGGTTTTCTACTGGTTACTGACAATTGATTGCAAGTTTTGAATCCATTCTATTTAGGCTAGAATTAAAGTAGTTTAAATTTTTACCAACTTTTCTAAGTTAGCCAAAGTTCAAATTTCTTTCTTTTCTTGTTTAAATAAAATTGAACTCACTTTTATTTTGGGCAAGTAAAACGAACAACAAATCAAAATCTTTTCTTGCTTTTCTAGGAGATAATTTCTCACTTTGGGCTCTAAAAAGAACAACACAAAATTGCATTTTTTTTACAGGCTTAAAAAAAAACCTCACCATCCTTTGGTGCATAAAAGGATTCACTTTTGAAATTTTGCAAAGGAAAGAACCTCACCTCAAAAGGCTTTGTTGCAATTAAAGAGGGAAGTTATTCCCCTTTTGTTTACCAATTTTTATTTATTTACCAAATCGAACCTTTTGCTTTGTTGATGCAGTTATTTCCTTAGATTAAATAATCATTGCTTTGAGGAAGTAAAATTAACACCATGCTTTTCTTGGAGCAACATCTCCCAGTAGAGATTAGAAAATCATTGAATTGAAGGTTTAAAAAGAATTTGTGATTGTCTTGAATCAAAAGAGGAAGGTATATGCTCTCCCCTTAACTGGGTGATCCAAAAAACCAGACCTCTCTTAAAAAGCTTTCTTTCCTTCAAAAGCATTTTACATCCTTTAGCAGGCCTACCTTCTCGAGGATTTGAAATCAACTCTTAAAGTCGTTTATGGCCGGTGTGAAGGGAACGACCTAAGTGGGGAACAGCTTTGATGCCAAGTGTTTCAACCCACTATAATCAAAAGTGGAAAGTGACGAAAGTCCTTTTCAATGGTTGCGTGCAGTGATTAGCCTTCCCCCAGTATCCTTGAGATACATAAAGCCTTTGTTCTAAAGGTTGGGAAGCCTCCTGAGGGAGTTTATCACTGACGGCCGAACATGAAGCCTGATTATGAGCCATAGAAATAGAAGCTTTGAACCGAGTCAGTAACCAAACATTTATAACATCATAGTGCAAGGGTGGGGAAGAATCCACCCCCAAGATTACTCACCATATATCTCCCAAGATAACTACTCAACTGTGAAGCAATTCACTTTGAGTTAATTTCTGGCAAAAGGCAAAAAAATAGGTGCCCTCTAGGGGGTTACACGGTTGTTTGAGCTGACGGAGTATCGAGACTAGTGGGATATGATGTTATTTATGACCTTTGAATAAAGAGTCTTTCTGAAGTGTATTATTCGTATCCAAACCTGTTAAAACATTGGGGATTTGAACACATCCTCGCAAAACATACACTTTTTGTTAGATTAGACAAAATGGTTGTACTTTTTGTGTCGTGCTTGCATTTACTACTTCAGAAAATCATCCATCAAACTTGAAAAATTCACAACAGAAATCCAAAATTTACAAAAAACCAACCAAAGGAAAAATTAGGGCAGTTTAGCACGTAAGAGTAACTTCTTAGCACATGAGGTACTTTTGTTAGCACATCCAACCATCAAGTTAGCGCATCTGTTCCAAACAGTAGCGTTTTATCCCAAAATCAAACCAGTGTTAAAACATTTAGCGCAACAGAGAAAAAGTCTAGCATGTGGAAGCATCAGCTTAGCGTGTAGCAGCAAAATATTAGTGCATCAGGTTCAAAAGTTAGCGCGTCACAGGCCCAGGCTAGCGCATGACTTTTTAAAAGGTAGAAAATAATTTTTTTGAATAGTCAAATCTTTAGCACGTGTCTGGGGGCAGCCTAGCGCGTGTGGTCATTATTTTAGCACGTGGAGTAATTTTGGTAGCACATTTCATCTCTGTTTTAGCACGTGATCAAAAACATATAGACAGAGGGCAAAACAGTGAGGAATTTAAAAAATTTTGAAAACATTTTCAAAAGCTTCTCATTATCAACAACATTTTTCATCAAAGCAGAGTAGTGAAAACAAACCGTTAAAACTATTTCTTGAGCTAAATTTGTGTCAAAACAAACATTGTAAAAATCTTAAACTGATCACATGATAAAACATATCTATCTTATCATAATCCGGAAACCTCATCATCAATATCAACAAAATCCTTTACCATCTTACGGATTTCATTTCAAAAACACTTGTTTAAAAATTTCAAGTTGTCAAATGGCTTTTATCCATATCATTTGACACGCTTTGTCGTGAATGGGCATCTAAACCTTCACTTTGATAGAGTAAGATTTGAAATTTTCCAAACAAGATCAACTGAATCCAAACAAATCAAAGGAAACCATTGATCACTCATGCATAACTAATCCCCATATTCTGAGAAGAAAGAACCTTTATCGTAACATTATGTTGAAGAAACAACAACCTAGTTTTTCCAAGTTCATCAAGAGAAATAAGTTTTTATACATCAATCGTCAACTCTTCAAATCTCATCGGGTATTCCTTCATCACGTCAAACGTTATATCCAAAAAAAATCCAATGAATTTGACAAAGAGCCCTTAAAAACAAGAGCCTACTGTCAAAAGTCTACTTTTAATCAAATCATAAACTGCAGAGGAAAAATCAATCCGGCATTCTTGCCCAATGAGTGTATCACTTATAACACATCTCGACCAGAACCACCCACCCCCAAGTAACATATCAACAAGGATTTTGTCCCCTTCGTCACTGAAAGTTTCTACTAAAATGTCTGTTACTCGCTCTCAAAGAAACCAACAAAGCGAGACACACGCAGAGTCTAGTATGAATTAAAGTTTGTCAAATCCTTTTGAAGTTCCACACTTAGAAGAGACTGAAATTTCTGAAGCACTTCTTCAGGAATGTTAGGAAAACCCTTCATTCCAAAAGCTTGTAGAAAGGCTTATGGAAAATGACAAATAAAAGTATCTGCTCATGCTCACAAGTAAAGGCATTAAACTTCCCGAAGATTTAGACATAAACATCTTTAGAATCGGATCTCGACAATATGCATATGAAGAACAACAAAGAGAAGAAGAAACTCGTAACCTTGAACAACACATACTTGAGCAACACGTTCCAGAACAACGTATACCAGAAATGCGTATACCCGAGCTAGAAACTCCAAAGCAAAATATACCATTTAACACACCTTTTCAACTGAGAACTAATACAAGGGAAGAACTCTTCCCTCGACAAGACAATATACCTTTGGCTGCCCTTACTCAACAAATGCAGATGTTACAAAGGCAAATACAGGACATGCAACAAGGGACAACAGTATGGTACTCTTTAAACGAAATCTATCCTTATCCTTTCGACAGGAGATTGCACATGATCCCTTTTCCTCCAAACTCAAATGTGCCTAAATTTGACAAGTATGATGGAAAAAGTGATCCCCGTGATCATATCAGAGAATTCTGTACCAGGAGTCTTGAGTTTGCTCATGATGACACCTATCTGATGAGGTTATTCCCAAGAAGCTTGGGAGGGCAAACAATGGAATGGTTATCTAAAATTACGCCACCTGTCAAATCATTTGATGAATTGGTTAATAAATTCATAACACAATACTCCTATAACATTCAACATGCCATAACCATGCTAGATGTTTGCAACACCAAACAAAAGAACAACGAAACATTCATGATATTCCTTCAACGCTAGCGATGTATGCTATCACGATATCCTCGAGATATTCCTAAAAAGGAGAAAATGGAAATCTTCATTGACAATTTGAATGGTTAAATGAGTTACAGGCTAAAAATTTCAATGCATACCATCTTTCGCTAAATTGAATGAAAATGGCATTCAAGTAGAGGAAGCGTGTGTCAAAAAAGGAACACTCAAATTCTACAAGGAAGGAACAAACTCATCAAACTATAATAACCAGAACAACAACAGCTTAGACAAATCTCGATTTTGGACTCAAAACAAAAATGAAGGAAACAATGAATCACATGATCCCAAATCTAAACAACCAGTGCTTGCATTATCCGGAAATCCTCAAAATATGAAAAATCCTAAAAATACTAATCCAAATGCTAACACATATGCACCAAACATCGATCAAGGACAACTCAACACAAACAACACCAATGATACTCAAAGCAAAAATATGATTCCAGGACCTAACAACAATTCACGCAATAGCACGAACAATTTCCAAAAGCGTATCTTCACACCACTAGGGCAATCACTAGAATCAACATTCAGAGAACTTCTGGCAAACAAAATTGTCTCCTTGCCTGCAATCAGCAACTATGAACCCCAAATCAAACCACCTTGGTGGAATGATTCACACTATTGTGATTTCCATTGTAACAAGGGTCATCGAATAAACGATTGCATGAGATTGAAACACATGGTGCAAGACATGATTGATCGAGGTGACTTAACGGTTGATGGTCTCAAAACAAATAGTGATCATGGAGCCTTTAAAAATCCCCTCCCAAATTAAAACAAAGATGGAGCTTCAACCTCAGATGATACACGTGGAGCTCGTATCAACCATATCTACAACAACACCATAAATCACATATCAGCTGAAGATCATCAAGTAAATGTCATCACCATCCGAGATCAGCGTGATCATGAATCTGTCAATGTAACAACCCAAACTCAAAAATATGTCTTAAAAGGGCATATGTCACCTACAACTACTACACCAAAAATCCAATATGACTTGGTTATCCAACTACGCAAAACTCCAGCTCAAATATCTATACTAGAATTGCTAAAACTATCACCAAAGCACAAAGACATATTGGAACAAGCGCTATTCAAAACCAATGTACCTCAAAATCTGGATACAGACAGATTTCAAGCCATGGTCGCCCATATGACAGGACCTCATAACCTCACCTTCTCAGAGCATGACAATGCTTCCTTGAGTCATCCGCATAACACTCCTCTCCATATCGAAGTCATTCTTTGCAAACACTGAGAAAAATGAGTCTTAATAGATGGAGGAGCCGGACTTAATATATGTACTTTAAAGCTTATCTATGCATTAGGCTTGTCAGAAGAGTCTATTAATCCCTGCAAGAAGATTACCATAAAGGCATATGATGATGAGGAAATGTCATCTAAAGGAACTGTGATGTTACCCATTCAAGTGGGACCAGTGCAAAAAGACACTATGTGTCAGGTCTTAGACATAGATCTCACCTACAATATTTTGTTAGGGCGACCTTGGATACATGAAATGCAAGCAGTGCCTTCTACGTATCACTAGTGTGTCAAATTTCCTTATGACGGGCAAGAAATCTCCATATCTGCTGATCACAATCCATTTCAACATTGCAACGCAATGGAGGCAACCCAAGATAGTTTGGTTCCTCATAATAGAGAAAAGCAGCAATCTTCAACATCAGATCTACAAACAACAAAGCCCAACTCCTTATTTGGAGATTTCAAGCAGAAAATGCAAATTAAAGACCAAGGCATGGGAGAATACTCTTTGGAGCCCTTATGTTTGGCCAAATTACCGACATCACTCAAATCTCATGGATTGCCTACTACATCAACACACCTGGTCACTCAGCCCATCACCAAATTTGATGGTACCTTCATCCAATTGGGCACTCTAGCACATGAATCAGAAGACAAGGATATTCTTAGCTGGTTATACAAAGATGAGGAAGAAGATAATAGAGTAGCTACTCTAGACATTGTTCTACCAACACACCTATATGGAAAAGGATACTTGATCATGCAACAAATGGGATATGATGGTAAAGGACATATTGGGAAATGCAAAGAAGGAGTCATTGAAAGCATAGATCTTCCTTCACAACCCAATAGAGATAAAATAGGATTGGGTTGTGAGCTCACTTTCCTATTAAGAAATTCACCCCGCATAACTGCAAAACCTCAATGGAAAGTAAAGAAGAAGTACAAAGAAGAATCCTGGTAGGAAGCACTCTTTGAATCAGCAGAAACAATCCGCAAGGCACGGGAACGTCAAGACCAGAAGTTACATCAGGAAAAACTTCTAAGCCACAAAAGGACCATATCTGCAGTAGTAGCTCATGTTTAGAATCCACTATTTCAAGAACCAATAAAATCATCTCTGGATACCATTATTTCTCCCTGAGGAGGCATAGTCTATGAACAAATACAAAAAGTAGAAGTAGGATCTGACACAGAATCAACAAAAACTATCAAAATGGTATCCATCATCAAAGATTTGTTTTCACCATACAACATCCCAGTTTACAGCACTGATAGAATCTAGGATGATGCCTCTGAGACTAATTCCAATGAATATGAATGGGGTACCTGCTCCAATGCTACTGCAGATATCACTGACAATACTGATTTCATATCCCTTTCTCAAGAAGAACATAATGCAGAAGATAGACCTCTTGAATTTGGACCATAGAATATCTATGACACCAAGGAAAGCAAACAGAAACATTATGAACAAGTCTATAGGGAAGATAATACCATCGAAGACCTCGACGAAATCCTGGACTTCTTTAAAACCAAGAACAATCACGATGAAAACTTTGTCCTAACACTTACAGTAGCAGAACTTGATCCACCTAACGATTCCTTACCGCTTGTCTTTCTTGACCTCATCGACTGGGATGAACCTAAAATCCATGATATACCAATTTTCCCAGATGATGAATCTATTATCTATTACCTATGTACTGTAAATCTGAAAATAGGCTCTACCAATGAACAAAGTAACGATGTCTGCCAATCAGGGAGTGCGAAGTCTCTCAGTCGCAAAAATAAACCAAATGAAAGATCTGATGCTGAAAACCAGTCAATGGCAGCTCTAGATCACAAAAAAGTAAAAATAAAGGATGCATTTGAGGGTGAAAACCTTTTTAAAGCACCTAATGATGGGAGACTTGACACTCTTCCTAAGCACTTTCATGAGCGATCACCCATATTGATTGAGCCCACCCAATCAATCAACATTGGTACCATAGAAGTAGTCAAAAACATACACCTTGCAAAATCTCTGACAGAGGAGGAAAGATCAGCATTCATCATTTTCTTTAAAGAACAGCAAATTAACTTTCCTTGGTCATATGTCAATATGCCCAGAGTCGATCCACACTTGATCATGCATCACTTGTCCATCTCTTCAGGAGTTAAACCAGTCAAGCAAAAGCTATGAAAGATGAATCCACAAGTAGCACTCATGGTCAAAACTAAACTAAAGAAACTATTAGATGTCGGATTCATCTGACCCATTGACTATGCAGAGTGGATTTCCAACATCGTTCTAGTATCAAAACCAGATGGTAGTATCAAAATATGCACTGACTTCAGAGACATCAACAAAGCTTGTCCAAAAGATGATTTTCCTCTGCCCAGTATCGACATAATTGTAGATCTCACAGTAGGCCATGCAATGCTCTCACTAATGGATGGTTTCTTAGGCTATAATCAAATCAAAATAGCCCCAGAAGATCAAGATAAAACCATGTTCACCTATCCTTGGGGAACGTACTGTTGGAATGTTATGCCTTTTGGCTTAAAAAATGTAGGGGCCACTTATCAAAGAGCAATGACAACAATCTTTCATGACATGATGCACACATTAATGGAAGATTATGTGGATGATCTACTAGCTAAGTCATTCACCAAAGCAGAACATCTAAGCATCTTAACAAAGATATTTGATTGATTGGAGAAATTCCAAGTCAGGCTCAACCCTAAGAAGTGTGTCTTCAGGGTTACATTAGGCAAGTTACTAGGCTACATAGTCTCAACTAAAGGTATCGAAGTAGATCCAGCAAAGGTACAAGCCATTATGGAAATGCCACCACCAAATAATATCAGTCAACTCAGATCTCTACAAGGATGACTTCAATCAATCAGGTGAGTCATCGCTCAGCTAGTAGATAAAAGTCTACCATTTAACCATTTACTACACAAAAAATGTACCATTCAGATGGGAGACCAAGTGTGTAGAATCTTTTTACCAAATCAAACAGTACCTAATGAATCCACCAATTCTGGTACCACCAGTCGCAGGAAAGCCACTTATCCTATATATCTCAACAACAGATATATCGCTGGGGGCACTATTGGCACAAGAAGATCAACAAGGGAAAGAATGAGCCATATACTATATCAGTAGGACATTGAATGGCTATGAACTCAACTATACATTCATTGAAAAGGCTTGCCTAGCAGTGGTCTTCGCATCTCAGAAGTTCTGACATTATATGCTAGCACACACAATTAAGCTAGTGGCAAAAATTGATCCTCTCAAATATCTACTCAGCAAGGTAGCTCTTACAGGCAAATTGGCTAAATGGGTCATGATTCTCAGTGAATTTGATATTCAATACATAGAAAGATATGCCATCAAAGGACAAGCAATTGCAGATCAGTTGGCTGAAGCACCGCTACTAGGAAAACAAACTATGGAGATTGAATTTCCAGACAAGGACATTCTTGCTATTTCTACCAAACAATGGACCCTATACTTTGATGGATCCTACACACAACATGGTTCAGGTGCTGGCATTCTATTCATCACTCTTGAAGGACACACTATACCAATATTATATAGGCTTATGTTCCCATGCACAAATAATGTGGCTGAATATGAGGCATTGGTTATAGGCATCAAAATGGCTATTGAATGGAAAATCACAGAGTTAATGGTCTATGGAGATTCACAACTAGTCATCAATCAAGTCAACAACAACTATCAAACAAAGGATGACAAGCTACTACCCTACAAGTGAATGGTGGATGACTTCAAATAGTATTTTGTGCACATCACCTTCGAGCAAATACCAAGGTTGAACAACAAAGCAGCCGATGCAATGGCTACTATTGCTTCATTACTACAAATTCTAGAGCAACAAAGTTGTTACGAGTTCCTGGTAGAGCAATTGTTCTCCCCAGCCTATGACCACTCTGAATCCCATGTTATCTATGCCTTGACTGGTTCAAATTCTTCGTTATATGGACCAATATACGACTACCTCAAGAACAATATCTTACCAATTGACCAATCCCGTAACCAAAAACGTAACTTTATCCAGCAAGCTGCCCATTATACCCTTACTGCTGATACTTTGTATCGTCAAGGTCTAGATGGTACTCTTCTTCGTTGCCTTGATCGTAATAATTCTGATTTTGCTTTACATGAGCTTCACAAAGGTATTTGTGGCATACATTCAAGTGGTACTACTCTTGCTAAAAAACTTCTAAGGATGGGATACTACTGGCCTACAATGGAGAAAGACTCATATCACTTTGCCAAGAAATGTACTAAATGCCAGATTCATGGTAATCTGATACATACACCAGCATAGGAACTGTAGCCATTTACAACATCCTGGCCCTTTTGTCAGTGGGGACTAGACTTAGTTAGCAAAATTCATCCTTCATCTTCAAATGGACACAAGTTTATTATAACAGCAACAAAATACTTTACCAAATGGATAGAAGCAGTTCCCATGACCACAGTGACTAGGAAACAAATTGCCTCTTTTATCCTAAATTATCTGATTTGCAGATATGGTATTCCAAGTTCAATCAGCACAGATAATGGATAGCCTTTCAAAAACCAAGATGTACAAGAACTATGTGAAAAATTCAAAATCCAACATCGGTTCTCTACACCATACTACCCATAGGGAAATGGTCAAGCAGAAGCATCTGACAAGACAATACTAAAAATCCTAAAGAAAATAGTGAATGATGTAGGCAAAGATTGGCACGTACAACTCAATCCAGCACTTTGGGCATACAAAACTAGCATCCACATACCTACAGGAGCAACACCATACTCATTGGTATATGGATCAGAAGTCATTTTACCCCTGGAAGTAGAAATCCCATCCCTCAGAGTCTCTTTGAAAGGTTTAATCCCAGATGAAGAGTATTGAGTTAACTGACTGCAAGAACTTGAACTATTAGATGAAAGACGTCAGCATGCTTACACTCATCTCAAAGCATATCAACAACGCATGTGCAGGAGCTATAATCACAAGGTCATCCCTCGCAACTTCAAAATTGGTGACCTAGTCTTCAAAGAAAATCCAAGAAATTAGCAAGATCGAGAAAAGAAAGGGAAGTTTGAACCTAACTGGTTGGGTCCCTATGTCATCATATCAGTCTATGGATCAGGTTCCTATTAGCTAACAACTTCAAAAGGAGATGTGCTCGACGAACCAACTAACAACATCCATCTGAAGAAGTACTACACTTAAGTAGCCTAGTGCACAGAAAAGCCAAAACAAGCAAAAAAAACAAAACAAAACAAAGTACAATAAAAACAAATGGTGAAAACCTGGTAAACAGGCGCTCTTGTGAAAGAACAGCTCCTCTATCTATCTCTATACCATTTTATCCATATCCTTAAAAACACTATCGGCCATCGCCCAACACTTAGCACATATCCATTCAGGACATACTTAGCATAGTCACTGTCCTGGTCTATCCATATCTATCCTCTTACCATATTCTACCATGGCTTGGAAATCACTATACATATTCACATCAAGAGGCACACTCAGCTAGGGGTAATAAATCGTCAAAAACTTGCAAACATTCAAGACATCAAAATTATCTACAAAACTCAGAAGCATGACATCCAACAACCAAAACTATGCTTCATCGCAAAACAAAACAAAACAATCATCACAGAAATACCAAGGATGGATGATTTTCTGAAGTACTGAATGTTACATTATCGCATAAAAATCTTGACTATTTTTGCATTTTGAACTTTTTAAATTATTGGATTCTCTTCCTTTTCTCACTAAATGCTTCAAATCTAGAGATCACGGGGAACTTCCAATATTTTCTTAGTCTTCTGTCTGGGAGGTGATCACTTGTATTGTGTGAATACTTGCCTCGAGATGTGATACATCGAATATCACTGAAGGCCTGATTCCACTTCACGCATACAAATGATTTAATCTTGTCTGTTTACGTAATCCGCACTCAGGTCATCCTAGTTCAATTATACCTTGATGCTTGTGCTATCTTGCAAAATCAAACATCTTGTAAATTTTTCTTAGGTCATTATGGTTCAATTATACCATTGTGCTTGTATAAATTTTCAACATATCCTAAACAAATCAATGCTCAATGATGATACCTACAAAGAAAGCAAACAACATATGGTTGTATTGGGATGGCAAATACAGAATGAGGATACTACCAAAAACATAGTTGCATATCATTTTAACATAGTTGCATATCATTTTACAATTAGTTGCATATCATTTTAACTTAGTTGCATATCATTTACACTTAGTTACATATCATTATCATACATCTCAAAGATATATTTCACAGCATATAAAATCAGACATCTCATTTTCAAGATACATCTCACAAACATATTAAAAGCATACATCCTACATCATACATTATATCATATATTTAAGCATTACATCATCATCACATAAAGAAAAGAACACATAAGCACATACATCCATATAACACACCACATGATCAAAGATAATGATGCCGTATATATATATCTCCAAAAATGATCAAAATGTACAAAATCTATCATCTTTGTGTCCAGTACAAAGAATACAATGATAAAAAATACAACAGAAACCATGTCTCTCAAGTATGGCTATCCCCTGACGGAGATGGTCTGGCTCCAGATGTCCTCACCCCTAGATCTCTAGGGGGATCCTGTCTCAATGGCCCTATCACACCTTGGCTCTCGGACCGCGATCTAGTATCTCGAGATCGACTACATCTCGACTGTGTGAAGCTCTGTACTCGGCGATCCCTAGGTACCACAGCCTCATAGTGCCAGCGGTAGTACTCCACCTCTTGAGCTCTCAGAGATAGCTCTCTCAGGGTGTCTCTCATCGGACCACCCACTGCTGCTCTTTGCATGCTCGCTGCAAGCTCCTCCACTCACCCCCTCCGCTCTATCTCTATGTCCCACTCAGTAGTCAACTGCGCAATCTGCCACTGATATGTCAAAACCTGTGCCTGCAGCTACTGTACAATCACCTGCAAGCTCCAAATCTATGCATCCTCAACATGAGTGGGGATCCGAACCCATAGTGGTACCTGTGTAGGGGCATCCCCTCTAACTCTGCCTGTCCTTGATGCTGGAGGTGGGAGCACATCCGTCCTCCTCCTCTATGCTAGTCATATCGCCTCGTCAGTGCCCCCCACTACAGCTAGAACCTCCCCCACCCTCCCCTCTCCACCGGCTCCAATAGCCAATCTGCCTCTTCCCCTATCTATCACTGCCCGTCTGACTGCTCTCTCCAAACCTCTATCTTCTCTCCTCCCTCTATCTCCCCTCCTCCCTCTAACTCCTCTCCCTCATTGTCCTCCTCCACCATCTCCATCATCCTCCTCATCTCCATCTCCCTCATCATCATCATCATCAAATGTCGGTCGCATCTCCTCTAGATCTGCAATCCTTGCCACTGCCCGCATAGTGAACTATCTCACAAACTCATCAGTCATGCCCGCATCCAAAATCTCTGGGGCATAATCCCATATCTGGCCTACCAAACCAACAAACTCCTCCACTACCACCGCACTATCAATGGTCGGGCCCCAATCTGATATATCCTACCTCCGCTATGCATATAAACAGGCCCCCTGAGGTATACCCTGTTGTCGACCAAACTGTCGCAACACTCTGGTCACCACAAACCTCTCAATAATAAATGGGGTCCTCCCAATTAGGTATCTCGTCATAAAAACATAGGGCATCTCCAGCCCATTCTCCGCCCACACCTCACACCCTATATACGGTCGCCATGTGACCGTATTGATGTCATCCAAAACTCTCCTCCAATGCTCTAGTTTGCCCAGCTTTCGCTGGACAACTAGACCCCTATATCCATAAGCATAGGCATGTTGAATGGGCCTATCTCTATCTGCTAATGGCCTACCGGCCGGAATGTGCTCCCAACACCATACCTGTAAGAGCGTCACGCCAGTTGACAAACTGTCGTAACCTAGGTATACCACCTCGTGCAGGTCCCTATACAGATGGGCTAGCATAGCCGATCCCCACACAAACCTGTGGCTCTATGTAACCATGTCCTCTAACACCAGCCCCCATCCCATAGGGAATCCCTTTGACTTGTGATCAGGACAAAGGAATCCACTGATAAACCCTACCATTACTAATGGAAGTGGTGCATAATCTAGGTCTAGGAACTCCTGCCACGAGATCTCATATCCACATACTATCTCATCGTGAAAAATACGGTGAAGTGCCTCTGTGCCACCTTCCTCTGACTGCTCATATGGTAGTAGTGCACCTACTACTGGTATGCGCAAAATCCTATAACAGTCCTCTAGTGTGACTGTCATCTCACCTGTGGCAAAGTGGAAGGTGTTCATGTCGCTATGCCACCTCTCTACGAGCGCTGTAAGTAGCCCCTGGTTCATAGTGAATCGAGGCATATCCAACAGGGACGTCAACCCGCATCTCTCAATAATATCCAAGTCAGCTTGTGTCAACTGTGGTTTCATATTCCAAGGCCTAGGAAATCGCTCACGTGACTGCACCACACCCAATTGCTCCTGTCAACCAGCAAAATAAGTCCAATATCAATTTCCACATCAAAACAAAGATATCAAAATCAAACTCACATCAACAACATGAAACAATTTGCTCATCTACATCAAGTTCAAAATCCTATCATTTCATATCAACTTGTAACACAACTCAAGTTATCAAAAACCATATCAAAACTTGTAACACAACTCAAGTCTCCAAATCACATAAACTTGTAAAACAACTCAAGTTTTCCACCCATATCGGCTTGTAAAACAACTCAAGTTTCCCACCCATATCAGCTTGTAAAACAACTCAAGTTTCCAACCCATATCAGCTTGTAACACAAATCAGGCTTCACACATTTGAACTTGAAAACAAAGTACAAAAATAAATCATACTTTGATCAAACCAACACATTAATATCTATGCATAACTTGAAATATCGCAAATCAAAACAAGTTATATCAACACTCATATTGGACAAATCAATAAAAACCATGACAGCAAAACACAACAATTTTACAAATCACCCCATCTCACAAATTTTTTTCAGATGCGCTAAAACAGGTTGTCTACGCACTAAAATCCACCCATGCGCTAGGCTATTTTTCCCACGCGCTAATCTATTTACCCTATGCGCTAGACTGACTCTACGTGCTAATCTTTTTCCCCCATGCGCCACCCAACCCACCCTATGCACCAAAACATATCTATGCTCTAACCTATAGCTCACTGACGCTACCTATTTGACCCTATGCGCTAGGTCTACCCTACGCGCTAAAACCCCTTACCCATATGAACCCCTGTGACCCCTATGCGCTAGGTCTTACTCACGCGCTATCTTGTTAACCTGACATGCTACCCTACATTTGGCATGTGCTATTTTCACTACCTGCGCTAACCTAGACTTTCTATGCACTATAGTATTTTGTTTCAGACGCAGCCCTGAAATTCAAGCTTCATGCGCTACCTAAATCTTCGTATGCGCTAAATTGCGACTTTGACGCGCTAAAATGCTAAAACTGAATTTCAAAAATTAAAAAAATGACCAAAAATGACAAAATCAAAAATCAAAAAGGGTCAAAAGTGTTGACTTACTGGTGGTCCATATGCGGCAGGTCTCCGGTACCTCTGAATGCGCTCAAAATGATGCCTAGAATATGGAATAGGCATTTTTTTCTTCTCTCCAAATTCTCTTTCTCCAAAGTCAACAATGCACAAATGAATCAAATCAAAGCACTTTTCCCCTTTTATAGGAGGAAAATGAAATTAGGGTTAGGGAACCGGGAGTGTCATTTGTTCGTGGTCTCCCTTATACCCTAAAATCTGTAAATTATCGGGAGATGAATCAATTTAAACATTTCACATAGAGAAAATCATAGACACCAAACACAAATCACCAAATAAAAATAAATTTTTTTAAAATATTGATTCATCTCCTGAGAGGGCATCACGAATCAAATCAAATCTGGGGCACGACTTGCAAATCATAAGAGCGATACAAATATTTCATTTGATCATAAATCACGATAACGCATCATTTTCTTTGAAATAACATGTGCACACACGTCACTTCAAAGAGGGGCAAAATGTAGACATATAAAAATGACCATATTCCTAAATGAATATTTTATGTTCATTTTTCTATTTAATTAAATCTAATTTAATTAAAATTACCCATATTCCTCTATTTAATTAAGTAAATTACTCAATTAAATTCACTATACTCATTTAATGAATAAATCATTTTATTCAATTAAATCCCCCCTATCCACTTTTAATTAAATTCAAATTTAATTAAATAGTTATCCTAAATTGAATAAATCTAATTTATTTAATTTCCCAAAATTGCAACCAAATTGAATTAAATTAACTTTATTTCAATTAAATCCTATTATCCCTCCATCCACTTGCATTTTTCTACATCTCCCACTTTCTTCTTAAACCCCTTCCTAATTTCTTCTAGACCCTTCTAATCACTTCTAAATTAACCTAACCCATCTTCTAAACTTTGTCACATCCCTAAACAAAGGGAAGTCACTTCTCAAACCCTTAAAGTCTTTGATAACCATTAAAGGCTTCAAGTCTTCAACCACTTAATTTTCCAAAGTCTCCCAAACCATTAATGCTTAATTCAACCCTCTTACATGGTTAGAGACTTTTTGCCTAACTTAACCTTCATCCAACCCAAGGGTCTCATCAAGCCTTTAATGCTTTGACCATGATTATCTCTTAATCATTTGCACAAGAGTTTATCCTTGGATTAACTCTTAATCCAATGAGTAAGCCTAACTTAAGCTTAACCCTTACCTCTAGATAACCATAAGGTCTTCTCAGACATTTAATGTCTCCAACCCCTTCTCTCAACCCAACCCTATGTTGACATTTGTCACCATTTCATTGGTGCAAATTGCAAACATGGATTCCCAACTTTCAAACTCAACCCTTGATTAAACCTTTCAATCCTAGCTATCCATTGCCCTATTTTTGCTATAAATAGAGCTCTCATTCCTCCATTTTCATCATCCAAGTTTGTAGTATCATACTTATGCCCAAATACATTCAAGCTTTCATACCATTTTTATGCTCATCATTTTAGCCTCTCTTTAACTAGGAATTAGTCTAAATATGCATGTTTAGAATACTTTCTTTATCATTTAGCTCAATCATAGACTAATATATCATGTTAGGATAGTATTTATACTAACCTTGTCATCTTATAATCTAGTTTATTTCATTTTAAGATCATGCATAGCTTAGAAGGCATCTCATATTAAAATCAACAAAAGCATCCCTCGTTCTTGCATTTGCCATCCCTAAACCATTTTGCTGAGTGATCTGAGAGAAAAAATGTTGGTTTGAGAGACTGTGTAAGATAGAGAACCATGGGACCCACCTTGGGAAGCTGAGTGATACTTCATTACTCTATAGCTTGCACCAAGAAATCCTGTGAGTGTGTGAGCAAGGCTCCATAGAGCTCCATTTTTCACATATTGAGTTCTATCAACCCACTTTTCCTACATACAATAATAAGAAGAGAAAGAAATTTAAGAGGATTGGTGAGTCCAAGACTTGACTCTTTGGGAGTTCATAAGAGAGAATGCATGGATATACTAGCAAATCCCACACCGGTAGATACATAGGAGAAGGAATCACTTGCCCACTTACTCAGTGGACTTGCATCGGTAGCAAATACTTTCAAATCAGGCTAAGACACATATCTTTAGTTGTTGCAAAAGGCTTACCCAGAAATCATGAAGATGACTAGGCTCGAGTGACTCTAACAGTACTCTTTCATTCTTTATTCTTTCACCGGTCTTTGGCATTAATGTCAAAGGGGGAGTACGTACATATGTGAAAAATATCAAGGAATATATTATTAGATGAAGTGTGTTGCTCAGGGGGAGCACACCGATAGGGAATCCATTTTTCACGAGTGTTGCCATCAATGCCAAATAGGGAGATTGTTGGCAATTGATACTCATTGGATTCATTTTGTTGTCATTTGATGGAAAGGAGATCAAATAGAAGGCAACATGATTTGATGGAATTCACAAACCAGCATTAGGAGGCATATACCAGCAGATACCGATATTGGAAGCATTCAAGGCTACACCAACACCGACATCAATACTTCAAGGAAGCCGACATCAAGGAAGATTTATTTAGTAAATCATTTTGTAATTATTGTCAAGGCTGACATTGAATATCTTTTGTAAATACATTGTAAGCTGACATAAGGCATATCATATGTAATAGGTATATAAGTCAGTTTGCTAGGTCAATTCTGTAAGAAGAAGAGTGAGATGGGATGCAAATAAGTATAGAAGAACTATAATGCGAATTATATGTGTGGAGTTTATTTTTGTATGCAAACATTGTATCATGCAATGATTTATAGATAGCTAGGACAACACTCTTGGAGGAGAAGCAATATCAGTATTAGTTCAAGACTGTGAACCAGTACAGAGAAGAACCAGAACTAGAACTCTATCTGGCATAGTAGATGCATTCTTGAGTTCATTTTTTCAGTAATTTACTTTAGCAGAAAACTTGTAGTCAGTGAGACTTTTTAGTGATGATCAATATGCTCTAGGCAATGTGCCTTCCTACAAGTGTAGGCCCCTATTTATGGAATATCTTTTCATATGGCCAGTGAATTGATATTGTGGGTCACAAATCCCACCATGGTTTTTCCTCATTGAGGTTTTCCACATATAAATTCTATGTGTTATGGTATTCATATATGTGGATGGTTTATTTACTTCTTTTTTTATGCTCGTTTGTTTACCGGTACATCTTGCATGGTGTAGAATGTTGAAAATTGTTCATTCCTGTAGAACACTGATTCACACCCCCCCCCCTTCAGTGTTCTTAGATCCCAATAGAAAAAGAATGCATGATAAAAGGAACAGGAACTATATCATTGGATGGTAAGAATAACACTGATAATGTTTATTATGTTGAAGGTTTAAGGCATAACCTTTTGAGTGTGGGACAGTTGGTGGATAAGGGATTTCAATTACAGTTCAAGGATGGAAAACAAAAAATCATTAACAAATTTGGATTAGAGATTGCAATCGGTACTCAGACTAAAGGTAACATCTTTCATTTGAACTCCTATGAGAAGACATGTTTGATTGCACAAATTGATGAGAGTTGGATATGGAATAAGAGTTTGTGTCATGTTAATTTTGATTGCATTGTAAAGATCAGTTCAACAAAGGCAGCTAGAGATATACCTAAGATTATGAAGCCTTATAATCTATTATGTAAGGAATGTCAAATGGGTAAGCAAGTCAGAACTTCTTTTAAGAGTATACAAGATAAATCTAATAATATTATTGATTTTATTAATACTGATTTGTGTGGTCCTGCTAGAATAAGAATTTTTCAGGATGATAGATATTTCATGCTAATCATTGATGACTACTCTAGAATGATGTGGGTTACTTTTCAAAGGGAGAAATCTGAAGCCTTTGAAAAGTTTAATATCTTTAAAGCTAAAGTTGAGATAGAGATAGGGTTGAAGATTAAATGCTTAAGGTCAAATCAGGGTGGCAAATTCACATATGATGAATTCAACAGTTATTGTGAGAAGCATGGTATGAGGAGATGGTTGTTTGGACCCCGAACACCTCAGCAGAATGGTGTTGTGGAAAGGAAGAACAAAACTATCTTGGATGAAGCTATAACTATGATAATGGAAGCTAAATTGCCTCATAGCTATTGGAGAGAATCTATGAGAACAACAATATACACATTCAATAGAGTCCATATCAAAGGAGACACTGGTAAGACACCTTAGGAGTTATGGTTTGGTCATACACCTAAAGTTAAGTATTTTAGAATCTTTGGTAGTAAATGCTATATCAAAAGAGATGATTCCATTGGAAATATTTATCCTAGATGTGATGAAGGGATATTTATTGGTTATTCTAATGAGAAAAAAGCATATAGATGTTATAAAAAAATATTACAAATAATTTCAGAGAGTGATAATGTCAAGGTGGATGAGTAGTACAGAGGTCAAATCAGAACTTATGCGAGAGAACTAGAAGTGGAAATGATCATAACTGAAGATCAAAGCAGAGAAATAGAAATTCAGAAGACTCACAGGTATGTAAGGTTGAATCATTCAAAAGATCAAATCATTGGAGACAAGAGAAAAGGAGTAATGACAAGAAGAGGTATGTTTAATTTCTGAATTTGAACCAACATCAATTATTAAAGCGTGTAAGGATGAATGTTGGATGAAATCTATGGAAGAGAAATTGGATCAGATAGAAAATAATAACATATGGACTTTAGTTCCTCGACCTAAATATTAGAATGTTATTGGAACAAAACAAGTTTTAGCAATAAATTGAATGAAGATGGACAAGTTGTAAGGAACGAAGCTAGATTGGTTTGAAAAGAATATTCTCAAAAGGAAGGAATTGATTATGATGAGACTTTTTCTCTGGTAGCTAGGATTAAAGCTGTGAGATGATTTCTTTCTTATGCTACCCATAAGAAATACAAGGTTTATCAGATGGATGTTAAGTGTGTATTTCTAAATGGAGATCTTGAAGAGGAAGTTTACATTGAGCAGCCTAGTGGATTTTCACTTTCAAATGACAAAAACATGGTTTGTAGGTTCAAGAGAGTTTTATATGGATTGAAGCAAGCCCCTAGAGCTTGTTATGCTAGATTGGACAAATATCTTTTGAATCTTGGTTTCACTAAAGGTAATGCTGACAATAACTTGTATTATAAGATCATTGATGATGACATATTGATTGTTGAAGTCTTTGTTGATGATATTATTTTTGGAGGTGAGGATAAGTTATGTATGGAATTCTCTAATAATATGATGAATGAAATTGAAATGTCTATGATTGGGGAGATGGTATTTTTCTTAGGTTTGCAAATTAATCAGACTGGTAAAGGTATTTCATCTATCAAACTAAGTATGCTAGAGAGTTGTTGAAGAAGTTTGGTATGGAAAATTCTAAACTGGTTGGTACACCTATGGTTACAAGTGATAAATTGACAAAGAAAGATATATCAGCTCCGATAAATCCTACAAGGTATAAATCTATAATTGGAGGTTTTTTATATTTGACTCAGACTAGACCAGATATAATGAATGCAATTTGTATTGTATCAAGATATCAGAATGATCCTAGAGAGAATCATAAGAGTGCGGTGAAAAGGATTTTTAGATATTTTCAAGGAACAACTGAGTATGGTTCATGGTATTCTAAAGATGATGACTTTACACTATGTGCATATACAGATGAAAATTGGGTTGGAGATGTTGACAACCGAAAAAGAACATTTGATGGAGCTTTCTTTCTTGGGAAAAAATTTGTTTCATGGATCAGCAAGAAACAGTCGTGTACTTCTTTATCTAATGTTGAAGCTGAGTATGTTGTTGTTTCTACTAATTGTACACAAGTTCTATGGATGAAGAAAATGTTGAAGGATATAAGGGTAGATTGTAATGAACCAATAGTTATTCACTGTGATAACTCTATTGCTATTGACATATCAAAGAATCTGGTATTTCATTCTTAGACAAAGCACATATCAATCAAGTATAAATGTATGATGGAGAAGGTGGAAGCAAATGAAGTTGGATTGGTTTATGTGAACATTAAAGAGAAGATTGCAAATATTTTCACTAAACCTTTTCCCAAGGAATCATTTGAGTATTTTAGGGATATATTGGGAGTCTCTGCCCCTCCGTTAGAGATTTGAGTGATGTTGATTGGCATCAGTTTGGTATGCATTTTTTCAAAACTATTATTCATTTCAGATTGATGTGTTGATGCTACTACTTAGGGGGAGTAGTCAGTTGTGTGGTTCAAATGTTCTTTTGATTTTTCTTTAATGTTTATGTCAAATTTTTGGCATTGATGTCAAAGGGGGAGAGATATTCATGTGAAAAATAGAAAAATAGAAATATCAGTCAAAGGGGGAAAACAAAGCTTAATAGAGATATCATTCACAGGGGAAGTTTATTCTATTAGTTCATAACCTATTGTTATATCATTTTGAGGAGATTGTTGGTTGTCTGCCATTGGGGGAGACTTGTTTGGCATTTCTTGGAACTTGGATTTTTTTCACATCTAGTGTTACCATCAATGCCAAAGGGGGAGATTGTTGGCATTATGGAGGAATTGATTATGTGTTGCATTGATGTTTTTCATTGATGCCAACATTAGCTTCTTGGTTTTCTATGAGGTTTCGGTAGAGTGGTTGGACTTTGATGTTGATCTGGAGATTTGTCTTTGGTATATTCTAGTTGTTGGTTATGGTTTGGATTGGTTATTCATGTGTTCTTGTTGCGTATCTCAATCAGTTGGTTCAGGATTTCATGATCCGGATGCTATCATATGTTCTAGTAACCCTTTTGGCTACTGGTAAGGGTTTTATCGACATAGACTTATTGAAGATCTTTTGATGGATCTAATAAGTAGTGTTGGTGCAGCTTCTAGAAGATTATCAGGATGCTAATGTTTATCATGTTCATATTCCAGTTGATCGGTGGTGTTTCATTTGGCTTATGGTGACCTATTTTAGGTCTAGTGTTATCATGCTTGGTTATGGACCGGTTTATGTAACGTGTTGGTGGATGCTCCCGACGCATTATCGATTGGATTTGTTGATTGGTTTATGTTATTTTTGTCTTAGACCAACTTGGTTTATCATTGGTTTGCAGGTTCACAGTATGGATTTATTGTATTATCTTCTAGGTGGCCGATCTAATTGTTTACGTCCTGGGTTGGTATATATATGATGTAAGATCTCTTTGTAGATAATATGCTATGTGTTATGGGACTATCTATGTGCAAATAAAGTTGTAATCATATGCAGAGGTTTTGGTCAATCATAGGTGATTGAATTGGGTTTGTGTAAAGGTTTAGACCTCCCATATTGAGCTTAACTGGAACTATACTTAGGCATAGGAGATGTTATTCTTGCAGTTCATTCTTATTTCCAGATTGTAGTCTAGATTTATTTTCTAGTTAGTGATACTCATTTTTGATGAGTTATGCACTCTAGGTAGTGTGTCTTCCTACATGTGTAGGCCCCTCTTATTATAATTACATACTTACTACAGAAGTATCATCTGACTGTGGGTAGGCTTCCCACCATGTTTTTTCCCTTTATCGGGTTTACCAACTACAAATCTTGGTGTTATGTGTTATATTTGTTATTCCAGTATTTATTTTATGCATTCTGGTAAAAGGTTTTGTATGTTTAAAGTTTCATAATATGTTGACAACTAATTCACCCCCCCTCTTAGTTGTCCACCGGTTATCCTAATGAGGAAACCCTCAAACACATAGATATCCCTTGTACATGACAAGGTAACTGTTGATAAACACTAGTACTAGGTTATCGGTTCATACAAGAGAGATATAAAACATGCCATACCATGAAAACATGCCCCAATATGCACCCATCATAAACATACATGGATATAGAGGATCCAAATAGTCGTAGATAGGAGCAGTCATAGGGAAAAAGATGCAAGTCAAAAATGAAAATCCAAAAAATCAAGCCACTCACACATGACCAACTGACGCCTCTTGCCAAGAGTAGGATTAGGATAAAAGATTAAAATACTCGGTGAGGGAAGGATTCATCCCAAGGGAAAAGGATAAGGTGGATAAGATTGACTAGGAAATTGACCAAATGACCATGAGGACTAACCTACAGACGTAGGACAAACATCAAGACTTGATGAAGCTCACAAGCTTAGGAGACAAGGAAAAAGCTTAGTTTGATGGGATAAAGCTCAATTTTATGGGGTGATCCTTATTCATGATTCAGGAAAAGATTCATCATCATGCGATTAATCATTATGTCAGGTGTGGCTGAGTAGGTGGATGATTAATACTATGGAAGAAGAATTGGGTGGTAGCAAACATGGATATCTAATGGGTAGGTGATGGGGAGTGAGTTTGACCTAATATACGGTGGATCCAGATTATTTACCTTGATGCCTGCATGCAATTTTTCACCAAGGTACTTTCCCATAGCGCCATAGAGTGGTTTTTACTGATGGATGATTATTTTTCCTATACTTTTTTGCCTTTTTTCATTTTTTTTTGTATTTTTCTTTATTTTTTATTTTTTATTTTTATTTTTGAGATTTTAAGACAATTGATGACCTTCTGAGTACTGGGCATAGAGTCTCTTCAAGTGCATGATGTTCATTGGCTCATCCAAGGGATCTCCTTCAAGAGTAGCCAACTAATATTCCCCTGACCCATACTTTGTTGTGATCACATAGGATCCAAGCCAATTGGGCTCGAACTTGCCTTCTCTCATTCTTGAAGGTTTCTTTGATTTTCCATAAGGACAAGATCATTAACTTCAAACTCTCGGGTTCTAAATTTATTATTGTAGCTCATGTGTAAGTAGTTCTGATATACCCAGAGATGGTTTAAGGCCTTGAGGCACCTTTCATCCAACAATTCTAGCTCTTGCATCCTGGCAACTCTATATTCCTCATCTAGGAGGATGTTCTACAATAACACCCTAGGAGAGGGGATCTCTATCTCAAGAGGGAGGACAACTTTAGAGCCAAAGATGAGGGAATATGGAGTGGCACCTGTGGATGTGCGAATGGAGGTGCGATAAGCCCACAGAGCAAGATGGAGTTGGAGGTACCAATTATGACCAGCTTCATTGACTGTCTTTTTGAGAATTTTGATTAAGGTCTTATTAAAGGCCTCAAATTGACCATTACCTTGCAGGTAACAGGGGGTGAAGAAGCAGTGTTGGATATCAAACTTCTAACAGAGCTCTTTAACATCCTTATTTTTGAAAGGTCTGCCATTATCTATTATGATAACTTTAGGGATTCCATATCAACAGATCAAATAGTTCAGACTGAATTTAGAGACCTGTTTACCAGTGGTGAAGGTAAGAGGTATAGCCTCCACCTACTTGGTGAAGTATTCAGTGGCAATAATGATGAATTTATGACCGTTGGAGGATGTAGGGTGGATTTTCCCAATAAGATTGATCCCCCACTGTGAGAAGGGCCAGGGTGTGATTAAAGGCTGCAGATTTTGGGATGGAGCGTGAATCTTGTCACCATACTTTTGGCAAGGTATACATTTCTTCACATAATTGTATGCATCTACTTCCATTGTAGGCTAATGGTATCTCATTTGCAAGAGGTTTTAGCCAAAGTGAGACCACTTGAGTTTTCCCCATAGATACCTTTGTGCACTTCACGTAGTGTCCATTCAGCCTCTTGTTTGTCTAGACACCTTAGGAGGGAACCATGAAAATGCCTTCTGAATAGGGTGTCACCAAGGAAAGTATAATGAACACATCGGTGAATAAAAGTTTGTTTTTTGGTTTTGGTGATATGTGGGGGAATGGTTTTATTGCTTAGGTAAGGGAAGGTCTCTTGATATTGAGGGGATTCAGGACTAACGAGTATGCACACCATTTCAGACTTTGATAGGTCATATGAAGGTATGAAAAGTTGCTCGACCAAAAACTCACATTTTTTACACTGTGTTGGCATTTGAAGGAGGGAACCAATACTGGCCATTGCGTCTATAGCTCTGTTGTTGGTACGTGGAATCTGATAAAAATTGAATGATATAAAATTATGCTTGAGGTCTTCATCCATACCATGATAAGGAAGAAACTTGTCATCTTTTGTTTGGTACTAATCATTGACCTGTTTAATGACAAGTTGGGAATCACCATAGACATGTAATTTCAATATCTTTCATTGGATAGCCAAATAGAGTCCAGTGATTAATGCTTCATGTTCCACTATGTTGTTAGTGCATGAAAAGGCTATCTTCTATGATTTAGGGATGCAATCTCCTTGGGGTTTGATCAACAGTATTCCTGCCCCTGATTCGTTTTGGGTGCAAGAACCATCAAAGTATAACTACCATGTGGAGGATATAGTGACACTCATTATGAATTCATCTAGAAATTATGTGAGGATTAGATGATCACCTAGAAGTGGAACATCGGCCAGTTGGTCTGGTATTACTTGTCCTTTGATTGCTTTCTATCCACATATTCGATGTCAAATTCACTTAACAACATGACCCATTTAGCAATTCTGCTAGTGAGATAAGCCTTTGACGAGAGGTATTTAAGAGGGTCAATCTTAGCAATTATTTTTTATTATTATTATGTAGTGTCAGTGCTTTTGTGTGCTAAAGACAAGTGCTAAGCATGCTCTTTCAATAGGGGTATAATTGAGCTCATACCCTACTAATGTGCGACTGATATAGTATGTAGCATGCTCCTTTGCCTAATCATCTGTCTATGCCAATAATGTCCCCAATGCTACTGCAATAACATATATGTACAAAAGAAGTGGCTTCCTTGGAATAGGAGGCATAAGAAATAGAGGTGATGCAAGATATTACTTAAGTTTCTCAAAAGCCTTCTGATAGAGCCAGACCCATTTGAATTCGGTATCCTTGCGTAATAGGTGAGCAAATGGGTGACATTTGTCTACAAGCTGTGAGATGAAGCGTCTGATGGATTGGAGCTTTCCCTGGAGGATGTGCAGCTGTATAAGGGCCTTTGGGGGAGGCATTTCCATGATAGATTTCACTTTTGTAGGATCAACCTCTATGCCTCTACCCGAAACAATGAAACCTAACAATTTCCCCGATGTGACACTAAAGACACATTTCTCGGGATTTAGGCAGTTTGTATTTTTCCAATCTCTTGAACATTTTCCTTTGGATAGGGATGTACGCATGTCTTGTCTTAGATTTTCCTAGAAGGTCATCCACATAATCCTCCATGATTTTGTGCAAAATTTCATGGAAAATTGGTGTCATTTCTCGTTGGTATGTAGCTCTGACATTCTTGAGACCAAAAGACATGACTTGATAACAAAAGGTGCCCCATGGTGTTGTGACTGCCATTTTTTGTTGGTCTTCCTCTATGATCTTGATCTGATTGTATCTAGAAAATCCATCCATAAGTGACAACATTTCATGTCCTGCTATGAGGTCTACAATCATGTCTATATTAGGGAGAGAGAAATCATCCTTAGGATAGGCTTTATTTAAATCTCAAAAATTTGTGCAAATGTGGATGTGCCCTATTGCATGCGAGAATTCATCTATTCAAATATCAATTTGAAACAAAGGGAAATCACGAATCCCTATCCTAATTAAGAAATGACCAATTCTAACAAACAGACAATGAAATAACACAATAGAAAGAAATAGGAATTATAAAGTAAATCAATTGAAACTCCCTATTCCATGATTGCGTATAACTTCCATTGATCTTCTCTTCTTTGTGGTATGATGGCTCTTAGATATTGCGCTAGCAACCTGACACAAAGATTCAAATTTCGTGACTATTGAAACTTGAGATTGAATGCTCAATTTATAGATAATTGGAGAAGATTGATTGAAAGGTGGAATAGATTGATCAAGAGGTGGAACTCGGGTGAGCTCACATGTTGATTGATAGTTGAACTGTTGATTTAGAGGTGAAACAAAATAGATTGAATAGATTAATTGAGTTAACTGATTGAGAAAAAGCTAACTGAGGGAAGAAAAAGAATTATTGGAGGAAATTTAATTGATGACAAAGAAAGCTTTATTTAGAAAAAGCTAACTAAAAGATGGAAATAGAGATTGGAGAGATAATGATTTAATTAATTAATTGATTGAAGCAATTAATTTAGCATGTGCTTGCACTTTGACTTAGATTTTCAATTTAATATTTGCATGAGATTTAATTCAAATAATTGGATTTATTTTAAATTCAATTTAGTATTTGAATATATTTAGAACTTGACTTTGATTTTCAATTTGATTTTTGAAATCATGCACGTGTAATTGAATTTGATGAATTTAGAAGAATTTGAATTTGAATGAAATTAGAAGAATATGAAATTAAATGAAATTAGAATTTGAGGATTTTGAATTGAAGAATTAATTAGTTAATTAAATAATTTAGATAAATTATTTAATTATTTAGAAATGAATTTTAATCAAATAATAAAGATTATTTAAATTAAAGGATTAAATCATAATTAATTAAATAATAAATATTTAATTAATATTTAGAACAGGGTTAATGATTAGATGATTAGAGATAGAAATTGAAAATGAATTAATTTATTTAAATAATAAAAATTATTTAAATTGGGGAATTAATCAGAATTAATTAAATAATTAATATTTAATTAACATTAGAAAATGGTTAATGATTAAATGATGAAAGAATAGGAAATAGGAATAATTAGTAAAATGTTGAGGAAATATGAAATTAGAAGAATATGATTAATTAACTTAATTAAAAAATTATTTAATCAATTAGATGAATAATTAGTACATGATCAATGAGATATTCTAGGTGTCTACATTTTCCCCTCTTCGAGACAAAGTTGGAACAACATTGTTTCTAAGAAAACAAAAAATCTTACCCAAATATGCCTTGGTACCACTGTATAGTGTAAATATGCCCCCTCAAAAAAGGTGGTCAAAAAATTCAAAAATTGAGACCATATTTTTTATATCAGTATAATGAGAAATCGTGTGAAGTTTTATGCAATTTAGAGATCATTTGAATATGCTACAAGTTGTTTGAAGTTGGCGGGGACTGTGGTCGTCGAGGTGGCAAAAACCCTAATTTTGAGCTAGAAATAGAGATTTTAGGTTTTCATTTGCTCATTTGCAATTTGGTAAGTTTTTGGTTTTCTTTACGAATTTTGTGCTTTCCTTTGAGTATTTGATCATCATGGCTAGCTATAGAGTTTGATTGCACCTGTCTGACTGAGTACGATTGTATCAAAGACCTCCAGGGACTAGTGGCATGGTATGTTTCCAACATTTTGCCTAATTTTTTTCCTGTTTTTGCTATTTTTTCAAAAAAATTCTTAGTGTCCAATTTTTCAGTCATCATGCATTAGCCTTTCATTTTTCAAGCATTAGCTGTTAATGTTACGCATTCGCATCAACTATTAAGCATAAGCTGTAAATGTATCACATTCGCTGAAAAGTATCATGCATTCATGGTAAATGTTATGCATAACCTGTTATTGTACCGCATAAGTGCTAAATGTCATGCATGGGTTTAAAACATTACGCATTCATTGTATGTGAAGGTTTTTGTCATGTGTTTGATAATTTTTTGTGTTCTCGTGATCCAATATCTGATATTTTCAACATTTTCTCTATGCAGGAGAACATTGGAGTATTATACTGCCGATACAGCAGACCCAACGGACTTGATCTTCATGCTGATTTACTTGAGGAGGAGATTGAGCATATTCGACAACTTGGGTTATATTACATTTTACATTTGCTAGAGGTTATGGCCAACAGGGCCTTGATTACAATGTTGATAGAGTAGTGGCATTCTGAGATATATTCTTTTCATCTTCCTACTAGTGAGGCATCCATTACCTTAGAGTATGTATGGCGTATACTGCGTATTCTAATTCATGGTGAGAGAGTTGTGTATGACCATGATGATGGCATTGATGGAATGCATGCCCTTTTCGAGTGTGAGGTATAGGATTTATAGATCAGTGGTCGGTATGATATCCCTTGGGCTCGATTAGATTATGATGATTTGACTATCGTACTATGTAGTATTATCGGTGGTTTGTCGATGCCTGACAAATGAGGTCATGGTTTTCCACTAGGATGGGGTAGAGTGCTCCATGATATGATTGTACATCATCAAGTATATGCTTGGGGTCCATGCCTTCTAGCCATAGTTTATTATCAGATGCATGACATAGTATACCTTGGATATCGATCTATTAGTTGTGGTGTGGCATTGCTCTAGACTTGGGCATGGGAGCACATTTCTATTTTGAGACCTGTTATTTATGTTGACTTGTAGCCTGGTGAGCCTTATGCTTATAGGTATACAATGGGTATTAGGCACAAGGGTTCAAGTAACACCTTGTACTAGAGACATCAATTTGATATTCTACAACATTTTATTTGGAGACCATACTTCGATTGCCCCAGTTGGGCGGATGATGTAGTGCACTTGCCTTTCTGCCGATAGTAGAGATATCTTATTGGTAGGACATTCGAGACAATGGATTATTGAGATGTCTCTTCCAAGATGGGTACTGAGACAATTTGGGGAGGTACAGGTTACACCGCTGGTTAGTGCATATTTTTCTTGTGTATCTCGGGAGGTATCTGATTGGGGGGTTTGTATACAGCCACATGTTGCTTATGTTGAGTTTGATGCTCTTCGACCATTTCTTTAAGGTTGGGGTAGAGTTATAGCGGATCCAGGGACTACATCAAATTATGATGCATGGTGGGGTAGACATAGGCCTATTCCACTTACTGATCATGTTGTTCCAATTACAACACAATAGATATGACATCTGAGACAATGCCTAAGGATAGACATGGGAGAGAGTGTCAAAGGAGGGCGAAGGAGCTGAGAGGGGAGATGAGGGAGGAGATGAGGGAGGTGGAGGAGCTGAGGGGGGTGGAGGAGATGAGGACATAGACATTGGTAGAGACATCGAGTCTACTAGTAGTGAAGATGACGATGATTCTTCAGGGTCATTGAGAAGTGAGGATGGTGATGATGATGATGATGATGATATGCCAGAGTTGAAGATGTTCTTGCTACAGAGGGTGGGGGAGGACAGGTGGGTGATAGGGATGATGATGATCCATATATTCTTAGAGAGTGGATTTAGAGTCTAGAGGACAAGGTCGCTAGATGAGATGTCGAGTGAGAGTCTTACCGTATAGACTATGGTGCACTAGAGAGCAAGAGGGATCGTCTCTAGAGGGAGAGAGATGAGGTAGTCAGGAAAGCTCAGATCACCATGGATGCATATGATCATTTATTCAGATCAGTGACAGAGGCATGTAGCTAGGTAGATGGATATTTTGTTGTTGTACAGGAGGCTATTTATTATCGACAAGCTTATGATAGAGCTATTCTTGAGGGTGAGAGAGAGCTTAGATTTAGTGCCTTTATGGGGAGAAGATCGAGTCGATCTACTTCTCAAAGAACTAGTAGTGGAGGAGTCATGGGTCCACCTTGACATCCTGGGGAAAGACCTAGTGGGAAGGATCCACCTATTGACAGAGGCAGTGTCAATTGAGACATTTTGATCATTCTATCTGAGCCTTCTAGCTTGTTTATTGTATTCATACACATTATCATTTTTGAGTTATATATATGATATGCAATTTTTTGGCGACGATCTATTATGCTTTGTTTTCCATGTGAGTTGAATGATGTTATGAATTATATGATGTATGTAGATATGATTCTATATGATTCATGAATGGTTTATGAATGCAATGGTTTCTATATAATTTATGAATGATGCTTATCAATGCAATGGTTTCTATATGTATGCATTTTTTTGTTTTTCATATGATAATGCTAGAATAAATTTTTAACTCGGATGTACTTTGAAGAAATGTTAGTAAGATGAAAGAAAGAAGAGATTGATGAAAGAATACTATTAGGAAAGAATATGATTTAGATAGAAGATGGGAAATCAACAGACTATCAAGAAACAGATGATATGAGAATGAAATGGAATCAATCACAAACCTATGTCATTTATTTTATTATGTAATATATATTCATCATTAATCATTATTATTGAACAATGACGCTTAGCATATTAGGGTATAAGGAACCAAGATGTAAAGATATCTCATTGAAGAAACAAACACATAGTAGACAAGGAGTGAACCCCTCCATTCTAGGAAATACACTAGGGGTCGAGGTATGTGTGGCATTCACAAGCTGAATGCTCCTATTATAGACACTCACTAGATCAATTTCCCTAGAACTTCATCGGTTCACACCACAAATAGCAAACAAAGAAAAAGATAATGTCCATCATTTCTCCTCTAGTCACTTGTGGGCATCCCTGAGTAGCATAGGAACATGATCTATCGCCAAATGTTAAAATATAAAGACTGACCTAGACAAAATTCAGCAACTATATTGACTTTATGCCTTCGTTCTCAGTTGCTTGATGTGATGGTTGATAATGTTTGATCTCAGAAAGTTGCGGACCCCGTTTAAGATTGATCTATCTAATTTTGAGTGTATCCTCTTCTGTTTAAGACAAAATAATGATCACTTGATATGGATATGATACGATTGATAAGACAGTTTGATCAGTTGATTGTAGATGTTTGACTGGATAGTCGTGTTCTTTGTTAACTTTGTGCGAAGCGTTTGCTGGATATCTACTAGGGTGTTTATTTCTTGCAAGACATTTTATTGCAATTTTTTTGATTGATTTTTTATTTTTAGTTCTTTTCCAAGAGCTTTTTCGATGTTTTTGGATTATGTGGATTGATATTTGAATGTTTTTGATTGATTTTTTCTAGATCGTATTTGAATGTTTTTTAATTGATTTTTTCAAGATTTCCAATGTTTTTGGATTTTTTGAAGGATTTTTTTAATGTTTTTGGATTTTTGAAGGATTTTCCAATGTTTTAGGACTTTAAGTTTTTTAGTGTTTTTGGATTTTAAGTTTTTCAGTGTTTTTGTATTTTTGAAGGACTTTATACAATTTTTAGAATTTTTTCAGTTATGCCCCCGGTGTGTAGACCTATATGACATGGCCTATGTTAATGCAATATGCATGATGAAGATGCATTTCCTATTAGAACAAGGTTAAAAATGTTTGTTTAGCCTTTTGTAATACACTAATTGAAATAGAGGTGCAAAACATTTCATAGATAAGTGGTCAATCAATCCTTAAGGTCCTTTGGAACATCCAAATTAACACACTTAGTGACTAGGTTTTACAAATGAAGATGTGGAAAACTTCCCCATTGGTTCTTGAAACTTTGATCTTCTTTTTCCCATGTGTGTGCAGATGAGTTAATTCTCACTCATGTGTTCACTAAAGATCCTTAGCATCCTATATGACTAGCTATGTGGATTATCCTAACTTCAAAAGCATCTCGAATAGAGCCTCGCTGCCAGCAAGATTTTAGAGCTCCAATGAGGTTATAGACTATAATTTCTCAAATATTGCTCCATTTCCAGTAGGTGTTCATAGCCCTGATGGAGTTACTTGCATGTTCCCATAGTCAAGATTTTTGTCGCACTTTGTATGCATGATATTTCAGTTATATATCATTTCTCTTTTGCCTTGAGATGAATATTTAGCGTAGCTCTTTTTTACTTTTTCTTTTTATTTTCTTACCTTGACTTGTAAGTAATGAAACCTACTTGGGTGTGACAATTACAATGGTGCTGAAGTAGAATTTTAGATTTTTCACTAGTCATATGATAAACTAGGTATCTAGAATGAATTAGAGATTTTCTTAATATGTTTGAGATATAGCAATTGATAGATTTTGGGTTAACAAGTCTCAAATAGTGAAATCACTACCCAATCATAAGTAAAGCCTCGTCACAGGGTAATGTTGAATATGAATGACCTTAGGACCTCCAAGACTTCATGTTTGATTATCTAAGAAAGGAGATTACCCTTGCTTCTCCTAAATGCAAATAGATGACCAAATTGGGCAGTTGCCTTGTTTTATTGATGCTACTATATGTAAATGCATAAAATTTATGAATACGACTTCTGAATATGAGGTGCTTGGAAAGAAACTATATGTGATGCAATTCTTTGAATAACATGATATGCAATGCAGAAAGTAAAACCTAAACTAACCCAACTCTTAGGTATAATATCATTTAAGGTGCATGTTATTCATAGGGTCAGAGAGTGGATCTCCCTCCATGGTAGCCAAATTGTATGCTCCATTGCCTATAACCCTTGTTATGATAAAAGGACCTAACCAGTTAGGTTCAAACTTCCTCGGCTTTTCTCGTTCCGCTAAGTTCCTTTGGCTCTCTTTGAGAACTAGATCTCCCACTTCAAAATTTCTTGGGTGGACTCATTTATTATAACTCCATCTTAGCCTATTCTGATAACCTTGCAGATGATTGAAAGTAGTCTGTCTCTTTTCATCAAGCATTTCTAGCTCTTGTAATCTTGCCATGCAATAGTCTTCCTCTGATATGATGTTTTTTAAGGAGACTCCTAAAGATGGTAGTTCTATTTTAATAGGGAGTATTGCTTTTGTACCATAGACCAAGGAATATGGTGTTGCTCTTGTAGGGGTGCGTACTCTTGTTCTATAAGCCCAAATAGTGGGATCTAATGGGAGATGCTAGTCCCATCCTGTGTCAGTGACAACTTTCTTAAGGATCTTCAATATTGTCTTGTTGGTTGCCTCTTCTTGTCCACTGCTTTGTGGATAATATGGTGTTGCAAATCTTTCTTGTATATTTGTCACACAATTCTTTCACTTCTTTATTTTTGAATGGACATCCATTGTCTGTCACTATGCACATTGGAATCTCATATCTATAGATAATGTAATTGAGCATGAATTTTTCTATTTGCCTTCTAGTGGTGTATGTAAGAGGAATTGCCTCGACCCATTTGGTAATGTAATTAGTAGCTGTTAAGATTAATTTGTGCCCATTGGAAGAAGTAGGACTGATTTTATGAACTACATCTAATCCCCATTATGAAAATGGCCATGGTGATGTAATAGGTTGAAGATCTTGTGCTAGTGCATGAATGAGATCTCCATGTATTTGACATTGTTTACATTTTTGCACATATTTATAGGCGTCTTTTTCCATTGTTGGCCAGTGATATCTTTCTCTTAGCAATTTCTTTGACAATGGTGGACCACTTTGATGCACCCCACAAATTCCATCATGAACTTCTTTTATAGAAAGTTGTGTTTGTTGGTATTTTGGTATGGTTTTGTCATTGATGTCAACACCTACTAAACACTTATCAACTCTGGCACTTTGGAGAATTAGCAACATTCATCGGCAAGCAAGTGACTCATGCACATTCACCGGCATCTGGTACACTGGCAAGATACAATGATCACCGACACTTGGAATGATATGGAAAATACTTGGTAATGTTGAAGACATCGTTTGGACATCTTGTCCTGGAGTTTTGTTTATTGGTATATTCATATTTACATATTTGGTTTTACCAACAAATAGGTCCAGGGTTACACCGGTAGGTTTATCTTTTCCAGATCAGCATGGGACACTATGGAAATGATTAATTATTGTTGTAAATGCTTTAAGCCAACATATTCAATAGGTTACTGCATCGAATATTGTATTGTTTGTAAAATGTTTTTATTGTAATCTTGTAGAGCCGACCTACTAAAATTGGTCTTAGGTTATGGTATAAATGTAAGATCTTATTTGTAAGATCAAAATGTGGAATGCAAAAAAGGATTGTGTGAAGGTATATGCGAGAATAAGTAGAGCTATACATGCACACATCATTTGAAGATTGAAGGAGGGTTTTTGTGAAGACAGTCATAACTACACCAGTACTGAATCCAGCATATGAAGATGCTATTTTGTGTAGTACATTCTTATTGGATTTAACCATCCAACTGTAGTCAGTGTGACTCCCATTTTTGATTGAGCAGTGAGCTCTAGGCGCTTGGCCTTTTTACATGTGCAGACCCCATTTATGTACACTTACTATCTGCAGTAGTATCATCTAATTGTGGGTAAGGTTTCCCACCATGGTTTTTCCCCTTACAGGGTTTCCACGTACAAATATTGGTGTTATGTGTTGTGGATGACTTTGTGTTTATGTTTCATGCACTAATCCTTACCAGTATAGCAATTAACTATTAAAACTGTCTACCAGCATATTGAACTAGTTTACCAGTATTAAGCACTATATTGGTTAAGTTGTTTTTGGTTTGAATTTATTTGACAACTAATTCACCCCCCCCACCCCTCTCAGTTGTCTCCGGGACCTAAAAGTGTTTCATTTTCATCAAGACATTAGAGAATAGTTCCATCGAAGCCATTTCTATACAATGTATCAGCAATAATAGTGTGTTTGGATGCTTGACGAATAAGAGTCTTCTTTTGATTTCTAGACAAATCTGGGCACATGTACTAAGTATGCAAATATGCGTATATCTCATTGTACCACAGGGATTCTAGACCCACAATTGCACATATATATTCTGTTGAGGGAGTCTTTAATGCCAGTATCATGAATTGTTCTATGATAAACTCAAACTGAGTTTCATTATTAGGCATATTTAGGAGAGACCCTACTGTAGCAATGGCGTCAGCTTCCTTGTTCTGTATCCTTGGAATCTGTTCAAAAGTGATTTTTTTTAAAATTCTCTTTGTAATCTTCTACCATTCTTATAAGGCTGGAGTTTGTCATATTTTATTTTTTAGTCATCATTTACTTGGTTTACAATCAGTTGCAAGTCACCATAGACCTGTAATTCTTTTATTCTCCATTGTACAGTTGTGTGAAGTCCTATGAGGAGAGCTTCATATTCGGCTATATTGTTTGTACATGGAAAATTTATCTTAAATGACTTAGGGATAGAATCACCCTAAGGGGTGATGAAAAGAATCCCAGCTCCAGATCCATGACTGGTATATGACCCATCAAAGTATAATTTCCATATTATAGATGTTGTCAATGTAAATACTGATTCATTTGGAAAGTCTATGAGTAAAGGGTGACTGTCCTATAGAGGAGCCTTTGCTAACTGATTTGCTATAATTTTTCCTTTGATGGCCTTTCTATCCATGTACTCTATATCAAACTCACTTAGGATCATGACCCACTTAGCCAATCTCCCGGTCAATGTTGCTCTGCTTAACAAATATTTGAGTGGATCAAAACGTGCAATGAGTTGCACCTTATGACTCAACATGTAATATCTAATATTTTGAGATTCTAAGATTATGGCTAGACATGCTCATTCTATAGGAGTGTAATTAATCTTATAACCAATCAAGGTTCTACTTATATAGTACATAGCTCTTTCTTTTCCTTGTTCATCATGTTGCACCAACAAAGCTCCTAAAGTTGATTTTTTCATTGATATATATAGTAACAAAGGTTTTCCTGGAGTAGGTGAGACTCATATTGGTGTGTTCAGAAGATAATCTTTTAGAGCTTGGAAATCTTCTTGACATTGTTCTGTCCATTTAAAAGTAACTCCTTTCCTGAGTTAATGCTCAAACGGATGACATTTATCTTCTTGCTGCACTATGAATCTCCTTATGGATTGTAGTTTTCCTTGTAACCCTCTTAATTGCTTAAGTGTTGACGGAGGTTGCATATTATGATCACTTTGATCTTTGTAGGGTCTACTTCAATTCCTCTATTAGACATGATAAACCCTAATATTTTACCGGTTGTTACACCAAACATACACTTCTTTGGGTTTAGCCTAACATTGTATTGCTCTAACCAATCAAATATATGTGCAAGGACTGCAAGGTGACCTTCTCTTGTCTATGATTTAGCCAGTAGGTCATCCACATAATCTTCCATTATGTTGTGGATCATGTCATGAAATAGCATTGTCATGGCCCTTTGGTATGTTGCTCCTGCATTTTTAAGACCAAATGGCATCACATTCCAGCAGTATGTCCCCCATGGATAGGTAAATGTCATTTTATGTTGATCTTCTGGTGCAATTTTAATCTGGTTGTATCCTGAGATGCCATCCATTAATGATAGCATTTCATTCCCAATTGTTAATTCAACTATCATATTGATATTGGGTAATGGGAAATCATCCTTAGGAAAATCTTTGTTTAGATCCTGGAAGTCAATATAGATTCTTATGCCTCATGTGGGCTTAGTCATAGGCACCAGGTAAATGATGTAACACCAACTCAGGATCTAAGCCTGACATATCTACATAAGACCAAGAAAAGTTGATAGGATGTTGTTTAAAAAAATGAATGAAATTGTCCTTTTCTTCCTGGTTTAATGATTTTTCTAGGTGGATATTATGTACAACCTCTCCTTCTGCTATATTTACCTCTGTAGTTTCTTCCATAAGCAATTCTGAATTTTCTCTTTTGATAGGGAGGTTACCTAACTCACTCTTGCTATTATGGTTATTTTGATATGTATCTTCTATGATAGAGGTACTTGCCTTTCCAAAGTATGTCATCCTATCCAGGTCTACAACAAATCCTATCTTGTGATCACCTTGTGGAAATCCCTCTCTAACTCTAAGGAATTCTACAATGACTTCATCATTTTCAAACCAATCTAGGGTTGGTTTTTCTTCTCTCCCCCAATCAATCAAGTATGAGTATACAAGGGGTAAGTCACTACTCCCTTCTATAATAAATTCTGATAACATGAAGACTTGATTGTTTAAGTGACTTGGTGTATTTTCATCTTTTATAGGCTTTATTTGATACCTTAGCATCACACTTGTTCATGGGCTAAAGTCATGGAGTGATAGGAACTCATAGTAGTGAGAGTCTGTCTCACTTTCAATGTATGTTTCATCTTCTAAGGTAGTATCACTTATCTCCTCTTGTTCCTGCCTCTAATTTGGTTGTAGATTGGTTGGTCTCCTTTGCACAATGGTTACCCTTCTTAAGCCTGGTATAAGTCATTAGAGTCTTTCTTCATTTGATTCATTGGTTTGAGATTGAGTCATTTCCCATGGTAGAAGTATTGATAATAACTAGGGATTAAGTTCATCTGCTAGTGGTAAACTTGTGTCTATTACTACATCTACTTGTGTGGTTGTTTCAGGAACTATATTATTGTGTGACTCAGTGCTAGGTTCTTGTAGGAGTTGTCTCATATCTTCACCATCTAATTCTGCACTAGGTGATGTTGGTACTTGGTTGCTTGTTTGAGATGAAGAGGGAAGCACTCACGTGGACAACTGTTTGTGTGATATGTAGTCTAACAGTGTCCTTGGTCTGTTTAGTATATCTAGTGTGTGATGTGTTGCTTCCCTGATATATGGTACATGCTTATACCCTAACCCTTGATTCCCTGGATTGTTGTTAGGAACAATGGGTTATAATCTTCCTTCTTTCTATAATCCCAAGCCTATGGTACCATCATATCCATGTTTTGGAGCATTTTGAACCCATTGCCATACTAATCTAGGGGTATCCTAGGTATTGTCATGTGATTCTCTTCCCTATATTTCCAATGGTTGATATCTTCATTCAGGGATTCATCTTGTAAGTCACCCCATCTAGTGAAAGAGCATGAGTCTATGTATCTGACAATTTCTTTTCCTTTGTCTTTCTTCTGCACTACATTTTGAGGCTCCCAAAAAACCTAGGAGATAAAGACAATTGTTTTCCACTTGAGGCACTTGAAATGGAATACTCTCCACAACCAATATCTTTTATCTGTAAAGAAGATGGTGTAGGCATATTCTTCTATGTTTCTATGATTGTCAATGCATCCATTTATGTGATGAGAGGTGCTACTTGATTAATTGGTACCTGATTATCCACACTTTCTTTCAAGAAATTACAGTGTTGGAATGGATTTGGATCACCTTTTATGGTGATTTCAATGCCATTATATAGGAATTTGACACACTAATGAAATATCAATGGTATTTCTTGCATGGTCTGAATCCATGGACGGCCCAATAACATGTTATATCCTAGTTCTCTTTTCAAAGCTTGAAAAGCGACCTCTATTGTTATAGGTCCTATTTGTACTGGTAGTGTTATAATACCTTTTGAGGGATGTTCTTCATCATCATATGCCTTGATATTTATCCTCTTTGATGGATTAATGTGAAGCTCAGAATATCCCAATGCCGTAACCAGCTTTAAAGTACAAATGTTGAGATTGGCTCCTCCATCTATGAGTACTCTTATGATTCTTCTTTTATATATGTAAGCTTCTATATGTAGCGGGTCATTATGGATAAGTCTATCACTAGGAATATCCTGTGTTGTGAATGCAATGCGAGTGCCCTGTGCCAAATTACCTACCATGGATTGGAAGGCATTTTCATCTATATCTCTATCCACTACGTAATATTGTAGTGCTTTGTCTAGAATGGCTTTATGAGTGGGTGAAATACACAATAGTTCAAAAAGTGATATTTACGTTGGGGTTTCCTTGAGTTTCTCAACAACATTATATGTCCCTATTGCTGGTGGTATGTTTGGTGGTACTCCTTGTAAAGTTACCTTTGATATGTGGGTAACTACTGCATAGTCTCTATCTCTGGGAGTTATTGTGATTGTAGCCAATGTATCGTCGCTTTTGCAAGACTTGTTAGTACCATATGGTGTGTTGTCAAGGTTTATGTTATATTCCTCCTTATAGTCTTCATGTGTAAGTTTGACATCCATGATATGTGCTATAATTTCTTCTTCAAACCATCTTGAATGAAATGGTTCATCATGCCCCATCCATGAGACAGAGATTTTTGTCTTCATCATATTTTGGTGCCTCTGATAGCATGCAAATTTGGTTATCATCGGTGTGAATCTCTGGATATTTCTCATTTTGATCAAGTGTTTCTTGTGAATCATTGTTTACTATATCTCCTGAGCTAATGGCATGAATAGTGTAGTTGTATGATACTTTTGTGTAGTTAGTTGTATTATCTTGAGTTCTTGGTGTTGTAGCCTTCCCTTTGTCATTTTTAACAAATGGATCCTTAAAGATCATGTGATTAGTGTCTATTGAGGTTTTATCGGTATCAGTTGTGATGTCACCTTGATTGATCATATCTTGGACCAAGTTTTTCAACTTATAGAAACTTGCCATTTTGTGACCTTTAGTATGATGATAATCACATAAATCATTATCATTCCACCATGTAGGTTTGAAAAGACCTGGTTCATATACTCTTATTTTCGGCAAAGTGATCATGTTTGTTTTTATTAACTTTTTGAGCATTGAGTCAATAGGTTCTCCTAGAGTTGTGTAATTTCTTCTTGGAGCATTTACTCTAGGGTACTTTTTGTTCATGTTTTGCGTAGCATTTATGTTTGTTGATATAGTGTTATTCTCCGTATGTGGATTTAATGATTGACTTGTGCCTAAATATAAAACTGATTGAGTTCTATTTATTGTTCGGGCATCTACAACACCATCGTTGGTCACATTTTTGTTTTTTGACCAAAACTTAGATTTATCATTATTTTTTTTGTTGCCATACTTAATGAGACCTTGTTCCACTAGTCCTTTCTCACATTTTAGAGCTTTTTCAGTGATTTTTTAAAATGTGGTTAAACATTGCATTTGTATCAGGTATTTAATCTTAGGGATTAAGTTTTTTGTAAACATATCCACTTGCTTTGTTTCTAGAATAATGATATTGCACCTCTTATAGAGATCTCTCCATCATTGTATGAAGGATGCAAATGTTTCATTCTCATATTGTTTCATTGTGCACAAGTCCATCAAAGTGACTAGGGTTTCAATTTTATGTGAAAAAATTGCAATAAAGTGTTCACCTAATTCTCCCCATGATGTGATAGTTGGTGGTAAATATGAAAACCACTCTAAGACTAGGCCTCCCCAACTTTTAGGAAACAACCTCATTAGGTAAGTGTCTTTTGTTGCAACCTCTATGCATGTCGTAAAAAACTCTCTGATGTGGTCTCTAGGATCACCTTCCCCTTGGTATATGTTCAATTTCGGCGTTTCAAAATATTGTGGGAAAGGCAACATGTATAATGTGTGATCAAAATGATAAGGACATAAGTCCTATAGTGTGTAGCTCTTTTTATCATTACCAGTTTGCATAGTAGTCACATGTTGTTGCAAATTTTGTAATTGTTGTGTCAAAATATCCATTTGAGTCAAAGGTACACCTTGTGCCTATGTATGTCCCACAAATGGATTTGTGGTAGCATAACTAGGAGGTTGTTGGAAGGTAACATTATTATAATTTTGCTTGTTGTACATTCCACTAGGTACTATGAAATAGTTGATATATGAACCCATGTTTGGCTGAGTTGTACTTGTTGTACTAGCAAGACCTAGATTTGCATTTTGATGACTATATGTTGATCCTATAGAATAGGAAACTAGAGGTTGCTTTGCACTATGCTAAGACACTTGATATTATCGGTATGGTCTATGTTGGTGCAATAACATTTATTGTTGAAGATGATGCACTTGATTGAGAGTTCGCATTTGAACTGACATTTATTTGTATAGGTGCATTCTGAGGAAAACTGGAGGTTGTTGCTTGCATTTGCGTTATATATGGTATTTTACTATTGTCTTAACCTAGAGTATTTCCTAGTGGTAAGATTTTTTTGATATCAAAATCTTCAAGTAATTTCACCCCATTTTGTAATAACAACAAGAGATATTTGTCCCTATCACTATGTATAAGTGCATCCAAGATCATAAGGACATGTGGATCTTATTGAGCTAACACAATATCTTCTCATGTTAAATGTTGTTGTAGCTCATGTAATGTAGACATTTTCTAAGAACTTGACTGTTGACTAGTTGATATGTCCAAATTCCAAGTTGGGTTTATTGATAAGTCGTTGTTTGGGTCCATTGTACCTTTTGCATTTTGTGACCTTCTGATGGGCACTTAAGACTTCTATATGAGGGTAGTTTTAGAACCTTATGCAAGATGAAAACTAATGCTAGATTCTAGACGTAGGTATGGGGTATGCAAGACTATACTAGGCTCTCTATTGGGGATTTTGATGTGAGACTTGTTGAGTATTTTGGGATTTCTGTAGTGCAAGTCTTTCAAAGTCTTCTCTTAGGCATTCTATAATAATTTCTCTATCAATCCTATGGGCAATTTTATACTCAATATTTATCTCATACTCGACTCCTATATATTAGGGTGCGTTTCTCCTTGAGTCCCAATTTAAGTTAGCTAGACCTTCAATAATTTCTCACTGACCACCGTTTTGCACTAGATTAGGTTGCTCGAAGGGGAGAAAACCATCACCTAGAGACCCATTAAGATGCATGCTATGACTTTACAGGATGATTATGGAAATGATGATGGACTAAGATAGATGTATATGAGGTCTAGACAAGGACTTATATGAGGATGATAATGAATACTTTGCAAGGACTGGGGACGAAAATGAGGATGTAAATGAGGACTATGCAAGGACTTAGGATGATAGTGAGGACATAAATAAGGACTATGCAAGGACTTCCTATGGTCACAAGTGTACAAACCTTTGAGTTTTGATGTTTCAAAAATGGACTTTGTTTTTAGTAATTTTATGTGTAAGACAAGTTTTGTGGTTTTCCAAGTCTGAGAACAATTGTTTGGAGGTAAATATAGCTAATTTCTCAGAGAATTCAAAGATACGTAGGATAGGGCCTAAAATAGCCCAAAAGACTAACTCAATACTGGTCTTATACAATGATACATAAAAAGACACAGAAGACAATCTTAGGCTGGAAATTGGAAACCATTCAAATGAGGCCCTTACAAAATACTGAAACAAAATGAATAGATAGAGTCTGGCAGCACTGGCTCCACTCCACAGCATATGCTTCTCGGGCATGCTAGTTTCTCTTACCCTGAAGGTTCGAAGATATTATAACCAAGGGATTTTTGTATCATAATGCAAGGTACATGAAGGGTATCTATGGGGTACGATCGACACTTCTGGAATCACTGAATGTAGAGTTTTGGGCTACCAAGTTGGTTCTTATTGTAAAATTTTGATGGATCCCGATCCAATGATGGATTCTCAGCTTAAGACTTTAGTTGAGCTTATCGGTGCAGGGAAGGCCCCCACATATGTCGAATTCACTCAACACTCTAGCCACCTGACCAGTATGTTTATATAGAAGCTCGATAAACCCACTCAAGAGTATGCTGGGAGAGATGATATCCCCAATGCATCCCAATTTGAAGTACCTCTGTGGGGTGATGAAATCCCCAATCAAAGATACCCCTCTCTACTTGAAATAAAATAAAATAAAGTGTCCTTGTCATCTCCTTCCTTTCTCCCAAGACCCCCAAGGCTGGTGGAAAGATAGTTAATGCAACAGTAGGTCTACCCCAAACATGATAAAAGTTATTTCCCTTAAGAAAATCAAATGTTATTTAATCTATATATGTAGCCTGATTTGCGTTCATTTTAAAGCCCAAATTGAGGTGTTGAACATGCATGTGCATGTCAATTTTAAACACCAAACTGAAATGTGAAGGCATGCATGTCAATTTTAACCATTGTTGATTTTAAGCCCAAATTGAAGTATTATACATGCATGCCAATTTTAACCATTGTTGATTTTAAGCCCAAATTGAAGTGTTTACACATGAATGTCAATTTTAACCAATGTTAATTTAAGCCCAAATTGAAGTGTTTACACATGCATGCCAATTTTAACCAATGTTAACTTTAAGCCCAAACTAAAGTGTTATGCATGCATGTCAATTTTAACCAATGTTAATTTTAAGCCCAAAAAATGAAGTGTGAGAGCATGAGTGCAATTGATATAATACTAATCTGATCCTTTCGGTAAATTCACCATAGGCTACAAATAGATGATTAGTAGTCAAATCAAATCAATAGAAAATAGAGAACCCACATCTAACAAAAATGAATGTGTGATGATACCTGCGTGATTGCATGACCCTGCATAGGCGATTGTGTGATTCCGTCAGAGCAAATGTGTGATCCTAACAGAGTGAATGTGTGATCCTAACAAATTGATTGTGTGATGATAACAAGGCGATTGCATGATACACATGTAGATAACACAAAAAATAAAGATTGAAGCTAATTTTGATCAGAAACCAGCAAAACAGATTGTGAGGCTCTAGCAAGGTCTGTCATCATCTATTCAATGTTAACCAAATCATATTACACTCGATATGAGAGAACTAAGCTATTGTATCTGTCGATGGCTGGTTGGTCTTCTAAATCTTGTATCTTCTTGTCCACTTTGATAATTATTTGATGGCATCTGGCTTGTCTTCTTTGCTCCTTTGTCCTCCTGGCACCTGAAATTATGAATTGTACCTTACATGCCATAAATTATTATAAAAAAAACATGCAATAAAAATAATTTGTTTCCAGATTTACCCAATTTCATGCAAAATTATACAGGTCAGAGAACAAAAAAAAAAAAAGAATAAAATTATCAGGACACATATTCAAAATGAATGCATGATAGTATCAGAGCGATTGCGTAATTCTATGTAAGTGATTGCATAATCCTGTAAGGGTGATTGTGTAATGGGTTTCGCACGAATGTGTAACCCTGTCTAGTCGATTGTGTAGCCCTATCTATGTGATTGCGTAATGATGCAACCGCGAATGCATGACGAAGAGATCTTTTTCAAATCCATGCAAACCTGTAAAAAAGAAAATCCCCAAATTCTAATTTCATTCAAATTCAATTACATGTGCATGATTTCAAAAATCAAATTGAAAATCATAGTCAAGTTCTAAATATATTCAAATACTAAATTGAATTTAAAATAAATTCAATTATTTGAATTAAATCTCATGCAAATATTAAATTGAAAATCTAAGTCAAAGTGGAAGCACATGCTAAATCAATTAATTCAATCAATTAATTAATTTAATCATTATCTCTCCAATCTCTATTTCCATCTTTTAGTTAGCTTTTTCTAAATAAAGATTTCTTTGTCATCAATTAAATTTTCTCCAATAATTCTTTTTCTTCCCTCAATTAGCTTTTTCTCAATCAGTTAACTCAATTAATCTATTCAATCTATTCTACTTCACCTCTAAATCAGCAGTTCAACTCAATTAACAACATAACCCATTTAGTAGTTCTGCTAGTGAGAGAAGCCTTTGACGAGAGGTATTTAAGAGGGTCGATCTTAGAAATCTTTTTTTTTTTGCTATTAGGTATGTAGTGTTAGAGATTTTATGTGCTAAAGACAAGTGTTAAGAATTCTCTTTCAATAGGGGTATAATTGAGCTCATACCCTCCTAATGTGTGATTGATATAGTATATAGAATGCTCATTTACCTGATCATCTGTCTGTGCTAATAATGCCCACAATGCTACTGCAATAGCATATATCTACAAAAGAAGGGGCTTCCCTAGAATAGCAGGCATAAGAACCAGAGGTGATGCAAGATATTCCTTAAGTTTCTCAAAATAATTCTGATAGAGGCAGTCCCATTTGAATTTTGTGTCCTTGCATAATAGGTGAGCAAATGGGTGACATTTGTCTGCAAGTTGTGAGATGAAGCGTCTAATGGATTGGAGCTTTCCCTGGAGGCTGTGTAGCTGTATAAAAGCCTTTGGGGGAGGCATTTCCATGATAGATTTCACTTTTGTAGGATCAACCTCTATGCCTCTACCCAAAACAATGAAACCTAACAATTTCCCCGATGTGACACCAAAGACACATTTCTTGGGATTTAGGCGTAGTTTGTATTTTTCCAATCTCTCAAAGATTTTCCTTTGGATAGGGATGTGCTCATGTCTTGTCTTAGATTTTACTAGAAGGTCATCCCCATAATCCTCCATGATTTTGTGCAAAAGGTCATGGAAAATTGGTGTCATTGCTTGTTGGTATGTAGCTCCGACATTCTTGAGACCAAAAGGCATGACTTGATAACAAAAGGTGCCCCATGGTGTTGTGAATGCCATTTTGTATTGGTCTTCCTCTATGATCTTGATTTGATTGTATCTAGAAAATCCATCCATAAGTGATAACATTTCATGTCCTGCTATGAGGTCTACAATCATGTCTATATTAGGGAGAGAGAAATCATCCTTAGGGCATGATTTATTTAAATCTCTGAAATCTGTGCAAATGTGGATACCCCCTGTCGCATGCTAGAATTCATCTATTCAAATATCAATTAGAAACAAAGGGAAATCATGAATCCCTATCCTAATTAAGAAATTCTAACAAATAGACAATGAAATAACACAATAGAAAGAAATAGGAATTATAAAGTAAATCAATTGAAACTCCCTATTCCATGACTGCATATAACTTCCATTGCTCTTCTCTTCTTTGTGGTATGATGGCTCTCAGATATTGCGCTGGGAACTTGCAAAGGAAACAAAGATTCAAAGTTCGCGATTGTTGAAACTGGAGATTGAATGCTCAATTTATAGATAATTGGAGAAGATTGATTGAAAGGTGGAATAGATTGATCAAGAGGTGGAACTTGGGTGAGCTCACATGTTGATTGATAGTTGAACTATTGATTTAGAGGTGAAACAAAATAGATTGAACAGATTAATTGAGTTAACCTATTGAGAAAAAGCTAACTGAGGGAAGCAAAAGAATTATTGGAGGAAATTTAATTGATGACAAAGAAAGCTTTATTTAGAAAAGGCTAACTAAAAGATGGAAATAGAGATTGGAGAGATAATGATTTAATTAATTGATTGATTGAATTAATTAATTTAGCATATGCTTGCACTTTGACATAGATTTTCCATTTAATCTTGGCATGAGATTTAATTTAAATAATTGAATTTATTTTAAATTCAATTTAGTATTTGAAAATATTTAGAACTGGACTTTGATTTTCAATTTGATTTTTGAAATCATGCATGTGTAATTGAATTTTATGAATTTAGAAGAATTTGAATTTGAATGAAATTAGAAGAATATGAAATTAAATGAAATTAGAATTTGGGGATTTGGAATTGAAGAATTAATTAGTTAATTAAATAAGTTAAAGAAACTATTTAATTATTTAGAAATGGATTTTAATTAAATAATAAAGGTTATTTTAATTAAAGGATTAAATCATAATTAATTAAATAATAAATATTTAATTAATATTTAGAAGAGGGTTAATGATTAGATGATTAGAGATATAAATTGAAAATGAATTAATTTATTTAAATACTAAAGATTATTTAAACTGGGGAATAAATCAGAATTAATTAAATTAGAAAATGGTTAATGATTAAATGATGAAAGGATAGGAAATAGAAATAATTAGTAAAATGATGAGGAAATATTAAATTAGAAGAATATGATTAATTAACTTAATTAAATAATTAAAGAATTATTTAATCAATTAGACGAATAATTAGTACACGGTCAATGAGATATTTTTGGGTGTCTACACCCCCATTAGGTTTTTTGACAGGTGCAACATTGGACACCCATTCGAAATAATCCATTGGTTTTATGAATCCAACATCTAACATATTTTGAGGTTATGCTTTGTCTAGGAGTGCAATGTGTGGATGCATCTTACATAACTTCTACTTTACTGGTTTTGCATCTGGACAAACAATAAGATTGTGAACTACCACGATAGGATCTAGGCCTAGCATGTCAACATAGGACTAGGTGAAATTGATCTTTGTTTCTGTAATAAAATTAATAAAGTTATGTCTTTCTTGATCTATCAAGGACTTGACGATGAGCATCTTCTTCAGATTTTCTTTAGTACTCTCATTGATAGTGCTTGTTTGCTCTATCTGCAAAGTTGACATGTCCTGTTGAGGAGGAGCAAAGGTAGGGAGGTCAAGTCCCTCATCCTCAAGTGCCTGATCTAGGTTTTCACTTTTGGATGCGCCCTTTGTTTTTACTTTTTCCTCATCCAGAGGTGCCTCAAAGAGGTTTTCACCTAGCGAATCATAATTTTTCTTTTTATTATCTTTTTTGCGACTAAGGGAATTGACCTGACTACCAAAGTATCCTTTTTCATGTATTGAATCCCATGAACTTTGTTGCAGTCTTCCAAATTGTACATAGACAAGAGTGTCATGAGAGCATTGTCATTGACGCAGATGTCTAAAGCGAGTTTGTCTCATTGGTCCCAATCTATAAGCTCAGGGTGGACGAGTTGTAGTTGATGTGGGATGGAAGGGGTTGTAGGGGTGATGGTGTTGACATGGGTATCAAAGAAGATGCCATCTTTGTATTCAAAAGGCATTTCATGGAACTCATCTTCATCAGAGTCTTCAACATCCAAAGAAGGGCTTGAAAGGGTACCAGTAATAGTGACCTTAGGCATTGGAGTATAACCCAAGCCCTTGTTATACTTGTATGAGATGGGATTTGTTGGTGCTTTTATTCCTTTCTCTTACGGCCCTAGGCCATGTCCTTTATAACCCATCTTCTCCACTATGGTTGATGCTTTTGGATACATCTTCTTGGGCATTTTTGTTGGATCTTGATCTTCTTCCCTGTACAACCATGAAGAAACATTTATCTCAATAGTCTCCTCATCAAGTGGACCCCATTTCTTGAAGGTAGTATCTTTACATTGTATAACGGGTTTCTGATCTTTTTTTATTTCTTTGGGATTACCAATTGACTTAGGAGATGAGGGGAGATTTCCTATTAGTAAGACATCCTCGAGTTTGTATTCTCTACAACCATTTTCTAAGAACTTAACTTTGGGCTCTGTTTGAAATGAGGTGGAGGTGACTTTAGACGCGTCGAATGGGGGAGTTGGAGTGGGTTTGTTTAACGGGGAATGGTATGGTTGCTTCCCCTCTAAGAGTTTGCACTATTGAAAGGGTTGTGGATCACCTTTGATAGTGCTCTCTCTACCATTGAAGGGAAATTTTATGCATTGATGGTAAGTGGAAGGAACGGCTTGAAAGGAATGAATCCACGGGTGTTCGAGGAGGATGTTATAAGGGAGATCAAGATCTAGAACTTGGCAAGGGGTCTCAATTGTAACAAGGCCCACTTGAAGAGGCAAAGTGATCATTCCCTTGGAAACCCTTTCTGCATCATCATAGGCTTCTATTTTGATTCATCCTGAAGTATCAACCAGGTCCTTAGAAAACCCCAATTTCTTTATTAACTTATATGTACAAAGATTGATTCTGGATCCATCATCTATCAAGATGTGTTTAACCTTGTGTTTTTTGATAAGGGCTTCAATATGCAATGGTTTGTTTTGGTCCTCATGTACAAGAGCATCATTGGAGGTGAAAATAAGGTGTTGTTGGGCAACAAGGTTTCCAATGAGAGCTTGGAATTGGGCAGCATTGATATTATCAGGGACATGTGACTCAAGGAGGGCTTATTCCAAAATTTCCTTGTGAACAAGGGAGGTCTTGAGAAGCTCTAGAAGGAAGATCTATTTGAGGGCCTTCCCAAGATGGTTAAGGAGGTCATATCGATGGGTGGATGACATGAGGGCGGGTTCGATGGAGGAGGTGCTCCTTGGATAGTTACTCTTCTATAGTGGGTAGTTACATTGTAGTCATTCTGAGAGTGGTAAGTGGAAGGTTTGGTGCCTTGAATGATTATCTTAGAAGGGTTAGGTCTGCTTTCTGGTTGAGACAGAGCAAGATCACCTTGAATAGTGATCCTAGGTCTACTTTGGGAAGGGAGGGGGTTTATCTCTCTGGACACTGATGGCACTGACATGGTTATCTGTAAGCTCAATGCGACCCACCAAAAAGTCAAAGCCTATTATATGATTCTAGTATACTCGTAGTTCATGACATTAGATGACGAGCCCTTTCCTTTGTCATGCTTCACAAAATTTTCCTGGTACATCTTGAGTTTGCCATTGTTTTTACCAGGTTTGGCTATCGCTACCTTAATATCACCCTTATTGATAATATCTTGTATGTAGTTCTTCAATTTCATACACTTTTGTGTGTCATGACCATTGATACTATGATAGTCGCAATAATCATTCTTATTATACCACCTAGGTTTAGGTTGATTTGGATCAAACAAGCAAGTTATTGAAAAGATGACCGCACCTGCTTGGACAAGTTTTTGGAACACAACCTCAATGGTCTCAACAAGGGGAGTATACTCTCTTGGAGCTTGATTGTTAGATTGGGGTGGTCGACCCTGGACTAAAATATTATTGGGAAGACTTTGAGATTGATTTTGATTGTTTTGATGAGTATTGAATTGGTGATTAGTGGTGGTGGGCTTTGGAGGAGCGGCCACGGTTTGAACCCGCTTTGCATCAGTAACACCATCATTGACTACGTTATTGGTTTTAGACTAGAACTTTGGTTTTCCATTGTGATAAGAGGAGGAATTTTGACTTGATTTTTGGTAATGCTTTAGGGTACCTTCCCCTAACAAGACACATTCAAGGGCTAGGCCCTTGTAAGTAAACTTTTGGAAAGACTTTATGCATTGAGATGTCAAGGGTTTTGATAGTTCAACCACTAGATTTTTTTGAAATAATTCAATTTGAGGTTGTTCTGGTAATATCCCACTGAAATTTCTTGATAAGGTATCACCACCTATGCAAGAAGTTAGCGAAAGTTTCTCCAAGCCTCTGTTTTGTGTTACAAATGTCCATCATAGAAACATCATTGGCAATGTTATAAGCATAGTGGTCCATGAAATTTTCCACTAAGTTTGGGAAGGAGGTGATAGAACCTCAAGACAAGGATGAGAACCATGCAAGAGCGTCTCCCATGAGACTCTTAGGGAAGAGCCTATGAAGATATAAATTGCTATAGGAGACTTCTTGACATAAGATATGAAACTCACAGACATGGTCTTGGGGGTCCCCTTGGCCCTCATAATTCATGAACTTAGGCATCTCAAACCCTGGTGGATAATGTGCAACCGATATCGATGGGTGATAAGGAAAAGGAAAAAATTCCTCAGATGAATAGGGTTTTCTTTTGTTAGTCCCTTCCTTCATGTGTTTGATGATTTTTTTCATGTCCTAGATTTCCTTGATGATATCCTATTGCAGATTTTGGACATGATGGATTGTGTTTACCCCTAATATCAGATGAGTCATGGAAGGTGTACCACCACCACTAATATATTGATATGATAAAGAAATGGGGATGTAAGATGTGATGAATGATGTCACGGGGACTTGAGTGATAATTGGTTATGACCTGCGAATTGTTGTGGTAAGAGGAAGTGAAGCATGGATGAAAGTAGCAACATTATTGAGAGGAATAGAAGATTGTGGAATAAAGACATGTGATTGGCTAGAAGAAGATGGCTTAGAAGCATGTTGGAGGATATATGTGATCGGAATAGATATTGGCATGGATGTTAAGAAGGAAGAAGGTGGGATGGAAACCATGGGGATGGATACCGTGGGTGCTATTGATTGGGGTTGAATGATAGGTGGGGGCATGATTGATTGGGAAATGATGTGAGTAGGAGAAAAGTCTCCTTATGGTTGTTGATGAAGAATGGATCTATCAAAATTAGGGGGAAGGTGAGCTCCATTTTTAATAAGAGTCTTTAGAAGACCACTAGGATTATGTCGGATGAATTTCTCCATCATTTCTTGACTGTATGAATCTTCTAGGAATATTTGCACTTTCAGGGAGAGGTCATCTTGATCAACCATGTTAGGGTCCCCTTATGGTTGGGGATCTTGAATTTTGGGTTGTACACTTTGCGTAGGATCTTTTGGGATCGAGTTGTGACCATACAAGAATAACCTTAGGAAAAATTGTTGGAAGAAAAGTTTTGATGAAAGGACTTAGCTAGGATTTTGGATTTGATGAAATTGGATAGATTGATTGATGTGATCCTTGGATTAGGACGAGAGTTGATTAATATTACACCTTAGTCCTTGAATGAGGACTTTAGGTGGGAGATTTTGATGAAACCACAAGCAAGGTATCAACCAAGTTGGGTAAAATTTAGACCTTAGGCTAATGATCAAAGTCTCTTTTCTACTAAGGATTGACTAATGATCCAAAGAAAAATAAAGACATAGGATAAGAGTCTTGATCGACTCAAAGGATGAGGCACTAGTACTTGGGGCAAATTATTTCCCAAATACAAAGGCCGAATGATTAATTGATTAAAGATGATGTCTAAATAGAACTTCACAAGGCATAAAACTTTAGTGTGAGGTTGATTTGATTGAAGGATGATTGATTAAGGGTGATAGATTGAGGATTGATTTGATCAAAGATGATTCATTAAAGATTGATTGATGTGCTAAGATTGATTTAGATTATTAATTTAATCTTTGCATGAGATTTTATTCAAATAATTGGATTTATTAATTCAATTTAGTATTTGAATATATTTAGAACTTGACTTTGATTTTCAATTTGGTTTTTGAAATCATGCACATGTATTTGAATTTGGAGGAAATTAGAAGAAATAATTAAATGAAATTAGAATTTGGGGATTTGGAATTGAAGAATTAATTAGTTAATTAAATAATTTAAAGAAACTATTTAATTATTTAGAAATGAAATTTAATTAAATAATAAAGATTATTTAATTTAAAGGATTAAATCACAATTAATTAAATAATAAATATTTAATTAATATTTAGAAAAGGGTTAAATGATTAGATGATTAGAGAGAAAAATTCAGAACTATTAGTTTATTTATTTAAATAATAAAGATTATTTAAATTAGGGAATTAACCATAATTAATTAAATAATAAATATTTAATTAATATTTAAAAAATGACTAAAATGATGAAATGATGATAGAATAGGAAAATAGAATAATTAATAAGATGATGAGGAAATATGAATTTAGAAGAAATAGATTAATTAAATTAATTAAATAATAAAGATTATTTAATTAATTAGAGGAATAATTAGTACATGATCAATGAGACATTTTTAGGTGTCTACATTTGCCCATCTTTGAGACAAAGTTGGAATGATGTTGTTTCAAAGAAAACGAAAAATTTTGCCCCAATATGCCTTGGTATTGTTGTATAGTGTAAATATGCCCCCTCGGAAAAGGTGGTCAGAAAATTCCAAAATTGAGACCATGTTTTCGATATCACTGTAATGAGCAAGCGTGTGGAATTTCGTGTAACTTTGAGATCATTTGAGTAGGCTACGAGTTGTCAAAAAACCCTAATTTTAAGCTATAAATAGATATTTTTAGGATTTCATTTGCTCATTTGCACTTTGGTAATTCCTTGGTTTTCTTTGCAATTTGTGTGCTTTTTCTGAGTATTTGCTCATCATGGCTAGTTATAGAGCTCGATTGCACCTGTTTGACCGAGTACATTCATATAAGAGATCTCTTAGGACTGGCAGCATGGTATTTTTCCAATTTTTTCCCGATTTATGCTTGTTTTATGTCATTTTTTTTAAAAAAAATTCCATGATCAATTTTTTGCTATCTGTTACGCAATCGCTTGTCAAATTTCACGCATTAGTGTTAAGTGTACCACAAACACTATAAATGCTACGCATGCACCCTAAGTGTTACACATTAGTGTTAACATGCCGCATTCATATATATCATTACACATAAGTGTTAATCATTATGCATGCACCCATTTCATTACGCATTAGCTTTAATCATTATGCAAGAGTCTTATTTGTACCGCATAAGTCATAAATATCACACATTCATTGTATACGTAATTTTTTGTCATGTGTTTGAAAATATTTAAGTTTTTTGGGATCCAATATTTGATATTTTGATCATTTTCTCATTGCAGGAGAGTGATACTACCGACAGAGTAGACCTAGTGGACTTGATCTTCGAGCTGACTTACCGGATGAGGAGATTGAGCATATCCGATAGCTTGGTCTATACCATGTTTTACATTTGCCAAAGGTTACGGCCAATAGGGCCATGATTATAGCTTTGATAGTGCGGTGGCATTCTGAGACCTATTCTTTTCATCTTTTGACTGGCGAGGCATCCATTATGTTAGAGGATGTATGGCGTATACAACATATTCTCATTCATGGTGAGAGAGTTATATATGACCATGATGATAGCATTGCTGGTCTATGTGCACTGTTCAAGTGTGAGATTCAGGATTTGAAAATCAGTGGCCATTATGACATCCCTTGGGCCTGATTAGACTATGATGACTTGACTATTGTATTATGCAGTGTTGTTGGTGGTTTACTGATACCTGACAGATGAGGTCATGGGTTTCTAGTTGGATGGGGCAGAGTGCTCCATGATATGATTGTGCATCGTCGATTGTATGCTTGGGGTCCTTGTCTACTTACCATGTTATATTATCAGATGCATGGTATTGTGTGTCTTGGATACCATTCTATCAGTTGTGGTGTTACTTTTCTTCAGACATGGGCATGGGAGCACATTTCTATTTCTAGGCTTGTCATTCATGTAGACTTGTAGCCTGGTGAGCCTTATGCCTTCAGGTATACAATAGGTATCAGACACAGGGGAGATATCTTATTGGGAGGACCTTTGAGACCCAATGCATTATCGAGATGTATCTTCCAGGGTGGGTTCTCAGACAGTTCGGTGAGGTATAGGTGACACCTGTGGTTACTGCCTATTTTGCTCGTGTATCGCAAGATGTATCTGATTGGGGTGTGTTCATATAGACACATGTTGCTTCTATTGAGTTCGATTCTCTAAAGCCATTACTTTGGGGTTGGGGTAGAGGTGGAGCGGATCCAGGGATGACAACTGAGTATGATGCATGGTTTTCTAGGCACGGGCCGGTGCCTTTGACTGATCCTATTGTTCCTATTACAACACAATAGATTCACCATCCTAGACAATAGTTGAGGATAGACGCATGGGAGAGAGCTAGAGGAGGAGGAGGAGGTGGAACTAAGGGAGGAGATGGTGGAGATGATAGAGGAGATGGGGGTGATGAGGGAGATGAGGATGTAGACATTGGTGGGGACACCGAGTCTATTAGCAGTGAGGGTAGCAATGATTCTTCTGATTCATCGAGCATCGAGGATGGAGATGATGATGAGGATATGCCAGTGCTAGAGGATGTGCCTGGTGCTGAGGATGGGAGAGGATAGATTGATGGTGAGCTAGAGACTCTCAAAGTGTGAGTTCAGAGTTTGGAGGATGAGGTCGCCAGATGAGATATCGAGCAAGATCATCTCCAGAGGGAGAGAGATGAGGCAGTACGGAGATGTTAGATTACTATGGATGCCTTTGATCAGCTTTTTAGAGTAGGTATAGATGCGTGCGACTAGGCAGATAGGTATTTCACTACTGCGCAGGAGTCTATTTATTATCGATACGCGTATGAGAGAGCCATCTGTGAGGGTCAGAGAGAGCCTAGCTTTAGTTAATACATGGGGAGGAGATCGAGTAGATCTACTTCACGATGGACTAGTAGTGGTGGTGTTATGGGACCACCTTGATATCTTGGGGCAGGATCTAGTGGACAGGATCCACCTGCTAACAGAGGCAGTGTTGGTTGATCATGTTATCTAAGCCTTTGGGCTTATTTATTGTATTCACACACATTATCATTTTTGAGTTATATATATATGGCATGCAGGTTTTGGTAATGATCTATGTATGTTTGATACGATGTTATGAGTTTTATGATGCATATCTATTTTAATTCTATATGATTCTAAATACAATGGTAGTACATGTATGTAGTAATGATGTAAATGAATGCAAATGAATACAAATGACTCTATAATGAATACAAATGAACTCTATAATGATGAAATGTAAATGAACTCTATAATGAATGCAAATGAACTCTATAATGAATGCAAATGAACTCTATAATGAATGCAAATGCTTTTTTTGTATGATAATGGTTGAACCAATTTTAACCCCAGATGGAAATTGAAGGAATGTTAGTCAGATTGATAGAGAGAAAAATTGATGATAGAAAGAATGTTAGAAAGAATGTGATTTAGACAAAAGATGAGAAATCAACAAACCATGAATAAGCAATTGAGATGAGATGAGAATGAATTTGAATGAATCACGAACCTGTGTCACATATTTTATTGCATCAATATATATTCATCACTGAGCCTCATTATTGAACAATGAAGCTTTAGCACATCAGGGTATAAGGAACCAAGATGTAAAGATATCTCATTGAAGAAACAAACACGTAGCAGACAAGGAGTGAACCCTCCATTCTGGGAATTATGTTAGGGGTTGAGGTATGTGTGGCGATTTCACCTTGAAGTGAAGGCTCTTATCATAGACACCCACTAGAGAAATTTCCCTAGAATTTCATCGGTTCACACCACAAACAGAAAACAAAGAAAAAGATAATGCCCATCATAGCTCCTCTAGTCACTTGTGGACATCCTTGAGTAGCATAGGAACAATATCCAACACCAAATGATAAAAGATAAAGACTGACCCGGACAAAATTCAGCAGCTATACTGATCGTGTGCCTTCGTTCTCAGTTGTTTGATGTGATGGTTGATAATGTCTAATCTTAGAAAGTTGCGGACCCCGTTTAAGATTGACCTGTCTGATTTCGAGTGTATCCTCTTCTGTTTAAGACAAGATAATGATCACGTTGATATGGATATGATATGATTGATAAGACAGTTTGATCAATTGATTGCAGATGTTTGACTGGATAGTCGTATCCTTTGTTAACTTCATGCGAAGTGTTTGCTGGATATCTACTAGGGTATTTGTTTCTCACAAGACATTTTATTGCAAGTTTTTCTGATTGATTGATTTTCAATTTTTAGTTCTTTTCCAAGAGCTTTTTCGATGTTTTTGGATTATGTAGATCGATCTTTGAATGTTTTTGGTTGATTTTTTTAGGATCATATTTGAATGTTTTTGGTTGATTTTTTTCAGGATCGTATTTGAATGTTTTTGGTAAATTTTAAGACATTATATGGATGTTTTTGGGTATTTTTAGTTTTTCAATGTTTTTGGATATTTTGTGGTTTTCGATTTTTTGTGGATTTTGAGTTTTTCACTGTTTTTGGATATTTTTGAAGGACGTTATATGATTTTTAGGATTTTTTCAGAACTTTATACAATTTTTTGGATTTTTCGGGATTATATCTGATTTTTAGGATTTTTTCAAGACTTTATATGATTTTTAGGATTTTTTCAAGACTTTATCTAATTTTTAGGATTTTTTCAGTTATGCCCCTAGTGTGAAAACCTATATGAGATGATGATCTGCAAAATGTATATGGAGACAAATGAATTTTGGACATGACTTATGTGAATGCAATATGCAAGATGAAGATGCATTTCCTATTTGAACAAGGTTGACTATCTTTGTTTTTGCATTGGTAATACACTAATAGAAATGGAGGTACAAAACCTTTCATAGAGAAGCAGTCACTCAATCTCTAAGGCCCTTCGGAACTTTCATCTCAACACACTTAGTGACTAGGATTTACAAATGGAGACGCGGAAAACTTCCCCATTGGTTCTTGAAACTTTGATCTTCTTTTTCCCATGTGTGTGCAAAATGTGTTATTCCCACTCTTGTGTTCACTAAAGATTCTTAGCATCCTATGTGACCAGCTACATGATTTTTCTAACTTCAAAAGCATCCTGAATAGAGCCTCGCTGCCAGCAAGCCTTGAGAGCTCTGACGAGGTTATAGACTGTAATTTCTCAAATATTGCTCCATTTCCAGTAGGCATTCATAGCCCTGATGGAGTTACTTGTATGTTCCCATAGTCAAGCTTTTTATCGCATTTTGTATACATGATATTTCAGTTATATATCATTGCTCTATTTTCCTTTAGATGTATATTTGGCATAGCTCTTTTTCTCTTTTTTTTTTCTTTACTTGCCTTGACTTGTAAGTAATGAAACCTACTTGGGTGTGACAATTATAGCGGTGCTGAAGTAGAATTTTAGATTTTTCACTTAGTCATATGATCAACTAGGTGTCTAGAATGAATTAGAGGTCTTCTTAATGTGTGAGATATAACAATTGATAGATTTTAGGTTAACAAGTCTCAAATAGTGAAATTGCTACCCAACCATAAGTAAAGTGTCATCATAGGGTAATGTTGAGAATGAATGACCTTAGAACCTCAAAGACTTCATGTTTGAATATCTAAGAAAGGAGATGACCCTTGTTTTCCTTAGATGCAAACAAATGATAAACTTGAACAGTTGCCTTGTTTTATTGATGCTTCTGTATGAAAATATGGAAAATTTTAAGAATGTGATGCATCTAAAAAAGAAACTACATGTAATGTTGTGTTTTAAATGATATGTTATGCAATGCAGAAAGTAAAACCTAAACTAACCCAACCCTTAGGTATAATATTTGTGTAGGTAGTTCATTGGTCTTTGTTTAAAGAGTCAGATAAAGATGTGTTTTTTTTTCAATAGGATATAAGGACTCAACTGGGTGTATATGTTCAACATCTCCAATGTTGATTTTTTTTTTTTTTTTGATTCTATGTATCATCAGAGGGAAATCTAGCTCTAGAACCCTTGAATTTAGCTATAGCCTTATCATTTTCAAAGAAATCCAACTGTGGTAGGTTCTCTTGCTCCTAGTCTATCAAGTGTGGATGTATGAGGCAAATTGATTCTAGTTTCGAAGTTGTGACATGAGCGGGTGTTATGTCTATTTTTATTGATGCACTTGAAGAGGATGATAAAGTCAACTAGGTGTTGATCTCATTAACTGGTGTTACAATTGTGCTTGAACAAGATGATGAAACAATTGTTGACAAGTTTTTCCTATGTAGTATGATCTAGATTGGTGATTTCATTAATAAGGGGTTCATGAACATCTTGTGTAGAGGTATTGGGATCACTAGGAGAAATGGCAAGTTCATTTGAGAGGGAATCTTGTGAGGAACATGGAGGACTATGACATGGAGATGAAGGGATGGAGGGACCTTGATCAAGATTTGGAGAAATAATAGGATCTTTTTTAGGAAATGAAGGTAAAGGTATGATTTGATCTTGTCTTGGAAAGGGATTATCAGGAAGGATGGAAGGGATGTCTTGATCTTGTTTAGGAGGTGGATGTTTGATGGGAATTGAAAGGACACTTTGTTCTTGAGATGGAAGGGTTTGATTATGAATGGAATAGAAAAGAGCAAGGGGATCATCATAATATTCTTGGTCAGTGGGATCTTGATCAAAAATTGGGTAAGATGAAAGTGGTTGTTCTTGATCTTTATTTGTTTCAGGACTCATTTCTTTTGATTTTGAATCATCTTCTTAACACAGGGAAGGAGTTTGGAAATGCATGGGAGATTGTTCTGATTGATTAAAAAATAGGTTTTAAGGACTTGAAACCTTTACATCATAGAAAGAGAAAGAGCAGCAAAAGGATTAAAAGTCCACATACATAATGACTGGCCAGAAGACCAGCGAACAGAAAGAACAACAAAGCAACAAAACAACAAAACACAGCAAAGAAACTGGGGAGACGCTACTCAACAATTTTCTTTAGTAGGTCCTCTACCTTTATCACCAACTCATCATAGGTAGCCTCGACAGCTTTTAGCTCTTCCAGATCCTTGTTCATTTTCTTTTCCTTCCTCTTGCTTCTGGTGCGGGTTCTGGGACCTTGAGCTTCCCCTATACCTTTAGCATCTAGGTCAATTTCCTGGATTTCCTTGTCATCATCAAGCTTACTGATGAGGGTATGAGTATTATTGGCCGAGATTTTTAGAATACTAAGGCTTTGCTCCATGATATTCTTAAGGTACTCCTCAATTTTTCCCACTTTAGTGACAGTATTTGAGAGTGTTTTTTCACTAGTTTCAGCAAGGCTTTTTCTGTCTAGCATCTCCTTTTCAATATTCTCAAACCTAGGGTTGAAAGCATCTCTGATGTCTTTCACTTTAGCAATAGTGTTTTTTAGATCCTCAATATAGTTAGCGATTGTATTCCCCTCCCCTATATTAATGGTCTCCAGAATCAGGACTCTGTTGCATAGTTTTTTATACTCATCCACAGCTTTCTTGTAACCATCAATGAGCCATTCCATAGTTTTCATAAAACCATGCAAGCCCTCAGGAGGAGGGCCATCGGGGGGAGTCACTTTTCTAGGGGTTACGTGTTCATCTTTAGGGATATGGAGGGTGGAGATAGTGTCGGCAGCCCTGAGAGTCTCTTCCATTGCCTCCTTTTCCAAGCTGTGCTTGGTTTCCAGGGTCCTAGCTTGCTTGTCAGCTTCTGGTTCCTTGCCAGTCTCCTCTTTTTTCTTATGCTTTTTCTAGGTCTGGGCTTGGTTTTTAATTTTCTTCTTCAACAACCCTTTAGGGTTCTTCTTCTCCTCAGAATAATCTGAATCCTCTTCTTCTGAAGAGATGTTGATCAAGGGTTTGATTTGAAGTTTTTTTCCCTTGGAAGATGAGGGTCTTGTTTTCCTCTTCTTACTACTCTCATACTCTGAATCATCAAAGCTATCCTTAGTATCAGACAAGGAATCATTGTCAGATTCCTCCTCCTTCAAAAAAGAAGAATCAGACATATCTTCCTCAGAGTCCACAGAGGGCTACATCCGGTTAATTTTACTAGCCTTTAAATGGTCATAAATTAGGACCATTAGGCCTTGGTGCATTGCAGTATCGCCCAGAGGATTCTCTCTGTAAGCTTTAAGGGAAGCATTCATTCAACAAAGCAAGAAATAAGGAAAATTCACCTTATCATTATGCCTAAATTGGTTTAACAGAACAAAATGATACCCATAGACTTTCATAAACCTACCATCTAGAGTAATATACCGCATTAAAACAAAGAGAATTTCCCGCCAAGGTTTGGCAAAAGCCCTAGGTGGGTAGTAGGTTTTGCTCAACTTTACCAGTCATTTTTTCTCTTTCTCAGTAATTGGGTACCTTTCAATGGCTTCCCTGCTGACCTTCCTATCTCTGTAGAAGTTGCAGCCTTCCCTGTTGAGACCCGTAGCTTTAGCAATTAAATATTCATCAATTTCCACCATTTGGTCACCCATTTTTAACATGCCCTTCTTCCAATTTTTGCAAAAAAGGCTAGTTACCATTCCATCATGGCCATGGAGTCTCTCTATGAAGTTCGATAGACCACCCTTCTACAAAATACCCCACACCTCTTCCTTCTATTTCCACTCTTTGCAGCTACTTGGCTCATATCGTCTCCTATTTTCGCCCATGATCTTGCTTCTCATAGCCAAATTTTGAAACTTGCAGAGCTGGTTAAACAAAGAGCTTTTCAGAGCTAAAACAATCACCCAACAAGCATTGGAGTTGATGGCATTGATGTTATAATGAGTGATTTTCTCATTATAGAAATAACTCGAAGTGCTCACATCAGTACTTTTCATTATTACCCTGTCAATCAAGAGTCTTTAGGGTACTTCTATATCTCACTTATGATTTGTCTGACATCTTTGAGAAGTCTTCTCTCACCCATCCATGTGGTAATTGTCTCATTTTTAACCACCACATTGGCAGCCCAATCAGTAGAACAGTTGACCTCTCGATAGATATGGGAGATATGGCATTTTTTAAAGGTTCTAATAATGTCAATAGCAGAAGTGATTATGTTGTGAATCGACCATGAAGGTTTTGAAGTCCCATTGAGGCACTTTATTATATTATTTGAGTCCCCTTCTATCCATAGATAGGGGCAATTCCATTTTTTAGCTAGGATTATGCCTTGAAGAGCTACCATAGCTTCAAATTTATGGTTAGTTTGGGTTCCAATAGGGACAACAATCATCTCTTTGCAAATTCCTCTATGATCTCTAAGAATAGCTCCACAACCTAAAGGACCTGGGTTACCTTTGGTTGCACCATCAAAATTGATTTTGAGCCAGCCTTGGGGAGTGGTTTGCCATTTAGCTTCAAGCCTTTTATTGTAGCTGAGATTAGGACCATCGGTGATCTTCATATTCCAATCCCTTAAGATATTTGACTCTAGGGAGTTATTTGAGTAACAAGGACCCTCCATGATTCCCATATTTTCCTAGATAGCCCTTTGAATTTTTTGGAATACAGTATCTTGATTTAGGGAGACATCCCTGAAGATTCAGTTGTTCTTTCTTTCCAAAGACCCCACAAGATGTGAGGAAGAGAGAGCTACCACATACATCTCAAAAAAGAGTTAGTCCATTGAATATTCTAGGAGGAGAACAAATCTCTAATGTTACTCGAAAACACCCAAGCTAAACTAAAGCTCTTGAGGAAATTTTCCCAAGCTGAGGCTGAGAAGGAACAGTGGAGGGAAAGGTGGTCCATAGACTCTTCCTCTTGAAAGCACAACACACACCTATTAGGAAGGGAAAAACCTCTGCCTTTTAGGTTGTCAACGGTAAGGATCTTATTTTGGAGGATAGTCCAGAAGAAAAAATTGATTTTGGGGGTGAGACCTTTTATCCATGCTTTAGACCAAAAAGGATTTATAGGAGGGGAGGGGGAAAGGACACAATACAATGAAGACACAGTTAAAGAACCTTTGCGATCATGTTTCCAAATCAGGGAGTCCTCTTCATTATTCAGCCATATAGCAGATAGATGGGTCTTAAGTTTAGAAAGGCTAGGGTGGATACTATCAATGTTCTGCCAATTGTTCCCATCCCAGTATTCTACCACTAAGGAGCCAAAAGAGCCAATACAGGAAGGGGCATGGGAGGCCCATTCATGGAAGTCCATTAGGGGTTTATCAAAAAGCCAGGAATCCTCCCAGAATCTAACTTTTCTGCCATTTCCAAGTTTCCATATCACTCCTTTAGCAATCACATCTTTACATTTAGAAACATGATTCCAAATATGGGATCCATTTATACTGAGATCCGAATTAAGAAAAGAAGAGAGAGAAGAAGACAAAAGAGAGTACTTACTTCTCCAAATTTTGCACCATTCAGAATCAGAATGAAACCATCTCTAAGCTTGTTTGGACAAGAGAGCTCATTTAAGGTATGAATCCTCCTAAGACCTAGACCACCTTTGCTTTTTAGCCTACAGACCTGATCCCAGGCCACCAAGGACATTCTTTTCTTTTCCTCAACCCTAGACCATAGGAATCTTCTTTGAATTTTCTCAATTGCTTCAGCATACTTGACTGGAATTCTGAAGAGACTAAGACCATAAATAGGAATACTTTGAAGAGTAGCCTTAAGGAGTTGGAGCTTACCAACTTGGCTTAAGAGGGCCCCTTTCCAACCATAAATGGGAGATTGTTGGAATGTTTCAATATTTTGGTTTGATGAAGAAGGGTTTTGAATGAGATCCTCTGAATCATGACATGAATTAGATTGGATTTGTATGATGGATAGAGATTGGGAGGTTGTGTTATTAGATAAAGATGGCATGGATTGGTCTTGTGTGAATTTAGGGGATGATGAAATGGTGGATATATATGGTTGATTTGGGATTTGTTTTAAAGGGATTTGATTTTGGTTGAAAGGAGTATGATTTTGGGTGAAAGAGGTTTGATTTTGGTTGAAAAAGGTTTGATTTTGGTTGAAAGGGTTGTGATTTTGGTTGAGCGAGGTTTGAATGTTGGGTTGATATGAATTTTGATTTGGACTTTGGTTGAATGGGGTTTTATTTTGGTAGAAAGAGGTTTGAATGTTGGATTGATGTGAATTTTGATTTGGACTTTGGTTGAAAGGGGTATGATTTTGGTTGAATGAATTTTGAATGTTGGGTTTGTAGCGTTGTAAATTGTATGCACTCGCTAGGGTGGTACAATTTCACACCTAGTTTAGCACCCACCTTAGTGCATTTTACATTCTGCATTGCATTTCTCCTTTAGCACTTAATTAATCAAATTAATTAGGTCTAAGGTCCTATTTCATCATTCTCTACATCATAAAGTTGGGCCCTTTCACTAAAGTGCGCCCTTCGCATTTTATTCCTCCAATACATCACTCAATCAAAAACCCTAATTAAGTCCTATTTCGAACTTGGGGGCTTGGTTTCGGGGGTCAAAACATCTCGAAATCACCTGTAACTTCAGGATTCTCTCTAAAATCATCATATCCGACGACCCTGAAAATTTGGTGAAAAGTTGTCGGGACCATGGCGCCTGGAGTGCAACATGGTCCCGGACATTTTTCCCGAAATTTTAGGAGCGCGATCCAATCATAAAATAAAGCTTAACCCCAAGAAATTGGTGGGATATTCAATCTCTAGGTCGGCCAAAATATGAATTTACGATCTAGGGTTTCCTACATAAGAGCTCTCTTTCTTCATTTGAAAGGATCCGAATTTTGTTTTCAGGAACTTCATATGCAGCGAAAGAGTAGATCTTTGAAGACTTCAATATCTTACAACATCCTTCTATCAAGCATCTATCAAATTCATTCATCCACTTAGGGCTTGGAAGACATTGAAGAACAATAGGAGATTACCAACTGAAGATTGGCTTGTACTCCTCCCTTGAGGGTTGGGTATGATTTCATGTTGTTTTCATGTCTTTACATAAGCTTCAATACATCATTTATTCATGCTTTAGATCACTTTGCATCTTGATTTAGAGCATTTACGTTATCATTTACAAGCAATTAGGGTTTACTTTCTAGGTTGCTCTAGTTTGCTTTCTTGCATTTTAGGACCTTGCACACACACTAGGTCTGCACACACAATACATTTTACAAAACAACTTGGCTATTCATGGAGGTGGAAATCACCAAAGTGGGGGTTTGACTAAGGCAAAACCCTATATAGCCGCCCATACACCCTTTTTCAAATATCATTGCAGGTTTCGGGATTCAGACGATGCCGCGGGATACAGATCCGGAGAGAGAAGGTCGAGACAGCACTCTGTATCAAATTGCAGAGCAGAAGACTGGGACAGGGGCACTGGGTGCCCTGGTCCTACCAGGACAGGGGTGTTGGGCGCCCTGGTCCCTAGGACAGAGGCGCTAGGCACCCTGGTCCTCCGGACAGACAGTTTGCAGACAGCTTTCCGACAGTGTTCCAGAGTGTAGAACAACAGTTTCCGGTGCAGTTTTCAGGACAGTGGCGCCCGCGCCCCCGTCCTGAACATTTTCAGTCTGATTTTGACTCCGGGTACACATCTACATTCTTATTTCATCCTTGTATTTACAGCTGTTCATTGTTTAATCTCAATTCTGCAATCTTGTTATTAGTTCATACTTGCATTTTGGGATTAGGGTTTGAACTTGCATTACTTGATCTTACAATTTCAATAAGGGAATAGAAATCCTAATAGATATCCCGTGGCTCTCTCTTTCACAAAAAGAAGTAGCCAATTGTGCGATATCTCTAGGCTCTTTCGTATTCCGTAATGTGTGTCAAAAGGTAGGATTTGGGCATGTTAACCTAGTCTCGCTTTTCTCCCCCACACATTTTGGTGAACCCGACGTGAATCTATCATTGCTTCCTCTTGCATTGCATTTGTTAGATCTAGATCTAGATTTAGTGTGTTTTCATTTCATTTTCATTAAAAAGAAAAAGAAAAAGAAAAAAAAGTGTGTTTCTTTACATTGGGTGTTTAAGTTTTGTGTAATCTTTTCAAAATGTCAGATTTTTATTTGCAAGATGTTCATGCTTTCGATGATTATTATGAGTATAGCCAAGATGAATTAGATGAAGCTTTAGATGAGTTTTTAAGCCCTAAAGATGCCAAACCTTCATTTTACCAAAAACTCATAAACATTGTTACTATGCCATTTAGGTGTGATGAGAAAGATAAGTCGAATGATTCCTCTCAAGGATACATTCCTATCCACTCTTCCACTAAATCTAGTAACATGGTTGTTTTCAACAATCCCCTCTATGAGGAGATGTCTCCTTTTGAATCAAAAGATAAACCTTTCAACCGATATGATCATGCTTTGTTGGATGATGCTCTTGATGACTTTGTGGCTTTATCGAAATCTTTAAACAAGAACAAAACTTCTAAATTAGTTAACATGATAAACTTGAATGAGCATAAAAAGCCTCTCTTTGAAGTCCAAGGAGCTTATCCTTCTCCCACCTTTCAAGTTTCTAAGTCACCTCTCCTTACTGTCCAAGGAGGGTATGATCATGATTCCTTTCGTACTCTGAATAAACCAATCATCACTGTGCAAGGAAGAAAACCTATAAGTCCTTATAATTATGCCAAGCAAATAACTAGAGAGAGTTATCATGCGGTTGCCCATACTTATCATACCAGAAATAATAGGCAACCTAGTCCTCCTCCTGTTATCCCAGTTTCCCTTCCGAATCCTCAACCGGTGCTTCCACAAGCTCCCCGTATTTCACAAGTTCTTGGAAAGGAATATGATCTCATAGAACAACTTAAAGCTACCCCTGCTAAGATATCCCTTTGGGATTTGATTCAAACTTCTTCCGCTCATCATGGAGTGTTACAAGATGCCTTGAAAGATTTGAATGTTCCTCCACCGAATACATCTAGTAATATAGCATCCTTGGTTAACTCTATGATGAATCCTAAAGCTCAAATTGTGTTTACCCAAGATGAGTTGCCTACTAGTGAAATCCAACATCAATATGATCCCTTGATGATTGTGGTTATCATGAAAGACACGGCTATAAGGCGAACACTAGTAGATAATGGCTTTGGTCTTAATGTGTGTAGCATTAATCTTTTGCATTAGATGAATGTGGATACATCCTTAATTGAACCGGACTCTCGTCCTATTCGAGGCTTTGATAATGTGGCTAAAACTTCATTAGGTACTATCACCTTACCCATCACAGTGGGGCCTGTTACTTTGCCTACACCTATCCATGTTATGTCGGGAAATCTAACGTACAACTTGCTACTGGGGAGATCTTGGATTCACAGTATGCACGCTGTCCCCTCTACATTGCATAGACAAGTTAAATTTATTTATAACAATAAGACATATACCTTGATAGGTGATACTAATTTTCAAGCTTGTTTGCAAACATCCACTTCTAAGGGGGGTTCTTCTAAGCCGTCCTCATCTAGTGATGAATCTTTAAATAAGATACCTATCGGTGAATCCTCGCTCTCCGATGATCAAAATTCTTTGGATGAGTCTGGAGCTCTTGGAGAAGATTCTTCCCGACTTGAAACTACACATAAGAAGGATTTTGATCCTGGGAAGATCCTCGAAGACGACGATTGGGGATCCCTTGATTTTAATCCTACCTTTGTGGGTGAATATAAGGTTCCTTCTAGAGAAATTAAAGTTGAAAAGAAGGAAGAAGCTGAAAATCATAAAGTTGAAAAGAAAGAATCAACCTTACCTGAATCTATGAGTAATAATTTTGTGGCCGCCTCTCAAACTTCTTCTCCTCACATCTCTAATTATGAAGAGTCTGATTCTTTGTCTTATGAAAAACCACCTTCTCTTCCTGAAATGGCTGATCGTTATGGTCGTGGTTTTCGCATTTTTGCTAAGAATGGGTATCATGGAAAAGGTTGTGGTGCTCATGAACAAGGGATAAGAGTTCCTCTAGAGACTAATTTTCACAATTATGCCTTTGGACTTGGCTTTAATCCCTGCAAATGTACTAAAGCTTCTAAAAGACCATGCATTAGTGTTAATGCTATCTCTACATCTTTATCAATACAATATCCTGAGTATATTGATGGGGATCCTTCATGTGCCTGTGCTTTGGATGTTTTCCCTACCGACGATGCTTTAGTTGAGTTCTTGGGAGCCTATGACACTCTTCCTCATTATCATCACAATAGGGGACTCCCTTATTGTTTGAACACTGAAGCCTATTTTGGAAAAGAGATTGATAATGACGAGATTGTGAAAGAGCTCCCTCAGTTAAAGGATACTCCTCAACAAAGTAATCTTCTCATAAGTGACACTACTGATGTTAAGATGGATCCTTGCAATAAAGAGAAAGTCATTAAAATTGGGAAATGTTTGGATGAAGAGGAACAGAAACAATATGAAGAACTATTGCATGAATTCCCTGAGATCTTTGCTTGGGCATACTCTAACATGCCTGGTATAGATCCTAAGATTGTTACTCATAATATTGTCTTAGTTCCTGATGCTAAGCCCGTGAAACAAAAGATTCAAAAAATGAATCCTAAGGTGGCTCTGCTTGTTAAGGCTGAGATTGAAAAATTATTGGAGGCTGGATTTATCCGCCCTATTGACTATTCCCCATGGATTTCAAATATTGTCGATGTGGCTAAACCAGACAACAAAATAAGAATATGTACTGACTTTCGGGATCTAAATAAGGCTTCTTTAAAAGATGATTTCCCTCTTCCAAACATTGACATGATAGTTGATTCTACGGCAGGACATGCCTTGTTATCCTTCATGGATGGTTTTTCAGGCTACAATCAAATTTTTATTAACCCTCAAGATCAATTCAAAACTGCTTTCACCACTCCTTGGGGTACGTTTTGTTGGATAATGATGCCTTTTGGACTTAAAAACGCTGATGCAACTTATCAACGAGCAATGACCCTTATCTTTCATGATTATATGCATAAGATTTTAGAGGATTATGTTGATGACATTTTAGCCAAATCCTTTCTTCGCATGGATCATGTTAAAATCCTTCATCAAATCTTTGAAAGAATTCGTAAATATCACATGCACTTGAATCCCCGAAAATGTGTTTTTGGTGTGGATAGTGGAAAACTATTAGGGTTCATAGTTTCGCATCGTGGGATTGAGGTGGATACTAAGAAAATAGATGCTATTGTCAACATGCCACCTCCTAGAAATGTGTCTCAACTTAAAAGCTTACAAGGAAAGATTCAAGCTATTCGTAGGTTTGTGTCTCAGCTTGCGGATCGTACCTTTCCTTTTACTCAACTTCTTAAAAAGGATATCACTTTTCAATGGAATGAGGATTGTCAGCAAGCATTTGAAGATTTGAAAGTGTATTTGGCTAGTCTTCCTATTCTTCAACCTGCCGAACCTTCTAAACCTTTCCTTCTGTATACAGCTGCTTCCTCTCATGCTCTCGCAACATTGTTGGCACAACATGATAAAGATGGTAAGGAATGTTCGGTTTATTACATAAGTCATACCTTACTCGATTATGAGACCCGATATTCTGTGATAGAAAGACAATGCTTGGCCTTGGTATTTGCGACTCAGAAATTGAGACATTATCTTTTAAATTCAGAAGTCCATGTCATGGTAAAGTTTGATCCTTTGAAGCATCTTTTCTCTAAAACTGATTTATCAGGACGTCTAGCTAAGTGGGTTATGATGTTAACTGAATTTGACCTTAAATTTGTTTCACAAAGAGCAATTAAAGGACAAGCATTGACCGATCACTTAGTTGAGGCCCCTTCACCTTTCTCCTTCCCTAACCCTAAGTCCTTTCCTGATGACTTCATTCTTTCTATAGAGAAAGATGAAACTTGGGAGTTATACTTTGATGGCTCTAAGTGTCGTACGGGATCGGGGGCAGGTGTTGTTCTGATTTCTCCTACAAAGAAACCTATTCCCTTATCCTATCGTCTAAATTTCTTATGTACCAATAACATTGCTGAGTATGAGGCTCTTATAGCGGGAATAAAAGCAACCTTAGCTCTGAACATAAAACACATACATATCTATGGAGATTCACAATTGATTATAAGACAAGTAACAGGAATATATCAAGCAAAACAAGACAAATTATCACAATATAAAGACCTTGCTATCTCTTTATTACAAAATTTCGATTCTTATACTATGGAACCTGTTCCTCGAAAAGATAATCGACATGTGGATGCAATGGCATGTGTGGCTTCTCTTGTATCTTTAGAGGACCCTGTGGTTGATCTTAAATTTGTTATTCACAACCTTATTTCTCTAGCTATTGTAGACGATTCTAGCTTGGTAACATGTTGTGATTTTATAGACTCAGATGAATGGTACTCGCATATCGTACGATATTTGACCGATGGTACCTTTCCTAATTCCACTAATAGAAACACTAGGGCTAGAATCCACAAGCTGTCTGCTAGGTATATCATTCTTTCTAATGTCCTTTACCGAAGGGGTTATGATGGTCTTCTCCTTTGTTGTCTTAACAAGTCAGAAATCCCTGTTGCTCTTGAAGAGGCACATTCAGGTGCCTATGGGGGGCATTTTGGGGGCAAATCCTTGGTTCATAGATTGCTTCATATGGGATACTATTGGCAAACTATGCAGAAGGATTCCTTTTCATTTGTTAAAAAATGTCATCAATGTCAACAACACAATAATCTGATTCATGCTCCTGCCCAAGAACTTCGTTCTCAAGTAGCTTCTTGGCCTTTCTCTGCATGGGGTTTGGATCTTATTGGTAAAATCTCTCCTCCTTCATCTCAAGGACACACCTTCATTATAACCACAACAGATTACTTTACGAAGTGGGTGGAAGCTATTCCCCTTCGCTCTACCACTACTGAAGTGATTTGTCAATTTCTTCTAGAAAACATCATTTCTCGATTCGGGATACCTTCTACTATAATCTCAGATAATGGGACATCGTTTAAGAACAAGGACATGAAGAAATTCCTTGAGAAGTATCATATCAAACATCAATTTTCTACACCATACTATCCTCAGTCAAATGGTCAAGCCGAATCATCCAATAAGATAATTGAACAAATTCTTCGCAAAACCATGAATAAGCATGGTAAGGATTGGAGTAACCAGCTAATCTATGCTCTTTGGGCCTACCGAATGAGTGTACGAATTGCTATGGGAACTACTCCTTATAATCTTGTTTATGGTGCTGACGCTATTATGCCCTTAGAATTAGAGATTCCATCACTTAGGGTTTCTCTCAAAGGTATAGTAGTTGATGACTCTTATAGAGAACAACGACTTCAACAGCTTGAGATGCTTGATGAATAGCTTATAAACGCTCTTGAGCATATTCAAGTGTATCACAAAACTCTACAACGAAGCTATAATGATAAGGTTATTCAACGTTCCTTCTGAGTAGGTGACTTAGTCCTCTATGAGAATCAACGCAATGTGAATGCCTTACCTGCAGAAAAGGGAAAATTCAGTCCTAATTGGCTTGGACCATACATCGTTATTGAGGATTATGGATCAGGTGCTTACAAAATAGTGGATGTAGACGGTACGCCTCTTAAAGAACCTATAAATGCTATGCACTTGCGTAGATATTATGCTTAATTCTCCATTCCTTCTTTATCTTCTTTTCAATTCTTCAAACATTGGATAATATGTTAGTGTCTCTTAATTAAAGCAAAATAGAATTAAATGTTATGTTGTTTAATCTATATTGCTTCGTTCCTGACAAACGTGTCTTCTTACTTCATGGTTTGTCTTGAATTCATTTATGTAAATTGTGAAAGATTTACATTCCATTATGCTAGCATATTATACAGTGTCATTATGTGTTAAGTAGAATCATATCATGTTGTGTTTAAGTTCAAAATTAAATCACATTAGTTATATGATTCTTAGACTTAATGCATATGTCTTCCTTATCATCAATGTAGTACTTGATTAAATATTTAATTAAGTCACACATGTATCAATTTAATCATGAAGCATTGAGAAATCAATCACATGGAAATTAAATTCTGAACATACATGTACATTTACCAGATGTATTAAATTTAATCAAAGCAAAATATACATTGTTTTAAGCATTAAAGATAACACATTTGAGACAAAAGAGAAGCATGTATATATACATATATATATATATATATATATATATATGTGTGTGTGTGTGTGTGTGTGTGTGGATCGTATACAAATATAGGTCACTATATATCCAAAATGTGACCTCTCCTACATCATAAAATCATCTCCTATCCCTAGGGCTAGTGGCTGCAGAATGTCGACTGGACGCTCCCTCCTGATCTGGCCGTGAAGGTGGACCCATGGGTGTGTAGCGCGATACAAATCATGAGTGACTCCGAGAGGAACTCCTACGATCCCTATCCATAAGGATCGCATGATAGGTGGTAGCCTCGGTCTGAGCCACTGCTAGATCTCGCCACACTTGTTGGAGGTCCTCTGATAGGACTCTCTCTTTGCCACGCCTGCTGGAGGTCCTCTGATAGGACTCTCTCTCTCTCCCTCCATATATCTACCTGTACTCGGAATGGGAAAAACAAATCCTCATGCCGACCCGCGTTCCCCTGAGGCCTATAGGCAATTTGTGAGGAACTGGGGATCTATGCTATCGTGGAAATGTCTGTCATTGCCTGCTGAATTAAGGAACGCCACTCCTGCACATTAGCTGTGGCAGTAGAACAGATTTTTTTTTGTTAGTACCATTCTATATCATCAAAACATCAATCAATCAATATAAACCTACTATACCTGGATCTCCCTCGCGCTAGTAGGGATCATGATATGGTAGTATCTATGCCTGGGAACCGCTAGGCTCCCCTTGCTTGAATAATCTATCCACGATGGGTGTAGGCTAGACGGTACTAGGGATAGGCCTCCGTATCGCCTCATGTTCCCCCTATTGGGGAATAAGAGGTGGATCTAGTGCTATGGTGTCATCTCCTGAATGGTGGGGAGCTGCATCCGACTCCTCCTCATCATCTCTATCCTCCTCCTCGTCATCCTCCTCATCATCCTCATCCTCGTCCTCATCCACATCATCACCTGCATCTCCCTCGTCCTCCTCTCTATCTGTATCCTCCTCCTCCTCCTCGGCACTGGGCTGATTGCCTGTAGGTGGATCAGGATCTCCCGCCTCCTCATGACCCTCTCCCTCCTCTGGCTCCTCTGACTTGGATCCCTAGTCCTTGTCTTGGTCTCCATGTCTCCATGGGCCTGGATAGCCTGTCGGATGATCTGGTGGAAAGATAGGACCTGGATATGATCTCATAAACCATGAGACATACCTCCGCTGTGCTCCAAGCTCTGCAGAATAATCAGTGACTACATCCTGATCAGATCCCTCTAAGTCTGTAGTCTCGATGTCATCTATCGTCGGTCTCGCTATTGCTCTAGGTCTGGGAAGGACCCGTGAGTGTCGAGTATAGATGGGCACATCGGCTGGAACACACTGCTCTAGTCTGAACTGCCTCCATACTCGGTCAAAGTAGAAAGGGACTATGATGTGTGCATATCATCCCCGTAGTAGGCGGTTCCTCTGTAGGCATGCTAACTGTCTCTCCATCCCATCCCATCTGTGCATCCGTAGGTAAGGTCTCCACACTGTCACCTCGGCTGTCACTCTGTCAAAAATCACTCTCCAATATAATAAATCTCCAAATCTCCACTTGCTGGTAAGTGGATAAGTGAACACCCTAGGTCGCTCGCTCACTGTACTTAGCGGAAACCCAATGGGCCTGGTGCATGTGAAGTGCTCTAAAATCCACACCTGCAGAAGTGTGCATGTCATCAAACTGAATCCCTGTCCAAATATGTACTCCTCAAGGTCGTGATAGAGATGTGCAAGCATACTCTGACCCCAAGCATACACTCTCCTGTGTCTCTCCATCGCTCTGATGCACCATGTGAGACCTCCATGCATGTGTGTGCCTCACCCATTAGGGCAGACGGCTAGTGCTATGATGGCTATCATAAGGCGTCTCAGAAGGGGTACCTCCCCTGTAGGATGTAAGAGCCAGCTGACCATGATGCGACCTCTCGTCTCGCTCGGCATGACTCTCCCTATGCAATACACCTTCTCTCTCTGATGATCCTCCGCTGACCGATCGGTCGCATATGTAACTGTCGCTCCTCTGATAGGAAGGCGAAGTATATGGTACACATCCTCGAGTGTGACCGTCAGCTCTCCTACTGGAAGGTGAAAAGTGCATGTGTCAGGATCCCATCACTCCATCAATGCCATCAGCATCGCAGGATGGAACCGAATGGCCAGCATGAGGATCACATACCACAATCCCACTATCGACAGTGTGTCTCTCTCTGACTGAGTCAGTCGCAGAATTTGATCTCGCAAACTGTGAAGGATATGTCCCGCTGTATGCTCTCTCATGTACGGAAGGCCTTGCAACACAAAAACATAACCATAATCAGTACTCAATCATCAAAATCGCTAATGCAAACTGTCAAACATCGTGTGCTAGTCCTGAAACCTCTCACCAAGCCCTGATTGGGGACCATAGTGTCCTGTCAAGGGACCATGGCGCCCTGTCAGGGACCATGGCGCCCTGAGGGGACCATGGCGCCCTGTCAGGGACCATGGTGCCTTGAAGGGACCATGGCGCCCCTATCAGGGACCATGGCACCCTGGGGGGACCAGGGCGCCCCATAGGGACCATGGCACCCTGGGTGGGCCTCGGTCAGCCTTCAGGGCCGCATACGATCACAGAAAAGTCAAACATGCAAAAAATCAAAAGTCAAACGTTTAGTCAACTCACCTCGTCCAGTGGCTCATCGTCGATCACGGCCTGGCGCAAGATCTCAACCCTCGTGGGACGCTTTGGTCATCGTGAAGGCATGATGATGGCTATGTGGGCTCCGCTGCACTGAATAGTATTCTGAAATTGACAAAGTGACGAATACAAGTGTCACTTTTGAGGTTTATACTCTCGTTTGTTTATTCTTACTTTTTGAAACCCTAATTTTCCTCTACCATTCATTTTATCATAACTTGGGTTTGGGAGATGCAATTTTCGAGCCGTTTGTTGCGTTGGAATCGTATTTTCCTTCCCCTACTCTCAAGATGTTCCAAGAAAGTGCTCTGACGAAGCCTATTTAGTGAACACCCCTCATCAATACTACCTTACACAATTTGTTGCAAGTAAACATGCTACCCTATTTCACCTCCCTAATAAGCAACTCGAAACAGGGGGGGGCATATAGCTACTCATAGATTTCATCACTTTCCTTAGTAAGCATTAGGTGATTTTTGTGATCTAACGTGTGTTTTGTAGGGTGCGGTTCCTAACTGTGTACTGTGGATGTCGCTGGGGGCTTCGTCCGACAACTTATGGATATATCCTTTTTCAAATAATGTTTACTTTCTGTACTTTAGCTTGCATATGCACGTAGTACTCATATGACTGCTAAAGTGGGGGCTAAATGTAGCATCATAAATTGTACGCACTCGCTAGGGTGGTACAATTTCACACCTAGTTTAGCACCCGCCTTAGTGCATTTTACATTTTGCATTGCATTTCTCCTTTAGCACTTAATTAATCAAATTAATTAGGTCTAAGGTCCTATTTCATCATTCTCTACATCATAAAGTTGGGCCCTTTCACTAAAGCGCGCCCTTCGCATTTTATTCCTCCAATACATCACTCAATCAAAAACCCTAATTAAGTCCTATTTCGAACTTGGGGGCTTGGTTTCGGGGGTCAAAACACCTCGAAATCACCTGTAACTTCGGGATTCTCTCTAAAATCATCATATCCGACGACCCTGAAAATTTGGTGAAAAGTTGTCGGGACCATGGCGCCCGGAGTGCAACATGGTCCCGGACATTTTTCCTGAAATTTTAGGAGCGCGATCCAATCATAAAATAAAGCTTAACCCCAAGAAATTGGCAGGATATTCAATCTCTAGGTTGGCCAAAATACGAATTTATGATCTAGGGTTTCCTACATAAGAGCTCTCTTTCTTCATTTGAAAGGATCCAAATTTTGTTTTCAGGAACTTCATATGCAGCGAAAGAGAAGATCTTTGAAGACTTCAACATCTTACAACATCCTTCTATCAAGCATCTATCAAATTCATTCATCCACTTAGGGCTTGGAAGACATTGAAGAACAATAGGAGATTACCGACTGAAGATTGGCTTGTACTCCTCCCTTGAGGGTTGGGTATGATTTCATGTTGTTTTCATGTCTTTACATAAGCTTCAATACATCATTTATTCATGCTTTAGATCACTTTGCATCTTGATTTAGAGGATTTACGTTATCATTTACAAGCAATTAGGGTTTACTTTCTAGGTTGCTCTAGTTTGCTTTCTTGCATTTTAGGACCTTGCACACACACTAGGTCTGCACACACAATACATTTTACAAAACAACTTGGCTATTCGTGGAGGTGGAAATCACCGAAGTGGGGGTTTGACTAAGGCAAAACCCTATATAGCTGCCCATACACCCTTTTTCAGATATCATTGCAGGTTTCGGGATTCAGACGATGCCGCGGGATACAGATCCAGAGAGAGAAGGTCGAGATAGCACTCTGTATCAAATTGTAGAGTAGAAGACTGGGACAGGGGCGCTGGGCGCCCTGGTCCTGCCAGGACAGGGGCACTGGGCGCCTTGGTCCCTGGGACAGAGGCGCTGGGCGCCCTGGTCCTCCGGACAGACAGTTTGCAGATAGCTTTCCGACAGTGTTCCAGAGTGCAGAACAGCAGTTTCCGGTGCAGTTTTCAGGACAGTGGCCCCCGTGCCCCCGTCCTGAACATTTTCAGTCCGATTTTGACTCCGGGTACACATCTGCATTCTTATTTCATCCTTGTATTTACAGCTGTTCATTGTTTAATCTCAATTCTGCAATCTTGTTATTAGCTCATACTTGCATTTTGGGATTAGGGTTTGAACTTGCATTACTTGATCTTACAATTTCAACAAGGGAATAGAAATCCTAATAGATATCCCATGGCTCTCTCTTTCACAAAAAGAAGTAGCCAATTGTGCGATATCTCTAGGCTCTTTCGTATTCCGTAATGTGTGTCAAAAGGTAGGATTTGGGCATGTTAACCTAGTCTCGCTTTTTTCCCCCACACAGGGTTGAACTAAGGTAGGAACGATTTTGTTGAAGAATGAAGGTTGACATTTTTGAATGGTATCAAAAGAATAAGAATGTTGGTCTGATACTGATTCCCTCATGGCCATCACTTCTCTCATCATGTTTTCTAACTAGCCCCTATATTTGTCAGGACTAGCCATGTTTGTCACTTGTTATTGCAAAGTTTTGATTTGTTGAGCTAATATTTCTATGAATGGTGATGGAATAGGAATGGAAGGGATGAATCGTCCACCTTCCCTATGAAATGCATAATTAGAATCCATGATGTTTTCTTGTTTGGTTTGGACCTAGGATCACAAAATGTAAGATATTTTCTCCATTTCTCTGAATATGACAATGTTTGATTAAACTTGACCAACTTGTTTGAGTTGAGGTTAAGTTTGACCGATCCTCTGATTGTGTTTTGGACATTTGGGGTATGACTTTCTAGGATGAATATGAAAATGATGATGAACTAAGATAGACATATATGAGGTCTAGATGAAGACATATATGAGGATGATAATGTGGACTCAAACTTAGGACTATGCAATGACTATGGATGATAATGCAAAAAGACTTAGGACGATAATGAGGACGTAAGTGGGACCATGCAAAAGACATAGGATGATAATGAGGACATGAGTGGGACTATGCAAAAGACGTAGGATGAAAATGAGGACATAAGTGGGACTATGCAAAAGACTATGTAAAAGACTACCTAGGGTCACAAGTATGTAAGGACTTTTGAGTTTTGGTTTCAAAACTAACTTTGTTTTCTATATCTTCGTCTATAGGGAAATTTGTTTTCTATAACTTCGTGTGTAGGGAAATGTTTTGTAGTTTTCCAAATTTGAGAATAATTACTAGTAGGTATGTATAGCTGACTGACTCAATTTTCAAGCAATCTTGGAAAATTCAAAGATACATGGGATAGGACCTAAAATAGCCCAAGGGACTAACTCAATATTGGTCTAGCACAACGATACATAAAAAAGCATGGAATACAATCTTAGGCTGGATAGTGGACACCATTCAGTGAGGCCCTTATGAAATACTGAGACAAAATGAACAGATAGAGATTTTGGCAGCCCTAGCTCCACTCCATGGCACACTCTTCGCAAGTATGCCAGTCTCTCTTACTCTGAAGATCCGAGGACTTTTAGCTGAGGGATTCCTCTAGCATAGAGTAAGGTACATGAAGGGTATCTATGGGGTACGATCCGCACTCTCGGAACCACTGAATATAGGATTTTTGGCAACTAAATTGGTTCTTAGTATTAGGTTTCGAGGGGTCCCGATCCAATGAAGGATTCTTAGAGCAAGCCACTTAAGGCTTTAGTTGAGCTTATCGGTGCAGGGAAGGCCCCCACATACGTTGAATTCACTCAACACTCTAGCCACCTGACCAGTATATTTATATAGCAGCTCAAAAAACTTGCTTGAGAGTACATTGGGAGAGATGATATCCCCAACGCATCCCAATTTGAAGTACCTCTGTGGGGTGATGAAATCCCAAGTCAAAGATAACCCTCACTATGTAGAACAAAAGAAAATTTGGATGTCGTTGTCACCTTCCTTCTTTCTCCCCAGAGCCCGATGGCGAGTAGAAAGTCAATTAGTGCAACTGTAGGTCCACCCCAGACATAATGAAAAGTTATTTTCCTTAAAAAATAGAAAATGATTTAATCTAATGCAGCTTGATTCATGTTCGTTTTATAGCCCAAATTTAGGTGTTAGATCCACATGTGCATGTCAATTTTAAACACCAAATCCAAGTATGAAGGCATACATGTCAATTTTAACCATTTGTTGATTTTTAAGCACCAAAAACCAAGTGTAAGATACATGCATGTCAATTTTAGCCCATGTTCATTTTAAACACCAACAATGAAGTGTGAGATTATGCATGCATGTCCTTTTTAACTGTTGTTGATTTTAGGCACTAAAAAATTGAAGTGTGAGATTATCCATGCATGTCCATTTTAACTATTGTTGATTTTAAGCACTAAAGATTGAAGTGTGAAGTGTGCATGCAAAAATTACTAATCTAATCCTCTCTACAAATCTGCCATAGGCTGTAAATAGAAGATTAGTAGTAAAATTAAACCAACAAAAAATAGAAACTCAAAACTTGACAGAGGCAATTGCGTAATACTACTTGAGCAATTGTGTGATACTTACAGACTGAATGCATAAATCTGATAGACCAAATGCATGACATTATTTGGTCAATTGCGTAGCACTAATAGCTCGATTGTGTGAGAATGCAGACAACAAAAAAATTATAAACTAAAAAAAAAAAAAAAAAACTAAACCCGATCAGGAACCTGCGAAACCAATTGTGAAGCCCTAGCCAAATCCCTCATCATCCATTCAATATTGATTAGATCATATTTAACTGTATAAGAAAGAACTAGGATATTATATTTGTCTAAGGCCAGTTGTTCCTCTGAATCTTGTATCAATTTTTCTGCTTGGAGAACTTTTTGATATCGTTTGGCTTCTCTCCTTTATTGTTTCGTCCTTCTTGCACCTGAAATCTTGAACTGAACTTTTCTTGCCATAAACAGTGTTAATCAAATTATGAAATAAAAAGAAATTTGATCCTAGATTAACCAATTTTAAGACAGAATTAAACAGAACAGATAACAGATGGAAGAAAAAAATTAAACAGAACAGATTCTTGCGATTGCATGATCCAAAAGGGGCGATTGTGTGATCTGGACAGGGTGATTGTGTGACCTTGTCTGAACAAATGTGTGACCCCAAAGGGTCGAATGCATGATTTTGTCTATCCAATTGTATGATGATGTAAGCTTGATTGCATGACAGAAAATCTTTTCTCAAAATTCATGCAACCTGCGAAAAAAATGAAAAATCCGCACAATCTGCAAAAATCACACAAAACACAGAAAAGGTTAAATTGTTGTTAGTTCACATCGGGTTCACCAAAATGTGGGACTAAAAATTCATCTTCTATTAACAAAGTAATCAACTAGAAACAAGGGAAATCACAAATCCCTATCCTAATCAGAATTTAACAAACAATACAATGAAATAACCCAATTAAGAAATAGGAATTATAAATCATCAAATCAATAAAGACTCCCTATTTCATGATTGCATAGAACTTCCATTGATCTTCTCCTCTTTGTGGTATGATGGCTCTCAGATATTGTGTTGGTAAACTACAAGTGACACAAAGATTCAAAGTTCGTGATTGTTGAAAATGGAGATTGGATGCTCAATTTATAGAAAATTGGAGAAGATTGATTGAAAGGTGGAACAGATTGATCAAGAGCTGTGAACTCAGGTGAGCTCAAATGAAAATTGATAGTTGAACTGCTGATTGTAGGAGTGGAACTCAATAGATTGAATAGATTAATTAAGTAAACTGATTGAGAAAAAGTTGACTGAAGGAAGAAAAAGAATGATTGGTGGAAATAAAGAAGATGACACAAAGAGCTTAATTTAGAAAAAGCTAACTGAAAGATGAAAATAGAAGTTGAAGAGATAAATGATTTAATTAATTAATTTAGCATGTGCTTGCATTTAGATTTAGATTATTAATTTAATCTTTGCATGAGATTTTATTCAAATAATTGAATTTATTAATTCAATTTAGTATTTGAATATATTTAGAACTTGACTTTGATTTTCAATTTGGTTTTTGAAATCATGCACATGTTTTGGAATTTGGAAGAAATTAGAAGAAATAATTAAATGAAATTAGAATTTGGGGATTTGGAATTGAAGAATTAATTAGTTAATTAAATAATTTTAAGAAACTATTTAATTATTTAGAAATGGAATTTAATTAAATAATAATGATTATTTAATTTAAAGGATTAAATCACAATTAACTAAATAATTAATATTTAATTAATATTTAGAAAAGGGTTGAATGATTAGATGATTAGAGAGAAAAATTCAGAATTATTAGTTTATTCATTTAAATAATAAAGATTATTTAAATTGGAGAATTAACCATAATTAATTAAATAATAAATATTTAATTAATATTTAGAAAATGATTAAAATGATGATAGAATAGGAAAATAGAATAATTAATAAGATGATGAGGAAATATGAATTTAGAAGAAATGGACTAATAAAATTAATTAAATAATAAAGATTATTTAATCAATTAGAGGAATAATTAGTACATGATCAGTGAGACATTTTTAGGTGTCTACAAAAGTGACTCAATAAGTGATAGGTTCAGATGCCAAATTGTATGAAGGTATGCGACCACCCCAATTTTGATGATAGTTGGTATTGAAAGTGTAATATCATAAATTGTAGACCCTTCCTAGGGTGGTACAATTCCACACTTAGTTTAGCACATGCCTTAGTGTGTTTGCATTTTGCATTGTAATTTCCCTTTAAGCATTTAATTAATTAATTTAATTAAATCTAAAGTCCTATTTCATTACTTTATACATCATAAAATTGGGCCTTGTACCCTAAGTGTGCCCCTTTTATTTTATTCCTCCAATAAATCATTAGATCATAAACCCTAATTATGTCCTATTTTGACCTTTTGCATATCAAAAAACCTCAAAATCAGTTGTAACTTGGGGATTCTCTCTAATATCATCATATATAACAACCCTAAAAATTTGGTGAAAATTTGGTCAGACCATGTTGAAAGTGCACATGGTCCTCAACTTTTTTTCCCAAAATTTTGGGAGCATAATCCTATGATATTATAATGCTTAACCCCAAGAAATTGGTGGGAAATTCAAATCCTATGTTAGTATAAAGACAAAATTAAGATCTATGGTTTCATAGATAAAATATCTCTTTATTCATTTCAAGGATCTAAGAACAAAGATCGAAGATCTAGGAAAAAGTTGTTGGAGCAAGCACAAGGAGCCTTCTATGTAGTGAAAGAGAAGCCTATGTGGAGTCTTCAAAAACATTCAACTACATTCATCAAGCATTCATCATGTATTTTTCAAACATTCATCATCAATTAGGAGCCTTGAAGACATTGAAGAATAATAGGAGATCACTGACTGACAATTGTCTTGTACCCCTCACTTGGGGGTTGGGTATGGTGTCATGTTATTTTCATGTCTTTGTATGAGCTTAATTAAATCAACTTGAATATTTACATTCATACTTTAGATCACTTTGCATCATTGATTTAGGTCATTTCTATTATCAATTACAAGCAATTAGGGTTTACTCTTTAGGGTTGCTCTAGATTATTTTCTCTCATCCTAGGATCTTGCACACACAAAAGATTCTTGCACACACTACTTTACTATACAAATCAGCTATTTGTGAAGGTAGAAATCACCAACATGTTGGTTTGACTAAGGCAAAACCCTAAATAACCATCCAAACCCTCTCTTTTTAGTTGCAGGTGAAGAAACAAGTACTCAGAAAGGAGTTCTAGATCAGGAAAAGACACAAGCACTGCCCAAAAGTCTCAGAATTGCTCAAAATTCTCAGGGATAGGGGAATTATGCCATGGTCCTGCCTAGGATAGGGGCTAGGCACCCTATTCCTACCTAGGATAGGGGCATGGCACCTTGCTCCCCCTCAAAATTAGTGAATTTTGGCAAGTTACAGGTTCAGGGTCATTCTAATTGCATCCTCTCAGTTGCAGCTTGTTGTCAGGTTCTCAGGGACAGTGGCATGGCACCCTCGACCTAGTCAATTTGGCTTAGTTTTTAGCATCAAGTACACATCCAAATTCATCTCCCTTTCATGCTTTCAGGATCTCAATTTTAAATCTGCAAGTTTGTTCAATTTTAGTTCATATATGCTTCATTGTTCATCTCCTAGTCTAGTTGATCAATCAAACCCTATTTTTCTCATCACATACAACAAGAGGAATAGAAACCCTAAGAGATAATCCTTGGCTATCTATTTCTCACAAAAAGTAGCTAAAGTGAGTTATCTCTCTATGCTCTTTCATATTCCCAATGTGTTGGCTAAAGTGGGATTAGGTCCTAGTCACCTTGTCTCGCTTTTTCCCCTCCATAGAAAGACAAGTCAGATCCTTGGTGTAAATTGTTAGATGCTAGGATAGTCCCAAAGACACTGAGAGGGTGGGTGAATCAATGTCTAACTAGTTGATGAAAGATTTAAACTTATTTTCAACTTTACAACCCAAATTAATATACCGGTAAACAAATAATAATGCAGTAAAGAGAAACAAAAGTATAACCATCAATGCACACCATAACACAGATGTTTTTGGTGATGAAACCTGATAAGGGAAAAACCTCAGTGGGATTTGTGACCCACACTATTTACTCACTGGCCAATATGAATAAATATTACTTCTACAATAGGGGCCTGCACATGCAAGAAGGCCAATAGCCTAGAGCTCACTGCTCAATAATAAAAAGGAGTCCCACTGACTATAAATGGATGGTTATATTCAAATACAATGTACTACTTTACAATAGCATCTGCATTGCCTGATTCAATACCAATTTAAGCTCAAACAAATACCTCAACCAAAATCTTACGGGTGTATAACATTCACTCTGCTCTACTTCTTATTTGCTCATAAGATGATTACATCATAATGCATATACAGTTATTCGCTCTCGTATAGAGCTTACATTCATTACCTAATACATCACTACTTGACTACTTCCTTAAAAAATGACTTACAAGATCTCATACATATATGAGTTTTTACAATACATCAAGATGGCCTATACAAATATAAATTACAATACAAAACATTATTGTTTCCAGGTCAGCTTGAGTGTCGGTATGATCTGTTGTCGGTGTAGACTAGATGTCAAATGTGAAGTGTCTGATGGTGCTAGTAAATGATGTTTGTTGCCAGTGTAACATGTGAACCATAATACCAGTTGGTTACCATCAATGACAACATCAACTGATCTCATTTGAGTGTATAATTCAAACAATCTCCCCCTTTGGCATTGATGGCAACACTCATGAGAAAAATCCAAAAGCTGATATACAAAATTGAAGTCCAAAAATTGATCCAAAAAATGATCCAAGAATAAGAGTGCTCTCCTTGAGCAAATGATCCCTTTTGTACATTTTTCTCCCACACTACTCCCCCTTTGACATCAATGACAAAGGATGTCAAAAAAATCAAAGAATTCCAAAATTTTACCTCAAAGATTGTAACCAGTTATGTACAATCTAAAAGATATCTGCCAAAATCAGATTAAGACTCTGCATAAATTTAGTGTTGTTAGAAATAATTGTTTCAGTCTATCTGATCATCTCAATTAGATAATGCATATGTTGCTCTGGTGATCTTTCTCCTTGAATGTTTTCTTTAGATAACTCAATCCGGTGTGTTAGAAGATTTTCCAATCTAGGACTAATTTTATTTTTCAACTCTGGAGCCTTTATTCTTATCCTTGCTTTCTCCCTTTCTAATTTTTCAATCTTTTCTTCAAAAACAGTCATTTCCTTATCCAAAACTGAGGTAAGTTTTGAAGAACCAATCATGTTATCTTCTATATCATCAATCTCTTTTTGTGTTTTCCTTATCTCCTCATCAATGTCTTATATTAGGTAGTGAGGCTTGCATTCTTCCTTATACAATTCTTTATATACCTGTAGACACCCAAAAATGGTCAACACTTGCGAGGTCATACTTTAACATTTGCGCATTGCCTCATTTTAGGTTTTTGCGTCGCATTAACATTTCTCCTATGTCACGCACTTGGTCTTTATCATTTGTGAACATCGAGTCATTCTTCTACATTCTTCAATCATCTCATCCTCGAATTTGGTCTTGTTGACAACATTATCCGGTCATGATTTTGATCAATCTTATCCTATCGCATCAATGTGCATATTCAATCTTATCATTCTGGACATCGTCAATCCTAACTAGGGTTTTGTCCTTCTATCAATCTTATCAATCGTATCATCAATCCTTCAATCTTGTCATTTTTGCGATCGATTTGTCATCAATCGTGGTCATTTTCGATCCTGTCATCTTGCAACCTATTTTATCATCGATCCTCGTCCTCTTGTCAATTTTGTCATTTTGCGATTATTTCGCTATCGATCATTGACTGTCTCAATTATGTCAATTTGGATCAATTTGTCATTGTTCCTCGTCAATTGGCGCATTTATCGATCAAATCATTTTGTTGCATTGATCATTTATCAATTCAAAATCATGACATTAATTATCTTCAATCAAGACCTAATTGTCATTTTCACATTTCTAATTTGTCTTCTAGGGTTTCATGATTTATTCATTTAACCTAATGTGTCATTTCTTCCTTTAGGATTACTAAATTATTTATTAATCCTAAGTTTCCTCATTACAATTAAATATTCATTTAATTGGCTAATTATTCCTCTTTGTGAGTGAATTAATTAATAAATGAAAAATTATTGATTAATTCACTAAATTCTAATTTCCATCAATTTCTAATTCCTAATTTTGATCAATTTCAATTTTCTAATTTTCTAAATTTCTAAATTCTTTTCTCTCCTATTTCATCTCCTAATTCCATGGGAATGGCATGTCAATTTGTCATAAATTGTCATAATTGATAATCAATCAATTTTGACATAGAATGTGTCATAATTTGTCATCAATTATCAATCAATCAAAAATTGTGCATGGAAAGTGCATAATTTGTCATAATTTGTCATATTGATTTGCAATTTCCATTTGAATTGAATCATGCTAATCTTGTCATCTCTCCAATTCTTCTATAAATTGGATGAATTTCTTCAATCCAATCCCTTAATTCTTAATCCCTTGATCCTTCGAATCCCGAATCCGAATCCTTAATCAAACTACCGAACTTTCGCTTCTAGTACTCTTGAGCTTTTCATCAATCTTGCTTTCAATTGTGTGTGCACTTGTAGGTGAGATCCACAAACCCATTGAAGAGGAAAGAACAACAATGGAGCCGCATGGAAGAAGCATTCAAATTGCTATATGGTTTGCATGATATGTTCTTTTAAATGCTTTGTTTTTATGCCTCTATTGAGTGTGCTTGGAATTAGGTTCATTTCAATGAATGTTCTTTTGATTGAGTTATCATGTCTAGTGTTTTGATTGATCTATCTATGCTTTGATGATTCCTAATTTCTATGCTACAATACCAAAATAGTGGAATTAAGTACCACTAATAAAGAATCAATCTTCTCTGTATAGTCCTTAATAGTCTTATTAAATAATTCACCTTTCTCCTTATTCACCCTTTCCTCAACAGTCTCTTCATTAATTTTATCTACAGTTTGAATATTTGAAGCAATGAATTTGGACAATGTGTCCGATTTACCTAAAGATCCAGAAATATGATCTATCTTACAATCCGATGCATTCAATTGCAAAATCTGTAAAGAATCATCAATGGCCTTAAATGATAAGGTGTTGCATTCAGTGATCTTCTTGATAGAATCTAAAAGTACATCTGTCACATTAGTAGGTCTGTAATCCATGGTGGAAGTGCTAGGCAGAGTGTGAGGTTCTGCAATTTGTTTCTTATCTTCTCTAGATTCCTTAACCACTTTTGCAATCTTGTTTCCATCTCTAACCTCTTCCTTATTCACTCTTTCTTTCTTTTTATCACTCTAATTTTCAGCATTGCTATCTGTTGGTTCATATATACTATGTTCATGTTCTTTTCTAGTTCCAGTTTCAGTTGTTGCTTCTACCAGTGTTTCAGTGTTGGGTTGAGTAGTTTCCTTATCCATGATAATGTTGAAGTCCTGAGTGTCCACATTCATAGTAAAAAGAATTTCTAACTCCGGATTAGTGTTATCTCTTGTCATTTCCTTTACCTTCTTCTCTATAGTCTAATTATCTATTTGTACTGGTGCCTATGGAGTTATTGGTGGGATGTCCTGAGCCAGTGGAGGAAGGTTATCCTTGATCGTGATATTAGGTACACTACCAATTTTTCCTTTACCATTATCAATCTTCTAGTATACCTTAGAAAAATATTTGTCTACCTTCTTTTGATCCTTTTCTTCTTTCTTCTCTCTTTCCACAAAAAATATGTCCCATTTGTCTATCATTTCATCTGCTATTTCTTTGACTCTACTGGCCATAAGACTGACTTATCGGTGACCACTTACAAAAACTATTTTGTTTGCCTCTAATATTAATTCATCAATTTCCTATTTGGAGTTAACAGGTTGCACAACAAATAGAGCTTCTAACTTTAATTTCTTTTCTAACTCCATTATTGACATTCTCTTAGCCTCTAACCTCAAATATAAATCATTCCGCAAAACATCTATAACCTCTATGAGGACCTTCTTATATGTACCAAGGTATAAAATAATGCTTTCCTCTATGGTTTCCTTATCAAAATCATTAAAAGAATGATAGAATTTATTTACATTCTCAAGGTTACCTTCTTGGGTGATTTCATTTATTAACTCTTCTAGTGAAAGAGTATCTGGTGCCTTAGGTTTCGATTTCTTCTTTGGAGTGGCCTTCTTTTTCAGATCATTGGGTTTTCTTATAGCATATTGCTTCTTTCTTTGTGTCCTTGAGTTCTTGGGAGATGGAGCAGGTGTTGGTGATGGTTTTCTTTTCTTCCATTTCTTGAATTCTATTGCCTGATCAGTGTCAAAATCAGATGAAGTAGCCACAGGGGAAATGTGAGTTACCGGTTTTTTCTCTGATTGACTTTCTTTCTCACTAGAATCAATACCAATATTCATCAGTCCTTCTTTGACTTCCTTAACCAATTTAGAAGTATCTTTCATTATTTTTTCTCTTTTATTCCTCTATTTTTGCATGTCTACTTCCTTTTCATTTGTATCTGAATTACCAAAAATTTCTTCTCCAGGTTCTGGTGGAGCATTTAATAGAATTTTTGCATATGAATCTAATATATGAGAATCCACCTCATATCCCATCTCTGTAATCCAGACAGTCCTGGGTTTAACTGCTCCCATCTAGATTTCATCTCTTTTCACTACAAAGCATATTTGCTTATCATATTTATCTATGATGCTTTGTGGAATCCTTTCCCTTTGTTTCATTTTGATTTGAAAATTCTTGAAATAATCTTTCACCAATTCATCACTGTTAGATCCCATACTGGTAATTGCCTCCTTTATTTGTTTTCCAATAGAAATATGATAGGCAAAATCTTTGTGACCAATATCGGGAATTTCCTTTGAAAAGTAAAACATTAGACTTACAATCAGATTTCCAAATTTGAAGGTTCATTTCTTATCACCTTTTATTTTGTGCAAATTCTCTAACAATTCATCCTTTAGTCATTCACAAATATCAATCTTTCCATTGTTTAATATCATTTCATGTGCACTATGAGTGCATGAACTTGACACAAATTCAACCTATTAGCATGACCAACTTTATAACCAATGACTATGATAGAAAATTTAACATTTGTATCCTTTATATCATTGACCCTAAGTGACTAATTGTCAAATGTAGCTCTGGTTAAGCTCATAACCTCTTTATTAGGGATTTTCTTCTTCTTGTCAAGTCTAGAACCAATGGAGGGTAAACTAGTAATAGCCCTTATAGCTTCCTTGGTAATCTTAAATACTGATTCCAACCACATAATTTCACCGTGAACCTTGCTAAGGACATAGCGGAAGGCTTCATCTGAAAAATTCTGGCATATGGAGGATATCTATGAAACCTAAATCCTCAACAATCTTATGTTCTAGTTTCACTACCCCATTCTTGTCAGTGATTACATTCATGTACATGTTCATCAAATCTTTAGTTCCTAAGCTCTCTATGTTGCAATGTATGTATGCCCTAGGGTCTTCAGTAAAGGTGATTCCCTTCGAGATTTTAGAAAATGCACCAATAGAGTCATCTAGTTTTTCTATCATAGGGATAATTTTGAAAACTGGTCTATGTCATTTTATATTCTCCACAATGGTAGGGTTTTCTACAAATTCGGGAATGGAGGATGAGGAAGTCATTGTGAAAGATAAATACCTCTTAACTATGAAAACCTTGAATGCTCTAAAATGAACTTTACTACTTCACCTTAGAATGCCTTTGCTCAATTTTGTTCTCTTGAATGATTCAATGCTTGGTGAATTGAAATGAGAAGTTACAGTGCCTTTATAACCAAAAATTAACTAACAACTACAATAAATGCTTCATCAATGAAGTGAAAAACTTCACATATCTATCGATAAAGAATAATTACTACTTCTTACCACCAACCAAGGGTAAATGCATGATTTTCAACTTGTTTCCATACCCCTAAGGATTATTCCTTAGTTAGATGAAGAATCTCTTGCCGGTGGAGGGTTACCCTGTTCTACTGGTGCAGAGACAGATTCATCAATTCTCTGATCTCTCTTTCTAAACCATTATTTATAAAATTCTTTCTTGATTTCATTCACCTTTTCTTTTCCTTTTTCATTAGATCCTTTATTATTCGTTGGTGCAGTCTTACTTCTAAAAATTCTTGCAATATGCCTAATCTTATTACATGCATAACAAGTTACATTGTTCCTTTGAATAGCTTTTCCATAACCTTGACCGATTTGTGTTTTGCATTGATTAGATAAATGTCCAAATCTACCACAAGCATAGCATTTTAAATTCATTCTGCAATTTTTTGAGTTATGTCCAATTTTATTGCATTTGGAACACTGACTGGTGACTAAGTTTGTATTCTGATTATTCCTAAATCTGCACTGATTTTCTCTATGACCAAATTTGTTTCAATGAAAACATATTCCATTGAATTTATAAGCATTAGGTTGTCTACTGGTTTGTTGTGATCTTGATTGTTTGCAGTCCCAGAACTTTCTCCATGTTCAAATCCAAGTCCAATTGTATCTCCATCAGGTTTTTGACTTTTCAACATATCATCAAACTTCTCTGAACTTTTCTTGAATTTGTGTTTGTATTCATTTGCAGTGATCAACTCACTTTCCAAAGTGCTAACTTGTCTCACAAGTTCTTCTTTATCATGTTGCATGTAAATCAATTATTTCTTAAGCATATCATTTTCATGACTAAGCCTCAGAGATTCATCATATCTTTCATTAAATCTTATAGCCAAGTATTCTTGATCCCTCTTTCTATCTTCAATATCCTTACATAGCCTCATGGTTAAATCTTGCATCTCATTTTTCATGTTAGTGTTCTCCTGTCTCAATTTTTTTGCAATATCTCTAAGAGTTTCCTTTTCTTTATCATCTTGTTTCTGTATTTTCTCACAAAGTTCATTCCTTTTGTTTTGTGCCATAACTAGGTTCTCTTGAAGTACTTTAATGAATTCCTGGGCAGTTCTGAGATCATCTTCCAGTTTGATATTCTTCAATTTTTCGACATCAAAATCTTCAAGAGCTCCTTCCAACCGTTGTCTCAAACTTTCCATCAGTACTGGTTTCAAAATCTTCCTCAAGCTGTTAGGATTTTGTAAATAGAGGACTAGGCTCTAATACCAATTGCTAGATGCTAGGATAGTCCCAAAGACACTGAGAGGGGGGTTGAATTAGTGTCTAACTAGTTGATGAAATATTTAAACTTATTTGCAACTTTACAACCCAAATTAATGTACCAGTAAACAAATAATAATGCAGTAAAGAGAAACGGAAGTATAACCATCAATGCACACCATAACACATATTTTTTTGGCGAGGAAACCCAAGAAGGGAAAAACCCCAGTGGGATTTGTGACCCATAATATTTACTCACTAGCCAATATGAATAAATATTACTTCTACAATAGGGGCCTGCACATGCAGGAAGGCCAATAGCCTAGAGCTCACTGCTCAACAACAAAAAGGAGTCCCACTGACTACAAATGGATGGCTTAATCTAAATAGAATGTACTACTTTACAATAGTATCTGCAATGCCTAATTTAGTACCGATTTAAGCTCAAACAAATACCTCAACCAAAATCTTGCCGGTGTATAACATTTGCTCTGCTCTGCTTCTTATATTGCTTACATTCATTACCTAATACATCACTACTTCACTACTTCCTTACAAAATTACTTACAAGATCTCATACATCTATGAGTCTTTAGAATACATCAAGTGGGCTTATACAAATATAATTTACAATACAAAACATTATTGTTCCTAGGTTGGCTTGAGTGTCGGTATGATCTACTATTGGTGTAGACTGGATGCTGGTGTGAAGTTCCTACCAGTGTCTGTAAATGATGCATGTTGCTGGTGTAGCCTGTGAACCATAATACCAGTTGGTTACCATCAATGACAACATCAACTAATCTCATCTGAGTGTATAATGCCAGCATAAATCTCAGACTCTTAGTTTATCACTAGCATAAAACTCATTGCTATGACCATGAATATAATCATGATATTAGTGCAAAAAGGTCCTATGTTTGAGCAAGAGTTTGGGGTTGGTATACCAAAACCTTTGGCGTCTAATGATTTGTGCTTGTGTGAGCTTATTTTTTCTTATTGGATGATGGATTGACTTCTTAGGATGCTTGTACAACTTAGGCTTATGAAACATGAGGCAAGCAGAGTTTCGACGTAGTTTGACTTGTTGGGAAATTTGGACTTGAATGTGACTTGGGCTTGACTAAGGTTTATTCAAAATTTGGACTAGGATATGACTAGGACAAAACTAGGACATGATTTGGGTAAGACTAGGACATGACATAAGGATGACTAGGGACTATGACTTGGACTAGGCTTGACTTGAATTATAATGTGACAAAAGGTGACTTAGACTTGGACTATGATGACTAGGATGTTGACTTGGATACACTATTTCTACTCTTGGCAAGAAGACATAGAAAACACATTAGCCATTGACTCAAATAGAGACATCAAGAACAACATGCTATCCTAAGAAGTTGGTTGAGGAGGAAAACCTTTTCTTACTGACCTAGGTACACACCCAATAGCTAATCAAAATACAGTCACTAAGTCTCACGCAATTTATTTTCAATGCCATATTAGCCAACTCCAAATGCTAATGGGGCCACAATATGGTAAGTCTCTTGGGGGAGTTACTATCTCCCTTGCATAAAGATTATCCACCTTTTGGAGGTGAACTGGGTGGCTTCTAATCCTAAGGTTCTTAGTAAAGGTTTTCGTTCAAAGACTACCCTTTGCACTCATGCAAGTGTGATTGAGGCCTATATCCCAACAAATTACCAAGAAATATGTAGTCATGCAAGCATGATTTAGACCTAAAGGCCCTACAAAATGCTTGATATGAGAGTAAACTCTTAGATAGCTCTGTCCTTCGAGATTTTCATCCCAAGAGGCTTATTTATTAAAATGAGTTAGAATGATTGGGTTTTAGCCATACTCACTTGGATCATTCCCCTCTCACCAATGCTTGTGCGAGTGTTAGGAAAATTGAGAGGGTGGGCCCACTAAAGGTAAAAAGAATGCAAGCAAACTAGAAAAGTTTCAAGGGTCTGGATTTCTAATTGTCTATATAGACAAGAACATACTCTCCTACCTCTATGCTTTCTTCAAACACATAAAACAAATAGTTCTTTTACCCAATTATATTTAAGTGCCTAAGAAAACAATTAAAAAAATATACAATGTTTTCTTGTATCTCCTTAGGCAACCTACAAAAACAACAAATTAGTAGTCCTATGGTTTGAACAATAGATTCTTTGACAAGATGAATCTTGGACTAACCTTTTGCAAAGACACAGGTTAGTAGTCTTTGATTATGTCTTGGACCAATTGGGTAAAACCTGCAAAACTCAAAAAATCTTATCAATACACAAAATTATGAAGAAACAACACTTGTGCTATTTAGTAGATGGTCGCGCTAAAGCACCTGTACAGGCGCCGAAATGCCTGTGTATGCGCTAAAGAGAGGTTTGAGTGCATAAAACTAAAAATGTAGAAAATGTAAAAAATCCTAAGAAAAAAAGATTATACCTGCAAGTGATCAAATTGTTCTAATGTCAGTCGCACCGAAGCATGTGTGCTTGTGCCAAAAAAAGGGGGGGTTAACAGTTAAACAAAAATTGAAAATTCAAATTTTTTAAAATAAACGGGATTTTTACAAAGCACCCATGCTATTTGCAGAGCACTCACACTAAATCAATGTTTCTAAAAATAAAAAACTAGATAAAACAAATGAACTAAATTATTTTATTTTATTTTTAAGTTTTTTCCCTATTTTACGTGTTTTTAGTAACTGTAGACACCTAAAATTGTCCTGTCTAATTAAATAAATATCTTTATTTATTTAATTATTTAAGCCTAATTCTTCTATTAATTAAATAAATCTTTATTTATTTAATTAATTCATTTATCCTCTTCTAGCCTTATTTCTCATTTAAATAAATACCTTTATTTATTTAAATTATCCTTTTTCCTAAATTAAATAAATATCTTATTTATTTAATTATCCCACTTCCTCTATTAATTAAATGAATCTTTATTTATTTAATTAATTCATTAGCCTTTTCTACCCATGACACATGTCATTCATCTCTTACTTCCTACACTACCTACCCTCTCATTATTTTCTTATTTCCTTTACCTACCCTCTAATCCTAGCCAACCATTTATCTTTTACACCTCTTAATCTTATCCCTCCATTTCTTACAGTGTCTTCTATAGATGGAGATGCTTCCTTCATTATCATCCCTAATCAGCTAATCATTCTAATCATTCTATTCAACCCAACTACTCTATGCTTTCAAACTTTCATATGCGATCAAGCCTACTTGCAACCACATTTTCATTCTTTGTTGAGCTCATGTGCACATATAAAATCTAAGAGAAAATATATCAAGCAAGATCAATGGAGATAGGAAGAATGGAGATCCAAACCCTATTGGACATGTGATGGTATAATCTTTGTGATTTCATTTGATTTGCATTGTCTTAGGTAATCTTCATATATTATGGTGGATCTTTGTTGTTGTTAGGCTAGGGTTTTGTGGTTGAATTCGTTTAGTCTTTCAATATTGTTGTTTCCATTTTCACCATAAGCATTTTGGCATGCCCCATGGGACATGGATTTTTGTTAGATCTATGTTTTTTGCAGGTTTTCCTAACCATATATTGATGTTTTGTAAAACAATTTGGAGAATAACCTTGTGCAGATAGGGTTTTGGACATAAGATCAAGATCTTGAAGAGATTTTAATTGATCTCACAAAAAAATTGTAATTTTTGCATCAAAGTTTTTTTGCAGGTTTGGGACAGTATCAAGAGCTCGCAATCCAAAATTCAAAATTTTTGGAGCACATTTGCATTTTCCATGAATATTTTATGAATTTTCATAAAAAAATTAATTTTGAGAGCAAATGAGAGAATTTTTTGGGATTTTCTTACATTTTTGGAAATTTATAAGAATTATACACAAGATCTGTTCTTTATGATTTTAATTTTGAGGCAAAATATTTCCTCAAAAATTGGATCTTTAAAAATTAGGGTTTTTCATTGTTTTGATTAGATCTCACAAACTGCTTTGAAATTTGACATCAAATATTTTTTTCTGGTCAAGAATATTATCAGAGGCACTCAATAAAAAAATCAGAGTTTTTGAAGTGTATTTGAAATTTCTATGAATTTTTTAATTATTTTCATAAAAAATTAATTTTGAGAACAAATTAGTAAATTTTTTGGATTTTCTTACACTTTTAGAAATCTCTTAGATTTATACATAGAATCTGTTCTTTGTGATTTTAAATTTTATGCAAAATCATTCCTAAAAAAATGGATCTTTGAAAATTAGGGTTTTATATTATTTTGCTCATATCTCACAATCTGCTTGTAATTTTTGCAGGATTTTTTTTATGTAGGTTTGGAAGACCATCAAGAGTGTCTAGTAGAAATTTCAAATTTTTTGGATCAATTTTTCATTTTATATGATTTTTTTATGATTTTTCATAAAAAATTAATTTTTAGAGCAAATTAGCAAATTTTTTGGATTTTCTTACATTTCTGGAAATTTCTTGAAATTTTACAGGTGGAATTTTTTTATGATGAATCAGATCTTTGAATTGGTCAAAAATATGCATTGTAGAAGGCCCCTATTTCACAAAGTCTTTTGGATCCAAAATTTACCTAACTTGAGTGCTTGCAGGAGGGGTATTATTGCAAAACTACTAACAAATCTTTGTTGCAAAATTTTGGCAAGGGTTTTTGATCTTTATTGTGTGTCTATTTTTCATAGATTATCAATCACTTCAATTGGTGCACTAAAATTGAACCAGTGTCTTTTGTGTCTTGGGCAATAGGCTCTTTTTGTTTCATCTTTAGAGGGCTTGTTTCCTCGTGTGGTCATTAGGACTACTAGTGAGGAGAGAATGAACCAATTGGTAGTGAGGAAAACCCACCTCTTCCGAACCACTATAAACAATTGTATCCATGGTGAAAAACATGGGTAACATGTGCTAATTAGTTCATACCGACACTATGTCTCCCCATAAACCCGTTTGATCAAATTTATTTGATCATTTGTAGGGCGTAACCCCTACTGATTGGGAGCCTTCTATATTTACAAAGATGAAAGTGCTGCATGTATGGCCACATGAGTGGATGCCCTGACTAGCACCTTTTTGTTTTAGAAAGTCAATATCCTTCTAGTTGTTGGGTCAGGAGGTCAAACCTCTAGAGCGACCCACACACATACGGTTCTTAGTAGAGATACAAAGTTTGCCACGGGGATTTTTTGTGGGGACTGATGCTTGGCTGCCTTGGAGAAGTGAGTGTCGAGGGTGGAGCCAGTGGGGTCAAGCATCTAAGTATCAGCTCTGAATAGCGTAGCCTTGGGGGAAACCCCATGTGGGATCAACAACTATTGTCCTAGCCAACCATAAGAATTGTTCTTGTCTTCTTTTGAACATTCAAACATCAAAACATTGTGTCTTTTGTGTCTTCAAGTGTATGCAAAACAAATTTACATCAAACAACACACTTTTCTTTGAGTCATTTTGAGTCTAAACACTTGCAAACATTGAGTCCTCATCAATATTGTGTCATCTTGTCACGAAAAACAGTCAAAAAATTCAGATTTGGTCACAACAACAACTTCACAACTTGGAAAAATTGCACTCATATTTTAGAAACCGTGTTTGTGGCATATACATGCACGTCTTTGTTTAGTATTGGAAAAATTTGCAGTCCAACAAACAAGAGCAATCAATTTCAGAATTCTTGAGCTTCCTAAGTTATTTCTCTATATTTTCATCTAGCATTCAACCTACCTTTAGGTCTCACAAAGTTCATCATTACTTTACACCTTGCATTACATTCACATTTGTCTAAACTTGAGTCAAAAGGTCACTTGCTTGTCCTCATCATACTTTGTCAGCACACTACATACAACAACATTTTGCTAAGTGGTCCCTCATCAAGGTTTATCACCTTTGGGTCTCATTTGGTCTTACTTAGAGTCAAGGTCAACTTACCTCATCAAGAGAAATTATCATCTCTTTGGAAGCCACACCTACTCTACTACATACATAGTTGTTCTTACACTTTGGAAATTGCAAGTAAACCTCAAATTCATTTACATTCCATCCAACTCTTGGTCTTCCATACTCTTTCCATTTTCATCTAGTCTCACACATCTTGGTCAAGACCTAGTTCATGGTTGAAACCCATTCCCAAAAATCTAGGAGAGAAGATAAAGAGGCTCAAGAGTCCGCAAACATGAGTGCCTATGAGTATGACAATGATGTCTTTTTCAATTTTGAGCATACTACATTACCTGACATGGATGCTTATAGAAACATTCCAAATGTTGAGAACATGGACACTACAAACAACAATGATACACACAGTGACAATATAGACAACTTTTCTATACATTCAGCAGAAGTGGAAGACTCCATTATGGATCCCCATTTTAATAGATTGGTTGAGGAAATAATGAGAAGAGATAGACAGTATTTCTAACAAGTAATGGCGCAAAGTGGAGCCAAGATACCTCATGATTTTGATATGTCTCAAATAATGGAACATCGACCTTTGCAACAACCTCAAATCAACCTGGATCAAAGGAGGCCTAATAGTGGAGGCAATAGAGGACCACATATGGTGCCTAAATCACCATCATCTTTGTTTCAAAAACCTAAGGTCCCACATACACATGGTCAAGCATATGATGCTCACCTTCGTATACCATTATGGAAGTCTTATGCAGAAAAATATACTCAATCACATACCAATGCTAAGGACCAACCACCAAAGCAATTGGATATCCAAAGGCATGATCAAAATTTGGACACAAGGAAACCCCGCATCAAATTTGGGGGCAACACATTAGAACAAACTCATTACATGCCTATAGAGTATGGTATACATGGACAAAATAGATATTTCATTCCTCATCATGACTCTATACCAAGTGGTCCTTATACACAACATCATTATAGAGCACCTCCATATGAACATGTGTATGATCAATACCATCCATATATGAAACATGCTCCTCCTCCACCTGGTGGTTTAGGCATGGGGTATGGTCCAAGAAGTCGGTCTCCACCTAAGAACAATTTGGAACAACAAATTAAGGACTTACAAAAGAAAATGGAGGAGATAAATACACCAAAGCCAACTTACACAATGAGAGACATATGTCCCTATCCATTTGATAAAAGCATTCCAATGCCTCCATTTCCTACACACTTTGTGACACCTAAGTTTGATAAGTACATGGGAAAAGGGTATCCTAAGGCACATATAAGACAATTTTTCATAGCTTTCATTGAGGTAGCAACAGAAGAGACATATTTGATGAGATTATTCCCACAAAGCTTAGGTGATCAAGCTATGGAATGGTTCTCCCAACTCCCACCTGGAATTAAGTCATGGGGTGACTTAGCAGAGGCATTTACTCAAAATTTCTCATACAACATAGAGATAGACATATCAGTCATTACTTTGTGCAACACCAAGAAAAAGGAGGGAGAGTCTTTTTCATCATTTTTACAAAGATGGAGGAATCTAGCTAGTAGATGCTCTTATGAAATTCCACAAAAACAAATGGTAGAGATGTTCACCCAAAATGTCAACAAAGACATTGGTTATGACCTAAAAAAATCTTGTTTGAAAAAGGCATAGCAACAAAGAAGGTCCTAATTGAGCAAGGCATCATCAAAATATTCAAAGAAAACAAGAAGGACTTTAAAAGAAAAGACAAGCCAAGATTTTGGAACAAAAACAAGAACACAATTAATGATGGTGTTGTTGATGCCAATATAGTGCGACCCAAAATCATTTTTTTTGGATCATGCTCTACAAACAATCAAGTGAATACTCAAACAACTTCAAAGTCATGAAGGAAGTACACCCCATTGGGAGAACCACTAGAGTCAGTTTTCAAAAAGCTAGTGGCAAACAAATTAATAGCAATTCTAGATATGCCTCCATATGAACCAAAGGTCAAACCAAATTGGTGGAATAATGATGAATATTATGAATATCATAAGAGTAAGGGTCATAAAATAGGAAATTGACATTGGCTGAAGAACATTATACAATATCTTATTGATAGAGGTGACATTGAGATCGAAGGACACTCATCCAATCAAGAACATGAAATGTTTGAACAACCATTCCCAAAACATGACAAGGAAAAAACTAAAGCCACAGATGAGCAGACCAACTATACTAGAGTATCCTATAACTATGATTCAACTATAAATCACATTTTGATGGATAATTATGTCTCTACCATTATCATAAAGGACAAAACACCTGAGAATTCTACTCAAAGACCCAAGATTGTCCTAAAAGGCATTGGATCTTCTTCTGAACCTACCTCTGAATGTAATGTTACAACTCATTGAGGTAAATTCACCTTGCAAGGTGCTCCAACTAAAAACACCTCTTCCTCATCAACCAAACTTGAGTATGACCTTGAAGAATAGTTAGGGAGGATGCCCACACTTATCTCCATTCTTGAGCTTTTAAGCATATCCCCTACACATAAAGCTATTCTTGAAAAAACTTTGAGAGACACTTTTGTACCCACTAATATGAATGTGGACTAGTTTCAAGCCATGGTGGGGTACCTTTCCGTTCCATAATTCCTTACATTCACAAAAGCTAATGATGCCTCTATAATCCAACCACATAATGCACCTTTACACATTGAAGCCTTCCTACACAAACATCGAATAAGCTGAGTCTTTATAGATGGAGGAGCTAGTCTCAATATATGTACATTGAATACTCTTAAGCAATTGGGATATTCTGACAAAGCTGTGAATGCTACAAACAAAATTACCATCAAGGCATATGATGATGAAGAGCGTTCATCCAAAGGCATAGTCACCTTACCTCTTAGAGTTGGGCCAGTTACAAAGGATGTGGTTTATCAAGTCCTAGACCTAGATCTCACATACAACATACTCTTGGGATGCCCACAAATTCATGAGATAAGCGCAGTCCCATCTACATGTCATCGATGTATCAAGTTTCCACACAATGGAGTTGAAGTGACCGTCAAATCTGATCCAAATCCATTCATATATTGCAACAATCTGGGACCTAGATCAGAAATAACAATTCTAGTTAATAGAGAAGCTATTCCTTCATCAGCCTATATGGATCCAGAATCATTAAAAGCTTCTACATCCAAACAAATAGAGCTAAAAGAAAAATTCAAGATTAAAGACATGGGATGTGGTGAGTATATATTTCATGTTGATCAACTCCCACTATCTCCTAAGGTTTTCCATTGACATGAACAATCTATAAACAATTTGCAAGGAATTGGGTGTGAACCACCTAGTGTTGTGGCTACTAAGTCCAAATACAAATCTCCTCTAGTGGTGCAAGTGTCTCTTGATATCAATAGTCCTAAGAGTGGTTCCAACAAAGAATCTATTGAGTGTATTGCTAGCCCTCTTGAGAACTCACATAGCCTTACCATTTCATCCATTCATTCCATTTCCACTCCACTCCTAGACTTGGATCAACAAGAATCATAAAAGCCCTTACTCATTGGGGATAAAAAATTAAGCTTTGAAAAAAAAAATCTAAAAGTCAAAAATAAAGAAAAGGCCTTTAGTCCAAATCAAAATCAAAAGCTATTGGACTTTGAAAAAATCAAAGTCAAGGATAAAAATCCTATGAAGAAAAAAGAGCAACAGATGATCTCACCTAATATCAAAATAATTGGGGGCAAAATTTCTACAATTGCAAGTCAAAAAGAATACTTGTTGATCCTAAGTCTCCATCATACTATCCTACTTTCACTCCTTTTCACAATCATAAGCCTTCATTCCTCATCCACTTGTTCCACACATCCTTTTCCTTCTGGTGATACATCATGGACCTTTAATGGAGCTTCCTCGAAGGACTTTGTTATCAGGGATGCCCAAACTTCTTTAGGTGACATGCATATGGGCAAACGTAGTTCACACACTAGTAATTCTATCTCAGTTCCTTTATCAAGGAAGACAGTCACTCAAGCTACACATCATTCAATCAAGGAACAATGCAACTACAATCACAAGGTGAAGCCTCACAAATTTGAGATAGGTGACTTAGTTCTCAAAGAAAATCTTAAAAATCAACAAGACATATAGAAGAAGGACAAGTTCGAAGCAAATTGGCTTGGTCCTTACATCATCACAACAACTAATGGATTTGGTGCATATTAGCTTTCAACTCCAGATGGAGAACCTTTGGAGGATCCTATCAACAGCATGCACCTTCGTAAGTTTTACACATAGCTCTTTAGAGTATCCTAAATTCAAAATACAAAAAAATCAAAAAAATTCAAAAAAGATAAAAAAATCATAAAAATAAAAAATCGTTACTTGGTGAAAACCTAGCAAATAGCTGCCTTGTGACACACAAAAAAAAAAAGTAAAGAAAAACATTCATCCAATGGTGAAAACCACTTCAATGGAGCCCTGGGCAAGTGCCATGGTGAAAACTGGGTCACCGGCTCCATGTGTAGAAACATTGCTCATCCCTCCTTCAGGATTCAATCTCATCCTTTCACTTTGTACACACTCACAACCTCTCCATTCATAATAAACTTACCCATTCCCATCATGGCTTGTTATTGATCTACCCAAGATTGGTTAGTCATTCATAATAAATATTCCTTTTCACCCCTTTCCATCCATAATAAATCAACTCCTATCTGTGGCTAAGGTAAATCCTATGTCTAGTGATGGGTGTGGAACTAAGAGAATCACATGTTTCGAGGAGTACAATTTCTTCCATCTTTCTTCAGTCTATCCACACACAATCTATAATAAAGAAGCATTTGCATCACCAATCCGCAATAAAGTTTCATCTTCTTTGCAATAAAGTATCAGTTTTATGGATTTGGTTAGTTCAGATGAGACACAACGGCAACAATGGGCTTCAACAAATCAAATCTTCAAATAGACTCAAACAACATTATGGTTCAGTGTTATCTATCCTTTTGTGAAAGTAAATATTGTGACCACAATCAAATAGACTTATACAAGTGACAAGAGACACTAAACTTGAGGACTACAGTGGATGTTGGTGTCGAGTCTTGGTTTTCTTTTGGTTTTATCTTTTTGGTGGCATGTCTTTTAGCTTTTCTGGGATGTCTATGACTATAGATTTTGTCTCTAGGATGTCTTTGACTAGAAAGGCAAGGATGGGGTATTGTCACCTATTTTTTTCTTCGTTGTCTACAGATTATCTCTTAGTAATTCTATGACTTGTTCAAGGATATGAGGACATTGTGAGTCTAGTATGAACTGGGGCATTCTTTGTTTGCAACTGTCTTATCTCTATCCAAATGGGTACAATGAATTTCTGGATTGAACCTATGTTTGGATTGTCATAACCTATTTTTCTATAATAAAGCTCAATGACGACAATGCACAAGAAGCTCTTTCACTTCCATATATTCTATCTTTCATCCCCCTTTCTTGATTGAGCTCCATTGTCATTCACGAGTCCGTGTAGCCTGCTATCACATGACTGAGTATAATGACATGCCAAAAACATTTGCATTTCATGTAGTTGCACCTGTATTACCAAATATCTCATTTCATACATACATACATACATATAGATATCACAATTGCATCACATCCTGCACACAACACATATTAGCACATTTTACATTCTCATCATGTCAATAGTTATGTACATCATCATATTCATCTACATTTCATAATTCACATTGGCATAACATATTAAAAACATAAAAGAACAAAAATATTGGATTTCATCATGTACATATTTGCATCCATATCATAAAATCATCATCATAAATCACAGTGAAGCAACATCACATAGATACACATGCATATAGCTGCTGCAAAGATGAATCATCTCATATATATATATATATATATATATATATATATATATATATATATATATATATATATATCAAAATCATAAGTGTCATGATACAACGATGTCAAAAATCATATGGCTACAATCACCCAAAGGTGTCATCATATAAAATGGTACAAAACTAATACATAGGGAGCCCTCTAAGGCTATGATGAACTCCCTCCCTTGGATCTAGCTGGCCTCAATGGAGTTTGAGCCCTGGAAGGAACCACCCCAGGATCATCTCTCCTGCCCCCTCTATCTGGTGGTGGTGGAGAACCCATGACCCCACCACTAGACGCATGTCTCATGTCTCTCCCTCCAGTGGTCGTCACAGTTCACAATGGTCTCCAAAAGCTCCTAGCCTGCTGATCTAGTGGTACCACTCCATAGTATAGGTCTCTCCAGTAGGCTATCTCCTCCCCTACCCACAGAACATAGGCATATCTGGCCCCTATGTCCTTTGTTGCCTGCCTCCCTACCCTCAGTGTTGTCTCAGCCTCTGTATAATGCTGAATAGACCAATCCCTATCCCGCTCAGTATCCCTCAGTTGTCTCCTTAGCCTAGCTATATCCCTCTCCAAAGTCCTCCCCCATCCCACAACCAACCCTCATGTCACCCTATCTGAACAGAGAAAACCCATTGATCACTCCTACTAGCATCACTGGTAGTGCTAATCCTGTCTGTGTCATGGTGTCCCAAGCTACATGTCCAACCCTCATCTCTATTCCTAGATCCTGAAACACTCATCTCAGTGCATCCCTGTCTCTATCTCGATCATACAGAACTAACTCCCCATTGATTGGTATCCTCAGTATCCTATATACATCCTCTAAGGTGACTATCATCTCACCCATCGACAAATGAAAAGTACATGTCTTTAAGTGCCATCTCTCAACTAAAGCAATTAGCAATCCCATGTTCACCCGAAACTCAGGCACATACAGAATATGTCACAAGCCCATAGCCTGAACTGCTGCTCTATCCTCGAGTGTCAGCTCTGGTCATAAACTCTGAGTCAACAGGAATCTCTCTCGTGACTCCAGCATAGGTAGGTCCTCTTGCAATCAAGCAAATCAACTATGTCAATCATAGTGGCATTCCCTGTTCATCACAAAGTGCTACTTTTTATCCTAGTGCTTATATCTATAATATGGAACTTTATCCTAGTGGCACTCCCTGTTCATCACAAAGTGTTTCTTTTTATCCTAGTGGCACTCCCTATTCATCACAAAGTGTTTCTTTTCATCCTAGTAGTACTCCATGTTCATCACAAAGTGCTGCTCTTTTTAGTACTCCCTATTCATCACAAAGTGTTGCTCTTTTTAGTACTCCCTATTCATCACAAAGTATTATATTTTGGCATTCCCTGTTCATCACAAAGTGCCTTGATCTATCCTATCCTAGGGCCTCTACTTGAGTGTACCCTATTGAGTAGTTTCTTAATTGGCAATGTATGTTCTATCATAGAATTGTCAATCCTATCCCTATCTTCTATTCTAGTCTTCCCTAGAGGACTTGCTCGAGTGTATCCTCTCAGCAGCTTATCCAATCGACAGCGTATGTTTATCATAGAACTATCAATTTGGCTTTGAAGACATAAACGCACTTACAGACTACATAAACATGCCCATACTGCATAGACGCACCTGCACAACACAAATGTGCTCGCATCTGACACAGACATTGTTGCATTCATAGATGCACCTAGCCTACCCAGATGCGCCTGACACCAACATAGACGCACCTTAGCATTTTTTTCTCCCACTTGACATACCTAAAGTTCATTTATTACCTATTTGACATGCATTTATGATGATATTTAATGCAACAAAAGTACAAGGAGGTTTTGTAGTACTCATCGGCTCTCCTGCATCTGTTGGCCTCTGAAATCAGTGAATGCGATCGAATCTATGCACCAAAGCCATCACTGCTGACTGCTGACTACTCTCTGCTTTCTCTGCACTCTGATCTCTTAAATGTGTGGATGATGATGAGGATGTTTTCTCCTCATGGTCTATCTTATAGACTGCCCTAGCCCTAGCCCTATCCCTCGTCTGCCATGTCATTCTTCATTATCCTGTGACTCTGTCACTCTATCCTATCTCATCAGTCCATTCTACCCTTTCTTTCTTATTGAGAGATTATCTATGATCTTTTCAGACATTTTTGTCCAATCTCTCGAGGGGCATATCATTCCCATCTTGGGGCAACTTCGTATTAGTTCATATTATCTTCTTTGAAACAACGCGACAAGTTGCATTGTCTCAAAGAGGGGAAAAATGTAGACACCTAAAATTGTCTTGTCTAATTAAATAAATATCTTTTTTTATTTAATTATTTAAGCCTGATTCTTCTATTAATTAAATAAATCTTTATTTATTTAATTAATTCATTTATCCTCTTCTAGCCTTATTTCTCATTTAAATAAATACCTTTATTTATTTAAATTATCCTTTTTCCTAAATTAAATAAATATCTTATTTATTTAATTATCCCACTTCCTCAATTAATTAAATGAATCTTTATTTATTTAATTAATTCATTAGCCTTTTCTACCCATGACACATGTCATTCATCTCTTAATTCCTACACTACCTACCCTCTCATTATTTTCTTATTTCCTTTACCTACCCTCTAATCCTAGCCAACCATTTATCTTTTACACCTCTTAATCTTATCCCTCCATTTCTTACAGTGTCTTCTATATAAGGAGATGCTTCCTTCATTATCAACCCTAATTAGCTAATCATTCTAATCATTCTATTCAACCCAACTACTCTACGCTTTTGAACTTTCATATGCGATCAAGCCTACTAGCAACCACATTTTCGTTCTTTGTTGAGCTCTTGTGCATATATAAAATCTGAGAGCAAATATATAAAGCAAGATCAATGGAGATAGGAAAAATGGAGATCCAAACCTATTGGACATGTGATGGTATAATCTTTGTGATTTCATTTGATTTTCATTGTCTTACGTAATATTCATATGTTATGGTGGATCTTTGTTGTTGTTAGGCTAGGGTTTTGTGGTTGAATCTATTTAGTCTTTCAATGTTGTTGTTTCCACTTTCACCATAAACAGTAACTGATTAAAGAACATAAAAAAAAAATGTATGATAACAAAAATAGGAAAGTGAATGGAGGAATGTTGAAGTTAAAAGTACTCTTCCCGTAGTGCTCGCGCTAATTGGGAGACCTGTGTTGGCCTTGTGTGTCATTGATGTCAACTGCTATGGGATGATTACCGGTAGAAGAGATGTATGTGCAACATTGTTATGAAGGAGTATAGGATCTGATATCTTGGATATCACCTTGTGTTGTTGAACACTGGTAAAGGAAAGGAAGATGACCTCAGAGGCCATCAGTACACAAGCTAGTGCCTAACTTGTGTGAAGAGATGGAGAAGTGTTGTGAGCAGTTACTTGTGATGAAGAGGCAGAATGTTATCTAAATCACTTCAACACTGGAAGAGAAGAATGAACCAGTATGTTGTGGGTTTGCTGAATAGTAGGAATCCCACTAGAAGAAGTTGCACTCATCTTGAGAAGAGTCAGAGGAAGTCTAAAGTGTTTTGTCACTATGACAAACTGGTAGAGGAAGGAACATCCTTGATCAGGAAGAAAGGATGCATAGATGTAAGTATAGGAATCTGATCTCTCAGAAAGAAGATAGGAGTCATGTGTAGGTTAATGACATGATGTCATCAAGAGTTTTAATCGGTATATGAGTCCATTGATTATATAAGAAAAGTGCAGTTGTAGAAGACCTCCCCATTGTGGAAATGAGCATACTTAGGACTTACTAGTCTAGAGACCAATTTGAGAGCTCCATCGACAATTCAAGATGAGAGCAGATATGACAAGGTAACCAGTAGAATGGTTGAAATCGAAAGGGTTATCAAACTGACCGAAGTGAGGAACCAGTAGGGTGGTTGGTCGGTGATCCTACTTAGACCAACTTGAAGTGCCAAGCTGGCAGATAGTCAACATTGAAAACTTGTGATTAGATAAAGATGGAATGGACAAAGATGGGGTTGTTGCAAGGGTTGGTCAGCTTTAATAAAAAGTCACTCAAATCATGGGACCTATTGTAGAAGGATTGTAGGGGTTTGAGGCTCGAGGTCTAGAAGAAAACTATGAGCCAGCTAAGAGATATTGAAAAGATCGAGGCAATGAAGGAAACAATCCAACAGATCTTTTCTGACTAACCGAATGATTTGTAGTGAAGGTAAAAAGAAAATCAACAGGATTGAAGGGCGTGATCAAGGAGATGCAACTATGGCAGAGATATGCTCTCAGATGTCAGAAAGATAAGATCATGCAAGATCTAATTGGATTTGGTTTGCCTCAAGGATGGTGAAGAAACCCTAACCTCCTGAGTTTTGAATTGATGTTTGGTGGGAAATCTGGGCTATAAGTAAAGTGGCCTAAGAGATTGTTTATTTTTGTTGAATAGAGAGAATATTGTGTTATTGTGAAGTTGTAGACTTCTGCAAGTAAAGACAAGATCAGTCGAGTGATCAACAAGCAAGAGAGGGAGATTGAACTTTGTTGAAGCTTTCAACTAGTTGGAGAGAAGAACTAGTAGTGACTACACCGGTATAGTGTGAAATTGGTGATGTGCCAAGAGTGAGGTGCAAATCCAGTAGAGTAGCAACAGGTGCAGAGCGGGAAGAAGAGTGAGTCAGTAGAAGAGAGAAGCACTTCACTGACAGAGTAAGATATTTGATAAGGTTTCAAGATTCACTTGTAACATGATAATAACTTATGTATTTGAAGTTTGCATTGTGAACACCAAGTTGTAGCTCAGTGCAGGGGTTGGTGCTCCTTTGGGTTGTAGCCCATAAATCTATCAGGGATTGTAGATCCTTGGGTTGGTGCCTTAAACTATGTAACTATCTTTTACTGTGAGTTTAGATTGGAGCAGTAGACTCCAACAAAATTGCTCACCAGGGTTTTTCCCACATAAGGTTTTCCTCATATATTCTAGCGTTATGTGATGTCTCCTTGTGTGTGTGTGTATTTGAGTTAGTTTTAGTACTAATCAGTAAGTCTGACTTGTGTTTGATTTACAAACTAGTGTCACCCACAAAGGAAAGCCAAATGGAAAATTTTTGAGAGCCACTGATTCACCCCCTCCCCCTCTCAGTGGTGCATTGTGTCTAACAATATGTATCAGAGCATAGGTTCCCAGTTAGAAGAGTGTTCTACAACTTGGGTATATTTAGGCCTAAGGACACAATGGTTTGTTTAGTATATATCTCTGCTCCAGTATTTGATGGTTCAAATTTTTCTGTTTGGAGTTGCAGAATTGAAGTTTTCTTATCCTCTTTAGGGTTTGATGTATGGATGTTAGTTGTTGATGGTCTCCCTAGAAAGATCAGTTTTCCTACTAGAGATGTAGAAGAAAGAAGAAACCATTGCAATGAAGAAGCCATGCAGGCTATTTTCAGTGCACTCACCGGTGATGTCTCTTCACAATTGGACAGGTGTAAGACAACAAAGAGCTTATGGGAAAGATCAAAGAAGCTCTATGGAAATGAAACCTCAACAGTAGATCTTGCATTTGAAGGAGATATGAGAGATACATCTCATATTTATCTGGATGAGGAAGATGGTTCTTCCAGCAACTACCATTGTGAAGAAGATGGGCTCAACTTCTTGTGGCCCAAGAATTTGAAAGTGTCTAGGCAAACACCTCTCCTCAACAAGATAAGTTGAGCAATGATGATGATGAAGAGGAAGACATGGCAGAAAGATCTAGCCATCAAGATCCTTGAAGGAGAGATTGTAAATACATTTGAAGAACTCAATAGAGTTAAAAGAGAATACAAGCTATTCAAGAATACTGATATTATGGAATAGAATCGGTTAGTCAAATGCCTTGAAGAATTGGAGAAATGCATCTCAGAGCTGAAGACTCAGGTAAAAGACACCAAGGTATGTTGGTGTGAAGATCTAGCCTTTCAGGTAGAGATAAAAGAAAAAAAACTTTAGTGGCTTCTTGATGAAAACAAAGGGGAGAGCTCTCCAGTTAGAAGTGCTCCTCAAAACAAGGTTGACCTAACCACAACTGGTGTGGACTTGTAGACAAAGGAAAAGATCAATTTTGCAAGAAGGTATCTTCACACAGAGCCCAAAGGTGAGGGGAAGATGGGAGAATAAAATCTCATCAGAAGCAGGAAGATAAGGAAGCAGCAAAGAAGCCCCTCAACTAGTAGAGGGCAAAGAAATGCTACCACCATAGGGAGAAGAAAGTGTGGCAGAAGAAGAGATCAAATGGAAGAGCTACTCAGAATGAACAACCATGGGTCTTTTCTAAAAAAAGAAAATATGAGGATGTAAAACTGGCAAGATCTCCTCATGCATTGCAATGTAAACATGTGAGTCATATGCAATCATTTACTAATTACTACTTTTCATGTAGATTTTATGGCCATAAGGTAAGGGAGTGTAGAATGAGATCCACAAAGGATAAGGTAGGATCTCATAGAAAACATGCTAATAGGAAGAATGTATCCAGAAGTAGATACATGCATGTTCCTTCTCCTGGTTATGCAAAGATTGGTTGTCATATCTATAATGTATCTAGCCATAGTGAATTTGAGTGCATGAAGAGGAACCTACAGCTACATGAAGGCCGACAAAATGTCCATGCTCTACAGAAATGTAAAAATAGAGCATATGGAAGGCATAGATCTGCATGGAACCAGAGGAGATATGTCCCTACATGAGTAAGAGGTCCATCGATCCCTGTTGCTAGTCAAAGGAGCATTAACAAGAGGAGATGGTCAAACCGATACATTAGAATATTCCCCAAACATGAAGTTGGGATAGATGTTGTGTGCTACTATAGCACCACTTCTAGATGTAATGCAAAATCAGGAAGTGGGAGGACCCATCCGTAGAAGAAGAAAAGACCTACTCTCCTGTCTAAAAATGGGAAGGAGAATGAGATCAAGAAGTAATGGAGGAATAAGACCATGGATTGGCACTGTGCATTCAAGGCACAGGTGATATCTCCTAAAGCCTAAAGGAGATGCAAGATCTTAGGGGGAGTAAGTTATCAAATTTATCATTCAACTCCTTGATAATGAAGGCAATAGGAAGATCATGTTGTTGCCAAGATAAAGGAAGAAGATGACAAGTGTGTGTAGGTGTCTCCTTGACTACACACCTACAGATCAGTGATGGATCACCACTGCATGATTCAATGATAAAGGTTAACAATTGGTATCTAGTGTTAACCGATATGTATAGGATGGTACCAGCTTGTATGCAAAATAGGTTATGTAAGACAATGAAGTTGAAAATCATTGTAATGACCCTAGTAATAGGGAATGTTGAGTTTATGTCTCAGGTGGTATTGGAAAAGACCTGAATGACATATGTTGGCCCCATGATTGTTCATGCAGGCATGCATGCTTTTGAGCTAACTTGTTTGATTTCTAACATGATGATAATGTTGTCTGGCATTGTGTAGATCCAGGATCATGTCTTAAGCTGTGATGGATATAATGGAGTTGAAGGATCATCAAATGATCAATCATGCACAGCTCAACTGGTATATGGTGAAGATTGAAGTTCTTGTATTGTACCCGACAGGAGATGAGGACCTGAGATGTATAACTCAGGGGTATACTAAGTGCTCATCATGAAAATTCTCATAATGAAAAGTTGGCTTGCTTGCTTGAACTAGTAAGAATGCTGACTATCCAAGCTGAAGGAGATGGAATTTGCAAAGGTGATGTAGTTTGATCAGTAGGAGAACAATATTCAATGACATATAACCAATTGGTATCAGTCTTTCTTGACTTTGGAACTACATACTCAATTGGTGTCAGTTGATGGTTGAGTTCCCCATCTCAAGTACTGTGACTTGAGAAGATGTAACAGTTGGTGACTAGATAACAAGTGGTATCTAAGGAAGTGTTACATCCAATGAGGATAAAGGGGGAGAAAGTATTATGTTAGTTATCGGTGGATACAAAGAGAAATAATATGTTGCCAGTGCCCTTTGTCATTGTGTCAAATGGGGAGAAGAATTTTGTAGTATATCAGATACTACAAGTGTTGACATCAATGCCATCAATCGGTATGGGATGATTACCAATAGAAGAGATGTATATGCAACACTATTATGAAGGAGTATAGGATGTGATATCTTGGATATCACCTTGTGTTGTTGAAGACCGGTAAAGGAAAGGAAGATGACCTCAGAGGCCATCAATACACAAGCTAGTGCCTGACTTGTGTGAAGAGATGGAGAAGTGTTGTGAGCGGTTACTTGTGATGAAGAGGCAGAATGTTATCTGAATCACTTCAAATTTTGTATTATGTCAGATACTACAAGTGTTGACATCAATGCCAAAGGGGGATATTGTTGGCATTGTGTTGTCATTGATGTTAACCGCTATGGGATGATTACCGGTACAAGAGATGTATGTGCAACATTGTTATGAAGGAGTACAGGATCTGATATCTTGGTTATCACCTTGTGTTGCTAAACACTGGTAAGGGAAAGGAAGATGACCTCAGAGACCATTAGTAAACAAGCTAGTTCCTAACTTGTGTAAAGAGATGGAGAAGTAATGTGAGTGGTTACTTGTGATGAAGAGGTGAAATGTTATCTAAAGCACTTCAACATTGGAAGAGAAGAATGAACCGGTATGTTGTGAGGTAGCCAAATAGTAGGAATCCCACCAGAAGAAGTTGCAGTCATCTTGAGAAGAGTCAGAGGAAGTCTAAAGTGTTTTGTCACTCTAACAAATTGGCAAAGGAAGGAACATCCTTGATCAGGAAGAAAGGATGCATAGATGTAAGTATAGGAATCTGATCTCTCAGAAAGAAGATAGGAGTCATGTGAAGGTTAATGACATGATGTCATCAAGAGTTTTAAAAGGTATATGACTCCATCAGTTATATAAGCAAAGTGCAGTTGTAGAAGACCTCCCCATTATGGAAATGAGCATAATTAGGACTTACTAGTCTAGAGACCGGTTTGAGAGTTCCATCGAGAGTTCAACATGAGAGTAGATATGACAAGGTAACCGATAGAATGGTTGAAACTGGAAGGGTTAGCAAACCGGCCGAAGTGAGGAACCAATAGGGTGGTTGTTTGGTGATCCTACTTGGACCAACTTGAAGTGCCAAGCTGGCAGATAGTTAACATGGAAAACCCATGATTGGATAATGATAGAATGTACAACGATGGGGTTATTGTAGGGGTTGGTTGGCTTTAATAAAAAGTCACTCAAATCATGGGACGTGTTGTAGAAGGATTGCAGGGGTTTGAGGCTTGAGGTCTGGAAGACAACTATGAATCAGCTAAGAGATATTGAGAAGATCAAGGTGATGAAGGAAACAACCCAACAGATCTTTTGTGACTAACTGAAGGATTTACAGTGAAGGTAAAAAGAAAATCACCAGGATTGAAGGGCATGATCAAGGAGATGCGACTATGGTGGAGATATGCTCTCAGATGTTAGAAATATCAGATCATGCAAGATATGATTGGATTTGGTTTGCCTCAAGGATGGTGAAGAAACCCTAACTGTTTGAGTTTTGAATTGGCCTTTGGCAGGAAATCCAAGCTATAAGTAAAATGGCCTAAGAGATTGTTTGTTGTTGTTGAATCGAGAGAGTATTGTGTTATTATGAAGGTGTAGAATTCCACAAGTAAAGACAAGATCAACTGAATGATCAACAAGCAAGAGAGGGAGAGTGAACTTGGTTGAAGCTTTCAACCAGTTGGAGAGAAGAACCGGTAGTGACTACACCAGCAAAGTGTGAAATTAGTGATGTGCACAGAGTGAGGTGCAAATCTAGTAGAGTAGTCGTAGGTGCAGAGCAGGAAGAAGAGTGAGTCGATAGAAGAGAGAAACACTTCATTGATAGAGTAAGACATTTGATAAGGTTTCAATATTAACTTGTAACATGATAATAACTTATGTATTTTAAGTTTCCATTGCAAACGTTGAGTTATAGCTCGGTGTAGCAGTTGGTACACCTTTGGGTTGTAGCTCCTTGGGTTGGTGCCCTAAACTGTGTAACTTTGTTTTACTGTGAGGTTAGATTGGAGCAATAGACTCCAGCAACATTGCTCACCAAGGTTTTTCCCACATAAGGTTTTCCTTGTATATTCTGGTGTTATGTGATGTCTCCTTGTGTTTGTGTGTATTTGAGGTAGTTTCAATACTAACCAGTAAGTCTGACTTGTGTTTGATTTACAAACTGGTGTCACCCACAAAGATAAGCCAAAAGGAAAAGTTTTGAGAACCACTAATTCATCCCATCCCCCTCTCAGTGGTGCATTGTGTCTAACAATTGGTATCAGAGCATAGGTTCCCAGTTAGAAGAGTGTTCTCCAACTTGGGTAGATTTTGGCCTAAGGACACAATCATTTGTTTAGTATCTATCTCTGCTCTAGTATTTGATGGTTTAAATTTTTCTATTTGGAGTTGTAGAATTGAATTTTTCTTATCCTCTTTAGGGTTCAATGTATGGATGTTAGTTGTTGATGGTCTCCCTAGAAAGATCAGTTTTCCTACTAGATGTGTAGAAGAAAAAAGAAACCAGTGCAATAAAGAAGCCATGCAGGCTATTTTAATGCAGTCACCGATGATGTCTCTTCACAGGTGGACAGGTGAGACAACAAAGAGCTTATGGGAAACATTGAAGAAGCTCTATGGAAATGAACCCTCAACAGTAGATCTTGCATTTGAAGGAGATATGAGAGATACATCTCTTATTTATCTGGATGAGGAAGATGGTGCTCAACTTCTTGTGGCCCAAGAATTTGAAAGTGTCTAGGCAACCACCTCTCCTCAACAGGATAAGTTGAGCAACGATGATGATGAAGAGGAAGACATGGCAGAAAGATCTAGCCATCAAGATCCTTCTGATGATGAGGAAGAAGAAGAAGTTGACCTTGAAGTAGATCTTGTAAATACATTTGAAGAACTCAATAGATTTAAAAGAGAATACAAGCTATTCAAGAATACTCCTATTGTGGAATAGAATTGGTTAGTCAAATGCCTTGAAGAATCAGAGAAATGCATCTCAGAGCTGAAGACTCAGGCAAAAGACACCAAGGTATGCCGGTGTGAAGATCTAGCCTTTCAGCTACAGATAAAAGACAAAAAACTTCAGTGACTGCTTGACAAAAACAAAGGGGAGATCTCTCCAGTTAGAAGATCTCCTCTAAGGAAGGTTTATGTGACCACAATTGGTGTGGACTTGCAGACAAAAAAAAAGATAAATGCTACAAGAAGGTATCTTCACACAGAGCCCAAAGGTGAGGGGAAGATGGGAGAATAAAATCTCATCGGAAGCAGGAAGATGAGGAACTAGCAAAGAAGACCCTCAACTGGCAGAGGGCAAAGAAATACTACCACCCATAGGGAGAAGCAAGTGAGGGACAAGAAGAAGAGATCAGATGGAAGAGCTTCTCAGAATGAACAACCATGGGTTTGTTCTCAAAAAGGAAAATATGGGGATGCAAAACTGGCAAGATCTCCTCATGCATTGCAATGTAAACATGTGAGTCATATGCAATCATTTACCAGTTATTGATTTTCTTGTAAATTTTATGGCCATAAGGTAAGGGAGTGTAGAATGAGATCCACAAAGGACAAGGTAGGATATCATAGAAAACATGTTGATAGGAAGAATGTATCTAGAAGTAGATACATGCATGTTCCTTCTCCCAGTTATGCAAAGATTGGTTGTCATAAATAATGGATCTACCCACAGTGAATTTGAGTGCACGAAGAGGAACCTGTAGCTACATGAAGGCCAACAAAATGGCCATGCTCTACAGAAATGTGAAAAGAGAGCATATGGAAGGCACAGATCTGCATGGAACCAGAGGAGATATGTTCCTACAGGAGTAAGAGGTCCATCGGTCACTATTGCTAGTCAAAGCAACATTAATAGGAGGAGATGGTCAAACCGACACATTAGAAGCTTCCTCAAATATGAAGTTGGGATAGATGTTGTGTGCTACTATAGAACCACTTATGGATGTAATGAAAAATCAGGAAGTGGGAGGACCCATCAGCAAAAGAAGAAAAGATCTACTGATCTCTAGTCTAAAAATGGGAAGGAGAATGAGATAAAAAAGAAATGGAGGAAGAAGACCGTGGATTAGCACTGTGCATTCAAGGCACAGGTGATATCTCCTAAAGCCTAAAGGATATGTAGGATCTTAGGGGGAGTAACTCATCCAATTTATCATTCACCCCCTCGGTAATGAAGGCAATAGGAAGATCATGTTCTTGCCGACATAAAGGAACAAGATGACAAGTGTGTGTAGGTGTCTCCTTGACTATACACCTATAGATCAATGATGGATAAAAATTGCATGATTCAATGATTAAAGGTTAGCAATTGGTATCAATTGTTAACCAGTATGTACACGATGGTATGGGATTGTATGAAAAATAGGTTATGTAAGACAATGAAGTTGAAAATCATTGCAATAACCCTAGTAGTAGGGAATGTTGAGTTTATGTCTCAGGTGGTATTGGAAAAGACCTGAATGACATATGTTGGCCCCATGATTGTTCATGTAGGCATGCATGCTTTTGGGCTAACTTATTTGATTTCTGATATGATGATAACATTGTCTGGCATTGGGTAGATCCATGATCATGTCTTAAGCTGTGATGAATATAAAGGAGTTGAAGGATCATCAGATGATCACACATGCATAGCTCAACCAGTATATGGTGAAGAATGAAGTTCTGGTATTGTACCTGATGGAAGATGAGGACCTGAGATGTATAACTCAAGGGTAGTTCAAGTGCTCATCATGAAAACTCTCATGATGAAGAGCTAGCTTGCTTGAATTGGTAAGAATGTTGACTATCCAAGCTGAAGGAGATGGAAGTTGCAAAGGCATTGTAGTTTGATCGGCAAGATAGCAATATTCACTGACATATCAACAATTAGTATCAGTCTTTCTTGACTTCAGACCTACATACTCAATTTGTGTCAATTGATGGTTGAGTTCCCCAGCTCAAGTACTATGACAAGAAGATGTAACAGCTGGTGACTAGATAACAAGTGGTATCTAAGGAAGTGTTACATCCAATGAAGATAAAGGGGGAGAAAGTATTCTATCAGTGACCGGTGGATACAAAGAGAAATAATATCCTGACAGTGCCCTTTGTCATTGTGTCAAATGGGGAAAAGAATTTTGTAGTATGTCACACACTACAAGTGTTGACATCAATGCCAAAGGGGGAGATTGTTGGCATTGTGTTGTCATTGATGTCAATCGGTATGGGATGATTATAGATAGAAGAGATGTATGTGCAACACTATTATGAAGGAGTACAGGATGTGATATCTTGGATATCACCTTGTTTTATTGAAGACCGGTAAAGGAAAGGAAGATGACCTCAGAGGCCATCAGTACACAAGCTAGTGCCTGACTTGTGTGAAGAGATGGAGAAGTGTTGTGAGTGGTTACTTGTGATGAAGAGACATAATGTTATTTGAATCACTTCAAAATTTGTAGTATGTCAGATACTACAATTGTTGACATCAATGCCAAAGGGGGAGATTGTTGGCATTGTGTTGTCATTGATGTCAACCACTATGGGATGATTACCGGTAGAAGAGATGTATGTGCAACATTGTTATGAAGGAGTATAGGATCTGATATCTTGGATATCACCTTGTGTTGTTGAACACTGGTAAAGGAAAGGAAGATGACCTCAAAGGACATCAGTACACAAGCTAGTGCCTAATTTGTATGAAGAGATGGAGAAGTGTTGTGAGTGGTTACTTGTGATGAAGAGGCAAAATGTTATCTAAATCACTTCAACACTGGAAGAGAAGAATGAACCGGTATGTTGTGAGGTTGCTGAATAGTAGGAATCCCACCAGAAGAAGTTGTCATCATCTTGAGAAGAGTCAGAGGAAGTCTGAAGTGTTTTATCACTTTGACAAACCAGTAGAGGAAGGAACATCCTTGATCAGGAAGAAAGGATGCATAGATGTAAGTATAGGAATCTGATCTCTCAGAAAGAAGATAGGAGTCATGTGAAGGTTAATGACATGATGTCATCAAGAGTTTTAACCGGTATATGAGTCCATCGGTTATATAAGCAAAGTGCACTTGTAGAAGATCTCCCCATTATGGAAATGAGCATACTTAGGACTTACCAGTCTGGAGACCAGTTTGAGAGTTTCATCGATAGTTCAAGATGAGAGCAGATATGACAAGGTAACTGGTAGAATGGTTGAAACTGGAAGGGTTATAAAACCGATTGAAGTGAGGAACCGGTAGGGTGGTTGGTTGATGATCCTACTTGGACTGAATTGAAGTGCCAAGCTAGTAGATTGTCAATATGGAAAACCTACGATTGGATAAAGATAGAATGTACAACGATGGGGTTGTTGCAGGGGTTGGTTAGCTATAATGAAAAGTCACTCAAATCACGGGATGTGTTGCAAAAGGATTGCAGTGGTTTGAGGATCGAGGTTTGGAAGAAAACTATGATCCAACTAAGAGATATTGAGAAGATTGAGGTGATGAAGGAAACAACCCAATAAATCTTTTGTGATTAAGCAAAGGATTTGCGGTGAAGGTAAAAAGAAAATCACCAGGATTGAAGGGCGTGATCAAGAAGACGCAACTATGTCAGAGATATGCTCTCAGATGTCAGAAAGATCAGATCATGCAAGATCTGATTGGATTTGGTTTTCCTTAAGGATGGTGAAGAAACCCTAACCACCTAATTTTTGAATTAGTGTTTGGCAGGAAATCTGGGCTATAAGTAAAATGGCCTAAGAGATTGTTTGTTGCTGTTGAATAGAGAGAGTATTGTTCTATTGCAAAGTTGTAGACTTCTACAAGTAAGGAAAGATTATTTGAGTGCTCAATGAGCAAGAGAGGGAGAGTGAACCTAGTTGAAGCTTTCAACCGGTTGGAGAGAAGAACCGGTAGTGACTACACTAGCAGAGTGTGAAACGGGTGATGTGCAGAGAGTGAGGTGCAAATCCAATAGAGTAGTAGCAAGTGCAGAGTAGGAAGAAGAGTGAGTCGGTAGAGGAGAGAAGCACTTCTCCAATAGAGTAAGACATTTGATAAGGTTGAAAAATTCACTTGTAACATGATAATAACTTATTTATTTGAAGTTTTCATTGTGAACACTGAATTGTAGCTTGGTGCAAGGGTTGGTGCTCCTTTGGGTTGTAGCCCATAAATCTGGCAGGGGTTGTAGCTCCTTGGGTTGGTGCCCTAAACTATGTAATTATGTTTTACTATGAGGCTGGATTAGAGCAGTAGACTCTAGCAAGATTGCTCACTGAGGTTTTTCCTACATTGGGTTTTCCTCGTATATTCTAGTGTTATGTGATGTCTCCTTGTATGTGTGTGTGTGTGTTTGAGTTAGCTTCAGTACTAACTAGAGAGTCTTATTTGTGTTTGATTTACAAACTGGTGTCACCCACAAAGGAAAGCCAAAAGGAAAAGTTTTGAGAACCACTGATTCACCCCTCCCCCTCTCAGTGGTGCATTGTGTCTAATAACCTACAAAAAGGTTGGTTAGGAGAATTTGAATTTAAATCAAGCATGCTAAAGAATGTGCACACACGTTGAACCCTTATCACTCACGCTGAATGGAGACCTGCAAAAATGTGGGTTAGGAGAATTTAAATTTGAATTGGGAATGTTGAAGCATGTGCACACACATTGAATACCATGTCACCCATGTTGAACCCGTATCGCTAATGCTGAAGTGCAGTCGCTCATGCTATTCCGATACCTGCGACTAAAAACTCACAAAAACTTCAAGAAAATCGTAAAATTAGGGACATGGGTCCCACTGTGCTCACAAAAAATGAACCAAGGGAAAACTAGTGTGAGGGTATATGGTTAGTCAAAATATAAATAAGCAAAAAAAATTCAAGTAAATTCAACAAACACCATTATACCTTCATAAGCCTTCACTTGTTCCTCAGATTGAGTGTGATGAGGTTGGAATAGTGCCCTTCTCCAACCTGATTAGATTTTTTCCTTGATTAGATGTGATTGGCTCTCCAAAATGTGCACAAATAATTGAAAGGGTGATGAAATAGGTAGATTGAGGATGGAATGGATATGCAAGATAATTGGTTAAGGGATGGATGAGTGGAAATTTGACTATAGTTTGGGTGCTTGGATGATTTATTGGACTCAAAAGGGCAGCATGAACTTACTTAATTTGGAGATGGAAAATGAAGGAGTGGAGTCTCCAATTTATAGAGGAAGAGGAGAGGAAATCGAGGGCTAGGATTGATCCAATATGGAGGGTCAAGATTGCATGTGATCCCACACATGGATCAAGAGGAGTTGACAAGACAAGTGTGGAGTTCAAGAGATATATCATAAAGGCATTTCTTGTCTCTGCATTCCTCAAGGTTCATTGGGAAGGCTTCCCAATGCAACTGGGGAAGACAAAAGGAATAAAATTATTCCTTGGATGATGAGAAGGAGGAATTAAAAATTTTCTGAAAAGGGAGCATGGGGATTGGAGGAATAAAAGGGAATTAAAAATTCCTTGGGTGAAGGGATATCTCACATTCACCTAGGAAAAGAGAATTTAAGGAAGGTATTTGGATGGGGGGATGCATAGAGAGATGTGAGGAGATCATTTAAGGAAAGTGGTTGAGTGAGGGGACAATGAGTTGACTTTTTGGCTAATCATGGGGATTAGCCACTAGCAACCCATTAGAAGAGAGGTTAGAAGAGGGATTAGGTGGGATTAGAGCAAGTGGGATTTGTATGAGGATTTGACTAGGAGAGATAATGAATGGAGGCAATTAAAAATTAGAGGAATAATGATAAGTGGGATTAAGAGGGTTTCTAGAAGGATTAATTAAGCTAATGATGGATTAGGAAAGGTGATTTGTAGGAATTACCTGGGTTAATTAATTAATTAAAGGGGAGATTTAAGAAGAATTAATTTAGATTGCCTTAGGAGAGGAAAGGAAAATTGATTTATTAAATAAATGAATTATTGGATTATAGTGATAATATTAATTTAATTTAATTTAATTAATATTGGAAAGAATAAGAATTAACATAATTAAATAAATTAATCATGTGGGAGAGTTAAATTGAGTAAAATAATCAATTTAAGTGTCTACAGACCTCTCTTTCAAGAGCACAAGGTCTCCACCACTAGGCCAACTTGAGTTATTGTCTAGAATCCAAAACATTTAAGCTATCAATTCACATACAAAGGGATCCTCTAATTTTCTTTGAAAATTTAAAAAAAAATTAAGAGCTTGATGTGTGTAAATTAGAGTGTGAGGATGCTAGGTCATCTCCCACAATAAATTAAAATCAAAATATTTTAAATTATATTTGATACACCTAAAATGCTAGGGGAATAATAATTGAATATAAATATACTTTTCTAATTTGTATGAAATGATATATGTATTTACAAATGTCAAAATTTTGAAATATCTATATGTATGAGTATATGATACCATAAATATGCCCAATACCATAACATTTCTATAGAACTCTAGGAATCCTTTGTTAAAGTTATCTTGTATTAGCTAATAATTATTTATTTAATTATTACTCTATTATACTCTATCCTTAAGCTAAACTTAGGCATTTAATAATATTGTAGGTGTAGACACCTAAAAATGTCTCATTGATCATGTACTAATTATTCCTCTAATTAATTAAATAATTCTTTAATTATTTAATTAAGTTAATTAATCTTTTTCTTCTAATTTCATATTTCCTCATCATCTTACTAATTATTCTATTTCAATCCTACCATAATTTAATCATTTTAACCATTTTCTAATGTTAATTAAATATTTAATATTTAATTAACAATTTAAATAATCTTAATTATTTAAGTAAATTCTATTTTCAATTTCTATCTCTCTAATCAATTAATCATTAACCCTTTTCTAAATATTAATTAAATATTTATTATTTAATTAATTGTAATTTAATCCTTTAATTTAAATAATCTTTATTATTTAATTAAAATTCAATTTCTAAATAATTAAATAGTTTCTTTAAATTATTTAATTAACTAATTAATTCTTCTAATTCTTCATTTCCAAATCCCCAAATTCTAATTTCATTCTAATTCAAATTCTTCTAATTACATGTGCATGATTTCAAAAATCAAATTGAAAATCAAAGTCAAGTTCTAAATATATTCAAGTACTAAATTAATTTTAAAATAAAATCAATTATTTAAATAATTCTCATGCAAAGATTAAATTAAAAATCTAAGTTAAAGTGCAAGCACATGCTAAATTAATTAATTCAATCATTATCTCTCCAATCTCTATTTCCATCTTTTAGTTAGCTTTTTCTAAATAAAGCTTTCTTTGTCATCAATCAATTTTCCTCCAATCACCCTTTTCTTCCCTCAGTTAGCTTTTTCTCAACTAGTTAACTCAATTAATCTATTCAATCTATTCTATTTCACCTCTAAATCAGCAGTTCAACTATCAATCAACATGTGAGCTCACCTGAGTTCCACCTCTTGATCAATCTGTTCCACCTTTCAATCAATCTTCTCCAATAATCTATAAATTGAGAATTCAATCTCCATTTTCAACAATCATGAACTTTGAATCTTTGTGTCATTTGTAGGTTGCCAACGCAATATCTGAGAGTCATCATACCATAGAGAAGAGAAGAACAATGGAAGTTATACGTAGTCATGGAATGGGGAGTTTTGATTGAATTGCTTTATAATTCCTATTTTGATTTGATTATGTTATTTCATTGTCTATTTGTTTGAATTGTTTAATTAGATAGGGATTCATGATTTCCCTTTTCTTCTAATTGATATTTTAATAAGATGAATTTTGTATACGACATTCTGGTGAACCCAACGTGAACAACAACTAATTAACCTTCTTTTTTTTTTGTGTTATTTTTGCAGATTGTATAGATTATTTCTTTTTTGTAGGTTATATAGTTTTTGAAAAAAATATCTCTTCATCATGCATTCATGGTTGCATCATCATGCAATCGCATATACAAGTCTACGCAATTGACCTTTCAGACCCACTCAATCACCCTTTCAGGATCACGCAATCGCCTTTTCAGGATCACACATTCGCTTTGATATTATTATGCATTCACTAGGAAAATTGTTGTTCTGTTATTTTTATTCTTATATCCTTTTTGTTCTCTGATTTGTTTAATTATGCATGAAATTGAGTAAATCTGGAAATAGATTATTTTTATTGCATGTTTTTGTTATAACAATTTATGGTACGTAAAGTACAATTCAAGATTTCAGGTGCTACAAGGACAAAGGAACAAAGAAGGCAGGCCAAAAGCTATCAGAGAATTCTCAAAGCAGAAAAGAAGATACAAGATTGGGAAGACCAACTAGCCATCAATAGATACAATAGCTTAGTTCTCTCATATCAAGTGAAATATGATTTGATTAACATTGAATGGATGATGAGAGATCTAGCTAGGGCCTCACAATCTGTTTTGCAGGTTTCTAATCAAATTTAGTTTCAATTTTTATTTTTTTGTGTTATCTACCTATGTGTCATGCAATTGCCTTGTTATCATCATGCAATCAACCTATTAGGATCACACAATCACCTTGTCAAGATCATGCAATCGATCTGACAGTATCACACAATCGACTATTCAGGATCACATAATCGCACAAGTATCATCATGCATTCACATCTGTTAATTTTAAGTTCTCTATTTTCTGTTGATTTGATTTTACTGCTAATCATTTGTTTGCATCCTGTGGTGAATATACAGAAATGATCATATTAGTATTAGATCAATTACACTCATTCTCTCACACTTCATCTTTTGGTGCTTAAAATTAATATTGGTTAAAATTGGCATGTATGCATAACACTTTAGTTTGGGCTTAATATAAACATTGGTTAAAATTGACATGCATGTATAACACTTCAATTTGGGCTTAAAATCAACAATGGTTAAAATTGACATGCATGCATTCACATTTCAGTTTGGTGTTTAAAATTGACATGCACATGCATATCTAACACCTAAATTTGGGCTTTTAAAATGAACGTGAATCAGGATGCTCATAGATTAACTCATATTTCATGTCTTTAAGGGAAATAACTTTTATCATGTTTGGGGTGGACCCACTACTACATTAACTAACTTTCCACCCACCTTCGAGGTCTTGGGAGAAAGGAAAGAGGTGACAATGATACTCAATTTTATTTTATTTCACATAGAGAGGGGTATCTTTGAGTAGGGACTTCATCACCCAATAGAGGTACTTCGAATTCAGATGCATTGGGGATATCATCTCTCCTAGCATACTCTTGAATGGGTTTTCCAAGCTACTATATAAACATACTGGTCAGGCGGCTAGACTGTTGAGTGAATTCGATATATGTGGGGGCCTTCCCTGCACTGATAAGCTCAACTAAAGTCTTAAGTGGATTTCTCTGAGAATCCATTGTTGGATCAGGACCCCTCAAAATTTTACAATAAGAACCAATTTAGTAGCCCAAAACCCTACATTTGGTGATTGCAGGAGTGCGGATCATACCCCATAGACACCCTTCATGTACCTTGCATTATGATACATAAATCCCTTGGTTATAAGATCTTTGGATCTTTGGGGTAAGAGAGAATGGCATACTCGAGAAGTATGTGTCATGGAGTGGAGCCAGTGTTGTCAGACTCTCTATCGGTTCATTTTGTTTTGGTATTTCGTAAGGGCCTTATTGAATGGTTTCCAATTTCCAGCCTAAGCTTGTCTTTTGTTTCTTTATATGTATCATTGTATTAAACCAGTATTGAGTCAGTCATTTGGGCTATTTCAGGCCCTATCTTGCGTATCTCTAAATTCTTTGAGATTGTTTGAAAAACTAGTTCAGTTAGCTATATTTACCTCCAAACAATTGTTCTCAGACTTGAAAAACTACGAAACTTGTCCTATACACAAAACTACTAAAAACAAAGTCCATTTTTTGAAATGTCAAAAATCAAAGGTTTATACACTTGTGACCATAGGAAGTCCTTGTATAGTCCTCATTTACATCCTTATTATCATTCTAAGTCCTTGCATAGTCCTCATTTATGTCCTTATTATCATCTTTAGTCCTTGCATAGTCCTCATTTATGTCATTATTATCATCCTTAGTCCGTGCATAGTCCTCATTTACATCCTTACTATTGTCCCTACGTCTATGCATAGTCCTCATTTATGTCCTTACTATTGTCCATACATCCTTGCATAGTCCTCATTTACATCCTCATTATCATCCTCATACAAGTCCTTGTCTAGACTTTATATACATCTATCTTAGTCCATCGTCATTTGCATAATCATCCTATAAAGTCATAGCATGTGCCTTAATGGGTCTCCCAAGTGATGATTTGCTCCCCTTCAAGCAACCTAGTCTAGTGCCAAATGGCAGTCAGCAAGAAATTATTGAAGGTCTAGCTAACTTAGCCTGGGACTCAAGGAGAAACTCACCCCAGTATATAGGAGTCGAGTACGAGATAAATATTGAGTATAAAATTACCTGTAGGATTGATAGAGAAATTATTGCAGAAGGCCTAAGAGAAGAATTTGAAAGACTTTCACTATAGAAATCCTGAAATACTCAACAAGTCTCACATCAAAAATCTCCAATAAAGAGTATAGTCTAGTCTTGCATACCTCATACCCATGTCTAGAATCTAGCATTAGTTGTTGTCTTGCATAAGGTTCTAAAACCACCCTCATATAGAAGTCTTAAATGCCCGTCACAAGGTCACAAAAGGAAAAAGGTACAATGGACCCAGACAATGACTTGTCAGTAAACCCAACTTGGAATATGGACATATCAGCTAGTCAACAGTTAGCTTCTCAAGCAATGTCTACATTACATGAACTACAACAACACTTAACACGAGAAAAAATTGAGTCAACTCAACAAGATCCACATGTCCTTATGATCTTAGATGCACTTATACATAGTGATATAGACAAATATCTCTCGTTGTTATTACAAAATGGGGGAAAATTACCTATATTTTGATGTCACAAAGATCTTACCACTAGGCAATGCTTTAGGTCAAGATAATAGCCAAATACCACATATAACACAAGTGCAAGCAACGACCTCCAATTTTCCTTAGAATGAATCCACACAAACAAATGTTAGTTCAAACTTAAACTCTCAATCAAGTGCATCATCTTCAATGATAAATATTAGCTCACCAACACAAACTATATCAATAATATCAAGTGTCTCAGCACCTATTCAAACATAGATTCCTCATACAACAAGTGCAACCCAACCTCCTATTTCCTATTCTATACGATCAACATATAGTCACCAAAATGCAAATATAGGTCTTGCAAATACAACAAGTACAACTTAGCCTAACATGGGCTCACATATCAACTAATTCACAATACCTAGTGGAACCTACAACACAAGACATTACAATCATGGTACCTTCCAAAAACCTCCTAGTTATGCTACCACGAATCCTTTTGTTGGACATACATAGACACAAGGTGTACCTTTGACTCAAATGGATATTCTGACACAACAGTTACACAATTTTGCAACAATAGGTGACTACTATGCAAACCGGTAATGATAAAAAGAGCTACACACTGTAGGACTTACATCCTTATCCTTTTGATCACACATTGTACATGTCGCCTTTCCCACAACATTTTGAAATACCAAAATTCAACAGATATCAAGGGAAAGGTGATCCTAGAGACCACATCAAAGAGTTTTTTACCGCATGCATAGAGGTTGCAACAAAGAACACTTACCTAATGAGGCTATTCCCTACAAGTCTAGGAGGCCCAGCCTTAGAGTGGTTTTCACATTTACCACCAACCATCACATCATGGGGAGAATTAGATGAACACTTTATTGCAAATTTTTTACATAACATTGAAACTCCAGTCACTTTAATGGACTTCTGTGCCATGAAACAATACGAGAATGAAACATTTTCATCCTTCATACAATGATGGAGGGCTCTCTATAAGAGGTGTATAACAATTATTCCAGAAATAGATTAAGTAGATATGTTCACCAAAAACTTGATCCCTAAGATTAAATATCCAATACAAATGTAATGTTTAACCACATTTAAACAAATCATGGAAAAAGATCTAAAATGTGAGAAAGGACTAGTGGAACAAGATCTTATTAAGTATGGAAACACCAACAATAATGATAAATCCAAGTTTTGGTCAAAAAATAAGAATGTGACCAACAATGGTGTTGTAGACACCCCAACAATAAATAGAACTCAACTGGTTTTATCTTTAGGCACGAGTCAACCATCAAATCCACATATGAAGAACAACATTGCCTCAACAAACATAAATGTTATGCAAAAGATGAACACAAAGTACCCCAGGGTAAATGCTCCAAGAAGGAATTACACACCTCTAGGAGAACCTATTGAGTTAGTGCTCAAAAAGTTAATACAGACAAACATGATCACTTTACCAGAAATAAGTATACAAACCAAGTCCTTTCAATCCCACATGGTGGAATGATAATGATTTTTGTGATGATCATCGGACTAAAGGTCACAAAATGGTGAGTTTCTATAAGTTGAAAAACTTCAGTCTAGTTCGATGAAGCCATAAAGGACTATGGCTATTTCGGGATGAAACGCTTCTATGAAGCTACTGTCTCTGCAAACATAAATCACACAATATTTAAGGATCCATTTGTTAAGTATGATAAAATGAAGGCCACTACATCAGGAACTCAGAATAATATAGCTAACTACACAAAGTTCTCATATGACTACACTATTTATGCCATTAGCTTAGGAGATGTAGTAAATAATAATTCACAAGAAACACTTGATCAAGATGAGCAATATCTAGATGCTCACACAGATGATAACAAGATTCAGTAGTGGACAAAGATATAGATGAAAATGCCTTCCAGTCCATGGTAGGGAATTTAGCACAAGGCACTCGCATTGTATTCAAGGAACGGGACATACCTAGTGACAGACTACTCCATAATGACCCGCTACATCTAAAAGCTTACATACATAAAAGAAGAATCTAAAGAGTACTCATAGATGGAGGAGCCAATCTCAACATTTGTACTTTAAAACTGGTTAAGGCACTAGGATATTCTGAACTTCACATTGATTCATCCAAGAGGATAAATATCAAGGCATATGATGATGAAGAACGTCCCTCAAAAGGCATTGGAACACTACCCCTACAAATGGGACCTATTACAATAGAGGTTGATTTTCAAGTCTTGGACAATGAACTAGGATATAACATGTTATTGGGCTACCCATGGATCCATACCATGCAAGCAGTACCATCCACATTTCATTAGTGTGTCAAATTCCCATATAATGGTATTGAAATCACCATAAAAGGTGATCCAAATCCCATCCAACACTGCAATTACTTGAAAGAAAGAATGGATAATCAAGTACTAATTAATCAAGCAGCACCTCTCACTACACAACTGGATACATTAACAATCACAAAAACAAAGAAGAATATGCCTACAACATCTTCTTTACAGATACAAGATATGGCTTGTGGAGAGTATTTTATTGCAAATGCTTCAAGTGGAAAACAATTGTCTCTATCTCCTAAGTCTTTTGGGAAGCCTAAAAAATGTAGTATAAAAACAAGACAAAGGAAAAGATATTTTCAGATACACAAACTCATGCTCTTTCATTAGATGGGATGAGTTACAGGAAGAATCCCTAAATGAATATGTCAACCATTGGATATATAGAGAAGAGGATCATATGAAAATACCCAAAATACCCCTAGATCAGTATGGCAATGGATTTAAAATTCTCTAGAGACATGGATATGATGGTACCACAAGCCTAGGGTTATAGAAACAAGGAAGACTAAAAACTATTGCTCCTAACGATAATCTAAAGAATCAAGGGTTGGGGTCTAAGAATCTACCGCATATCATAGAGGCAAGACATCATACCCTAGATATACTAAATAGATGAATGAAACCGTTAGACTACATATCACAAAGGGAGTTGTCCATGTGTGTGTTTCCCTCTTCATCTTAAACAGGTAATCAAGTACCAACATCGCCTTGTATGAAATTAGATGGGGAAGACATGAGACAACTCCTGCAAGAGCCTAGCACTGAGTCACAAAATGATACAGTTCTTGACACAATGACACAAGCTAATGTGGCAATAGACACAGGTTTACCACCAGCAGATGAACCTAATCCCTAGTCATTATCAATATTTCTGCTACAAGAAATGACTCAAGCTCAACCTAATGAATCAGATGAAGAAATATTCCAATGGCTTATACTAGGCTTAAGAAGGGTAACTACTGTGCAAAGAAGACCGGCCAATCTACAACAAAATCAGAGGCAGGAACAAGATGAGATAAGTGATAATACCTCATACAATGAAATATACATTGAAAGTGAGATAGACTCTCACATCTATGAGTTCTTATCACTCCATGATTCTAGCCCATGAGCAAGTGTCATTCTAAGGTATCAAATAAAGCCTATACAAGATGAAAATACACCAAGTCAATCAAACAATCAAGTCCTCGTGTTATTATAATCTATTATAGAAGGGAGTAATGACTTACCCCTTGTGCATTCACACTTGATTGATTGGGGGCAAGAAGGAAAATGAACTCTGGATTGGTTCGAAAATGATGAAGCCATTGCAAAATTCCTTGGAGTCAGAGAGGGATTTCCACAAGGTGACCACAAAGAAGGATTTGTGGTAGACCTAGATAAGACAACATACTTTGGAGAGGCAAGTACCTCTACAATAGAAGATACTAAATTTATGCCTCTCAAAAGAGAAAATTCAGCATTGCTTATAGAAGAAACTGAAGAGGTAAACATAGCAAAAGGAGAGGTTGTACATAACATCCACATGGCAAAATCACTAAACAAAGAAGAAAAGGATAGGTTTACTCATTATTTCAAACAATGGCCTATCAAATTTTCTTGGTCCTATATAGATATGTTAGGCTTAGATCTTGAATTGGTGTTGCATCATTTACCTTTTCTATCAGGAGTTAAACCTTACAAACAAAAATTAAGAAAAAAGCATCCACAAATTGCATTACTGGTTAAAATAGAACTCCAAAAGCTATTGGATGTAGGTTTCATTCGACCTATCGACTATGTGGAAAGGATATCCAGCCTGGTACCTATGACTAATCCCACAAGAGGCATAAGAATCTGTACTGATTTTTGGGATCTAAATAAAGCTTGTCCTAAGGATAATTTCCCACTACCCAATATTGATATGATAGTTGACTTAACAGCTAGAAATGAAATGCTATCATTAATGGATGGTTTCTTGCACCAGAAGATCAACATAAAATGGCCTTTACCTGCCCATGGGGAACATACTGCTAGAATGTGATGTCATTTAGTCTCAAAAAAAGAGGAGCAACATACCAAAGGGCCATGACAATGCTATTTCATGACATGATCCACAACATAATGGAAGATTATGTGGATGACTTACTAGCTAAATCAAAAATAAGAGAAGGTCACCTTGCGATCCTTGTACAGATATTTGATCGGTTGGAGTAGTACAATGTTAGGCTAAACCCAAAGAAGTGTGTGTTTGGTGTAACATCAGGTAAACTATTAGGGTTTATCATGTCAAACAGAAGAATTGAAGTAGACCCTACCAAGGTCAAAGCAATCATAGATATGCAACCTCCTTCAACACTTAAACAACTAAGAGGGTTACAAGGAAGACTGCAATCCATAAGGAGATTCATAGCACAACTGGCAGATAAATGTCATCCATTCCAACACTTACTCAGGAAAGGAGTCACTTTTAAATGGACAGAACAATGCCAAGAAGCTTTCCAAGCTCTAAAAGATTACCTTCTAAGCACACCAGTGTTAGTACCACCTACTCTAGGAAAACCTTTATTACTATATATATCAGTGACAAACTCAGCTCTAGGATCCTTGTTGGCACAACATGATGAACAAGGAAAAGAAAGAGCTATTTACTATATAAGTAGAACCTTGATCGGTTATGAGCTGCTTAGCGGTAATCTTTGCATCTCAAAAGATTAGACATTACATGTTAAGTCACAAAGTGAAACTCATTGCATGCTTTGATCCACTCAATTACCTATTGAGTAGAGCAACATTGACCAGGAGATTGGATAAGAGGGTCATGATCCTAAGTGAGTTTGATATAGAGTACATAGAGAGAATGGCCATCAAAGGATAAATTATTGTAGATCAGTTAGTAGAGGCTCCTTTACAAGATAGTCACTCATTTCTCATAGACTTTCCAGACAAATCAGTATTTATGTTGATAGCATCTACAATGTGGAAATTATACTTTGATGGGTCATATACTAGTCGTGGATCTGGAGCAAGGATTCTTTTCATCACCCCTCAGGGTGATTCTATACCTAAGTCATTTAGGATAAATTTTCCATGCAAAAACAATATAGCCAAATATGAAGTTGTCCTCATAGGACTTCGTACAACTGTATAGTGGAGAATAAAAGAATTACAGGTCTATGGTGACTCGCAACTGATTGTTAACCAAGTCAATGATGAGTACAATATGAAATATTACAAACACCTACCTTATAAGAAAATGGTATAAGATTACAAAGAGCATTTCAGAAAATCACTTTCGAATAGATTCCAAGGATACAAAACAAGGTAGTTGATGCCATGGCTACAGTAGGATCTCTTCTAAATATGCCTACTAATGAAACTCAGTTTGAGTTTATTATAGAATAGTTAATGATACCGACATATGAGACTCCCTCAATAGAATACGTCTGTGCAATTGTGGGTCTAGAATCCCCTTGGTACAATGAAATATATGCATATTTACACATTTAGTACATTTCACCAGATCTATCGAGAAATCAAAACAAGACTCTTATTCGTCAGGCATCTAGACACACTAGTATAGCTGATACATTCTATATAAAGGGCTTCAATGGAATTCTTCTCCAATGTCTTGATGAAAATGAAGCACAACTTGATCTAAAGGAAGTCCATGATGGAATTTTTGGGACACATCAAAGTGGTCCACTATTGTCAAAGAAATTGCTAAGAACATGATATTACTGGCCAACTATGGAAAAAGATGCTTATAAATATGTGCAAAAATGCAAGCAATGTCAAATGCATGGAGATCTCATTCATGTACCAGCACAACATCTTCAACCCATTACATCAGCATGACCATTTTCACAATGGGGATTAGATCTAGTGGGTAAGATCAATCCTACTTCTTCTTGTTAGCACATATTTTTACAAAACATTTTGTGCTATATGGAGGCCTTTTTCTTATCATTTGATCATTTACTATGGGTGTTTTATATGTAGGAGCATACTGAAGAAAATAGAGTTGTCCAAAGATTAACTAGCATCGCCAAGACTGCCAAACCTGTGCATATAGAATGGTGGAAAAGGCTTTGGAAACTTTCAAGTGTGTTGTGCTAGTAGAGGGAAAGCCTTTATCCCACATTGTTTGTGGGATAAGCTTGTTTAACATTTATGTCCAAAGCGGCCCATATGATAACTGTCAAAAGACAAAAGGCCTTTTGCATGAAGAAGGTTGAAGCCAGTGGACCCCACATGCATGCATATCATGAGGAAATCAAATTTTTATAATAGACTGGAAAAAATGGAGTCTAAAGCTCTAGCAAGTTTGACTAATCGAATGGTGATCATGGAGGATCTGATGGTTGTTGCTATGTCACAAGATAGAGATGCACGTTGATTTATCCCCGCGGCTTGGTGACTAAGCACGTGCTGAAAATGATGATTAACGAGCATGCAGTTCGGATGGATCAATGGAGATCAAGGAAGATCTAATGACGGTCGCTATACCATGATAGAAACTTGCACGACCCATATTCCCCATGACATAGCGACTACCAAGGTGGCAGGTGATGAGTCATCCCAATGAATCTGCAAGTGAATCAAGATGTGCCATGTGGCAAAGCACAAAAGAAGAACCTAGGTCCAGTGGCAGATGAAATGGCAAGACAAATGGTGTCCAATGGCAGTCAAGGTGGATCCGCGGGCAAACCAAAGAGTGACATGCGGTACGGACAGACAAAGAGAAGAGAAAGCCACTCTGGCAAGGTTAATGGCTGAGCAGATAAGGAAGATTGGACGATTAGATGAATCAATCCAATGGTGGTCGCTATACCACGATCAGAAGGTGCTCGATGTATATTCATCACGACATGGTGTTTGGGTGGTGGGGCCTACTAAGGAATCAATTAAAAAAGCCTCATTTTGGGGGCGAGTCCAGGCCATACTGAGGTGGCAGGTTACAGACCCCACAGCCAATCAAAAGCGGATACGTGGAAAAGGAAAAAACTAAAGTTAAAAGTATAACTCAAACTACAAGGAGGAAATACGGCCGAAATACCAATTCCTTAAAATAATAAAAGGGAAGTATTTTGTTTTACTTGTCATATAAACTCTTTTACCTTAGATTATGAAAAAACTATCATTATGGTAAATTATCTTATTAAAATAAATATTTACAAGTGTTTAGTACTTTGATTTAAATGAATTATTTTAACAAGTATTTGTATAAGGAAATAAAGATTATTGATTCTTCCAATTAAGACCTAATTGAAGGTGAGATATTTTAATCAATGAATTTGATTGGCTTATCTTTATGTGCAGAAAATAATGAGAGGATGATGAATATTTGCTGAAAATTTTTATCGAGATGAAGATTAGAAGGCACATTATTAAAGCATCATTTAGTATTTTTTAAGGGTTCTCATTTGTAAGTTTTATTAAACAAAAGGGTGTGTCCTTTGGAGGGAAACTATTTGTAACTCCTTTTTGTATATGAAAGGACATGTCCTTTCATGTATGCCTTTTAATTTACATACTTATAGGGACTCATTTCTTTATGTAAGAAGGGAGAAGTCATAAGAACGACATAATGTTGTAGGGATTGAATATCATTTTGTATCAGAGAAGTCTATAGGAAGAAGAAGTATCATTTTGTGCAAACAATCTGTAATGAAGTATTTACAAGTGCAACTTATGTATGCAATTATTTCCTAAGGATTAATATACAAGGTTCATTATCTCTTTTTTCCAAATATTGTGTACACTTTTGTGTTGATGAGTTATCTTTGTCCTCTTGATAAATATGTTTATAGATTTGCTATGATGTGAGTCACACGCCATTGCATTAAGTGAAAGATTGAGTTCTTATTGTTTATGTAACACATACTGAACCTTCATAGTTGATGAGAAATCATCTCTTGGTGATGAGATATTTTTTCCACAAAGTGTCATATATATATTCCTAGATAGAGGCACTTGTCTGTTATTGATCTTTTAAGGTTTTGATTTGTATGCATTCAAGGTCCTTGATAGAGAAACATTCTTCCCAAATCCTATATGAATGGATCTACACAGACTTTATTTAAGTCCCAAAAGCAATCTCATTTTCAATATACATTCACAATCATCTCTTTTCAAAGCATTTAGTTAAAGCACATAATAAAGCATAGTTGAAAAACAATAATTTGCCAGTTGTCTGAACTTGCTAGAAGGTTTAAATCCATTATAAATAACCTCTTTTGTGCTTGAGAGGAAGAGGCACACCCACCTAGGTTCAGTGGAGCCTAAAGTGAAAAGGTGTTTGGTCTTTGACCATCCCTGTTTGTTGGCCAAGGTCGATTGGACTACTTAAGGATTTGGCAAGTTTTTTGGTTCTCCAATCTGTGGTTTTGGGCACCAACAGATTGGCGACTTTGCTGGGGATTTGCTATACAAAGTTTTTAGAATCTCTGATAGTTTGTTTTAGACTCTAATGGAGGGAGGATCCCAAAAGATCGGTCACGTTAGTAATATTTTCCTCTTAGTAGGTGGCGACTCTAAATTTCAATTCATGAATGATAATTGGTATTTTGAGAAAATAAGAGAAACCCCTAGACATCTATCAATAAAATTGATGCAAGGGAGGAGGTCTCTGCATAAAAAGAAAGAACATCTCGTTCAATTGAGTCCCAAGAAAAGGAACAAAGGAAAGAAATCAAACATGGTGTTTGAAGGATATAAGAAATTTCCTAGTAGGGAGGAAGATTCTTCATCTGCCGGCAAATCTGAAAATAGGGAGGAAAACCCTTTCTATAAAATAAATACAAAAGATAATAGACATAGCCATGATGAGATCGTGAATGCTGAGGAACAAGAAGCAAAACAGTGGGATGAACTTATTCTTAGAATGGTTGATATGAATGTTGATGATGACAAGATGGCTAGGGCACTTAAAAGGCAACTAGATTGGGTGTTATGGAAACTCGGAATAGAGAGAAATAATATTTCAAGTCCCAAGACAAATAAGGTAGAAGAAGAGAGGGGAGAAACAAGTAGACAAGTAGTTCCAAAGTATAGTCCCCCTCATATGAGAAGAATGGACCAGCCTTTTGTAACTTATGATAACTCGTTGGTAAATGAATGTAGAAGATGGAGGGATGTGCATAGGGATCAAATTTATGAGAGGCAGGAGGATGGAAGAAGGAATGGAGGTAGGGGAAATTATGAGACTTGGAATAACACAAATAGGGGTAACCATGTGGGAAGTAATGGGTATGGAAGTGATCAAAATAATAGACATAATAGAGGTAACAACGACAATTATGGAAAAGGCAATGGTGGAGGTAGGAACAATAATAATGGAAATAATAATGGCAATAATAGTGGTGGTGGAAACAATGGGAACAATGGAAATTATGGCAATGGTGGTGGATTCAATAAAGGAGTTATAAACAATCAAAACAACCATCATATTGGCAGACAACCCTTAATCATTGAAAGATATAAACTATTGGATTTCATTGGCATTGTTGGTTATCCAAATCAGATCACAAATGTTTTAAGGTTAGCAATCCCCAAATTCTCAGGAAATGGAGTTGATGCAGCAGAACAACGTGTAGTTAATGTAAAAAATATCATCAAAGAATTTGAGATTCCTCATGAAGATATATTCATGAAATTGTTTGTTCAGTCTCTGACAGAGGATGCAAGAGAATGGTATAGAAGCCTTCCTGATAGATGTATTTGCAGCTAGTAGGAATTTGTAACACTATTCTTGGAGGAATTTGGAGATCACAATGATCCTTCATTTACATCTCATGAATTAACAAGTATAAAAAAGAATCAAAATGAATCAGGTGTTGAATTTAATAAAAGATTTAATAAAGTATTAAATAGAATACCGAGAGATGTTAAACGAGTTGATTCATTTTTTATTAACTTTTATTTGAGTGCTTTTGACAGCAAAACTCACTATGAGATTTTTTCTCATAGACCTGACACTTTACAACAAGCATTCAAGACATCTACTACTATTGAAAATAATAGGAAGGTTTCTAAGAGAGATGATCCAAAGTTGTACAACTCTAGGATTCCCAAGAAAGATGATCTTACTTAGATCATGGACATGCTTAAGGACTTGAGGGGTAAGCAAAATCCTAATGAAAGACCACCATACAGGAACAACAAGGAAATAAATTACAATACGCCAAGGTTGCATGACATGCCATATAACACAAATTGGAAAGATGGAAAACTAGTAAAACTTAATACAAACGAAGAGACTCCTGGTCCAATAAAGAAAGCCACAAATTTTGTAGACGAGTATCCATGGTTTGATGTGTGTAATCTTCCTCATGCTATAGAATAATGCATGATTGCCTAGGGTTTGATAAAAGAGGAAGATAAAAATGAGGATTATGAACATACTGTGAATGCCCTTTCATCTGATCCATATTGGGGAAGAAATGAGGATTTATCTGAAGAAGAGGAATATTCTGATGTGCATCAAAAAGGAGAGAATCTGCAATATAGTATACAACAAGTTTTTTCTAATGATGATGAAGATATCCCTTCTTTGAGAAAGTTATTTCAGGAGGAAGAAGTGCCTTCGTTGAGAAATTTCACTAAAGAAGAGAAGAAAGCTTTCACTATTGCAGTGGTGGAACAAGTGAAAAGTAATTACCAGCTAAGGAATAAGAATGTCAATAATGAGCAAGGCAAGCCAACAGGTATTTTTGCCAAAGTCACAAATTCTGGTGGAGCCAATAATAACACAGCCAAGGGCAGAGATGCAAATTCCAAAAGGGGGAAGGAACTAGAATAGACTAAACAAATGGAAATGCCAAAGTTGGTCAAGCCAGTGGAGAAAAAACAAATCAGTAAGCCTTCTTCAAACGGTTAAACTTTTATATCTCAACCATTGTCTTAGGTAAAAATTTCTATTCCCTTTCTTGAAGTGATGAAATTTATAGAATATAAGGATGAGACCTTGAAAATCATATCAAATGTGGGTGATATAAGTAAAGATGCTTCTAAATTGAAGGAAGATCCTCCAGTGATTTACTTAGGCATGTCTATCACAAAAAACCTCACACAAGTTGATCCATTCTATTTGACATTGTTAATTAACAATAAAATGGTCAAGAATTATATGATAGATTCAAGGACAGTAGTGAACATCATGCCTGAAGATGTCATGAGAGAGATCGGGATGCATGTTGACACACCTTATGGTAATTTCTATGCCATGGACAATAGGTCTATACCTGTGGTGGGTATTATGAAAGACGTAGAGTTCAGGTTTCCAGCTTGCCCATATACCACATATAAGATAGATATCACAGTGGTACAAGTTCCTGCAAACTATAGAATGTTGTTGTCAAGGCAATGGTCAAATATGGTGGGTGGTCACGTTTAGCTTGATCTATATTATGCTACTATTCCATTAGAAGGGACAATGGTGAGGATAAACAGAGAGCCAAGATGTCCATACCTCATAGAAGAGGTTGATCCTGATGAAGTTAGTTGTTTCTTCCATTATGAATGGACAACTTCCAGGTAAGTATCTCTAAACCTTTAGAAATCAATAAAGCTACACAAACAGTTAATCAAAATGAAAACTTAATTTGGAAATTATACTTTGATGGTGCCTGCAGTAAGGAAGGAAATGGAGCAGGAGTTGTATTTATTTCACCTAATGGAAAAAAATTTAAATACTCTTTCTTGTTAACTTTTGAATGTACTAATAATGTTGTTGAATATGAGGCCCTCCTATTAGGACTTAAACTGGCAAATAAACATGCCATTAAATTACTAATAGTTTATGGTGATTCAAAATTAGCCATTTCACAAGTTAGAGGCAAGTTTGCTGCAAAAAATGAAAAATTAAGAAACTACAAGAATGAAGTTTGGGATTGAATTGAACTATTTGACACTTTCTCCATCAATTGGACTGAAAGATCAAATAATATCTAGGCAGACTTCATGGCTAACTTGTCGAAAGGAGTAACTGGGAAGCACCCCGCCCCTCTAGATGATATTACTCAAGTGGAAATCAAGACTAAACCGTCAGTGCCTAACAATATAAAAAGTTGGCAAGTTTTTGATGACGACAGGGATTTGCTAAAATTCTTATTTTGTGAATACTAGCATGAGCACCAGCAGATTGATTGGAATGGACTTATGGAGGACAAGGATGGCAAAGCAACTGTACTTGGGTAAGAAGTATTGCAACTAAAAATAAATTAAATTCCAAAACGATTGATAGAGCTTGAAAGAATGTTTGATGATAAAGATGTAGTTAATTTCATACCTAATTTAGGAGGATGTGAAGATGTTGAAAAGCTAAACTTGGGAAGTGAAAGCAACCCAAGATAAATATATATTGGGAAGAAGCTCACACCAAAAATCAGAATAGAATTGATTAATCTGCTGAGGAAGTATAGGCACATTTTCGCTTGGTCATATGATGACCTTAAGGAATACAGGGAAGATTTGTTCCAGCATGAGATACCTTTGAAGCCTGATGTAAAACCTTTTAGACAAAAGCAAAGGCCTATAATGTTAGAGTATTCGGGTATTTACCTGATTAATTAAACAATATTTGTTTAATTATTTAAGTCCCCTTTATCTCTTTTACACTTAAGCTAACTTTAGGTGCATAATAATTAATTCTTTTATTAATTATTATGTGCAAACCTAGGTTTTCCCTTTTAGGGTTTCTTGACCTATTAAAGGTTGAGTTCATTCTTTTCATTGTAAGAAGAGGGTTTTTTACATTACACATTTTGTGAATATTGAGCTCTCTTTTTGAGCATATTTTTTTTGTATTTTTTTCTCCTATGATTTGCTTCCTTGCTTCTCCTTGTAACAGGTTTTTCAGCTTGTAGAGATCATTTGGGCTCCTTTGGTGTTGTATTTTTGGAGGGTACCGGGCTAATAGTCCGGCTGTCGTACAGCGACCAGACCGATCAGTCCGACCACCTGTCAGCCCCGGCTCACCAGCCTCGGCAACCTCTGCCTCCCTCCGGCCCCCGCTAGCAACTTTCTCTAGCCCTCGCTGGCAACTTTCCCCAACGGCCCTGCTCTCTCCTGGCCCCGTCGCCATGCTTCATTCCTGGCCCGCCACCAGCCGCTGCCTCTAACGGCCCTGCCGCCACACTCATCTCATGGCCTGCCTTCGCTGTTTCTCCCCAACCCTACCACCGCCTGACCCAACCCTACCACTGCTAACCTCCCTGCAGCCCCCGCTGCCCGGCCTGGCCCTACCGCCGCTGTGGCCCCCGCTGCCCGTCCCAACCCTGCCACTACTGCAACCCCCAGCCCATGTCAATGCCTAGCCTAGACTCGCCACCTGCAGTGCCCATTGGCCTCGCCACTACTAGAAACCACCACCTAGCCACCGGAGCTCCTCCCAGACACTGGAGCACCACCCGTCAGCCACCAAAGTGCCACTCTGTGGCAACCTCCACCCAAACAGCCACCAGACTACCCGTTCCTCTTTTTTTGAAGGGGGGTTTGGTATTTTGGCCATATCTTGGGCATACGGAGTCATTTTTTTGAAAATGAATAGGCATCAGAAATATGGTTTCGAGTTGGACCTCGTCATGTTGGTAATTTTTTCCAATTTTGTTGTTTAACTATGTTTATTTCCTGTCAAAGTGAGGTCTCTTTTTTGCACTCCAGGGGATGTAGAATGAGCATCTAAACTCCGTTTTTCAAAAACTTTATATTTTTGGAAAGTGTGTGTTGTGTACTTTCCATCCATATGAGTTTGATTTCCAGATTCTACTCCATGCATATTTTATTTAGTTTTTCTCTTTTTAGCACTCTGGTGGATATTGTGGTTGTTTCAGGTTCTGGGATCTCTTCTCTGAGTAGGGTGTCTCTATTTTGGTTCTCCTTTCTATTTACAGTCTTCTTATCATTGTATCTTGTATTTATGAAAATGCACTGAGAGAAAGTTCCATCATGCATTGTTTACTTGGGATCTTGCACATCTTGTGCCTTGTTGTACATGCACTAATTATAAAGTGTCATGAGGGGGTTGATGTTTGCCTTGTTTGTCATCTACCGTTGTCTAATGAGTGTTCCTTCCATGACATTCACCTCGTGATGTGTGTCAAGTGAGTGTTCCTTCCACGACACTATGTACTTTCTCTGCATCCTTGATGCTCATGGTTCTTCAACATGCAGTTCTTGTTGGCCATTCTTTTCAGTGTACCTGTCCCTCTCCCTTTTTAGCATTATGGGGAGATTTGTCCTGTTGGTTCTAATGCTTCCATGGTTCAATTGATCAACTCTTTAGGCTTTGGTTTCTCATTCCATCTGTATCTTTGAGTTCAGTGTTTGCCTTGTTTGCCATCCGATTCAAGTAGTGTCATTTGAGGGCACTCATACAGATTACAGTCTTCTCTACGTAGTCATGTTCTATTTTAGTGGAGGTTCTTCAGATCAGTAGTTATTCTTTGATAGAGTTTGCATCTATTTCATGCTTCAGTGGTGTTCTTTTCCATCTCTTTTTGGAGTAGAGTTTTTTTTCCCATGTGGTTTTCTCTATTTCTCCAGTTCATAGAGATTTCATTGTATTTGGGTACCTGATCAGGCCTTGTTGTCAGGACCCATCTTTCCTGCTTTCAGTAGTTGTTCTAGGTTTTAACTTCTCCCTAAGTCTAGCTTAAGGGCGGGTGTTAGAGTATTTGGGTATTTACTTGATTAATTAAACAATATTTGTTTAATTATTTAAGTTCCCTTTATCTCTTTTACACTTAAGCTAACTTTAGGTGCATAATAATTAATTCTTTTATTAATTATTATGTGCAAACCTAGGTTTTCCCTTTTAGGGTTTCTTGACCTATTAACGGTTGAGTTCATTCTTTCCATTGTAAGAAGAAGGTTTTTTACATTACACATTTTGTGAATATTGAGCTCTCTCTTTTTGAGCATATGTTTTGTGTATTTCTTTCTTCTATGATTTGCTTCCTTGCTTCTCCTTGTAACAAGTTTTTCAACTTGCAGAGATCATTTGGGCTCCTTTGGTGTTGTATTTTCTGAATTCCAACATATAAAACCTACCTTGGCTCTTAGTATGAAGGAGGAGTTAATGAAAATGAGAAATGCAGAAATTATTAAGCCTATAAGGCACTCAACATGGGTGTTGAATTTAGTACCAGTAAGAAAGAAAAATGGTGATATTAGGTTATGTGTAGATTTTAGAAATCTAAATGTTTCATCTTTGAAAGATAACTATTCCTTTCCTAACATGGAAGCTTTGTTGCAGAAAGTCATAGGGAATGAATTGTTATCTATGATGGATGGCTTCTCAGGCTATAATCAAGTTAAAGTTAGGGAAGTAAAAAAGTTCAAAACTGCTTTCACTACTCCTTGGGGTACCTATGTTTATGCCAGGATGCCTTTTGGACTAACAAATGTAGGAGCCACATTCCAAAGGGCTATGGGTGTGGCCTTTGAGGGTATGATTGATTATATTTTGGTAGTATACCAAGATGATATGTCTGCTTATTCTAAAAAGGCAAAAAATCATTGTGATGATCTAGGAAAGATTTTTATTAGAACACTATAATATGGCATATCTTTGAATCCTAAAAAATGTGATTTTGGGGTTACTAAAGGAAAATTGTTAGTCCATATTATCTCAAAAGATGGAGTTAGAATTGATCCAGAAAGGATTGCTGCTATTGATAAAATTCAAATCCCAAAATTGTTAAAGCAATCCAATCTTTATTTGGCCAAATCAACTTTGTGAGGAGGTTTGTTTCAAACTTCTCTGAGATCATAAAGCCTATTGCTAAAATGTTGAAAAAGGGTGCTGAAATAAAATGGACTAATGAAGCTCTTGAGGCCTTTATAAATATCAAAAGAGCCATCAAGGAAGCCCATGTTTTAAAATCGCCTGATTTCCCTAAACCTTTTCAAGTGTTTTCATTTGCCTCATTCCATACTATTGTTGTTATCATGTTACAAAAGAATGATGAGGGTCATGAACAGCCAGTGGCATTTTTTAGCAAAAAATTGCAAGCATCAAAATTGAATTATGATTTGAATGAAAAAAAAAGGCTTACGCTCTTGTGAAAGCTGTGAATCTCTTACACCTTATCTAGTTGGTGCCACTGTTATCACCTATGTGCCAAATGCTTCTATTAGAGACATCTTTAGACAATCAGAAACTACTAGAAGGAGATGTGGATGGATAAACCAAATCCAAGAATTTAATATTGATCTACAAATTACAAAGTTGGTAAGAGGTCAAGGTCTAGAAAAGTTGATGGAAGAATCCAATATAGAAGCAACACAAGTAAATCAGGTAGAGTTGGAGGATGTACAAATTAGCATTGAGAGGTGTCCCTTGTATGCAAATATTGTATATTTCTTGAAATACATGAAATGTCCTGATAACTTAAATGATATTTAGAAGAGAAATTTAAAGCTTCAAACATCTAGATATGTATTACTTAATGGAGATCTATACTGGAAAAATAGAGATGGTGTTCTTTTGTTGTGTCTAGATGAGTGTCAAGCACCTATAATTTTAAAAGATTTACATGAAGGTGTATGTGGAGGCCACTTTTTAGCTAAAACCACTGCTCATAAAATTCTTATTATTGGTTATTATTGGCCTCAAGTTTTCAAGGATTGCCATACTTATATCAGGAAATGTGAGGCTTGTCAAAAGTTTTTAGGGAAGCTTAAGTATAATGGAGTCATTCCTCTCAGACCCATGCATACAGAGGAACCATTCCAGATGTGGGGTATTAACTTCATAAGTGAGATAGAAAACAAATCTATTGGTGGGCATAAATGGATTTTGCTGGCTATTGATTATTTTACTAAGTGGTTTGAGGCCATTCCCACAAGATAGGCTACCAACAAAGTTGTGATAAAGTTTCTTTTGGAAAACATTTTGACTAGATTTGGGGTACCTCAAAATATTGTAGTAGATAATGGGATGTGTTTTAGATCATATGAGTTTTTTGATTTATGTGAAAATTATGGCATCACTTTGTCATATTCATCACCTTATCATCCCCAAGGAAATGGACAAGCAGAATCTAGCAATACAAACTTGTTGAAAATTATTAAAAGGATGTTGGGTAATAATAAAGGAGCTTGGGATTCGAAATTGACATTAGCGGTATGGGCTGACAGAGTGACATTTAAGAAGTCCATGGGATTTTCTCCATACGAGCTTGTATATGGAAAAGAAGCATGGTTACCCTTGAATAATTTGCTCCCAGTCTATAAATTTGTTGTGGGGAATTTTCAAAAGAAGTAAATTTTATGGGAGATAGACTAATGGCATTGGTTGAGTTGGATGAATGTAGAAGGAAAGCTCAGAAAAGAAACCTACAAAGATAGAAAATGGTAAAGGCTTTACATGATAGGAAAGTATGTGACAGGTCATTTGAAGAAGGGGAATGGGTGTTAAAATAGAATGCCAAAGATCAGGATAAAGGGAAACATGGAAAGTTTGATGTGCTTTGGCTAGGACCTTTCATCATTTTGGAAAAAGGTGGAGAAAACTCGTATTACTTGCAGGATACTGATGGTCAGGTGCAGGAGTTCCCAGTTCATGCGTAGTATCTTAAGCATTTCTTCTCTTGATGAGCAAGGAGTATTTTTGTATCATAATAGTTTAATTTTCTTTTTGCTTTCCATTTTCAATTTTTGGTCTATTGTCGAGAGATAACTAGGATCTTGCTAAGTCCTTAAAGAGAACATACATCCCCATAAAGAGCCACTGTTAGCACATATTTTTACAAAAAATTTTGTGCTATATGGAGGCCTTTTTCTTATCATTTGATCATTTATTGCAGGTGTTTTATATGCAGGAGCATACTAAAGAAAATTGAGTTATCCAAAGATTAACTAGCATCGCCAAGACTCCCAAACCTACGCATATAGAATGGTGGAAAAGGCTTTGGAAACTTTCAAGTGTGTTGTGCTAGCAGAGGGAAAGCCTCTATCCCAAATTGTTTGTGGGATAAGCTCATTTAACATTTAAGTCCAAAGTGGCCCATATGATAAATGTCAAAAGACAAAAGGATTTTTGTGTGAAGAAGGCTGAAGCGGATGGACCCCACGTGCATGCATATCCCGAGGAAATCAAAGTTTTATAACACACTGGTGAAAATGGAGGCTAAATCTCATGAAAGTTTGACTAATCGAATGGTGATCACAGAGGATCTGACGGGTGTCGCTAGGTCGCAAGATAGAGATGCATGCTAATTTATCCATGTGGCTTGGCAACTAAGCACGTGCTGAAAATGATGATTAATGAGTATGTAGGTTTGGATGGATCAACAAAGATCATGAAAGATATAACGACAGTCGCTATACTGTGATAGAAAATTGCATGACACATATTTCCCCCAACATAGCAATTGCCAAGGTGCCAGATTAGGTGTCATTCTGGTGGATCTTCAAGCGAATCAGGATGTGCCATGTGGTAGAGCACAGAAGAAGAACCCAGGTCCAATGGTGGATGAAATGGCAAGACAGATGGTGTCCAGTGGTAGTCGAGGTGGATCCATGGGTGAACCAAAGAGTGACATGCAGCATAGACAGACAAAGACAAGAGAAAGCCGCTCTGGCAAGGTTAAAGGCTGAGCAGATAAGGAAGATTAGATGGTCAAACAAATTGATCCAATGGTGGTCACTATACCACGATCGAAAGGTGCTCGATGTATATTCATCACGACATGGTGACTGGGTGTTGGGGCCCACTAAGGAATCAATTCAAAAAGCCTCATTTTGGGGGTGATTCCAAGCCATACTGAGGTGGTAGGATAAAGACCCTAGAGCCAATCAAAAGTAAATATGTGGCATGAATGGATGCATGGCAAACGAAAAAATGAAAGTTAAAAGTATAGCTTAGACTACAAGGAGGAAATACGACCGAAATACAGATTCCTTAAAATAATAAAAGGGAAGTATTTTGTTTTACTTGTCATATAAAATCTTTTACCTTAGATTATGAAAAAACTACCATTATGGTAAATTATCTTATTAAAATAAATATTTACAAGTGTTTAATACTTTGATTTAAATGAATTATTTTGACAAGTATTTGTATAAGGAAATAAACATTAATGATTCTTCTAATTAAGACCTAATTGAAGGTGAGATATTTTTGTAGACGTCTAAAAATGGTCAACGCTTGTGGAATCATACTTTAACATTTGCGCATTGCCTTATTTTAGGGTTTTTGTGTTGCATTAACATTTCTCCTATGATTTGCACTTGGTCTTTATCATTTGCGAGCACCGAGTCATTCTTCTGCATTCTTCATTCATCTCACCTTCAAATTTGGTCTTGTTGATAACAATCTTCAGTCATGATTTTGGTCGATCTTATCCTCTCGCATCAATGTGCGTATTCATTTGTCATCATTTTGGACATCGTTAATCCTAATTAGGGTTTTGTCCTCTTTTCAATCTTATCATCTTGTGATCGATTTGTCATTGATCATGGTCATTTTCAATCTTGTCATCTTGCAATTTATTTTGTCATCGATCCTTGTCCTCTTGTCAACTTTGTCATTTTGCAATCGATTTGTCATCGATCGTCGTCCTTCTCAATCATGTCAATTTGGATCAATTAGTCATTGTTCCTCATTAATTGGCATATTTATCAATCAAATTGTTTGTCAGCATTGGTCTTTTGTTAATCAGAATCATAATCAAATCGGTATCAATTATCCTTCATCAAGACCTAATTGTCATCCTTGCATTTTCTAATTCATCTTTTAAGGTTTCATGATTTTATTCATTTAACCTTGTTTGTCATTTCTTCCTCTAGGATAAATGGTTTATTTATCCTAAGCCTTCTCATCACAATTAAATGTTTATTTAATTGGCTAGCTAATTCCTCCCTCTTTGTGAATTAATTAATAAATGAAAAATTGTTAATTAATTCACTTAATTTCCTCATTTTCTAATTTCTCCTAATTCCTAATTTCCTAATTTTCATCAATTTCAATTTTCTAATTTCCTAATTTCTATTTCATCTATTTTTCAATTCTCTCCTATTTTTCTCCTAATTTCATTGGAATGGCATTTCAAGTTGTCATAATTTGTCATAATTGACAATGAATCAATTTTGACATAGAAATTTGTCATAATTTTGTCATAATCATCAATCAATCAATCTTGCATAGAAAGTGCAAATTTGTCATAATTTGTCATAATTGTCATTTTTTATTTGAAATTGCCATTCAAATCTCTTCATGCTAATTTGATCTTTTCTCCAATTTGTCTATAAATTGGATGAATTTCTTCAATCCCAACTAATCACTTTTTCAAACCCCTGATCCCTGGTTGAATCAATCATGCTTCAAGTACCCTTATGCTCATCTTGTCTACTTGTTTTCACATCAAGCTTATGCACTAGTAGGTGAGATCCACAAACAAAGCTATTTGAAGGAGAAAGAAGGACAATGGAGCCACATGAAGGAGACATTCAAGTTTGCAATGGTTTGCATTTGAATTAATGTCTTGTTTTCATGTTTTCATTGAATGTAATTAGGATTTATCATTGCATTTGAGTTTTGTGATTGAACTAGGCTAATGTTTCTATTTGCTTTGATGATTTCCACATTTCCTACCTACAAATAGTTCAACCAATGGTGGAATATCAACAAGTTCAATCAACATATCAATGTCAACAACCACAACCAAACATTCAAAAACAAAGGTTGCAACATGCACCAAGCCAAATTTTGAACATGTCAAACCAATTTGATCAACATCTAGTTCAAAATCAAAACTTGACATCAAACCAAGACCAAATTCTTGCCAAACAAGTTCAAATTCCAGATACAACCATGTCAAAACCTCGAAAGAAAGGTGGCTTTATTGCAAGGATCTTAAGGAAACTACCAAGTGAGTTTTTTGAGGAAGATCAAGATAATACACTTATGTCTAGCAATGCCTCATCCCCCCACAAACAAATTGACTCTCCAGTGGCATCTATCCCTACACCTTTAGAAGTTTCACAGGAACCTTCCATATTGTCCTCATCAAACAATACACCCAAGGATGAAATTATCCAAGGGCTATCCATAATTGATTGCCAAGATAATCTAATTCATGATACACATCCTTGTCATGTTTTAGAAATACAAGACCCAATGCCACCATGCACTTTATTGCCATTACCTATTTTAGAGGACCCCATTTGAAGTCCCTCTTCCTCATGTTCAAGCATTGATTCCTTGCCAGAATCCATCACAAATGTTCAAAGTGTATTTCCTTCATGCCAAAACATTGATCCCTTGCCAAAATCCCCCATGCATATCCAAAGTCCAACCCCATGTCAAGAGGATAAATTAGAGCACGAAGAAATGAGTCCTAAAGAAGATCAAGATCCTGACACCTTATCATCCCATCCAATTGTTGACCAGGATCCCATTTCCCTAGACACTCGCAATGATTCCATTATTCCTGTCCATTCTATCCAAGAACACAACACCCTTTCAAATCCCATTGGCATTCCACTTCCTAAGAAAGATCAAGATATCCCTTCCATCCTTTCCGATGATCCCATTAAAAGTCAAGAGCAAAGCACTTTTAAAAAGGATTCCAATGATCTTCCTCCTTGTCAAGATCAAATTATTCCTTTAAATCCTCCACAAGAGTCTTTTGTTCCTCCATCTCCTTGTCTTAATGCTCCATATACACTCCAAGATCACGTTTCTTTTGATGATCCCATTATTTCTCCCATTCCATCTCTTGAAGAGCCTATCATTGAACCATGTCCACCACACAATCCTAGTCTCCCTCACAATCCTAGTCCCCCTCATGATCCTAATCCTCCTCATGATTCTAACATGTCAGTGCAAGATGTTCATGAACCCTCGACATGCATAATGGGTTCTTCCACTTTGGTGCAATCCGATCCACTTCAAGATCTCATTATTTCTCTCATATCATATCCACCTCATAATGGACTCGCGTCTTCTTCCCAAAGAAAAGAGTATCCTACAAGTCAAGATATTCATAAAGGCAAAGGAGTAGACCTTCATGAGAAAGAACTCCTCAATATGAAACAAAATGTTAAGGGTCATGTCTACACAACTCACTCTCAAGACGTTGGTACCCCTACTAAATCCAACATTCCATCAAAATCAAAACATACACCTTCCCCATCATACTTTCCATCCATCTTAGGTCCTTATATCCCTTCATCCTCTATGCAAGGTCAGCAAAGGCACACATCCTTGAGTAAATTTCATCAATCCAAAAGAAGTCCACTTTATTCATATCCATCCATGCATTCCTTTCCCCCTCCAAGCAATTTGGATAGCAAGTATAAAAGCCAAAAGTCTAAAAATCCACATGTATTCAAGGATCAACATGTCCAATATAATCGACATGTCAAAACAAAGAACAATATGATTTATAAACAAAAAGAAATATCCAAAAGGCCACAAAGGCCCACTGAGCAAAATAAAGCAAAGTCAAAATCTATATGGGTTCCTAAATCCCTTGTGCAAGTTATGTGTTCCAAAGAACAACAAAAGCATGAAAAATCCAAAACAATGTGGGTTCCTAAGCGGTTCCTTGAAGCACAAAAACAAAAAGAAAAATCCAAATTGGCATCAAAAGTTTCTATTCCTCCATCCAACCCTCTCAAATTTGTTCCTCCATCACCTTCTTCATCCATTTTGGGCCCTTATGTCCCAAAATCCCAAGCGATTCCTCCTTCCAAATCTCAATATCCAAAATACATTTTTTCTCCATCAGTCCATCACCCCTCAAGGTGTGTTCCAACGTTGATCTTGCCTTCATTTCCATCCAGTGAATCCCAATTCTTCCAATACCCTATCCATTATCCAATGCATATTTTCCATCCTTTGATCCCTTTGATCCCATCCTTTGCATAAATCCTTGCCTTAGTTTCATCTCTTTTTCCATGTCCTTATCTTACCAACGTCTTTGAACATACTTTTAAAGGTCATGGTCCATTTTTTTTTCAAGGCTACTATCCAAACAAAATGATGTTTGAGTCCTTCTTCCATCCCTTATCATGTGTCCAACTTCTATTGAAAAAGCCAAAATACAAAAAAAAAAAAGTGAGAAAAAAAAAAAGACAAAAAAAAAAGTAAAGCAAAAATAATTCATCCACTGGTGAAAACATGGCAAACAGGTGCCTTGGGCAAGTACCATGATGAAAACCTGGCAAATAGGCATCATGCGTAATTTATGAACTTCTTGCATACCACACTTGGGGGCAGGTTTTATCCTATCATATCCTTTTGCCCTTCATTATCCTATCATACCATGTCATTACCCTTCATATCCTATTGTCCCTCATGTCTAGTTTCTCTTTCCACCTTTGATCTTGACAAGGCTAAGGATCTTCATGAGCATCATGCTTGCAGCTTTTAGTCCATCATAGCTTTTGGTCATTTATCCATTTGCTTATTATACCCTTTCATCCATATTCCCTAGCTTATTGCAACTTTCTGCCACTATCCCTTAGCCAATCTCGACCTTTAGTCCATGTCCCTTATCCATTCTTGGTCTTGTTTATCCTATCCATATCTTATCACTATCCATACACTCTTTCTATCTCTTGATCTTGATCTAACATAAGGACATGAAATGCAAAACATATTTTTCAAAAACCTCTTGACATGTCCCTCATGCCATGTCACTGCTTTACATTGTCATATCCAGTCTCTTGTCCCATCACGCAATAGCCCTTGAAAATTGCATCTGTATTGTCTCCATGATCAAAGGCCTTTTTCTTCCCTCTATCCACCATCATTTCAGAAAGCCTATTTATTCACCTGTCATATTCCTTGCCTTGCTAGACACTGGGGGCAAAAATCATAAAAATTGAAAAATGTCCTAAAATAATTCAAAAAAATTGAAAAATGTCCTAAAATAATTCAAAAAAATTAAAAAATGTCCTGAAATAATTCAAAAAAATTGAAAAATGTCCTGAAAAAATCATAAAAAATTGAAAAATGTCTTGAAATAATCCAAAAAAATTGAAAAATGTCCTGAAATAATCCAAATTTTTTTAAAAATGTCCTGAAATAATCCAAAAAAATTGAAAAATGTCCTGAAATAATCCAAAAAAATTGCAAAATGTCCTGAGATAATCCCTAAAAAGTCAAATAAAGTCCAAAAAAAAAAAAAGAACAAAAAATTTGTAAAACCTCGAAAAGCAAATTAAAAATATCCCCTTTGTGCATAAGACAAATCACTGAGCATCCCTCCAACGACACGCAATCACACACTATGCTTTATTGAAATCACGCATTAACAAATGAACTTTTTCAATCAAACTAGACATTCAAACTAATCACAATTGTTATATCAATCGATCAACATCAATATCATTCGTCCTTGGCACACTATCATGGGTCGTATACAGGGTGTGGTATACTCGAAACCAAACTATGTCTTGTCTTAGATGGGGTACCGCATTCCCTGAAACCAGACAACATGATCATCCTATCAACACTTTCAACTTTTGACAATGAAGATCAAGATGTTTGTTTGACTTGTTGGAATTAGTGAGTCTTATCATTTACTGATTTATCTCCGATCATGTTTTTATGTTGCTCGATGATGTCACTGAGTGATTTAGAGTGACCGGGATGGTTCATGGTCCTTTTCTTTTTTGTTGTGATTGCTGATTGTCTACGATGTGTCTGTCTTTTGCAAAAAGGATTGCATTTCAGCTCTGGCCTTCAATGCCATGATGCTACGCATCCATTTTGCTACATTAAAATAAAGGTTCTCACCTACAAAGTGCATTAGTGAAAGCAAGTTTTTCTTCACCTCTAACTGTCCTTTGTCTCATTTCTTCTTACTAACATTTCTTCTATCAGTTTGGGTAGTCAGTTCAGTCTAGTTCTCCGATCTCCACACAAAAACACATAAGTTGCATCCTGCATCCATTTGGTTAGTACATTTTCATCACATCAAGCATCATATCAAGCATTTTATCCATTTCATATTATAAATGCATCAAAAATACATAAAAATATATCCATACATGTTCCACAATAAACAGTGCATAAGTCATCCATACATGGAAAATAACATAAGTCATAACACATTGCATCCCATCATATCGATGCATATCATATCATATGTCAAAATAATATCGGAGTACAAAATTGGACTGTCCATCCTAAGTATGGCCTGCAGACTGACTATATAATGTCACACTACATAATGTCATCTGTCTTTGTCCTAAGGAGCACATGCCTCTGTCACTGGGTGCTCCCTCTGTCCTCCTCATCCCTGCCATGTCTCTAGGATGATGTCCCTCCTACCCCTGGTCCTGGCTATGGTGGTCTCATAGGTCCACTCACCCCCATGCTGCTCACTGACCTCTGAGAACATGCCCTGCTCTCTGTCCTCGATCATGCTCGATATGATGCTGCTCTCTACTCTAGTGGAACTGCACTCTCATATAGTGTCCTCCAATGGCGTATCTCCTCTCTAGTCTCTACTAGCATCTGTGCCATCTCCCGTGCACTGGCATCCCTAATCGACCCAATATACTCGGTGACTCTCTGTTCTTCTCGCTGTGCCTGAGCTATTGTTGTATCTTGAGCCACTATTAGTCTGGCTATCTTCACTCTGAACTGATCCTGCTCCATCCTCAAAATAGCATTCTATCTCTCTAATGTCACGATGTGATCATGCTGACTCACTATGGTAGCCCTGCACATCTCCATCTCCTCTATTCTAGCCATCTCCGGCTCTATGGGTATATCCTGCAATGACTCCTGATCGACTGAGTCTAGCTCATAATCATCATCCCCTTCATCATCTCCATCCTCGTCATCCCCCTCATCCTCATCACCACCCTCATCCTCCTCGTCCTCATCATCTCCCTCCTCTCTAGTGAGTGGGAAGTCCTCCTGTCTCCTCGGTACTGGAATATCAGGATTTGTCAATGGCACTGGCCGTCGTCATGCAAACCATTGCTCATACTCCTTTTTCGTCCCGGTGTCCACCACATCTGATCTCCAATCTCACTATCTCCATTGTAGCTATGTGAAGTCAGCATATGCTATGTGTGGCTGAATCATCCTCCCCCACTGACTCGTCTCTCTGTGAGATCGGGCAAAGTGTGCAGTCCCTTTGGGTACATCCTGCCTCTCTCCAAACTGTCATCTGACTCTCTCTAGCAGGTACATCTCAATCACCCTCTGGCAATTCACTGGTCACCCAATCAGGTATCTCTCCTGTCTGCAATATGATAGCTCATCACTATCATCTGACCATCTAGGGCAATCAAGATATGGCCTCCATGTGAACTCTCTCAATTTGTCTAGCTCATGTCGCCAATACAATATGTATCCCAAAGGACTCTATCTCAGTGCTCCCCCATAGCAGTACACATATGGTCGGTGTGGTAATACCTGTCTCTCTGCAATCGGTTGACATATGGCTATGTGCTCAAATGCCCATACCTATAACAATGTGACTCCACAGCTCAAAGTTTGAACCCCCTGATATGCTATCTGATGCAACTGAAAATATAGCATAGCCAGTACACATGGTCCCCATGCATACACCGTCCCCTCTGTCACCATCCACTCTAGCACTCTTCCCCATCCAATAGGGAATCCATGTCCTCATCTGTCCCCTGCTAGTAGGCATGCTATCACCACATATCGTCTGATGCCATGGTCTCCCAGTCAATCTCCCTCTCTACGATATCCAGATCATCTGTGTCACACTCAAATAATCTGCACAATTCATCTCTCCCTGTCACTGGGTCATACTCTATCATCTCCCCATGAATCAGAATGTGGAGGATATGCCATACATCCTCTAGTGTCACAGTCGCCTCTCCAGTCGCTAGATGGAATGAGGAGGTCTCTGAATGCCATCACTCTGCCAATGCTATAAGTAGTCCTGTGTTTGCCCTAATCTTAGGCATGAATGCGATATAGTATATTTTGAGTCCTGCTAGTGTATCTCTATCCATGCTTCTGAGTCTATGTCGTAACATGAAGCAGTCTGGTCAGTTCTCCCACATGATCAATGGATACTGTCGACTCTGCATCACAATTGGGGCACATTTTGTCAATTTTAGGGTTTGCTCCTATGGGCTGCATTTCCTTGTTTCATGTCCAAATCAAGGAGTTTCTAATCTATTTTGACCTATCCTATTCTTATCCCCCCTTTTTGGCTTATTCGCATGCTATTTTTGACTAAATTAGGGTTGCCAGAGCACAACTGCGCCTGTGTGCTAAGTCCTGCACCTGTGTAGCAACAAACTGCACCTGTGTACCCTACACAAGTGCATAAGACCCTACACAAGCGCAGGATGTGCTCACATAGGTGCAGAAGTTAGTTTCTGCATTCTCTGTGGGCCCCGCAATGTCCTACAAGCAAGTCAAATTCATAAAATTGACAATATGGGTTTTTGAGATACATACCACTGCTCCCATGTCGTCCGATCGTCTGTATGTGCGTACATGTTCCCCAAGGTGATCTGCCATGGGAATGTTCGCCATCTCTCTGCAAGTGTCCTTTTCCAGAGCAACAAATTCTCCTCTTTGGCTAGTGCAAATGAGCAATTTTCACTCTCTTTGTCTCATTTATAGGCCTTTGTCAGTGCATAGATGGACGTGCACTCTCTCCATCTTATGCTGGTTACAGTCTTTTGCACCATCAATTTCTTGTCCTTTGTGTATCCGATCTCCGATTGTCAGTCCATTCGATCCTATAATTTTTATCGATCAATTCACTTCTTTTCTTCATGTTTCTGGCCAATTCCTCGAGGGGGCATGCATATGTCATTGTCAGTTGTCTAGGGCATTTTCATTATTGTTCTTTGAAACAATGCTTAAACTCACATTGTCTCAAAGAGGGGCAAAATGTAGACGTCTAAAAATGGTCAACGCTTGCGGAATCATACTTTAACATTTGTGCATTGCCTTATTTTAGGGTTTTTACGTCACATTAACATTTCTCCTATGATTCACACTTGGTCTTTATCATTTGTGCGCATCAAGTCATTCTTCTACATTCTTCATTCATCTCGCCTTCAAATTTGGTCTTGTCGATAACAATCTTCAGTCATGATTTTGGTCGATCTTATCTTGTCGCATCAATGTGCATATTCATTTGTCATCATTTTGGACATCGTCAATCCTAATTAGGGTTTTGTCCTCTTTTCAATCTTATCATCTTGCGATCAATTTGTCATTGATCGTGGTCATTTTCAATCTTGTCATCTTGCGATTTATTTTGTCATCGATCCTTGTCCTCTTGTCAACTTTGTCATTTTGCAATCGATTTGTCATCGATCGTCGTCCTTCTCAATCATGTCAATTTGGATCAATTAGTCATTGTTCCTCGTCAATTGGCATATTTATCAATCGAATTGTTTGTCAGCATTGGTCTTTTGTTAATCAGAATCATAATCGAATCGGTATCAATTATCCTTCATCAAGACCTAATTGTCATCCTTGCATTTTCTAATTCATCTTTTAGGGTTTCATGATTTTATTCATTTAACCTTGTTTGTCATTTCTTCCTCTAGGATAAATAGTTTATTTATCCTAAGTCTTCTCATCGCAATTAAATGTTTATTTAATTGGCTAACTAATTCCTCCCTCTTTGTGAATTAATTAATAAATGAAAAATTGTTAATTAATTCACTTAATTTCCTCATTTTCTAATTTCTCCTAATTCCTAATTTCCTAATTTTCATCAATTTCAATTTTCTAATTTTCTAATTTCTATTTCATCTATTTTTCAATTCTCTCCTATTTTTCTCCTAATTTCATGGGATTGACATTTCAAGTTGTCATAATTTGTCATAATTGACAATCAATCAATTTTGACATAGAAATTTTTCATAATTTTGTCATAATCATCAATCAATCAATCTTGCATAGAAAGTGCAAATTTGTCATAATTTGTCATAATTGTCATTTTTGATTTGAAATTGCCATTCGAATCTCTTCATGATAATTTGATCTTTTCTCCAATTTGTCTATAAATTGGATGAATTTCTTCAATCCCAACTAATCACTTTTTCGAACCCTTGATCCCTGGTTGAATCAATCACGCTTCAAGTACCCTTATGCTCGTCTTGTCTACTTGCTTTCACATCATTCTTATGCACTAGTAGGTGAGATCCACAAACAAAGTTGTTTGAAGGAGAAAGAAGGACAATGGAGCCACATGAAGGAGACATTCAAGTTTGCAATGGTTTGCGTTTGAATTAATGTCTTGTTTTCATGTTTTCATTGAATGTAATTAGGATTTATCACTACATTTGAGTTTTGTGATTGAACTAGGCTAATGTTTCTATTTGCTTTGATGATTTCCACATTTCCTAGCTACAATTTTAATCAAGGAATTTGATTGGCTTATCTTTGTGTGCAGAAAATAATGAGAGGATGATGAATATTTGCTGAAAATTTTTATCAAGACGAAGATTGGAAGGCACATTATTAATGCATGATTTAGTATTTTTTAAGGGTTCTCATTTGTAAGTTTTATTAAACCAAAGGGTGTGTCCTTTGGAGGGAAACTGTTTGTAACTCCTTTTTGTATATGAAAGGGTGTGTCCTTTCATATATGCCTTTTGATTTACATACTTATAGCGAGTCATTTTTTTATGTAAAAAGGGGGAAGTCAGAAGAATGACATAATGTTGTAGGGGTTTGATATCACTTTGTATCAGAGAAGTCTATAGGAAGAAGAAGTATCATTTTGTGCAAATGATCTGTAATGAAGTATTTACAAGTGCAACTTATGTATGCAATTATTTCCTAAAGATTAATATACAAGGTTCATTGTCTCTTTTTTCCAAATATTGTGTACATTTTTGTGTTGATGAGTTATCTTTGTCCTCTTGATAAATCTATGTATAGATTTGCTATGATGTGAGTCACACATCGTTGCATTAAGTGAAAGATTGAGTTATTATTGTTTGTGTAACGCATATTGAACCTTCATAGTTGATGAGAAATCATCTCTTGAGTTGATGAGATATTTTGTCCACAAAGTGTCATATATATATTCCCGGATAGAGGCACTGGTTTGTTATTGATCTTTTAAGGTTTTGATTTGTATGCATTCAAGGTCCTTGATAGAGAAACATTCTTCCCAAATCCTATATAAAGTGATCTATGCAGACTTTATTTAAGTCCCGAGAGCAATCTCATTTTCAATATACATTCACAATCATTTATTTTCAAAGCATCCAGTTAAAGCACATAATAAAGCATAGTTGCAGAACAATATTTTGCCAGTTGTGTGAACTTGCTAGAAGGTTTAAATCCACTATAAATAACCTATTTTGTGCTTGAGAGGAAGAGGCACACCCACCTAGGTTCAATGGATCATAAAGTGTAGAGGGATTTTTTCTTTGATCATCCCTGTTCGTTGGCCAAGGCCGATTGGACTACTTAAGGATTTGGCAATTTTTTTGGTTTTCCAATCTATGGTTTTGGGCACCAACACTTCCAATCGACACAAGTTCTTCTTAACAACTACTGATTACTTTACCCAATGGTTCGAGGCAATTCCTCTTACATACACCACTAGAAAGAAAATTGCAAAATTCATGTTCAATTACATTATCTGTAGATATGGGATTCTGATGTGCTTTGTGATAGATAATGGATGTCCATTTAAAAATCAAGAAGTGAAATAATTGTGTGATAAATTTCAAATACAATATAGATTTGCAACACCATTTATCCACAAAGAAATGGACAAGAAGAGGCAACAAATAAGACAATATTGAAGATCCTTAAGAAAGTTGTTACTAACACAAGACAGGACTGGCATCTCTAGTTAAATCCCACTCTTTGGGCTTACAGAACAGGAGTACACACCCCTACAAGAGAAACACCATATTCCTTGGTCTATGGTACAAAACCAATACTCAGGCTATTTAAATAGAACTACCATCTCTAAGAGTCTCCTTACAAAACATCATATCAGAGGAAGACTATCGGGTGGCAAGATTACAAGAGCTAGAAACGCTTGATGAAAAGAGACAAACTGCTTTCAATCACCTGCAAGGTTATTAGAACAGACTAAGATGGAGTTATAATAAATGAGTCCACCCAAGAAATTTTGAAGTGGGAGATCTATTTCTCAAAAAGAACCAAAGGAATCTAGCAAAACGAGAAAAGCCAGGGAAGTTTGAACCTAACTGGCTAGGTCCTTTCATCATAACAAGGGTTATAGCCAATGGAGCATACAATTTGGCTACCATGGAGGGAGATCCACTCTCTGACCCTATGAACAACATGCACCTTAAATGATATTATACCTAAGGGTTGGGTTAGTTTAGGTTTTACTTTCTGCTTGGCATATCATTTTATTTAAAGCACCGCATCACATATAGTTTCTTTCCAAGCACACCATATTGATTTTCATATAGTAGCATCAATAAAACAAGGCAACTATCCAAGTTGGTCATATGTTTGCATTTAAGAGAAGAAAGGGTCATCTCCTTTCTTAGATATTCAGGCATGAAATCTTTGAGATCCTAGGGTCATTCATTTTCAATATTACCCTGTGATGATGCTTTACTTATGGTTGGGTAGTGATTTCACTATTTGAGACTTGTTTATCCAAAATCTATCAATTTCTATATCTCAAACACAATAAATCTCTAATTCATTCTAGAAACCTAGTTAATCATATGGCTAGTGAAAAATCTAAAATTCTACTTCAGAGTTGTTGTAACTGTCACACCCAAGTAGGTTTCATTACTTACAAGTCAAGGCAAGAAAATAATAAAAGGAAAAGAGCTATGCTGAATATTCATCTTAAGGCAAAAGGGCAATGATATATAATTGAAATATCATGCATACAAAGTGTGACAAAATGCTTAAATATGGGAACATGCAAGTAACTCCATTAGGGATATCAACGCCTGCTGACAATGGAGAAATATTTGAGAAATTACAATCCACAACCTCATCAGAGCTCTAAAAGCTTGTTGCCAGTGAGGCTCTATTTAGGATGCTTTTGAAGTCAAGATAATCCACGTAGCTAGTCATATAGGATGCTAAGGATCTTTAGTGAACATAAGAGCTGAAATTAACTTATTTGCACACACATGGGCAAAAGAAGATCAAAGTTTCAAGAACTAATGGGGAAGTTTTCCGCATCTCCATTTGTAAGTCCTAGTCACTAAGTGTGTTAATTTGGATGTTCCAAAAGACCTTAAGGTTCGATTGACCACTTATCTAGGAAATGTTTTGCACATCCAATTCAATTGGTGTATTACAAAAGGCTAAACAAACACAGTCAACCTTGTTCAAATAGGAAATGCATATTCATCATGCATATTGCATTAACATAGTTCATGTTGAAAATTCATTGTCTCCACATGCATTCTATAGATCATTATGTCATATAGGTTTGCACACTAGGGGCATAACTGAAAAAATCCCAAAAATCATAGAAAATCCTGAAAAAATCCTAAAAATCACATAAAGTCCTCAAAATCCAAAAACAGTGAAAAACCTAAAATCCAAAAATAGTGAAAAACTCAAAATCCAAAATCACATAAAATCCTTCTCAAAATCTAAAAACATTGAAAAAATCCTTCAAAAGTCCAAAACACTCAGAAAAAGTATGAAAATACCAAAAACATCTACAAAATTTCCTGAAAAAAATCAACCAAAAATATTCAAATATCAATCCACATAATCCAAAAACATCGAAAAAGCTCTTGGAAAAGAACTAAAAATAAAAAAATCAATCAACCCAAAATATACTTGCAATAAAATGTATTGCGAGAAACAAATACCCTAGTAGATATCTAGTAAACACTTCACATGAAGTTAACAAAGGCTATGACTCTCTAGTCAAACATCTGCAATCAACTGATCAAATTGTCTTATCAATCGTAGCATATCCATATTAAGTGATCATTATCTTGTCTTAAATAGAAGAGGATACACTCGAAATCAAACAGATCAATCTTAAATGAGATCCACAACTTTCTGAGATCAAACATTATCAACCATCACATCAAGCAACTGAGAAGGAAGGCACAAGGTCAGTATAGCTACTGAATTTGTTTGGGTCAGTCTTTATCTTTTATCATTTGGCGACAGATTATGTTCCTATGCTACTCAGGGATGTCCACAAGGGAATAGAGGAGCAATGTTGGGCATTATCTTTTTCTTTGTTTGTTGTTTGTGGTGTGAACCAATGAAGTTCTAGGGAAATTTCTCTAGTGGGTGCCTGTGATAGGAGCATTCAGCTTGTGAATGCCACACATACCTCGACCCCTAGTGTATTTCCCAGAATGGAGGGGTTCACTCCTTATCTGCTACATGTTTGTTTCTTCAATGAGATATCTTTACATCTTGCTTCCTTATACCTTGGTGTGCTAAGCTTCATTGTTCAATAATAAGTCCCAGTGATGAATATATATTGTGCAATAAAATAAATGACATGGGTTTGTGATTCATTCAAATTTCATTCTCATCTCATTTGTTTCTTGATAGTCTGTTGATTTCCCATCTTCTCTCTAAATAGTGATTTCTTTCTAATATCATTCTTTCATCAATCTCTTCTCTCCTTCATCTTACTAACATTTCTTCAAGATAAATCTAAGTTAAAAAAAAATTCTGACATTATCATACAAAAAAATACATTCATATAGATACCGTTGCATTCATAAACATCGGTCAAAAATGCATACATATAATACCCATTGCATTCATAGGCATCATTCATTAAATCATATAGAAACAAATTGCATTCATAAGAATCATTCATAAATCATGTAGTAACCATTGCATTCAAAAAACATTCATGAATCATATAGAATCATATAGACATACATCATATAACTCATAGCATCATATAAACATACATGGAAAATAAAGTATAATAGATCATCGCCAAAAAACTATATCAAATATATATAACTCAAAAATGATAATGTATATCAATACAATAAACAAGCTCGAAGGCTCAGATAACATGATCAAAATGTCTCAATCAACACTACCTCTGTCAGTAGGTGGATCATGTCTACTAGCTCCTCCCCCAAGATGTCAAGGTGGTCCCATAACACCACCATTACTAGTCCTCCATATGGAAATCTTACTAGAACTAGAATGACCTCTCACAACACTAAAACTAGGAGCTCTCTATCCCTCAAGTACAGTGTCATGATAAAGCCTTTGATAATTAAAAAAAGCCTCCTGTATAGCATAGTAAATTTTGTTAGACTGACTTCGTGCATCAGTACCTAGAGGAAAGTGTTGATCGTAGGCAGCCTGAATCATTTGTGATCGTCTGACTGCCTCATCTCTCTCCCTCTGGAGATGATCCCTCGCATCCTCTAAAGCATCATAGTCTACATGATAGGCCTCTCGCTCGACATCTCATCTAGAAACCTCCTCCTCTAGACTCTGAATCTGTGCTCTAAGAATTTACAGATCATCATCATCCCTATCACCCACCTGTCCCCCCCACCCTCTACAGTAGGCACATCCTCCAACTCCAGCATCTCATCATCATCATCACTATCCTTGCTACTTGATGACCCTGATGAATCATTGTCATCTTCGCTACTAGTAGACTTGATGTCTCCACCAATGTATATGTCCTTGTCTCCTCCTCCCTCATCTCCTCCCTCCTCTCCTACCCTAGCTCCTCCACCCCCCTCATCTCCACCCTCATCTCCTTCACCCCCTCTCCTCCTTTGGCTCTCTTCCCCAAGTCTATCCTCAATCTCTGCCTAGGATGGTGAATCTGTTGTACTGTAATCAAAATAGTAGGATCAATGAGTGGAATAGGCCTATGTCTGGCCCACCATGCATCATACTTTGGTGTAGTCCCTAGATCCGCTGAACCTCTACCCCTATCCTAGAGTAACAACTGAAGAGCATTGAACTTAGTAGAAGAAACATGCGACTGAATGCAAACCCCCTAGTTTGATACCTCATGAGATACAAGAGAAAAATAAGTAGTAACCACTAGTGTCACTTGTATGTGCCCAAACTGTCTCAGTACTCGACCTGGGAGATACATCTCTATGATTCGTTGTGTCTTGAATGTCCTACCAATTAGATATCTTTGTTATTAGCACAATGGCAAGTGTACTACATCATCTGCCCAACTGAGGCAATATAAGTAAGGTCTCCAAATAAAATGTTGAAGAATGTCAAACTGATGCCTCCAATACAAGGTGTTACCCGGTGTGTAGGGGAAAAAGTGACACTAAGCAAACATGCCCTAATCTCACTTTCAATCACACACTTGTGGAATAGGAAAGAGCCTAGAGGTATCACACAATTGGCTACTTCTTTTTGTGGAAGAGAGAGCCATGGGCTACCTATTAGTATTTCTATTCCTTTATTGCAAATGATAGATAGAATGATGCAAGTTCAACTACTAGCCCTAGAGTGCAAGTATGAACTAGTAACAAGATTGCAAGATTGAGATTAAGTGATGAAAAGCTGTAAACACAAGAACAAGACAAGAATGTAGATACGTACCTAGAGTTAAAATCTGAGTGGAAATGTTTGGGATGGGGGTGTGGGCGCCACTTTCCTGATTCTGCCCCTGAAACTGCTCCTAAAACTGCTGTTTTACAACCTGGAAAATTGTCGGAAATGCTGAAAATTGTTGTCTGACAGAAGGACAAGGGCACCCAGCGCCCCTATCCCAGAGACTAGGGCGCCCAGCACCCCTGTCCTGGCAGGACCAGGGCACCCTATGCCCCTGTCCTAGCTTTCTGGGTTGGAATTCGGTGTGAAGTTCTGTCTCGGTCTACTTCCGTCGAATCTGCAACTTGCGGCGTCCTTCGGATTCAGAAATCTGCACTTATATCTGAAAAGGGTTGTAGGGTGACTATATAGGGTTTTGCTTTAGTCAAACCCCCACTTTGGTGATTTCCACCTCCACGAATAGCCAAGTTGTATTGTAAAAGTAATGTGTGTGCAGACCTTGTGTGTGTGCAAGATCCCAACCCCAAGGGAGGGGTACAAGCCAATCTTCAGTCGGTGATCCCCTATTGCTCTTCAATGTCTTCAAAGCCCTAAATGGATGAATGAAATTGATGAATGCTTGATGGATGGATGTTGAATGTTGTTGAAGTCTTCAAAGATCTGCTCTTTCACTGTGTAGAAGGCCCCTGAAAACCAAAATTCAGATCCTTTCTAATGAAGAAAGAGAGCTCTTATATATGAAACCCTAGGTTTTAATTTCAACTTTAGGCCGACTTAGAGATTGAATCTCCCGCCAATTTCTTGGGTTTAAGCTTTATTTTATGATTGGATCGCGCTCCTAAAATTTCAGGAAAAATGTCCTGGACCATGTGCACGCCGAGCACCATGGTCCCGACAACTTTTCACCAAATTTTCAGGGCCGTTAGATATGATGATTTTAGAGCGAATCCTGAAGTTACAGCTGATTTTGAGATGTTTTGACCCCCGAAATCAAGCCCCCAAGTTCAAAATAGGACCTAATTAGGGTTTTTGATTAAATGACGTATTGGAAGAATAAAATGAAAGAGGCACACTTTAATGAAAGGGCCCAACTTTATAATGTGGAAGATGATGAAATAGGACCTTAGACCTAATTAATTTGATTAATTAAGTGCTAAAGGGGAAATGCAATGCAAAATGCAAAATGCCAAGGCGGGTGCTAAACTAGGTGTGAAATTGTACTGCTTTAGCAAGTGCGTACAATTTACGACGCTACATTTAGCCCCCACTTTAGCGGTCATATGAGTACTACGTGCATATGCAAGCTAAAGTACAGAACAGTAAACATTATTTGAAAAAGGATATATCCATAAGTCTGTCGAACGAAGCCCCCAGTGGCATCTATAGTACACAGTTAGGAACCGCACCCAACAAAACACACGTTAGATCACAAAATCACCTAATGCTTACTAAGGAAGGTGATGAAAATTCGAGGGTAGCTATATGCCCCCCCCTGTTTCGGCTTGCTAATTTTAGTGAGTTGAAACAGGGTATCATGTTTACGACTTCGAATTGTTAAAGAATATTGATGACAAATGCTCACAAGAAGATTTGATATGAGATCAAAAACTAAAGGAGAGTCATTTGGTAAGAAAGAGGACTAAATCTCAATTCCAACACAACAAAGAGTGTGAGGATTTGAGAGTTCTTTAACACAAGGTGAAGGATGTAAATGGAAACAAAATGCAAAGAGAAGAAAAGAAAGGAAAAAAGCATGAATACACACATTGGTGATCCATGAGAAGAATAGTGAGAGAGAAAACATGGACTTCTCGCCCCTAGATCTTGTCTAGGTGATCCATTGGGAAAAAGGACATGTAAGGGAGGAGAGTGAGAAAGTCTAGCCTTATGCCGCTAGTTCCACTCAACCTTGTGCATGTGTGTGTAAGGGAGGTTAGAAGCACCTCATAGGAGTTTATGCCCAAGTATGCTACAACCTATATATGTATAGTACAAAAGCGTGACATCTCGCTCTAAGAGTCTGTGCTCTGGTTCCGAGAATAATCACCTTGCATAAAAGAAAAATGGAGACATCTCGCTCTAAGAGTCTGTGCTCTGATTCCGAGAATGACCCATTGCTCAAAAAGTGCAATGTTTATGTCATAAGCAAAGTAGAACAAGGATACCTACCTTCATCACAAAAGAAGATACCCCAAAAATGCAACAATGTCATAGATCCAAGCAAGAGAGTTTTGCACTCTTTAAGCAAGGATAAGATAGTTGAAAAGGGATATCTTGTAGTATGTGTAAAGGAGATCCTTAGAGGAGAAGAGATCTTTGTACAAAAGATACCTATCCCTGAGAGGAATTGTCTAAGAAGAGAATAAGAATGCAATACTTCCTTCTTTTGCGAGGTGAAAGTGATTCTTAATGAAGGATGACGCTTTTTTTAACCCAATTGGGAGAGTGAATTCATTATGGATGTATTTTACCAAGTGCAAAAGAGGTTGTAGTCAAGGACATACACCTCTTGTAAGACAGAATCCTTGAACAAACAACAACAAATGCATACAAGGAATAACATCAAGTAATAAAGTTCACACCATCCACGAAATAGGAAAAAAGTGGATCCTTAGATAAAAATAAGGAAAGATCATTGCCTCCCAAGGACAAGGACAATGAGAAGGACTTACACAATCTTCTAGGGAGAGATTTAGACATAAGCAAAATGTACTACATACTCACATGAGTTCATGCGAGCAAGACATTAGTGTATGTAAAATGCTCCTCACAAGAAGTGGGTAGGATAAGAAAGAGAATACACATCTTCTCCCATATCTAGGAAAAGAGGATTCTAAAGAAAAGATGATCAATATTTCCACACTATTACCCCAAAGGGAAATTTTAACCATAAAAAGAAGAGATGTATGAAATCACTCTTGTCCCCATAGGAACAAGAGATAACATAGAAAATTAGGCTATTATGCTGCTTCCAAAAATATGATTGCACTTGAAATTGTACCATCATGAATGACAATGAGCCCCCAGTAAATGAGCTACCAATGTCACATAATGATGAGCAACATAATAGCCATTAATGTTATTCAAAGACATGATAGATTGGATGAGGTATTTGAATATGACATGCTAAATGCTCAACTATAAGTGAGATCAAAAACATGTATAAAGTGATAAAAATTGAAGAAGAAAAGTCACAAGAAATCTTAGAAGAGGGATGAGTGTAATTTATTAGAGCCTTATCCCTGGAGGAAAGGACTTTATGATGAATAGGAGATAAAGATTCATAATTGGATTTAGAAATTTGAGGGGAGTCATAAAGAGATTTGTTCATTGCCAAGATTTCCTTATGAGGGGAATGAGAGTTGATAGAAGTAGAAGATGATTTAGTTGAAGTGAGATCATCATCACTACTAAATATAGCATTCACATTGAGAGATGGTCTTTTAGATGCTTTGGTGGGCTTAGAAAGATTATATCCAAGTCCAAATGAATATCCATGCATGTTATGTTCTAAAGGAACTTTAATTCCTTGTTCATTTGTGCCACAACCATTTCCACTATAGCCACTCTTAGCCAAAATATGAAAACCACGACCATAACGATTAGCCATTTCAGAAAGAAAAGGTGGTTTTTCATAAGACAAAGAATCAAATTCTTCAAAATTAGAGGTGTGAGGAGAAGAAGTTTGAGAAGCAGCCACAAAATTATTGCTCATAGGTTCAGGTAAGACTGATTGATCTCTAGTTTCTTCCTTCTTTTTAACTTTAAGCTCTCTAGGAGGAACCCTATACTCACCTCCAAAGGTGGGATTGAAATCAAGAGATCCCCAATCATCTTCTGCGAGAACCTTCTCAGGATCAAAAGCATTTTCATGTTTAGATTCAAGTTGAGAAGAATATTCTTCAGGAACTTTAGACTCATCCAAAGAATTTTGATTATTAGAGGGTGATGATTCATCCATAGGTATCTTGTTTAATGAGTCATCACTAGAAGAGGAAGGCTTAGAAGAACTCCCTTTGGAAGTAGATGTTTGCAAACAAGCTTGAAAATTAGTATCACCTATCAAGGTATATGTCTTATTATTATAAATAAATTTAACTTGTCTATGCAATGTAGAGGGGACAGCTTGCATACTGTGAATCCAAGGTCTCCCTAATAACAAGTTGTATGTTAGATTTCCCAACATAACATGGATAGGAGTAGGCAAAGTAATAGGTCCCACTGTGATGGGTAAGGTGATAATACCTAATGAAGACTTAGCCACATTATCAAAGCCTCGAATGGGATGAGAGTCAGGCTCAATAAGGGATGTATCCACATTCATCTTATGCAATAGATTAATGCTACACACATTAAGGCCAGAACCATTATCTACCAGTGTTCGTCTTATAGCAGTGTCATTTATGATAACCACAATCATCAAGGGATCATATTGATGTTGAATTTCACTAGTAGGCAACTCATCTTGAGTAAACACAATTTGAGCTTTAGGATTCATCACAGAGTTAACCAAAGACACTATATTACTAGATGTATTAGGTGGAGGAACATTCAAATCTTTCAAGGCATCTTGTAAAATTCCATGATGAGCAGAAGAAGTTTGGATCAAATCCCAAAGGGATATCTTAGCAGGGGTAGCTTTAAGTTGTTCTATGAGATCATATTCCTTACCAAGAACTTCTGAAATACGAGGAGCTTGAGGAAGAATAGGTTGGGAAGGAGGAAGTGAAGTTGGGATTGTGTATGGTGAAAATGGATAACAATAATAACAATATTGAAAGGCTAAATGAATTCAACCACAAAACCCTAGCCTAACAATCAACAAAGATCCACCATAACATATGAAGATTACCTAAGACAATGCAAATCACATGAAATCACAAAGATTATACCATCACATGTCCAATAGGGTTTTGATCTCCATTCTTCCTATCTCCATTGATCTTGCTTGATATATTTGCTCTCAGATTTTATGTGCACAAGAGCTCAACAAAGAACGGAATGTGGTTGCAAGTAGGATCGTAGTGTAGTTGAGTCCTCCAAATTGTCGATTAGGGTTTGATGATGAAGAAGGCATCTCCTTAAATAGAAGACACAATATGAAATGGAGGGATAAGATTGAGAGGTGTAAAAGGAGGTCGGCTATGATTAGAGGGTAGGTAAAAGAAATAATAAAATAATGAAAGGGGTAGGTAGTGTATGAATTAAGAGATGAATGACATGTGTCATAGGTAGAAAAGGCTAATGAATTAATTAAATAAATAAAGATTTATTTAATTAATAGAAGAAGTAGGATAATTAAATAAATAAGATATTTATTTAATTTAGGAAAATGATAATTTAAATAAATAAATGTATTTATTTAAATGAGAAATAAGGCTAGAAGAGGATAAATGAATTAATTAAATAAATAAGGATTTATTTAATTAATAGAAGAATTAGGCTTAGATAATTAAATAAATAAAATATTTATTTAATTAGACATGACAATTTTAGGTGTCTACATTTTGCCCCTCTTTGAGACAATGCGGCTTGTCGCGTTGTTTCAAAGAAGATAAGATGAACTGATACAGAGTTGCCCCAGAATGGGTATGATATGCCCCCTCAAGAGATTGGATGAAAATGTCTGAAAAGATTGCAGACAATCTCTCGATAAGAAAGAAAGGCTAGAATGGACTGACCAAATAAAGTGACAAAGTCACAGGATAATGAAGACTGACTCGGGAAACGAAAGCGAGGGCTAGGGGTAGTCTATAAGATAGACCACGGGGGAAAATACATCCTCATTGTCATCTACACCTTCACGAGATCAAAGTGCAGAGCAAGAAAAGAGCAGTAGCAATCAGCAGTGATGGCCTTCGTGCACAGATTCGACCGCGTTCGACGATTTCAGAGGCCAGCAGAGGCAGGAGAGCCGGTAAGTACCACCAAACCTCCTCGTACTTTGACGCATTAAATTTTGTCATTAATGCATGCTAGTTAGAGCAATAAATGCGCTTAGGAATAGGGTACAAAAAAGTCTAAAATCATCTAACCGCATCTGCGTTGGTGCCAGGTGCGTCTGTGTCCGCTAGGCGCATCTGTGTCAGTGCCAGGCGCATTTACGTCTAGAACCGCATTTGAGTCGAATGCGGGCGCGTCTACGATGTGCAAGGGCGTCTACGTAGTATAGTCGCATTTATGCATAGCCTAGGCACATCTATGTCATATAGGCACATCTGTGTTTTTAAGGTGCGCTTGTGCAGTCTGTAGGTGCGTTTGCATTGAAAAAATCCAAGTTTTGGTCTCTGAGGTCAAATCGGCAGTTCTGTGATGAACATACGCTGTCGATTGGATAAGCTGCTGAGAGGATACACTCAAGCAGGTCCTCTAGGAAGACTAGGATAGATCAAGGCACTTTGTGATGAACAGTGAGCACCAAGATAGAGTACTTTGTGATGAACAGGGAGTACCCAAAGTATGAGCAGCACTTTGTGATGAACAGGGAGTGCAAATGTGAGTAACACTTTGTGATGAACAGTGAGTGTCACACACGTAGTACTTTGTGATGAACAGGGAGTACTACTAGGATAGAAGCAACACTTTGTGATGAACAGTGAGTGTCACTAGGATAGATAACCATATACATTTAGATAAAAAGTAGCATTTTGTGATAAACAGTGAATGCCACCATGACTGACATAATTGATTGGCTTGACTGCAAGAGTATTTGCCTATGTTGGAGTCACGAGAGAGATTCCCGTCGACACAGAGACTGTGACCTGAGTTGTCATTTCAGGACAGAGCTGCCATCGAGGAGATGGGTTTGAGACATATATTGTATGTGCCTAAGTTTTGGGCAAACATGGGTTTGCTGACTGCGCTTGCTGAGAGATGGCACTCGGAGACGTGCACCTTCCATTTGCCGATGGGTGAGATGACAGTCACCCTTGAGGATGTCTTCAGGATTCTGCATATACCGATTGATGGAGATTTGATTCCATATGATCGTGATGGAGATCGGGAGGCCTTGAGACGGGTGTTCCAGGATCCCAGACTGGAGATGAGGGCAGGACACGTGGCATGGGACACCATGACCGCCACAGGGTTAGTATTGTCGGCCGTGATCAGAGGAGCGATCAGTGGATTCTTGTATCCGAACAGGGTGACACGGGGATTTGTTGTGGGCTGGGGGGGAGCACTGGAGACACTAGTGACACATCACACCAGATATGCCTGGGGACCATGTGTATTGGCCCACCTATACTATGAGCTTCACTAGTTTGTCTATCACGGGTCAGTGGGATTGGGCTGCGGGGTGACACTATTGCAGGTATGGGCCTATGAGCATCTGCCAGTGACGAGGCTGATACACTTCTGAGGCAGGGGACATGGACGCAGTTTTGTGCATTTGTATGACATGATCACCTCGCAGCCGCGGATTAGCAGGTTGGAGCATTGGCGGCGGGTGCTGGATGATATCGATGTGGTCATATGGAGACCATATCTAGGCTGCGAGGAGTGGGCGGATGATGCAGTGGAGCTACCCTACACCTTCCGGAGCAGGTACCTGATTGGGTGGATGCCCTATGTATTAGAGAGGCAACTTGTGGACAGGGTATGTAGGCAGTATGGCAGGATCCAGAGGATGCCACAGGGCTCAGGTATGTATGCCCGCATAGTCAGAGATCAGGTGCAGTTTGGGCCTCTACTGTCATATGATCAGGTGGTCATACAGCTAGCAGAGATGGTACCCTTACCCTGGGACACGTGGCCAGAGGTCAACGATGCCGGGATGGATGCTGAGTATTCAGCATATTGGGCGGAGCATCCATTCCCATGACTGACAGATCCAGGGGAGCTATTGGATGGAGATGGAGGTGGGGATGATGATGATGATGGCGGAGGTGATGGGGGTAGAGGCCGACGGAGGTAGAGGGGAGTAGTTGGGGAGAGGAGGGTTGCACCTCAGAGAGAGGGTGGAGAGGAGCATCAGGCTCGGGTGGTGAGGGGTCACGGTGGATTACCCCTACAGGTACCAGCAGCACAGGATCCCAGGCAGAGACAGGGACAGGGACAGGTACAGGGACAGGTGCAGGGACAGAGGCATGTACAGAGACAGGTACCCGTACAGGCACTAGCACAGGTACTGATATAGGGGTAGGCACTTGCAGAGGGAGAGCCATAGGCAGAGGCAGAGGGTGGGGATCCAGAGGAGGATGAGCTGATTGAGCTCAGGGAGATCTGCCAGGGCCAGGTAGATGAGATACAAGAGTTGGAGAGGGAGAGGGATCGGCTCAGGATGAGGCTCAGAGATACTGAGCGGGAGAGAGATCAGGCTATCCAGTGCTATACAGAGGCTGAGACAGCGCTGAGGGCCAGGAGACAGGCAGCAGAGGACACAAGGGTAGGATATGCATATGTCCTGGGGGCCAGAGAGGAGATAGGGTACTGGAGGGACCTCTACTATGATGCAGTGCCAGTAGATCAGCGAGCGAGGAGCTTCCATAGACCATCGTGTACAGCGACAGCTATGGGAGGGAGTCAGAGGAGGCAGGCATCTAGTGGTGGGGTCATGGGTCCTCCACCACCACCAGATAGAGGGGGCAGGCGGGATGATCCTGGGGCGGGTCCTTTAGGGGCTCAGATTCCATCGAGGCCAGGTGGCTCCGAGGGGGGGAGTTCATCATAGCCTTAGAGGGCTCCCATTGTATCAGTGTTGTACCATTCTTTTGTATTGTAGACACCTGCAGGTGATTGTAGCCATATGATTTTGACATCATTGTATCATGACACTTTATATATACATATATGAGATGATTCATCTTTGCGGCAACTATATGCATGTGTACCTATGTGATGAGATGTTCTTATGTGATGCTTATGATATGGATGCAAATATGTATGTAATGCAATATTTTTGTTCTTTTATGTTTTAAAATGTTATGCCAATGCAAATGTAAATGTATGTAATGCATATGAATATGATAATGCAAATGTAAATTGTGCTAACAGGTGTTGTGTGCAGGATGTGATGCAGTTGTGATATCTATATGTATGTATGAAATGCTTATATGTGGTAATGCAGGTGCAACTACATGAAATGCAAATATTTTTGGTGTGTCATTATACTCAGTCATGTGATAGCAGGCTACGCGGACTCGAGAAGGACAATGGAAGTCAATCAAGAAAGGGGGGATGAAAGATAGAAGATATGAAAGTGAAAGAGCTTCTTGTGCGTTATCATCATTGAGCTTTATTATGGCAAGTAGGTTATGACAATCGAGGCATATGTTTGACCCAGAAAGTCATTGTACCTGTTTGCATGGAGATAAGACAGTCACAAACAAGGAATGCCCCAATTCATACTAGACTCATAGTGTCCTCATATCCTTGGACAAGTCAGAGCATTACTAAGAGACAATCCACAGACAACAAATAAAAATAGGTGACGATACCCCATCCTCGCCTTTCTAGTCAAAGACATCCTAGAGATAGAATCTCTAGTCAAAGACATCCCGGAAAAGCTAAAAGACATGTCACCAAAAAAAAAAGATGAAATCAAAAGAAAACCAAGACTCGACACCAACATCCACTGTAGTCCTCAAGTTTAGTGTCTCTTGTCACTTGTATAAGTCTTATTTGATTGTGGTCACAATGTTTACTTTCACTGAAAGGATAGATAGCACTGAACCATATGTTGTCTGAGTCTGTTGAAATATTTGATTTGTTGAAGCCCATTGTTGTTGTTGTGTCTCATCTAAAACTGACTGAATCCATGAAACTGATACTTTATTGCGGAGAAGATGAAACTTTATTGCGGATCTGTGATGCAGATGTTGCTTTATTGCGGATTGTGCGCGAATAGACTGAAGAAAGCTAGAAGAAACTTTACTCCTTGAAACATGTGATGTTCTCAGTTCCACACCCATTACTAGACGTAGGATTTGCCTTAGCCATAGATAGGATCTGATTTATTATGGATGGAAAGGGATGTGAAAAGGGAGGTTTATTATGAATGGCTAACCAATCTTAGGTAGATCAATAACAAGCCATGATGGGACTGGGTAAGTTTATTATGGATGAATAGGTTGTGAGTGTGTGCAAAGTGAAAGGATGAAAGTGAATCCTGAAGGAGGGAGGAGCAATGTCTCTACGCATGGCACTGGTGACCTATTTTTCACCATGGTACTTGCCCAGGGCACCACCGAAGTGGTTTTCACCATTGGATGAAATTATTTCTCTTTACTTTTTTCAATTTTTTCAATGTTTTTTGTGTCACAAGGTGCCTGTTTGCCAGGTTTTCACCAAGTAACGATTTTTTTGTTTTATAATTTTTTTTGTATTTTGGAATTAGGATACTCTGAAGAGCTATGTGTAGAACCTACGAAGGTGCATGTTGTTGATAGGATCCTCCAAAGGTTCACCTTCTGTAGTTGAGAGCTGATATGCCCCAGAGCCATATGCTGCTGTAATAATGTAAGGACCAAGCTAGTTTGGTTTGAACTTGCCCTTCTTCTCTCTGTCTTGCTGATTTTTAGGATTTTCTCTGAGAACCAAGTCACCTACCTCAAATGTGTGAGGCTTTACCTTGTGATTGTAGCTGCATTGTTCCTTGACTGAATGATGTGTATGGTGAGTGACTATCTTCCTTGATAAAGGAATTGAGATAGAATTACTAGTGTGTGGACTAAACAGGCCCGTATGCGTGTCACCTGAAGAAGTTTAGGCGTCCTTGATAACAAAGTCCTGCGAGGAAGCTCCATTAAAGGTCCATGATGTATCACCAGAAGGGAAATGATGTGTGGAACAAGTAGATGAGTGATGAAGGCTTATGATTGTGAAAAGAAGTGAAAGTAGGATAGCATGATGGAGACTTAGGATCAACAAGTAATCTTTTTGACTTGCAATTGTAGAAATTTTGCCCCCAGTTATTTTGGTATTAGGGGAGATCATCTCTTGTTCTTTTTTCTTCATGGGATTTTTATCCTTGACTTTGATTTTTGCAGAGTCCAATAGCTTTTGATTTTGATTTGTACTAAAGGACTTTTCTTTATTTTTGACTTGTAGATTTTTCTTTTCAAAACTTGATTTTTGATCCCCAATGAGTAAGGGCCTTTGTGATTCTTGTTGATCCAAGTCTGGGAGTGGAGTGGAAATGGAATGAATGGATGAAATGGTAAGGCTATGTGAGATATCAAGAGGGTTGGTGATATTCTTAATAGATTGTTTGTTGGAACCACTCTTAGGAGTATTGATATCAAAAGTTGCTTGCACCACTAGAGGAGATTTGCATTCAGACCTAGTAGCCACAACACTAGGTGGTTCACATCCAATTCCTTGATATTGCAAATTGATTGTAGGTTGTTCTTGTCGACTAAATACATTAGGAGATAGTGGGAGTTGTTCAACATTAAAAATATACTCACCACATCCCAAGTCTTTAAAATTGAACTTTTCTTTGAGCTCTGCTTGTTTGGATGTAGAAGCTTTTAAGGATTCAGGATCCACATATGCTGATGAAGGAACAGCTTCGCGATTGACTGGGATTGTTATTTCTGATTGAGGTTGCAGATTGTTGCAATATATGAATGGATTTGGATCTGCTTTGATGGTCACTTCAACTCCATTGTGTGGAAACTTGATACATCGATGATATGTAGATGGTACTGCACTCATCTCATGAATCCAAGGACGTCCTAGCAATATGTTGTATGTGAGATCTAGATCAAGGACTTGAAAAACCACATCCTTTGTAACGGGCCCAACTCTAAGAGGTAAGGTGACTGTGCCTTTGGATGGATGCTCTTCATCATCATATGCTTTGATGGTAATTTTGTTTGTAGAATTCACAGCTTTGTCAGAATATCCCAATTTTTTAATAGTGCTCAATGTACAAATGTTTAGACCTGCGCCTCCATCTATTAGGACTCATTTGATTCTATGTTTGTGTATGAAGGCTTCAATGTGTAGTGGTGCATTATGTGGCTGACTTACATATGTGTCATTGGCTTTTGTGAAAGTAAGGGAGTGTGGAACGGAAAGGTATCCCACCATGGCTTGAAATTGGTCCACGTTTAGATCAGTAGGAACAGCAGTATCTCTCAAGATTTTATCAAGAATGGCTTTATGTGCGGGAGATATGCATAATATTTCAAGGATTGAAATGAGCGCGGGTGTCTTCCCTAACTGTTCTACAAGGTCATACTCAGGTTTGGTTGATGAAGAGGCTATGTTTTTAGCTGGAGCACCTTGCAAAGTGAATTTACCTCAATGGGTTGTAACATGACATTCAGAGGTAGGTTCAGAAGAAGATCCAACACCTTTTAGGACAATCTTGGGTCTTTGGGTAGAATTCTCAGACGCTTTGTCCTTGATGATAATAGTAGAGACATAATTGTCCATCGAGATGTGATTGATGGTTGAATCATAGTTATAAGATGCTCTGGTATAATTAGTTTGATCCTCTGTGGCTTTAGCTTTTCCTTTGTCATGTTTTGGGAATGGTTCCTTAAACATCTCATGTTCTTGATTAGATGAATGTCCCTCAATCTCAATGTCACCTCTATCAATGAGATCCTATATGATGTTCTTCAGTCAATGACAATTTCCCATCTTATGACCCTTGCTCTTATGAAATTCACAATACTCATCATCATTCCACCAATTTGGTTTGACCTTTGGTTCATATGGAGGAAAATCTAGAACTGTGATCACTTTGTTTGCCACAAGCTTTTTGAAGACTGATTCAAGTGGTTCTCCCAATGGGGTGTACTTCCTTCATGATCTGGAAGTTGTTTGAGTATTCACTTGATTGTTTGTAGAACTTGATCCCGAAAAGACGAATTTGGGTTGCACTGTATTGGCATCAACAACACCATCATTGACTGTGTTCTTGTTTTTATTCCAAAATCTTGGCTTGTCTTTTCCTTTAAAGTCATCTTTGTTTTCCTTGAATATCTTAATGACTCCTTGTTCAATTAGAACCTTTTCTGTCGCTAAGCCTTTTTCAATGACGTCCTTGAAGGTGGACAAACAAGCTTTTCTTAGATCATAACCAATGTCTTTGTTAACATTTTGGGTGAACATTTCTACCATTTGTTTTTGTGGAATTTCACAAGAGCATCTGCTGGCTAGATTTCTCCATCTTTGCAAAAATGATGCAAAGGACTCTCCTTCTTTTTGCTTAGTGTTGCACAAAGTAGTGACTGATATGTCTGTCTCTATATTGTAGGAGAAATGTTGAATAAATGCCTCTGCTAAGTCACCCCATGACTTAATACCAGGTGGAAGTTGGGAGAACCATTCCATAGCTTGATCACCTAAGCTTTGTGGGAATAATCTCATCAAATATGTCTCTTCTGCTGCTACCTCAATGCAAGCTGTGAAAAATTGTCTTATGTGTGCCTTAGGATCCCCTTTTCCTCTATATTTGTCAAATTTAGGCATCACAAAATGTGTAGGAAATGGAGGCATTGGAATGCTCTTGTCAAATGGATAAGGACATATGTCTCTCATTGTGTATGTTGGCTTTGGTGCATTTATGTCCTCCATTTTCTTTTGTAAGTCCTTGATTTGTTGTTCCAAACTACTCTTAGGTGGAGATCGACTTCTTGGACCATACCCCATGCTTGAGGCACCAATCGGAGGAGGAGCATGTTGCATATATGGATGATATTGATCATACACATGTTCATATGGAGGAGGTCTGTAATGATGTTGTGTATATGGACCACTTGGTATAGATTCATGTTGAGGAAAACCATATCTATTTTGTGCATGTATACCATATTCTACAGGCATGTCATGTTCCATTGTGTTGCCCCCAAATTTGACATGAGGTTTCCTTGTGTCCAAATTTTGAGCATGCCTTGGAATATCCCATTGCTTTTGTGGTTGATCCTTAGCATTGATATGGGATTGAGCATATTTTTCTCCATAAGACTTCCATAATGGTCTGCGAAGGTGCGTATCATATGTTTGACCATGTGTATGTGGGACCTCTGGTTTTTGAAGCAAAGCTGATGGTGATTCAGGTACCATATGTGGTCCTCTATTTCCTCCACTATTAGGTCTCCTTTGATCCATATTGGAGTGAGGTTGTTGCAAAGGTCTATGTTCCATTATTTGAGACATGTCAAAATCATGAGGTATCTTGGCTCCACTTTGTGCCATCATGTGTAAGAAGTATTGTCTATCTCTCCTCATTATTTCCTCAACCAATCAATTGAAATGGGGATTCATAATGGATTCTTCCACATCTACTGAATGTACTGAAAAGTTGTCCACATTGTCATTTTGTGTAGCATTGTTGTTTATAGTGTCCATGTTCTCAACATTTGGATTGTTCCTATAGGCATCCATGTCAGGTAATGTAGTGTGCTCCGGATTGAAAAATAAATCATTGTCATACTCATAAGAACTCATGTTTGCGGACTCTTGAGCCTCTTTAGTTTCTCTCCTAGATTTTTGAAGTTGGGTTTCAACCATGAACTAGGTATTAACCAAGATGTGTGAGACTAGATGAAAATGGAAAAAGTATGGAAGACCAAGAGTTGGATGAAATGTAAATGAATCTGAAGTGTACTTGCAATGTCCAAAGTGTAAGACCAAGTATGTATGTAGTAGAGTAGGTGTGACTTCCAAAGAGAGGATAGTTTCTCTTGATTAGGTAAGTTGACCTTGACTCTAAGTAAAACCAAATGAGACCCAAAGGTAAGAAACCTTGATGAGGGACCACTTAGAAAAGTGTTATTGTATGTAGTGTGTTGACAAAGTATGATGAGGACAAGCAAGTGACCTTTTGACTCAAGTTTAGACAAGTATGAATGTAACATGAGATGTGAAGCAATGATGGACTATGTGAGACCCAAGGATAGGTTGAATGCTAGATGAAACCTGAAGAAACAACCTAGGAAGCTCAAGTATTCCGAAACTGATTTCTTTTGTTTGCTGGACTGTGAAATTTTCTTGCAATTTTGAACACAGACGCGACTGTATACTTCACAGACACGGTTTCTAGACACAGACGCTACTCTGTTTAACCCAGACGCGCTTCTGAGATTTTCTTGTTTATGTTTGCTGGACTATAATAGTTTTTCAATTCTGGACACAGACGCGACTATATACTTCACAGATGTGGTTACCCGACACAGGCGCAATTATATTCCACACAGATGCTGTTATAAACATAGATGCTATTCTGCCCTTCACAGATGTGGTTAGACAATGCAGACGCTGTTAAAACAGACACAGACGCGTTTCTAAAAAATTTGTGCAATTTTTCCAATCTATGAAGTCATTTTTGTTGTGACTCAATCTGACTGTTTGACTGTTTTTCGTGACAAGAGGACACAATGTTGATGAGGACTCAATGTTTGCTAGTGTTTAGACTCCAAAATGACTCCAAGAAAAGTGTGTTGTTTGATGTAAAAATGTTTTGCATACACTTGAAGACACAAAAGACACAATGTTTTGCTGTTTGGTCTTGAATGTTTTGAATGTTTAACATAAGTCAAGCACAATTCTTATGGCTGGCCAAGACAATAGTTGTTGATCCCACATGGGGTTTTACCCCCGAGGCTACGCTATTCAGAGCGGATACTTAGATGCTTGACCTCACTGGCTCCACCCTCGGCACTCACTTCTCGGGTCAGCCAAGCATCAGTCCCCATGAAAACTCCCCATGGCGAACTTTGTATCTCTACTAAGAACCGTATGTGTGTGGGCCGCTACCAGAGGTCTGACCTCCTGCCCCAACAACTAGAAGGATTTGGGCCTCTAAAACAAAATGGTGCTAGTAAGGGCATCCGCTCGTGTGGCCATACATGCGGCACTTTCAGCTCTGTAAATACAGAAGGCTCCCAGCCGGTAGGGGTTACGCCCTACAACTGATCAAATAAATTTGATCAAACGGGTTTATGGGGAGACATAGTGTCGGTATGAACTAATCAGCACACGTTATTCATAGTTTTCACCATGAATACATTTGATTATAGTGGTTCGGATAAGGTGGGTTTTCCTCGCTACCACTTGGGTCGTCCTCTTCTCACTAGTAGTCCTAATGACCACACGGGAAGACAGGCCCTCTAAAGATTAAACAAAAAGAGCCTATTGCTCAAGACACAAAAGACAATGATTCAGTTTTAGTGCACCAATGGAAGTGTTTGCTAGTCTATGAAAACAAGGCACACAATAAAAATCCAAAACTCTTGCCAAGGACCTGCAACAAAGAGTTGTTAGTATTTTGGGTTGTTTTCAAATGATCACCCCTCCCTGCAAGCACACAAGTTAGGTAAATTTTTAAAACCCAAAAGACTTTGTGAAAATAGGGGCCTTCAACCAAACGTTTTGCTTCCAAGACAAGCTGCACCAATTTTGTTAGCTAGATCTGAAAATGTTAGTCCAAAAGTAAACCAGATCTGAAACCCTAAATGCAAAATCCAAAAACTGAATCAATAAAATTTCCAAAATTTTGAAACAAGCAATACACAGACGTGATTACCTCCTACGCAGACGTGACTCCGAAATAGAAATGCGGTTCTGTGAGACAGACGCAATTAAGAACCATAGACGCGCTTTCTGTATGCAGACGCGGGTGAATACGACATAGACGCGCTTATGTAACACAGACGCGCTCGTGTAACATAGACGCGGATAAAAAAGACACAGACGTGCCTCTCCCGGAACCTGCAAAATGAAATATTGACAAAACACAGACACGGATAAAGTTGTCTCAGACGCGCCTGAAAATCAAAAACGCGATCCGAAAGTGCGCAGACGCGAAAATACCAAAAATGCTGCCAAAATATCCGATCTACAACTTCAAAACACAAGATCTGCAACAAGGAGGTTAAATGCAAAGGGACAAGAGTCCCACCGGGCATGCCAAAATGTGTATGGTGAAAATAGATAACAATAATAACAATATTGAAAGGCTAAATGAATTCAACCACAAAACCCTAGCCTAACAATCAACAAAGATCCACCATAACATATGAAGATTACCTAAGACAATGCAAATCACATGAAATCACAAAGATTATACCATCACATGTCCAATAGGGTTTTGATCTCCATTCTTCCTATCTCCATTGATCTTGCTTGATATATTTGCTCTCAGATTTTATGTGCACAAGAGCTCAACAAAGAACGGAATGTGGTTGCAAGTAGGATCGTAGTGTAGTTGAGTCCTCCAAATTGTCAATTAGGGTTTGATAATGAAGAAGGCATCTCCTTAAATAGAAGACACAATATGAAATGGAGGGATAAGATTGAGAGGTGTAAAAGGAGGTCGGCTATGATTAGAGGGTAGGTAAAAGAAATAATAAAATAATGAAAGGGGTAGGTAGTGTATGAATTAAGAGATGAATGACATGTGTCATAGGTAGAAAAGGCTAATGAATTAATTAAATAAATAAAGATTTATTTAATTAATAGAAGAAGTAGGATAATTAAATAAATAAGATATTTATTTAATTTAGGAAAATGATAATTTAAATAAATAAATGTATTTATTTAAATGAGAAATAAGGCTAGAAGAGGATAAATGAATTAATTAAATAAATAAGGATTTATTTAATCAATAGAAGAATTAGGCTTAGATAATTAAATAAATAAAATATTTATTTAATTAGACATGACAATTTTAGGTGTCTACAGGGATAACTGGAGGAGGATTAGGTTGCCTATTGTTTCTTGTGTTATAGGTATAAGCAACCGCATTATAACTCTCTCTAGTCAGTTGCTTAGCATACTCATAAGGGCTCTTAGTAGAATAACCTCCTTGCATAGTAATAATAGGTTTGTTAGGAGTGCAAAAAGAATCATTAGCATAACCACCTTGAACCACTAGGATAGGCTTATTTAAAGGTTGAGAATTTTTAGAAGGACAAGCACCTTGGATAGTGAAGAGAGGTTTGTTAGGTGTTTCATTCACATGTATCAAATTGATTGAGGATGGTTTAGAGGATTGAACAAAAGTGTTGGAAGAATTGTTGATAGTCTTCTCTTGCACTAAAATCTCATCATAGATTAAATCAATTTTAGGAGAGAGACAAGGGGTAGGCATTGATGTTCCAGTAGGAAGAGTAATACTAGGAAAGGTCATATCATCCTCTATCATAAAAGGATCTACATGGGGAATAAACTCTCTAGGAGAAAGATCAACATTACTCTCTAAAGTCTCACTTTTGAGAGGGAGACCTTTGAAAGAGATGTTAACCATCTTGCCTTGAACTAGGGTTTCCTTATGAGTAGAACCAAGTTGAGGAGAAGGAGAATAATTGAGATTCAAGGAAGGTGAGAAACTATCAAGGGAGTTTTCAATCTTGATTTCATCCCCTTTGGCTAGGGTTCTCTCATGGGGTAGAGAATAATCTACACCTTCTTCTAATGGTTCATCCCAAATAGTGAGTTTGTTGAAAGGAATGTTTGAAGTATTGTCAATTTCGGGAGAGGAGATAACATTGTTTATTAATTCCTCATTCTTAGGAGGGAGAGCATCAATAGATGTATTAAACTCATCCTCTTTCCTCAAAATATGTTCAATATGATCTTTAGGGGAGAGAGAATTAAGAAAATTGCTTATTATTTCATCTTCTTTCTCTAAGGGATGTTTATGGGTAAGACAAACTTTAGGAGAAGGGTAAGCATTTATCATTAATTCATCATCTCTAGTTGGAATTTTGTTGGAAAAGGAAATGCCATCACTAGGAAATGTAGGGATAATGTCATCTTCTTGCACAAAAGGATCCTCATGAAGGGAGTGTTTTTTAGGAGGAACATGAACATATTTCTCCAAAGATTCATGCTTAGGAAGGAGATCTTTGAAAGAAGTGTTCATAACCTCTTGTTGCACTAACATGCCCCCATTGGAAGGACCAACTTTAGGAGAAAATAAGTCAATGTCCATCAATACCTTTTCACTTAGAGAGGCATCATGTAGGGAAGATGAAGTAACATTAAGAAAGGTGTTTATGATATCATTCTCTTCCTCTAGGATGGCTAAATAGGAAGGGCACATTTTAGGAGAATTGTCAAGATCACTCTTAAAGTCTTCATCCTTAGAGCATGGAAGAGTCTCAAAGGGATTGGTAGAAACTCTTTTAGGCACTAAAATGTTGTTATAGATGGGGGGAGGTTCTTTAGGAGAAGGAAAAATTGAAACAAGGGAAGCTAACCCATTATCACATCTATGAAATGAATGCATCATGACAACAATTTTCCTCTTTCAAATGATAACACATGCAAAATAGAAGGAAATGTTCAATGCAAGCACTTAGAATGTAGATTTAGAAAATGAAATTTATGATTCAAATGAGTTCCTAAATCAGATTTGAAATTATTGATCCCAATTAAGCTATCCACAAGTTCAACTTTGAATTGAAAAATTAAGGTTTTTAGCAAAAAGTTCCTCCAGATTTTTGAATCTTGCAAGAAATTAAAACTTGGAAATACAAATTTGAATTTGAAATAGCATAAATACTCAAATTTGAAAACATAAATCAGAATTAGAGAAGATTGGAGTTCACGTCGGGTTCACCAAAATGTGTAGGCGAAAAAGTGACACTAAGCAAACATGCCCTAATCTCACTTTCAATCACACACTTGTGGAATACGAAAGAGCCTAGAGGTGTCACACAATTGGCTACTTCTTTTTGTGGAAGAGAGAGCCACGGGCTACCTATTAGGATTTCTATTCCTTTATTGCAAATGATAGATAGAATGATGCAAGTTCAACTACTAGCCCTAGAGTGCAAGTATGAACTAGTAACAAGATTGCAAGATTGAGATTAAGTGATGAAAAGCTGTAAACACAAGAACAAGACAAGAATGTAGATACGTACCTAGAGTTAAAATCTGAGTGGAAATGTTTGGGATGGGGGTGTGGGCGCCACTTTCCTGATTCTGCCCCTGAAACTGCTCCTAAAACTGCTGTTTTACAACCTGGAAAATTGTCGGAAATGCTGAAAATTGTTGTCTGACAGAAGGACAAGGGCACCCAGCGCCCCTATCCCAGAGACTAGGGCGCCCAGCACCCCTGTCCTGGCAGGACCAGGGCACCCTATGCCCCTGTCCTAGCTTTCTGGGTTGGAATTCGGTGTGAAGTTCTGTCTCGGTCTACTTCCGTCGAATCTGCAACTTGCGGCGTCCTTCGGATTCAGAAATCTGCACTTATATCTGAAAAGGGTTGTAGGGTGACTATATAGGGTTTTGCTTTAGTCAAACCCCCACTTTGGTGATTTCCACCTCCACGAATAGCCAAGTTGTATTGTAAAAGTAATGTGTGTGCAGACCTTGTGTGTGTGCAAGATCCCAACCCCAAGGGAGGGGTACAAGCCAATCTTCAGTCGGTGATCCCCTATTGCTCTTCAATGTCTTCAAAGCCCTAAATGGATGAATGAAATTGATGAATGCTTGATGGATGGATGTTTAATGTTGTTGAATTCTTCAAAGATCTGCTCTTTCGCTGCGTAGAAGGCCCCTGAAAACCAAAATTCAGATCCTTTCTAATGAAGAAAGAGAGCTCTTATATATGAAACCCTAGGTTTTAATTTCAACTTTAGGCTGACTTAGAGATTGAATCTCCCACCAATTTATTGGGGTTAAGCTTTATTTTATGATTGGATCGCGCTCCTAAAATTTTGAGAAAAATGTTCGGGACCATGTGCACGCCGAGCGCCATGGTCCTGACAACTTTTCACCAAATTTTCAGGGCCGTCAAATATGATGATTTTAGAGTGAATCCCGAAGTTACAACTGATTTTGAGATGTTTTGACCCCCGAAATCAAGCCCCCAAGTTCAAAATAGGACCTAATTAGGGTTTTTGATTAAATGATGTATTGGAAGAATAAAATGAAAGAGGCACACTTTAATGAAAGGGCCCAACTTTATAATGTGGAAGATGATGAAATAGGACCTTAGACCTAATTAATTTGATTAATTAAGTGCTAAAGGGGAAATGCAATGCAAAATGCAAAATGCCAAGGTGGGTGTTAAACTAGGTGTGAAATTGTACTGCTTTAGCAAGTGCGTACAATTTACGATGCTACACCTGGTCCCCTATGTCTAATACCCATTGTGTACCTAAAAGCATAAGGCTCACCAAGCTGCAAATCAACATGAATGACAAGTCTCAAAATAGAAATGTGCTCCCACGCCCAAGTCTGGAGCAGTAAAGAAATGAGCTAATACATAACATTAGAAGCTTATGTGGTATTTTTAAGTGAATGCGTTAAAATTGACATGCTATTGCATGATGGAAAGGAAAAATTGAACACTAGAATTGTTTTGGAAAAATAGCAAAAACAGGCAAAAAATAAGGCAAAAATTTAGAAAAATACCATGTCGCCAGTCCCAAGAGGTCTTTGATATGAACATACTCGGTCAGACAGGTGCAATCGAGCTCTATAACTAGACATGATGATCAAATACTCACAAGAAAGCACAAAATTGGCAGAGAAAACCAATAACTTACCAAATCTCAAATGAGCAAATGAAAACCTAAATTATCTATTTATAGCTCAAAATTAGGGTTTTTTGACACCTCGATGCCCGCGGTCCCCACTAGCTTCAAACAACTTGTAGCCTACTCAGACGATCTTGAAATTTCATGAAACTTCACTGCATTGCTCATTATACTGATATCGAAAATATGGTCTCAATTTTTGAATTTTTAGACCGCCTTTTTCAAGGGGGCATATTTACACTATACAATGGTACCAAGGCATACTAGGGCAGAATTTTTCGTTTTCTTTGAAACAATGTCATTTCGACATTGTCTCAAAGAGGGGCAAATGTAGACACCTAAAAATGCCTCATTGATCATGTACTAATTATTCCCCTAATTGATTAAATAATTCTTTAATTATTTAATTAAGTTAATTAATCTTATTCTTCTAATTTCATTTCCTCATCATCTTACTAATTATTCTATTTCAATCCTATCATCATTTAATCATTTTAACCATTTTCTAATGTTAATGAAATTTTTAATATTTAATTAATTCTGATTAATTCTCCAATTTAAATAATCTTTACTATTTAAATAAATTTTATTTTCAATTTCTATCTCTCTAATCAATTAATCATTAACCCTTTTCTAAATATTAATTAAATATTTATTATTTCATTAATTGTGATTTAATCCTTTAATTTAAATAATCTTTATTATTTAATTAAATTCAGTTTCTAAATAATTAAATAGTTTCTTTAAATTATTTAATTAACTAATTAATTCTTCTAATTCTCCATTTTCAAATCCCCAAATTCTAATTTCATTCTAGTTCAAATTCTTCTAATTTCTTATAATTACATGTGCATGATTTCAAAAATCAAATTGAAAATCAAAGTGAAGTTTTAAATATATTCAAGTACTAAATTGAATTTAAAATAAATTCAATTATTTGAATAAATCTCATGCAAAGATTAAACTGAAAAATCCAAGTTAAAGTGCAAGCACATGCTAAATTAATTAATTCAATCAATTAATTAATTAGATCAATGTCTGTCCAATCTCTATTTCCATCTTGTAGTTAGCTTTTTCTAAATAAAGCTCTCTTTGTCATCAACCAATTTTCCTCCAAACACCCTTTTTCTTCCCTCAGTTAGCTTTTTCTTAATCAATTAACTCATTTAATCTATTCAATCTATTATGTTTCACCTCTAAATCAGCAGTTCAACTATCAATCAGCATGTGAGCTCACCCGAGTTCCACCTCTTGATCAATCTATTCCACCTTTCAATCAATCGTCTCCAATAATCTATAAATTGAGCATTCAATCTCCATTTTCAACAATCACGAACTCTGAATCTTTATGTCATTTGCAGGTTGCCAGTGCAATATTTGAGAGCCATCATACCATAGAGAAGAGAAGAGCAATGGAAGTTATACGCAGTCATGAAATAGGGAGTTTTGATTGAATTGCTTTATAATTCCTATTTTGATTTGATTGTGTTATTTCATTGTCTATTTGTTTGAATTCTTTGATTAGATAGGGATGCCTGATTTCCCTTTGCTTCTAATTGTTATTTTAATAAGATGAATTTTGCATATGACAGTAGGTATTTAATAATTATTCTAATTATTAAATACTCTGTATCCCTTTAGGGTTTCTTTAGGGTTGCACATCTTTAGGGTTTCTATTCTCCTATCATAAGGATTGTATTGTAACTTTTATTTTTGAATTCCCTCTCTGAATGATAATCTTTTCTTCAGAGCCATTTTTGTGTTATATCTCCATTCTTCTCTTGTGACAGGTATTTTGCTTGCAGATGCTCTTGGGATCTCAGAAGTTGTACTTTCTTAACTTCTTCATGGTATCAGAGCCTACATCTATTGCTGCTTGTTCCTGATTTCTTTTCAGAAATTTTTTTTCTCGAGGCAATGGTTTCAGTTTTTTTCAGAGGTTTTAGTTGGGATCTAGGGTATCTTTTTTATTTCTAGGCATTTTGAGCTCAATAAGACCTCACCATTGAGATTAGAACACCCAAAAACCCCCATTTTTTATATAAAAATTATCCAATTTGGACAACTTTAGCTCTAGAAAAAAAAAATGAGTTTGGTTCTTACAAGCATGCTTTTTGAGGTAAAATTTAAAAAAAAATCAAAAAAATCAAAAAAAATATTTTTTTGGGCCTTTTAACAGCATGCCCAGGCCATGACAGTTACTGCCAGCCACTAGCGGTTTATTAAACCATTGCGACTAGCATAGCACTCAATGGTTATCACCCTGTCGCCCCAGCCTGCCTTCATCGCCGCTCTACCCGTTGCACCATGCCTGGCCACCGCTCTGCTAGCTACGCTGCGCTTGGTCGTCGCTCCACCCACTGCACCACGCCTCATCACCACCGCCCGCTGTACTACGCTCGGTCATCGCTATCCGCTTCACTGCGCTTGGTCGTCGCTGCCCTCTACACCATGCCTAATCGTTGCTGCCCACTGCCATGCGCCCGACTACTATTTCCCACTGCACTTTGCCACCGCCTGAAGCTCCATCGCCGCCTAGCCAGAGAGCCACCTCTCCTCCTCTTGGTTGCTCTTGTAAGCCCGTTTTTGACAAGGGGGAGGTTTTTTTGCCCTAACTTGGGAAAAGGGATTCATATATTAAAAAATGAATAGGAGTTGGAAAGATTTTTTTGAGCCCTACTCAGATCTAGAGGTGACATTTGCTGATTTTTTCATCTAGTACCTATTTTTTTCCATCCAAGTCAAAACTCTTTTTTGCACTCCAGGAGCCATAACCTAGGCAAACGGACTCCATTTTCAGAAAATGAATAGGTGTCGGAAAGTTCTTGGAGAGCTCTTCTCAGATTTGGAGTTATTTTTTCTAGAAAAATCACCAAGTACACAAGATAGTGTCTGACGCATTTTCTTTTTCTCTTGTCTTCTTTTTTGGCTATCAGATGGTAATGGTTTTTTGGTTTAAATATTGTGGGGGTGTTGTTTTTTACTATTTTCCGTAATTTACTTCAGAAAATCAGAACACCTAAATTCAAAAAAGAGAAAAAAAAACCTTCTACATCTTCAGTTAGTCTGAAAGATAACTTAATTAAGAAAAAATCAAGAGCATGTCCAGGTTCAGATACAACTACACATGGTAGATTCTTTAGTTGAGCTTCTTAGATCCTAGAACTATCACCTTTGGAAAGCTCGTATGATGAGGATTCTTTGATCAAGAGGGTTTTGGTCCTGTTTGCATGTGGATTAGCCATTGTTGTAGTGTCCTTTTGAGGTTCTTCAACACTGGAATAAGATGGATGAGTCTATGGGTATCATCTCCTTACATGTTTCAGATAGCTTGTTTTTTCACCTTGATGGTCTGCTCACTCCTCAGGCTATGTGGTCCAAATTTGAAACTCTCTTTGGTACTATCAATGAGTTCAGAGCATCACAGATTGAGGTTAAGCTCTCTTCCTTGTTACCTGAGTCTTTTCCTCACATTGAGGACTTTCTGAACAACTTTAAAACCACCAAATCTATCCTACACATTTGTGATAAGAATAAGACAGACCCAAACTATATCTACCTAATTCCCTCTAAGCTTAGAGGTTCCTATTAGATATTTGCTTCCACATTTTATTCTAGTATGGATGCATTAGGTACACACTTCACCATGCCTACTTTGATGTGTTCCATAATTGCTTGACTCATGAACAAGCTCACCTATCTCAGTTGGACACTCTCACAGGATCAAAGCCGAAAGCGTTGTTTTCTCAAATATCTAAAGAGAACAAGAAGCATAAACCAAAGCCTAAGAAGGATTTAGATGGAAATAAGCGTTCTTCCAAGCCACCACCTAAATTTGATTACAAACCGAAGCCCTATCCCAAACAAGAGCACTCTTCTAAGTTTGGTGAGTCTTCCTCCAAGACTAAGAAGAAGTCAGATGAACTTTGCAGTTTTTGTGGGAAAGAAGGTCATCTAGTTTCTTGTTGTTGGAGACAATTAGAGGCTTTGGAGGCAGCCATGCAACAACATCATATTTCTACTCCTCAATCTTCATCTTCCTCTTCTACTGGGAAAGGACATGCTCTTTTTGCATGGGCTATTCCTTTTGCATCCACTTGGATTATTGATTCTGGGGCTTCTCATCACATGACACACTCACCACAGCTTGTTACCTCACTTGCTCACAGTAATACTTTACAAATTACAATTGGTGACTCAGCATAACTTTTAGTTTTAGGTTTAGGTTCTGTTCCATTGACAGGTTGTTGTTTTCAGGATGTTCTTTTGGTTCCTGACATTTCAACAAACGTCCTCTCTATTTATCAGATTTTTCATTCTGGCTCTGGTAAAATAGTTGAGTTCTCCCCACATGATGTGGTTATTAGAGAATTCCATGATCCTGATTTGGTTGTCGCTACTGGCATTGTTGATCCTGATTCTCAGTTATACTAGTTTGATGGCTTTGAGAGTCCAGATGGTTCAAGTGTTTCTCTTATCACACATGTAGATTCAGTGAGTAGACTTTGGCTTTAGCGTTTTGGCCATGTCAACTACAAATACTTACAACAGATGAGCACACAGGCACTTTTTATTGGGCTCCCTCAGATCTCCTATACTGATTATGTATGTCGAGGTTGTGCACTTGGCAAGAATAAATGCAATCCTTTTCCTATAAGTAGAGCCACCCATGCTAAGGAACCCTTGGATTTGATCCATGGTGATCTTATGTCATTTCCGACTCCATATTTTTAGGGTCCAAGTATGTGCTCACTTTCATTGATGACTTCTCCAAATGTACATGGGTGTACTTTCTTAATTACAAGTTTGATGTCTTTGATTCATTCTGAGTCTTTAAGACATTTATAGAGAAGGAGTTTGGTCTTTCTATAAAGAGGATACACACAAATAATGGGAGAGAATATGTGAATCAGAATTTTATGGATTTCTGCATAGAGCATGGTTTGCAACATCAGTTATCCATTCCTCACACCCCTCAACAGAATGGCAATGCTTAGAGAAAGAACAAAACACTTCGGGAGATGGCCAATTATATGCTTCAGTCACGTTCTATGCAGCCTACCTTTTAGGCTGAGGTAGTTAATTGTGCCACTTATATTCATAATTGGATTCCTCATAAGGCATTGCACTAGTTGACTACTAAGGAGGCTTGGTCCCATGTCAAGCCTGATGTTTCTTCATTCCAAGTTTTTGGTAGTGAGGCTTGGGCATTTATTCTATATTCTTAGAGGAAAGCTATGGAGAGGAAGAGCTGACATCTCATTTTTGTTTGCTACTGTGAGGATGTTAAGTCGTACGGGTTGTTTTATCCTGATTCCTGAGAGGTCTTGTTTAGGTCAGATGTTCAGTTTGATGAGTGCCTTCCTCAGATGGATTCTCCATCAACAGCTTCTCCCTCACTACCTCCTACTCCCCATTCATCTTTTGAGGATTCCTTCTTCCTTGATGATGATGTATATGATGGTCCACCTTCCCCACCAGCATCACCACCACCACCTGCTACTCAGCCTTTACCCAAGTGGGCCTAGTTTATAGTTGATGTTGTTGGTTCTATGGCAGATGATCCTACTGACACTTGTTGTACTCATGCATAGATATTTGGTTCTAGTCTTTTGATTCATGCCATTTCGGATGATCCTCAAAAAAAATTAGAGGTGACAGGTCACCCAGAGTGGGATAGGGCCATGGATGGGGAGTATTCTTCTTTGATAAAAAAATCATACTTGGGATCTTTGTTCTCTTCTGAAGGGCAGAAATTTGGTTTGGTGCAAGTGGGTGTATCATACCAAGTATGTTGTAGATGGTTCTATTAATAAGTATAAGGCTCGTCTTGTTGTGAAAGCATTTTCTCAGGTGGAGGGTATTGATTAATTCGAGACCTTTTCTCCTATCACCAAGATGAATTCTATTCACTTTGTACTTTCTCTAGTAGCTTCACAGGGATGGACAATTTTTCAGATGGATGTGAAGAGTGCTTTCTTGCAAGGAGACCTTCATGAGGAGATCTATACAGAGCAGCCTCAAGGTTTTATGCAAGATTCCTCTTTGGTTTGAAAACTTTGATGTTCATTATATGGTCTCAAACAGGATCCTCAAGCCTGGTATGAGAAGATGGGCTCTTTCTTTCTCTCCACACTCTTTACATGTTATCATTCCAATCCCACAATATATATTTATTGGCATTTTGAGTTTGTTGGCATTTTGCATATAGATTACATTAATGATATGTTATCATTGATGTCAATTGAACCAGTAATGGTATTCATGCTATTGCTGATATTGTTGTTTTTTAGATTAGCTAGTAACTGGTAAGAAGAGCTTTGTGGAAGATGTTGTAAACCGGTATGTAAAAGTTTTTGAGCTGAATCGGTGAACCGATGTAAAGGGTTAAACCTTTCTATGCAATGTAACTAGTAAACCCTATCAGTTGTTAAACCCTAACCGATCAAGTTTGATGGTTTATTATCTGATAAGTGGTAATGATGGAGACACATATGATCATTGTATGAGGGTAAGTTCAAATAGTTTTGGTGCATTTTCTTTTTGTCTAGGGAAGGATCAAAGTGGATTGCATCTAATGCACAATGCGTGATGAGTTACAAAGTCAGATGAAGTGGTTGGAATTTTCTTGAAGAATGTGAAGAGATTGTTGTGGTTTCTAACAGTCAAGATTGTACCGACTTGTTTGTAATCTTGATGATGAGAATTAGGTTTTTTTTGTTTTACCAACCTAACTGATTTGTATATAAGTTTGATGAAGTTGTTTGTAAAGGTGGTTGGCAAGATTGATAGAAACCTATTAAGTGTGTAGTTGCCTAACCGGTGAATGGATGTGCACTTTGAGTGAAGGAATATTGAAGCTTAGAAGGATCTGATCAAGCAAATGTAGTGCTACTCAAACAGATCAAGAAAACCTGTTTTTTTCTAACAATTACAGCAGAAGTGAAATCCCTTAACCGGGTAAGCTCTAACAATCTTGGTTACTCATTAAATCCTCTAACAAGGTGGTCCATTAGCTTGGATTCTTAAATCCTCTAGTGAGGTTACTCCTAACAAGGTATTGTGCTTTTCATCAAGGCATATTTTTAAATCCCCTAACCGGAATTAGTTCTTAATAGGACTTATTGTAAATCTTTAATAGGCTTGGCTCCTAATAGGGAAAACTTCAGAAGAGCAGATAGCTATCCTTGTGAGTCTCATCTCACCGTGGTTTTTACCTTTTCAATTTTTCCACGTATAAACATTTGTGTCAAGCAGTGAATGCTTTTGTGGTTATGATCTTGTTGGGTGAATATTTTGTCACCAGCGTACCAATGGCAAAATATATGATTCACACATAGCTATGTTGAGAAATTAATCTATCCTCTCATCAAGGGGAGGTTCCCTTTGAAATTTCTTCTCTAATTAACAAGAAATCAAAATTTGTGGGTTGGTGTTGGGCATATAACTCTCTTTTTTCAAAGTCTATGTATTCTCCCTCTACCTTGTTACAATTTCTCTATCTCTTTAGATACTTAAAGAAAAGAACGATGAATCTAACAAACTACACTAAAACTTACTATCAAGTAGCACAAATTCTCCCTTGAATGTAATACTAACTCAAACTGATTATTACAAATAATTAGAAACTTAACTTGCAGCTCAAAGTCTTCAAGTACAAATTCCTAATCCTTTAAACTACAAGTAACTATAGTAATACAAACATTACCACTAATCATTCAATTACCAAAAGATTTCCCAAATATGCTAGGATTTCCCAAATAAATTAGGAGCACACAGTCTAGTCACTCAATTGCGCTTGCGCAACTGTGAAGGTTAGCTCCTAATGGGAAGCCATACTAAACACCTTGTGCATAGTGGCCCAAAACCTTCTAGTCATTGGTGCAAGAGGTCGGACCTCTGAAGCTACCCATATTTTTACGGCCCTTAGTAGAGACACAAAGTTTTCCATGAGGATTTTTCATGGGAATTGATGCTTGGCTGCCCTAGAGAAGTGAGTGTCATGGAGGGGAGCCAGTGGGGTCAAGCATCTAAGTGTTTGCTCTGGGTAAGCATATCTAGGAAACCAATTGGGATCCATTGACTATTGTCTCTTCTCGCCATATGATATGTTGTGAAGGAGCATGAGTGTCTTTTGAGTCTAACTTCTTTTTACCATTGAGTTTTCTTTACTTGACATCTCTTGCCAAGTCCATCCCCCACAACCAATCAATCATCCCTCTTTCCAAATTCCATCTTGCCATCATCAAATCTTTAATCCATTTCAATCTATCCAATAAATTCTCCAACCCCCAATCCACTTCCATCCATTCAAAAAATCATCCTTCCTCAACCAATATTTTTTTCCAAATCATTATTCCTTCTATCTATCCATTCTTCCATAATCATTCTCCCTCTAATCCAATCAAATCTCCAAAATTCCAACCAATCAAATCCATCCATCTTCCTAATCCAGTTATCCAATCCAACAAATCAACCAATCTAATCTAATCCAAATCCAATCAAGTCCTAATCCAAGGACCAATCCAATCAAACCAAGTCCTAATCCAAGGACTAATCCAATTCAATCCAATTTAATCCAATCAAATCGAATCTAGTTTGAATCCAATCAAGTCCTAATCCAATCCAATCTAATCCAAATCAAATCCAATCCAATCAAACCAAGTCCTAATCCAAGGACTAATCCAGTTGAATCCAATCTAATCCAATCCAATCCCATATAATCCAATCCAATCAAATCAAATCAAATCAAGTCCTAATCAATCCAATCCAACCAATTCCAATCCAAATAAAATCCAATCCAAACCTAATCAAATCTAATCCATCATCATTCCAAGCCAATTCCTAATCCTCATCTTCATTTAACCTCATCTTCATCTTCATAATCTTTCCCCTCCAAAACATATTCATCCAATACCAATATAATCCTTCACTCTCAACATGACTACCTAGAATTTCAAAGCTTGGTATGAGAAGATGCTCATGGAAATTCATGAACCTACCTACCAAGTCAATCCCATAATCTCCCACCCACCTATCATACCTTCATCCATCTCACCTCAACACATTGCACCCAATCCTAATCTATACCATATCTCTTATCCTTCCTCTACCTTCAACAAGGGAAATCCATCTTATTCCACATCTTTATCTCCATATTATCCCTCATCCACATACTCCTCTAATCTAATATGTATACCTCCATCTCCCCCCCCATCTACATCCCAATCCACGTCCTTCTACAATGCATTCATTACATCTACTCCCCATCCAAATCCTTTACTCCATAGTCCTCCAATCATTAATCCTAATTCCCCAATCCATTATCCTAATCCTCCATCCAATCCCAATCCCAATCCCAATCCCACATCTAATCCCAATTCTCCATCTAATCCTAATCCTCCAAAATCCATATTATCCATGTCCTCCAAATCCATCATCCATAATCTTATCCAAGACATGCTAGCAAAGGAGACAAAATCCTCACCTCAAAGCAAAGTGACCATGTCTCCTCAAGTCCTCCATCCACCCTAACCACCTCCATGTCAAAACAAATCCCAATCCCCCACACTTCATGATACCATCATTCCTCCATCCACCCAAGTTGAAGCTTCCATACCTTCCTCCATCACAGAATCCCCACAACTCCAAACATATCAAAATCTTGTTCCAAAGCATGCTAGCATGGAAACCTCTCCATCTCATGAAGTATCTCCCTCCACTTCCTCTCATGATTATATGATTCCTCTATCATCGCATGATCCTCTTCCATCTCATTATCCAATCACCCCTCCCACTCCATCTCATGATACCCTCCCTAGTCAAGATCAAAGTATCCCTTCATATCCATATCATGATCCTAACCTTCCTTCCACATCTCATCCCCCTCAAAATGGACTCACATCTTGTTTCGGAAATAATAAGGGTCCTCAAGATAATTCTCAAGATGTTGGTACATCCTATATTCCTCCTAAATCCAAATTTCCCTCATACAAATCAAAATCCCATTATCCCTCATCTTCCACATCCATTTTGGGACCCTATGTTCCAAAGTTAAACCCTTCATTCCTTCCATCCATTTTGGGCCTCTATGTTCCGATGCTCAATCCTCCATCCCTTCCATCCATATTGGGTCCTTACATCCCTCCATCCACCACCCAATCACCTTAAATAATCCCTAAGCAAGATAAAAAAAGGCACACATCCTTGGATGCCTCCCAACACTCTCTTTCCACCATCCCATCCATAAAACCCATCAATCCTTCATCCTCATGCACCCATCCCATTACTATTGGAAGCAATTTGAATGCCCAATCTAAAAAGAATTAAGCTCAAAATCCACAAAAATCAAAGGATCAACATGTCCCCTCAAAATGACATGCTCAAAAGAAAAATGTGATCCAAAAGAAAGAAAAATCGAAAAGGCCACAAAAGCCCCAAAAGAAAAAATTAAAAACTATGTGGATTCCAAAGAAGCAATGCATCCCAAAGTAAAATCAAAATTTGCATCCAAACTTGCTAATCCAAAAGCTCCATCCATTCATAAGTCCTCAAATCCTCCATCTAATAGTCCTCCATCCTCAAAATCCATTTTGGGTCGTTATGTCCCAAAATCCACCATCCCAACTCCATCATCCCCTTCTTCTATTTTGGGTACTCATTTCCCAAAATCCACACTCTCCTCCACTACTCCATCACCCTTCAAGGTGTGTGCCAATGTTGATCTTCCACAAATTCTTTAAAACCTCATCCATTATCCACCATCCATTTCTCACAATCCTATTTCATTAGTCAAATCCTTTCCAAATCCTTATCTTCCATCCCCTATCCATTTCATCTAACCAATTATTGTTACCAACATCTATGAGCATACCTGTAGTTCAAATAAATACTAAGGGACACCATCAATGGAACTAGATACTTTAGTCCTCCCTTCCTCTTTCACGCATCCACTATCTTCTATATCCACTCATCCTCATCCTTATCCATCTAAACTATTCCAAAAATTCAAAAAAATCAAAAAATAAAGAAAAATACAAAAAATAAAATAAAATAAATCAGAAAAAAGTAAAGAAAAATCATTTCATCCAATGGTGAAACCCACTTCTTGTGGTGCCTTGGGTAAGTACCATGATGAACACTTTGCAAACAAGCATCATGTGTAATCCCCTCATCCCCTTGCACTCTACACTTGGGAGAAAGCTTCATCCACACAATCCTACCATCCATCTGCATCCTATCTAAGTCCATTCTCCTTTCCTATCTTTGATTTTGACTATCCTATCCATATCCTGCATCTCATATCCCTCATCCTATCAAAATGAATCCTCCATTCCTATATTTAATCTTGACCATGTAGAGCCAAAATAATGTATATGCATGCATGCTTTGGAGAACACAAGCCTTAATCCTGTACCATCCATATCCATTACACATTATCCTTCCACCTCATACATCTTTATCCACCATATTCCTTGGGTCTCCATCACCCTATAGTGTGGGGCATTGTACTCCTTTGCAGCATAGTCCTTGGGTCTCCATCACCCTATTCTCCATCTTTTATTCCTCCATTTCCTATCCATATCCATCCACTTGATCCATCTATCTAAATAATAACTTCCTCTTCCATCCATCCATCCTTTTACCAATCATTGGTTCTCCCTTGTCATGGGTTCCATTCAAACAAATGCTATCCATTTAATCAAATCCTATCCACCAATCCACCCCATCCTATCCAATTTCTAATCCAATCCTATCTTATCCAATCATATTCTCCATCTCTTCCAATCCAATCATTAATCCCATCCTCAATCAAATCTGTTCAATCATCTATCCCCCTTTTCATCCTATCTAATCATTTATCCTTCTTCCAATCCTATCCAATCCATCAAACTGAGCTTTTCCCTTGTGCCTTATCCAAGCACCCATCCATACTGTTCTAATAAAATCCAAGCAACAATCCTCTCATATATAGATCTTGCACATCCAACTTGTCTTTTGTCATCCATCAATCAATCCATCACCCTGCCCATCGGGATGCATCCTTCCCTAGTTCGACAGTTTATCCAAATCCATGTCCTACTCTTGGCAAGAGATATCAGTTGGTCATATGCATATTGTTTGCATGCTTGAGATTTTTGCTTTGTTTTTCATCTTGTGTCCTAGGACTACACTTGTTTAGGACTGCCTTGATCATCCTATATCTTGGTATGTCTTGGTTGGTGTATAATGGGGCATAGTTTTCACGACATGGTGTGTTTGAAGGTCTTCCTTGAACAAACCGACAACCCTTCATTAGTGTTTATCAACACTTGCATGATTGTGTGCAAGGCATTCCTATTTGACTGAGCATAAATCCATGCCTCGGATCTTCATATCATCCTGGTTCTTATAATCAGTGGTGTGGACTATCCATGGCAATATTAAATCTAGGTTTTCTCTCTGTACTTACCCAACAAGAAACCCAATCCATTTATCCTTTCTTTGTCTCATTTCATTCACAACACTCCAACTCATCCCACTTCCCTCTTTCATTATCTTCATCCTTTCATCACTTATTTTTCTTATTCCTTTCGAGAGCACACCCATGTTCTTTAAAACCACATGTCCTCTCAAGGGGCATACCACTGCTTCCTCATCATCCTTCCTCCTTATCATTCTTCCCCATCCCATGATTGGGACATCATGCTACTAGTCCTTATCCTTTTTCTTCATCTCATGTTTGGGGCATCATGCTACTAGTCTTTATCCTTTTCTTCCACTATGTTTTATTCTCCTTTGATATAATATCATTTCACAACGCTATATCAAAGAGGGGCAAAATGTAGACACCTAAAATTAATTAAATCAATATTTAATTAATTTAAGCCTATAAACATAATTAATTAATTTAATTATGTTATCCTTATTCCTCTCAGAATCAATTAAATTAAATTTAATTAATCCTATCACTATTGTCCAATAATTAATTTTTAAAATGAATTAATTATTCCCCTATTCTTCTAAAGTCCCCTCCAACAATTATTTCCTCTAAAACCCACTTAGTTAATTAATTCTAATTAATTAACCTAGTCATGTGATTCCTACAAATCACTTTTCCTAATCCCACTCAACCTAATTAATTCTTCTAGAATCTCTCATAATCATTCTTATCATTATCCTTCAATTTTTAATTCCCACTCATGTAACATCAACATTGAGCCTCTCAAAGAAATCCAAATTTCTTTGAATCCCTCAATGCATCCTTATTTGGGAATTTTGAATTCCTCATTTTGAATTCCTCATTTTGAATTCAAATTTCCTTTCCCCCCTCTTCTCAAGGAATTTTATATTCCTATTTATTTTCCCAAGGCATCCTTGATCCATGCCTTCTATCTCAAATCAATCTCAACCCTTCATAATCAAATCAATCTTGGCCCTCCATTGGCCTTCTCCAATCTATAAATTGAAACCTATTCTCCTCACAAATCATCGAATTCTCATGCATTGTCATGCTGCCTGTTTCTTCTCTCATTCTCTTCTAATTCAAATCCTCCTATCCATCACTAAAATCAAATCCTATCAAATCCACTTACCTTGTTGAGAATTTGGAGAGCATTCTGCATCCATCAAGAAGGAGCCCATCCAATCAAGTTGAAGAAAGGTGTTATTCAACTTCACCAAAGGCTCAATTTGAGGGAGAAGGTAAAGGTTTGCAAGGTATATCTTCATGTTTTTTATGTGGTTTTATGCATGTTTCATGTTTTAATATCTTTTAGTATTTTGTTTGTGCACTAACCACTTGAATCCACCTTGATGGTTTTTCCACTCTTCATATCCTTAAACAAGGTTGGCCAATAGTATCTGGCATGCAAGATTTTGTGTGCAGTGATAGGAGCCAAAAAATGTCCACCACAAGCAAGATCGTGAAAAGCTTGAAGTAATCTTACTTGTTGTTGTTTGTCTACACAGCACGGGAAATTGTTGTCTAGACCTTTCTTGTACAAACCATTGTCCCATAGGACAAAATTCACTACTTTAAGCCTCAAGGTTTGCTTTTCCTTCCTTGATAGATGTGCATGACAGTCTCCATATGTTAAGAAATATGCCAGGTCTGAATACCACTCATCAGTGGTACTGACAAATTGAACTTTGAGAAGATCTTGGTTCATACCTTCATTTTCCAGCACTACTTCATCAATTGAGTTGTTGTCAGCTATCAACTGACATAGACCTTTTCCATGAACCAATTTAGTAGGCTTGATTTCCATGTCATATTCTTGAATCTTGGCAACCTAGTTGCCTCTTTTAGTTCCAAAATCTTGTTGTGTCAAAATTAACTTGACAATAGCAAAAGGAACAAGAGAGATGACATGTGAATTCAGAATATAAAACCCGAAATGTTTTACCACCTTTACCATAGCAAAAATCATGCTTCTCCATTTCCAAATACTTCAACTCATGAACCTTTAGTGGATAACTCATGAATGCAATGGGTGATTCCACCCCTTCATTATTTTTCTGCATCATTATAGCCGAACAAGTATGATTTGATGCATAGCTATACATTATAAACTCTTTGGTATAATCTGGGAATACCAAAACTGGAGCATTTTCCATGGCCTCCTTGATCTAATGGAAAGCTTTCTTCCTTCAGGAGTCCACTTGAAAAGAGAATTACCTTTCATCATATTCGCTATGTGACGAGACTATTCAGTAAAGTCTAGAATAAAGCTTCATAAGAAATTTACTTTACCAAAGGAAAAATGAACAACAGTCTTACTTGTTGGCAAGGAAAGGTCACAAATAGCTTTAACTCTTTCAGCATCAATTTTTATACCTTCTTTCAAAACAATATTCCCAAGCAACTTACCTTCAATAACCCCAAAAACAGATTTCTTGGGATTGAGGGAAATTCCATGCTGATGATATTTCTCTAAGACTTGTAGTAGATGAAAGGAATGATCTTGACGTTTCTTAGAATAAACAGTCAAATCATCCAAATAGACCACAATGAACTTACCAAGAAAACTCGGAAGGCCAAGTCCATTGCACGTTGGAAAGTTTCTCCCATATTTATTAATCTAAAAGGCATCCTGCAATATGAAAAGGTACCCCAAGGTGTAGTAAATGCGGTCTTATGTTGATCTTGTTCCAAAACTTCTACTTGGTTATAACCGAAAAATCCATCCAACATGGATATCATCTATGCTTGAGTAATAGCTTGTAGGACATGATCCATGACAGGTAAAGGACAATTATCTTTCAAGGATGCTTAATTCAAATTTTGGAAATCAATACATATTCGAATCTCACCATTCTTCTTATGCACAGGTACTATATTGGCTATCCAGGATGAATGATGAATGGGTAAAATTATCTTTTCTTTCAACATCTTCTGAACCTAAGTGAAGATGGTATCTGATATCTTTGGATTATATTTCCTTTGCTTCTATCAGAAAGGCATGATTCCTAACTTCAATGGGATGTCATGACAAAGTTCTTCTGGGTGGAAAGACTTCAAGTCTTTGTAGGAGTAGGCTAAGACATCAACATATTGTTGCAACAATGCAACAAATTTCTGCCTTTCTTCCTGTGAACAACACTTCCTGATATTGATCAACTTTGGGTTGACTTTAGTGCCAATATTTACCTGCTCATATTTCATTGAGCCCGTAGCTGATTTTTGTTGCTTATTGACATAGCGGTCATGCTTGTCAAATAGCTTTTCTAAAGAAAGCAAACCCTTAGGGATCTTATTTCCTTTCAACTACAAAAACTTCTCTCTCATTTTTGCATCAATGCTTTCAATTGCATCCTTTGAAGGGAAGTGACTACCTTCAAAATATAGATCATCAAAATTGTCAGCAGTCTGCAAGAAATTTATTACATCATGATCATCATTAAACACTTGCCAATGATCAGAGTTGTCAGGAACACTCGGCTAAAAAATCAACTCAACAACATAAGTTGATTCTGAAAAATCTTTGTGAGGAACCAAAGAAGTTGCAGATATTTCTAATGAATCCTCCCTATCATTAAATTCATGAGAGACAATGGATATATCAAAGGCATCAAATGCCTTAATCAAATCCCAAACCTGGTTATGATAATGTCGTAGCCTATCGCTCCTAGTTTGGTATATATTCCAAACCTGATACACAATTAACTCCATATCTCCTTGAGCATGCAAGTTCTTTATTCCCTTCTTCTGAGAAACATTCATTCCCAGAAGAGGTGATTCATACTCAATAGTGTTGTTTGTGTTATCAAACTACAATTTGAAAGAGAAAGGGAAAAGATTACCCTCAGGAGAAACCAAAACAATACTGGCTCCTGATCCGGTAGAAGAACAACTGCCATCAAATTCTAGCATCCAAACATCATTTGGATCACCCACATTGGCATTATCAAAATTAAGAGTCTCCTCCTATGAAGACAAAGATCCCATAGACTCTGTAATAGTACTTTCACAATCACTAGAAACCTCTTTATGGGAAAAGACACCTTCAATCTCAGGAACAATATCTACCTCATCATCAGCATGCAAGAAATAGTTACCCATTCCTGATGACTCAAAAAGGATCTGAGCCCATTGATCATCTGATTTAACAATAGTAAACTTTGATTCTTTTTCAGGATACAACTTCTTAACCTCTCCCTTGATAGGAATGTGTGCCTCAATCATATCCATGCTTAACTCTCCCCTAACATCTCTGCAAAAGTGTCTTCCCAACAATAGGCCATAAGAAGCCAGTACATCTACTACCAATACCATCATCTTGATCTTCTTTTCTAGGAATGTAACAAACACAAATTGGGCGTCCTTGATTTGGCCTATCAAAGGAACTTGCTTGTTGTCCATAAAGAAACATCTTCCAATTTTTTTGGTGAGAATCAAACCAAGAGCATTAGCAACTTTTGCTGGTATAACATTATCAGATGCCCTAGAGTCGATCACACATTTACTAAAATTAAAACCATTAATCAACAAAGAGATGTAGAATGGCTCTCTTTTTTGTAGGGGAAGTGGAAATTACTAAGTTATTCTAAAGTGAATCAGAATTGGGAAGGCTCTTTGGGGTATTGTCTTTTTCTTTAATAAATTTGACCAAAATTGATTCGGGTTAGATCTCAAAAACTCTACCTCAAACATTTGTATTTTGGTTTTCCTAACATGATCTAGAATATCAAATGACTGAAATGAATTCATTAAAGATTAATTTGAGTTCTCATTTTGAGAACTTAAAATATGAGGAACACTAATCTTTGGTGCAGGTGCAGAAGAACTGACAGGTGTAGAAAAATTGACAGCAGTCAAAGGAGTACTTACACTTTTATCTTTTGCAATGTCCTTCGAGATAGAGTTGTCTTTTGGGGGATTTGGTATAGGAGTCCCATGCTTAGCAATAGTAACTGGCAAACATTGAGAATCCTTGATTTCAATAGAATCATCATTTTTCACATTGGTAGATGGTTGAGCCACTTGTGCTTGTGAATAAGTGAATATTGCAAAGACATATCCTTCGCGTGTATCTGACATATCATCTTCTTGATATTGCATAAACCTGATATTCAAGTCACCGGCAAATTCTACACCATCTTCTTGATGCAAATTGGCATCTTCATCACTGAAAGGAGAAAGATCATTTTGTTCAACTTCATAATATCCTATAGCTGAATTTTGGGGTGGTGCTTCCAATGCAAGCCTTTCTAGAGCAAGAGGTAATTTGTTCTAATTATGCATGGCATAATTGGAAGAATTATTTGGATAAGTCATTCTCGGGACATCATGATAAGAAGTATTTCCTTGTGAGGAAATCTGCTTCTTAAGTGCTAACAACTCATTTGCTAGCTTTTATATCATGGGATTAGCAGAATTAGCTGAAGAGAAGGATGCATCAACAACTTGATTACTCCTAACCTTGTTAGGATCTCTCCTTATCTTACCCGCAAGGATAAGATCATCTTCAACTGATATAGCCATTTGTTAAGTAGTGGCCAAATCTATAGGATTGTTCCTTTGCAAAAGAAAACTCACCTCTGGCAATTGACCATTGATGAAAAAGCATTTAAGATTTCCAGCAGTGGGTCGTGAAGCAACTAGGATATGGTTGTGTAGCTTATCAAAATTTGCTACAAACTCATGCATGGGTTCCTGAGGCTCTTTCTTCAACTAGGTTAATTGTGCCAATAAAGCATGATCATCTTTGAAAGACTTGAATCTCACCTCAAATAATGTTCTAAGAGTTGCCCAACTTGTAATGCAAGCATTGGGAAGATGATAGAACCAATCAGCAGCAGCTCCATGCAAAGTCTCAATGAACAATCTCATGGATACATCTTCGAGTTCAACCCCCAAAACTCCACATGCAATATAGAAGGCAGCAATGTGCTCATCTGGATGTTGAGATCCATCTCCCAAAAACTTGGGCAAATTTTTCCGTGTGCCTTTGGGAAGTTTGTGTAAAGGTGCGGTTAAGCTTAAAGGACCAAAAGCAGTGCCCCAAGGGCTAGCAATGACCATCCTTAATGGATTATATGGTGGTATTACAAAATTATTTGCAAGGGGAACAACTAGGACTTGCAAACTTGATGCCTCACTTGGTACAGGAGATCGTTGTGCAGATGGAGGAAAACTTCATGTCCGCTGCAAAGGAGAAAGCGTCTGTGAAGGTGTCACAAAGGGAAAATTAAATTGTTGCAATAACTCATATGTAGGATCAACAATTCCTTCCAATCTCTTCCCATGAGTGTAACTTCAATCAGCTAGATTAGAATATAGAGAAAAGAAACAATATGGAAATTACAATGAAAGCGCAATGCAACCCAAAACACAAACTAGTTGCACGTCACTCCCAGTAAAGTAGCCAAAAAACTGTTGGGTGAATATTTTGTCACCAACTTACCAGTGGAAAAATATGTGATTCACACATAGCTATGTTGATAAATTAATCTCTCCTCTCATCAAGGGGAGGTTCCCTTTGAAATTTCTTCTCTAATTAATAAGAAATCAAAATTTGTGGGTTGGTGTTGGGCATATAACTCTCTTTTTTCAGAGTTTATGTATTCTCCCTCTACCTTGTTACAATTTCTCTATCTCTTTGGATACTTAAAGAAAAGAACAATGAATCTAACAAACTGCACTAAACTTACTATCAAGTAGCATAAAGTCTCCCTTGAATGTAATACTAACTCAAACTGATTATTACAAATAACTAGAAACTTATCTTGTAGCTCAAAGCCTTCAAGTACAAATTCCTAATCCTTTAAACTACAAGTAACTGTAGTAATACAAACATTACCACTAATCACTCAATTACCAAAAGATTTCCCAAATATGCTAGGAGCACATAGTCTACTTGCACGATTCAAGAGCTCTTTAACCCACATAACAATATCTCCAATATCAAAGAAGCAAAGAACATATATAAGTAATGGACATAAGAACATTAACTCATGTAAATAATAAATAATTTTCTTAACACAACACAAAGTTTGAGATCAAAAAAAATTTATTTCTTTATGTGCTTGATAGAATCTTCACAATATTAGCTCAAAGTCTTTGTTGAGGCAAAAATTCTACAGAGTTTTTCTTAGCATGAAAAAGATCAATATTTACAAATGAGGTCCTCCTTAAATAGGAAAAGAATGGAGAAAAATGTGGGCATAGTTGACTAATTCAATTGCACAGTCCCACTTTACGACAACTACAGCATAAGGAAAATGTGTAGCTGCAAGAAAACTAGCAGCATCTAATGATGCAACTAAATAAAAATAAAAAGCTAAAAGGGGATGCTTTATTCATCTTTCTCCTCCTCATTTGATTTTTGGAATTATTTGAACTTAGTCAAGATGGCTTTCATCTCTGCTTCATTCGACATTGGGGTAGAACTTGTGATCACTCGAACACGGGAAATTGCATCTTCAATCTTTACCTGGTTCTTTTTCTCATCCTTCAGCATAGATGCAAGGACTTCAAAACTGACCTGGATCTCCAATAGCTTATAAAATTTATCAAGTGATAAATCTTGTCCCTTGAAATGATCCATTAAGGAGAGAAATTCCTATGTGATAGCTTCACTAGTAATGAGATTCTCATTGCCATCATATAAATAACAAGGAAGATCAGAAACTTCGGCAAAAATGAGATCAATCTCGTCATCACCTTCTTTCTTCTCTTGGTCTAGCTCTGCAATCATCAACCTTATTGTCTCTTTCTTATGAGACAATAATGACAAAATCTGGATATATTTTTCCCTCATAGGAATTACTTTATTTTCAACAAGGATATCTATTCTGAAGTCCTCCATCTTGCTCCAAAGGGTTGTACTTTTCTCAACTTCCTCAATCTCCTGTGATAATGAAGTTTTGAGTCCTTGCATTTGACTTTGGATTACTTCAAAATCTGCCAATAGTCCAACTATTGAACTTAGAAGATGAGAGCCTTCTAACCCTAGCCATGAAATCCACTCATCCATCACTTGGCCCTTGGCTCCTACCTGTTCAATTTTCTTTAGAGCTTTAGTGTCCATTAAGGATCATATGGGCTCAATTTATTGAGAAGATTGTGTGACTTTTAGAAGAACATTAGTCAATTGTTCACATTTCTACTTCAATTTGTTCTTCTCATCCCTCTCTTGATCAAATCTTGTGAACAAAGAGTTGAAATCTGTCTGAGAATCCAACTTAACACTCTCATGTGTTTCCACCCCGATCTATATGGTTTGTATGGTGTAATCCTCAGGTCGTATGTTGTCTTTGTCTTTATCTGATGATGGAACCATGACCTCAGCATACTTTCTTTTAGAAGCAAGGTCTACTAACACTCAAGATACAGTCTTTGGCTTCTTTTTTCCCTTAGGCTTCGGAGGAACCAAGTGCTCAAAATCAAACTCATCCAAAGAAACTACCTATTTTTTCCTCTTAGGGGCCACTACTTCCATCCAAGGTGGTAAATCTGGATTGGCCGATGGAGTAGTAGCTCCTTGCTGATTTTCAATTAAGATTTCGGGAGCAGGCTTACTGGAGCTCACAGCAGTTATGAGTGTCGTCATTGGCACCAATGTTGAAGTATCTTGTGGGACACTTGTCGATGTTGTGATAGTTTCCACTACTGACACCTCTTTAGTTATAGATGGGAGAATTGAAGGCACCGTGGATGCAACCTCAATACTTACCAATGGTGGAATTTCTGTTGTGATTGTAGTAATAGGTAAGTCCACTATAGACTGTTCTGCAAATACCTCTTCCAAGGCTTCATTAAAATCCATCATCATAGATTCAATGGTAGATGAAGGGATATCATCCAAATTGGAGAAATTGGTTAATGTAAAAAATTGTTGAGCAGCCTCTGACTGCACCATGCCCATTCCTAGATCCCCATCTTGAAAATCCTCATCCTCTTGATCAAAGTCAGAATCAATAGAGTGGACGATCACCTCTGAATGAGTTAGTACCTGTGAAGTGGTCAGGGCATTAAATCCACTTGGATGTGATGTTTCTTCGACCTGTGCTTCCTCTTGTTGAGGAATTTCACCTTCTTCAGTCCCCTTCTCTTTTTCAACTTCAATGGAAGGCGGTTGTTTTGGCTCATTTGCAACTGTCCCCTATACTGATAATGATGACTCACCCTTCTTAGACCCTTTAATTGTGAATTTAATTTTGGGCCCTTTCCCCTTATCTTGTACTACGGGAGCCAAAGATAGTGCTTGTGGATCTGTTGGTGTAAATAATTATTCATCTTGGATATTATTACACTTTACTTAAGTTTACTTAGGAAATGCATTTCATAGTAGTTTGGGTATGAGACACTTGGGTGTTTGTGTCACATTGGGATAGTGTGTGTAGGAGAAATTCCACCTTTTATGGTGTTGATCTTGTTGTTACACTCCACATTCAATGGGTGATCCACCTGATGTGGACTATTATATTATTTCTCCTACCTACCCACACCTATTTCCTACCTACCTTTGTTTCTTATTGAGCCACATGTCATGTTTGTGTGCTCACATATCCCTAGCCTTGCCTATATAAGCAAGCTCATCTACATTGTATGTAATCATTAATTATTGATCATTTTCTATTGATGAAAATACAATTTATTCTTGTCCTATATTGTGTCTCTATTTTGTACATTTCATTGAGCTCTTGATCTTGGCAAAATCTCACATGGTATCAAAGCCATTGGGGCTTCATTGATTCATCTTGAAGAGGCATTATTGCGATGTCAAGAGGCAGATCTAAGGAGCAGCATCTTTTGGAGGCGTCCTAGACCAGATCCGACCCCGCCATTGCGTCTAGAAGGCCGTTTCCATGAATTTTGGTTATAAAGTCGGCCTATTTTGGTGAGAAAAATTTTTTCGCCAATTTTGCAATTATTGTATGAATTTCGAAAAAAAATTTATATTTTCCGAAAATTAAAAATCAAAAAAAAAAATTTGTCAAAAAAAAAAAAAATTTAAAAAAAAAAAATATTTCGAAAAAAAAAATTTCGGAAAATTTCTCAAAAAAAAAATCAAAAAAGCAATTTTTGGGGGGTCCGCAGACCCCCCCGTGACCTGTCGTACCCTGCAAGTCTGTAGCTCTGTTCCCGCCGTCACCCATGCCTATACCCGCCGCCGTGTTTTTTCCCGTGTTGCTGAGTTCTGACGTCGCCGCCTGTGCAGGTCCATGCACCGCCGCCCATGCAGGTCCACGCGCCACTGCCCATGCCGGTCTCCGTCGCCGCCACCCGCACTGGTACCCACCCATCTCCGCTTGCGGCCGCTTCCTCCTCTCTGGCGACCGTTCCTCCTCTCCGGCCAAAGACCCCACCATGCAGACGCCCAGTCAGCTGCCAGGACCCCACCACATGGCACACACGTAGGCTTCCGTACACCACGTCATCTGCGCCATGTAGTTCATCCGTACGCCATTGTACAGTGCCACGTCAACATCTATACTGCACAGTCACTTGCCTAGTTAGCAGTCCATATAGTACAGACGCCCAATCAGCAGGGAAGCGAAGTTTTGCGACGGTCATACGGCCATCAAATTTAATAGGGTGATTTGCTGACATCAGCACACGTCAGCAGGGTTTGAAAATTTTTGGACCCCCCTCTCATTTGCATTTCTGATTTTGCAGTTCAACTTCAGATGATGATATCTTGCTCCTTTTTTCAAGCAATTTTTTTTTGAAATGGGCTAGAATTTCGTGCTCTCCACAGTGGTGAAGAATTTTTTTGATTTTGATTAACTGATTTTTCAAAAAATGCAGTTTTTGGTGACTGTTCCTAAGTAATCCCAGTTTTTGCAACTTCAAAGGCTTCATTTAGGGTCATACGACCTCCTTTTCAAGTGCCATTTTTTTTGAAAGTGCGTATTTTTTCGTCTACTTTCACATGATGCTATCAGATTGATGCCATTGTAAGTAGAAATTGTACTTTCAGATTTTGGCCATTTTTTGCTCTCTTGGTACTTGTATATTTGCTTGAATCTCAGTTAGATTCATTGCACTATTGATTGAAGTCTCTTGTATCTCATTTGAGAAGTTGTAAAATTTGCATCATAAGTCCACTTTGTCTTGTTTTGCAAGTGTCTCATTGTAATCGCACTAAGTATAAAGTGCCAAAATCATCACTTTGGGGGGGGTACTTTTATTGAGTGAATTTGGGGGGGTGTCTCTTGTGCTTTTGTGCTCTTATGTTCCTTCCTTTTTGCTGCTATGGGTTCTTCTAAGTTTCCTCTCTTAACTCCTCATAATTATGCTACTTGGAAAATTGATTAATGGAGTAAACTTATGGAAAAAGGACTCACTCATTACATTGATGGAACTATTGTTGCTCCCGCTGATCCTAAGGTTGATCTAGTTGGTCACTTGGATTGGCTCACTAAAAATATCATGACAATTGGTACCTTAAGAAAGTATGTATCAAAGGATCTCATTTTTCATATTGAGAAATGTACTCTAATCAAGGATCCTTGGCAAAAATTTCAAGACTTGTATGGTCAAGTTGATGAGATTAGGGGATATCAAATTGATAGTGATCTCACCATGTTGGATCCCAAGAACTTTGATACTATACAAGATTATGTCACTAAGGCAAATGAGTTGAGGGTACAACTCAAAGATTGTGGCATTGATAAAAAGGATACTCAACTGATATTCAACTTGAGAGGAAAGCTTCCACAAGAATATGTAGCATTTGTTTCTAGTTTCCAAACCCATAGGATGACAATGGGTTCAAGCTACAAAATGCCTACATTTGATGCTTTCAATGAAATGTTGATGATGGAACAAACTAAGTTGATAAGCATGGGCATTCTTAAGGCTTCTAAGTCTCAAGCATTAGTGGCAAATCAAGGGAACAAAGGAAATCAAGGAAAGGACAACTCAAACAAGAAGAAATGGCAATCAAAGCCTAAAGAAAAAGCACCATCTTCTCCACAACAAGGAGATTCATCCTCTTCCAAGAGAGATAATTCACTAAAGAGGGAGAGACCTACTTGTGCTTATTGTAAAAAGATTGGTCATGAGGAGCATCGTTTCCATTCTAAGAAGATTGATGAGCTCACACATATCATCAAAAAGCATAACATTGATTTGCCTAAAGTCTACAAGAAGGATGATTCATCAACTTACACTTCCTCACATTCAAAAGGAAAAGGGCAAGCATTCATGGCTTCTACAAGTGGGAAGACTCACTCTTTTGGAACAAGAAAAGGAAAATCTCTATGTGCTACTATCAGTCATGATTCAGAGAGATGGCTTCTAGATTCAGGGGCTTCTCATCATATGGCATCTTCGTAGTCTATGTTCTCTACATTTGAGCCTTGCACCATGCCATAGATTTTGATGGGCAATCATACATACATGGATGTGATTGGGAAAGGATCTATTGACATTGGGGATAACTCCTTCAATGATGTGTTGTGTGTACCCCACTTGACAAACAATCTCCTTTCTGTCTATCAAATCACACATGGCGCAACTAAGAGAGTTGTGGAGTTCACACCTAACTCAGTTTTCATTAGAGACTTGGAGACTAGAGCTATCATTGCGACTGGGGTGGTTGATCACGGATCTCGGTTATACTCCTTTTTAGATTTTGTTGATGATGATGATTTCACATTTGATGATTCTACACATGATGATCACACTTCTTGTGATGGTTCAGATTTTGAGGAGAACTTTGGGCACTTGAACATGGGGATTCTCACATGTGACCCCATTCTTGAACCTTGTATTTCATCTCCTCATATTGATATCACATCACCTATTGCACCTAATGATGTGAATAGTGCGATAGGTTTGCCTTCATGTGATTTAGTGCAGCAGGATATTCATTGTCTTCCAGCTTCAAATTCATGGGATGATTACTTGACAGATATTGTAGGTTTATTTATGGAATCCTACATTGCAGATTTGGGAGACATCATTGATGACATTCATCTTCTCTTTGATGAAGATGATCCTTCTTCGATTGTTGCAAGGGCACACTCTGAAACTCTTGTTCATTCTCTACATGATCATTCTTTCGAGGTTGACATGATTGTGGATACTTATGTACAACAATTAGAGGAGGTCTCTTTATGTTTTGAGGAGACATGTGAGTCTTTGGGACATGTTCTACATCCATCTCCACTAGATCTTGGAGTGCCTTTTTCAGTAGTGTGGCATAGTTTACCACCTTTGGAAGGGGTATCTTTGAGTATCGACATGGGGACACTTGACCAGTTTTCAGAGATTCCTTTCATCATGATTTTTCTTCATACAACTTCCCTTCATGATTGGGGAGACTTCATGGATACACCTTTGGTTTTGTTTCTTCCTAAGGGGATGAATGTTGTTTGACGTTCATGGAGCAGTTTCTTCATACATCGAGCCTCTATCATTGGTGTAGATTCCACATTGAGGGGGGGCTTGCTAGCTTCTTTTCTTCTCTCATATGGGGGGGACTTTTTCCTCACATGGGGTTTTGTCCTTCATATTCTTCTATGAGAGTTCTCTTGTATGCTTTTCATCTCTCTTTTGGGGGAGGGTTTTTTCCCATTGGGTTTTTCTCTCTTTCCCCACTTTGTGAGAGATTTCATTGCATTGGTTTGCATGCATTTGCTTTTGTACATGGGTACCTAACATGGCCTCGTAGCCGAGACCCATCTTGCATTGCTTAGTTGCATACTTGACTAAAGTGCATTCCCCTAAGTTGCACTTAAGGGGGGGTGTTGGTGTAAATAATTATTCATCTTGGATATTATTACACTTTACTTAAGTTTACTTAGGAAATGCATTTCATAGTAGTTTGGGTATGAGACACTTGGGTGTTTGTGTCACATTGGGATAGTGTGTGTAGGAGAAATTCCACCTTTTATGGTGTTGATCTTGTTGTTACACTCCACATTCAGTGGGTGATCCACCTCATGTGGACTATTGTATTATTTCTCCTACCTACCCACATCTATTTCCTACCTACCCTTGTTTCTTATTGAGCCACATGTCATGTTTGTGTGCTCACATATCCCTAGCCTTGCCTATATAAGAAAGCTCATCTACATTGTATGTAATCATTAATTATTGATCATTTTCTATTGATGAGAATACAGTTTATTCTTGTCCTATATTATGTCTCTATTTTGTACATTTCATTGAGCTCTTGATCTTGGAAAAATCTCACAGGATCTTCTCTGCTCTTTGTTCGTGTCTCAGTTGTAGTTGTCATACCAATAGGGCCATCACTATTATCGTCATCCCCAGAACTAGCAGGCAACTGTTTCATCCTAAGATTATTTTTAATAGCCAAGAATTGGTGTTTTTCAGGATGGGAGCGATCCTTTGGGTGATAGATTTACATTCCTTCTTTGACCATTGCACTCATGGGAGCAGAGAATTGGAAATCTTCTTCTCATAATAGACAGGGTCTATTATGTCATCCATGTCTTCCATGGTCATTGGGATCTTTGCTAAATCCAAGTTTCAATCTGTTCCAGGGTAAGACAACTAAAATCCATCCTTCTTATATTCAAATTTATATTTACAATTTTAATTTTCAATTGAATTTCAAAAAATTAGAGGTTAAATTCACAAAAACCCTAATTTTTAAATTTAAAATTGAGCTTGTGGTTCTTTTAATTTGGATTAATTATTTTAGATTTGATTATTCATGCAATTTTAAATTCCTTTTTACACTCATAGATCTAATTTCAAATTAGATTTTAAAAATTTAGAGGTTAAATTTACAAAACCCTAATGTTTAAAATTTAAAATTTACTTGTGAATTGCATGATTTCTAAAATTAATTTTTAGATCTAAATTTTATGTTATGATATGATCTAGATGTGTTTATCTTCCATATTCACAAATCAAATTTCCTAATTACTTGGCTAATCAATCTTTTTTACAAAATTTTGCAGTTCTTAATCACACTTTTAAGATTTCAAATTCAAATTTCCCTCCTTTGTGCATGAGTTTTACTACCATTACTCCAACCTATGATATCCCCATGAGAAGAATTTGTATAATTAAGGCTTCCCAAGATTTAATTATTGAGGATATGGAGCCTAATTTGGATAGCTTATTTTATGAGGATGTTGGTGGTTCTTCTAATCCAATAATTGACGTCATTTATGCTCATTCTTTCTCTAATTTTCATGATGTGGGTGAATCACTAGCTAGGGTTTTCGTTGACCAATTAGAGAAGATTCATACTAAATTTGAAAATATTCAACAATGGATGAGTCAGCAGTTCTCAAAAAGTGAGGCAATACCATTGATTGAAGGATTAAAGACAATGGTTCAAAGTGATAAAGTTGGTGTTGATTTGTTATGTGGCCGTACTTATATTGTTGACACTAATATCATTCTTATAAAGAGTTGTACCAAAGTCCTTGGTTATATCCAACCTCCTAGCCACATTAATCATTCCATTCCTATGAATATTTCTATGTCTAGTGTGCCTACATTCACATCTTCAATCATGACCACTTCCACACAAAATGTTATCCCTACACCAGGAATAACTTTAAGAAACCCTCCCCTGGGTAAAGGTGTAAAATCCTAGTGAATCTTTGAATATTTTAGGGGAAAATAGATTATTTTTGTTTTTTTTTTAATAGGGGGGAAATATTAAATTTCATCGGCAAATTTTCCTAATTGCAAAAGAATTGTATGAAAATTAAGGCGAATTTTTCTTAGTTACGTAAGAATTGTACGAAAAATTAAGGCAAATATTTCACTATTTTGGGGGGGGAATAATAATTACATTGGCGAATTTTTTCATATAGCATAAAAATATGGAAAAATTAAGGCGAATCATTCATTATTTTTGGGAGAAAATAGTAATTAAGGCTAATCTTCCATTACTAATTGCAGAAAAAATTAATATAGCAAACACATCACATCTTAGTTGTAAGTGTCTTGCATATCCATATGAAATCTTTTAGAAAGTCATTTTTTCACATGTATGAAACCTTGATCAAGGATTCTTTTGTGTCCTTTTGCATAGAAAAATCAAAACACTACGTGTGTCAGAGGAAGAAAAATATAAAGGATAGCACATATTTAATATTCAATGAGAAGCTACCAATATTAATTTGTGTCAAGGTCTTTGAGTCATGTATAGGTGTCAGGACTATTAGAATGAAAGCTTTCTTATGGAATGAGAGAAAAGTACATCTCACACAAACTAATATAGTATATAGAATAATCCAAAGTATAGACCTGGCAGTCATTTGCCGCCACTTCGCAAATTGAGAAACAGGGTCATTATTCATATGTTGCATTTCATAATGTACAAGATAGAAGTTATATCATTCACATTTTACATTTCATAATGTAGAAGATAGGCATTTTCTAGCGATAATTTTTTAGGAAGTGTTGTTGCCTTTCTTGCAGAGGTTTTAAAATGAAGTACATAGAAGGTGTAGCTGAATTCTGGCATAAGGAGATATGGCTGAAAGTTTTTAGATGCCATGAAGTAAAGCAAATTGATTACGTACCTTGTACCCAGATGGTTATTAAAATAGCTAAAGATAACTAGAGGGTTATTAAAAGGCTCAAGTGCAACTACAAGCTTCAGCTGCAGTTGCAAATAACTCTGATCTCTCTAGCAACTGCCATGTCCCCCTTATAATGGGTAGAATGCAAATAGAGAGTTGGGAAAAGACACAGGAGATGCAGTTTTGGAGTCTGTTGGCATTATGTGAACTAGTATGTGGACATAATGACATTGTATGTTGTCATTGATGTCAATATGTTGAAGAGGTATGAACCGGCATATGTGAGAACTGGTATAACACTATGAACTAGCATTTGTGCCAAAGTGAAGTGGTGTGCTTGTTCAAGATGAACCGGCATATGGTTATGGGAACCGGCACATGGAAGCATTGTATGACTACCAGTTGGTAGTCTCAACTTCAGGGTTTCCGGTTGAAGTGCTTCAATCTTGTATGGCTCAACCGATGATCTTTGTGTAATGAGTAAGCAGTATAACAAAGAATAGATCATGTTGCCACGTCAGCCTTGCGCATGTGAAGAATCTTGCATGAAGAAGACTATCCCTATCTACCTTCGGAATGTGCAAAGTTTGTAAATGGGGAAAATGCGTGATGGATTATCAGCCGCCATGAAATCGGTGGATAATGAACGATGGAGAATGCTTGAGATTTATTCAAGATCTGCTGCATTTAATACAGTATGATCAACAATCAAGATTGAACTGTTTGAATTCCTTAACCTAACAGGTCTAGGGTTTAGGGTTTATGCTACTAACTTGTCTATTGTCCTATAAGGTCAATGTTGTGATTCTTTCAGAGGTTGTTGGCAAAAGCTATGTGTGAGTATCCAAGAGAAGGGATACAAGATCCTTGCCAGACCAGAGGAGAGAAGTGATACCTGCAGAGTGTAAGCGCAGAAGGTGAAGAGGAGCTTAAGAAGATCTGCATTGGTATTGAGTGTTGTTACCAGATCATTGTAATACCTTTTGATCTCTAACCACATCAATAGTTGGAAAATCCCCTAACAGGGTAGCCTTAACCAGCTTGTTGTAAATCCCTTAATAGGGTAACTCAAAGTTATTGAGATCTGGAAAGCTAGAGAGCTCTGGAAATCCTTTAGCTATTGAGTTCTTGAAATCCTCTAACAAGGTACCCTTAACAGGGTTTAACCCTTAACCAGGTATTGTAGCCATCCCTTAACCGAGTGATCTCTAACAGGATCGGTTCCTAGCAGAACCTTTTGTAATGTCTTTAACCAGACAAGGCTTCTAACAAAGTGGACTTCCAAAGAGTTCAACAACAAGCTTGTGGGTATTCATCCCCACTGTGGTTTTTCCCAGTTGGGTTTCCATGTGAAAAATATGTGCGTCATGTGTGATGCTTTTATCTTGTGATGCTTTGTTATTACCTGTTAAGCATATGATAGTTATGTGTTTTATGCCTATCAATAAAACATGTTTAACTAGTTGTTGCGAAGATATGATGATAGATTACCTATTCATACATAAGGGTGAAATGGTAGTGTAGTTCTGAGTTGATTGGAAAGCTCAGTGAGTAATTGGTTTATGATTGTTTTAGTTGTTTTGAGTTTTACCGGTTGCACTCTATTTCAAACCAGTGTCACTATTTGCCAGTCATTTGGAGTGATTGTTGTTGAACCAGTTTAGGTTTTTATTTTGTCTATACTGATTCATCCCCCCTCTTAATACTGGTTTGGTACTATTCATTCATCATTGAGTTATCAATTGGTATCAGAGCACTCTAGGTCCTCTGTGTTGTAAGCTTAACTGCTTGAGGTAAGGATCCCAGTCAAATGATGAAGAGGGAAGGTCCAAAGTTTAACAGGGAAAATTTTGGTATATGGAAAGATAGGATGAAGATATTCATCAGAAGCATGGGTGCTCAACACTGGAGTTATGTTGAGAATGTCTATGTTGTCCCTACCGGTACTCTCATCGATGACCAAAAGAGAGAGATACAAGAAAATGGGCAAGTCATGGAAGCCCTTATTAGTAGTCTATCTAACATTGAGTTTGTTGATGTCCAGGACAAGGTAGATCCCAAAGAGGTATGGGATGCTCTTGAAAATATCTATGGTGGTGATGAACATGTAAAACAAGCTAAGGAAGAAAGCCTAAGAGGGAAGTTTGAAGATATGTGGATGGTTGAAGGTGAGACCATTCAGTAGTATGAAATAAGAATCAAAACAGTTGTTGGAGAAATCAAGACTATAGGTGGTAAAATAGAAGATTCCACTGTGGTAAGCAAAGTACTGAGATCCCTATTGCTAGTCTATGCAATAAGGGTTGCTTCTATTCAGGAGCTGAGATCAATAGACAAGATTAAGGTATCCTTGGACTCCATCATAGCCAAGTTGACAGCCTATGAGCTAAATAGTTTTGATGGCAGTGTTCAAAAGACTGAATCAGCTTTTAAAGCCGCTGCTATACCATCTAGAAAAGGAAAAGAAGCTAGCACTAGTGGTGAACCTAGACAGAGCAGAGAAATGGATGATGAGGAGATTTTGATGGCATTTAAAGCTCTTCTTGCCAGGAAGCTTCCTAAAGGAACTGGTAAATACAAAGGTAAGCTACCTTTGAAATGCTTTTCTTGTAACTGGATAGGACATATTGCTATAAACTATCCTAATGGCGATAACAAGGACAAACCAGAAAGGTTTAGGAAATTCAAAGGAGCAAACTGGAGAAACTGTTTTGTGGCAGTTGATGAAGGTGTCACAGATGAAGAATCAGAGGATGAAGAAAATGAAGATATTGTGTTTGTTGTTGTCAAAGAAGATGTGTCAGACAAGAAAGCTCTTGTCTCCTGATTTGATAATTCCAATGAGTGGATCATTGACAGTGGTTGTTCTCACCATATGACTGGTGACCGGAGCAAGTTTCTATCCTTGGAGGAGTATGATGGAGGTGTGGTTCTCTTTGGCAATGATGCACCATGCATGGTCAAAGGCAGAGGGTCCATCTCTCTGAATGGAAAGAGTAGTGCTAACAATGTGTACTGGGTTGATGGTCTCAGACACAACCTTCTGAGTGTTGCCCAGCCGAATGACAGTGGCCTCACTCTGGAATTCAAGAATGGAGTTTGCAGAATCAAAGGAAAAGATGGTGATTTGGTGGCCACCGGCATGCAGACCAAAGGTAACCTATTTCAATTGAATGCAAATATAAGTACATGTCTTATGGCTAAGTTTGATGATAGCTGGATATGGCATAAGAGACTCTGCCATGTAAACTTTGATAACATTGTGAAGGCTAGTAAGATCAAGTCAGTTAGAGGGTTTCCAGTGCTAAGCAAACTGGATAATACCTTGTGCAGAGAGTGTCAATTGGGGAAAATTTCTTCCTCAACCTTTAAAGGTAAATCTTTCACTGCTAACAACTTGCTTGATCTTGTGCATACTGATTTGTGTGGTCCTATGAAAACTAGAAGTGTGCAAGGTGATAGGTACTTCATGATTCTCACTGATGACTGCTCAAGAATGATGTGGGTCACATTCTTGAAAGACAAGTCTAAAGCCTTTGTGAAGTTCAAAGCTTTTAGAGCATTAGTGGAGAAGGAAAGTGGTAAAAGGATCAAGTGTCTCAAAACTGATTTAGGAGGGGAATTCACTTCCAATGAATTCAACAAGTATTGTGAAGAATTTGGCATCAAGAGGCAACTGTCAACCCCTCGGACTCCATAGCAGAATGGCCTAGCAGAGAGGAATAACTGGATTGTGGTTGAAGCAGCTAGAACCATGTTGATTCAAGGAAAGGTAGCTCACACCTTTTGGAGAGAAGCGGTGAGCACTGTAGTCTACAAAATGAACCAGGTACTCATCAAGAAAGGTAAGGAAAAAACTCCTTATGAGTATTGGACCAGTAAGAAACATGTGGTTAGCTACTTTAGGGTATTTGGTAGCAAATGTAACATCAAGAGGAGTGAACATCAGGGCAAATTTGAAGCTACATGCGATGAGGGAATATTCCTAGGATATTCCACCAAGAGTAAAGCTCTCAAGTGTTACAACAATAGGACTCAAAGAATTATGGAAAGTATCAATGTAAGAGTTGATGAATCCTTTAAGAAAACTAAGGAAACTAGCAGTGAGAAAGTTGTAAATGAACCGGTTGCAACCTTCTGGGAACCGGTTGTTAGTCAACCAAGTACCAGTAACAGTGTTCCTGAACCAATGAATGCTAATACTAATGAAGATGAGGATGAAGAGGAAAAGCAAGAAGATCTAGTCAAGACCATTCCTCGATATGTCAAGTTGAATCATGATCCTAAGCAGATCATAGGAGATAAGGATGTAGGAATCCTTACAAGAAGAAAGATCAGAGAAAACTCATGTATGATCTCTGAATTTGAGCCTAAATCATTCAAAGAGGCTCATAAAGATGAAGACTGGATCAAGGAAATGGAAGAGGAACTTGACCAGATAGAGAAAAATGGTACATGGTCCTTGGTACCCAGACCAGAGCATAAAAATGTCATTGGCACCAAATGGGTGCTCAAAAACAAGCTGAATGAGGATGGCACAATGATTAGGAATACAACCAGATTGGTGTGCAAAGGATATACTCAAGAAGAAGGAGAAGACTATGGAGAAACCTTTGCTCTTGTAGCCAAACTGGAAGGAGTTCGTATGCTTCTTGCATATGCAGCTTTTAAAGGCTTCAAAGTATATCAAATGGATGTAAAATCTGCATTCCTAAATGGTGTACTTGAAGAGGAGGTGTATATTGAGCAACCAAATGGGTTTGCCCTATCTGAAGATAGTGACATGGTATGTAGCCTACATAAAGCCTTATATGGTCTAAAGCAAGCACCTAGGGCATGGTATGAGCACCTACATTCCCATCTTGTGAAGATTGGATTTGAGAGAACAAGTGAAGATAGCAATATCTACTTGAAGTCTGAAGGAGATCAGATCCTGATCTATGAGGTGTTTGTTGATGACATTATCTTTGGTGGTGATGACAAGATGAGTCATGAGTTTGCTGATGAGATGAAGGAAGAGTTTTAGATGTCACGCATAGGGGAGATTAAGTTCTTCAATGGACTACAGATTCAACAGATGAAGGATGGAATCTTTATCACTCAGTCCAAATTTGTCAAAGAGATGTTGAAGACCTTTGGCATGGAAGATGGCAAACCGGTTGGTACACCGATGGTGACCGATTGTAAACTATCCAAAGAGGATGACTCTACATTGGTTGATGAGAAGGAATACCAATCAATGATTGGTAAGTTGCATTATGTAATACATAGCAGACTGGATATTGCACATGCAATTGGCATTACTGCAAGGTTCTAGAAAAGTCCAAGAGAATCCCACTTGGTTGTAGTCAAGTGGATTCTTAGGTATCTGAAGGGAACTGTTGACTATGGATTGTGGTATCCATATAACAAGGACTTCAACTTGAAAGTGTTCATAGATGCTAATTGGGCTGGTAATGTAGATGACCAGAAGAGTGCAACTGGTGGTGCATTCTTCCTTGGTGGTAGACTGGTTTCATGGATGAGTAAAAAGAAGAGTTGTATCTCTCAGTCTACAGCAAAAGCAGAGTATGTTGCAGCTTTCATGAACTGCACTTAGACAATTTGGATGAAGCATGTACTGAAAGGCTTCAAAATACCTATACCTAAACCAGTAAGTATATTCTGTGATAACACAAGTGCTATCAATATTTCAAACAATCCATTTTTACATTCTAGAACCAAGCACTTTGAGCTTAAGTATCATTTCTTAAGGGAAAAGGTTCAAAACAAAGAGATTGCACTGGAGCATGTGTCCAGTAAGGAGGAGTTAGCAGACATATTCACCAAGCCTCTTCCAAAGACTACATTTACACACTTAAGAGGTGAATTAGGGGTACTGCCCCTTCAAGAGGTGAACTAAAGGTATATTCTCCACATCAGTCATGTATTGCATAGTCAAATCTTTCTTCAGGATTGATGTGTTGAAGGATGCTACTCCTCAGGGGGAGCAGCATAATGGAACCGAGAAGCGTGTGCCTCCACTTTGGCATTGTTGTCAAAGGGGGAGAAGATGTCAAGCAGAGAAGATATTTGTAGAAATTGGGGGAGAAAATGTGAAGCAGAGAGATATCTTTGTATATTGCCATCAATGCCAAAGGGGGAGATTATTGGCATTATGTGAACCGGTATGTGGACCTAATGACATTGTATGTTGTCATTGATGTCAATATGTTGAAGAGGTATGAACTGGCATATGTGAGAACCGATATAACACTGTGAACCGGCATTTGTGCCAAAGTGAAGTGGTGTGCTTGTTTAAGATGAACCAGAATATGGTTATGGGAACCGACACATGGAAGCATTGTATGACTACCAGTTGGTAGTCTCAACTTCAAGGTTTTCGGTTGAAGTGCTTCAAGCCTGTATGGCTCAACTGGTGATCTTTGTGTAATGAGTAAGCAGTATAACAAAGAACAGATCATGTTGCCATGTTAGCCTTGTGCACGTGAAGGATATTGCATAAAGAAGATTGTCCCTATCTACCTTGGGAATGTGCACAGTTTGTAAATGGTGAAAATGTGTGAGGGATTATCAACCACCATGAAATCGGTGAATAATGAATGATGGAGAATGTCTTGAGATTTATTCAAGATCTGCTGCATTTAATACAATATGATCAACCATCAGGATTGAACTGTTTGAATTCCTTAACCTAACAGGTCTAGGGTTTAAGGTTTATGCTACTGACTTGTCTGTTGTCCTATAAGGTCGATGCTATGATTCTTTCAGAGGTTGTTGGAAAAAGCTATGTGTGAGTATCCAAGAGAAGGGATACGAGATCCTTGCCAGACCAGAGGAGAGAAGTGATACCTGCAGAGTGTAAGTGCAAAAGGTAAAGAGGAGCTTAAGCGGATCTGCATTGGTATTGAGTGTTGTTACCAGATCATTGTAATACCTGTTGATCTCTAACCACCTCAATAGTTGGAAAATCCCCTAACAGGGTAGCCTTAACCGGCTTGCTGTAAATCCCTTAATAGGGTAACTCAAAGTTATTGAGATCTGGAAAGCTAGAGAGCTCTGGAAATCCTTTAGCTATTGAGTTCTTGAAATCCTCTAACAAGGTACCCTTAACAAGGTTTAACCCTTAACTGGGTATTGTAACCATCCCTTAATCGGGTGATCTCTAACAGGATCGGTTCCTAGTAGAACCTTTTGTAATGTCTTTAACCGGACAAGGCTTCTAACAGAGCGGACTTCCAAAGAGTTCAACAATAAGCTTGTGGTTATTCATCCCCACCATGGTTTTTCCCAGTTGGGTTTCCACGTGAAAAATATGTGTGTCATGTGTGATGCTTTTATCTTGTGATGCTTTGTTATTACCTGTTAAGCATATGATGGTTCTGTGTTTTACGCCTATCAATAAAACATGTTGAACTAGCTATTGTGAAGATATGATGATAGATTACCTATTCATACATAAGGGTGAAATGGTAGTGTAGTTCTGAGTTGAGTGGAAAGCTCAGTAAGTAACCGGTTTATGATTGTTTTAGTTGTTCTGAGTTTTACCAGTTGCACTCTGTTTCAAACCGGTGTCACTATTTGCTAGTCATTTGGAGTGATTACTACTGAACCGGTTTAGGTTTGTATTTTGTCTGTACTGATTCACCCCCCCTCTTAGTACTGGTTTAGTACTATTCGTTCATCATTGAGTTATCAGAGTCAAGTATCCCTACTTGATCAAAACTCTCAAATTTCTCCCCTACCAGGAAATGCAATGAGGATCTTGTATCTTGGTATTCTCTACATCAATAACCACAAATGTGTGATAGTGGAATGACTCATAAGGTAGTTCACATTCATGGAAGTTTTTTGTGTCTCTAAATCAAAGCTTTCATGAATACTGGCCTGGAGGTTTTATGACATTGCATTGTTGGAATACATGTTACACATTCTTGTGAAAGGCCAATAGCTTGTTGTATTCCTTATGATTATAAAAGAAATATCAAGGCTATAAAGAAGGATTCTTTAATTTTCTCATCATTAGGGATAGTAGAACTAGAAACAGGCCTTTGTCTTGTCTAATGTGTAGGATGGTTTCATGGTGAAACAATTAACACTTAACAATCATTTAGTCACCATGAAACCATCCTACACATTGGTGACTAAATGATTGTTAATTGTTTTGATCCTTTACTTAGGTTCCATGAAGAGTTTGTTGGTATTCTACACTCACATGAGAATGGTTGATGTTGTCATTGATGGAAACCAACCAGTAATAGGATTCTACTGGTTCACTGGCAACTCAAACATCATCTACCGGCATCGATAGGCACAACAAAGTTCATTCATTGGCATCTAGTTTACACCAGGAATGAAGCATATCGGCACTCAATTTGACATTAGACAAAGTTTTGTTTATGTGAATTATATTGTAATGTAATTATTTATTTGTATAGCCGACATGATGTGTTGTAAAGACACATATATGTATGAGATCTTGTAGGTCATTTTGTAAGGTAATTAGGTAATGAATGCAAGTGGTATATGAGAGTGAATAACTATATATGCATTTTGATGTAATCATCTTATGAGCGAATAAGGAGCAAAGCTGAGTAGAGTGAATTTCATTCAACGGAAAGGTTTTTGGTTATGATTTTTGATAGAGCTTAAACCCGGCACTAAATCAAGCATTGCAGATGCTATTTTGAGCAGTACATTGTCTTGGATTTAATTATCCATTTTGTAGTCAGTGAGATCTAGGTTGTTGGCCTTCCTGCATGTGTAGGCCCCTATTGTAAGTAATATTTATTCATATTGGCCAATGAGTAAATATTGTGGGTCACAAATCCCACCAAGGTTTTTCCCTTATTGGGTTTCCTCACCAAAATATCTTATGTTATGGTGTGCATTTATGTTGTCTCTATTATTTCTCTTTACTGCATTATTACTTGTTTACCAGTACATTAATTTGGGTTACAAAGTTATAAATAAGTTCAAATATTCTATTAACTAGTAAGGCATTGATTCACCCCCACCCCCTCTCAGTGTCTTTGGGACTATCATTGCATCTAACAATTGGTATCAAAGTTTGGTCCTCTATTTCATGAAGCCTAACAGCTTGAGGAAGATTCTAAAACTGGTACTGATGGATGGTTTGAGAAAATAGTTGGAAGGAGCTCTTGAAGATTTTCATGTAGAAAAATTGAAGAATATAAAACTTGAAGATGATCTAAGGACTGCCCAGGAATTCATTAAAGGACTTTAGAAGAACCTGGCTATAGCACAAAACAAGAGGAAGGAACTTCATGAGAAAATGTATAAACATGATGATGAAAAGGAAACTCTTAGGGATATTGCAGAGAAGTTGAGACAAGAGAACAGTAACATGAGGAATAAAATGCAATATTTAACCATGAGGCTATGTAAGGATATTGAACGTAGGAAAAAGAATGAAGAATACTTGACGAGGAGACTTAATGATGGACAAAATGAAAATCTGAGACTTTTTCATGAAAATGATATGCTAAAGACAGATCTGATTCACATGCAAGATGATAAAGAGGAGCTTATGAGACAAGGTGGGATTCTGGAAAATGATTTGATCACTGCAAATGAATACAAAGAGAAATTCAAGAAAAATTCAAAAAGACTTGATGACATGCTGAAAAGATAGAAACCTGATAGAGATACAATTGGACTTCAATTGAACATAGAGAAAGTTCCAAGACTGCAAATAATCAAGATCACAGCAAACCAGTAAGACGACCTAACGCTTATAAATTTAATGAGAAATGTTTTAATTGCAACAAATTTGGTCATAGAGAAAATCAGTGCAGATTTAGAAATAAACAGAATACAAATTTACCCATCGGTCAATGTTCCAAATGCAATAAAGTTGGTCATAACTCAAAAAATTATAGAATGAATGTGAAATGCTATGTTTATGGTAGATTTAGACATGTATCTAATCAATTCACAACACAAACCAATCAAGGATATGGAAAACCTATTCAGGGGAATAATGTAACTTGTTGTGCATGTAACAAGATTGGGCATATTGCAAAATTTTGTAGAAGCAAGACTATACTGGCAAACAATAAAGGATCTAATGAGAAGGGAAAAGAAAAAGTAAACAAAATAAAGAAAGAATTTTCAAAACAATGGATTAAGAAGAGAGATCAAAGAGTTGATGAATCTGTCTCTACACTAGTAGAATAGAGTAACCCTTCACTGGTAGGAGATTCTTCATCTAACTAAGGAATAACCCTTAGGGGGTATGGTAGAAAATTGAAAATCATGCATTGTACCCATGGTTTATGGTAAGAAGTTATATTTCTTCTTTACCGGCAGCTATGTTAAGATTTCACTTAACCGACAAGCATTTAATGTGATTGTTGGAGAACATTTTTGGTTATAAAGCATTGGAAAACCCTCATTTTAATTCACCAAGCATCCAAGCATTCAAAGAGCGAAAAGAGAGAGAAAAGGTATTCTAAAGGCGAAGCAACAAGGTGTTTTTCAGGCATCCAAGGATTTCAAATCAAAAGCTATTTATCTTTCTCAATGGCATATTCATCTTTTGTACCTAAATTCATTGCAAACCCTACTATTGTAGAGAATATTAAGCACCCTAAACCCATGTTTAAAATCATTCCTGAGATTTCTAAGCATGATAATTCTATCGGAGCCTTTTCTAAGATTTCAAAGGGAGTTGTTTTTTCTAAAGACCCGAGGATTTATATTCACTGCAACATAGAGAATTTAGGGTTTGATGACTTTAAAAACATGTACAAAGATATTATAACTGATGAACAAGGTTTAGTCAAGCCGGAGCATAAGATTGTTGAGGATTTAGGATTTGTTGAAATTCTAAACATTCCTAAATTTCCAAATGAAATAGTTCGTCTTGTACTGAGCAGAGTTCATGGGGAGTTTATGTGGCTAGATTTTGTTTTTAAAATCACTAAGGAGGCAATCAAGGCAGTTATTGGTTTACCCTCAACTGGTACTAGGCCTGACAAAAAGAAGAAGATACCAAACAAGGGTGTTATCTCTTAGGGTTAGTGATATCAATGATGCAAATGTGAAATATGTGAGAATGGTATTTGGATATAGAGTTACACATGCAAATAGATTAAATTTTATTTCTAGTTTATGTATTCATAGTGCATATGAGATGGTTAAGAACAATGCTAAGATTGACATCTGTGAGTGGCTTAAGGATGAAGTGATAGATAACTTGAAAAATATTAAGGGTGACAAGAAGGGAACATTCCGTTTTGGCAACCTACTTGTGTGTTTAATGCTTTAATTCATAAAGGAGATACCCGACATTGGTCACAAGGAAACTGCATATGACATCCCTGTTGGTAGACAAATCATGGAAGCTATTATCGGTATTAGTGCTAACAGTGATAATCTTGTAACAGACTACTTCAAAAACTTCCAAACCAAAATGAAGGCTAGAGAAAGGATACCACGGAGTATTGTGGATAAGTATGACAAGAAAATTTGTTTTGTAATCAAAAGAGATGAAGCATGGATGGAAGCTGTTACTCCTATAACCATTTGGATAATAGAGATGGGATATGAAGTTGATCTAAATATTCTTGAGGCTTATGCTAAGACACTTCTTGATGCACTTAGGGAACCTTCTGAAGAAATTTTTGGCAATGCTGACACTAATAAGAGTGTTGTTTCAATGCAGAAGCAGAGAAAAAGAAAAGAAAAATTCATCAGAGATGCATCAAAAATGGCTAAAGAAGTTAAGGAAAATGTAATGAACATAAGTGGTATTTCTGCTAGTGAACTAGAAGGATTGGAACTGGTAGCTCATGTTTCATTGGTTGTCACTTCTTCTGATATAGGCAGTGGTAAGGTAGCAGAGAAGAGGAAACCCTCACCGGTACCTTCTCCTTCTCCTAAAAGGACAAGAACATTAAGGAAGAAGCAACGGGATGTAAGAGAGCCCAAGAACAAATTAACTCTGAAGAAGAAACAAGAACCTAAGACATCGGATACCCTTACATCGGAGGAATTGATCAATGAAATAACACAAAAAGGTAATCTTAGTAATGTGAATAAATTTTATCATTCTTTCAAGGATTCTGACAAGGAGACAATAGAGGAAAGCATTATTTTGAATCTTGACATCTACAAGAAAGTTTTGATTGAGGTTGTAGATGATTTTCCTAATGACTTATACATAAGATTAGAGGCTAAAAGAATGTCAGTTATGGAATTGGATAAAAATTTAAAGGTTGAAGCTTTGTTGGTTGTTCACCCTTTAAATTCCTGAGAAGAGATTGATGAACTAATTGTTGAAGCCAACCGGTCAGTTTTTGTGAGTGATCACCGGCAGGTTAGTCTAATGGCTAAGAGAGTGAAAGAAATGGCAAATGAAACTGCTGATATATGGGACATATTTTTTGTTGAAAAAGAAAAGAAATAAGAAAGGGATAGACAGAAAAAGGATAAGTCTTTTACAAAGGTATATCAAAAGGATAAAGGTAAAGGTAAAATTGGTAGTGTACCTGATATAAAGGTCAAAGATAACCTTTCTCCACCAGCATAAGAGACCCCACCAATAACTTCAGAGACACCAGTACATACAAACAGTCAACCAGTTAACGAGGTTGCAGAAAATAACTCATGATGATACTAATCCAGATTCTGAAGTTCTTTTTATCATGAATGTAGATACACAAGATTTCAATATTGTTATGGATAAAGAGACTGCAGAGGTTAAGCCAATTGATGCTATGAATGTTAAGATCTCTGAGTCACTAGTTAACACTATTGACTCTCAGAACATTGAAATACCAGTGGAAGCTAAGAAACCTGACACTGAGAAACCAGTAGAAGCAGAGGTACATACACAAATTGAGAAATCGGTAGCAACTATAAATAAGGAGGTAATAAATGATAGAAACAAGGAAGAAATTGTTAAGGTAATTGGTCAAGTGTCTAATGAAAAGAAAGTTATTACAGAACCATCACTTCCACTACAAATTTTAGACCTAAAAATGTAATAGATATTCTTTTGGATTCAATAAGGGGGATCACAAATTGCAACACCTTAGCATTTAAGGCCATTGATGATGCATTGCCTATTTTGAAAATGATTGCACCGGCATGCAAGATAGATTACGTTGATGGTTCTTTGGGTAAATTGGTCTCATTGTCCAAATTTATTGCTTCAAATATTCTAACTCTAGATAAGGTTAATGAAGAAACTATTAAGGAAATGGTGAATAAAGAAAAAGGTGAATTCTTTGAGAAAACTATCAAGGACTATATTGAGCATATTGATTTCTTATTCTCGGTACTTAATTCAACAATTTTAGAATATAAGGATTTGTATAAAGAAGCTTGCAAGCCTCACCACCTGACTGAAGACATTGATGAGGAGATTAAGAAAACACAAAAGTAGATAGATGACATAACAGATAACATGATAGGTTCTTTGGAACTTACCTCAGTTTTTTATCAAGAAATGGCATTTTTTGAGGAAAAGATAGATAAAGTGGAGCAGGAAAAAGCAAGGATAAGGTTGAAGGCCTGGAAGCTAAAAGACAAACTTGGTCCAAGATTGCACAACCTTATAACTCAATAGGTTAAGCTATCTAAAGAAACAATTCAAGGAGAATGATCACTGGAGCATCAAATGCATTATCTGACCAGCATGATCTAGCACACTGAAACCATTATTTATGACAGTAATAAATTCATGCAAAGCCTAAATCTAATTGTGGCAGATATCTTTCAAATTGCATGCAACCAGTTATAGGCTATGAGGTAAAATTTTGTATTCTTTGAATCTTTTTAACATCCTTTGCCATTGATGCCAAAGGAGGAGTAGTATGGAGAAAAATGCACAGAAGAGATCACTTGCTTAGGGGGAGCACACTTTTTTGGGGATTAGTTTTAGACTTAATTTTTGGACAATAGTTTTTGGATTATTTCATGAGTGTTGCCATCAATGCTAAAGGGGGAGATTGTTGGCATTTTACACTCACATGAGAATGGTTGATGTTGTCATTGATGGCAACCAACCGGTAACAGGATTCTACAGGTTCACTGGCAACGCAGACATCATCTACTAGCATTGGCAGGCACAACAAAGTTCATTCGTCGGCATCTAGTTTACACCGGCAATGAAGCATACCGGCACTTAGGCTAACATGAGACAAAGTTTTGTTTATGTGAATTATATTGTAATGTAATTATTTATTTGTATAGCTGACATGATGTATTGTAAAGACTCATATATGCATGAGATCTTGTAGGTCATTTTGTAAGGTAATTAGGTAATAAATGCAAACGGTATATGAGAGTGAGTAACTCTATATGCATTTTTATGTAATTATCCAATGAGAGAATAAGGAGCAGAGAAGAGCAGGGTGAATTTCATTCACCAGCAAGGTTTTTGGTTATGGATTCTGACAGAGCATAAACTGATACTGAATCAAGCATTGCAGATGCTATTTTGAGCAGTACATTGTCTTGGATTTAATTATCCATTTTGTAGTCAGTGAGACTCTTTCATTGAGCAGTGAGCTCTAGGTTATTGGCCTTCCTGCATGTGCAGGCCCCTATTGTAAGTAATATTTATTCATATTGGCTAGTGAGTAAATATTGTGGGTCACAAATCCCACCGAGGTTTTTCCCTTACTGGGTTTCCTCACCAAAATATCTTGTGTTATGGTGTGCATTTATGTTATCTCTGTTATTTCTCTTTACTGCATTATTACTTGTTTACTGGTACATTAATTTGGGTTACAAAGTTATAAATAAGTTTAAATATTCCATTAACTAGTAAGACACTGATTCACCCCCCCCCCTCTCAGTGTCTTTGGGACTGTCATTGCATCCAACAAAGTTTTGATTCTTTGGAAAGGCAAAAAGGTGAAAAGGAATATTTAGAACTTCTACATTTAGAGCTTCGAGGTTTTTCATAAATCAGTAGCAGGTGAGTTGATCAAGGAGCATTATACATATTTCCCTCTACACTTGTTTAAGAATAGTATTAGAAATGGAATGCCCATATGTAGATGTTTCTTGTGTGTTCATAAGATATAGGTTTAATGACACCGGGTGGAGAATATTTCAGGAAGGTTGTGTTTATAGCAACACAACAAATTTCTTTGTAGTTGTATACACTTAAAAATGGTCTGAAGATAATTAATTGAATAAAAAAATATTTAATTAATCACCCTTCCCAATTTGATTGAATTCATTAGAAATTTCATTAAATTCTCCCATTCATCTACTTATTAATAAATCTAAGAATTTAATTAATAGGTTCATCTCAATAGTTCCCTTTGATTAATTAATCTATATTAACTAATCCTTCATCCATTTAATTCATCTCTTCTAATCCCCTAATTAATTAAAACAAATCAATTTATGAGTTGTTCAAAGTTAATTAGCCTTTTCCTATTATTTGAATTTTTAAAATTCAAATTACCCACATGCCTCCTAACTTCTAACCACCTAACCTAACCATCCCCTAGCCTCAACCATTCCACCTAACCGTGGGTTTAACTAACCCTATCCTATCTTGCACATCCTAACCTCCTATGGGTTGGATATTCTCCCCTTGAGACACATGGCACTTTGGCCACATGTCTCCTCTCTTGGACACTTTCTCTCTCATGAGAAAGGCTCCATGACACTTGTCACCACATAGATGACAAGTGTCTCTTCCTCCAACCTCTTCTCCAACCTCCTCAAATTTCACCTTTGATATCTTCATACTCAATCTTGACCATTGATTCCTACCAATTCACTCTTGGCCTTTGAAATCCAATAAATACCCCCCATTTTGGAGCACAAAGGATCGCATCTCATATCAATTTAGGAATTGTTACTATAGTCATATCCATTCTAGAATATCATTTGAACATTGTTATTATAAGCAATTTCATCTTAGATCTAGATTAATTTGATCATTTTTCTAGCATAATTACATCATCATCATAGCTTAATCATGCTTATCATTAGCTTAATTAGACTCTTGGATCAACTTAGCATAATCAATCTCCTATATCTTGCATATCATCATCATTTCAGATCCTCCATCTAGGTGTAGTCAAGTCACTAGCATTGTTCATCCAGATCTGAGAGAAAATCCATAGTCACATCTCTCAAGAGGCGATAGGTCCCTTTGCCATGGTTTATCTTTTGTTTGATTTCAATTTGCTAACCATGATTATAATGATGTATTGAGTGTTTGTGTTGCAACTACAGGTACCCTACTTCACACACCATGACATTTTTATGCCCACCATGGGGCCGAAAATCTCATTTTTGGCCTCTTTGCATCATCAAATTTTCAATCTCATAAGTTTCTGGTCGGGTCCGATTCATAATTTCATACCTGTTCCCTTTCTGTCTTGTACGAGCTCCTTGTGCCTTCATATGAGCAGGTGAGAATTGTTGTACAAATTTATACTTTTGTGTTTTCAAAACAAATTGCATTTTAGGGTTTTCTTGCTTCAATTTGGTTATTACTAATGCTAACCCTAGTCAATTTGTGAGTTTTTCAATAGCCTAGTTGGTTTTTGCAGGACGATGATTGAAGATTGCACTTGTCAAAGTTTCATTTCATCAAAACACAATGACTACTAATGTATCTGTTTTGCAAGTTGCCTAAGAGGACTCAACCAAACTTTATGTCTTCTTTAAGTTTTCTAGGCACACTTATTTTTGCTAATGGTAAATGAACTTCTTGTTTTCTATGCTTGAGAAGTTATCTAAAAGGTAGGAGAGTATGCACTTATCCATTTGGACAATCAGAAATCTCGACCCTTGAAACACTTCTATGTTTGAGAATTGATTACCTTTAGTAAGTCTGTCATAGTGGGAAAAAGTAATCACCCTGTGAGAATGACCCAAGTGAGTACAGCTAGACCTAAGCTTTTTGACTGACTCTAAAAAATAGGCCTCTTGGGATTAAAGTCTCAGAGGATGGGATTATTTGAGTTTTCTCTTTTGATTTCTCTCATATCATGCATTTAGTAGGGCCTTGCGGTCTCAATCACGCTTGCATGACTACTTCTTGTTTCAGTACCTTTTTGGGCTATAGGCCTCAAATGCGCTTGCATGACTGTAAGGGGTAATTTCAAACAGAAACCCTTACTAAGAACCCTAAGATAGGAGCTACTCAATTCACTTCTGAAAGGGGGATAATATTTGTGCAAGAGAGATAGTAACTCTCCCAAGATACTTTCCATATCGTGCCCCCATTAGCATTTGGAGTCAGATAATATGGCTTTGAGAATCCATTGTGTGAGAATTAGTGGCCGTATTCTGATTAGCTATTGGGTGTGTACCTGAGTCTGCAAGAAAAGGTTTTCTCTCTCAGCCAACCTCTTTAGGGTTTAGCATGTTGTGCTTGAAATCACTTATCATATCATGTGTTTTTTGTGTCTTCATCCTTGAAACAAGAAAATCAGACATCAAAAAAATGGAAAATAGAAGCGAAACATCAAACTTCATTGATCAAAAATTCGTCCATATAACATTTTTTGTCTCTATTCTATTCTAAGTCATACGAGTTTGTGATTTTGTCATACGAGGCATCTAGTTTATCATACGAGGTATCCAATTTGTCATATGGTCCAGTGAGAATTGTTGTATGAGGCATCCAGTTTATCATATGGTCCAATGGGAATCACAGTATGAGTCATCTTAATAGGGATCTTTGTATTATCTTTTATCGTATGGTTCTATGAGAAAGTTCATGCGAGTGTGTTCTTTTGTTGTGCGAGATTCCTAATTTATTGTATGGGCTTGTCTAAATTGTCATCTGAAGTTGCTTAAACTGTCGTACGAATTTCTATCTCTATTGGTCCAAAGTTGTCTTCTTGCATGTCTTTTTTAGATCTGCCATATTTGCTTGGTCAATTTATAGTGAGCATAAACACCTATATATGTCATTTTGTGCTTAGACTATCTTCTTGGTTCTCTTGGTCAAGTTATCATCTGTCAAAATAGATTCTAAAGATAAAACACCTCAATATTTTCAAGTATTCACCTTCAACAAGTTCAAGATCTAAACATATCAAAGTGCATTATCACCTTCTTTGATAAATTGATCGCTCAAACATAGTTTCTCATTAGGATCTATCATCCTCTATTACGAAACTACAACGTTTGGTCAGGATAACCTTATCCCACATCATAGGATATATCGTTCCTATTGGACTTGGTTTTATCAAAATCATGATCATTGCACTCCAAAACCGAAGATCGAAAAACTTGAACTTTTAAACACTTGAATTATCTTTTCATATTATATCATTCTATTGTATCTACATTGACATTTGATCACTTATCAAAACAACTTTTAGACAATCGAATCCTTGCACAATATCACACGCGCGTGTATGCTCATTTTAACTAGAGCGCAGAGATGAAAGATCATATAAACAGAAAGAGAAACATTTGAAATAACTGAAGATCATAGAAACATGGAACACAAAAATGAAATACAAGTTAAAGAGGAAATAATAGAACAACATGTCAAAGACATCAAAAAAGATCCTCAATTTGATAAATTTATGGAAAAAATATTGGAGGAAGAAAAAGAAAAATATTTCCTAATGTTAGCAAAATTTGGCACTACACTCCCCCAAGATTTTGATGTGAGCAAATTGACACAAAAAAGAAGTGACTCTTCCCTTGATAATGACCAATATGAAGATATTTTTGGTCTCAAAATTAACGACACATCAACTCCTGATAACACAAGAAATAATGAGGAAACTTCCATTCCCAAAAAGGATGATGTAGAAATTCTTAACCATGTCAAATCTAATGAGGATACAAGAAGGGGTGGAGATGATACAAGAAGAGATCAAGATCACACTAGAACACACACTCATGGCTATATAAGAAGAAATCATGTTGATAATCCTATCACAACTCTTACACAACAAATACAAACAATGCAAACACAAATTCAAGATATGCAAAGAGGAAATGCTAGAAGATAATCTAAGAAATCTGTCCTTATCCATTTGACATAAATCTAAACATGATGCCATTTCCTATAGGCTGTGAAACTCCTAGATATGAAAAATATGAAGGAAGCGCTGATCCCCAAGATCATATATGAGAATTTTCCACAATGATTATGGAGTTTGCACATGAGGATACCTACCGAATGAGATTATTTCCAAAAAGCTTAACTGGACTAGCTATGGAATGGTTCTCCAAACATCCACCTAGAATCAGATCATTCTTAGAATTGGTGGATAAGTTTGTTTCACAATATTCTTATAGCATACAACATGAAGTAATAATGCTAGACCTCTGTAATGCTAAACAAAAGAGTGGAGAACCTTTGATGACATTTCTATAGAGGTGGAAATGGTTAGCTTCACGATATCCTCATATGGTGCCAAAATATGAAAAAATGGACATATTCATTGATAACCTAAATGATCAAATGAGTTATCATCTAAAAATGCAAGGACATTAAAGTTTTGGAAAAATGATTGATAATGGAATCAGAATGGAAGAAGTCATGATAAAGAAAGGTGAATTAAAGATATACAAATGAGTTCCTCCTCCTAACAACCACAATAGCAACAACAATGATAAGCCAAAGTTTTGAAATAGAAATCATAATATCATCAATGATGGAATATTAGATAATAACAATATAAAACCAAAACAACCGGTTTTTAATTTATCTAATCACTCAGTAGTAGCTCAGCAAAACAACAATCACCAAAGAGCAACTATCAAAAAATTCTTTCGAAGGCAATTTACAAACATTGGTGAACCACTAGGATCCGCATTAAAGACGCTTCTCGCAAAAAAATTGATTACTTTACCAGATATAAGAAACTATGAACTTCAAATAAAACCCCCTTGGAGGAACGACAACCATTATTGTGATTTCCATTGAAACAAAGGACATCACACAGATAGTTGTCAAAAGTTGAAACATGTCATCCAAGACTTGATTGATAATGAAGTAATAACTATGGATGAACATAAGATAAATGAAACTCATACAACTTTCAAAACTCCACTTCCTAACTATGAGAAGGGTGAATCATCAACAGGGCATCATGATAAAGGTAAAGCAAAGATAAACTATGCTCATGCATATGATAATATGGTAAATGTGATCGTGGTCAAAGAGAAACAACATCATGAATCCGCTCATGCTATCACACGAAGAAAATACAAAGTGGTTTTGTCGGGTCCTACAACTAACATGTCCTCCACTGCAAAACAATATAGTCTAGTGGATCAATTATAGAAAATGCTCGTGCAAATATCCATCTTAGAACTTTTAAAGCTTTCACCTGCACACAAGGAAATTCTAGAAAAAGTATTAGTAGATACAATAGTGTCCAAATATCTTGATATAGATCAATTCCAAACCATGGTGGGACACCTCACAACCCCTCATTACTTATCATTCTCTAAAGAAGATGACATGTCCTTGCAATATCCCCATAATTCTCCCCTCCATATCTAAGTTCTCATTCATAAGACATGAGTTAAACGTGTCCTAATAGATGGACGATCCAGATTAAACATTTGTTCATTGAGTCTTGTCCATGCTCTAGGTCATTTAGAAGATGTAGTTGATCCCCGGAAAAAGATCACCATCAAAGCCTATGATGAAGAAGAACATTCCTCTAAAGGAATTGTAATATTACCCATTAGAGTGGGACCGTTGTAGAAAGACACAACAGGCAAGTTCTATACTTGGACTTATCATACAACATACTCCTAGGAAGACCCTAGATACATGACATATAAGTTGTTCCATCAAAATATCATCAATGCCTAAAATTTCCTTATAATGGATAGGAAATAACAATCTCAGTGGATTCAAATCCATTTTAATACTGCAGTAATATAAAACCAGCTCAAGAAGTCATTGTTCCTCATAATAGGGACGGATCATATTCAAACACACAAAACAAAGAAAAATCATTTGCTTCAATTTTGTTAAGTATGGAAAAATAAATGGAGCTAAGAGATCAAGGGAACAAAGAATATTCAATATCGCAACTACCACTTTCTCCTAAATCCTATGGAAAACCATCAAATTCTAAACAACAACCAAATGAAAAACATCTTCCAATATTTGATGGAGCATTTGTTAGTGTTGGGACCTTATCAGAGGAAACAGAAGACAAGGATGTGCTACAGTGGCTATAAAAAGATGAAGAAATCCAATAAAAGATCAACAATGTCTGAATACCCATTGAAAAGTATGAAAAGGGATTTAACATTCTTCAAAAAATGGGATGCATTGGAATAGATCATGTAGGAAAAAAACAAGAAGGTATCTCAGGACCTATCCAACTTCATACTGAAAAAGCTACAGACAAATCAGACTTAGGGTATGGACAAGTTACTCTGCCAAAAGATGCATTTTCCAACCAACAACAAGACAAATATGAAAATTGACAAGAACAAATTGCAATTGAAAAGGAAGAAACAACTTCCAAGAAACAAGAACAAACAAACATGAAATGGAAAAAGAAGCAAACTCCTAATCAACAAGAGAAACAAACCAATTATACCTCCCAAGAAGCATTAATTCTTAATCCAACCAAGAAAGAAGCTAGTACAAATTAAGGGGAGTTGATAGCAAGACTGACAGAACTCAATCTCAATCTAGAAGAAGTTGAATATGAAAGAAGAAAAGATATAGAAAGAAAAATAGAAGAAACAAATCAAACGCTATATGAACAAATCTGTAAATTACAAGATGCAAGTGGATAGATTCTAATGAATGGGAATGGGATTCCTATCATTTTGAAGAATCAATCTAAGAAACATTCTTTGAAGAAGATGTAGGAGTCGATGTAGTTCACATGTATGCAAGACAAATGTTAGGAACTAGCTCACTTGAACTAGAATCACATTTGGCTGACTTGGACTTAATAGAGGACGATCAAGAGCTCCTTGTGTGAGAGCATTATGATGAGGGTACTATTCTAGACATGGACCTACATATCGAAATCTTTGATAGCACAATCATGACCCTAACCACCCTCGAAGCATCTTATCCTAAAGATCCCTTACCTCTACTCCACCCTGAATTTATTGATTGGGAAAATGACAAACATACTGCCATTGATACCTTTCCTAATGATCATGCCATATCCGTATATCTTAATGCAATCAAACCCACAACAACTTTTCCCAGGAATTTCAACAATGCATCTTCCAGTCAAGTGGGTGCCAAATCTCCTAGTCACAAAAAGAAAAATAGAGAAAACAATATCAGGTCTAATGTTAAAAACCATTTTTTGGTAACATTAGATCAAGAAAAAGTAAAAAGAAAGGATGCATCCAATGGTGAAAACCTCCTCGAGGCGTCAGAAGATGGGAGATTTGACACTTTACCTAAGCACTATCACGAAAGGTCATCCATTTTGATCAAACCAATAGAAGCAGTTAACATTGGCACTACAAAGAAGCCAAAGATCCTACATCCAACAACTTCTCTATCAGAGCAAGAAATGCAGCAATATATGATATTCTTGAAACAACAATAGACCAATTTCACCTGTTCATATGCAGAAATGCCAAGGTTGGATCTAGAGCTTATTATGCACCACTTAAATGTTAGTATAGGAGCCAAACCAATTAAACATAAATTAAGGAAGATGAATCCTCATATCTCTCTTCTTGTCAAAGCAGAACTAAAGAAATTACTAGATGCGGGATTCATTAGGCCTGTACTATATCCTCAATGGGTATCAAACATCGTTCTTATTTCCAAACCAGACAAAAGTATTAGAGTATGCACAGACTTTAGAGATCTTAATAATGCATGTCCAAAGGATGACTTTCCTTTACTTAAAATTAACATCATTATGGACTAAACTGTTGGACACTCCATGTTTTTTCTAATGGATGGCTTCTCTAGATACAATCAGATTAAAATAGCACCTGAAGATTAAGAAAAGATATCTTTCACATGTCCATGGGGTACTTTCTACTGGAACGTCATGCCTTTTGGACTAAAGAACGCAGGTGCTACATATCAGAGAGCTATGACAATAATATTTCATGACATGATGCATACATTCATGGAAGACTATGTGGATGACATATTGGCCAAATCATACAACAAAGAAGACCATATAGAAATACTAGAAAAGATCTTTGATGGGTTAGAACAATGAAATTTACCTCAATCCTAGGAAATGTGCCTTTGGTGTCACCTTAGGCAAGCTATTGGGATACATTGGTTCAGCTAGAGGTATCAAAGTAGATCCAGCTAAGGTCAAATAAATCATGGAAATGGCATCTCCCAAGAATATAAGTTGACTAAGATCACTCCAAGGAAGACTCCAATCAATCAAAAGATTTGTGGCTCAACTAGCAGATAAATGTCAACCATTTACTCATCTCTTGCACAAAAACATAAATTTCAAGTGGGATCATCAATGTGAGGATGCATTCAACAAGATCAAGGCTTATCTCATGCAACCACCTGTCCTAATGTTGCCAATTCCAAGAAATTCATTGTTACTCTATGTATCAACCACCAAAGTATCATTAGGAGTTCTTCTTGCACAATAGGACAATGAAGGAAAAGAATGAGCCATCTACTATATTAGCAGAACACTAGTGGGATACGAGATCAACTATTCTGCAACAAAAAAAGCATGCTTAGCTGTAGTTTTTGCTTCTCAAAAATTAAGACACTATCTACTATCTCACTCCATCAAGTTGATTGCTAAAATTGAACCATTGAAGAATTTGCTCAGCAAGGAAACATTAACAGGAATACTATCAAAATGGATAATGATTCTAAGTGAGTTTGATATTGAGTATATTGATAGAAAATCTATAAAGGGGCAAGTCATTACTGACCAGCTAGCAGAGGCACCACTTCAAGAAGATCATACTTTACACATTGAGTTTCTCGATGTTGATATCTTAACAATCACCACAAAAACATGGAAATTATACTTTGATGGTTCATATACACAGCATAGATCAGGAGCGGGCATTCTATTCATCACACCACAAGGTCACGCAATTCCAAAAGCATACAAGTTAATCTTTCCATGCACCAACAATACGGGGAATATGAAGCTTTAGTTACAGGTATCAAAATGGCTATAGAATGGAACATTACATAACTTCAAGTCTTTGGAGACTCTCAGCTCATCATAAATCAAATCAATGACAATTATCAAACAAAGGATGAAAAACTAATGCCTTATAAAAAGATGGTAGATGATTTCAAGAAATAATTTGTCGAAATAACTTTTCAGCAAATTCCAAGGAATGACAACAAAGTAGCAGACGTCATGGCAACACTTGCTTCTCTCCTTCAAACACAAGAAAATCAAGAGAATTATGAATTCCTGGTGGAAGAGTTGTTCTACCCTACACATGATTGTGATTCCCAAACTATATGTCACCTTTTTGGGCATGCTTCCTCCCGCTATGGCCCAACTTACACATACCTAAAAGATAATATCCTCCCTCTTGACTTATCAAAGAACCAAAAGAGAAAATTTATTCGTTAATCCTCCCATTATACTCTTGTCGTGGATACCCTTTTTAAATGAGATCTGGACAGTACTCTTTTAAGATGTCTCGAGCAAGAAGAATCTAAGAAGGCTTTAAATGAAGTCCATAACAGCATTTATAGCACTCATTCAAGTGGTCTTACCCTTTCAAAAAAACTTATACGCTTGGGCTATTATTAGCCAACTATGGAACAAGATTCTTTTCAGATAGCAAAAACATGAAAATAATGTCAGATCTATGGGAATTTGATCCATGCACCAACACAAGAACTTCATGCTTTGGCAACATCTTGGCCTTTCTGCCAATGGGGTCTTGACCTAGTAGGAAAGATAAATCCTTCTTCATCTAATGGTCACAAATTCATCCTTTTAGCTACATAATATTTTACAAAATGCATTGACACAATACCTCTCATCAATATCACAGGAAAACAAATTGATGCATTTATCTTGAACTACATCATATGTCACTATGGCATACCCATGACCATTATCACAGATAATGGGCGACCATTCAAGAATCAAGATGTACAAGAGCTATGTGACAAATTCAAGATCCAGCATAGATTTTCCACACCCTACTATCCACAAAGGAATGGGCAAGAAGAAGCATCAAACAAAACTATTTTGAAAATCCTCAAAAATACAGTGAATGATGCTAGCAAAAATTGGCATATTCAATTAAACCCTACTTTATGGGCCTACTGTACCAGTAATCACACACCAACAGGTGCCACACCTTTCTATCTTGGCTATGGATTAGAAGAAATACTACCAATAGAAGTAGATATACCTTCTCTATGAGTATCATTAAAAGGTCTTATCTCAGATAAAGAACAATGAGTATCTAGATTGTAAGAGTTAGAATTGATCCATGAACGAAGACAAAATGTCTTTGATCATTTAAAGGTATATCTACAAAGAATGTGTCATAGTTATAATCACAAGGTCAAACCAAGAGCATTTCAAGTTGGAGAACTCGTACTAAAAGAAAATCCATTAAACCAGTCAGATCAAGAAAAGAAAGGGAAGTTTTAACCAAACTGGTTAGATCTATTTGTGGTCACAACAATATTTGGATTAGGAGCATATCAGCTATCAACACAAGATGAGAATCAGGTCAAAGAACCCATCAATAGCATGCATCTGAAGAAGTTTTATTTCTAAAAAAGAAAAAAATCCAAAAACAGTGGAAAAAGCAGAAAATACAAAAACAGTGAAAAACATTGAAAAAAATCAAATATGAGAAAAAGTGCAATAAAAATAGATGGTGATAACCTGGCAAATAGGTGCTATCTATCAGCTAGCTCTTCTATCTATTGGCTAATGCATCCTTTTGCTTGCATTCATTTCCATCAGCATCATTCATATCCATAATAAGTCCTTGTACATATGTAGGCCTCACAGCTCATTTCTCGCCATGGTTTGGATCATTGGGTATATCATAATGACTTTGTTTCTAGGCTTAGGGAAAAACCTTGCACTTGGTTGGGTGCAAAAATTTTGATCATTTTGAGCTTAATCAAACAAGTATAACAATCGTTAAACAAAAATTGACAAGCGAATACTAAGACACATCCAACGTTGAATGTAAGATCAAATTATCAACCATCAAACTATCAAATATCAATCTAAACATGGCAAACACATATCAATGGATGATATCTTTTGACTAATTATTTTAGCATAATTTTTCAACTTACCTATCTTGATTTTTGCTATCATGATTTCGAAGTGACTCTAGGATATCTTTGACTAGAGGAACAAGGACAAAACATGATATTTTTCTTGTCTGTTGTCTGTAAATTAATTATTAATATTTGCAAATTTGTCTCAGGACATGATCATCAGAGTATCATTGAAGATATTTCCAATTTACGTATAGCAATGGTTAATATTGTTTGTTTTATGCAAGCAACACTCAAGTCATCTTGGTTCAATTATACCTTGATGCTTGTGTTATCTTGCAGTATAAAAATCCAGGAAAGTATTGCTCAGGTCATCATGGTTCAATTATACCATCGATGTTTACACTCACTTCCCACATTTTAAAAAAATCTCAATGATGATAAAATGCAATAACCCAGTGACTGGTCCGATCGTAGCTTTGCATTTGTATTTAGCTTTCATTTCATTCTTGCACAGGATCACAAAAGCTCATCTTATCCAAGGCTAAATCTATTGCATGAATCATCAATGTATCATCATAGGTGTATACACAATTAGACCGATGACTTCTCTCTCCCCAGATATTGTCAACCCAGCGCAAATCTTATGCTACCCCCTCAACTATGCTCACATCAGCATATATCAATCTTCCTGCAACATGATATCAACAAAATGACAGCTCTTTATCCAATAAATGTTATCAATTCTATCAATTAATCGCATCTGATTTAATCTATCAAGTCTTATATAGGATGTATCATTCCTAGAACCAACCATTTTTTATCAAGTCTTATACAAGATATATCATTCTTGAAACTAGACGCTTTGATCATATGAGACTTATACAGGAAGTGTCATTCCTGAAACCAGACTAAATCTCAATCTTATCAATTTAATCAACCAATATTTATCAATCATCACATCTAGAATCACATCATAGTGATTGAAGAACTCGTACTTTCATCAACCACAGTTGTAGAAATCAAATCAATTCTAATCGGGAAATCAATTGTGCACCGATTCAAATACTCCAAAGTTTAATTATCTCAATTGATCTCTCGAGGGGGCATCGGCGTACCACAATTTATCAATGTCTGGGGCAATTTATCAATCAATGTCTGGGGCATCCTATCAAACCAATATCATCATCAAAATGAGATTATTCTTTGAATCAATGCATCATCACACCTTGCTTCAAAGAGGGGCAAAATGTATACACCTAAAAAATGGTCTGAAGATAATTAATTGAATAAGAAATTATTTAATTAGTCACCCTTCCCAATTTGATTGAATTCATTAGAAATTTGATTAAATTCTCTCATTCATCTACTTATTAATAAATATAAGGATTTAATTAATAGGTTCATCTCAATAGTTCCCTTTGATTAATTAAATTATATTAATTAATCCTCCCTCCATTTAATTCATCTCCTCTAATCCCCTAATTAATTAAAACAAATCAATTTATTAGTTGTTCAAAGTTAATTAGCCTTTTCCTATTATTTGAATTTTTAAAATTCAAATTACCCACATGCCTCCTAACTTCTAACCACCTAACCTAACCATTCCCTAACCTCAACCATTCCAACTAACCTTGGGTTTAACTAAACCTATCTTATCTTGCACATCCTAACCTCCTATGGGTTGGATATTCTCCCCTTGAGACACATGGCACTTTAGCCACATGTCTCCTATCTTGGACACTTTCTCTCATGAGAAAGGCTCCTTAACACTTGTCACCATAGAGATGACAAGTGTCTCTTTATCCAACCTCTTCTCCAACCTCCTCCAATTTCACCCTTGACATCTTCAGACTCAATCTTGATCATTGATTCTTGCTACCTCACCCCTAGCCTTCGAAATCCTATAAATATCCCCCATTTTGGAGCACAAAGGATACCATCTCATATCAATTTAGGCATTGTTACTATAGGCATATCCATTCTAGAATATCATTTGAGCATTGTTATTATAGGCAATTGCATCTTAGATCTAGTTTAGTTTGATCATTTTTCTAGCATAATTACATCATCATCATAGTTTAATCATGCATATCATTAGCTTAATTATACTCTTGGATCAATTTAGCATAATCAATCTCATCTAGCTTGCATATCATCATCATTTCAAATCCTTTGTCTAGGTGTAGTCAAGTCACTGGGATTGCTTATCCAGGTCTGAGAGAAAATCCATACTCGCATCTCTTAGGAGGTGATAGGTCACTTTGTCATGGTTTATCTTTCGTTTGATTTCAATTTTCTAACCATGCTTGTAATGACCTATTGAGTGTTTTTTCTATAGCTACAGGTACCCTACTTCACACACCATGATAGTAGCTAAAGGGACTTTCAAATCGGAGGAGGTAGCTAAAGGGATTTTCAAAGGCCATGTACAGCTAAAGATGGCCTTTCTCTGGCTACCTACATTCAGCCCCTCATCTCCTAAATCCTAAGAGCGAGAGGGAGAAAGGAGGAGAACAATGAGGAAAGGGAAAAGTCATCTCTAGCAAAGAGCCTATTTAGTTAAAAATGGTAACTAAAGTCGGACCCCTGTTCTAATTACAATAGCCATCTCTGTAGCTCATCCACTAGTTTTTTTAGCTAGAATATTACATCCATAAAACTCCTCCTCTAGTTTTTATAGTTAGAATCTTGCATCCATAAAGTTATCAACAATGCGATGGTGGCATGGCTCATTTAGTTTAATTTCAACAGTATTTGATTCTTCACCATGTTTCATGATAGTTTTAGTCATATTACCTATGGACCCCGCAAGGGGTACAATTTATTCTATTTTATTTTATTTTTTTAAAATATTTTTTAATAATTAAAAAAAAAATTAACTTTTTTCTTTTTTTTTTTAAATAATTTTTTTTTAAATAATAAATCTCTCTTATTTGTTCTTTCCATTGCCTCTAGATATTAGCAAATTCTCGCACAAACATATGTCAAATGAGAACATGGTAGCTGTATATAGCCTGAAGCTTGTTGGATTCCTTACTCTTATAAAAAGAATTCCAAGGTTGTAATTAAGCGAGTATTTTGGAGGGAATCTTGGTCTCTTTGGAAAAGAGTATAGTAGTAGTGTCTAAGTTAGAATGTGGAGTCTTCCATAATGAAGAATGTATATACTCCTTCAGCAATATTAATTAGTTTATAATCTATCATGACAACTACTACAAATATAGTCTTACTTCTATAATGTACTCCTTGATCTCACATGAATAATAATATCAATGGTTTTGTTATTTGTCTTTGCAAATCTCTTGTGAAAGTGAAATTTTGTTTGTGGGTTTATGTACTTGTATCAAAAATTAGAAAAAAAAGAAGAAGATATATATACTATTAATATATATCGTGCAAGGCAACTTATGGTAAGTATGCATTTATGTTGAAGTTGATCAAATGCCTTTAAATTGGGCATCGGGGTATTACTGTATTTTCACATTACATGTTCAAGTTGGAAACACTAAGGTGGGAGTGATGGACACACCAATTATGCTCAGGGAAACAAAACCACATGCAGCATTTGTAGGAGAAGTCACAGATAAATGATTAGGGGGGGTCTTGGTGAATGACCACCTGTACATAATGCATGCAGTCAAGATAGTGCTAGGGTTAGAGTTTCTGATGGCATATCACAGGCATAAGGTCAGTTCAAACATTCCAACCTTTTTTCTTGCCATACTATTATATGTCAAGGTTTCCAAGGAGTGGGTGAAAAAATGCACCCAGATGATGTTTGAGCATGCATATTTGCATGACATTGATGCGGTCATCGACAATGTGGATGAGAACCTTCTCATTCCCCTCCCACATAACTATTACATTGGAAAGGTTTTTTAATTTTTGATTGTGAAAACACAAGATATGTAGTTGTTGTAGGAATGAAGGAGTGATATACTATGTAGTATCAATTTACTCATATGTGTAGTCAAAATCAAGGAACCTAAGGAGGATGATTGGCATTGGGACTACTTGACCACTAAAGGGTTGGTAGATGAATATGAAATTGATGAGGAGGATGCAGTTGAGATTGTAGGGGCCCTAGAGCTGGGGAGTGGAGAGGAATGGATTGAGGATGACAGACGCGGTGTGGAGAAAACTGTAGCAGGCGAAGCTCATTCTAACTGTGGACAGGATTGCCTACTCATCTTACAAGCCAAGAAATTCACAGAGGAATATGAAGTTACGAAGGTGGCAAGGTGGACTAAGAATGTCTCCTAGCCTTGAATTATGATGCAGATGCTTCATTTTGTTTTGATGCTTGAATTTTGTATTGTGGATTATGGGTTGTTATGGGTGAGTATTGAAAATGCTATCGGGAATGTATTTTCAGCTATAAGCCAAATATTGTTGTATCTTTTTTTTAAATCTTAATATAATGGGAGTTGGCCCTACCTAGCTATTCACTTATCAAAAAATTATTCAAATGATTTATTTTGGTGAATCTTTCATTATTTTGGGGGAATATATTATAATGGGTCTTGGCCTTGTCAAACTATTTAATGTTAGGGTTTATTAGATTGTCACTTTTTGGACCTACCAAAAGGTAATATGATATTTTATTAATTTAGAGCTTCAAAAAATATTACAAAAAGAATGGATTCATCAAATAACCTACATCCAATCCATCTATCTATAACTGCCACCACCGAAGCCAACTCTAAAACAAACCCTAATACCCGCCTCCCATCCTCTTCTTGCGATCTCTTTGCATCTCTCCTTCAGCTCATCCTCTTGCTAGAGAACAAAGAGTAGTGGGTATGAAAGGTTCGTCGATCCTTCAGAAATAATGAAACCCACTCCCAAATTGAATCCATCCCTCCCAGGTATTCAATCGCAATTAAATTTTGCAAGTCCCTCTTCACCTTGTCTGCATCCTCTTCAAATTCTAATCCCCATGCAGCAATAAGGGAATAGATTTCCATATTATTCCTGTATCTATGACTAACATGGACAATCTCCTCTCCCAACAAGATCTTCACTACATCCACAAGCCTTTCATCCTTGAACTAGAATAGACCCTTGAATCTCTTATTCGACACTTTGCCCATGAAGGGCACCAATTTATTCTTTGTTTTGAATATGAAACTAGCTTCCATGTTCCCTCTACAATAGTGTTGACACCCCTTCACTTCAATATTAGCCCCTACTCTCTGCAACACACTATCTCAAAGAAATCTTAAACATGTTTAATAGAAATGGCCACCATAAATGAATAAATAATAAATACTCCTCACATCCTACTCCGTCATCGAGAGCCAAGCTCATGAATGCTTTACCATCAATGTGTTGTCTGAACTTTGTTCTATAATCAATCTGCATGATTCGACATTAATTCCACTTGTATAAGTGCAAATGAGGCACTTTTTTATTTTAAATTTATTCATTAATTAGATTTAAATACTAGATTAGTTTATTCACTTGTAATATTAAACTACATTAAATTTTATCTTTAATTTTCTTTCAACTATCCATATAATGAGTTGCAAGTGCTATTTAAATATAAGTATAATTAATTAATTAACTTAATAACCATTGGATGATTGCAAATCAACGACCTAAGCTCTATTTCGACTCGAAGTTCTGAAGGATAAAGGTTTCCTCAAAAAGTCGATGGAATAGAGATAGGTTTGAGCATTGTCTAATTAACTATTATAAATTGTATACTTAATTAATGAGGAGGATAGATTGGGCCAACCCTTTTTGATGTGTCCTTTGACCTCCAGGATGCATAATCTTATTCGTCCACTTAAGAAGAGCCTGACATCAGTAGGGCCCATGTGCCATGTGTGCAGCAAGGCTGTAGAGTTTATGTGAAAGAGAATCTTGATCTAAATGCACAGTCACATGAAGATTTGGACTGTTGATATCAAAGGAAGTGCACGATGAGGTAAAATATGAAATTAATTAATTTTTATTTTTATTATATTTATATTGTGAGTGTGATTCTCACCATGGCTTTTCCCACACTAGGTTTTCTAGGTAAAAATTATGGTTTTCATGTGTTTGGTGTTTTTTGTTTCATCTTGCATTGATGTTTAATTTGTTAATGATAATTGATAAGTACTTGTGATTAAAGAAGTTAGGATTTGGTTTAGACTAATTCACCACCCTCTCAATCTTGTGGTGTTTTCAACATAATGATTAGGTCATAATCCATAGCATCATATTCACAAGCATATGGATTAAAAATTTTACATATAGGCATCATAAATACATCCATAATCATTTATAATATCATAGTATAAAAATGTATATATATGCAACTATCACATAATAGATACATACATCTATGTATGCTAAATATTGATCTATTTGTAAACCCTAAAGATCCAACCACTAACCCTAGATCTACAAACTAATTCAACAATTAACCAATAGAGAACTAAAAATGCATGCAAATAAAATGAAATAAATAAAGTATAAATTTATTCATTACTTAGATTTAAATATTAAATTAATCAATCAACTTAATGATCGTTGGATGATCATAAATCAATGACATAAGCTCTACTTTGGCATGAAGTTCTGAAGGACAAAGGTTTCTTCAAAAAGTCATCAGAATAGAGACAGGTTTCAGCATTGTCTAATAATTAATTAACTATTATAAATTGTATACTTAATTAACTCTAAGTCTATACTTAATTGATTTTAATCGATGACAAAGGCTCTATTCTGGGCTCAAATTGTGAAGGACACTGGTTTCTTCAAAAAGTCCCTGGGATAGACTTAGAGACACGTGTGACCACTATCAAGAATGAAAGGTTTTAATAAATGAATGTTTTTAATAAAAGAAAGAAAGAAACAAAAACATATTCTAACCATTGTTTTTCCCTTTGAGAAAGCTATTGAAATTAAGGGAGATAGGTGTTGGGAAAATGGTGTTGTACACCTTGCATGATAATGATTCATTGTTGCATTATTTTATTATTGTGTGAGGTGGACATGGAATTATATTGTAATATCATATTATATTGTTGCACCTAGGAGCACCTAGATGGGCGTGCAACATGTAGAGATTCCCTTAGAATATTCTTGTAACCACTTCCTGAGTTGTATTGACACATTGGTATTATTATATTGTATTTATTTAATATTGGGGAATGTAATTATGATGAAGTACCCAATATTAAATGTAGGTCAAGGGTAGGTAGGAAAAATATTATATTTTATTGTCACATGGTTTTGGGCACATGGCTTTGATGTAATACCACTTGGTGGTTTTGTGGGAGCTTGTGTATATAAAAGAACCAACAGGGTAGTTGTTTGGGTTAGCAAGGTTAGCATTTGTGAAGGAGGAAGCATGGCATGGCATGTGTGGATTCATGCTTGGTCACATGGAGTGCTTGGTTATGGCTAGGTTTTTTAAGGCTTTCCATATTTGTATTATAATGGATGCATTGTTGATAATACATGGTGGATGATGCTTTTGGAGGCTGGGTTTTTCCCTCATGAGGGTTTTCTGAGCATATATCTCATGTCACATTTTCATGGGTATGTTGTCTATTCTTTGCATATTGGCTTCTATGTGTTGATTTGATTGAAATCTTAAATGGGTTATGTGGAAATTGTCATAAAGATGACTGAAAGTTTCCTTACAAGTGTTATCAAAGTTATTGGTTTCATGGTGTTTATAACCCTAGTTGGAATCCATGAATGCGTGAAAGAATGAAAAGACAAGGTAAGATATATAGTTTTGCAGGTTGTTATTGCAGATCTATGTTATTTGGGTTTGCTATTATGATGGGTTGTTTGTAGATTTGGGGTTTGACGAAGTTGGTCAATCTAGGGCATCATTGAAAATTTTCTTTAAATGAGAGTTTTGGGGGCAAGCTTTCAGATTTGGCCCCATGGCGCAAAATGGACCTCATGGATGGATTTAGGCTGGTTGAGAAACAAAAAATAATATATAATTTGCCCCATTTTGGTCGCAGTTGAAAATATTGCACAATTTTGTATATTGGCCTGACAGTCATCAAATTATGTGATAGACTGCAGAATAAAAAAAATTAGAAATGTGTCTCATTGGAATAAAAAAATTAGTACCTGTAAAATAATTAAATTAAAAAAGATATGTCGGGGGTGGGCCTTTTGTTTTAAAAGGCGAAATCAAAAATATAAAAAATATGTATATAGTGATTGGAGTGGCACAGAGTCACCACCCCCCACACCCTCACACACATTGTCTATAGATAGTACCTGTTGACATAGGAACTATCGACAGGTACATGTGTCAATAGGGACTATGCAGGATATGACCATCGGTCCTGCCCAATGGGCGTAAAACATAAATTTTAAACTGCCAATTTTTAAATATAAAATCCACCTTTATTAAATAAATTGCCACCGAATTTTTGGTATTGAAACAATAAATTAGAATGGATGATATTTCAGGTCTACAAATATGAGAAATTTCCTTTTAGAAGGAAATCTTTAAAAACCACAAATTATTGCCATATAAGGAAATTGGTTGTTTTTATTTAATGGAGCATAACTTTCACCCAGGGAGTCTATTTTTTGACTTCTTATACTCATTAGAAAGCTGATTCTGAGAAATACAGTTTCATACTAGTTTGGTTCTCTGATTTTGCCATTTTGACATGTTTTTGGAGCTTGAAAACTAGATGTTCTCCTCTACATGGTTTTGGTTATAACTTTTGTATACAGAAACGGATTTTGGATTTCGAATAGGTGTTGGAGAGAATGTTCAGTCTACTATAGTTTTGTGCTACTACTTTATCAATTTTATGAGTATGGAGAGTGGTGTACTTGTTTGAATACTTGTAGGTGCTTGAGATTTGGGGTGTGAGTGGGAGTGCATCTGGATGAGTCAAGAGGTGTAACCTTGAGGGAGTACATGTTTTTATGAGATATTTATGATGCTACAACTAATTATCAGATTTGGTGCTCCTTGGTATAGGTTTACAGGTGTTTTTCAGAGTTGGAATTTGACAGTGATAGGTACACATCTTGTTCTTGGTTTTGAGGACATGGATTGGACATGATTTGAGACTTGGGGTTTCATGTGGGTGATAGTTAAGTGTGGGTACATTGATGGTTATTATTATGGTGTCATGGGTATGCAGGTGCATGTTTTGCATTGACACGATATAGTCATGTGTGTGGTGATTTGGTTTGATGTTAGTAGGTTGATTATTGTCTCATTGATGCTTATTTGGTTCCTTTACTATGGTACTTAGATGTGGACATATTTAGCAAATCAAATCGAATGTTGATTTGGTGTTTGAGTCATGTGGTCTACAAGATTATTCTCTTTAATATCTCAATTTGCAGTTTACTAATGTGATGATGAGTTTGCATGTTCGGTGATTGGATCTATGAGTTATGTGATTTGTAAGATATGTGGCATATTGATTTTAGTGGGATGACTTGGATGTGGACTATCTATATCCACCAGGTTTGATTCATTGTGGTGCATACTTGTTAGTTAATCTTGTATGTGGTCATTTGTGCATTGGTATGGTTGTTTTAAGATGAGAACATGGATGATGTTTATATTACTTGGATAGTTGGCATGGGACTTGTAGCATGTATTTGATCATGATGTCATGATAGCTTGGTTATTTATTTGATTACACTTTTAGTGGGAGGTTTTGATAGTGATGAATTGGTGGTGTGGGATTAATTCCTGATTGGTGGTTTTTTGGTTTGTTTTACGCCATGTGTGACTTGGTATCACAGTTCACTAGGAGTTGTTGGCAATGATGTGTATTCACTAAGGGATGGTGGATGATCTTCTTAGTGTGCAGATGTTTGGAGGATGCCTTATATCTTGTTTCTATAGAAGGATTCTCTTGCATTTGCAAGTACACTATTAGGAGATGTTTACATCTTGGGGGCTCAAGGAGTCCTTGGTTGAGGTGTGATTTATGTTTTTATTTGACATGTTACCCTTGTTGGTAGGATGGACTTATATTATATCATGGTACACTCTTGATATGCATTTAGATTTTTGGCATGGTATGGTTATTTGATATGTTCATATGAGGCATGTTATCTCTTTGAGATGGATTAGATCTTGTTGTCATGTTTATGTTCCTAATTCAGCTATTGGAGATTTGACATTGATCTTGGTTGGTTCTCTTTGCATTGAGTGTATGATCATTTGCTTGATACTTCATGATGGTGATATGTTGCATTTGGAGCTTAGCATGGATTGATCTATTATAGGTACTCATGGATACATGGAGATGTAGGTGATTCTAGTATTCTCTTTTGATTAGAGATATGTGTTGGGACAATTGGTTGTTTCAGTAGGAAGTCCAAGGAGAATTCACCTGGTATGGACTTGAGAGGAGATTGTTCTTAGTGTGAGTTATTTATGACAATTCTCATTCCCACTCTTGGTCTACTTGAGAGGTATTGCCCATTTTTTATTTTCATGTGCATTATGTTATACTTATCTTTCATTGATATGGATCTTGAGCTATGGAGATGTTTAGTTCTGGAGGGTTCATTTAAGAGATGTATGGCATTGGTTATCTCCTTATGCATTTGAGTTATTATTATGATGGTGTTAGTCATTGATATTAGTTTTGGAGATAGTTTATTTGGTGTATTCCCTAGGCTTGGGAATGGATATTTAGTTTGATCTTCTTGGTTATGAGAGGCTTACATCCATGTTGATTACATGTTATATATGTTGGTTTAGTCAAAGGGACTGAATGGTGTTTGGGTGTTGTTATTATTTTCATGTGGGGTTCAATGGAGGAGATCATACTTAACACAATTAGAATTTAGAGGTGTGTGTAGAAGTACATACTACAGGATTTGATTTGCAGTGTTTCTTTGTTTTGATTATCTTCCTAGATATTCGTATTCACATTACATTGGCTAGAGATTGCTTGGAGCTATGTGCTCACTAGTTTTGTGTTCATGTGTTGTCATGCGAGATATGCCATAGAGGTTCCTTTTTCTCTTTCTTTTGTTGGTTTGGGGAACATGGGAGAATGTTGGAGACATGGTGTGAGAATGGTACTTGCGAGTTATCAGTTTACATGATGTTAATATTGATGTGGATGTTCTTGATACTACATGGTTACACTTCTATGATATGTTGTTAGTGGATTCATTTCTGATATTAACATTACCTATGCAGTGGGATTTCCTTGGTGTGCATATGTGGCAGGTATTGCACTTGGGGCTTATGTTTGCATTTTATAGGTTGTATATGTTGATGAGATGTTATTCACTTGGTTTGTATGCCTTGGAGGCATGTATAGTTGATGTGTTAGCACTTGTTGTGGGTGTTATTTCAGCTATGTAAACAACTACCTTTGCATTGGATACCTTTGGATTAGTGTTTGTGTTTGGATATTAGTTGGTGCAAGACATAATTTATTGCAATAGATTGTGTGGCTTTCTCTTTGGATGGCCTTTTCATGTCCAATGGCAGTGGCATGATGGAGGGTGGGAGAATTCATGTATGAGATGGTGGTCATTTTATTTCTTGTTGCAGGTATCTTAGTAGATCACATGGAGCACTTGGATTCCATGTTGGTATATATGCGTGGAGATATCAATCTCTTGTTCATGCGATGGAGCACTTGGATTCCATGATGGTATATATGCGTGGAGAGATCAATCTCTTGTTCATGCAATGGATTACTTCTTGGCCCTTATGCAATGTATACAACAATTGGGAGAATGTTGGGAAAATGGTTTCGTACACCTTGCATAATATTGTTTCATTGTTGCATTATTTTATTATTGTGTGAGATGGACATGGAATTATATTATAATATCATATTGTATTGTTACACCTAGGAGCACCTAGATGGATGTGCAACATGTAGAGATTCTCTTGGAATATTCTTGTAACCACTTGATGAGTTGTATTGACATATTGGTATTATTATATTGTATTTATTTTATATTGGGGGATGTAATTGTGATGAAGTGCCCAAAATATTAAATATGGGTCAAGGGTAGGTATAAAAAATATTATAATTTATTGTCATGTGGTTTTGGGCACATGGTTTTGATGTAATACCACTTGGTGGTTTTGTGGGACCTTGTGTTTATAAAAAAACCACAAGGGTATTTGTTTGGGTTAGCTAGGTTAGCTTTGGTGAAGGAGGAAGCATTGCATGGGATGTGTGGATTCATGCTTGGTCACATGGAGTGCTTGGTTATGGCTAGGTTTTCGAAGGATTTCCATAGTTATATTGTAATGGACGTATTATTGATAATACATGGTGGATGATGCTTTTGGAGGCTGGGTTTTTCCCTCTTGAGGGTTTTCCTAAGATATATCTTGTGTCCCATTTTCATGGGTATGTTGTTTATTCTTTGCATATGGATTCTATGTATTGATTTGATTGAAATCTTAAATGGGTTATGTGGACATTTTCATAAAGATGGTTGCAAGTTTCTTTACAATAGGTGTCATGGAGGGTGGAGATTCATCTCCACTTCCAAGGTAGGGGATTGGTTAGCATCAACCATCCATAGTTGTTTTCCCTGAAGGATATGCTTTGGTTCAGACTTGAGATATCATGTGGAGATGGGAGTCTGGAGAATAGGATTGGTGGAAGTCGGGCAGAGATAATTGAGTATGCATAGGAGTTGGACAAGGGATTTAGTCAAATAAGTGAAATTAGTACCACTACAGGCTTTTCTAGTCTTGACAGTTGTATCATTAAGTTGATTATGGGCAATTTGGAAGGGACATCTCCTAGGTCTAGAACAGAGGTTTAGAGTACTTTTTCCTTTCCCAGTGTTATCCATGGAAGAATCTAGAAGGAGTTGGGCTATAAATAAGAGGAAAGATGGATCCTAAATTTATCTAGATTTATTGGGAGAGCCACGTTGGAGGTAGACATCAGGAAGCTTTTTGTAGAGGAAAGGAGTCATCACAGCGGAGGCATGGTTCATCATTTCGGGGTGAGTTGTATGTGTAGAGATAAAAATTTGCCAATGTAATGCAAATGGTTATATATACGGATGAAAGAGTGTTTGTCGCAATGAAGATGTTAGTTGAATGCATGCTTGGTGTAGGCAGGCCCTAGTGTGATGGATTCGTGTATGAGGTTGTAATTAGCCTACTAGTAGCTGTTCTAGATTCCAAGGAGGTGTGCATCTAGAGGGTTGATGGGTTCATTCAGGTAATTCATGGGTATGCAGAAGCAAATGCCATTCTGGAGGAGGATAACTTGGGGGCTAGTGTGTTTCACACCTTTTTCAACCCTGAAAACTATGTTTCATCAAAATCTGAGGATAACCAGAGGAGGATGGGTCTATTGGGTCCAAGGAGGAGGAAGAGGAGGTTGTTAAGCATGAGGTAGAAAAAGATATAGAAAATATCGTTCAATAAAGAAGCTTGGGAGGTGTATCGGGTAGGAGTTATAAAGAATAACTTGGCTCCTTTTCAGAGGATGATCGATAGGGGGGATAACTGGCTCTTTGAGGCTTCCACTGGATCTGTGATGGAAATTGGAGAGTAGTTGGTCATCATTCTATAATATATCTAAGGGGGATGAGGATATGTGTTTTTCTATGTTTTGGGAGGGGGTGGCCTCTAGCATAGGAGGGTCTGTTAATAATGGAGTTGGATGTAATGGGTAGTGTGCTAGGAAAATATGATGTTAATCTTTATGTAACTTGGTTTGATTTTAATTAGGGAGAAAGAAGGTTGTTTCAAATTTAAATTTTTAAGTAAGTTCTTGAGAGAAATACATAATGAACTCAACAATGTAAATAGATAGAGATGAATTCAAAATAATATTATAACACTTCAAAAATATGATCACTTACCTTTAGGTCACTAGAAATTGCTAATGCAGTCAGCAACAATGGTTTTTCTTGATCTGAAACTTTACTAGTGTTCTGAATTGAGAGCGCAAAATCAACCAAATTGTGTAGAGATGAATATGATCTTTGACTATATTTATACCAATCCTTATTTGGCGAATTCGGTGGGAATTTTATATGGCATACAAATATTTGGTGAATCACGCTTAACTATAAAACATCTTACATAATTATCGAGGTGATTATGGGTCATCCAATTAATTGGAAATTATATAGAGTTAGTGAAAATTGGGGTGAATTAAGACACACTTCCGCAAAATGCCAAGCAAATTGTGTCCTCCTGGCCAATAAATCTTTATATGGCTATTGACAAATTGTGGTCATCTATTAAAACAACCTCATAAAGTGTAGCCAAAAATATTGAATTTACCGTATGGAAAACGTAGATTCTATTGGTGAAATCTTGATAGAGATACAATTAATTACATGAAATAATGGGCGATTGGGTTGTGCATTTGATGAATATTTATAAGGTCCAAGAAACATGGCCACCCCTTATCAGTACAATATATTCACCATTTTCTAGGTTGTCGATGTGACATATTTGTCATTGGTGAATATTTTCCACTAAAGTAAACCCTACCCTACACATGTTAGTCAAAGGGGAAATATTTCTAATCAAAAATCTTTCATACCTCCTTCTATGAGTATTCCATTTATTACCCAACCTCTCCTATACCTACCTACCATATTGTTCCACCTCCTTATTCTCAACCTCATCCTTCATACAGCAATGTTACACCTCCATCTCAATCCAACATATCTTATTTAAATCCATCCACAAAAGCTACTATCAATAGTCTAGCCCAAACAATGCCATCCTTAGAACAACAAATAGCTTCCTTGAACCAATCAAAGTTTAATGTGCCCACATTTGATGTAGCAATCCCATTATCTAGTGGCATTGTTCATGTTGTCCCTCCTAAACATGTAGAAGTCCCTCAATTGGAGATTTATAATGGAAAAGGTGATCCCTTGATGCATATGAAAACATTTCAAATTCTGTGTAGTGACTTTTCTCATGATCAAAGACTTTTGGCTAAATTGTTTACTAGAACATTTAGGGATAAAGCATTGCAATGGTATTGTTCTTTGCCTCCTTATTCTATTACATCATTTCATTAATTGGATAATGCTTTCATTCAACAATTTCACAATAATATTGGTCCTAAGATTACTTTGACCGATTTAATTCACTGTAAGCAAGGTGTTAAAGAAAAAGGGACTGATTTTATTGGTAGATATAAACATTTGTATTCTCAAATTTGTTATCCTATGCCTGATTCAAATGTTCAAAGATTCTTTATTTCTAATTTGCAAAAATACATTAGGGATAAGCTTCTCTTTTATAAGTTTACTTCCTTTAAACAATTGTGTGTAGTACTTTATAACTATTAGCTTCAAGTTAGTCAATTTGAACAATCTTCTTAATGGCTCTAGTTGATAAGAATGAAGGTACTCAACAACCTTTTGCAAAATTTAAACCAGATAAGGAATTCATCAAGTTCAATGACAACACCAACACCCAAGTAGTAGCTACAACAACAGGTGTGCCTTCTTTATCCAAGTATTTTAGAAAATAATTCACTCATCTAAATGAATCTTTGCATAGCATTATGACACAATTATTACAAAGAGATATGTTGAAACTTCCTCCCATCAAACCAGTTGATACATCCAAACCTTTGCCACCTTATTTTGATTTCAAAGTTTTTTGTCAATATCATTGTCAACCTGGTCATGACACTAAAAAGTGTTATTCCTGAAGGAATAAGATTCAAGACCTAATTGATAATAATGCCATATTTTTAGCTGGAGTGAATGAAAAAGGAAGTAAATTCATAGCTCCTCCAAAGTTTTACAAATCCTTTTCCTTCCCATTCTACTAATGTTGTTGAGTCTAAGCACCTTGTATTTTCTCCTAATGACCATGGCTTTGTGTCTAACAATATTGTGAATCTTGTTGATAAATATAAACCTCCTTAGGAACTATGCATTACTTTTGATCCTAGTGATACTATTGAAGTACTTGATGGCCCACTCTATATCAGTGCAAAGATCAAAGACAAACTCTCATGAGTAGTTCTCATTGATCCAACATCTATGGTGAATGTCATAACTGAAGAATACCTTTACACTTTACCATTGCAACAAGTTAGCTATGATAAATCTAATTTAGTGGTTAAGATATTTGATAGTTTCTCTTTCCCTACTATTGGTTCTATTACTCTTCCTATGGAAGTTGGTAGTAACTTCTTATATGCTATTTTTGCTATCATTCCTACATCAGATCAATTTCATGTAAAGGTGGGACATCATTTCTCTCTTCCATGAAAGCGATTCCTTATACTATTCATAAATGTTTAAAGTTTCCTCATAATGAAAAAATCATAAAAATTAATCATAGCATGTACCAACCCATGGTAAGGCATGGAGAGGTTAAGCTTGATTACTTTTGGACAAAACAATTTCACTCTGAAGCCTCAAAGTGATGTTCTTTTTCAAATTGTCAAAACTTAAAAATAAGATGATTTAATCTTTGAGTGAGCCTATAGATCCTATACATATTCATCATCCTCATGATGGACTCGGTCTTCATCCTAGACCTTTAATTCCTCCTTTATATGTTGTAGTTCTACCTCCTACAAATTACAAAGGGAATCACTTGACATCTCCTATATTTCAACCTAGTGGACCAACCCCTTATTCATCTTTCTTTAAAGGAAGAGAAGAAGTATATACCTCACTAATCCTAATCTTGGTCCCTATCAATGACTGAGAGGGGGAGGTGGGGTTGAATCAGTTACCTACTGGTTATACAAAATTAAAAACCTTTTACCCAAGTCTGCACTAACTTAATATTAATCAATCCAAACAGTTATTGCAGGAGAACATGAATGCATGAAAAGATACACAATAACACCAAGAATTATCTCATGGAAACCCAAATGGGAGAAAACCATGGTGTGATTTGATGCTCACAAAATTTGTACTTTTCTAGAGCATGCCCTGTAAGGAGTCATCCCTATTAGGAGATTACAAAGACACTGTTAGGTGCCACCCAGTTAAGGGATTTTATTTAAGGTGTGTTAGTGCCTTGCTCCTGTTAGAGGTAGCCTTTTTAAATGACTTAGGATCAATAATTAAGATGTCACCCAATTAAGGGATTTTACAAAGTGACCTGTTAAAGTCCACCCGATTAAGGGATTTAGAGTTGCAAAGGTTAGAAAGCAATGGGAAGTTGATCTGTTGGAATAGCTAGTGATAGCTTGATCATATCCAAATGAAGCTCTTCAATTTGACCATTGGTTACACTTGCTTTGCACTCTACCGGTGCTCTGTATCATACTTTCTCTACACTCTTTTGGTCCTCTGCATTTTGTCTCTACTCTTCAAACTATCTGAGCTTTGTACACTCTCTTCACCACTATGTTATTCACTTAGCAGTTTTGCACCGATTGTGTCTGCTCTGCACTGCACCAGTTCTTTGCTCATACCCTTAGCTCTACACTCTGTCGATCTTCTTCACACTCATACTCTTATCTGCTAAATTGCTTAGCACTTCCTCACTCTTCAATCTGCACCTTGGATCGCCTCACATAGGATTTGCACTTCACAAATTTTTTGATCAATCATTTTGGCTTTTGCCAAAAACCTTTATACCATATTTCGCCAACACATACCCATTGATTCCTCAATCAGTTTACACCTAACACTCAGTAGATTTGAAATTCAAATCTTTCTGAATCTTCCTGCACTCTCTTTGTACGCTCTCCATCAATATTGTCAGCAACTCATCCTTGACTACCTCTGCAATTCATAATTTCACCAACCTCAGGGTCTCATTATGTCTTTTTAATGCGAACCAGAAAATCTACACAAATCTCACCTTAACTGGTTGTTAATTGTTGTAGACTTCACTATTTGTTTGTTTGATGATATCTCTCCATGACTAACTCACCTTTGGTCATCGCATCTAGCTTACCAATCACTGCTTTGAGATTCTTGGTGGATGTCATCCTTCAACCTGTATCACTGGTTCACCGGTGTAACTCTATTGTCTTCTTCCACCGGTCACTAGTCACTAAGAAAATTGATCACTTGTCTATCTAGAGAGCTCTAGTCATGTATAAGACTACTAAATTTTAGTCTGAGTCAACCCCTATGACCACATCATCATGTCAACTACTTGTTATGGTGACTGCTTCTATATCCGATGGGGAGTCCTATTGTTTCTTTTCCAAAGATCCTTCAACATACCAATTGTTAGTTGACACTTCTACACTAACTCACTTGTCAATTGGAAACAATGCAATGCCAACATATCACTTACTGATCTGGATTCCTTGCACAAGTCAACACTAACTTGTGTACCGGTGACTCCAAAGCCTTTGTGTTCAAATACATTTCCTCACTTACTGGTGAATATTAAAAACATCTCATTAATTATGCAACAATAACAGTATTGCACAAACATCTCTTATACCAGTAACCATGACATCAATGATAATCACAATGCCAACACCTAAACCTTCTCAACCCTTGACTAAAACTAAACTAAACCATTGTGTGAGAGAATGTCGACAGAGATGTCATGCTAAGGCTCGTGAACTTGCTTTTCAACCTAATTCCTCCCCGAAGACACCAAATGTTGACATGATAGCATTTGTCCAGCCTTTTCCTAACCCTAGGGAGGAAGTTCAACCTAAATTTCCACAATTAAAAATGCTTAAGAAAAATGATGGTTCAAGTTCTATTCCTATTAAAGCTCCTATTTTTGTTAATATTGATTAAAAAATGGATGAGAATGTTATTAATAATGAAAATGTTGATGCTAAAAATTCAAATGATAAACATGAATATGTTGATGTTGACAATGATTTATCTAAGAAATTCTCTAAAGAATTAATCATAGCTCCTAGTAAGAGACAAGGTAACTCATAATTAGACCATGGTACTTGTTTGGAATTTGTGGTAGCTCCATCTACTATGCTCAAAGTTGCTCCTCTTTCATATCATCCACCTTCCCAAAACAATGTTGAGAAAGATTGAGAGACAAATGGCTTGTTTGATTAGCTCCATTTGTGTTGTAAATTCTCTCTCCTCTCTTGCTTGTTTGTAACCTTCCTTTATTTGTTATTGTATTTTTTTTCCCTAGTGTTGTCTACTTGAGGATGATACAAAGCATTGAGATCTCTTTGGGTCTCTCCCATGTTGACTCAAAAGACACGTGCCCTTCTTCCATTATGGGTTTGATTTATTTGGGGGATTAGGACAATTCAAAGAAAATATATACATGATATACATTATTTATCATAAAATAATATTGACCCCAAAGTTAATTAGAACCCTTATATGTTTTGTGTGTTGTGATCATTATCCTCTCTTTGGGCCACCTTGATGTGACAATGTGCTTGTCTTTCAGATGGAACCTACCTTAAATAAATTTCTCCCGATAAGGCATACGCAATAGCTTTAACGTTGGGGCATACACTCCACTCAATATTTCTCTCTTTTGCAAATCCTAATACTCAAGTTACTTTGCAAACTTCGTCTTTTGCTTTGAAATTTTAGTATTTTTCTTTTATTGGCTCATAGTAAGTGAACCTTACTAGGTTGATAGTCATGGTTCTCTTTCTCTTTCTTTTATGATTTCCCTTTTATTTTGATGTTCCATGCGAGCACATTTTTCTTTGTGTTTCAATGGGTTTGTCATTTTGTGTCTTATTTTTGTCGTGTGTCTTTTGCCCTTTGTTTTTGGTTTGTGTGTTTTGTTCCTTTTTGTTTTGTGTGCTCTTGCATATGTTAGTGTGAGTTGAGACACTAAGATTGGGGGATTTTGTTTCTCAAGATTAGTGATGTCTTATACTCCTTGTGGTATTGCTTCATATCTCTTATCTTCATCTCTCCCTTTCTTCTACTTTACCGATAGTATTGGCATAAGCCATACTCTCGCTAAAGTGGGGGCTAAATATAGTATCATAAAATTGCAACCCTAACAATTTTAACTACATTTAAAATCCTCACCTTAGCGATGATGCCCCCCTTTCTTACCAAGACCTCTTTCTATATTTTCACCCCTTGACCTCTTCTTATTTGAGCCCTGAGATAGCCTCAGGACCCTATTTGAGCCCCAAGATAGGGCAGGATAGGGGCATGGCACCCCTTTCCCCCCTACAATATGGGTGTGGCACCCATATCCCACCCTCTTAGGGTGGCCCCAAGATAGCCCCCGCCCTATCTACACTTCGGGATCCCAAATCTCCCTGATGTCGGCCTTTGGTGACATGAATTAATCTTCTGAGGCATGTATAAAAAGGGAATTGGTCTTCTCATTTGAGGGAGAAGGAATTCAAGTAGAAGGTCTTCATTATCATCATCAAGCATTCATCTTCATTATCATCATCAAGCATTCATCAAGTCTTCTTTTCTTTATGTGTCTTCTTCATTCATCCATTGGAGCAACATTACAACATTCATTTGTAAGCATGTGTGTGTTAGGGTTTTTTCATGTTACATTCCATTTCATGCAACACTTGTGATTACATTTAAGAAGCAAAGAAATCATCATCACCAAATTGTAGATCTACAAGGTATACACTTCCATTATTTACATTTTAGAATTTGCAATTACTTTCTTTCAAGGTTGATTCCTCAATCAGGGTTTGACTAAGGTAAACCCCTATCCACAACCCTTCTCCCTTTCTTTTCTATGTGTAGGTTGTAGGTGTGCAGCTATAATTGCAGGTTTGGGCTTCATTTGCAGAGACGGAGAAATCCTTTTCATTTCATGGATTTTCAGAGGACCATGTACACTTTTGCCGTGGTCCCAACAACTTTTCTCCAAATTTGCAGGGCAGATCTATATCAGTCTAATTAGCTTAATCCAAAATTACAACATAACCCTAAACTAGTAGCTCCTTATTTCACTTATTTTCTCTCTCTTTTCCACATGGTCAACAAGTCAACTCTTTGTTGGCTTGATGATGATTATAATGAATTCATCATGTGTTGTCATTGATGAAACACACACACACATATGTCGATATTGTCTACCAGTGTCACTTCAATGTTGTTTATACTACAACCGATATACTAGAAGTTTATATCTAACTGGTACTTGGTGACAACCGATATATGCATGGAGATAACTGGTGGTTATACATGTCTCAGCATCAACATGAAGATCCAATGGAGACTATATTAGAAGAATCAAGGACAAGCGGCTTAACTCCAACTGGTATTCATTGATTATGTGATGAATTATCACAAGTCGTGATGAGTTACACTTACTGACAAGTTTTGGTAGTATTTTTGTGATGAGTTATGATCACTTGACCAAATACACTGCACCTAGGAAATTGTGTTATAATTTGTAGTGGCCGACATGAAATCTAAATATCTATATATTGACAACACAACGAAATATTTTGCATGATGAGAAGCGAAGGCAAAAGTGTTAAGTTGCAGAGTATGTTGGTAAAGCAGTATTGAGTGCATTTAAAAGGATCTGATCAAGCAAGTGTTGTGTTATTCAAACAGATCAAGCAAATCCTGTTGTCTTCTAACAATTACAGTAGAATTAAAATCCCCTAACCGAGTAAGCTCTAACGAGCTTCACTATTCAAATCCTCTAACAAGGTGATCCAGTAGTTTGGATTTATAAATCCTCTACCGAGGTTACTTCTAATAGGGTACTACCTTTTACAGGGTATAGATTTTAATCAATCTTTAAGATCTTTAACAAGATTCGCTCCTAGCAAAGCACTTTGTAGACATTAACCGGTCAATTATCTATTTATGTAGATAGTTATTTTGTGAGTTCCATCTCATCGTGGTTTTTACCTATTTGGATTTTCCACGTATAAACATGTGTTATGGTGGATGTTTTACTTATTGTGGATGTTGTTAAATCATTTTGGTTTGCATGCATTGTGTTTAAAAGTTTTTTCAAGTACATCTACCAGTCAGTGTTTGAAGTAGTTTTATTTTTGGTGTCACTAATTCACCCCCCCCCCTTTCAGTGCTTTTCAAGTCCATCAATTGGTATCAGAGCCTAACTTCTTTAAATCCTAATCACTTGGAAGGAAGCCTTTAAACAACCATGGGGTACATGAGCTACTTTGAGATGGCTATAGAGCTTGAAGCTAGTAGAAATGAGCTTGAAACCCTAAGGGTCAAATTGAAAGCTTCACAAGTCAAAAGGAGAGAGCTAACTAAAAAACTATTGGAAATATCTGATAATAGTTCTTTAGATGAGGCTAATATTGATGCTTTAGCTGAGGAAGTTGAAAAGATAAATGGTGAGAAGCTAAATCTGAGGAGAGAGTTAGAAAGTTTAACTATCTGCATGAGTCAGGAACTGGAAGCCAGAAGAACAGCTGAAGATCTTATCAAGGAAAGAGATCAAGTGGGAAAATGTCACTATGCATGAGCTTTTGGATGTAGAAAGAGAAGAAAAAGGGAACTTATAGATAGATCTTGAACTAGCATCATCTTTGAGGGAAATCCTATCAAAACATAATGAAGATCTCACCAGGCAGCTCACCAAAGCTAATGAGAAACTGGAAAAGTTCAACAAGAGTTCTGCCTTGCTAGATGAACAAATCCAATCACAAAGGATGAAAGGTGATGTTGGGTCTCAAATCAATAGATTGGATAGGTTCTAAGTAAATTCCAACTCCTATGATCAAACCCTCCAATTGACTTGGCCAACTTATAGAGTGAACCTATTTGATTACTAACTCTCTCACTTTAGGCTCTGCAGGACCTAGGCGGGTATACCTACTCACTAGTTGTTCCTTCAACTAATGCTTTTTATAGCAGATTTAGTGTCTTGATCTAGCTTCCTCCTATCTCAAAATGGTCTAAGTTCCTAGGATGGAGATATAGCAGATGAGTTCAAGATTGTTGTTGTAGAATTTATTTGATCTTTGTGCTTAAAACTTATATGTATACACTATTGCTAACTTACTCTATATTTCCTACTCAACTACTCCTATTGTTGTTTATTCAGTTGTGAATTTTGTGAACTGTAATGAGGGTTTTACTTAACGATTAGTGTCTTTTATGTTTTGGGCTATAGAGTCGATTACTTCTTTAGGGACATAATATATGCTGCATGAGACAATAATTAAACCTATCCCTTATAGGTCTGTCAATTGTTATTTCCTTATGAGTTCAGTTAATCACTTGTATTATTAAATTGCTTGTGTGTATTTAACCCAGACCTTATGAGACCACACAAGAAAGAATTATCAAGAATAATTACAATCCATGGATAAATCTTTTAATTCAATTTGAAATAACACAACATGAGCACTTTACTGAAAGAATATAAACAATCTTATCTACTATGATAATATCACACACAAATGCCACAAAGAAGAATACTCTACAAATTTGGAACAGGAACAAAGATCTGATCTTGTATTTTGATTCTTCAATCTTCGATTACAATTGATTAGCCCCAAGCCATATTTTTATCTGGCAATATTTCTAATTCCATTTTCATACAAAAATCCTTCGCTTTATATATGTAAACGAAGGGTCATGACAAGAGTCGTGTACTTTTGTTTATACATTAATTAGGAAGACGGTTTGTTAACTAACCTAAACACAAGAAGACTAAACATTCCCATGTGTTCGGTATATTTGTCATCTTTGTAAAGCTTGACAGTGTCAACCAATTTCTTCATTTCAAACTCTTGTATATTGTATCCCGAGAGGATGTAATTCGCCAATGTCGTCCGGTCTTCTTTCTTTTGTAGTTCCTGAAATGATTGCTCTTTGATATTTACCAATTCTGTTTTCCACTGATCCAAGGTAATCAATATACCTTCTCTATAAAAAGAGGGCACCCTAGGGGTATTCCCTTCATCCAAAGTCCATATTTCCTTTTCTAGCATACTCCCGAATTCTTCATGGGGTCCTACAAAAGTATCAATCTCTGCCTGCTCCTTTTCATCTGCTCTTCTTCTGGTTTCCTAGCCATAATTCTTCTCACATGAGCCCCTTTGTACTAGTATAAGAATGAAAGGAATTCCTTTGAGGAAGTGAACCCTTCTTCTGCAACAAAATATTCATGTTTTGTCATTCTTATATCAACCACTTCCCTGATATTGAATTCACCAGTTTCCATATCCACTTCTACCTCAAAGCCAGGGGGATAGTATTCTCTAGGGGAGTGAGCAGGGATGCTACTAGCAGTTGATTTTGGTGACATGTGAGCCAATGGCTCACTATCTCTTCCAGTTTTGATAAAATGGAGAAACTGTGGGGGCACTCTATGCATAATTTTTGCCTCATGCTGAAGCAGTTTTTTAGCTACCTCCAAGGGATCTTGGAGATCTCCAAGTGAATTTCCATCCACTTTCCCCCTCACTCTCTTCCACGTGAAAGCTTCCCAAGTCATCTCAAATCTTTCTCTCAAGGCCTTGGCTTCCTCCCTTTCAAGATTCCTGATTAAATGATCTGGCATTTGAGCCACATGTATTCCAGCCCTTAGTTTCTAAGATGTTTTTGCATCTTTCACATATCCCTCAAGATCAAAGTTCTCTCTAGGACTACCCAGAGTCATGCCATAATAATCTAACTTACTCTAGAGTAAATGATAACTTTTGGAACTTTTAACAATAAAATCAGAAAATACTAGTAACCCTGGCATAATAGATTGCTTACCAAAATCTGTGAGATGTTTGGCACTAACAGCAAACAATTGTCTTACAATCTCCAGACTAGCCACCCTGTTCGGCACTGTAATTGGGAGCATGTATGGCTTCCCTTCATACCTGAATACTTTGATTTCTATATGATTAGGGTGGTAGTACCAATCACCCCAGTTATGATCAATCTGAGACTCTGGAGAGAAATCTTTCGGTCTGAGGAATCTTTTGATCTCAGGGGACAAAGTATAGTCTCTATGTTGTCCGAGGGCTGCACTGAGTGGTTTTACAAAGTATTCCTAGAAGTTCCAGTATTGGTTGTTTGTAAATCTCTGGTCCCATGCAGAGACCCGCAATTGGACTGGTTTCTTCAAACCACTTTTATGATAAGCTCTAATGCTAAAATCATCTTACCAGAAATTGGACTCTTGTCCACAATAAAGAATAACATGCAACAGCAAAGAATACAAGGAGAAATGAATATTTACAAGGTCTCCTTTTAACTTTTCCAACCCATGATTTAAGGCTTCTGCAACATAAGTGGCATAATCAAACAGCCTAGGGTCTTTTGATTGCAAGTCAACACATAGAACCATAACCCCAATATCCATGAGAGGATGAGCCTCTAAGCCTAAGACTTGGGCTGTAGCATAGTATGTATACTTGAAGTAAGGATGGAATTGGTTGACATCAAAGGGCACCTTGTCAGTTGTACTAAAAGGAACTATGGATCCTCCGACCTTTGGCCAGTGAATGGGTAATCTCCATTTCCTATAGATGTCCTCTAAATTGAAAAACTCTTGTGACAATTTCTGCATGTCAATCTTCTCCTCTACATCCCAATCTAAATCAAACACCATATCAATTGTCTGTTTGTTGATTGCCACCATAAGATTTCCTCGGTAATCATATATGGTCTTGGTTTCTGGATTATAGGAATCTGCTAAGGCTTTCATTAATTCAACATCTACAAATACATTCGGCACCACTAGTTTCCCTAAGTTCCTCTTCCACAGGTTACTTATGGGCTCAAGATCTTCCCTTCTCTTGTAACCAAATAAAAACAACTCATGACCTCTGATCTCAATCCATATGTCTCCCAGATGTTCAAATCTATCTTCTAATCCTTCCTCTTCCTTTTTGATTTTCTTGGACCTTACACTGGAAGTTGGACATTGGTCCAACAAATCCTAAACTAGAGTTCTACCCTCTTTCTTCTATCATTTGGGTTTTTCCTCAAGGTTTAATTCTTTTCCTTTCTTACTCTTTTTAGAAGAAGATGAAGGTTCCATAACTTCAATCAATACAGGATATCACACTTACTTGGAGAATTGTTAAACTTCTTTTGTCAACTTGGACTATTCCTTTCGAGCCTCAGCTAGCTTCTCATGAAAATTCGATCAATTTAGCTGTAATTTTGTGAGCAACTTGTATCAGACACAATAGTTAGTGTCTCTGTGCTTGCAACGGTCACTCAAGTGTTTGAACTTAATTGCAGATGTGACACCTTCAATTTAAGCTTTTAATTCCTTCGCGGGAACCAATGTATAGCTAAAGTGACTGTGAATTAGCTTTTCATCAAAACCTTTGTCTTCGATGGAGCTCTTTAATCTCTCATTGAAAGTTATTCTTCCTCGACACAACTTATTTTATGTTCTTTTGGGATCGATGAAAGCTTTGTATCAGGAAAACCTCTTTTCATCGATATACTATCTACTTGTTAGGAAATCCTTCCTTTTAGTGACAAATATATGTCGTTGAGTTATTCCAGGCCCTACTCGATATCAGATTTTCATCAATACGACCATAACTTCAGCTGATGACTTAAGTGCTTCCTCAATGTATCATTTTCATCGACAAACACTATCGATGAGAATATATTTGGTTTCTTCGATATCATTTCATCAGTAAATGGCTCTTGTCAAAAATCATATTTTAGTTTCCTCGAAACCATCGTTTCTTCGATGAGATCTTTGTCAATGAGTTTGTCATGACTTTCATCAAAATTGTTTTTCGATGAGTCTTATGCTTCGATGAAACTTTATGCTGGCTCGCCGAAGTCCCTTTCTCATCGATATATTTTCCCTATCGATGAGACTTATGTTTCGATAAAGTATCTGATAGTCCTGCCGAAGTCCTCCTCTTCTTCGATGCCTTTCCTTTATCAATGAAACCCTTCTATTTTTTATCGACATATTGCTATCGATGGGGTTTGTCTTTCGATGGAAATTTTTAGGTTTCACCGGTAGCTTAACTTCCTTGACATCACCTTTTGTTTATTTTCCACTTTTTGATGAAACTGGAGCATCGATGAGTCATTTCTTTCATCTACCAAAAGAGATATTTCTCCAAAGTCATCTTAGTGCTTTACACTTTATGTTTCATTTCGATGAAACTTTCCTTTTGGCGAGACTCTTCTTGAGGTGTTCGATGTAATATGTTGGCCGATGATCTTTTAGTATTGATGAAACATTTTAAGTTTCATAGATATTTTTCATATGACCCTCCTAAGGGGAAAAATATAAACAGTCTCCTAATTCTGCACCGACTTTTTACACCTTTAGGAAAATTTTAAAATTTTAAATCTATTGTTCAATAGGTGATACCTCCAGACTTGGTTTTAATACATTTGAGAAAGGAGAATCTTCTCATACAAAGAGAAACATTCATAAGGCCAAAAATCCCATTGGTAAGAAGGTTTTCAAATTTATTTGATGTGTTTGTCTTAAACCTGGTCATACTGCAAATGTTTGTAGGAACAAACCTAATGGAAATGCAAGCTACAATTCTAATACTAGGTATGTGTCTAAGAAATTTGAAGGTCATTGCTTTACATACAAAATGTATGGACATAGATCAGTTGAATGCAGATATGGAGCAAATAATCTTGTGCCTCACATTCATCCAAGACCAAATGGCAACTGGATGAGAAATTATACTAACCGGGGAAACATGAACTGGCAAAGACCCTACAACAACCAGTTTAGTCCATTTGAGATGGAAAAGGTAACAAATGTCATATGCACCATCTATAACAACTTTGGTCATGTGGATATGAATTGCAGAAGAAGAAGTGGGAGAGGTAATGCAAAACATTGGAGATTAGCTGGTATGTCTTGCTATCACTGTCATAAACCGAGACATATGGAAAAATTATGTAGATCCAGGAAGAGCAAACCAGTCAACCCTTCTAAAGATCCAAAAGGCAAGAAGAAGGTCAATATTGAAGAAACTAGAGAAGAAATGAATCAAACTTGGAAGAAGAAGAGTGATGATTCACCTAGAGAACAAGCTATTCCTTCACCCAATGTGGAGAATCCTACATTGGTGAATTAAGCCTTTTCATATGGCTAAGGGGAGCATAACGGTAAATCCACCTCCGGACCCCTTCAAGTAAATATGTGGTAAGAGAATTTGAAAGCATGAAATTTTGATAACATTCTATCATTTAGTTATCAACTGGTTTTTTTTTCCTTGAGCGGTGTAAATAGGGTTTGTAACCCTAATGGGCGATCATTTATTGTTGTTGTTAAAAACAATAAAAGCGAGTTTTCCCTTTGTTATTTTTACCCTAATGCTTTCGACAAAGAACTTTTGAGCATTTGCAGAGCTAAGTAAGGATTGTTAGCTGATTTTAGTTGAAGTTGTATTGTGATTTGTGTAATCAAGCTAATTTGAAGGTTGGAGAAGACTAAACTGGTGTGCACTTGGGCATTCAATTGATAAACAAGGCAATGTATGAAATAAGGTATTTCTTGATAATCTTGCTTCAAAATCTAGTTTATCTGGAATGGAAATGTCTTCTCAGTTAGTAGAGAAATTCATGATCACGTCAGAACCTATGGAAGTTGAAAAAGTAGAAAAGATTGTATCTTATAATTGTTAAATTCAATGACAATCTCAAAGACACTGAGAGGGAGCATGAATTAGTGTCTAACCGATTAGCAGAATATTTAAACTTATTTATAACTTTGCATCCCAAAATAGTGTATTGATAAATAAGAATTAATACAGTAAATAGAAATAATAGAGATAGCATAGAAACACACGATAACCCAAGATATTTAACGAGGAAACCCGGTGTGGGAAAAACCTCAGTGGGATTTGTGACCCACAATATTTACTCACTGGCCAATGAATAAATACTGTATGCGGGAAAAGCAGGGCGATGAAACTTAAAATGTAAAATAAATGAAGTTCAAAGAGACTTGTCCACACACCCACAGGAATTCTTGGTGCAAGTTATGGAGTCATGAAGAATGACTCAACTTCCCAAGATTGGCTCCATGGTTCTCTATCTCACAAGGTCCCTCAAGCCAATGCCTTTTCTCTAAGATCACAGAACAAAGTGGCTTAGGGATGACAAATGCAAGAACGAGGGATGCTTATGATTGATTTAGTTATGAAAATGCATCCTATCTATGCATGATTCTACAAATGTAATAAACTAGATTATAAGATGACAATATTAGTAGCAATACTATCCTAACATGATATACTAGTTTATGAGTTAAGCTAATGATAAAGGAAATAGTCTAAAATGCTTATTAGATTAATTCCTATTACAAAGAGAAGCTAGATGTGTTAATAAAATTAAGCATAAATGAGATACTAAAAGCTTGCATGGATCCTTAAAATGGAGGAATGAGAGCTCTATTTATAGTGAAAATAGGGAAATGGATGGTCAGGATTGAAAGAGTTAATCAAGGGTCAAGTTTGAAAGTTGTCAATCCATGTTTTCAATTTTCACCAATGAAATGGTGACAATTGTCAACATAAGGCTGGTTGGGAGGAGAGGTAAGAAGCATTAAATGCTTTAGAAGACCTCATGGTTACCCTAGGAGGTAAGGGTTAAGGTTAGGTTAGGGTTATCCATTAGATAAAGCTTTTACCCAAGGGGTAAACTCTTGTGCAAAGGTTAAAGGAATAACCATGGTCAAAGCAATAAATGCTTGATGAGACCCTTGGGTTAGATGGAGGTTAAGTTAGTCAAAAAGTCTCTAACCATGCCACTAAGTGTTAGTTAACCATTAATGGTTTGAAGACATTAGGGACAAATTTGTAAGTGTCCTTCCAAATTTGGGGGTATTAGCTTGTTGAATGGATAAAGGCTTTAATGCCTTTTGAAGACTTTACTCCAAATTTGAGAAGTGACCTCCTCAAATTTAGGGAAAGGGGATAATGGATGAGTTTAGGCTAACTGATTAGGATTAGATGGATTCTAGAAGAAATTAGGAATAGGGTTTAGGATGCAAGTGGGAGATGTAGGAAAATGCAAGTGGGTGAGGGAAAATAGAATTAATTAAAATAAATTACTTTATTTCAATTTGGTTGCAATTTGGGAAATTGAATAAATTAGATTTATTCAATTGGGGGAAAACTATTAATTAAATGTAAATTTAATTAAAAGGCAAGAATAAGGGTTTTAATTAAATAAAATGATTTATTTAATTAAATGACATAAAGGGCTTAAGTGAATTTAACTAAATAAATTGAATAACTTACTTAATTAAATAGAGGAATGTAGGTGATTTAGTTAAATTAGATTTAACTAAAATAGAGGAATGAACATAAAATATCCATTTAAGAATATAGTCATTTTTATACATCTACATTTTTCCCCTCTTTGAAGTGACGTGTGTGCACATGTTGATTCAAAGAAAATGATGTGTCGTCATGATTTAGTTTATGATCAATTTTTATGTCATTTTGAGATTTTCATGTTGTGCCCCAGATTTGATAAATGATGTTGATAATGCCCCCTCGGGAGATGAATCAAAAATTTTGAAAATTTGATATGATTTTGATAATTTTCATAGATTTCATTGCATTGTAAAATTTTGTCTTTGTTGAATGTTGTAATTTGATTCATCTCCCGATATTGCCATTTGGTAGGGTGGTAGGAAACACCGTGAGAAATTTTATGCATCCCTTCATGTAACCCTAATTTTTATTTACCCTATAAAAGGGAAAAAGTGATTTGTTTTGTCTCATTTGTGCTGGTTGACCTTGGAGAAAGTGATTTTTGGAGAGAAATCAACATGTCGGTTCCTTATGCTATGCATTGATTTGAGCGCATTCGGAGGTATCGAAGGCTTGTCGCGTATGGACCACTAGTAAGTCAACCTTTTTGACCCCTTTTGGATTTTTTATTTTGTCATTTTTTATCATTTTTTCAATTTTGTCACGCGGATTTGGCGGTTTAGCACATCAGGGTCAAGAAATAGCGCATACGATAGGTTGCATAGCATGTAGGGTTTAATGAATAGGGTAGCGTCTGAAAAGTGTAGGGTATCGCATCAACAGGTTAGGGTAGTGCTTAGGGTTAGGTTAGCACACTGGGAACACAAGGTAGCGCAAAGGGTAAAATGTGTAGTGCATAGGAGATACCTAGCGTAGAGGATTTCCAGGAGGTCGCATGGGTAGGGCTAGATAGCGCGTAGGTATGACCTAGCACATAGGGATAGATATGTAGCACAAGAGCAGGATAGAATAGTGCATAGAGTAGTTTAGCGCGTAGGGGTAGATTAGGTGGCACTTTGGAAGAAAAGGGTAGCGCATAGGTTTTTGCTAGTGCATAGGGTAGATTTAGTAGCTCCTAGCAAGGACAGGGTAGTGCGTGATAAGCAATTTAGTGCATAGACAAGATTGGTTAGCGCATAGGGAAAAATTTTGGTATAGTGGGATTTTGTGAATGAAGAAAATTGGTAGGTTGATGCCAATTCTGCCAAGATAGGTGCAAATTGTCGGTCTGCGGATGAGATGTCCAATATGAGTTTTGATATAACTTGATTTGATTTATGATTTTTCAAGTTGATATAGATTTGATGCAAATTTGATATGTTGTGGTTTTTGATATGAATGTTTTTTATTATGGATTGTGGAGCATGAGTTGTTTTACAAGCTGCATTGATTGGGGAACTTGAGTTGTTTTACAAGTTGATATGGATGTGAAACTTGAGTTATTTTACAAGTTGATATGGATGTGAAACTTGAGTTGTGTTACAAGTTGATATGAAACTTGAGTTGTGTTACAAGTTGATATGAAACTTGAGTTGTGTTACAAGTTGATATGATTGATATGATGTGGAACTTGATTCAGATTGTCAAATTTTTCAAGTTTTTGATATAAATTTGATTTTGGTATCTATGTTTTGATGAGGAGACTGATATTAGACTTGTTTCGCTTTTTGACAGGAGCATCTTGGAGTGGTTCAGTCACATGAGTAATTTTCAAGACCATGGTCATTGATACCATGATTGACACAGGTAGATAGAGACATTATTGAGAGGTGTGGCCTGACCTCGTTGTTAGATATGCCTTGGTTTATCAAGAACCAGGGTTTATTGATAGCATTGGAGGAGAGGTGGCACAGTGATATGAACACCTTCCATTTGGTGACAGGCAAAATTACTGTGATGCCTAAGGATTGTTATCGGATTCTACGGATTCTTGTGGTGGGTGCATTGCTACCTTATGAGCAAACCGAGGAGGGTGGGATTGAGGCACTTTGCCGGATCTTGTAGGATGATAATGTTTGTGGGTATGAGATCCCTTGGTAGGAGTTCTTGGATTTGGATTACGCTCCTCTACCATCACTACTGGCAGGTTTCATAGGTGGTTTCCTATGTCCCGACCATAGGTCGAAGGGACTAGCAGTGGGGTGGGGACTGGTTCAGGAGGATATGGTGATGCAGGGTCGCTGATTTGCATGGGGGTCGGCTATGTTGGCCCACTTATAAAGGGATTTACATTAAGTGGTATACCTAGGTTATAGTAGTTTATCAGTTGGAGTGACACTGCTACTGGTATGGGCGTGGGAGCATATTCCCGCAGCTAGGCCACTGGTGGACAAAGATAGGCCTATTGGGTATGCATATGCCTATGGATATAGAGGGATAGTTGTCCAACGTAAGCTGGGCAAACTAGAGCACTGGAAGAGAGTTTTAGATGATATTGATACGATTGTCTGGCGGCCATATACAGGTTGCGAGGTATGGGCTGAGGATGGGATGGAGATGCCTCAAGTTTACATGACCAAATATTTGATAAGGTAGACACCCTTTATTATTGAGAGGTTTTTACATAGCCAGGTGTTGCAGCAGTATGGTCAACAGCAAGGGATTCCACAGGGAGCATGCCTATATGGTCGATGGAGATAGGACATTCTGGATTGGGGACCTACGATTGATAGTGCGGTGGTCATGGAGGAGTTATTTCATTTAGTTGGCCATAGTTTGGGATTATGCCCCTGAGATAGTGGATGTAGGGATGACTGACGAGTTTGTAGGACTGTTTGCAGCTCATGTAGTGGCCAGGAAATAAGATCCAGCTAAGATGATTCCAGATTTTGATGATGAGGAGGAGGTAGATGAGGGAGGTGGTGATGGAGGAGGAGGTGATGGTGAAGATGGTGGAGGAGGTGGTCAAGGTCAGTGAGGAGATAGAGGGAGATTGGATCAAGGGAGGAGAGGAAATAGGGGTGGTGATGGTGGTGATAGGGGGATACGGGTAGAGAGAGCTGTGTGGCATGCTGTGATGGATAGAGGGAGAGGAGGTTTGGCTATCAAAGATGGGGGTGAGGAGAGGGTGGGGGAGGTGATAGTGGCAGTGGGAGGGTATGATGATGTTAGATGACTGGCCCAAAGGAGGAGGTCAGATGTGCTACCTCCACCAACATTGAGGATAGGTAGAGGGACAGGGGGTACCCCTTCATAGGTACCCTTGCAGATGCGGATTCCAACACATCTAGAGGATGTGCAGATTAGATTGTTGTAGTTGTCAGTGCATCAATTACAGACACAGTTGCTGGCGCATCAGCGTGAGATTACTCAGCTGACAATAGAGCGTGATATTGAGATAGAGTGTCGGGGTCGAGTAGAGGAGCTCGTAGTGAGTTTGCAGAGAGTTGTAGTAGGTGGTCCGATGAGAGACACCTTGAGAGAGCTGGATTTGAGAGCCAAGGAGGTGGAATACTACCAGTGTCATTATGAGGATGTGGTGCTCAGGGAGCATTGAGTGCAGAGTTTTACAGCATTGAGATCGAGTCGATCTTGAGATACTGGGTTGAGGACAGAGAGCAGAGGCGTGATAGGGCCTCCTAGACAGGATCCACCTCGAGATCCAGGTGCTAGGACATCTGTGGTGAGACCGTCTCCTTCAGGAGATAGTCATACCTGAGAGACATTGTCTCTATTGTATTTTGATCATTTTGTATTGGCACGGACATGATATATTTTGTACATTGATCATTTTTTGAGATATATATACGACACCATTTTCTTTGATCCTCATGTGATGTGTTATGGATTATGCTTTCTACATGCTTTTGTTTATTCTATGATGGTGCAATGCTTGTATGTGATGTGATATGTGATGAATATGATGTGATAATGCATGATGTTGTGAGATGTATGATAATGATATGTTGTGAGATGTATCTTGAAAATAAGATGTATGATAATGATATGTTGTGAGATGTATCTTGAAAATGAGATGTATGATAATGATATGCTATGAGATGTATCTTGAAAATGAGATGTATGATAATGATATGTTGTGAGATGTATCTTGAAAATGAGATGTATGATAATGATATGCTATGAGATGTATCTTGAAAATGAGATGTATGATAATGATGTGTTGTGATACTTATGCCAGATTTATAATGATATGTAATTAATTGATTTAATGATATCAACTAATTGTAAAATGATATGCAACCAATTGAAAAATGATATGCAACTAATTGAATTGAGCATCCTCATTCTGTACTTGTCATCCCTATATAGCCACATGTTGTTTTCTTTCTTTATATGTATCATCATTGAGCATTGATTAATTTTGGGATATGTTGAAGATTTATACATGCATAATGGTATATTTGAACCATAATGACCTGAGAAAAATTTACATGATTTTTTATTTTGCAAGATAGCACAAGCATCAAGGTATAATTGAACCAGGACGACCTGAGTGTGGATTGCGTAGAAACAGACAAGATTAAATCATGTGTATGTGTAAAGTGGAATCATGTCTTCAATGATATGTTGTGAATCACGTCTCGAGACAAGTATTTACATAGTACAGATGATCGCCTCATAGACAAAAAACTAATAAAAATTTTGGAGTCCCCATGACGTTCTCTAGCTTTGAAGCATTGTTGAGAAAATTTAGAGGATCCACCAATTCAAAAAGTTCAAGTGCAAAAATAGTCAAAACTTTATGCAAGATGCAACATTTGATACTTCAGAAAATCATCCATCATATTTTGTGAATCTTGTTAAGCAATCAATGTTTTGCTTTGTGATTGTGCGAGTGCGGTTTGTTGGATATGATGTTCTGAGTTTGCAACAAGTTTTGATGGCTTGAATGTGCTGCAAGTTTATACTGCCCCTAGTCAAGTATGCTGCTAAATGTGGATTGTATAGTGATTACCAAGCCATGGTGAGATGCAGTGAAAAGATATGCAGATAAACCAAGATAGTGACTATGCTAAGTATGTCCTAGATGGATATTGCGATAAAAATGTTAAGCAATAGCTGATAGTGCTTTACTATGGATATAATGGTATGGATATAGATAGAGGAGCTTTCCTCTCATAATAGTGCCTGTTGCCAAGTTTTCACCATTTGCTTTTATTGTACTTTTTTATTTACCTTTTTATTTATTTTTTGATATTTTTTATTTTTTTGACTTTTCTATGCATTAGACTACTCAAGTGTAGTATTTCTTTAGATGGATGTTGTTAGTTGATTCATCAAGCACATCTCCTTCTGAAATTGTTAGCTGATAGGTGCCTAATCCATAAGCTAATATAATGACATAGGGACCTAACCAATTAGGTTCAAATTTCCCTTTCTTTTCCCGATCCTATTGATTCCTAGGATTTTCCTTGAGTACTAGGTCACTAATTTTTAAAATTCTGGGAATGACCTTGTGGTTGTAGCTCTTGTACATACGTTGTTGATATGCTTTGAGATGAGTGTAGGCACGTTGACATCTTTTATCTAGAAGCTCGAGCTCTTGCAGTTGGTTAACTCGATATTGTTCATCTGGAATTAGGCCTTTTAAAGAGACTCTGAGAGATGGAATTTCTATCTCTAAGGGTAAAATTGCTTCAGATCCATATACCAATGAATATGGTGTAGATCCTGTAGGTGTGCAGATGCCAGTTTTGTATGCCCAAAGTGCTAGATTGAGTTGTACATGCTAATCTTTGCCTGCATCATTCACTGTTTTCTTTAGGATTTTTAATATTGTCTTGTTGGATGCTTCTGCTTGACCATTTCCCTGTGGGTAGTAAGGTGTAGAAAAATGGTGTTGGATTTTGAATTTTTCACATAGTTCTCGTACATCTTGGTTTTTCAAAGGTCGTCCATTATCTATGATGATGGAACTTGGAATGTCATATCTGCAGATCAGATAATTAAGGATAAAAGAGGCAATTTGTTTCCCAATCACTGTGGTCATGGGGACTACTTCAATCCATTTGGTAAAGTACTCTGTTGCAGTTATAATGAACTTGTGTCCATTTGAAGATGACAGATGAATTTTGCCAAACAAGTTTAGTCCCCACTGGAAAAAGGGCCAGGATGTTGTGAATGGTTGCGGTTCTTGTGCTAGTGCATGTATAAGATTGCCATGGATTTGGCATTTAGGACAGTTCTTTGCAAAGTGGTAAGAGTCTTTCTCCATTGTGGGCCAGTAATATCCCATTCTTAGAAGATTTTTAGCAAGAGTAGTACAACTTGAATGTGTGCCACAGATACCTTCCTGAAGCTCATCTAAAGTGGAGTCAGATTCATTACGATCAAGGCAACGAAGAAGAGTACCATCTAGACCTTGACGGTACAAAGTATCAGCGATAAGAGTATAACGGGCTGCTTGCCGGATAAAGTTACATTTTTGGTTTTAGGATAGGTCAATGGGTAGGATATTGTTCTTAAGATAGTCATATATTGGTCCATATAATGGAGAGTCAGAACTGGTCAAGGCATAGATAACATGGGATTCAGAATGGTCATAGGTTGGGGAGAACAGTTGCTCTACCAGAAACTCATAATGATTCTGTTGCTCTAGAATTTGTAGTAGTGAAGCGATAGTAGCCATTGCATCAACTGCTCTATTATCCAACCTTGGTATTTGTTCGAAGGTGATGTGTACAAAATATTGTTTAAAATCATCCACCATTCGCTTGTATGGTAGAAGCTTGTCATCCTTTGTCTGATAGTCATTGTTGATTTGATTAATGACTCGTTATGAGTCTCCATAGACTTTTAATTTTGTGATCCTCCATTCTATAGCCATTTTGATGCCTATAACCAATGCCTCATATTCAACAATGTTATTTGTGCATGGAAACATAAGCCTATATGATCTTGGTAGAGTGTGTCCTTTAAAAGTGATGAACAGAATGCCAACAGCTGAGCCATGTTGTGTGTAGGATCCATCAAAATATAAGGTCCATTGTTTAGTGGAGATAGCAAGAATGTCTCTGTCTAGAAATTTGATCTCCATAGTTTGTTTTCCCAGTAGTGGTGCTTCTGCTAGTTGATCTTCAATTGGTTGTCCTTTGATAGCTCTTCGCTCTATGTAATGGATATCAAATTCACTGAGGATCATGACCCACTTAGCCAATCTGCCTGTAAGAACTGCTTTACTAAGTAAATATTTGAGAGGATCAATTTTTGCAACCAGCTTAATTGTGTGAGCTAGCATGTAGTGCCAAAATTTTTGAGAGGTAAATACCACTATTAGACAAGCTTTCTCAATGAATGTATAGTTGAGTTCATATCCGTTCAATGTCCTGCTGATATAATAGATAGCTCGCTCTTTGCCCTGTTGATCTTCTTGTGCTAATAATGCCCCCAGTGAAACATCTGTTGTTGAAATGTAGAGGATGAGTGGCTTCCTTGCTATTGGTGGTACTAGAACTGGCGGGTTCATTAGATACTGCTTGATTTGATAAAAGGATTCGGCACATTTGGCTTCCCATCTGAACGGTACATTTTTATGTAGCAAATGATTGAATGGGAGACTTTTATTTGCTAGTTGAGTGATGAATCGCCTGATTGATTGGAGTCATCCTTGTAGAGATCTAAGCTGGCTGATGTTCTTTCATGGGGGCATCTCCATAATGGCTTGTACCTTTGCTGGATCCACTTCAATACCTTTAGTTGAAACTATGTAGCCTAGTAATTTGCTTGATGTAACCCCGAAGACACACTTCTTAGGGTTGAGCCTGACTTGGAATTTTTCCTATCTATCAAAAATCTTTTCTAAGATGCTTAGATGTTCTGCTCTGGTGAAGGATTTAGCTAGTAAATCATCTACATAGTCTTCCATGAAGGTATGCATCATGTCATGAAAGATTGTTGTCATTGCTCATTGATAAGTTGCTCTTGCATTCTTTAAGCCAAAAGGCATGACATTCCAACAGTACGTTCCCTACAAATAGGTAAACGATGTTCTATCTTGATCCTCTGGGGCTATCTTTATTTGATTATATCCTAAAAAACCATCCATTAGTGATAGCATTGCATGGCCTATTGTGAGGTCTACAATTATGTCGATACTGGGCAAAGGAAAGTCATCCTTTGGACAGGATTTGTTGACATCTCTAAAATCAGTGCAAATTCTAATATTGCCATTGGGTTTTGATACCAGTACAATGTTGAAAATCCATTCATCATAGTCGATAGGTCAAATAAATCTGATGTCTAATAGTTTCTTCAGCTCAGCTTTAACCATGAGTGCTACATGTGGATTCATCTTTCTTAGTTTTTGCTTGACTGGCTTAGCTCCTGGAGCAATGGACAAGTGATGCATGATTAATTGTGGATCAATCCCAGGCATTTCTACATATGACCAAGCAAAGTTGATTTGCTTTTCTTTAAAAAATTTAATAAATTATGATCTTTCTTCCTTTGTTAGAGATTCTGCAAGGTGTATAGTTTTGGTTGCTTCTGTAGTACCAATATTGATTGATTGAGTGGGCTCAATCAATATGGGTGATTTCTTGTGATAATGCTCAGGAAGAGTGTCAAGTCTCCCATCCTTAGGTGCCTTAAAAAGGTTTTCACCCTCAAATAGGCCCTTTATTTTTACGTTTGTGTGATCTATTACTGCCATTGACTGGTTTTCAGCAGTAGATCTTTTAGTTTGCTCATTTTTGCAACTGAGAGACTTGGTACTCCCCTGGTTGTAGACATTGTTACTTTTTTCACTAGTAGAGTTTGAATCTGGGTTAACGGTACATAAGTAATGGATAATGGATTCGTCATTTGGGAAAATTCATATATCATGAGTTTCAGGTTCGTCCCGATCTATGAGGTCAGGAAAGACAAGTGGTAATGAGTCATTTGGGGGATCAAGTTTGACTATTGCAAGTGTCAGGATGGAAGTTCCATCATGGTTAAGGATCTCATCAAGGTCTTTGATGGTATCATCTTCCGTATAGACTCTCTCATAATGTCGTTGCTCGTTTTCCTTGGCGTCATAGATATTTGGTGGACCAAATTCAAGTGGTCTAGATTTTGTGTTGCATTCTTCTTGAGATTTGGGTGTATTATGGTCATTTGCACAAATATCTTCAGTAACATTAGAATAGTTGCCCCATTCATATTCATTGGAATCAGTCTCAGAGGTATTATCCTAGATTCTAGCAGTGTTGTGAACTGGTATGTTGTAGGGTGAGAACAAGTCTTTGATAATTGAGACGAGTTTGATAGTTTTCTCTAATTCTGTGTCATATCCTACTTCTACTATTTGCATCTATTCATATATTGTCTCTCCTCGGGGAGGAATGATGTTATTAGGAGGTGATTCTTCTTTGTTGGATATTGGTTCTTGAATATGATGTGCTTCTGCAGTAGATGCTTCTTTCTTTTGATTGATAGGTTGCCTTTGACATTGCTTTTGTTCTTGATGTTCCTGTTCCTTACGTATTGTCTCAACTGAGTCAAATAGTTTCTCTTGCCAGGAGTCTTATTTGTATTTCTTCTTTGCTTTCCACTAAGGTTTTTGATATTTGTGTGGTTCCCTCTTTGGTAGTAGAGTGAGTTCAAAGCCCAATCCCTTTTTGTCTTTACTGAATTGTGAAGGAGGATCTAATGGTTCTGTGATGCCTTCCTTTCACTTACCAATAGGTCCTTTGCCATTGAATCCCATTTGCTGCATGATTAAGTAGCCTTTTCCATACAATTGTGTTGGTATAGCTACTTCCACAGTAGCTGCTTTGTCTTCTTTCTCATCTTTGTATAGCCAACTAAGGATGTCCTTTTCCATGGATTCATGTGCTAGAGTGCCGAGTTGAATGAATGTGCCATCAAACTTGGTGATGGGCTAAGTTGCTTGATGTGTTGATGTTGTAGGTAATCCATGAGATCTAGGTGATGTTGGTAAGTTGGCCAAACACATGGGTTCCAAAGAGTATTCTCCCATGCCTTGTTCTTTGATTTTCATTTTTTTCTTGAAATCCATAGATAATGATTTAGACTTTTCTTGTTGAAGATTTGGTGTTGAGGAATTTTGTTTCTCTCTATTATGCGGAACCAAGTTGTCTTGGGTTGCCCCCATAGCATTACGATGCTAAAATGGATTATGATCAATTGATATAGAAACCTCTTGCCCATTGTAGGGGAATTTAACACACTGGTGATAAGTGGAGGGTACCACTTGCATTTCATGTATCCAAGGTCAACCTAATAAGATATTGTATGTGAGGTCTATGTCTAAGACCTGGCACATAGTATCCTTTCGTATTGGTCCTACTTGAATTAGCAACACCATTGTTCTTTTGGATGATCTTTCTTCATCATCATATGCCTTTATAGTGATCTTTTTGCGTGGATCAATAGACTCCTCAGAGAAGCCTAATGCATGCATAAGTTTTAAGGTACAAATATTAAGTTCAGCTCCTCCATCTATTAATACTCATTTAACTTAGTGTTTATAGACCATGACTTCAATATGGAGTGGAGTATTGTATGGATGGCTCAATGAGATATTATCATGCTCAGAAAAAGTGAGGTTATGAGGCCCTATCATATGAGCCACCATGGCTTGGAATTTGTCAGCATCCAGATCTTGAGGTACATTTGTTTCTAATAATGCTTGTTCCAATATGTCTTTGTGTTTTGGCGAGAGTTTTAACAATTCCAGTATACATATTTGAGCAAGAGTTTTGTGCAGTTGACTGAATAGATTATATTGAATTTTGGGTATGGTGTTTGTTGTTGACATATGTCCCTTCAAGACATATTTTTGAGCTTTGGTTGTTACGTTGACGGGTTCATATTCATGCCTGTCTTTGATTGTGATAACATTGACTTGATTATCTTTAGCTGATAAATGATTGATGGTGTTATTGTATATGTGATTGATATGAGCTCCACGTGTATCATTTGAGGTTGAAGCTCCATCCTTGTTGTAGTTTGGAAGAGGATTCTTGAAATCTCTATGGTCACCATTTGTCTTGAGACCTTCGACCGTTAAATCACCTCTATCGATCATGTCCTGAACAATGTTTTTCAGCCTCATGCAATCATTTGTCTAATGACCTTTGTTGCGATGAAAATCACAAAAGTGTGAGTCATTCCACCAAGGTGGTTTGATTTGTGGTTCAAAGTTGTTGATTGCTGGTAAAGAAATAATTTTGTTTGCCAAGAGTTCTCTGAATGCTGACTCTAGTGATTGCCCTAGTGGTGTATAAATGTGTTTCAGAAATTTGTTTGCATTACCCCGTGAGTTTGGATTAGGTCCCCTATTGGTGTTATTGTTTTGGATATTGTTGGAGTTGTTCATGTTGAGTTTATTTTGATTGGTATTCAGTACATAAGTGTAAGTTCCTGGGTTAGCACCTTTTGGATTCTTTGTAGCTTGAGGATTAGCTGATAAAGCGAGCACAGGCTGCTTTGATTTTGGATCGTTTGATTCATTTCCTCCTTCATTTCCATTGTTTTTGTTTCTAGTCTAGAATCTAGATTTGTCCAAGTTGTTGTTGTTTTGGTTGTTGTAATTGGATGAACTTGCTCCTTCTTTGAAAAATTTCAACATTCCCTTTTTGACACACGCTTCTTCTACTTGGATGCCATTCTCAATCAATTTAGTAAAAGATGGTATGCATTGCAGTTTGAGTCTATAACTCATCTCACTATTCAAGTTGTCGATGAAAATTTCCATCTTTTCCTTTTCGAGTATATCACAAGAATATCTTGAAACCATATGCCACCAACGTTGAAGGAATACCATGAATGTTTCATTGTTTTTTTGTTTGGTGTTACAGACATCTAACATGGTGATAGCATGTTGAATGTTATAGGAATATTGAGTTATGAATTTGTTGACTATTTCATCGAATGATCTAATAGGAGGTGTGATTTTGGATAACCATTCCATTGTTTGTCTACCCAAGCTTCTTGGGAATAACCTCATCAAATAGGTGTCATTATGGGCAAATTCCAGACTCATTGTACAAAATTCATGAACATGATCACGGGGATCACTTTTCCCATCATATTTGTCAAATTTGGGAACATCTGAGTTTGGAGGAAAAGCTACCATGTTTAATCGTCTGTCAAAAGGATAAGGACAAATTTCAGTTAAGGAGTACTGTATTGTTGTACCTTGTTGCATGTCTTGCATTTGTCTTTGTAACATTTGCATTTGTTGAGTGAGAGCAATCAAAGGTGCATTGTGTTGCTGAGGGAAGATTTCTTCCCTTGTATTAGTTCTAGGCTGAAATGGTGTGTGGAATGGTATGTTTTGCTTCGGGATGTTTTGCTCAGGGATGTTCTACTCAGGGATATCTTGCTCACGGTCACGTGTTTCTTCCACTCTTTGTCATTCTTGATATTCATAATGTCGAGATCTTGTTCTAAAAATGTATGTGTCCAAATCTTCAGGAATTTTAACTCCTTTGCTTGTGAGCATGAGCAGATATTTTTCTTTGTCATTTTCCATGAGCCTTTCCACAAGCTTTTGAAATGAAGCACTTTCTTGGCACTCTTGAAGAAGTTCTTCAGTAATTTCAGTGTCCTCTAGATGCAGACCCTTGAAAGGATTTGATAATCTTTGATTCATGTTGGATTCCGGTTGCATTTTGCTTTGTTTGTTTCCTTGAGAGCAAGTAACAACGAGCATCTAGTAGAAGCTTTCTATGACAAAAGGAATGAACTCTTCGTCAATGTTTTGCTCAAAGGTTGGTGGTTCAAATCAGGGTATGTTATAAGTGATGCACTCTTCAGGAAAGAAGGTCGGATTGATCTTCCCTCCTTGATTTATGCATTGAGTGAATGCTATTTTTGACATAATGCCCTACTCCTCAAGGGTTCCTTGTCAAATTCGTTTGTTTTGTTTTGAAGATATAAGCGTATATGATGAAGGAATGTGCGATGAGATTTGAAGAGTTGGCAATTGATGTATAAAAATTTATTTCTTTTAGCAAATTTCGAAGAACTTGGTTGTTGTTTCTTCAACTTAGTGTTATGATATATATTCTTTCTTCTCAAAATATCAGGATTAGTCATGCACAAGCGATCAATGGTGTCCTTTGATTTGTTTTGGATTCAGTTTAGCTTGTTTTGAAAACTTAAGTCTTACTTTATCAAAGTGAAGGTTTAGATGCCCCCTCATGACAAAGTGCATCAAATGATATGGAATACGAGCTTTCCCGATATGGAAACCCAATTTGATAACTTAGAGTTTGAAACAAGTGTATTTGGGATAAAAATCCATTTGATTTAAAGGACCTGTTTGCCACTTGTGATGATGTTTCCTGATTTTGATAAGAGAGATATGTTTATCTTGTGACTAGTTTTAGATTTTCAGACAACTTTGCTTGATGGAAATTTGCTTGTAGAAATAGATTTTGATACTCTATTTTTGGTTTTCTGATTGATGAAGTTCAGGCTGATGAAGGGAAGCTTCCAAAATTGTTCTCAAAATTTTCAAAATTGACCTCTGTTTTTCCCCCTATTTTTCTGGTTTTGACTACATGCTAAAACAAAAATGCTATGCACTATAAAAACTTCTCTATGCGCTAGTGAAAAGACCCCAGCACTATGCTACCCCTTGATATGCGCTAACTAGTTAATACTATTTAATATTGCTTTAGCTTTGGTTCAAAAGGTTATGCACCAATATGGACCTTCTATGCACTAACAGTTAGACCCTACATGCTAAAGTTTGACCTCTACGCACTAAGCTGATGCTTCAACGCACTAAACTATTTTCAAAACGTGCTAACTCCCACTGCTTGCTTTTAGATTTGGGTGAAGCGCTACTGCTAAGACTTGACATGCTAAAGAGAATATTTAATGCACTAAAAGATGGTTCCTACATGCTAAGAGGTTGCTCTTATGCGGTAAACTGCCCTGAAAAATATTGACTTGGTTGTTTTTCAGTAATTTTGGAATTTTGCCTTGATTTTTTAGTGTTGATAGATGATTTTCTAAAATAACAAATGAAAGCACGGCACCAAAGAGACAACCATCTTGCTTAATCTAAACAATAAGTGTATGTTCTGCGAGGATGTGTTCAAATCCCCAATGTTTCAATAGGTATAGATACAACATGCATTTCAATCAGACTCTTTATTCAAGGGTCATAAGCAATATCATAGCCCACTAATCTCGATACTCCGTCAGCTCAAACAACCGTGTCACCCCTAGGGGGCGCCTATTTTTTTGCCTTTTGCTAGAAATTAACCCAAAGTGAATTGCTTCACAATTGAGTAGCTATCTTGGGAGATATATGGTGAGCGATCTTGGGGGCGGATTCTTCCCCACCCTTGCACTATGATATTGCAAATGTTTGGTTACTGACTCGGCTCAAAGTTTTTATGCTAAGGTTCGTAATCAAGCTTCATGTTCGGTCGTCAGTGATAAACTCCCTCAGGAGGCTTCCCAACCTTTAGAACAAAGGCTCTACGTATCTCATGGATACTAGGGGAAGGTTAATCACTATGTGCAACCGCTGAAAAGGACTTTCATCACTTTCCACTTTTGATTACAGTGGGTTGGAACACTTAGTTTCAAAGTCGTTTCCCACTTAGGTCATTCCCTTCACACCGGCCAAAAATGGCTTTAAGAGTTTTTCAACCCCTCGGGAAGGTAGGCCTCCTAAAGGATCTATTGCTTGAATTAAAGAAAGCTTTAAGAGTGGTTTGGCTTTTTGATCACCCAATTAAGGGGAGAGCATATACCTTCCATTTTCGAGACAAAGCACACAAGTTCCTTTTAACCCTTCAAAGCAATGATTTGTTAATCCTATATGGAGATGTTGCTCCATGAAAACATGGTGTTATTTTTAACTTTTCAAGGCAATAATTTTCTAATCTAAAAAAAGAACTTGGTCAACAAAATGAACACGATGCTTCGTCAACAAAAGAAATCAATTGAAAGGGGAAGATCTTCCCTCTTTAATTGCAAAACAAAAGACTTTTGGGACTGTGTGATTCTTTTCCTTGTTAAAACCTAAAATGGATCCTTTTATACACCAAAGGATGGTGAAGTTCTTTTTAATCCATTTCTTTGCAAAACTTAAAAAAAATTTGATTTGTTCTTTTTAGAACCCAATTTAAAAAATTCTCTCCTAGAAAAGCAAGAAAGAAAATTTGTTTTGTGGTTCTTTTTAAAGCACAAATAGAAGTAAGTTCAATTTTAAGAAGAATCAAAAGAAGTTTATATCTTAACTAACTTAACTAAGTTAGCAAAAACTTAAACTATTTAACGATCCTAAACTTAAGCTCCCATCTGCAAGAAATTTGTTAGAACCTTGCAAAATAACAAGTAAAATTGTTAGACAATCTATGGACTTCAACAAGTCTAATTTTTTTACATTCGGTTATAGTTTTTGATTTGCCTCTCTCTGTGATGTGCTACAGAAAAAATTGTACACGCTACTATATAGCCAGGATGAGCTATCGGATAGACCCGATGCGCTAAGCTATTATTCTTCCACATTGAGACCTACAGGAAAAGGTTAGTGGGAATGATGCACTAAAGTATGATCTTCGCACTGGGAAATGAGTCCCACATGCCAAACAATGAGCCATATATACTAAATGATCCACCAGATGTGCTAAGGGATGTTCCCTACACACTGATTCACGTTTCCTGCATACCTACACAAATGTTTATTTTTAAAAACTGATTTGATTAATGGGGTAGAGCCCCACGATGGGCGCCAAAAATGTATGCGGGAAAAGCAGGGCGATGAAAATTAAAATGTAAAATAAATGAAGTTCAAAGAGGCTTGTCCATACACCCACAGGACTTCTTGGTGCAAGTTATGGAGTCATGAAGAATGACTCAACTTCCCAAGATTGGTTCCATGGTTCTCTATCTCACAAGGTCCCTCAAGCTAATGCCTTTGTTCTCAAATCACTGAGCAAAGTGGCTTAGGGATGACAAATACAAGAAAGAGGGATGTTTATGATTGATTTAGTTATGAAAATGCATCCTATCTATGCATGATTCTACAAATGTAATAAACTAGATTATAAGATGACAAGATTAGTAGCAATACTATCCTAACATGATATACTTGTTGGCAAATGCACACTCCAATGAGATATTGTAGGTGATTGAAGGTTTTGTCATTGATGGCAACCTTGTAATCATATGATATCGGCAAGACAATTTACCGGCACTAGCAATAATAGACTCTACACTAGCACACAGGACACCGACAGTAAAAGGAAGTATACCGGCACCCAGGCTGACAGGAATTTTGTTTATAATATATTTTGTAATTAATTGTAAAATCATTGTAAGCCAGCTTGGAAAGTTGTAAAATGACTCATATATGTATGAGATCATTATATAACATTTGGTAAGGAGGTAGACAGGTGAAATAAGGCAGACCTAATATGCGAATTATAAGTTAAAGGTTTATGTATGAAGCAGAGTTAAAACTGGTACTGGATCTAGCATAGTAGATACTATTTTGAAGCAGTACAAGACATTGGATTTTCATAATCCATTTTGTAAGTCAGTGAGACTTCCCATTTTGTAATTGAGCAGTGAGCTCTAGGCACTTGGTCTTCTTGCATGTGCAGGCCCCTATTGTAGCAATAATATTCTCTTATTGGCCAGTAAGTGAATATTGTGGGTCACAAATCCCACCGAGGTTTTTCCTGCATTGGGTTTCCTCATTAAACTACTGTGTTATGGTGTGCTTTTCATGTGGTTGTTATTATCTTTGTTTATTGCATTACTTTTTGTTTACTAGTATATAGTATTTATATGCTTTACATGTTTTAAGTTAAGAAAATTCTTTAACCGGTTAGATATTGATTCACACACCCCCACCCCCCCCCTCTCAATATCTTTGGGAATCCTAATAATTGGTATCAGAGCCTAGTCCTCTATTTTTAGAAGCCTAACAGCTTGAGGAAGATCTTGACACCGGTAGAGATGGAAAACTTGATGAAGCAATTAGAAGCAGCTCTCTCAGACTATGATATAGAAAAGTTGAAAAATATCAAACTTGAAGATGATCTAAAGGCTGCACAGGATATTATTCAAGCACTTCAAGAAAATCTTACCATTGCAAGAAACAAGAGAAGAGAACTTTGTGAAAAGATGCAAAATGAGAATGATATAAAGGAAACTCTTAGTAAACTGATGAATAAGCTGAAACAAGAAAACATGACAACAAAGAATGAGATGCAGGATATGACTATGAGATTTTGTAAAGAAATTGAAGATAGAAAGAAGAATGAAGAAAACTTGACTAGAAGACTAAATGATGCTGCAAATGAAAACACCAGACTTAGTTATGAAAATGATATGTTGAAGATGGATCTGATGCACACACAAAATGACTTAAATGAACTTATGAGATAAAAAGGTATCTTGGAAAGAGAACTGGCTACTACAAATCAACACAAAGAAAAATTCAAGAAAAGATCAGAAGAACTTGGTGACTTGCTGAAAAATCAAAAACCACATGGTGACACTAATGGCCTTGGCTTTGAAGCTGGTGAAAGCTCTGGTACTACAAAAACACATGATCATAGCAAACCAGTAAGACAACTTACTACTTATAAATTTAATGGAAAATGCTTTAACTATAACAAGTATGGTCATAGAGAAAATCGGTGTAGATCTAGAAATTATCAAAGCACTAATACACCCACCAATCAATGCTCCAAATGCAACAAAATTGGTCATAACTCCAAAAATTGTAGAATGAATGTAAGATGTTATGTTTGTGGAAGATTTGGACACTTATCTAATCAGTGTAGAACACAAATTGGCATAGGATATGGGAAAGCTATTTAGAAAAACAATGTGACCTGTTATGCTTGCAATAAGATTGGACATATTGCAAAATTCTATAGAAGTAAGGCATCATCGGCAAGTAATAATGGTGCTAGTTTGCAAGGTAAAGAAAAGGTTGAATAGGTAAAGCAATAATTCTCAAAACAATGGATCAGAAAGTCAGATCTAAATGTTGATAGGAATGCTCCTCCACTGGCAGAATAGAGTAACACTCCACCGGAAAGAGACTCTTCATCTAATTGAAAATTCCTTGAGGGTTTAGCAACCAAATGTGAAACGTGCTATTATTCCCTCAGTTGATGGTGAGAAGTTGAAATTACTTCTATACCAGTAGATAGGTTAAGACATTACTTAACCGGCAAGCATTAAATGTGGTGGTTGGCAAAATTAACATTATAAGCAAGTGTTTTGGCTCAATTTTCATTTCACCAAGCATTCAAATCTTTGAGAGCGCGAAAATTCTGAGTGAAGGCATTCCAAGCAAAGAAGTGAAGCAATTCATCAAGAAATCATTCCTTAAGGCAGATAAAGGTATTTATAACCATGGCATCTTCATCTGCTCCTGAATTCATTACAAACCCTACTGTTGTCAAAGTTATTAAACCCCCTAGACCCGTATTCCAGTTAGTTCCTGAAATTGCCAAGAAAGATGATAACATTGGTGCATTTTCTAAAATTCCTAAGGGAGTAGTTTTTGTTGAAGACCCTAGAATGTATATACATTGTCATATAGAGGAATTAGGTGATGAGGAAATTAAAAATATGTATAAATCTTTAATTTGTGATGAATCCAGAAATATCAAACCTGAACACAAGATAGTTGAAACCCTAGGTTTCACTAAAATTCTCAGTATCCCAGATTTTCCCAAGGATGTTATAAGGATAGTACTAAGCAAGGTACATGGTGAATTCTTCTGGTTGGAATCAGTTCACAAAATCACAAAAGAAGTAGTAAAGGTTGTGATAGGGTTACCCTCCACCGATAACAGACCTGATAAGACAAAGAAGGTCTCAAATGACCTAGTGATAAACCTAACCAGTGCAACATCTAAGAAGAGATCTTTAAGGGTAAATGATGTAATGGATATCAATGTCAAATTCATTAGTATGATCTTAGGCTATAAAACTACACATGCAAATAGGTTAAACTCAGTCTCTAGCCTATGCATTAAAAGTGCCTATGATATGATTAATGATAATACAAGAATAGATGTGTGTGAATGGCTTAAAGATGAACTGATTGACAATTTGGGAAAGATAAAGAAAGACAAAAAGGGAATATTTAGATTTGGAAACCTACTTGTTTGTCTAATGTTGCACATAACCAAACAAGTACCTGGTATTGGTATTAGAAATTTTGGTTTTGATATACCGGTAGGCAAACAGTTGTTAGATTTACTGAACAGCATGGGAGAGAACAGAGAAAAGAACATAAATGAGTATTTTTAGGCATTGAAGGCCCGAATGAAGACCAGAGTTAGATTGTCACAAGAAATTGTGGACAAGTATAAGGATGAAATCTATTTTGTAATAAAGAAGGATGAAATTTGGATGGAGGTAGTTATCCCAAGAACCATTTGGGTTATTGAAATGGGGTATGAAACTGATGACCACATAATAGAAAATATGCAAAAGCCCTCCTAGAAGCACCTAAGGAGCCTAAAGAAGAGGTATTTGGTAGTGTTGAGGCTATTGAAAATCAAATTCAATCCAAGAAAAATGTTAAAAAGGTTGAGGCAACAGTTAGAAAAGGATCCAGGCAAGCAAAAGCTATTAAGGAAGATGTACTTAAACAAACCGGTATTACTGAAGATGAGTTAGAAGCACTTCAATTGAAAATTTACCTTTCACCGGTTGGAACTTCTTCAAAAAGTGACATACCAGCTACATTCAAAAGGGTTGTGAGAAAAAGAAAATCTTCATTGGTATCTTCACCTTCTCCTAGAAGAACAAGACAGAAACAACAGGCAGTAGGGCCCCCAGCAAAGAAATTAACTTCGAAGAAGAAAAAGGTGACTCCTAAGAAGAAGTCCATATCTCCTATTGATAAATTACTAGATGAAATTACTGAGGATGTTAAATTGAAAAATATCAGCAAAATGTATAACACATTATTAGATGATGACAAAGATAAAGTAGAGAACAGTGTAATATTGCACTTAGATATTTTTAAGAAATTTTTTATGCAAGTTACTGATGAAATACCGACAGATCTCTACAACAGACTTGAAGCTAGGAGAGTAGGTATTATTGAGCTTGATAAAATAATAAAAATTGAAAAATTACTTGTTGTACATCCTGTAAACTCACCTAATGAGATATATAAATTGATCTCAGAGGCTAATCGGTCAGTATTTTCAATTGCTCACCGACATGTAGCACTAATGGAAGGGAGAGTAAATGAGGTAATAGAAGAAACAACTAATGCATGGGACATATTCCTTTTAGAGAAGGAAAAGCAGGAAGAGTATCGAAGCCCTAAACCCATTAAGGTATATTAAAAGGATAAGGGAAAAGGAAAGGTTGGTGGACCACCCAGCATAAAAATAATAGACAGTTTATCCCCACCACCTCTAGATACTCCGCCGATAGTTACTACTGACAATCAACTGGCTAGTGAGAGTATGGACATACCACATGAGGATACAAATCCTAGTTCTAAGGTGCTATATACAATAAATATTGACACTCAAAAAGTCAATATTGTGGTAGATAAGGAATCAACAGGGAAAACAGATGTGGCAATTGGACCACCGACAACAGGTAGCACAGAAGAAAAATTGGCAATGGAAAACACTGAGAAATAGGCAGAGCAATAGGCTCCCTCACAAGAATAGGTTCATGCAGAGATAGTACCACCGGCAACAGTTGAGCAACCCAAACCTTTGCTTAGAGAAATGCAAACATAAACTGACCTACCAGAGGTCACTACAAGAAAAGAAATTACTCACACCAATAGAATACAGATTGTTGGTTCTTCCATTGCAGAAATCAGACCAACAAATGTGACAAAAGTTCTTTTGGATTCTATCAAGAAAATAACAAAGTGTAGCTCACAAGCATACAAAGTTATCAATGATACAATCCCCATTTTAAAAATAATAGCACCCAAATGTAATGTGGATAATAAAGATTCTTTAAATCAACTTGACACATTGTCTAAGTATATTATAACATTATGACAGTTGAACAAATAAATAAGGAAGCATTCCAAGAGAAACTTGAGAAGGAAAAACACAAATTCTTTGAAGAGGAAATAAAGAAGTGCATGAGACAATTTGACACTCTTTTATCGACACTATGTAATACACTAAAAGAGTTTAAAACTTTGTACAGAGATACATGCAAAACAAACTTCTTGACAGTAGATATAGACAAGAAGATCAGCAAGGTACAGGAAGAAATAAATAAATTAGCTGACAACTTCATTAATTCATCTGAACCATTATCAGTTTTTGAGCAGAAAACAACAGGTTTTGAGGAGGAACTTCTAAAATTGGAAAGAGAGAAGGAAAGTATAAAAGGAAAGGAAAAAGATCTAAAATGGAAACTTAGTCCAAGATTGGACTACCTCACCTCCTTAAGAAAAGAGATATCTGAGGCTCTAGTTCAAGGACAGAAAACACTGGAACAACAAATGCAACACCTCACTCATGCAATTCAGAGGACAGAGGTCACATTAAAGGACAGTGAATGGTTCACTCAAAGCTTGAATCTGGTATTAGCAGACCTTTTTCAAATTGTAACCAACCGGTTACAAGGATGAAGTTGGAAACCGTACTCAATTGACACTTTGACAACCTTTGTCATTGATGCAAAAGGAGGAGTAGTGGTAATGAGAAAAATAATCAGCAAATGGATCATCATCTCAGGGGGAGAACATATATTTTTAGTAAGATAATTCTAGCAGATTCTTTTTGGATGACACTTTTTGGATTTTTCTCATGAGTGTTGCCATCAATGCCAAAGGGGGAGATTTTTGCCAAATGCACACTCCAATGAGATATTGTAGGTGATTGAAGGTTTTTTCATTGATGGCAACCTTGCAATCATATGATACCGGCAAGACAATTTACCGGCACCAGCAACAATAGACTCTACACTAGCACACAAGACACAGGCAGTAAAAGGAAGTATACCGGCACCCAGGCTGACAAGAATTTTGTTTATAATATATTTTGTAATTAATTGTAAAATCATTGTAAGCCGACTTGGCAAGTTGTAAAATGACTCATATATGTATGAGATCATTATAGAACATTTAGTAAGGAAGTAGACAGGAGAAATAAGGCAGACCTAATATGCGAATTATAGGTTAAAGGTTTATGTATGAAGCAGAGTTAAAACCGGTACTGGATCTGGCATAGTAGATGCTATTTTGAAGCAGTACAATACATTGGATTTGCATAATCCATTTTGTAAGTTAGTGAGACTTCCCATTTTGTAATTGAGCAGTGAGCTCTAGGCACTTGGCCTTCCTACATGTGTAGGCCCCTATTGTAGCAGTAATATTCTCTTATTGGCTAGTAAGTGAATATTGTGGGTTACAAATCCCACCGAGGTTTTTTCCACACCGAGTTTTCTCATTAAACTACTGTGTTATGGTGTGCTTTTCATGTGGTTGTTGTTATCTATGTTTATTGCATTACTTTTTGTTTACCGGTATACAGTATTGATATGCTTTACATGTTTTAAGTTAAGAAAATTCTTTAACTGATTAGATACTGATTTCCCCCCCCCCCTTCTCAGTATCTTTGGGAATCCTAACAATACTAGTTTATGAGTTAAGCTAATGATAAAGGAAATAGTCTAAAATGCTTATTAGATTAATTCCTATTACAAAGAGAAGCTAGATGTGTTAATAAAATTGAGCATAAATGAGATACTAAAAGCTTGCATGTATCCTTAAAATGGAGGAATGAGAGCTCTATTTATAGTGAAAATAGGGCAATGGATGGTCAGGATTGAAAGAGTTAATCAAGGGTCAAGTTTGAAAGTTGTCAATCCATGTTTTCAATTTTCACCAATGAAATGGTGACAATTGTCAACATAAGGCTGGTTGAGAGGAGAGGTAAGAAGAATTAAATGCTTGAGAAGACCTCATGATTACCCTAGGAGGTAAGGGTTAAGGTTAGTTTAGGGTTATCCATTGGATAAAGCTTTTACCCAAGGGGTAAACTCTTGTGCAAAGGTTAAAGGAATATCCATGGTCAAAGCAATAAATGCTTGATGAGACCCTTGGGTTAGATGGAGGTTAAGTTAGTCAAAAAGTCTCTAACCATGCCACTAAGGGTTTGTTAACCATTAATGGTTTGAAGAATTTGGGGACAAATTTGTAAGTGTCCTTCCAAATTTGGGGGTATTAGCTTGTTGAATGGATAAAGGCTTTAATTCCTTTTGAAGACTTTACTCCAAATTTGAGAAGTGACCTCCTCAAATTTAGGGAAAGGGGATAATGGATGAGTTTAGGCTAATTGATTAGGAATAGATGGATTCTCGAAGAAATTAGGAATAAGGTTTAGGATGCAAGTGGGAGATGTAGGAAAATGCAAGTGGGTGAGGGAAAATAGAATTAATTAAACTAAATTGCTTTATTTCAATTTGGTTGCAATTTGGGAAATTGAATAAATTAGATTTATTCAATTGGGGGGAAAACTATTAATTAAATGTAAATTTAATTAAAAGGCAAGAAGAAGGGTTTTAATTAAATAAAATGATTTATTTAATTAAATGACATAAAGGGCTTAAGTGAATTTAACTAAATAAATTGAATGATTTACTTAACTAAATAGAGGAATGTAGGTGATTTAGTTAAATTAGATTTAACTAAAATAGAGGAATGAACATAAAATATTTATTTAGGAATATGGTCATTTTTATATGTCTACAAATACTACTTACAATAAGGGGCCTGCACATGCAGGGAGGCCAACAGCCTAGAGCTCACTCCTCAATAAAGAGTCACACTGACTACAAAAGTGGATTATCGAATCCAATACAATGTACTACTCAAAACAACATCTCCAACGTCAGGTTTAGTACCGTTTTAAGCTCAGTCAATTACCAAAACCTTTGTTGTCAACTATATCACCTTATACAATAAAATGTCTCATTCTTTTTCACTTCTACTACAAAATGACTTATAAGATCTCATACATATATAAGTCTTTTACAATATACCATGTCGGCTTACAAAAGATAATTACATTACAAAATAATTCATATAAACAAAACTTTATCCCATGTTGGCTAGAGTGTCAGTATGCTTGTTGCTGATGTAATCTAAATGTAGGTGTAAGTGTATGTCGGTGTCGGTGTCTGTCGGTGCCAGTGTCTGTTGATGTATGAATTTTGTGATGTTGGGCATGTAGAAACCAATTTCCGGTGACTTTCCAGTTGGTTGCCATCAATGACAATATCAACTATTCTCATAAGAGTGTAGAATGCCAACAATCTCCCCCTTTGGCATTGATGGCAAACACTCATGAGAAAAATTCAAAACTGTTATCCAAAAACTAAAATCTAAAAAGATGTACTCCCCTTGAGCAAGTGATCTCCTTTGTACATGCATTTTTCTCTGTACTACTCCCCCTTTGACATCAATGACAAAGGATGTCATAAATGATCAAAAGAGTACAAAAATGCTACCTCAAAGTTTGTAATCGGTTGGTTACAATCTGAAAGATATCCACCACAACTAGATTCAAACTCTGCATAAAGTTGTTGTTGTCAGTAATAGTTGCCTCGGTCTGTTGGATCATACCAATGAGATAGTGCATTTGTTGCTTTGGTGATTGTTCTCCTTGAACTGTTGCCTTAGATAAATCAACTCTCTGAGTAATAAGAGTATCCAACCTCAGACCAAGTTTATCCTTTAATTCCCAGGCATTAGACCTTATTCTTGCCTTCTCTTTCTCAATTTTTTCTAACTTCTCCTCAAAAACTATCATTTCTTGCTCAAAAACTAATATAAGTCAGGATGAACCTATAATATTGTTCGAAATGTCATAAATTTCTTTATGTGTCTTCTTGATCTCCTCATCAATGTCCTCAGTCAAACAGTGAGGTTTGCACACTTCCCTATATAACTCCTTATACTCCAAAATTGTAGAATTGAGTACCGGTAAAAGTGTATCCACATGATCGGTACATTTCTTTATGGTATTTTCAAAGAATGTATTCTTCTATTTTTCAACTCTCTTCTTTATTATATCCTCATTCACCTTATCTAGAGTAATTACATTGTCAGCAATAAATTTGGACAATATGTCCAATTTCCCTAAAGAATCCTTATTGTGATCAATCTTACAATTAGGTGCAATCATTTTTAGAATAGGTAAGATGTTATCAATTGCCTTAAAATCCAATCCATTGCAATCAATTATCCTCTTAATGGAATCCAAAAGTACCTTTGTTATGTTAGTGGGTCTGAATTCACCTGTAGATGTACTTGGTTCAGTTGTAGATTTCATCTCAATGGATGTCTAACCAATCACCTTCATTATATCCTCTTTATTTCCATCAGATGTATCCATTTTACTTACATTTTATTTTAGTGGATCTGTCTGTGTTTACACCTCAACCTTTCATGGTTTCTCAGATTGTTTCTGTGTCTCTGTAACTATCAGTTTCTTAGTCTCGAACCTCTGCCTCAATTTGTTTCTCTGAAAGTTCTATTGTCAGTTTCTCAGATTTCGGTGGCCCTATGCTAGTACCTTTGTCCTCTGTAGGTTTTTCAGTCTTTGTCAGTTTCTCTTTTTGAGTTGGTATCTTATTTTCCTGAGAGTCAACTATTTGTGCTGGTTTCTCTGAAATCTTATTTTTCTCAACACTATCTGCCTAACCTTCGAAGTTTCCTTGTCCATAGAAATGTTTACCTCCTGAGTATCCACATTCATTATAAAGAGTATCTCAGACTCTGGATTAGTATTATCAAGAGTTATACCTTTAGTATCAATAATCAATGGATCTTCTATGTGTACCGGTGGTATATCCAAAGGTGGTGGTGGAAGATTATCTGTAACCTTTATGTTTGGAATACCACCAACTTTGCCTTTACCCTTGTCCTTGTCTTTCTGATATACTTTGAATGTCTTCTTAGGTTTGTTACTTTCCTCTTGCTTTTCCTTCTCTACAAAGAATATGTCCCACTTATCTGCAGTCTCATCTACAATTTATTTTACCCTTCCAACCATTAGGCTCACTTGTAGGTGTCCACTAACAAATACTAACCAGTTTGCTTTAGAGATAAGCTCATTTATTTCTTCTTTAGAGTTTATCGAATGTATAGCATCAGGCATACTAGAAGGTTTCCAAAATGGAAAGTACCTTTCTTGTCTTTCTTAATCTTCTTTAGGTTGTCAAATAGTTCATCTTGAAGCCATTCGCACACATCAATCTTAGCATTATTGTTCATCATCTCATATGCACTGTGAATACATGGGCTAGAAACAGAATTTAGTCTATTTGCATGAGTTACTTTGTATCCTAGTGTACCATACTCACATATCTCACATTGATATCCTTAACATCATTCTCTCTAAGTGACCTATTATCAGATGTGGCTCTGGTTAAATCTATAACTCCTCTTTTAGGTATCTTCTTGGTTTTATCAAGTCTACTATCAGTTGAAGGTAAACCAGTAACTGCCTTAATTGCATCCTTGGTTATCTTGCACACTAATTCCAACCACATAAATTCTCCATGGACTCTACTTAATACAAGTCTGACAACTTCCTTTGGAAATTTGGGAATGTTCAGAATCTCTACAAAACCTAAATCTTGCACAATCTTATGTTTGGGTTTGATCACACCATTTTCATCAGTAATAACCTCATTGAATATCTTCTTCAAATCCTTAGTCCCTAGTTTTTCTATGTTGCAATGTATGTAAATTCTAGGGTCTTCTGCAAATGCTACACCTTTTGGTATTTTTGAAAAATCTCCTACAGAATCATCTTGTTTCGCAATCTCAGGGATAATCTTGAATACGGGTCTAGGGAGTTTGACATTTTCCACAATGGTAGGTTTCAAAATAAACTTAGGAATAGGAGATGAGGAAGCCATTTCAAAGAAAAATACCTCTTAACCAAAATTTTGAATGCCTGACAAACACTTCACAACTTCGCCTTAGAATGCCTTTGCTCAATTTAGTGCTCTTTGATCATTTGAATGCATGGTGAGTTCAAAATAAGGGTTTCTTGGTGCTTTATAGCCAAAAGGGTTCTTAAAACTACATTAAATGCTCGTCGGTTAAGTGAAAACTTAACACACCTACCAGTAAAGAAGAAATTTATCTTCTTACCATCAATCGAGGGTAGAATGCATGATTTTCAAATTGTTGCAATACCCCTTAAGGATTATTCCTTGATTAGATGAAGAATCTCCTACCGGTGGAGGATTAATCTATTCTACCGGTGCAGAGATAGTTTCGTCAGTTTTTTTAATCCATTATTTTGAAAATTCTTGCTTTACTTCATCTACCTTTTCTTTTCCCTTCAAACTAGATCCTTTGTTGTTCACCGGTGCATTCTTGCTTCTATAGAATTTTTCAATATGTCCAATCTTGTTGCATGTATAACAAGTTACATTATTCCTCTGAATAGCCTTTCCATATCCTTGACCAGTTTGTGATCTGCATTGATTAGATAAATGCAAAAATCTTCCACAAACATAGCATTTTACATTCATTCTGCAATTTTCTGAATTATGACCAACTTTGTTGCATTTCAAACATTGACCAGTGGGTGGGTTTGTATTCTAATAATTTCTAAATCTACACTGATTTTCTCTATGACCATACTTGTTGTAATTGAAACGTTTCCCATTAAATTTATAAGCATTAGGTTGTCTTACCGATTTGTTCTTATCCTGATTATTTGCAGTACCAGAACTTTCTCCATGTTCAAATCCAAGTCCATTTGTATCTCCATGAGGTTTTTGTCTTTTAAGCATGTCATCAAGTTCTTCTGAACTTTTCTTGAATTTTTCTTTATGTTTATTTGCAATAGCCAACTCATTTTCCACAATTCCAACTTGTCTCACAAGGTTAGCTTTATCATGTTGCATATGAATTAGATCTATCTTTAGCATATCATTTTCATGACAAAGTCTTAGATTTTCATTTCCTGCATCATTAAGTCTCCTAGCCAAGTCTTCTTCATTCTTCTTCCTATCTTCAATATCCTTACATAACCTCATAGTCATATCTTGCATTCCATTCTTCATATTATTATTTTCTTAATTTCTCCATCTTTATCGGTGTCAGAATCTCCCTTAAGTTGTTAGGCTTTTTCAAATGGAGGACCAGGCTCTGGTACCAATTGTTAGATTCAATAACAGTCTCAAAGACACTGAGAGTGGGGGGGTGAATCAGTGTCTAACTAGTTAGAAGAATATTTAAAATTATTTATAACTTTGCATCCCAAAACAGTGTACTGGTAAATAAGAATTAATACAGTAAACAAAAATAATAGAGACAACATAGAAACACAAGATATTTAATGAGGAAACCCGTTGTGGAAAAAACCTTGGTGGGACTTGTGACCCCTAATATTTACTCACTGGCCAATGAATAAATACTACTTACAATAAGGGGCCTACACATGCAGGGAGGCCAACAGCCTAGAGCTCACTGCTCAATAAAGAGTCACATTGACTACAAAAGTGGATTATCGAATCTAATACAATGTACTGCTCAAAATAGCATCTCCAATGTCAGGTTCAATACTGGTTTAAGCTCAGTCAATTACCAAAACCTTCGTTGTCAACTATATCACCTTATACAATAAAATGTTTCTTTCTTTTTCACTTCTACTACAAAATGACTTATAAGATCTCATACATATATAAGTCTTTTACAATATACCATGTCGGCTTACAAAAGAAAATTACATTACAAAATAATTCATATAAACAAAACTTTATCCCATGTTGGCTAGAGTGTCAGTATGCTTCTTGCCAATGTAATCTGAATGCCGGTGTAAGTGTCTGCTGATGTCGGTGCCTACCGATGTATAAAGTTTGTGATGTTGGGCATGTAGAAACCAATTGTCGGTGACTTGCCAATGTTGGTATTATGGAAATGTTGCTTGGTTTTGTCATTGATGTCAACACTTATCAACACTTATCCTTCTAGAGATCTTTGATTATGTTCATCGACAAGTTCACTGACTTATGCACAGTCACCGGTATTTGGTTCACCAGTAGGTTATATTGTTCACCGGCACCAAGGATAACTTATTATCATCTAGAGATCACTCGGTTATGTTGAAGACATTGTTTGAACACTTGGTTTTGGAGATTTGGTTATTGGTCTAATCAGGTTGACATATTTGTTGTTACCAGCAAATTGGTCTAGTTTATGGATCAACATGCCTTATGTATTCCAGATCAGCACGACATGTTATGGAGACAATTAAATCAATTAACATTGTTGTTGAGCCGACATGATGCATCCCATCTTGACTTGTTGTAATTGATTTTTATTTGTAATATTCTTAGTGAGTCAACGTACATGTTTGGTCTTAGGTTTTGGTATTATGTAAGATCTTTATTGTGAGATTATTATGGTATGGTATGTAATAAGGTATTGTAAGGTTGTGATATTTGGTATATGCAAATATAAGCTGAGATACTCACGCAGACATCATTTGAAGGTTCAAGGAAGGTTTGAATAAGACAATCAGAGCTTAACCGATACTGAATCCAGCATTAAAGATGTCACTTTGAGTAGTACATTATCACTGGATTTAATCATTCATTTTGTAGTCAGTGTGACTCCCATTTTGTGATTGAGTAGTGAGCTCTAGGCAACTGGCCTTTCTACATGTGCAGACACCATTTGTAAACACATACTATCTGCAGTAGTATCATCTGATTGTGGGTAAGGTTTACCACCATGTTTTTTCCCCTTACAGGGTTTCCACATATAAATCTTTGTGTTGTGTGTCTTGGATATTGTTTCTCTTTATGTTTCATGCATTAAGCTTCACCGGTACTAGTAGTAACTGTTAATCTGTTTACTGACATTTAGTTTGGTTTACCGGTATTATGTTTCAAGTTTGGTTAAAGTTGTATATGAGATAAAATAATTAGACAACTGATTCACTCCCCCCGCCCTTCTCAGTTGCCTTTGGGTCCTAACAATTGGTATCAAAGCTCAGTCCTCTTTTTGTAAAAGTTTAACAACTTGAGGAGATTCTATGGAAACTAACTATTTCAGGAAGGACAGTCTGAAACTTGATGGAACTAATTATGGTATATGAAAGATTAGAATGGAGACACATCTAAATTGCATTGGAAAAGACATATGGGGTGTTACACATAATGGTTATGCTGGTCCTACACAAGGTCAACCTAATCCACCTACATTGGTTAAGGATCAAGAGAATGAACTTTTGAGCACCTTGTCAGATCAGCAAATCATGGGATTATCAGATCGATCTACTACTAAAGCTATTTGGGAAAAGTTGGAGACATTGAATGAAGGAGATAGCACTGTCAAAATTGCAAAACTGGAATGATTTGGGGTCAGGTATGAAAATTTGAAAATGGAAGAAGATGAAAGAATTTTTTCTTTTATGGAAAGGGTTAATGAAATTGTTTTGGGAATACAATATTGTGGAGGTTCCTTAAGTGAAGATGAAATTGTTTCTAAAGTTTTAAGAGCATTGCCATCGGCATACAAGATGAAATTAACTGCTATTAATGAATTGAAAACTATGCCTAATACATCAATATCTAGAGATACCTTGGTTGGAAAACTTTCAACATTTGAGCTCGAGGAGTATGGTCTTGTTGCTACAATTAAGACAGATTTGGCTTTCAAAGCATCATCATTTGTAGCATCTTCATCGTCAGCTGATAAATCTGATTGGAAAGCACTCTATGCAAAAGAACTTGAAGACATCAGAAGGGAAAATGAATAACTTGAAGCACTATTTGCAAGGAAAATGCCTAATGGTCCTATTGGAAGTAAGTATGAAGTTAAAGCACCTTTTAAATGTTTTAATTGTAATAAAATTGGTCATATGACATTTAGATGTTTGGACAGATATGCAAGATTGAGAGAAGAAGCAAAAAGAACATATAAGCCTAACCCTGAATATCAGAGATACAAATTTAAGAAGAATAGAGACAAATCATGTTACAATGCTAATGAAGGAATTACTGATGATTTTGATGAAGAACCAAGAGACAATGGATGGGATTTTGTTTCAATAATTGAAGATCACCGACACTTACTATTCCACCGGTAGAACAGGCCCTGGCAGCTAAAATTGAAGAAAAGGATGAATGGATTATAGATTTTGGATGCTCACATCACATGACTGGTGATAAAAGTAAAATCTTATATTTTTAGGAATACAATGGAGGTCTAGTAAGATTTGGAGATGACAAAGCTTGTTTGATCAGAGGAAAAGGCACTATATATTTTGATGGTAAGCACAATACTAATAATGTTTATTATGTTAAAGGTTTGAAGCACAATCTTAGTGTTGGTCAATTAGTTGAAAAAGGATCTCAGTTACAATTCAATAATGGTAAATGCAAAATCATCAATAGAACTGGTTTAGAAGTTGCAACCGGTAATCAGACTAGAGATAATATCTTTCATTTGAATAATATTGAAAAGACATGCTTGATTGCACATATTGATGAAAGTTGGTTATGACATAAAAGACTTTGTCATGTAAATTTTGACTATATTGTGAAGATTAGTTCATCTAAGGCAGTAAGGGATTTACCTAAGATTGTAAAACCTAAGAATCCGGTATGTAAGGAATGTCAATTGGGAAAGAAAGTTAGAACAACTTTCAAAAGTATTTTTGAGAAAATGAATAATGTTCTTGATTTAATTCATACTGAGTTATGTGGTCCAGCAAGAACAAGAAGTCTACATGCAAATAGATACTTTATGCTAATCATTGATGATTATTCTAGAATGTGTTGGGTTACCTTTCTTAGGGAGAAATCAAAAGCTTTTGGGAAATTCAAATTATTCAAGGCACTTGTAGAGAATGAAATCGGAAAGAAAATCAAATGTTTAAGATCAGATCAAGGAGGTGAATTTACATCTAAGGATTTCAATACATTTTGTGAAGTGAATGGAATTAGAAGACAACTATTAGCACCCCAGACACCTAAGCAAAATGGAGTTGTGGAAAGGAAGAATAGGACTATTCTGGATGCAGCTAGAAGCATGATATCATAAGCATATCTACCTCATGTATATTTGATACAAGAAATGAATACAACAATTTACACTTTCAACAGAGTTCACATCAAAGGTGAAACTGGTAAGATGCCCTATGAATTATGGTTTGGTGATATTCCTACTCTTAAGTACTTCAGAATATTTGGAAGAAAATGTTATGTTAGGTCCCGGAGACAACTGAGAGGGGGAGGTGAATCAGTTGTCTAATAAATTCAAACCAAAAACAACTTAACCAACTTAATGCTTAATACCAGTAAACTAGTTTAATATGCCGATAGACAGATTTAACAGTTAATTGCTATATCGGTAAGGATTAGTGCAAGAAACATAAAGACAAAGTCATCCACAACACATAATACCAATATTTGTACGTGGAAACCCTGTAAGGGGAAAAACCACAGTGGGAAACCTTACCCACAATCAGATGATACTACTACAGATAGTAAGTGTACATAAATGGGGTCTACACATGCAGAAAGGCCAAGCGCCTAGAGCTCACTACTCAATCACAAAATGGGAGTCACACTAACTACAGTTGGATGGTTAAATCCAATAAGAATGTACTGCACAAAATAGCATCTTCATATGCTGGATTCAGTACCGGTGTAGTTCTGATTGTCTTCACAAAAACCCTTCTTCAATCTTCAAATGATGTCTGTGTGTATAGCTCTACTTATTCTCGCATATACCTTCACACAATCCTTTTTAACATTACACACTTGATCTTACAAATAAGATCTTACATTTATACCGTAACCTAAGACCAATTTTAGTAGGTCAGCTCTACAAGATATTACAATAAAAATATTTTACAAACAATACAATATCCGATGCAATAACTGATTCAACATGTCAGCTTAATGCATTTACAATAATAATTAATCATCTCCATAGCATGCCATGCTGATCTAGAAAAGATAAACCTGTTGGTATAACCCTGGACCTATTTGTCGGTAATAGCAAATATGCAAATGCTAAAGTACCAATAAACAAAACTCCAGGACAAAGTGTCCACACAATGTCTTTGACATAACCAAGTGTTTTCCATATCATTCCAAGTGTTCGTGATCATTATATATTGTCGGTGTACCAGATACTGGTGACTGTGCATGAGTCACTTGCTTGTCGGTGAATGTTGTTGATTCTCCAAAGTGCCAGAGTTGATAAATGTTTAGTAGGTGTTGACATCAATGACAAAACCATACCAAAATACCAACAATCTCCCCCTTTGGCATTGATGGAAACACAAGATGGAAAAACCATCAAAGTACCAAAACAGAAATGCCAAATACCAAAAACCAATAGTTTCCAAAAAGAGATCATAACTAGAAATCAAAATACAGATACAGAGAGTAATAATCTCTCTCAAGCAACAATCTCTCCCCCTGGGGGCAACATGTGTTTTCCTTGTGTTTTTCCATACCAATATCTCCCCCTTTGACATCAAATGCCAAATTTATTGCCAAGCTAAGTTCATATACAAAATACCAATCAATTTAGTTTAGCAACTACTCCCCCTGAGAAGTAGCTTCCCATCAAAGTCGAAAAAAAGATTTCTTTGTTAGGTCTATTGGTTGATGACAAACATCAACTTCTTATGTCTCTACCAGTGGGGGTATGACCCCAAGCTGATCTTTGAGATATTCAAAAGTCCCCTTAGGTAGAGGTTTAGTAAAGATATCTACAATCTGCTGTTTAGTATTCACATTAACCAGTTTTATTTCCTTTGCTTCAACATTTTCCCTTAGAAAATTCAGTTTGATAGAAACATGTTTGGTTTTAGAATGTAATACATGATTCTTAGATATATCAATTGCTGTAGTATTATCACAATAGATAGTAATAGGTTCCTTGCATTTTACCTTTATGTCTTTCAACATTTGCTTAAGCAATAGTACTTGTGTATAATTAGTTGTTGCTGCAACATATTTTGATTCTGCTGTTGATAAAGATGTACAACTTTGTTTCTTACTCAACCAAGAAACTAGTCTGTTTCCAAGAAAGAATGCTCTGCCGGTGGTGCTTTTTCTATCATCCACATCTCCTACCCAATTTGCATCTGTGTATGCACATAATTTAAAGTTTTCATCTCTAGGATACCATAATCCAAGATTTATAGTACCTTGTAAGTACTGAAAAATTCTTTTTACTGCTGATTCATGATTTTCTCTAGGATTACTTTGAAATCTTGAAACAATACATACTGCATTCATAATATTAGGTCTGGTTTGTGTCAAATACAGTAAACCTCCTATCATAGATTTGTATCTAGTTGGATTAACAGGTGTAGATTCATCCCTTAGTGAAATCTTGAAACAATACATCCTAAAAAGAATTTTATTTCTCCAATCATAGACATTTCAAATTCTTGCTACATTTTAATAGAAAATTCTTTACATAATCCATCTTCTCCTCCAAAGATTATATCATCAACAAATACTTCTATAATCAAGATGTCATCATTAGTCACTTTATAGTATAAATTGATGTCTGCATTACCTTTACAAAAACCAATCTTCAAAAGATACTTATCCAATCTTGCATACCAAGCTCTTGGAGCTTGTTTCAATCCATACAAAGCTTTTCTTAACCTACAAACCATATCTTTGTCATCTATTAAAGAAAATCCATCAGGTTGTTCAATTTATATTTCTTCTTCAAGATCTCCATTTAAAAATGCACATTTAATATCCATTTGATAAACTTTGTAGTTCTTGTGTGCTGCGAAAGCCAAAAATAATCTGACTGCCTCAATTCTAGCTACCAATGTAAAGGTTTCATTGTAATCAATTCCTTCTTTCTGAGAATATCCCTTACACACTAGTCTTGCTTTATTTCTGACAACCTTACCATCTTCATTAAGTTTGTTTCTGAATACCCATTTGGTTCCAATTACATTTTTATCTTTAGGCCGGGGAACTAATGTCCAAGTGTTGTTTTTCTCAATTTGTTCTAATTCTTCTTCCATAGCTTTAATCCAAAATTTATCTTCACATGCCTCATTAACAAATGATGGTTCAATTTGAGAAATAAGGCATACCTCTTCATTTGCCAATCTTCCTCTTGTCATAACTCATTTGTACTTGTTTCCAATTATCTGATCTTCAGAATGATTCAATCTTACACACCGGGGTGTCTTTGTTTGTTGTTGTTCTTTAGTCATAGTGGAATTCTCGGATGATGCTGGGGTAACTGGATCTCCATTCTGTACTGATGGATTCAATGTAGGCTCATTTGTCAAAATTTCTGTTGCCGGTTCAGAGTCTATATACCTTGAAGTTCCTTTAATTTGTTCATCAATCTTTACATTTGTACTTTCAACAATTTTCTGCAATATTTTGTTAAAACATCTATATGCCTTGCTCTTAGATGAATAACCAAAAAATATTCCTTCATCACTTCTAGGATCAAATTTCCCAATATACTCATCTCTTCTAATGTAACATTTGCTTCCAAATATTCTGAAATATTTAAGAGTAGGAGTAATACCAAACCATAGTTCATGAGGGGTCTTACCGGTTTCACCTTTGATGTGAACTTTGTTGAATGTATAGACCACTGTACTGACTGCCTCTTCTCCAATATACATGTGGTAGGTTTGCTTCTGATAACATACTTCTTGTTGCATCCAAGATAGTTCTGTTTTTCCTTTCAACAACTCAATTCTGTTGTGGTATCCAAGGTACTAATAGTTGTCTTCTGATTCCATTTACTTCACAGAATGTATTAAACTCCTTAGATATAAATTCTCCTCCTTGATTTGATCTTAGACATTTGATTTTCTTACCGGTTTCATTTTCAACCATTGCTCTGAACAATTTAAACTTACAAGTGCTTCTGATTTTTCTCTGAGAAAAGTAACCCAACACATTCTAGAATAGTCATCAATGATTAGCATGAAATATCTATCACCTTGTAAGCTTTTAGTTCTAGCTGGACCACATAAATCAATGTGAATTAAATCAAGAGCATTATTTGATTTTTCTAGAATACTTTTGAAACTAGCTCTAACTTGTTTTCCAAATTGACATTCCTTACATACTGTATTGTGAGGTTTGACAATTTTAGGTAAATCTCTAACTGCCTTAGTAATACTGATTTTTACCATGCAATCAAAGTTTACATGATAGATTCTTTTATGCCATAGCCCACTTTCATCTATATGTGCAATCAAGCATGTCTTTTCATTTTTATTCAAATGAAAGATATTACCTCTAGTCTGATTACCGGTTGCAATTTCCAAACCAGTTTTGTTCATGATTTTGCATTTTCCATTTTTAAATTGTAACTAAAATCCTTTCTCAACTAATTGGCCAACACTCAAAAGATTATGCTTTAAACCTTCAACATAGTAGACATTGTCAATGTTATGCTTACCATCAAGAGATATTGTACCCTTACCTTTGATTAAACAAGATTTGTCATCTCCAAATCTCACTAAGCCTCCATTGTATTCTTGAAAGTTCAAGAATTTACCTTTGTCTCCTGTCATATGATGTGAGCATCCAGAATCAATGATCCATTCATCCTTTACTTCAACTTTAGTTGCCAAGGCTTGTACTACCGGTTGAGTAGTAGGTGTCGATTGATCTTCTGTTATAGCAACAAAAACCCATCCATTGTCTATCAGATCTTCAGCAGAATCATCAGTCACTCCTTCATTAGCAACATAACAAGATTTGTCTTTATTCTTCTTAAATCTGTATCAGTGATATTCAGGGTTAGGCATGTATGTCCTTCTAGCTTCTTCTCTTAGTCTAGCATGTCTATCAGGGCATCTTGAAGCCATATGTCCAATCTTATTGCAGTTAAAACATTTAAAGGGTGCTTTACCTGCATACTTACTTCTAACTGGTCCTTTAGGCATTTTTCTTGCAAATAGTGCTTAAAGTTCTTCAAGTTCTTCATTTTCTTTCCTACTTTCTTCAAGTTCTCTTGCATAAAAGGCTTTCCAATCAGATTACCAATCAGATTTGTCAAATGATGGAGCAGATGATGTTGATTCTTTAAAGGCCAAATCTATTTTTATAGTAGCAATAGGACCAAATTCTTCAATTTCAAAAGCTGAAAGTTTCCCAATCAATGTATCCCTAGTTACTGATGTATTAGGCATTGTTCTTAACTCATTTATAGTAGTGACTTTCATTTTATATGCCGGTGGCAATCCTCTTAAAACTTTTGAAACATTTTCATCCTCACTTAAGGTTCCTCCATAACATTTAATACCCAAAACAATCTCATTTACTCTTTCCATAAAAGAAGAAATCCTTTCATCTTCTTCCATTTTCAAATGTTCATACCTGACCCAGAAGCTTTCAAGTTTTGCAATTTTGACTATGGAATCTCCTTCATTCAGTGTTTCCAAATGATCCCAAATAGTTTTAGCAGTAGACCTATCTGATAGTCCCATGATTTGTTGATCTGATAATGTGCTCAAAAGTGCTTCTCTTACTTTGCAATCATTTTCCTCATCTTTAGTCAAGTCGAGTGGAGTGGCCTGACTCTGAGTAGGAGCAGTATAAACATTATTTGTAACATCCCAGATGTCCTTTCCAATGAAATTTAGATGTGTCTCTCTTCTAATCTTCCATATGCCATAGTTGGTTCCATCAAGTTTAGGATTGTCCTTCCTGAAATAGTTAGTAGACATTGGATCTCCTCAAGTTGTTAAACTTCTACAAAAGAGGACTAGGCTCTAATACCAATTGTTAGGTCCCAGAGAGAACTGAGAGGGGGGGGGGGTGAATTAGTTGTCTAATAAATTTAAACCAAAAACAACTTAACCAACTTAATGCTTAATACCGGTAAACTAGTTTAATATGCTGGTAGACAGATTTAACAGTTAATTGCTATACCGGTAAGGATTAGTGCAAGAAACATAAAGACAAAGTCATCCACAACACATAACACCAATATTTGTACGTGGAAACCCTGTAAGAGGAAAAACCACTGTGGGAAACCTTACCCACAATCAAATGATACTAGTGCAGATAGTAAGTGTACATAAATGGGGTCTGCACATGCAGAAAGGCCAAGCGCCTAGAGCTCACTGCTCAATCACAAAATGGGAGTCACACTGACTACAGTTGGATGGTTAAATCCAATAAGAATGTACTGCACAAAGTAGCATCTTCATATGCTAGATTCAGTACTGGTGTAGTTTTGATTGTCTTCACAAAAACCCTTCTTCAATCTTCAAATGATGTCTATGTGTATAGCTATGCTTATTCTTGCATTTACCTTCACACAATCCTTTTTTGCATTACACACTTGATCTTACAAATAAGATCTTACATTTATACCATAACCTAAGACCAATTTTAGTAGGTCATCTCTACAAGATATTACAATAAAGACATTTTACAAACAATACAATATTCAATGCAATAACCAATTCAACATGTCGGCTTAATGCATTTACAACAATAATTAATCATCTCCATAGCATGCCATGTTGATCTAGAAAAGATAAACCTGTAGATGTAACCCTGGACCTATTTGCCGGTAACAGCAAATATACAAATGCTAATGTACCAATAAACAAAACTCTGGGACAAAGTGTCCACACAATGTCTTTGACATAACCAAGTGTTTTCCATACCATTCCAAGTGTCGGTGATCATTATATCTTGCCGGTGTACCAGATACCGGTGACTGTGCATGAGTCACTTGCTTGCCGGTGAATGTTGTTGATTCTCCAAAGTGCCAAAGTTGATAAGTGTTTAGTAGGTGTTGACATCAATGACAAAACCATACCAAAATACCAACATGTTACATTAGGAGAGATGAGTATATTGGCAAGTTTGATCCTAAAAGTGATGAACAAATATTTCTTGTGTATTCATCTAAGAGAAAAGCATATAGATGTTTGAACAAGAGATTGGAGAAAATCATTGAAAGTACAAATGTGAAGATTGATGAACACTTCAAAAGAAATTCAAGGTCTATGGATTTTGAACCAGCAGTTGAGATAATCACTAATGAACCTATACAGAATGCACTGGTACATAATGTTGATCCAGTCACACCAACATCATTAGATAATTCCATAGTGACCGAAGAACAGCAGCAAGTGAACACACCCAGGTATGTTAGATTGAATCACTCTGAAAGTTAGATAATTAGGAATAGGTATCAAGGAGTTATGACTGGAGGAAGACTGGAAAATGAAGAGGTATGTTTAATTTCTCAAATCGAACCGGCATCTATTAATGAGGCATGTGAAGATAAACATTGGATTAAGGCTATGGAAGATGAATTAGAACAAATTGAAAAGAATAATACATGGACATTGGTTCCCCGACCTAAATATAAAAATATAATTGGAACTAAATGGGTATTTAGAAATAAACTTAATGAAGATGGTAAGGTAATCAAAAACAAAACAAGATTAGTGTGTAAGGGATATTCGTAGAAAGAAGAAATTGATTTCAATGAAACCTTTGCACCGGTAGCTAGAATTGAGGTAGTCAAATTATTTCTTGCATTTGCAGCACACAAAAATTATAAAGTTTATCAAATGGATGTTAAATGTGCATTTCTAAATGGTGATCTTGAAGAGGAAATTTACATTGAACAACCTGATGGATTTTCATTGACAAATGATAAAGATATGGTTTGCAAGTTAAGGAAAACTTTATATGGATTGAAGCAAGCTCCTAGAGCTTGGTATGCTAGATTGGACAAATATCTTATGAAACTTGGTTACACTAAAGGGAATGCTGACAATAACTTATATTTCAAATTGACTAATTGACAATAAGTTTTTGTTGATGACATCATTTTTGGAGGAGAAGATGGATTGTGTAAAGACTTTTCTAACAAAATGCAGGAAGAATTTGAAATGTCTATGATTGGGGAGATAAAATTCTTTTTAGGATTGCAGATTTCATAGACTTATAAAGGTATATTCTTATGTCAATCAAAGTACTTGAAGGAATTACTAAAGAAATTTGGTATGGAAAACTCTAAACTGGTAAGTACTCCTATGACAACAACTGATAAATTATCATTGAAGGATGATTCAGCTCCTGTTAATCCGAATAGATACAAATCCATGATTGAAGGTTTACTGTATTTAACACAAACAAGACCTGATATAATGAATGATGTATGTATTGTTTCAAGATTTCAGAGTAATCCTAGAGAAAATCATGAATTAGTAGTGAAAAGGAATTTCCAGTATTTACAAGGCACAACAAATCTTGGTTTATGGTATCCTAAAGATGAAAATTTTGAGTTATGTGCATACACTGATGCTAATTGGGCAAAAGATGTAGATGACAGAAAGAGCACCACCGGCGGGGCATTCTTTCTTGGTAGCAGATTGATTTCATGGTTGAGCAAGAAACAAAGTTGTATATCATTATCAACAGCAGAATTAGAATATGTTGCAGCAGCAACTAATTGTACTTAGGTATTATGGATTAAGAAAATGTTGAAGGACATAAAGGTAAAATGCAATGAACCTAAAATCATCTATTATGATAATTCGGCAGCAATTGATATATCGAAGAATCTGGTATTTCACTCTAAAACCAAACATGTTTCTATCAAATACAATTTTCTGAAAGAGAATGTTGAAGCAAAAGAAGTAAAATTGGTTTATGTGAATACTAAAGAGAAGATTGCAAACATTTTTACTAAGTCTTTGCCTAAGGAAACTTTTGAATATCTCAGAGAGAAGATTGGGTTTATACCCTCACCGGTAGAGACTTAGACAATTGATGCTTGGCATCAAACCAGCAGAATTTATAGAGAAACCTTTTTCCGGCTTTGATGGAGGAGAGCTACTTCTCAAGGAGAGTAGTTGGATAAATTGGTATTTGTAATTGGTTCTATGAACTGGTTGTATCTGGTATTTATATTTCTTTGGTATTTGATGTCAAAGGGAGAGAGATATCTATGGAAAAATGAATTATTCTTTGGGGAGAGATTATTCTTTGGGGGAGAGACTTTTACTCTCTGCATTTTAATTTACGATATTGATCTATTCTAAAGATTGTTGGTTTTTTATTTATTGGCATTTCTGCTTTAGCACTTAGATGGTTTTTCCATCTTGTGTTGCCATCAATGCCAAAGGGGGAGATTGTTGGTATATGGATATGTTGCTTGGTTTTGTCATTGATGTCAACACTTATCAACACTTATCCTTCTAGAGAACTTTGATTATGTTCACCGGCAAGTTCAGTGACTTATGCACAGTCACCGGTATTTGGCTCACCAACAGGTTATATTGTTCACCGCAATGAGGATAACTTGTTATCATCTGGAGATCAATCGGTTATGTTGAAGATAGTGTTTGGACACTTGGTTATGGAGATTTGGTTATTGGTCTAATCAGGTTGATATATTTGATGTTACCCACAAATCAGTCTAGGTTATGGACCGGCATGCATTATCTATTCCAGATCAGCATGGCACATTATGGAGATAGTTAAATCAATTAACATTATTGTTGAGCTGACATGATGCATCACATCTTGACTTGTTGTAATTGATTTTTATTTGTAATATTCTTAGTGAGTTGACCTACAAATTTGGTCTTAGGTTTTGGTATATATGTAAGATCTCTATTGTGAGATTAATATGGTATGGTATGTAATAAGGTATTGTAAGGTTGTGATATTCGGTATATGAAAATATAAGCTGAGCTACTCACACAGACATCATTTGAAGTTTCAAGGAAGGTTTGAAGAAGACAATTAGAGCTTAACCGGTACTGAATCCAACATTAAAGATGTCACTTTGAGAAGTACATTATCATTGGATTTAATCACCCATTTTCTAGTCAGTGTGACTCCCATTTTGTGATTGAGCAATGAGCTCTAGGCATCTGGTCTTTCTGCATGTACAGACATAATTTGTAAACACATACTATCTGCAATAGTATCATCTGATTGTGGGTAAGGTTTTCCACCATGGTTTTTCCCCTTACAAGGTTTCCACGTACAAATCTCTGTGTTATGTGTCTTGGATATTGTTTCTCTTTCTGTTTCATGCATTAAGATTCATTGGTACTATTATTAACTATTAATCTATTTACCAGCATTTATTTTAGTTTATCGGTATTATGTTTCAAGTTTGGTTAAAGATGTATATGAGATAAAATAATTAGACAACTAATTCACACCCCCCCCCCTCTTAGTTGCCTTCGAGTCCTAACAGCTAATTGGTTGTCATAAATGACAACAATTACTATTCTCATTAGAGTGTAGAATGCCAACAATAATGCTTTGTCACAAAATCCTAGTGGTGTCATAGTGAAAGGAGATTTGTCTAGCTACATTGACTGCAAGATTGAGGATTTAGGATCATTGTAAATATATTCTCAGTTGAAATCCCTTTGTGATGAAAATGGGAAAATTGGAATAGAATATATTAGGGTTTATGAAAAAGTTTTTCATGTACTTTCTTGAAGATTTTGAAGAAGAATATATCCAAATTATTTTGAGTCGAGATCATGGGGAAAAAATGTATTTAGAAAGGACTCGTACTATAACCAAGGAAGTCATTCAAGCAATAACTAGTTTTTACTCAACCAGTGAAGTACCTCAGCTGAGACGTATTTTAAAAGAGACAGTAAATACTCTAACATGTTCAACCTTGTATCTTTTATGTCAACAATATCAGAGACCTAGCGATAAAATTAGCAGCTATGGTTATAGGCTACCGAGTATTTTATTCTAGTAGATTAAATAGTGCTAGAATAGTGTTCCATTAGTAGCAGTGCATACTACTTACAAGATGATAGTTGAAAATGAAAATTATGACTTATGTGAGGCCATAAGGAGCCAATTATTTTTAAATCTTCAGTCTATCAAGAAGGACAGCAGTCTAAAGTTTAAATTTGGGTAGTTATTGGTTGGTCTATTCTTTTATTTTTAGAATTTCCTACTGGGAATAGTTGATCTTGAGTGGTCTAAGGACCTACCGGTATCTTCCTAGATCAAGAACAGTATCAAGGCTATGAGGAATACTTTTTCTGCCGCAATGAACAAATACTTCAATGAATTTCAGGAGAAAATGAGTATGAGAGTAAGATTGCCTAAGGATATGGTAAAACATTTTGCTAAAGACATTATCTTTATAGTTACCACTTATTTCTGTTTAATGGAGGCCATTAAGCCTAGAGAAGAAGAAATGGAGAATATGAGCTATGAAGTCAACTATGACTTATTGATCAGTTATGCCAATAACCTATTGGCATCTCCAGTAGATAAAAAGAGGGAAAAATTAGGTTCAATTAAAGATTAGACTGCACAAACTGAAACCAGTAGTGCCTCTGCCATAAGTGTTAAAGGTAAGAAGAAGAAGGTTGAGGAAGCACCTCTAGTGATAAAAAGTATAAGAGGGACACGGAGTGTCCAAACCAAAAAGGAACTGGAACCTAAGGTGTATATGAAAAATGAGACAAAGAAGAGAGGTCGGAAACTAATTCTACAAGAAGAATCTGAAGGTAGTGACACTGAGGAAGAACCCAAGAAAATAAAAGCAACTGGAAGAATAGCTAAGCAAGTGAAGGAAGTGCCAAAGGAAACTATTCTTTTTGATATTTCAACTTACAAGCCTGAGACTACCTTTGAGAGGACAATGAAGACACTACGAAGAAATAGATTTGAAAATGTCAAAGAACATTTTGATTCCTTCAGTGAAGTTGAAAAGGAACAAATCATTCAACGGGTAATCAATTATTTGTGCCATTATAATAGATTACCACATGATCTTGAAAAGGATATCTCTAATTCCTTGTATACTATTCTTTTTAATAAATGGGAGAAAGCAATTAAGAAATAAAAAGGAATCATAGGTAATGTATTTGTGCAATATTTTCCTAATTTGTCAAAGGATGAGGTGAATGAATTGGTTGATAATTACAATGCTCATTTTTCTTACAAATCAAGAAGATTGAAGTTGATCAATGGAAAAGTGCAATCTATTGAGACTGAGACTCATCAGATTGCTCGCAATATCAAACAAATGAAAGATCTTATACATTCTCCTAAGGATGAGAAAGATATTGTTGATCGACCTGAAATGGATGATGAAGAAATTGTGCAAGATGATGTTGTCTATCCTGTCAAGAAGAAAGATGACACTATTATCCATGATGATGATATTTAGGATACAATTGATCTATCTAGAGACATAATTTTACCAGATATGTAGCCACTTGAAATCACTGACTTACATATTACTTCAGTTAAGAAACTGACAACTCAACCTAAGAAACCCCAATCCCCACCGGTTTCACAAGTCATTCTAAAGGAATCTGATGCAAACATTGGTACTCGGATCTCTAAGTAGGAAATGGTGAATGAACAAAAGAAAGGAGAGATTGTTAAGTTAACAACCTCTAAACCGGTAAAATCATTGGCTATTGAGCAGACTGATGAAGATGAAGATGACTCACTAGGCATCTCAGGGCCTATAAATGTTGATAATATGAGTGCATCTGAAATTATGAAGATTGCAACTATCATGCAATCTAGGTCACACAAAAAGAAACTTAAAGAACAAAATATGGAAGCAGAAACCATTCAGAAAGCAATAGATTTTCTGACAAGTGTACTACCGGAAACTGCTACAAGGCATCTAACAACACCCATTAGCAAATTTGGTCAATTGGTTGTTGATGCATCTGACCAAATTACGTCACTTGAAGAAGCAGTAGAGACATATGTTGAGAAGAGTTATAGGAAGAAGCATGGAGAGCATCTTATGAGGGAAATTGATACAGGAAAACTTGCTCTATCACTTAATAAATATTTATTAAGGCAAGTTATTGAAACGGGAGGGAAATATCTTGCATCTACTTCTAATGTTTCATTCCTTTTTGTTGATATCAATAGCAGGCAAACTGAAACTGAGCAGGAGCTAGAGAAGATATGCAATGCATATATACCACTTCAAAACTCTTTTTTTGCTTTTAGAAAATCTATGGATGATTTGCACAACAGGTTAGACACCTATGATCTTGAGAAAGCAAAAAGACTTTGGTCACTAAAGGAATTGAAGAGTCAACTCACATCCCAAGTGGACATACTACAAAGAGCTTACACAAATGCAGAAGCTATTTTACTTACTCCAGAAACCTATTCACTTGATTCGACGGAAGAGTTTCATACTAAGATTATGTTTAAACTTGAGTTCACTGAGGATCTACTGGAAACATGGGAACATGCTTTATCTTAGTTAAAGAGGAATTTTGGTGCAATTTTTCTAAGGATTGCTAATGTCTGAATCTTGATTCACTTTTTTAAGTTAATGTATATGAAAAACACTTTGATACAAATTATATATATATATATATATATTACTTTTTCGATTTGGCATTTTTGTCAAAGGGAGAGTAGAAATATGTATGTGTGTTTTGAAAATTTTGTATAATGTATGTAGTAATGGGGAGTACGTGTATATGTGTATAAAAAAAATTTGTAAGCACACTTAGCGGTATTGTTGTAAAGTTCTCTAAGTTTTGCCATCAATGCCAAAGGGGGAGATTGTTGGCTTGGTGATGATTGTAATGAATTCATCATATGTTGTCATTGATGAAACACATACACACACATATGTTCATATTGTCTAGCGGTGTGACTTCAATGTTGTTTATACTACAACTGATATACTAGAAGTTTATATCTAACCGGTACTTGGTGACAACCGGTATATGCATGGAGATAACCAGTGGTTATACATGTCTCGGCATCAACATGAAGATCTAGAGGAGACTATCTTAGAAGCATCAAGGACAAATGGTTTAACTCCAACCAGTATTAGTGTTCCAACCAGTATTCATTGATTATGTGATGAGTTATTAGAAGTAGTGATGAGTTACCTTTATCAACAAGTTTTGGTGGTATTTTTGTGATAAGTTATGATCAATTGACCAAATACATTGCACCTAGGAAATTGTGTTATGATTTGTAGTGGCCGACATGAAATATAAATATCTATATATTGATAACACAATGAAATATTTTGTATGATGAGAAGCGAAGGCAAAAGTGTTGAGTTGTAGAGTATGTTGGTAAAGCAGTGTTGAGTGTGCTTAAAAGGATCTGATCAAGAAAATGTTATTCTATTCAGACAGATCAAGCAAATCTTGTTGTCTTCTAACAATTACAGCAGAATTAAAATTCCCTAACTGGGTAAGCTCTAACAAGCTTCATTGTTCAAATCCTCTAACAAGGTGATCCATTAGTTTGGATTTATAAATCCTCTACCGAGGTTACTCCTAATAGGGTATAGCTTTTAATCAAGCTTTGGGATCTTTAACAAGATTCACTCCTAGCAGAGCACTTTGTAGACCTTAACTGGTCAATTATCTATTTCTGTAGATTGTTAACTTGTGAATTCCATCTCACCATGGTTTTTACCTATTTGGGTTTTCCACATATAAACACTTGTGTTATGGTGGATGTTTTACTTATTGTGGATGTTGTTATATCATTTTTTATTGCATACATTGTGTTTAAAAGTTTTGTCAAGTACATCTATCGGTCAGTGTTTGAAGTAGTTTTATTTTTGGTGTCACTGATTCACCCGCCCCTCTCAATGTTTTTCACGTCCATCACTCTTCTACTTACAAAAGAGGGAAAATTACATTCTAACACTTCCAATCCACTTACAATTTCACATCCTTATTTCCCTTGGATTTGGATCTAGTGGATTCAACCCCTCTTTTGAATGTAAAGTATCTCCCAATTGAAAATCATCCTAGTGATTTTGTTTCTCTTTCCTAGGTGGGGAATCACTAGGGTTCAATTTTCCTCTTTACATTTTTGGTGAACCTGACATGAAACACATCCATTCTGATTTCTCATTATTCGATCTGATTAATTGTAATTTGGATTTCAAATTTTCATTTCCAAGTTTGATCTATTTGCCAATTTTAGAGGTTAATTATATAAAACCCTAATTTTTCATTTTCAGCAAATTAAGCTTGTGAAGTTCAAATTTTTAGTTGTTTGTTTCAGATCTGATTTTTATCTCAAAATTGCAATTCAAATCTGCCTCTTTATTTTGAAAATTCAGTGGTTAAATCATAAAACCCTAATTTTTAAGATCCTTCTACTTTCGACCTTTGGTTGCAAATTTGACCGATCTAGACATCTCCAAATAAGCTATTTTTTTGGATTATTAAATAATATCATAATACCTATCATCCCTTAAAATTTCAAAAAAAATTGATTAGACTGTGTGCACTTTCACCACGGTCCTCGGTTTTTTTCCCGAAATCTAAGGAGACTATTATGATTGTATTTAATAACCTAAATCTAGAAGATTGGCTGATTTTGTCAATTTTTTATCCCTCTAAACTCAAAAATACCTCCAAAATTCAAAAGGAATTGATTGAATTATGTAACGCATAAGTGATAAAGAACTGATTATAACTTGAGACCAGAATATGGGATGAAGCTATGCACCTAGATCTGGCATTAAAATGTCAAGACGAAGTCACCCTGCGAAGTTACCCTGCGAATTTGAGGAAAAGTTTTTCCACCTCTGCAAATGAAACTTGAATCTTAAAGTACAGCTGCACACCTACAACCTACACACAGAAAAGAGAGAAAAATGGGTTGGTATTAGGGGTTTTCCTTTAGGTCAAACCCCAGCTTTGGAATTAACCAAGTAATGAAAAAAAGTACTTACAAGTAGATGTAAATGAAAGACTAAATTGTAAATCACCTCAAGGGAGGTTGTGGTAGAAATGTTGATAGAAGTGCTTGTGTGGAATTGAATGTTGAAATCAATCTCCTCTTCAATGGTTGAATCCTTGACTTGAATGCAACACCTAGCCTTGAAGGGAGACTTGAGAATGCTCAATGCTGGAAAAGAATGCTTGATCACTTGTGCACACTTGAATATCTCCAAATTTGACCTATCCAATTTATGCAAATGAGAGGATGGATGCCCCTTAAATACATGTTAGTGGATTTTAATTTCATCACAGGCCGACATCGGGGGAGTTTCCCACCTGAGGCACACCCAACAATGCAACCCTAGGAAGGGTCCTTCCCCAAAATAAGATAGGGACAGGGGTGCCACACCCCTGCCCAAAGGGGGATAATGGCACCATTCCCCTGTCCAAGGGGGGATAGTGGCACCATGCCCCTGTCCTACCCCTTTCCCCAAGGCAGAGTGCGGACATGATGATGCAAAGGCAAAGGAAGAAGTTTTTTCCGCAAGCTGAGCAATCTCTGGTCTCTGATCAAGCTAGAGGATTCGATCTCGCATGCGTGAGGACCCTAATGTTGTTGAAAATTTTGAGGGTCGTAATTTTATGACACTAAATTTTCCTTAAAAGTACCTCCCTCATAAGGATTATTTGGTGAGAGGGGATGATATTATGGCTACTTATCCTAGTGATACCATACCTTCTTTTCATGACCTTCCCTCTAAAGGTGAAGCATTAATTACATATGGTAGTCCTTTTCCTAATGAGTGTCTTGAACATAAAGATACCTTAGAACAAGAGGATGATATTATTTCTCATCATAATTCTCTCTCTCCCAATAATCAAGAGCCTAAAAAAAATCAAATCAATTCCATTTATGTTCCTAGGAAACCAAAAATTCTTCTCGGTTATCATGTTGTGCCTTACACATATACTAATGAGGTAGTTGATGAGAACATAAGTGAAGCATCATATTCTTTCTTAGTTCATACAATCCTCTCCTCAATTCACTCAAATACACCATCTCCTACCAAAGAAGTTCCTTAAGAAGGACTCTTAGAGGATGATAGTGTTGGCATTATACACTCAGATGAGAATAGTTGATGTTGTCATTGATGGCAACCAACTAGTAACATGGTTCATAGGCTACACCAACAACAGACATCATCTACCAGCACTGGCAGGAACTACAAGTATATTCTCACTAGCATCCATCCTACACCAATAGAAGGTCTTACTAACACTCCTAGCCGACATGGAAATTATATTGTTTTGTATTTTAATATTATTTGTATAACCGACATGATGTATTGTAAAGACTCATATATGTATGAGATCTTATAGGTAATTTTGTAAGGAAGAATATGTAATTGGGTAACGAATGTAAGTGGTATATGAGATCGAATAACTATATATGCATTTTGATGTACTTATTTTATGAGTGAATGAAGAGTAGAGAAGAGCAAAGCAAGGTTTATGGCAGAGGTGTCTGACAGAGCTTAAACCAATACTAAATCCAGCATTGCAGATACTATTTTGACCAGTACATTGTAATTGGATTTAACCATCCAATTGTGTATTCAATGTGACTCCTATTTTTGTTATTGAGTAGTGAGCTCTAGGTTGTTTGCCTTCCTGCATGTGCAGACCCCTATTGTATAAGTAATATTTATTCATATTGGCCAGTGAGTAAATATTGTGGGTCAAAAATCCCACCAAGATTTTTCCCCTACCGGGTTTCTTTGCCAAAAATATTTGTGTTGTGGTGTGCATTGATAGTTCTACTATTATTTCTCTTTACTACATTATTACTTGTTTACCGGTATACTAATTTAAGTTATAAATTTGCAAACAATTTTAAATCTTTTGTTTACAAGTTAGACACTGATTCACCCCCCACCCCCCTCTCAGTGTTTTTGGGACTGATCAAGTATCTAACAGATAGGGGATCCTTAGATTTGACTCCTACCTTTTCTAGAAAGTCTAAGATGCTTAAATTTCATATTCCAAATTTTTCTCTTAACACAAATCTTGAAATTGATTCAAGCATGTTAAAAATAACATCTGACAATGAATGGCATATTCATCGTGATCATTTAAAATAATATTCAATTTTCTATTATGTTGCTCCTCATTATGTGACATAGTTAGCCTACTTATAGGGGGCTCCTTGTCATTCATGGTAGTATAATTTCCAGTGCAATCATACTTAGTGAGAAACATAATAGCCTATTTATTCTTGCCTCTATCCTTGGGGAAAGAATATTCCTTTTTCTCTTTCTAAGGTTTCACTATTTCCATTATGGAGTATATTATTCATAAATTTGATGTCCTTTCTTGCATGGAGCTTTCCTTCATGCGAGCGCATGTCTCTTTTGTGAATGGGATCTTCTCCTTGCTTGAAATGGTACATCTATTATGAACAATCTCTCCTCAGAGAACTTTTGTGAATTTTTTTCTTTCTCTCTTTGAAAATTACCTCTTCTATTGTGCTATTCATAACCTGATGTTCTTTCTTGAATGGAGTTATCCTTCATTGGAGTGCATGTTTGTTCCTTGGTTAGGATATATTCCTTGCTTGAAATGGTACGTCTCTTATGAGTAATCTCTCTCTAGAATTTGTTTAATTCTTCTCATTGTCCTACACTTGGGGGGAAATTATCTGTCTCCCTCTCTCTTTCTCTAAGGATCTACTCTTTCCTATGTTGTGGATTATGTGAGTTTTTTTACTTGATGTCATTCCTTGTGTGGAATTGTTGTTGTTCACTCAAGGGTTCTCTCTTATATGAGAGGTGTAAGTCCTGACTATAACCTCTTTCACACTTGGTAATGTACATATATGATAAATTCACCCATCCCTCCGGGGGCTAAAAGTGAGTCATCCTTCAATTCCTTTCACCTAGGAATTGTTAGCATTACAATAGAAAGGAGATTGTTGGCATTTCAATAAGGATATTGAGAAGGTTGTTGGAGATTATTGATATAACTGAAGAAGGATGATTACTGTCTTAATAACATTATTTTGTCATTGATGTCAATAAATTGATTCTCTAATTCAGTATGATGTTGCCATATCTTGAGAAGTATGTTTTAATGAGTATTAAGAGGTCGGTAAGTGACATAGAAAGAATGTGATAATGAAGGGGAATAATAAGTTATTCAATGGGAAACTATTACAGAGTTGAACAATGATGAGATCATGTTGTTTTGATATCCTACATATGTTGTTGATTATAAGTTTAATATTGTACTATGTCACCGAGCAAAGAACCTAATCGGTAAACCCTAAGGTACCTAGTCGGTAAACCTAAGGTTATCAATATCGGTTAAAGAAGGTAGAATGTCTACCGAGTGAAGTTCAGTATTTACCGAGTTATAATAGATCGCATTGGATGAATAAAAGCATTATTTAATGAAGGATGTTGATGAGCTGGAGATGAATATATGATGGGTATGTCACACAAGAAGTTTATTGAGGATCGACGACATGGAAAATCAAGAGGAAGATCTATAGCATAGATTGAACCACAATAACCTAGCACAAGTTCCAAGAAAGGAATGCAAGTTCCAAGGCAAGGTAAAACATTTTTCAAATCGAAGGATACATTGAACCTAGTCAAGTTTGAAGATCTGATGGCTAAGATTGATCATGGGAAATGTGATCAAAGATATTAAGTGGTTAGAAATTGTTTATAAATAAGGAATTGTTGATGAACAATGTATGTGGGCAAATGTATGCACAATGATGCTACAGTAATGTTTACCAAGCACAAAAGCTTGAAGATATGATTGAAGAACAGATTGAGAAGCCCAACAAGGGACAAGATAAGTCTTATGACAGATTGTTTTGAGAAAATAGAATCTTCTTTAACATTTCAGATGTGAAGTTGCGGATATATTTTATTACTGTTATTTATTTTGTAAGTGATAGGAAATCTTTTAACCAAGTGGACTTAACAGTCTTATTTGTAAACCCTCTAGCAAGGTAACATTCTAAATGAGTGTTTGAAATCCTTTGACAAGGTCACTTCTAACAAAGTACAAGACTCTAACAAGTCTGAGGGAAATCCCTTAACTGGATCACATCTAGCAATGTGTTTGTAATCTTTAACAAGATTAGCTTTTAACCGAGCATACTCTAGAAGCATATATTTCTTAGTGGGTCTGAAATCCCACAGTGGTTTTTCCCTATTTGGGTTTCCACGTTAAATCTGGTGTTAAATGTGTTAAGATGTTTTAAGTATATCTATTTATGAGTATTGAATGATTTACAGTCATAGTTGCATATCAGTAAAGGCTGCCGAGGTTGAATCTATTGAATTTATTGAAGATTAAGTTTTTATGATTCACCCCCCCCCCTCTCATCTTAACTAACAATTGGTATCAGAGCTTTGGACTCCGGAAGAAAATTTTAAAGGTACTTGAGGCAAGATCCGAAGATGTATAAAAGGGATGCACCAAAGCTGAACAAGTCAAGTTTCTCCACATGGCAAAAAAGGATGAAGCTGCATTTATCAGGAATTAGAGAATATGCAACATATTATCTAGAGAATGATTACATAGCACCCAGCACCAACCCAATGACAATGGAAGAGATAAAGGCAAAGCAAGAACATATTCAAGCTATGATTGAAATAAAATCTGCATTAACCGACTCAAAGTTTAATAATCTAGAAGGCTGCAATGATGCCAAAGTGATGTGGACCAAGCATATTTTTGTGTATGGTGGTGATGAACATGTTCAAAGAGAAAAAGTAGACAGTCTAAGAAGTCAACTTGAATCCATGAGAATGAATGAAGGTGAGAACATAACCCAATATAGTACAAGGTTAAAAGAAATTGTCAATCAAATCAAAGGAGCAGAAGGAACTATTGAAGAAAATGATGTAACAAGTTGCTTAGAACACTTCTACCTACTTATGCCATTCGAGTCTCTGCAATCAATGAATTAAGGTATGTACCAAACATGCCAGTCTCTTTGGATGCTACTATCGGTAAGCTACATGCATTTGAGTTAAGTAATTTTGATAATAGTGGGTCCTCAGTAAATAAAGTTGAATCTGCATTCAGTTCTTTTCACATTGGTGAATCTGATGATTACAATGATAGAATGTATAAGTATACTAAAGGAAATCATAGTGGAGCAAGTGAAAGATTTCGCAAAAACATGGAAGAGGTACACAAACTATATGAAGAAATCAAAAAGCAATAAGAGTTTGAAGCATTATTAGCCAGAAGGTTGCCGAGAGGCAAACATAAGTATAAAGGAAAGCTACCTTTAAAATGTTATAACTGTGATAGAATAGGACATATGGCTTCTAACTGTCCTGAAAAAAGAATCTAGTGAAAAGAGAGAATACCGAGATGACAGATAGAAAGACAACCAATATAGAGGACACCGAGACTTTAGAAGGAAAGATAGAAAGACATGCCTAGTAGCTGATGAGGAATCCAACAATGATAAATCTGATGGGACTGATACAAAGGAAGTTGTTTATGTGGCTATCAAAGATGGATCATATGAAGAAAAGTATGAAGAAAAAGCCCTAATATCTCACATAAATAAAAATTATTCTTGGATCATAGATAGTGGATGCTCACATCACATGACAGGTGATAAACACAAGTTTGCTAAATTAGAAGACTATGATGGAGGATATGTAAGATTTGGTAATGATGCACCATGTTCGGTGAAAGGTAAAGGATCTATAACACTTCTTGAAAATGCTAAATGTGATGATGTATACTGGGTTGAAGGTTTGAAATACAATTTATTGAGTTTAGCACAGCTAAAAAATATAGGATACCGAATAGAATTTCAGAAGGGATGTGTCAAAGTTCATGACAAACATGGAAAACTGGCTGCTACCAGGACACAAACAAAAGGTAATACATTTCATCTTGACTTAACTCAGAACAATTGTCTGTATGCTAAAATAGAAGATACCTGGTCATGGTATAAAAGGTTTTGTCATGTAAATTTTGATAACCTGATCAAAATAAGTAAGAAGCACCGAGTAAGAGGTCTACCGAGCCTGGAAAAACTAGAGAATGTAATATGTCAAGGATGCTAGATGGGTAAGATGACAAGGTCAAGCTTTACAAGTCCTACACTTCTAAAGGAATTTTAGATCTTGTACACACTGATCTTTGTGGTCCTATGAAAGTTCAAAGTTATTATGGAGATAGATACTTCATATTATTTGTGGATGATTACTCAAGAATGATGTCAGTTATTTTTTTAAAAGAAAAATTAGAAGCCTTTCAAATGTTCAAATGGTATCTGATAGAGGAGGAGAATTCATTTATGATGAATTTAACCTATTTTGCAATGATCATGGTATAAAGAGACAAGTGTCTACACCAAGAACACCTCAACAAAATGGGATAGCTAAAAGAAGAAACAGATCAATTGTACATTGTGCTAGAACCCTGATGATAGAAAAGAGGGTACCTCAAACATTTTGGAGAGAAGTAATCAGCACTGCAGTTTACACCCTGAACTGAGTAAAATTGAAGAAAAGAACTTTGAAGACACCATATGAAATCTGGTATGATAAGAAACCAAATGTAAGTTATTTTAAAATATTTTGAAGTAGATGTTATGTTCACAAAGATGACGGAAATGGAAAGTTTGATCAGAAAAGCGAGGAAGGAACATTTCTTGGCTATTCTTCTAGAAGTAATGCATTTAAATGTCTGATCAAATCATTTAACAAAATAGTAGAAAGTGCAAATGTGAAAAATTGATGAATCTATAGAAAGAAATGAAGAAGGAAATTCCAAAGAACCAGAAAATTATGAAGAATTTGTTTATGTTCAACCGAGAAATCCTACCGAGAAAGTTGATGAAGAAAATACTCAGTTACCAAGTGATGAAGAAGATCAAATAGAGCATACCAAGCCCATATTAGCCAAGTATGTCAAAAGAAATCATTCATCAAGTCAGATTATAGGAGATAAGGATGATCCAATGATGACAAGGAACAAACTGAGATAAAACACGTGTCTGATATCTAAATTTGAACCGAGGATAGTAAAAGAGGCATTTAGTAATGAAGATTGGATAAATGCTATGATAGAAGAGATTGATCAAATCAAGAAGAATGAAACATGGACATTGGTCCCAAGACCGAAAGAGAAAAATGTAATCAGTACAAAGTGGATTTTTAGAAACAAGCTAAATGAAAAAGGAGAGGTCATTCGAAATAAAGCAAGACTAGTTTGCAAAGGTTATGCTCAAGAAGAAGGAATTGATTATGGTGAGACCTTTGCACCTATGGCAAGACTTGAAGGAGTGACAACATTGTTGGCATATGCTACTTACAAAAATTTCAAGGTATATCAAATGGATGTTAAATCTACATTTTTGAATGGTATACTAGAAGAAGAAGTTTGCATTGAACGGCTTGAAGGATTTATTGAAGACAAGAATAAAGATCAGGTATGCAAGCTGAACAAAGCATTATATGGTTTAAAGAAAGCACCTAGAGCATGGTATGAAAGACTGCACTCTTATTTGATCAAGATTGGATTTATAAGGACAAGCAAAAACAGCAACATGTATATAAAAAATGATGAAAACAATGGTATACTACTTTTGTTGATGATATTATTTTTTGTGGAAATGATTCCTTATGCAAGAAATTTGGAAATGAAAAGTGCAAAGAATTTGAGATGTCATTAATTGGTAAAATAAAGTATTTTATAGGTTTACAGATGCTACAAATGAAAAATGAGATTTTCATTACTCAATCCAAGTACATAAAAGAAATCTTGAAGAAATTTAGAATGGAGGATTCTAAACCTGTAAGTACTCCTATGACTACCAATTGTAAACTATCAAAGAGTGATGAATCTGCATCTGTTGATGAGACACTTTGCTGATCTATGATTGGAAAGCTACAATATGTGGTTCACAGCAGGCCGGATATAGCACATGCAATAGGTATAGTTGCAAGATTTTCTGCAGATCCCAAAGAAACTCATTTGACAAAAATCAAGAGAATTTTCAAATACTTGAGAGGCACTAAAGATTATGGCTTAGTGTATCAAAAGAGAAATTTTTTTGACTTAAAGTCTATACTGATGCTAATTGGGCAGGAAACATTGATGACAGGAAAAGCACAAGTAGTGGAGCTTTATTTTTGGGAGATAGACTAGTAACTTGGCTTAGCAAGAAACAAGGATGCATTTCACAGTTAACAACTGAAGCTGAATATGTCACTATAGCATTGAATTGTACCAATATAGAATGAATCTGGAAGGTATGAATGAGAAATTTACCAAGCCAGTAACTATATTTTGTGATAATACTAGTGTCATTAACATTTCAAAGAATTTGTTAATGCAATCTAAGACAAAGCATATCTCTATAAAGTATCATTATCTCAGAGAAGAAGTTCAAGAGAAGAAAGTTGTGCTAGAATATATCAGTTCAAAGGAACAAATAGAAGATATTTTCACAAAGCCATTGCCAAGGGACACTTTTGAGTATCTCAAAAGTCAGTTAGGGGTCCTACCCCTAACTAGTACTCACTGACAGAGTTCGGTGAAAGCATCAATTCTATGAATCTAAAGGATAACTATTTATGAGTTGATGTTGCTTTACACTTTAGGAGGTCGCCTAAAGTTGTACAAGACAAAGTGGTTGAAGACAAAGATGCTCTGACCATGAATGAGACTAGAAGGAAATTACTTCACAAAGGAAGAAATCATGAATTAATTTTTCTTTTTGGCATTGTTGTCAAAGGGGGAGAAGACTAAATGGAGAAGTCTAAATGGTGAAGACTAAATGGAGAAGACTAAATGGAGAAGATTAATGATAGGGGGAGAAGACTTCAAGAGAAGGTTTAAATAGCTCAAGGATAATAGGAGAAGTCTACACAACAATCTGAATTCGAATAAGTTGGTATTGCCATTTAAAGTTGGTATTACCATTTAAAGTCGGTATTGCCATCAATGCCAAAGGGGGAGATTGTTGGCATTACAATAGAAAGGAGATTGTTAGCATTTCAATAAGGATATTGAGAAGGTTGTTGGAGATTATTGATATAACTGAAGAAGGATGATTACTATCTTACTAATATTATTTTTTCATTGATGTCAAGAAATTGATTCTCTGATTCAGTATGATGTTGCCATATCTCGAGAAGTATGTTTTGATGAGTATTAAGAGGTCAGTAAGTGACACAGAAAGAATGTGATAATGAAGGGGAATAATAAGTTATTCAATGGGCAACTATTACTAAGTTAGACAATGATGAGATCATGTTGTTTTGATTGTTTTGATATCCTACATATGTTATTTATTATAAGTTTAATACTGTACTATGTCACCGAGCAAAGAACCTAGTTGGTAAACCCTAAGGTTATCGATATCGGTTAAAGAAGGCAGAATGTAAACTGAGTGAAGTTCAGTATTTACCGAGTAACAATTGAGTTATAATAGATCACATTGGATGAATAAAAGCATTATTTAATGAAGGATGTTGATGAGCTGGAGATGAATATATGATGGGTATGTCGCACAAGAAGTTTGTTGAGGATTGATGACATGGAAAATCAAGAGGAATATCTACAGCACAAATTGAACCGCAATAACCTAGCACAAGTTCCAAGGAAGGAATGCAAGTTCCAAGGCGAGGTAAAACATTTTTCAAATCGAAGGATACATTGAACCTAGTCAAGTTTGAAGATCGGATGGCTAAGATTGATCATGGGAAATGTGATCAAGGAGATTAAGTGGTTAGAAATTATTTATAAATAAGGAATTGTTGATGAAGAATGTATGTGGGCAAATGTATGCACAATGATGCTACAGTAATGTTTACCGAGCATAGAAGCTTGAAGATCTAATTGAAGAACATATTGAGAAGCCCAACAAGCCCAACAAGGGACAAGATAAGTCTTATGACATATTATTTTGAGCAAATAGAATCTTCTTTAGCATTTTAGATGTGAAGTTGCAGATATATTTTATTACTATTATTTATTTTGTAAGTGATAGGAAATCTCTTAACTGAGTGGACTTAACAGTCTTATTTGTAAACCCTCTAGCAAGGTAACATTCTAAATGAGTGTTTGAAATCCTTTTACAAGGTCACTTCTAACAAAGTGCAAGACTCTAACAAGTCTAAGGGAAATCCCTTAATTGGGTCACATCTAGCAATGTGTTTGTAATATTTATAAGGAATAGCTTTTAACTGAGCATAATCTAGAAGGGTAATTTTCTTAGTGGGTCTGAAATCCCACAGTGGTTTTTCCCTATTTGGGTTTCCATGTTAAATCTGGTGTTAAATGTGTTATGATGTTTTAAGTGTATCTATTTATGCGTATTGAATGATTTATAGTCATAGTTGCATATTAGTAAAAGCTACCGAGGTTGAATCTATTGAATATATTGAAGATTAAGTTTTTTATGATTCACACCCCCCCCCCCCCCTCTCATCTTAACTAACAAGAATAGGAGGAAGGATTGAATTCTTGTTCTCTCCTTTTCTTTATTCTAGAAGATGTTATATTTATCTAAGAAAAACTCCTCTTGGGGGTAGATGTCTTTTGAACAAAGATCTCTTCTCCTTTAAGGATCTCATTTACACTTATAGAAAGATATCTCTTTTCAACTATCTTATCCATATTTGAAGAGTATTCATGATCTTTCTTGGATTTATGACATTGTTGTACAATGGATATCTTATTTGTGATTAACGTAAGTATCCTTGTTTTACTTTCCTTAAGATATCAACATCAACCTATGTTGATATCTTAAGGGGGGGCACCCACACTGCTCCTTTGTACCATACTTCTCTCATGCATTGTATAGTGGGACATTCTTGGAACCAGAGGGCGACCTCTTAGAGAAAGTTATCATCACTTTTCTTGTACAGTGGGACATTCTTGGAACTAGAGGGAAACCTCTTAGAGAAAGATGTCATCACTTTTCTCTTGTACAGTAGGTCATTCTCAGAACCAGATTACAAACTCTTAGAGTGAGATGACGCTACTTTTTCCTTGGTACAGTGGGTCATTCTCAGAACTAGAGCACTGACTCTTAGAGATAGATGTCTTCACTTCTTCTTTTCTTTTACAGTGGGTCACTCTCGGAACCAGAGCACATAATATTTTATCAAGATGACACCACTTTTCTCCTATGCAGGGTGATTATTCTTTGAACCAAAGCACACTTTTAGAGTGAGATATCACGCCTTTCTTAACACTTATACTATACATCGTATACAAGTTGTAGCATAATCGGGCATAGACTCCTATGAGGCGCTTTGAACCTCACTTTCACACATGCACTTGAGGTTGAGTAGAACTAATAGCGTTCCCACTCTTCTCCCTTACATGGGTCACCTATACAGACTCTGGGGGCTAGATTTTCATGTCCTTCTCTCCATGGATCACCTAGTTTTAGGGGTGAGATGTCCATGGTTTTTCCCTTGTTTGCCTTTCTTCTCATGGATCATCAAAGTGTGTATTCATGTCCTCTCTCTCCTTCTTCTCATGAACCCATAGTTTTACTATTGATGGTTCATGGATGATGTCAGATTTTCTCTTTTATGTGATAACTCGTGTTTATATTATGGCATTTTTTTTTGTGTTTTAATTAGTTGTTGAGACATCTGAGTATCGAGGTATCTTCAGCTAGTTGGTTTGTTGTTTTGTGTCTTGTTTTTGTCGAGTATCTTTTGTGCTTTGTTTTTTGTTTGTGTGTCTTGTTCCTTTTTGTTTTGTGTTCTCTTTCATATGTTGGCGTGAGTTGAGACCCTAAGATTGGGGGATTTTTTTCTCAAGATTAGTGACATCTTATACTCCTTGTGGTATTGCTCCATATCTCTTATCTTCATCTCTCCCTTTCTTCTACTTTTCCGGCAGTATTTGCATAAGCCATACTCCCGCTAAAGTGGGGGCTAAATTTAGTGTCATAAAATTGCAACCCTATCAATTTTAACCACATTTAAATTCCTCACCTTGGTGACGACACCCCCTTTCTGACCAAGACCTCTTTCTAAATTTTCACCCCTTGACCCCTTCCTGTTTGAGCCCTGAGATAGCCTCAGGACACTGTCTTGACCCCACAATAGGGAGGATAGGGGTGTGGCACCCCTATCCCACCCTCTTAGGGTGGCCCCAAGATATATCCCCCCAGCCCTATCTGCACTTTGGGATCCCAAATCTCCCCGACGTTGGCCCTCGGTGAGATGAATTGATCTTCTAAGGCATGTATAAAAAGGGAATTGGTCTTCTCATTTGAGGGAGAGCAATTCAAGTAGAAGGTCTTCATTATCATCATCAAGCATTCATCCATTCATTTGTAAGCATGTGTGTGTGTTAGGGTTTTGTCATGTTATGTTCCATTTCATGCAACACTTGTGATTACATTCAAGAAGCAAAGCAATCATCATCAACAAATTACAAATCTACAAGGTATACACTTCTATTATTTAAATTTCAGCATTTGCAATTACTTTCTTTCCAAGTTGATTCCTCAACCAGGGTTTGACTGAGGCAAACCCCTATCCACAACCCTCCTCCCTTTCTTTTATGTGTGTAGGTTGAAAGTGTGCAACTGTAATTGTAGGTTTGGGCTTCATTTGTAGACATGAAGAAACCCTTTTCATTTCGTGGATTTTTTGGAGGACCATGTACACTTTCACCATGGTCCTGAAAAATTTTCTCCTAATTTGTAGGGCAGATCTATATCAGTCTAAAGTGTTTACTGCTCACCACTCCTTTGTTGAAGTGGTAGCCATGGGAATTCCAGCGGTGTCTAGGGTGTCAGGGTTTTTTAAACAATCAAATGGCACTCGTGGCCCTAGGGCATCCGGGTCTGTTAAACAAATGGATACGGATGTGGATATTAATGATAAAGATGTGGGGAGCTCGAGTAGTAAAGATCATGTGCAAACTGGTAACAAGGATCATTTTGTTCCTTTGAAGGAGGTTTGGTTCCCACGACCTTGTTTTGATTTTTCTAGTTCTGTTGTAGCCGATAGGGCTTCCAAGTTGCATTTTGTGGCTATTTTAGGGGAAATCTAGGGTCCTCAAACCAATTTATCCAAATTACATTCTAAATTACCCAAACGTTGGCCTGCTTTGGTTTGTTTTCAGTTGTTATCCTCCAATTTTTGTGTTCTGGTTTTTGAAACCCCCCGTTGCAAGGATGATGTTCTTAAAAGCCCATTTCATTGGTTTGGAAATGTTTTAGTTAGGGTTTCTATTTGGAAACCCTTCTTTGTACTGGAATGGGTCAAACCTAATTCTCTTCCGGTTTGGTTTGGTTTGCCTCAACTTCCATTTGAATTTATGGATCCGGAGGTGCTAAAATCAATAGGGGATAATTTTGGTTGTTTTTTAACATCTAAATCGGTTCTTGAGGAAGGGAAGGTTCTAGTAAAAATATGTGTTCTGATTTCCCCGACATCAGTATGCCCAATTTCTTGTAATATCAAGTCAAATGAAGGCATCTGGAAGCAACCTATTGTGAAAATGAAGGATGAGCTACTTCAAAATCTGATAATTGTGGATGCTCCTTTGTTTTTTGACTTCCAAAATGTAAAAATTGGTATAAACAATGAGGTTGATCAAAATATTTCTCTTACTCCTGCTCTAGCCAAAGACTCCTCTCAGGTCTTTGGTAGGGTCTATTTGTCATGGCAAGAAAGATCTTAACAATGCCGCTCAAATAAATCATAGTACTCCTGCTAAAGAATATCCTCAGGTATTAACTAGGTTTGTCCGATATCTCAAAGAGGGACTTAATAGTATCATCCTCCCTAATAATAAAACTGCCACTATCATTTCTGAAAGTGAGGTGAACATCTTATCTCAAGGTATGGGGATTGTTGGTCATGTTAAAGATGGCATTCCCAATTTGGGTAAAAAGTCCACACTTCCTCCATTACATGAGTCTTTTGTTTGTTCTGTTAAGGAGGGGGGTTTGGGTGGTAGTGTAGGGGTTGAGGTCATTAATGCTTTAGATCGATCATCTAATCCTATTGCTGCAACCAGGGTAATTGCTCCAGTTGTGCCTAACATTGTAAATCATGATGAAGATGCTTTAATTCAACAAGTCAAAGAGTTACTACATAATGAGCCTCCTAGGGATAGTACTAAGCCTCAATCTCTGCATATTCTTCTAGACGATCACACGATACAGCTAGTTGAACAATTGCTTAAATCCAATAAGGATTTTGCAGAAGATGAGATCTCGGAAAAGGTAGTGTGCTCTATTGGGAATGATCTAGATTTAATTCATAAGAGTTTATCTGTCTCTCCTTCCTTAAATCCTTCTGAGGCTCCTATTAACACCTCTGAGGATGATCCAAATAGAGTTGTTCTTCAGAAAGTGACCTTGTCGCATCAGTCATCTCTGATGAAAACACCCATTAAGTCTTCTATTTCTCAGGTTCAGCTGAATTTCCCTAACACTATAGTATCTCCTAGAAGGGGTAGACCTCCAAAGAGTCGTAAAACTCAGTTGGAAATTGACGCAGGTGTTCAACAAGTTTTGTCAGCCTCCCCTGGTTTCAAAAAGGTGGCCATCTTGAACTTTGGGAATGGAAAAGGTAGTGGGTCATTCAAGTCAAAAAAAAAGTGTGTTCTTAGCCCTTTGGTTACTAGATCCTCTTTGGTCAAGAGAAGCTTACATAAAAGCTTTGGGAAGAAATGTTCTTCTCCCATTAATGTAAAGAGGGGAGACTTGACCTCCCCTCGAATCTAATGAATATTATGTCATGGAATGTTAGGGGCTTAAATGCCCCTAGCAAGAGATGCTTGATCAAGTCTCAGTTAGATTTGGTTAAGTGGGATTTAGGTTTACTTCAGGAAACTAAACTTTTGGTGGAAAACTTAGAATTTGTATTTTCTTCTTGGAAAAAATGGAAGTTTTTTTCTTGTCCAGCTGCTGGGGCTATGGGAGGTTTGGCTCTGTTATGGAATGATTTTGTAGTTGATGTAAAATTGGCTGCATCTGAGCCTAACTGGATGTTGTCATTAGTCTCATTCAGAGCCTCAATTTTTAAAGTATGGGTGTTCAACGTTTATGCCCCCTCAGGTATTTTGGCTAAATATAGGTTGTGGCAGGAACTCATTAGGGTGTCTTCCCCCCTTAGGAATTCTTTTATCATTTTTGGGGGAGATTTTAATGCAGTTTTGAATTTAAGTGAAAAATCGGGAGGGATTTACCCAAATAAGAAATCCATGGATGATTTTAATGCATTCATTGTTGACATGTCCCTTTTTGATTGCAAGCCCAATAATGGTCTATTCACATGGACAAATATAAGGAAAAAAATTTCTCAGATTGCGGAAAGGTTGGATAGATTTTTACTCTCATCCAATTGGTTTGATTCAGCCATTGAGTTTTTCTCTTCCATTCTCCCCATGGCTAGATCGGATCATTTCCCAATCTCTCTGGCTAATGTATGGGATAAACCTGGTCACAAGCTTCCTTTTAAATTCGAGCCAATGTGGTTTAGGGACCCCTCTTTTCTTCCCCTCCTAAGACAATGGTGGGGAGAGGCTCCTTTCTATAGGGGTTCTAGAATGTTCCAATTGGTTAAGAAGATTACTTTCTTAAAAAAAAAATTAGGGGTTGGAACTCCCTTCATTTCAAGAATATTTTTGCAGAAAAATAGAGGGTCTTAGACATGTTAGAGGTCCTCAATAGGCATGACTTGTAGCATGGTTTGGGCTCTAAGGTGTTGGATGAACTTAGGTCTCTTAGGAGTGAGTTAGAAGAAATCTTGGCTAGAGAGGAAGTTTATTGGAGACAAAAATCTCGGGAGTTATGGCTAGTTGATGGTGATAAGAATATGAAATTTTTTCATTCTAGCACTAAATTGAAAAGGGCTAGGAATAGGATTTCTTGTATTCAGAATTGCCAGGGAAATATCCTTTCTGAGGATGGGGATATCTCTAAGGAAGCGGTTAAATTTTTTAAGAATCTTCTTTCTTCTGAGAATATTGAGGATTCAAACAATATCACGTCTCTTATTCCTTCTCTTGTCTCTCCTGGAGATAATAGAATGTTAATGTCTCCTTTTTCAATAGAAGAAGTTTGGGGGGCTGTTTTTGCTATGAATCCTGATAAGGCTCCTGGGCCTGATGGTTTTACTCCTTTGTTTTTTCAAAAATGTTGGGAGTTTTTCGGTCAGGATGTCCTTTTGGCTTTAGAGGAAGCTAGGAGAAATAGGTCAATCCTTAAAGAAATGAACACTACCTTGATTGTCATTTTACCTAAAAAGGATGATCCTAAAACCTTCGCAGATTTCCATCCTATAGCTTTATGTAACACCATTTATAAGATATTCTCTAAAGTAATTGCTTTGAGGTTGGCTAAGTTATTACCAAGAATAATATCCCTTGAGCAAGGAGGTTTTGTCCCTCAAAGGGAAACTCCTGAAGGGGCTATAGTTGCACATGAGGTCCTACATTCGATTGCTGCCCAGAAATCTCCTGCAATGATTCTTAAGTTAGACATGATGAAATCCTATGATAGGGTTGAATGGAATACATTAAAAATTGTTCTGTCAAGGTTGGGTTTCTCCCTGGCTTGGAAAAAATGGATTATGGCTTGCATTTCCTCGGCAAGATTCTCGGTTCCTATTAATGGGTCCCCCTATGGTTTCTTTCACTCTACTAGGGGTTTAAGGCAAGGGGATCTACTCTCACCCTTTTTATTTATTCTACTAGCTAAAGTTCTGAGCTGGGCAATTGGCTCAGCTCATGAGAGTGGTTCATGGAAGGGCATTAAAATTCAGAATTTTGATCAAAGGATCTCTCATTGTCTTTTTGCTGATGACACCCTCCTATTTGGTTGTGCAACCTTGAAGGAGGCTCGAGCTATTGATCAAGTGATTAGGAATTATGTTGTTTTTTTGGGTCAAAAGGTCAACAACAAAAAATCTAAGGTTTTCTTCTTAAATACTCATTCCCTGCTCTGGGATAAGCTTCAAAAGTTTTGGGGTTTCCAACTTGGGGATCTTCCCTGTACTTATTTAGGTGTTCCTTTTTTTGCTAATAAGGTTAAGGTTAGTTTTTGGGATAAAATAGTTTCAGGGGTGTCTAAGAAAATTTTGGCATGGAACCACAAATGGCTTACCATGGCGAGGAAAATTGTGTTGATTAAGTCAGTCTTGAATGCGGTGCGAACTTACTTAATGTCAATTCTCAAAGCTCCAAAGGATGTTATTGTCAGTTTAAAGGATACTCTGAGGTCTTTTCTTTGGAACAACAACAGGGATGGGAAATCTAGGATCCCTCTGTTATCTTGGGATAAGGTTTGTCTTCCTAAAGAGCTTGGGGGATCTGGAATTCATAGCTTGGAAAATCAAAATTTGGCACTGGGGGCCAAATTAGTGTGGAAATTGTATGATAATCCAGCCTCCCTTTGGGCTAGAATCATGTTCGCCAAGTACCTTTCTAATGGAGATAGGGAGTCTATATTTCAGCCTGAGTCTCTACCTAAGGGGTCGGCCATTTGGAATTTCATGGGAAAATGTAGAAGAGTCTTGCTGCCACATCTTTCTTGGGTTGTGCATAATGGTTTGAAAGTCATATTTTGGGATGATGCTTGGAATGGTCATTGTCCTATGGATTTTATTAGCGATTGGTCACCCTTTAAATCTATTCTTTTGGATAAATGGGGGGCCTACTTATCAGACTATTTTACTATAGTTCATGATGGTCATATGGTGATGGCCCAATGGAAGTCGATTGAGTTTCTTCCTATTAGTCCTAGTCTAAAAGCATATTTTTATTCTACTCTTAGAAATAGAATTATCATCTTATCTAAGCTCGATGATGAGCTGATTTGGACCAAGAACTCTACTAGCAAATATTCAGTGAAAGATGGATATAACTCCCTTATGTCGGCCAAGGATCTCTCTTCTTGGCCTTACAAATTATTCTTGCATCCCGCATGTTTTCCGAAGGCTGGAGCTTTTGTATGGCTTGCTGTTCAAGATAGGGTTCTTACTGGGATGAGACTGGATAGGATGGGTTTATCTATTGTCTTCCCTTGTGTTCTCTGTAATCAGAAATTGGAATCGTCATCTCATCTTTTCCTTCATTGTGATTTTTCTCTAGGGTGTTCAAATTGGTTCTTTGAGAAGTTAGGTCTCTCTTTTGTTACTAGTGGGGATCTCCTCTCACACTTCAAAGCTTGGCCTCTTTTGTTCTCTTATTCTTTTTATGCCTGCGTTTGGATCATAGGTCCATCGATCATTGTTTGGAACATATGGTTAGAGAGAAATAAAAGGATCTTCAAAAAATCATCCATGTCACTTTCTGATATCTTAGTCAAGATAGAGGCTTCTATCTCAGAGGTGGTCTTGTCATATATTCATAAGAATTTAGATCATCTGACATCCTTCTCCCATTGGGATGGCATGATCACAAGGACATGGAAATCCCTGTCTATTATTCCCTCTCATGGGTCAGTTTCAAAGGGTATGGCTTTTAAAAATAAGAGAATTATGGCTACCTGGGTTCCTCCTCCTCCAGGTCATTATAAACTCCATTTTGATGGTGCCTCCAGGGGGAACTTGGGCATGGTGGGGGCTGGTATGGCCATTCTGGATCATAATGCAGTTTTAATATCTGCTCAATGTCATGCCCTTGGTTTTCATTCAAACAACTTTGCTGAATGTCAAGCTCTGTCACTTGGGATTGACATGGCTATTTCCCTTGGGATCAAACATCTTCACATTCAGGGGGACTCAATGGTTGTTATCCAAAGTGTTTTGAATTGTAAAAGTAATTGTTGGCATTTGAAGTATTTAATTGAACACATCTTGGAGAAATTATCTTTTTTTGATACCTATATGTTATCTCATTATTTTCGAGAGTTAAATAAACTGGCAGATTTCCTGGCTAATTTGGCAATTGACTCGGCTGCTTTTCATAAGAATGTGGAAATTGGTGACATTCCTCAAGATGTCCTCCCTGGGTATATGCCTCTTCCCAAAGATTAAGTTCATCTATTTTGAGTTTTTTCCTCCATTTCGTATTGAAGTATATAGATTATCCCCTTCTCAGATTTTATATGTGGGGTAGATGGTAATATATGTACTTCTTGAGGATTGGGGAGGTAGTAAGTCAAGTAGCAATACATTATGATAAGTTCCTTCTCTTTATGTTCATTTCTTACTGAAGTATACATATTATCATCTCCCTGGTACAGCCTGTATCTGTTCTTTTTGTGTTGTTAGGAGTCCTTTATTTCTATCTGTAGTTGAAGTACTTATACGTCTCTGCTCTTGGGGTAGATGTTAATTTGTGTATTCCTTGAGGATTGGAGAGGTTTTGTTCAGTTTATTTTATTAACCCATGAGTTACATATGTCTTGGAGGTATACCTAGATTAAGCAAAAGTATGGGGTGTTTTTCACGGGTGTTTTGGCTTATTTTGTCAATTATGGGTGCTTGTTCTATTAATTGTAACTGTTGTTATTAAGTATGCCTTATATTGTTCACATTCAGACATAAAAGTTTAAAGTGGTGGTATCCTACTTTGGGACATTGCTTCATTATTTTTACATACTTGTGTATAATCCCAAATAGAGCTTGAGGCCTTTTGCTTCCTTGATCCGGTTGGTCTTATGGTGCGCGGAAATTGTTTTTTATCTTGCTTCATTCTTTGGGGCCACTTTAAGAGTTTTTCATTTCTTTCTCATTGGCAAAAAGCTTGTATATGTACGGTGGCTGGAAGATTAATTATAGGAATGCACTTCTATTTTTCGCCATATAGGGTGTCTTTATTGAGAGTTATGTTTGTGTGTTTTTGGGGTATGGGGGAGTTCTCTTGTACGAGAGTAATCCTTTCTCATAAATTCATCATTTGTTTCCTCCTGTGTTGTTTTGCATGGTTTTGGTTGCTTTATGTTCATAACGTGGCAAAGTTTGGGATCTCTTGAGAATTCTTGTTCATGTGGATATCTTGAGTCATTAATTGGTTTGGCTGGCTTTATGCTTCGCATGGACATTGTCATCATCTTTTAGTAAGATGACGGCTTTTGTTTCTATCTTGCATTCTTGGTGCCGTGTTTTTTTGAAAATGTCATCATTTTTGTTTAGGGTGGTGGCTTGGATAATGACATCATTTTTGATTAGTGTGTCATCCTCTCGTGGTTGTTTTTACTGTCTTATGATGACATTGGGTTCTTTTATTCTCCTCGGCTCTCTTGGTTTTTCATTTGCTTTCCTGATGGAATCAGTGGGTTACTGAATTCTATTGCCTTGCAAACACTATGATTTTCAAGACTCTTTTGTTTTGGATGATGAAAAGCTCAGGGATTTGTTTCAAATTCATTCGATGGATTTTTCTCTAGCTTTTCGCAAAGTTTTGGGAAAGCGATGGCTTGTGGATAACCCAAGTTGTTTCCTTACTGATATTGCATCTTGGTTTCTCACTGTATGTATGGATGTGCTTCTAGATTTTGATATGGTTAGGGCAATTTTTCATACATATTTCAACTCACACTTCTACGCTTCGGTTGATTCAAATAATGCTCTCTCTAATTACCGCTTTGATTTTGGTGGTTTTGAATATGCTGGCTTTATTACTCGTTCTCAGTTATTATCCTCTGGGTGGCATGGGGAACTCCTTTCAATTTTAAGGAATGGGCTAATATCTAACATATATGATGACACATTATTTGAATTGGCAGCCCTTTTAGACTATGTATCACTAGATTGTCTGGCTGCAGTGGTTAATGTTTTTGCAGGATTACATTTTCTTTTAGAATCAATGTCTAATGTTCAAGCTTCGCCAGTCTAAATTCCTCCTATACAGATGGTGCCTCCTTCCTCTCCGCCATTAGAAGGGCCTAGCTCATGGCTCTCAATTCCTTGACATCGTGCTCTTGGGTTTCTATTTGAGTGCAGCAGGTTTTTTTGTCTGCAGGTTCTTTGTGCAGGGATATGTTTTCATCTTGCTTTTTCCTCATTTTGGCAAGCAGAATTGTTGTTCGTGGGACATAATGGGTGGTTTTCTACACACCTGTTGGACATTATGGTGTTGAGCGGGTGATACAAAATCTTGTCAAGCATGGGAGCTTTGTGGCTGTGTTCCCCCTTTTTGCAGTTTACCCCTCAAAATTCTTTTTTGGGTATTATGGAGAATGATATGCATCTTCGAAGAATCATGTAAGGGGAGGGTGTGAATATCAAGTATGTAATGGGTCTATGGGGTTTTTTGGATAATGTCAGGTATATCCTGATAAGCTTTGTAACAGGAGGGTGTTTAAATTCAGATATGTAATTGGGTATATGGGGATCTAAACTTTAGTTTTTTTCTCTTTTTTGGGCCACAACCGGAGGTTTTCTTGCGGGTTCTTTCCTGCTGGTATGCCCTTTGAACCCGTTCTGTATTTTCAAATCTATAATTTAATAAAATATAAGTTTAGTGGCTTGTCCACTTTTATCAAAAAAAAATAAAAAAATCAAATTATACTTTTTATAATCATTATTTTAGTTTTGCAAATGAATAGTGTAGACACCTAATGTTGTCCACTTAATTAAATGAATACTTAGTATTTATTTGATTATTTAACCATCATTTAACAATTAATTAAATTAATCTCTAATTAATTCATATTAACCCTCTTCTTCTATTAATTAAATAAATTATTCAATTTATTTAATTTAATTCACCTAACCAAATTTAGGCGATTAATTAAATATATAAAGTATATTTGTTTAATTAACCCCCCTCTTGTATTTCAATAAATTGACATTTTCTTAAATCCTATCCCTCACATTTAAATAAATAACTATTTATTTAAATTCCTAAATCCTTCACCCACTTCCACTTTCTAGAAAATGCAAGTTGCGCACTAACCCTTCCTCTAATCATTTCTAAACCCCTATTATTAGCCTAATAACCCTCTAAGTGTTTGAAAATTCCTAAACTAAGGGATTAGTGAATAGTCACTTCTCAAAATATATAAGGCTCTTACAAAGCATTGAAAGCCTTCTCCTTTCCACAAGCTAACCCACATGGGTCTTTGACCAACCAAACCTACCTTTAACCCTTGCACATTCTCCCACCCTTGGTTAAAGGTTTACCCTTTAACCTATCCATCAATGGTAACCCTCAAGTCCTCTCAAGCCTTAAAGGCTTTGACCAATCTAACCCTTTAACCCTTGCACATTCCTTTACCCCTTGGATAAAATCTTTATCCATTAACCTAACCTTAACTTAGCCACCCATGGTAATCATCATGTCTCTTCAAGCATTTAATGCTTTTTCCCTCTCCTCTCAAGCCTTCCCTTGTTGACACTTGTCAACATGTGATTGGCTTGAAAATAAGAACATGAATTGAGGATCACCACCTCCTCAGGAAATCCTAACCCTTACTCAGTCAACTCAATCTCAACCCTTCATTTGCCCATTTTCTCTATAAATAAGGCTCAATCCTTCATTGTTGAGGGTCAGACACACAAAGGAAATTTATCCATGCATTGTTATTTTGCAGAGATTTTGAATGATTTGCTTGATGTTTTAGCTTTTCAACTGCTTGGAGTTTCTAGTTTACATTAACACTTCATTTCCATCCTCATCCACACTTGACATAATCAATCATCTCACATCCTCCATTTGGCATCCCAATGTGCTAGTGCTCAAACTGAGGGCATACTCCACTTAGCAGTAGGATCTTAGAGAGGAGGAGGACAAGGAAGAGCTAATGCAAGGGAGCATCATGGGGAAGTTTCGTATTCATTTCATTTTGTTTATTTCCTAGCTTCTTGTTTACTAATATTCCTTGATAATGTTTTTTAATGGTTTTAGTTTAATATTGCTAACTAATCTTGACTAACCATTTTATTGTGTTTCAAATATAATTAATAAATCACTATCATTTTTTTTGTTTTTAAATTATATGACAAGTTTTAATTTCTTTTAATTTTTGAATGTTCTAATTTTTTTTTGTCAAATTAGGATAATAATCCTTGTGTATCCATTGATTTTGCATTTCATGCAACCTGAAGTGCAAAATTTGAATATGAATTTTAAAATTTTAAACTAAAATTTTATATTGTTTATTGCAATGTCTCTATGTGTATGACTTCTCACAAGATTTTAAATACTTACCAAATTTCACATGTACTCTCTATGACCTTATGTGAGAAGAAATTCTCAAAAGTTGTAGACACTAGATAGCCATTGTGTTTCATTCTCTTGGAGAGGATTCTTGAGTTGCAAGAGGCATTAAATCTAATGGTTATGATAGTAGAACAAAAATAAATGGCCTAATTCTAAGATCGAGAAAGGGAAGATGGTGAAAAATGTGGTGAAGAGTTATTTTTAATGGGGTGACCTAAGACATATTGTATCTATCATTACTCCATTCTTCAAAATGATTAGGTATGAGGATGTCAATCCACCTAGCCTTGGAGAGATGTATGAGTGTATTTATTGTAGGCTTCACCAAATAAAGTTTGTGTTGATGAGTGTTTGATGACTTCATGCAACAAAAAATAAAATACTAAGTATTCTATCCTCTTTAACAAAATCCTCCCAAGTGCTAAATTGCATATAAATCAAATGGGATGACTCCAAGGTTCTAAATGATAGGTCTTGATGTGCTCTTGGATAGACTCAGTTATTTGATGTGATATTGTTGGAATCACAAGGTGGAGATATGTTGAACTTTAATGTGCTTGAACTGCTTTAATGTTGTTGGAACTTAACCATCCAATATTACAATCTAGTGATGCTTTCTCTTTAATTGAGTTGGATTTTTTTGAAAAAGGAGAGGAAGGGTTTAGATAATCTAGCCTACTCCTAAAATGTAAGAGAGATGAAAAAATATTTGGTGAAGCTCCAACTAAGTTATTCTTTGACATGCGAGCAACATCTAAAAAGCTAGTGTAATCTTCTAAAGTAAGCATAAGATGTTCAAATCATTGCAACATAGATTCCAAAAAGAGTATATGGATTCCATTGGCTAGCAAGTTGTTTTATGCTAGGTAATCCATAGACTAACAACAAAATGATAAAAACTAGCAAGTTGTTCTATGGTGGGTGAAAAAGTTGAATCATTTAAATACCATTCGCCATCAAGTTTTGTTATGTTGGTTGGTTTATAGACCTCAAACATTTCAATGAGCATAAATAACATCAAAGATCCAGATGATCAAAAGTCAAATCATGTGAAAGTTACTAGCCAACAATTTGTGTTATTCTAGTTGATTCATAGATCACTAATGCTTTGAGGAGTGTAAATAAAAACACCACCACCACAAAGAGGCACATTACTGAAAATGAGGCTAAATGTCTTGTTATGCCTTGCATATCTACCCTTATCATTTTCTTGGATATAAAATTGTGGGTCCCCCTTTTCTTGTCTTTTGTTTTCTTTCTTTTTGCCTTCCTTTGTGTTTTTGATTTGCACACTTTGGAACCACGGAACCTCGGAGTTCTGAAGTGCCCCTTTTTTTTGTTTCTACTTTAGAACCTCAGAATCCCAGAGTTTCGAAGCATTCTTTTAGCCTATTTTTCTGTTGAGACCTCTAGAATTTAAAATCCTGAAGTCAAAGTCTTCTTTTTTTGTTGTATGGAAGCCTTGAAATTTTGAAATCCTGAGCTCTTCATGTTTTGTTGTGTTTTTGTTTAAGTTTCAAAATTTTTAAATCCCAAAATCTTGAACTCACTTTGTGTGTCATCTCAGAACCCCGGAACCCCAAAGTTCCAAAAATGGACTCGTAATATTTTTTTTTCCACCTTGGAACCCCAGAGCTCCGAAATTGATATTTGGAGTGTTTTACTTACCTTAGGACCCCGAAAACCCAAAATTTTAAAATTGATCTTTTGAGTGTTTTACTTACCTTGGGACCCCTAAACCCCAGAGTTCTGAAATCTTCCTTATGAGGTCCTTTTCCAAACTCGGAACCCCAAAGTTCTGAACTATGCCTTATGAGGTCCTTTGCCAAACCCGAAACCCCAAACTTCCTGAGTTAGTTGTTTTTCCCTTTCCTTAACTCGGGATCCCAAAATCCTGAAGTTCCTTCCAATTTTTCATTTTATAACTCAAGATCCAGGAACCCCTAAATCCCGAAATTAGTTGTTTTAAAGGGTTTTATGCCCTGGAACTTGAAACCCTAAAGTTTTGAAATATGTAATGATTTGATAATATGAAGTAATAGCTAATTATTGATCTTTTCTTTCAGGATAAAACATATTGATGGACCCATCCTCAAGCAAGAAAAGGACTAAGGAGGAAGCCAAGCTTGATAAGAAGCCAATAACAATGAAGTATTAGTATCAAGGGCATACTCTTGCCTCAAAGTTGAAATATTAAGTTCAGTGGGTAATCGATACTGAGATCAGACATATAAAGATTGAAGATATTAAAACCCAACTGGTACCTGCACCTCATGCACTTGAAGAACCATATAGGAGAATTAAGAGATCAAGGCTGGTGGAGGTGACTATATTCCCTCAAGCTATGCAATCATCAGAGTTGATAATGATAGTTGCCCAACACAACTAGCCAAATACCAGGATGTCTATCAATGCAAATGGAAATGTGATTGTAGATATTTCACTCGATATGATAGGAATTACTTTTGGAATACCCGTGAGAGAGGAGGTTCTAGTGACAACTAAAGAGCAGTCCACCTCTATATTTGTGAAGAATTCATCTAATTACAAAAGACACATCAATGAAGCATGGCTTGAGGAGCCAAGGAAGATAGGGTAAAGCCTACAAATATTCTAAGAGAATATTTCCAGGAACCTCAAAGAGACCTTATCATCATGTTGAGAAAGCCTTTAGAAAGCCAGACTACAGGAATTTTCATACATGGTTGTTCCATTACATGACCACAGTTTTGATTGGCAAGGAATATTTTGATTGGCTGTAGATTATTTCTGATAACATTCATAATCAGCTAACCATGGTCCTCCAAATGAAGTTATTCATTACTTATTATGTTATATGGGTGGTAGTTTGTGCCAGTAAGCTTCTAGGGATAAAAAGTGAAGAGAAACTAGGAGAGGAACTCAGATAGAAAAGAGTGTGGGAGTATTACACTCAATTGCCTATCTCTTAGGCCAAACTGCATTTTAAAAGATTGAATAATGCTTTCATTTATGCTATAATAATAAAACTAATAGGTGATGTTGGATACACTGACCCCAGAGGTAATGCAAATGGTTAAAGAATGGGGGTGTTGGTTCTCACAAAACCAATGATCTACCTACCTTCGGGTCAGCGGCTTTACATGGAACCCATTCCTTCTACCAAGGTATTATAGCAATAAAATAATCATCCTATAATATGCTAGGCAATTAGTTTGTCTATAGGCATTATTGACACTGAAGCATAAAACAGGTATTACTTTGCTCATTTCTCTAGAATATTATACATGTCCTAATATACAGGCAACAAAGATGATAGAACAAGAACTTCAAGATTTGAGCCTAAAAGAGTTCAATTGTTCAAGAGAAAGATATGACCCATATGGTAAACTAAAATGAATAATGTCTATCTCTTACAAAGGTCACAAGTCAACCTTGGAATATTTTTGGGTTAATTTATAGGATAGATTTAAGGCCAGAGAAAAAGGATAATAAAGGTTGATTGTTCCACATATTAGAGATTTTGAAATTGAAACAAATACTCCAAAGGAGTTAAGGGAGGATGGTGGGCTTCTTGATCCTATATTCAAAGAAAAGGGAATTGATAAAATACCCATTACTCCTATTAGATGATCCAACCAAGAAGATCTAGATATTGGGACTATTATTTCAAAGGTTTTGGAGAGAACAACACAATGACTAAACTTAAGGATCCGACCAAGTGTTCCTAGGGAAAAGAAAAAGGGAAAAGTTACTGATTACCCTCAGACCAAAGTCCATAAAGAATATGTAATAAGAACGAGATCTGATTCAAGGAAGAATACTTCTACTGATCTTAAGGAGACATTAGTACCAATTGATAATCAAGAGATTAAGAGGCAGTTGGATGCTAAAATGAAAGAATCTCAATCCTTGAAAATTGTTGTTGAACATGGGATCACCACAAGATTATATTACCCCCATTGTTTCTACTACTGGGATGGTTTCTGGAGAGGGCGCCTCCTAAACTAAGACTACTGAATCACAACCTCATCCTGCTCCTTCAACACAAAAGACCACACCTTCTCTAGTGCCCACCCGAGAGCAAGTCATCATCTATAATATTGAGATAGATTCTGATGAAGATGATGAACCAATTGCAGTTGTGGCAAAGAAGAGGAAAGTTGAAAAGAAACAAAAAGAACCATAGGACGATCCTGCTATAGCTCAACTAGTAAAAACAACTAGGGGTTATAAAAGAGATAGAAGTACAGGTGCAACAATGAAAATTCATGTACAAGTTATGGGAGAAGAAAGATATGATGAAGGACAAGAACATGTTGAACATGATGAGAAAGATGAAAGGATGGTCCTTACTCTTGAGGACCAAGAAATATTAGTTCAGCAATTAGGAGGAGATGGGAAAAGATAGGCAAAAGAAACAAAAAAAAGTATTTGAAGAAGTTTCAGAAAAGTTGGAGGAGATAGCAAAGCAACAACAACCCATACAGGTATTGTAAGCTAATCTTTCTTAGCAAGTTTCTCAATTCCAACAAAGGCCACCAACTCCTCTAGATCAGAAAGAGCAACAAGATGAAGAGAACCGAGAAGAAGAGTAGGAACACAATATAGAATCTCATAGGATCACAATGAATGTAACAGTATAGGGAGGGGAACAAGATGATAATGTACCTCAATGGTTAAATCTTACCTTCAAGAAGAATGAAAAGGTCATCCTCCCGAATATAACTTTGCAAGATGCAATTATCGAGTCTCCAAGGAGAGAAAAGAAAGCAAGAACAATTCACCATCTCTCAAGGACATACTTAGGAGATGTAATTTCTAGAATAGCAACACCAGTTCAAAATTTTGAGGAAACCTCCCAACCCACCCCTAGGTACCAAGTATGAAAAATTAATTTGGGTAGGTAGACTAAGTGGGGGAGATTGATACTCTAGTTGTTGCAACTTCCACTGTCCGAAAAAGAATGGAGAGGGAATAAAAAATGAAAAACAAAGGTCAAGGCACAATTGAGGCAATATAAGCAACTAATCATGGAGATAGCCAAGCCTCTTGATTCCAAAACTAATGATGCTTTGTCATCTACTTCATCGCTCCCGCAAGGTGATATTAAGGCATAGTATGAAATGATGAAAGTGGCCACAACGGTTAAGACTTGGGCAAAAGATCAGTTGAATAAAGTTAAACTATTCTTGCAAAATAAAATGGAAATTGTTGAAGAAACTCATTTTAATGAAAATGCTCTTATTTATTGTTTCACACAATGGGAACAACAGCTTCTTCAATTTTCCAAATAGTATAAGATTCTAAAGAAAATCAGAGGAATATAAGAAGATTTGATTGCAAGAGAGGATTTATTGGGAGGAGAGACTACTGATAAATTACAATCATATATAGACATTCTAGACTTGAAGATAGAAATAATGGAGCAAAGCTACATCAAGGTTCTGAAAGAACATCCTCTACTCCTTGACACACTTGAGAAATACAAGAAATTCTTGATCAAATTGTTATGAAAGTATGGCCACAGTCTCAAATAGAATTAAGTGTTACATCAAGAGGTTGTACTCAACAAGTGGGATGATTATGTTGATGATCATTTTGCAAATATTGCAGAGGTTACTATGGACATAATGAATAGATATCTGTATGTAATTTTCTAATGTCAAGGAGTTGAGACAATAATAGATAAAATGGTCAGCAAGTCGCAAAGTATAAAGGAGATACTTAGAGTATCTAAATTTAGGATAATTTACATTGTTGACCCACCTACTACTTCTTTGGACTTCTTCATCAACAACTACCAAAACTACAAGAAGAAGTAAATGATGAACTTGTAGTTGTGAGAAGCACTAGAGCATTGTCACCACAATCACCACCACTACAACTGATCCTATAACTGGAGCTACATTTCTTTTTGCATGATTAGAAGTTCTTGCTACTAGAGCGCCGTTTTGGGAGTGAACATTGAGTATTATTTTAGTATCATGTAATTGGAGTTCACAGGTAGTGACTTGCATGTCGACTGTGACTCACTCCTTTTTGTAATCCTAGTTTATAGGCATGGTGCCTTCCTAGAATGTAGGGTAGAACTCTATAAATTATAGAATTTGAGTCATTATGAGGGTCCGTGAATTGATGATTCAAGGCCATTTAGCTAGATAATTTAGTTTTATGCAATTTATATCTCATGAACTCTTGAAGAATTCTATTATTCATTTTTACAAAGATTAATACAAAAGCGGCTTGTGGATTGTCTGATCTATAGTGCGTGTTCTCTTGGCTTTTGTTCTTCTTAGTTTGGTATCTTCTTCCATTTGAATCAGCAACTTTTCCTTCCAAGATTTATTATTTTATGAATCATATTACGCGTGTTAATGGTGTATGAGGATAAAATGGTAGAGTGATTATATGATCTTGTGATTTCCATTTATGTTTATGTATGGGTTGTATGACCTTACATATCAACTAGAACGTCCCTTTTGAATGCTAATTAGATGTTATTGATAATACCTTGTTGTGATCCATTGAATTTGTGGTTCATTAATTTGTTTAGTATTGATTTAGTTCTTATCTCTTGTTACCTTGACCGATCTTTTGAAGTTTCTTTATCAAGTGAAAATCAAAAAATACAAAAAAAAAGGATTTTGTTTGTTTTGTTACAACCAGTAGGCCCCTTGATAGGGGCAATCGCAGCAGCCACTGAGTGCACCAACAACGTCAAGGCCCAACTATAGAGACCTTGGGGTAATTGGTCTTTCAAGATTGATTTCTTTTCAGGAGAGATGGTATCCATTTTATATTCTACCTAGTTGTTGGTGAGTGTGTCAAAACACCTGTCAAAATGTCCCATTAATACATTATTATTGCTATGATAGTATTTCAAGGAAAACAAAGAGGATCCTTGGTAGGGATACACACCTTCAAACAAAGAAGAGGTCATCATAAGTACTACATTAAAGAGTCACATTAATGAAAATTAGTCTATATGTCCCCCTAAGATGCTAGTATCGCTATGTTAATAAATTAAAGAAAAGAAAGAGCATTATTAGTAGAGATACACAGCTTAAAACAAGGAATATACCCTGATAAGCAATACAACTTCCAACAATGGAGAGGAAATAGTTAGCAAGGATACAAACCTTTAAGAGAAGGAAGAAATCCTCATCAAGGATACATCTTTAGACAAGAGGATGTTAGAGTTGGTATAGAATACAATACACCATGCAATATTGGTTGAAGATTATATCCACCCAAGATCTAAGAACTACATGAAAGCACAAGAGAGATCGACAGTGAGAATGAATGTTACAAATAGGACCTCTTGGTTATATAAGACAATGTGAATATAGGATGGAATAATATTATGACATGTGTATTAATATTATGTATTGAGACATAAAGTGATAACTCGTCATCCACATATGGTGGAAAAGTGTTACATGAATTCACATGACAGATCAACAATGAGAATGAATGTTACAAATAGGACCTTTTGGCCATATAAGCTAATGTGAACATAGGATGGAATAATATTATGACATGCTTATTAATATTATGTATTGAGACATAAAGTGATAGCTCATCATCCACATAAGGTGGAAAAGTGTTAATGTGATAACTATCCACTAGAAGTAGGAATTGCACATAAAGTGGGAAGAATCCTATATGGTCCTTAAGTAAACTTAAGTACCATGTGTGATAAAGGCCTAGGTTTTAAACTGACCAAGTACAATATCCCTTTAACACCAACACCCCCCTTAAGTGCACCTTAGGGACAATGTAGACATATGTAAACAATGCAAGATGAAATGAGGGGTCAAGGCTACTATGCCAAGTTAGGTACCCATGTACAAATATATTGTACTCTCTCACAAATGGAGAAAAGGAGAAAAAAAATCTTCCCAAAAGAGAGATGAAAAATACCAAAATAATCTCAAAGAAGAGTGAGAAGGACAAAACCCCATGTAATGAAAAAGTCCCTCAATAAGAGAGAAGAAGATAGACCATGTAAGCCTCCTTAATGTAGAATTGGTGTCAATGGTAGATGATTGAAAGTGGATGTAGAAGATGGTCCATGATCATTGAACAAATTTCCTCCCCTTAGGAAGAAACAAAACCAAAGGTTTATGAATTACTTCTTCCCATTATCAACAGGAATATGTAGGAAGAAATATCAAAATGTATGGTTTTTAAAGGTTGCTCAATTTTCCCCATGTTGATGTTAAAAGTTGCCTACTAAAAATAAGGCATTATAAGCCAAACTATTGAAAAGATAATCCAAGATATAGTGAAGTTGAATGTAAAACAAGATCCAAGGACTCAAATATCCCCTCTAAAGACAAAGATGCTTCCTCCAAATGTTGTTTAGAAGCATTCACACTCACATAAAATTATAAAGAATAATCATGTAGAGAATGAAAAAGAGGGTCAACATAGTCCCTCACAACAACTAAAGATTGATCATCTCAATCAAAGTGAAGATAATAAGTCACCAATGGTGTCTCCCAAATCTAAAAGATGGGAATCCACAAACCTATGATGTTTCTCAAGTAGTCATCCCAAGGAACTATTTCTAGAAGACAATATATATGCCAGTACACCGAATAACAAGAAGAAAAAAATATAGCCACACTAGTATCATCAACTACAATAGTAGATGGAGGAGATAGAATGCAAGTCTTAAGAATTGGATTACGTGTGATAATATCCAAGTTTAAGTAACCAAAGTTATCTTCAAGATAAAAATCCACATTAGAAGTGTGAACATCATATGAAGAATAAAAGTCATCAATAGGAAAATAGTTTGAAAATGAATGCAACTAAGATGCATGATCCACCACCCTACTTGGAATATTTTTCTTTGCTCTTCAATTCTTTGATGATAACTAAGGTCGAAGTGCACTCCATAGTCTTCCCTATTATACCATGAGTTATTTGATAGATGAAAAGGAGATTGTTTGCCAAGAACGAGGTACATACAAAACTTCATTGAAGGTGTCATCCCCAATATCAATACATCCCCTCCTATTTAAATTTATAAATATATGATTACCCATGAAAATTGGCGGTATATTACAAGGCTCAAATGAAGATAACATGCATTGTGAATATTTTGTAGAGATTTCTAATTGCAATTGAGGTTTGAATACTAATTCACAACTAAGGGATTTTTATCCACACTAATCAAAACCCTTCATGGATTAGAAGCTATATTTAATTATCAACCTAGGGACGTGAACTTGAAATGAGACAACATTGTATATGTACTATGGAATCCTTATAAGCTATTGTATCAGTTATGTATGGAAAATAAACTTAGAATAATAAATTTAATTAAAAACATGACAATGTTGGAAATAAAACTAACTACACAGTAGTGGCTACAGGAAGATTGGTTATTTGCAACAATAGTGGTTGCAGGTTGACTATTCTAAAACTAGTGAAATGAAAACAAAACCTATCATAACCAACTAACTAATTAAATTAAATCATAATGAATAAAAATCTAAACTATTGCAAATCTAAACTATGATGGACTCACAGTTCCTCAAGTGGTCCTTTCCTGAGTTGCTTCAATCTATCAATAGCATTCCATCTTCAATAAACAAGTTTCAATGCTCAAATAATCTTCTTATTGCAAATTAAATATTACATGGAAATGTATCAAACTTTATAATTGAAAATGAATACCACTAACAAGACTCAACACTAATTGGATATTCTCTAAACACTCTCAATACTCTAAACTAACTATCAACACTACTAACTCACAACTCAAAAAGATCTCATATTTTTGCTTGACTCTGGAGAGTTGGATTAATTATAAACTCAAAAACTTATTAAGAAATTCATTTCTCCCATGAAAACAAGTAGATGAATTATTATATTCATTATTGGGAATAAAGACTAAACTAATAAGAGTTGAGAGAGTTATAATCCTCTTCAAACTCTACAACTATAAAATAGAGACATGGTTGAACATGTACACAAAACATGTTATATTTATTTATTAACCATCAAATATTGTTTCCACAAGATTATAAAATTTTATTTGACTTCAATAACTCCAAATACATGAACTCATGAAGAGGTTGAAGAGTCCAAGTTGAACTAGAACTCATTCCTTAACTGTTGCCTAGAAATCTATCATTTTGTCTCAGTCAACTTCTGGTGAATGTTTCTCATTAATTATTATGAAATAACTCACATGGCTTAAAGAGTTTTTAGATGTCCTTTTAATATTTCCAAATAATTTTGAAAATATAAATTTCATTAAGAAACGAGTGAGATATGCCCATTTTACTAAAACTGGTCTTTTTGACTTTTTATGCACTTTAAGTCAACTGCTACATTTGTCAATTGCCAGCTTGATCCTCCTTTCTTCTAGCTATATAAAAGACTCAAACAAATCAAAAACAACATGTTAATCCTTCTTTAATACTTTATATTCAATAATAACCATTTATTATAATATTTTATCATTGTTTACAATCAACTAGCTAGACACACATATGCATATCAAACATCATTAATCCTAGTTAATGCTTCATAAAACAAAGGTAATGTTTGGAAATGACTTGAAAAGACATTATAAACATGAGGTAAAGTATCATAAAACATGAAATAGTATGGTCAATTTATAGGCTCATCATTCCCCCCAGCTAAAATCTTGCTTGTCCTCAAGCAAGGGTAACACATTAGTTATGTATGAAACTCTTTGAATGCCATATCCTTTGCTATTTTTCAAGATTTTCATTGCCTTTCTTCTCTTTTTACTTGTTGCTATAGACCTCTAAAAATATTATTTCCATACTTTCCTGGTTACGGTCATTTCTTGATTTTGTTCCATCATCTTTTTTGTTGTATATGGTCAATTTGTAGAAACTTTATTTGTTGTTGCCACTACTATGATTCATTCTCACCACTATTTTTTTGTCATCTTCCTTCCTCTTTGTATCATGCTTTCTTCTCCTTGATCTCTTCATAGGATAGACCTTTTCTTATTATTCTTTTCCATTTTTTATTGCTACACTGAAATATTTTCATGTCCATTTCCAACATTGTTGTCTTCATGTCTCATAAATAATATCTTTGTTGAAATTGTCATATGCATTTTGAATAGTAGGTTGTCCTCTAAATTTATGATGATTCATTAAAGGTTTATTTTTATGAATTCTCCATAAGAAAATCATAAGAATTCCTTCCAACACAATGAACCAATGGCATAATGGTGTAAACCACTTCACAATGACATTGCCACTTTGGTATTGAGATGATCTTACAACATTTCACACAAACCTACCATTCACTTTATCATTCTCTTTCTATTATAGCTAACCCTAAACACTTCTATCTTTTTTCACTTTGAGATAACAATGGAAAAGGAAATGAATACAACAACATGTCAAATGAAGAAAATATAGTCATGAATCTAGGAGGTAAGTACGATATATGAAACTATGACAAGTTCATCTTTTTATGGTGTAGGACAACAATACAAGGCATGGATGTTTCCCCCCAGCTGAAAGGTCATTTATCCTCAAATGATAATGAATGGATGAGAGTGGAAAAATAAATAAGATATAAAGCATGTAACAAGAAAAATGACAATTGACAAATACATTGTAATGCAAAGATGGTCAATTAACTAAAAATGATAAATATTATAAATAAATGGAAATCACAAATGTAAGTACCTATGGTGCTTTGGAAAGTTGCAAATGTTGAAATTATAGGTCCCTAAGTAGTTGAGTTTATAGGTCCCTTGAAGAGTGTTGCATATTTGACATCAATAGTTGTTGTAGGTTTCTTGCAAGCTTGTGTAGGTTGACTATTTAGTCACAGTACAAATGCTACACGTGACTTAAAAATGTTGCAAACTTATTGAACAATTACTGCACCTCCATCCAATGACTTTAATACAACTTTATATGTTGTCCATTTATCAATTAATAGAACATGAGTAGATCAACTAGACTATACAATTTAGATAGACATTTTTCATTCCATGAAGAAAAAACTACGTAATGGAGACTTTTTGACAACATATGTAGAGAATCTTTCAAAATTGAAGATATGAATGACTCACAACCTTGAAAAAAAATTAAACTTGAAATATGACCAACACACTAGTTGTGAACACCTATGAAAGAGTCATTTAAACAACAAGAATTTGGGGAAACAACTCCACTGGACAACACCTAACTAACTATGCGTGAAAAATTGAAGAAAAAGACATCTAAGGCATTATGCAAGAGCACTTATTGAATGAAAAACCTATCCTAACCTACACTAACTAGAAAATAAGACTTAATCAAATAAAACCATTCACTAGTTCTATGAAGTATCTGCCCTTTCTTATCATTTTACAATGCTTCACATGGTTATGTGTAACCAAAAAGAGTTGCAATATCAATAGAAACTTAACAAATAGTTGCAATGACTTTTGAAAGACATTAAGAAACTCAATTACAACTTCATTATGATAATATATACTTCTATTTTGAAGTGGATAAGAGAGTTGAAACTATTCTCCTTTAGCTGCAACTAAAAATTTAGCTTCATCTTAAATTCCAACTTCATGTTTGGGTGCAAACAAAACTCAAGATCCTCGTGAAAGGAAAAATTAAAAATCCTCCTTGGTTCTTTTGTGATGATGGCCCACCTCTTTTTCCTCTTTTTGATTTGTAAACACCAATTTGTGTGATTGATTTGACAAAAATATAGAAATTTATGCACTTTGCTCTAGCTACTCATGATTTTTCTCAATAAAGATAATTGTTTAGCAGCCAAATTTAAGTAAAGATTCTCTATCACCCCAACACATGTCTTTATCAATATCTTCTTTACTTTTCAACATTAAAGGACTGAATTTAGCTTTATGGAAGATCTCTTCTTGAAGTAAGAGTTTTGATTCCTTAACACGTTCATCTTGATCAACAACCTTTTGTATGGTAACTTCTTCATTTTTAAAAATAAGGTTGTCTCTATTTTCCTCCTCACAAACCAACACTTTGCCATCAATACATGAACAAAATTTCCCTATGATGTTAAATAACATGTCTTCATTGATTTCCAAACTTGTTGTAAATGATATTGGCTCTCAGTTATTGTTCTCCATGGATTCAAAATCCATTTTTTCTGGTACTTGCTAAATATTGACAATCCTAAGTTCTTTGAAAGGAACTATGACTGTCATGCTCTGTGAAGTGTACATGTACTTGTAAACACAATGCACTCAATAAATCATTACAAGCATGGTTGGAAGATTTAAATCAAAGAAAGACAAAACCATAGCTAATCGACTTATTGCCTCCTAGTAAATGCAAGTATGAAAAATGCTCTCAAATCTGATTATGCATATTCCAGTGACTTGACTACACCTAGATGGAGGATTTGAAAGATGAAAATGCATGATATTAGCAAGAATAGCATGATTAAGCTACATGAATGATTGATCTAGCATGATTAAGCTAAGATTTAAGCTAAAATTGAGCATGATAACATTGCTAAAACTGATAAACTATAAGCTAGATGCCTATAATAACAATGCTTGAGCTAAGAATGAGATGGATCAAATGATATGCAAGATTGATATGAAATTGGTACATTAAATTGGGACATGAAATTGGGACCCTTTGTGCTCCAAAATGAGGTCTATTTATAGGATTTCCCAAGGTTAGGGGTGAGTTGGCATGAATCAACGGTCAAGATTGATCTAAAGATATCAATGGTTAAATTGGAGGAGGATGGCAAAGGGGGTTGGATTAAAGGGAACATCTATCATCTCTATGGTGACAAGTGTCAAGAGGCTTCTAGAAGGGTTTGGATGAAAGGGAACACTTAGTGACAAGTGTCACAAAGGTTCTAGAAGATGTTGGATGAAAGGGGACATGGTGGTAGGTAGAATGGGTTAGGTTTAGGAATGGTTAGGTTTAGGAGTGGTAGAAGTTAGGAGAATTTGAATTTAAAAATTCAAATAATATGAAAAGGATAATTAATCTCAACAACTCATAATCTTGATTTGTTTTAATTAATTAATGGATTTAGAAGAAATGATTTTGGATGGAGGGAATTAATTAATTTGAATTAATTAATTAAAGGGGTGAAATGAACCTATTTAATAAATCCTTAGATTTATTAATAAGTAGATGAATGAGAGATTTAATCAAATTGCTTAGTGAATTTAATTAAATTGGGAAGGAGGATTAATTAAATAATTTCTTATTCAATTAATTATCTTCAGACCATTTTTAGGTGTATACAATGACTATAGGAAAACAAGAAAGAACTTCTAAAAAACTTGGAGACTCTCACAGCTTAACTCATCCCCGACAACAATGCCAAAAATGTAGAGCTTTCTAATTGCTATTAAGGTTAGAATATTAATTCACAACTTGGGGATTTTTATCCACACTAAGCAACGCTTCATGGATTAGAAGCTACATTTAGTTATCATCCCTTAAAATTTTGAAAAAACTTGGTCCAACCGTGTGCACTTTCGCCACGGTCCATGGTTTTTTCCCAAAATTTTGGGAGACTATATGACTGTATTTAAAAACCTAAATCCAGAAGATTGGCTGATTTTGTCGATTTTTTATCCCTCTAAACTCGAAAAATGCCTCCAAAATTCAAAATTTTAAATTTCAAGAAATTTTTTAAAATTAAGAGGTTAATTATAATCTACCCTGATTTTAAAAAAATTATATTTTTGTTAATTTTAAAATTAAGTGGTATCCCCTTGGCCCTAATTTTAAAATTCCAATTTCTTTTGATTTATTATTAAATTATTTTTGGAAATTGTGTCATTTTCTCCCTCCAACAAAGTTCAAATTGTTTAATCGTTATTTTATTAAATTTGGCATTGTTCAATTTTTGTAAGCTTTGCTCCCATAATTCAAATTTGCAATTTCCATTTTCGCTCCTTTATTCAATGCATGTATGGGGTGAACATTATTGTGGTTAAATGACATATGAGTTTCTTGTTTGATCATAAGAGCATATGGAGTTCTTATCTTATTTTGCTAATTCAATTTCAAGTTACATTAAAGATGTTCATGATATTCCCTTTCATGCATATGATGATAGTTTAGCTCTCACTTTCATTCATACCTATGATTTACCCTCTCCCAAAATTGGTCTCATGAATGAGGGCACATTGTTGCAAAAAGTGAATGTGGACACTTTTTTCAAAGATCTCCCTCCTAGAGACGAATCTTTGGAGAATTGTGTTCCTTCTTCTCTGTAATGGTGGGAAAATGGTGGATAATATATCAAGAAGGAAACTACCCTTTCCCTCAAAGATAGATGAGAGTTTTGCTATCGATTACCATTCAAGCACTTTTCACCATGTTACAGTAGAAAGAGGAGAGGATAATTCACTAGATTCAATATCTCCACACGAAGATGGTAGATTGAATTATGAATGAATAGGGAAGATAAGTTGATCCCCTCTTCCTTATTTGAAATGGAAAGGAATTGATTGAATTATACCATGCACAAGTGACAAAGAACTAGTTATAACTTGAGATCGGAATATGGGATGAAGCTATGCACCTGGATCTAGCATTAAAATGTCAAGACGAAGTCGCCCTATGAATTTGAGGAAAAGTTATCTGGACTGTGGTGGGAATGTACACGGTCCTCTGAAAAATTTGTGAAACCAAAAGGGTTTTTCTGCCTCTGCAAATGAAACCTGAATATTAAAGTAAAACTGTGCACCTACAACCTACACAGAGAAAATAGAGGAAAATGGGTTGGGATTGGGGGTTCTCCTTTAGGTCAAACCCTAGTTTTGGAATTAACCAAGTAATGAAAGAAAGTACTTGCAAGTAGATGTAAATGAAAGACTGAATTGTAAATCACCACAAGGGAGGTTGTGGTAACAATGTTGATAGAATTTCTTGTGTGGAATTGAATGTTGAAATCAATCTCCTCTTCAATGGTTGAATCCTTGACTTGAATGCAACACCTAGCCTTGAAGGGAGACTTGAGAATGCTCAATGCTGGAAAAGAATGTTTGAATGTTTGAATGCTTGTTCACTTGTGCAAACTTGAATCTCTCCAACTTTGACCTATCCAATTTATGCAAATGAGAGGGAAAATTCCCCTTAAATACATGTTAGTGGATTTGAATTTCATCACAGGCTGACATCGAGGGAGTTTCTCACCCAATGCACAAACAACAATGCAACCCTAGGAAGGATCGTGCCCAAAAATAGGATGGGGGTGGGGGCACCACACCCCTATCCAAGGGGGGATAGTGGTGCCACACCCATGTCCTACCCCTTTCCCCAAGGAAGAGTGCAGACATGGTGATGCAGAGGCCAAGGAATAAGCCGTTTCTGCAAGCTAAGCAATCTCTAGTTACATATCAAGCTAGAGGATTCGATCTCACATGCATGAGGACCCTAATATAGTTGAAAATTGCTAGGATCACAATTTTATGACACTAAATTCTCCTAAAAATTACCTCCCTCATAAGGATTATTTGGTGCAAGGGGATGATATTATGGCTACTTATCCTAGTGATATCATACCTTCTTTTCATGATCTTCCCTCTAAAGATGAAGCATTAATTACATATGATAGTCCTTTTCCTAATGAGTGTCTTGAACATAAAGATAACTTAGAACAAGAGGATGATATTATTTCTCATCATAATGCTCTCTCTCCCAACAATCAAGAGCCTAACAAAAATCAAATCAATTCCATTCATGTTCCTATGAAACCAAAAATTCTTCCTAGTTATCATGTTGTGCCTTACACATATACTAATAAGGTAGTTGATGAGAACATAAGTGAAGAATCATATGCTTTATTAGTTCCTACAATCCTCTCTTCAATTCACTCAAATACACCATCTCCTACAAAAGAAGTTCCTTAAGAAGGACTCTTAGAGGATGATAGCGGATCCTTAGATTTCAATCATACCTTTTCTAGAAAGTCTAAGATGCCTGAATTTCATATTCCAATTTTTTCTCTTAACACAAATCTTCAAATTGATTTAGGCATGTTAAAAATAACATCTGACAATGAATGGCATATTCATCATGATCATTTAAAATAACATTCAAGTTTCTATTATGTTGCTCCTCATTATGTGACATAGTTAGCCTACTTATTGGGGGCTCTTTGTCATTCGTGGTAGTACAATTTCTGGTGCAATCATACTTAGTGAGAAACATAATAGCCTATTTATTTTTGCCTATATGCTTGGGGGGCAAGAATATCATTTTTCTCTTTCTAAGGTTTCACTATTTTCTTTATGGAGTATATTATTCATAAAATTGATGTCTTTTCTTGCATGGAGTTTTCCTTCATGCGGGTGCATGTCTACTTCATGAATGGGATCTTCTCCTTGCTTGAAATGGTATGTCTATTATGAAAAATCTCTCCTCAAAGAACTTTTGTGAATCTTTTTATTTCTTGCTCTTTGAAAATTACCTCTTCTATTGTGCTATTCATAACCTGATGTCCTTTCTTGAATGGAGTTATCCTTCATGCGAGCGCATGCTTGTTCCTTGGTTAGGATGTATTCCTTGCTTGAAATGGTACATCTCTTATGAGTAATCTCTCTCTATAATTTGTGTAATTCTTCTCATTGTCCTACACTTGGGGGGAAATGATCTCTCTCCCTCTCTCTTTCTCTAAGGATCTACTCTTTCCTATGTTGTGCATGGTGTGAGTTTTGTTACTTGATATCATTCCTTGTGTGGAATTGTTGTTGTTCACTCAAGGGTTCTCTCTTATACAAGAGGTGTAAGTCCTTGACTACAACCTCTTTAACACTTGGTAATGTACATCTATGATAAATTCACCCATCCCTCTAAGGGATAAAAGTGATTCATCCCTCATCGAGAATTCCTTTCACCTAGGAATAGGAGGAAGGATTGCATTGTTGTTCTCTCCTTTGCTTTATTGTAGAAGATGTTATATTTATCTAAGAAAAAAACCTCTTGGGGGTAGATTTCTTTTGAACAAAGATCTCTTATCCTTCAAGGATCTCGTTTACACTTATAGCAAGATATCTCTTTTCAACTATCTTGTCCGTGTTTGAAGAGTATTCATGATCTTGCTTGGATTTATGAAAATGTTGTACAACGGATATCTTCTTTATGATGAATGTAAGTATCCTTGTTCTACTCTCCTTAAGATGTCAACATCAACCTATGTTGACATCTTAAGGAGGGGCACCCACACTGCTCCTTTGTACCATACTTCTCTCATGCATTGTACAGTGGGACATTCTTGGAACCATAGGGTGGCCTCTTAGAGAAAGGTGTCATCACTTTTCTTGTATAGTGGGACATTCTTGGAACTAGATGGAAGCCTCTTAGAGAAATATGTTGTCACTTTTCTCTTGTATACTAGGTCATTCTTGGAACTAGATCACAAACTCTTAGAGCGAGATGATGCTACTTTTTCCAGGTACAGTGGGTCATTCTCGGAACCAGAGCATGAAATCTTAGAGAGAGATTTCTTCACTTCTTCTTTTCTTGTATATTGGGTCACTCTCAAAGCTAGAGCACATAATCTTTTATCAAGATGACACCACTTTTCTCCTATGCAAGGTGATTATTCTCGAAACCAAAGCATACTATTAGAGCGAGATATCACGGATTTCTTGACACTTGTACTATACATCTTATACATGTTGTAGCATAATCAGGCATAGACTCCTATGAGGCTCTTTGAACCTCACTTGCACACACATACTTGAGGTTGAGTAGAACTAGCGGTGTTCCCACTCTCCTCCCTTACATGGATCACCTATACAGACTCTGGGGACTAGATTTCCATGTCCTTCTCTCCATGGATCACCTAGTTTTAGGGGTGAGATGTCCATGGTTTTTCTCTTGTTTTCCTTTCTTCTCATGGATCATTAAAGTGTGCATTCATGTCCTCTCTCTCCTACCTCTCATGAGCCCATAGTTTTACTATTGATGGTTCATGGATGATGTCAGATTTGCTCTTTTATGTGATCACTTGTGTTTATGCCATTTGTCTGTGTTTCAATTAATTGTTGAGACATTTGAGTATTGAGGTCTCTTCAGCTAGTTGGTTTGTCATTTTGTGTCTTGTTTTTGTCGAGTGTCTTTTGTGCTTTGTTTTTTGTTTGTGCTCCTTGTTCCTTTTTCTTTTGTGTTTTGTTGCATATGTTGGTGTGAGTTGAGACCGTAAGATTGGGGGCTTTTGTTTCTCAAGATTAGTGATGTCTTATACTCCTTGTGGTATTGCTCCATATCTCTTATTTTCATCTCTCCCTTTCCTCTACTTTTCTAGCACTATTAGTGAAGTCATACTCCCGCTAAAGTGGGGTCTAAATGTAGTGTCATAAAATTGCAACCCTAGCAATTTTAACCACATTTAAATTTCTCACCTTCGCGACAACACCCCCTTTTTGACCAAGACCTCTTTCTAAATTTTCACCCCTTGAACCCTTCCTATTTGAGCCCTAAGATAGCCTTAGGACCCTATCCAGGCCCCAAAATAGGGAGGATAGGTGTGTGGCACCCTTGTCCCACCCTCTTAGGGTGGCCCCAAGATAGGTCCCCCCAGCCCTATCTGTACTTCCGGATCCCAAATCTCCCCGATGTTGGCCTTTGGTGAGATGAATTGATTTTTTGAGGCATCTATAAAAAGGGAATTGGTCTTCTCATTTGAGGGAGAAGGAATTCAAGTAGAAGGTCTTCATTATCGTCATCAAGAATTCATCAAGTCTTCTTTTCTTTATGTTTCTTCTTCATTCATCTATTGGAGCAACATTACAACATTCATTTGTAAGCATGTGTGTGTGTTTGTTAGGGGTTTTTCATGTTACATTCCATTTCATGCAACACTTGTGATTACATTCAAGAAGCAAAGCAATCATCATCAACAAATTTCAAATCTACAAGGTATACACTTCCTTTATTTACATTTCAGCATTTGCAATTACTTTCTTTCCAAGTTGATTCCTCAACTGGGGTTTGACTGAGGCAAACCCCCTATTCACAACCCTTCTCCCTTTTGTTAGGGTTTCAAGCAGATCTGAAGCAAATATGAACTAACAATTATATGCAGATTTAAATACAAAAGATAAAGAAATAAAACAGGACACAGATAACACAGAGATTTAACGTGGTTCACCCAGAATGGGTTACGTCCACCATACACAGCCGTCCAATCTTTCTTATTATCCAGCAAAAATAGTACATCAACCTTCCAATGCCTTAAGCATCCCAGCCGCTTATAACATGCATTTTTAGGGCAACAAACAAAGTCGGCCTTTTTAGGGTTTTATTACAATGTCGGTTTTCATCAACAAAAACGGCAAAAAAAAAAAATTTCTCGGGGGCTGCCGCCCCCGAACCCCGGCGAGGATACATGCTGAGTGTACAGTACTTTGCTGATCAGTCGCCACATTTCAACACCTTTCTTTTATGTGTGTAGGTTGCAAGTGCGCAACTGTAATTGTAGGTTTGGGCTTCATTTGTAGACACGAAGAAACCCTTTTCGTTTCATGGATTTTTCAGAGGACCATGTACACTTTCACCACGGTCGCAACAAATTTTCTCCAAATTTGCAAGGCAAGTCCGTATCAGTCTAATTAGCTCAGATCCAAAATTACAGCACAACTCTAAACTTGTGGCTCCTCATTTCACTCATTTTCTCTCTCTTTTCCACATAGTCAACAAGTCAACTCTTCTACTTACAAAATAGGGCAAATTATATTCCAACACTTGCAATCCACTTAGAATTCACATCCTTGTTTCCCTTGTATTTGGATCTAGTGGATTCAACCCCTCTTTTGAATGTAATGTATCTCCCAAGTGAAAAACATCCTAGTGATTTCCTTTCTCTCTCCTAGGTGGGGAATCACTAGGGTTCAATTTTCCACTTTACAATTATATGCCCTACACCCAAAGCCTATGGCCAATCAGACCCACACAAACCCTAGACTCTAAAATATTTACAAATATTCCTTTAAGCCTCATTCCAATTCCCAAAGAACAAATTGTAAGAGAGTGAAAATGTTAGAATTAAGAAAGATCAAGAGGAAGAGTGATGTCAATCCACCAATTAATCAAAGAGTTTCAAGCATTACTCAAACCTCAAGATAGGCTTCTAGTTCTTCCATGATTTTTTTTTTATTTTTTTTTTTTTAATTGGTTTTTTTCATTACTAATATTAGTTTACATTGTTGCAAATTTCAAATTATACTTTTGAAACTGATTATTTTAGTTTTGCAAATGAATAGTGTAGACACTTAATGTTGTCCACTAAATTAAATGAATACTTAGTATTTATTTGATTATTAAACCATCATTTAACAATTAATTAAATTAATCTTTAATTAATTCATATTAACCCTCTTCTCCTATTAATTAAATAAATTATTCAATTTATTTTATTTAATTCACTTAACCAGATTTAGGTGATTAATTAAATATATAAAGTATATTTGTTTAATTAACCCCCCTCTTGCATTTCAATAAATTAACATTTTCTTAAATACTATCCCTCACATTTAAATAAATAACTATTTATTTAAATTCTTAAATCCTTCACCCACTTGCACTTTCTAGAAAATGCAAGTTGCACACTAACCCTTCTTCTAATCATGTCTAAACCCCTATTATTAGCCTAATAATCCTCTAAGTGTTTTCACATTTTTAAACTAAGGGATTAGTGAATAGTCACTTCTCAAAATATCGAAGGCTCTTACAAAGCATTAAAAGCCTTCTCCTTTCCACAGGCTAACCCACATGGGTCTTAGACCAACCTAACCTACCTTTAACCCTTGCACATTCTCTCACCCTTGGTTTAAGGTTTATCCTTTAACCTAGCTATCCATGGTAATGCTCAAGTCTCCTCAATCCTTAAAGGCTTTTACCAATCTAACCCTTTAACCCTTGCAAATTCCTTTACCCCTTGGATAAAATATTTATCCATTAACCTAACCTTAACTTAACCACCCATGGTAACAATCATGTCTCTTCAAGCATGTAATGCTTTGTCCCTCTCCTCTCAAGCCTTCTGGTGCAGGGCACGTAGCACTCCAAGTTGAAAGTGTTTTTGTTTTCTTTCAAGTTTGTGTGTTATCTTTTTGTGATGTAATAATGGACCAACCATTTAGGACTCAATAGAGCCATGGTTGAGTAGTCCAAGTTTTGGTTTGAGTCAATTGTGTTCATGATGCTGATAGCCTAAGAAGTGAGATGTTTAGGTAGTTCACAGGTAAAGCACTCCAGATGAATGTATTCATGTATTAGGGGTCAATTGTGTTGTGTTTAGGTCTTCTAGGGTGTTTGAGGACCTTCAGGAGTCTTAAAATACATTAGAATGCAAAATTGTATCCTAGAGCCAAAATTTGTAAAACATTGTTAACATTTTGCAATTTCTTGCAAAAGTTGCATTTTTTTGTTATAGGTGTTAAAAGTTGGTTGAAGCAACTAAAATAGGGGCATAAAAGACAAAATTCACTTCATTTTATGGGTTGGAGGATTGGAAATGCAAGAGTAAGTTTTTGGTTTGTCAAGCAACCTTGTTTCTATCAGTTTTTGACAGTTTTTGACTTGTTTTCATTGCTTGTACGGTCCAGTACTGACTAGATGGTGTAAAATCATTTCCATCCTTGAATGTTCATTGTATTTTCTTTCATTAAGGTTTATTTCTAGGTTTGATTGTCCTAAGTTGCAAAGATTTCTTCCATTCTTTGCAACTAGGTACAAAACCCTTGCAAGTAGGGTTTAAGAGCAAGAAATGGCTCTAACCTAGGCATTCTTTGATGGCACCTGTTGAAATAACTAATAATGATAGGTTAGGTTCTATACATATATTTAGGATAGGATTTGTGGTTTTTCAGGTCCTTGAGGAGGAGAAACAATGAAGCCCTAGGCTCACCACTGGGAGTAGGTGAGATAGGACAGCAAGAAAAGTGTGTTTTATGAGCATATGGGGATTGGTGTAGGACCAAGTGACACATGAATGGAAATACATTTGAGTGCCCTTGAAGATTCCCAAATTTTTTGGAGCAAGATATTTGACTAGTGAAGATTTTTAGTCCCATCTTGCCAAGTCACCCGGTGAGGCCTAAACCCTTCAAAATAGTGCAGCATTGGAAACCCCACTTGTACGGATAACCCAGATGCACTTTTCCAGTATTGTTTGTAACTTCCAAAAGGGTAATCGAATACATAATTTATTTCTATCCTTTTTTGGGACTTTTGCAACTAAGACTCTAAACTGCCTAGGGAGGGCTAATGCAATTAGGCCTATTTTGAGCCAGTATGGACCTAGAAGGGTCAGGAAGCTAAAGTGATGAGTTTGGTGAGCCTTAGACCTCAAAATTATTTAAATACACCTATTAGATGCATTGGTAATCCATAGGAAGTTGTTGTGTGGTAAGATCCTTATAGGAGTGGTTGGATCCCAAGAGAGGAGTGTGTGTGTGATTGAGGTGGCAACCTCAAGTGGTGGATTTAATTGTCCAAAACCATTGGCTATACCTAGGAGGCAAGCCAAAGAGGTTCAAACCTTGGAGGTCTCATTATCATAACCCCTACTAATTTCCACTGGAAGGACTTGAGTAGTTGAAGGGTTGAGGAAGACGAGTCACTCAAGAAGGTGTATTGAACCAAGCTCCAAGACTCTCTGCATCACCTTCCCTTGTTGACACTTGTCAACATGTGATTGGGTTGAAATTAAAAACATGAATTGAGGATCACCACCTCCTCAATAAATCCTAATACTTACTCAATCTCAACCTTTTATTTGCCCATTTTATCTATAAATAAGGCTCATTCCTTCATTGTTGAGGGTCAAACACAAAAAGCAGATTTATCCATGCATTTTTATTTTGCAGAGATTTTGAATAATTTTCTTGATGTTTTATCTTTTCCACTACTTGGAATTTCTAGTTTACATTAACACTTCATTTCCATCCTCATCCACACTTGACATAATCAATCATCTCACATCCTCCATTTGGCATCCCATTGTGCTAGTGCTCAAACTGAGGGCATACTCCACTTAGTAGCAGGATCTTAGAGAGGAGGACAAGGAAGAGCTAATGCTAGGGAGCATCATGGGGAAGTTTCGTACTCATTTCATTTTTTTTATTTCCTAGCTTATTATTTACTAATCTTCCTTGATAATACTTTTTAATGGTTTTAGTTTAATGTTGACAACTAATCTTTAGTAACTGTTTTATTGTGTTTCAAATAGTATTAATAAATCACTATCATTTTTTTATTTTTTAATTATGTGGCAAGTTGTAATTTCTTTTAATTTTTGAATGTTCTAATTTTCTTTTTTGGTCAAATTAGGATAATAACCCTTGTGTATCCATTGCTTTTGCATTTCATGCAACATGAAGTAAGGAAAACAAAAGTGAAATCCTTCTTTGACAAAGATTAACAAAGTATTCTATTTGTGTATCCTTTTTTCTATACTTTACATGATGTAAAAAATACTACGAAAAATATTGTGTTTTAATCCCTTGTATTATGCAAAATTTGAATTTGAATTTTAAAATTCTTAACTAAAATTTTATATTGTTTATTGCAATGTCTCTGTGTGTATGACTTCTCACAAGATTTTAAATACTTACCAAATTTCACATGCACTCTCTATGACCTTATGTGAGAAGAATTCTCAAAAGTTGTAGACACTAGATAGCCATTGTGTTTCATTCTCTTGGAGAGGATTCTTGAGTTGCAAGAAGCATTAAACCTAATGGTTATGATAGTAGAACAAAAATAAATGGCCTAATTCTAAGATAGAGAAAAGGAAGATGGTGAAAGATGTAGTGAAGAGTTATTTTTAATGGGGTGACACAAAACATATTGTATCTATCATTAATCCATTCTTCAAAGTGATTAGGTATGAGGATGTCAATACACTTAGCCTTGGAGAGATGTATGAGTGCATTTATTGTAGGCTACACCAAATAAATTTTGTGTTGATGAGTGTTTGATGACTTCATGGAACACAAAATAAAATATGAATTATTCTATCCTCTTTAACAAAATCCTCCCAAGTGCTTAATTGTATATCAATCAAATGGGATGACTCCAAGGTTCTAAATGACAGGTTTTGATGTGCTCTTGGATAGACTCAATTGTTTGATGTGATATAGTTGGAATAACAAGGTGGAGATATGTTGAACTTTATTGTGCTTGAACTACTTGAATGTTGTTGCAACTTAACCTTCCAATATTACAATCTAGTGATGCTTTCTCTTTAATTGAGTTGGATTTTTTTGAAAAAGGAGAGGAAGGGTTTAGAGAATCTAGTCTACTCCTAAAATGTAAGAGCGATGGAAAAATGTTTGGTGAAGCTCCAACTAAGCTAAGATTTGATATGCGAGCAACATCTCTAGAAAGCTAGTGTAATCTTCTAAAGTAAGCATTAGATGTTCAAATAATTGTACCATAGATTCCAAAAAGAGTATATGGATCCCATTGGCTAGCAAGTTGTTGTATGCTAAGTAATCCATAGACTAACAGCAAAAAAAAAAAAAAAAGAACTAGCAAGTTGTTCTATGGTGGATGAAATAGGTGAATCATTTGAATACCACTGGCCATCAAGTTTTGTTATGTTGGTTGGTTTATAGACCTCAAACATTTCAATGAGCATAAATAACATCAAAGATCTAGATGATCAAAGGTCAAATCATGTGAAAGCTACTAGCCAACAATTTATGTTATGCTAGTTGATTCATAGATCACTAATGCTTTGAGGAGTGTAAATAAAAACACCACCACCACAAAGAGGCACATTACTGAAAATGAGGCTATATGTCTTGTTATGCCTTGCAAATCTACCCCTATCATTTTCTTGGGTATAAAATTGCAGGTCCCCCTTTTCCTGTCTTTTGTTTTCTTTCTTTTTCCCTTCCTTTGTGTTTTTGCTTTGCACACTTCAGAACTATGGAACCCCAGAGTTTTGAAGTGCCCCTTTTGTTTTTTTTTTCTTCGAAACCTCAAAACCCTAGAGTTTCAAAGCATTATTTGTGCCTATTTTTTTGTTGAGACCTCTAGATTTTAGAATCCCGAAGTCTCCTTCTCGTCATTTAGTTCAAAACCTTGGAACCCTAAAGTTTTGAAGTCTTCTCTTTTTTGTTATGTGGAAGCCTCAAAATTTTGGTATCCTGAGTTCTTCACGTTTTATTGTGTTTTTGTTTGAGTTTCAAAATTTCGGAATCCCAAAATTGTGAACTCACTTTATGTGTCATCTCAGAACCCCAAAACACCAAAGTCTCGAGGTGTCATTTTCTATTTGTGTCAGGGTCTTGGAACCCCAAAACCCCAGAGTTTTGAGCTTCCCTTTATTTCATCTCAGGATTCTAGAACCCTGGAATCCTGAGGTCATGTTTAGTGAGGTAGCACGATTGCCAAAGAGGGGGGTATAAATAGGGAAACGTGGGTTATTTTCATTCATTTGTGCATTATTCCTCTGTGAAACTTGAGATCTCCCTTTGTATGAGTTTCTTCCTCACGCGTTTGTGTTTTTTGGTTCACTACCTTGCCAAGTTGATTTGTTTGCTTTTGTTTTCTCATTTTTCATGTCATTTTAGCTAGGGTTAGGTTAGATTTTTCATGCTTTCAATAAATTGGCAATTTCATTTTTCTTTTTCGTGGAACCCTAGTTTTGACACCTCAGGATTTCCAAACCCCAAAATCCTGAAGTGCCTAAGTTTTACCCAGTTTAGTAACTCCAAACCCCAAAACCCCAGAGTTCTGAAGTGCTCATTTGTTAGGAGTTTCACCCCTCTCAAGATTCCAAAACCCTGGAATCCTGAATCCTTGTGCCTTGTAAAATTTGATGTCTTTTCCACCTTGGAACACTGGAGTTCTAAAGTCCCTTGCTTGAGAGATTTGCCCATTTCAACATCCCGGAACCTTGGAATCCTAAAGTTTGGTTTCGAATTTGTCTTATCCATCTTAGAACCCTGGAACCCCGGAGTTCCAAAAATTGACTTGTAATGTTTTTTTCTCCACCTCGGAACCCCGGTGTTCCAAAATTGATCTTTGGAGTGTTTTACTTACCTCGGGACCCCGAAACCCCAGAATTCTGAAATTGATCTTTGGAGTGTTTTACTTACCTTGGGACCCCTGAACCCCAAAGTTCTGAAATCTTCCTTATGAGGTCCTCTGCCAAACTCGAAACCCCAAAGTTCTGAAATCTTCCTTATGAGGTCTTTTGCCAAACTCGGAACCCCAAAGTTCCAGAGTTAGTTTTTGTTCCCTTTCCTTAACTCGGGATCCCGAAATCCTGAAGTTCCTTCTTGTTTTTCATTTTATAACTCAGAATCCAAGAACCATGGAATCCTGAAATTAGCTATTTTAAAGGATTTTATGCCTTGGAATTCAAAACCCCAAAGTTTTGAAATATGTAATGATTTGATAATATGAAGTAATAGCTAATTATTGATCTTTTCTTTCAGGATAAAATAGATTGATGGACCCATCCTCAAGCAAGAAAAGGACTAAGGAGGAAGCAAATCTTGACAAGAAGCCAATAGCAATGAAGTATCAGTATCAAGGGAATACTCTTGCCTCAAAGTTGAAATATTAAGTTCAGTGGGTAACCGATACTGAGATCAGACATATAGAGATTGAAGATATTAAAACCCAACTAGTACCTGCACCTCATGCCCTTGAACAACTATATAGGAGAATTAAGATATCAAGGTTGGTGGAGGTGACTATATTCCATCAAGCTATGCAATCATTAGAGTTGATAATGATAGTTGCCCAACACTACCAACCAGATACCATGAAGTGTGTCGATGCAGATGGAAATGTGATTGTACACCCAATATGATAGGAATGACTTTTGGAATACCACTGAGAGAGGAGGTTCTAGTGACAACTGAAGAGCATTCCACCTCTATATTTTTGAAGAATTCTTCTAATTACAAAAGACACATCAATGAAGCATGGCTTGAGGAGCCAAGGAAGATAGGGTAAAGGCTACAGATATTCTGAGAGAAGATTTCCAAGAGCCTCAAAGAGACCTTATCATCATGTTGAGCAAAACTTTTGGAAAGCCAGACTACGGGACTTTTCATACATAGATGTTCCATTACATGACCACAATTTGTTAGGAACTGGAAGGACAACTGAGAGGGGGGGTGAATCAGTTGTGAAACAGTTTTATATAAATTGTAATCCAAATGCAAATTATTCCAACTTAAACTTAATATCAGTAAACCAAACTTTAAGTGTCGGTAAAACGGATTAATAATTATAGCATTACCAGTTTCACTTAACGCATAAAACGGAAAGAGAAACAACATCCACAACACATGACACAGAGATTTTGATGTGGAAAACCCATAACGGAAAAACCAGCGTGGGAAACCTTACCCACAATCAGATAATACTACTATGGATAGTATGTGTATACAAATGGGTCTGCACATGCAGAAAGGCCAACTGCCTAAAGCTCACTGCTCATTCACAAAATAGCAGTCACACTAATAACACAATTCTATGGTTAAATCCAATGATAATGTACTACACAAAATAGCATTTGCAATGCTCGATTCAGTACCGGTTTAAGCTCTGGACATCTTCATAACCTTTCCTTTAACCTTCAAATAATGTCTGGATGATTTGTACAAGGATCTACTTATATTCGCCCATACCATTTCCATATCCATGTACTTATCTGATATTCAAAAAAGATCTTACATTTATACAAAACCTAAGACCAAATGTATAGGTCGGCTCACTAAAGATATTACAATTAAAATCAATTACAAATAAATCTTGATGTGATACAACAGGTTGGCTCAATACATTTACCATATTATCCAATCAATAAACAATCTCCATAATGTGTCATGCTGATCTGGAATATGAAACATGTATCAGTCCATAACCTAGACAAATATGTTGGTAAAGGCAAATGTGTCAACCCGATTAGACTAATAAGAAAAACACCAAATCCAAGCTTCCAATCAATGTCTTCGACATAACCAAACCATCTCCAGATGATATCAAGTCATCATCACTGTTGGTGAACAATATAACCTGTTGGTGAAGCATATACCGGTGACTATGCATAAGCCACTAACCATAATATGTCAGTTCAACAATAAAATAATATGACCATAGTGTCAAATCAACAATGTAGACCTCCAAGAAGACAACTGTTGACATCAATGACAAAAGCAATGCAACACATGATGAATTCATCCATAATACCAACAATCTCCCCCTTTGGCATTGATGGAAACACTAGATAGAAAAACATCTAAGTGCCAAAAACAAATAGACCAAAAATCTCCAAGGGTAGATCAATACAAAGTTTTGTGCTAGAACAGAAAACATATAACCAAAACCAAAATACATCTATCCAGAGAGTATATCTCTTCTCCAAGGTATAATGTTTTTCATGGATATCTCTCCCCCTTTGACATCAAATGCCAAAACAGTTAAGTTTCCAAAAACATAACATTCAGCCAACTACTCCCCCTGAGAAGTAGCTCTCCTCCATCAAAGCCGGAAAAATATTTTTATGTTATTCCCTACCAGTTTGATGCCAATCTTCATCATCTAAGTCTCTACCGGTGGGGAAATTACCCCAAGCTACCCTCTGAGATATTCAAATGTTTCCTTAGGCAAAGGCTTTGTAAAGATATATGCAATTTGCTCTTTAGTATTTGCATAAACCTATTTTACTTTATTTTCTTCAACATTCTCTTTCAGAAAATTATACTTAATAGAAACATGCTTTGTCTTAGAGTGAAATACCGGATTCTTTTATATATCAATTGTTGTTGAATTATCGTAGTAGATAATTATTGGCTCTTTGCATTTTACCTTTATATCCTTCAACATTTTCTTGATTCATAATACATGAGTATAATTAGTTGTTGCTGCAACATATTTTGATTTAGTTGTAGATAATGATGTACAAGTCTATTTTTTGCTTATCCAAGAAATCAATCTTTTGCCAAGAAAGAATGCACCACTAGTGGTAGTCTTTATTTCATCTACATCTCCTGCCCAATTTGCATCGGTGTATGCACATAAATCAAAATTTTCATCCTTAGGATACCATAAACCAAGATTTGTTGTGCCTTGTAAGTACCGAAAGAATCCTTTTAACTGTTGATTCATGATTTTCTTTAGTATTGCCTTGAAATCTAGATACAATACGTACTGCATTCATTATATCAGGTCTTGTTTGAGTTAAATACAGTAATCCTCTGATCACATATTTTTACCTTGTCGGATTAATAGGAGTTGAATCATCCTTCAATGTCAATGTATCAGTTGTAGTCATAAGAGTGCTTACCAGTTTGGAATTTTCCATACCAAATTTATTCAAGTACTTTGTTTGACATATGAATATAAGTTTATCTATTTGTGAAATCTGCAAGCCTAGATTTTTCTTTATCTCTCCTATCAGAGACATTTCAAATTCTTCCTGCATCTTTTTAGCAAAGTCCTTACATAATCCATCTTCACCTCCAAAAATGATATCATCTACAAATACTTCAATAATCAAAATATCATCATTGGTAACTTTGTAATACAAATTGTTGTGGGCATTACCTTTTGTGTAACAAAGCTTCAAAATATATTTATCCAATCTAGTATACCAAGCTCTGGGAGCTTGCTTCAAACCATATAAAGCTTTCCTTAACCTGCAAACCTTATCCTTATTATCTGTCAAAGAAAATCCATCAGGTTGTTCGATGTAAAATTCCTCCTCAAGACCTCCATTCAAAAATGCACATTTTACATCCATCTGATAAACTTTATAGTTCTTATAAGCTGCAAATGCAAGAAATAGTCTAACTGCCTCAATTCTAGCTACCGGTGCAAAGGTTTCATTATAATCAATTCCTTCTTTCTATGAATAACCTTTACAAACTAGTCTTGCTTTGTTTCTTATTACTTCACCATCTTCATTAAGTTTATTTCTATATACCCATTTAGTTCCAATTACATTTTTGTCTTTAGGCCGAGAACCAATATCCAAGTTTTATTCTTTTCAATTTGTTCTAATTCATCTTCCATTGCTTTTATCCAATGTTCATCCTAACATGCTTCAATAATAGATGTTGGTTCAACTTGAGAAATTCAACATACCTCTTCATTTGCCAGTATTCCTCTAGTCATAACACCTTGATTCTTGTTTCCAATTATCTGATTATTTGAATGATTCAATCTTACATACCTAGGTTTGTTATGATTTCTACTTACATGTTGTTGTTCTTCAATCACAATTGAGTTTTTTGATGACGTCAGTGTGACTGGGTCTTCACTCTATATCGGTGCAATATGTGTTGGTTCATTTATAATCATTTCAACTGTCAATTCTATAAATCTTGAATCTCCTCTAAAATGTTCATCTATCTTCAAATTAGTACTCTCAATGATTTTTTGTAACCTTTTATTATAACATTTGTCATGCCTGTGAAGTGTGATATTTGCAACTCCAACACAAAGCACTCAATAGATCATTACAAGAATGGTTAGAAAATCATAAGCAAAATAAAGATAAAACCATGACAAAGCGATCTATCGCCTCCTAAGAGATGCAAGTATGGATTTGCTCTCAGATCTGGATAAGAAATCCCAATGACTTGGCTACACCTAGATGGAGGATTTAAAATTATAATGATATGCAAAGATGAGATTGATTAAGCTAGGTTGATCCAAGAAACTAAATAAGCTAATGATATTCATGATTAAGCTATGATGATGATGCAATTAAGCTAGAAAAGAGATTGATTAAGCTACATGATTCAACAATTATGCTAGGAAATGATCAAATTAAACTAAATCTAAGATGCAATTGCCTATAATAACAATGGTCAAATGATATGCTAAGAGATGTGTTCCTATAGTAACAATGCATAAAATGAAATGAGATGGGATCCTTATTGCTCTAAAATGGGGGATATTTATAGGATTTCCAAGGCCAGGGGTTATGTGGCAGGAATCAACGGTCAAGATTGAGTCTAAAGATATCAAGGGTGAAATTGGAGGAGGTTGGAGAAGAGGTTGAAATAAGGGACACTTGTCATCTCTGTGGTGACAAGTGTCAAGGAGATTTTGTCATAAAAGGGCAAGTGTCCAAGAGAGGAGACATGTGGCAAAAGTGCCATGTGTATCAAGAAGAAAATATCCACACCATAGGAGGTTAGGATAAGGAGGTTAGAATGTGAAAGATAGCATAGGGTTGGTTAAACCCAAGGTTAGGTGGAATTGGTTAGGTTAGAGGGATGGTTAGGTTAGGTGGTTAGAAGTTAGGAGGCATTTGGGTAATTTGAATTTAAAAATTCAAATAATAGGAAAAGACATTAATTCTCAACAACTCATAAATTGATTTGTTTTAATTAATTAAGGGAATAGAAGAATGAATTTAAATGGGGAGGGTTTGAATTAATTAATCAAATGGGACAATTTGAAATGAACCTATTAAATAAATCCTTAGATTTATTAATAAGTAGATGAAAGGGAGAATTTTATCAAATTGCCTAATGAATTCAATTAAATTAGGAAGGGGGATTAATTAAATAATTACTTATTTAATTAACTATCTTCATACCATTTTTAGGTGTATACAATATCTATATGCCTTGCTTTTAGATGAATAACCAAGAAATATTCCTTCATCACTTCTAGGATCAAATTTGTCAATATACTCATCTCTTCAAATATAACATTTGCTTCCAAATATTTTGAAATACTTAAGAGTAGGAATATGACCAAACCATAGTTCATAAGGGGTCTTGTCGGTTTCACTTTTGATGTGAACTCTGTTGAAAGTATAAACCGATGTATTCACTACTTCTCTCCAGTACACATGAGGTAGATTTGCTTCCATTAACATGGTTCTTGCTGCATCCAAAATAGTTTTTTTCTTCCTTTCCACAACTCCATTCTGATGGGGTGTCTGGGGTGCTGATAGTTGTATTTTGATTCCATTCATTTCATAGAATGCATTAAATTCTCTAGATGTAAATTCTCCTCCTTGATCTGATCTCAAACATTTAATTTTCTTGTCGGTTTCATTCTCTACCATTGTTGTGTATATCTTGAATCTTTCAAAAGCTTCTGATTTCTCCCTAAGAAAAGTAACCCAACATATTCTAGAATAATCATCAATTATTAGCATAAAGTATCTATCTCCTTGTAGACTTCTTGTTATTTCTAGACCACATAAATCAGTATGAATTAAATCAAGAATATTATTGGATTTCTCAGTAATGCTTTTAAATGTTGTTCTAACTTGCTTTTCCATTTGACATTCCTTACATACCGGATTATGAGGTTTCACAATCTTAGGTAAATCGCTTAGTGCCTTGGTTGAACTAATCTTTACAATACAATCAAAATTCACATGACAAAGTCTCTTATGCCATAACCAACTTTCATCAATGTCTGCAGTCAAACATGTCTTATTACTGGTATTCAAGTGAAAGATATTACCTTTAGGCTGATTATCGGTTGCAATCTCCAATCCAGTTCCGTTTGTGATTTTTCATTTCCCATTATTGAATTGTAATTGAAATCCTTTTTCAAATAATTGACCAACACTCAAAAGATTATTCTTTAAACCTTTTACATAGTAAACATTGTCAGTTTTATACTTACCATCCAAAGATATAGTGCATCTTCCTTTGATTAAACAAGCTTTATCATCTCCAAACCTTACTAGACCTCCATGAATTTCCTGAAAAGATAAGAATTTTCTTTTATTACCATTCATATGATTTGAGCATCTAGAATCTATTATCCATTCATCATTTTCTTCATTTTTTTCTATCAGTGCCTGCTATACCGGTTTAACAATAGGTGCTCTACCGGTTTAACAATAGGTGTCAGTTGATCTTCTTTTATTGCAACACATCTGCTATCTACTCGATCTTCATCTACATAGTACCATGACTTGTCTCTGTTTTTCTTAAATCTATATCTCTGATATTCAGGGTTAGACTTATATGATCTTTTTACTTCCTCCCTTAGTCTTGTGTGTTTATCAGGACATCTAGAAGCTATATGACCAACTTTATTGTAATTAAAACATTTAAAAGGTGCTTTACCTTCATACTTACTTCCTACTGGACCTTTAGGCATTTTTCTTGCAAATAGTGCTTCAAGTTCTTCATTTTCTCTTCTCATATCTTCAAGTTCTTTTGCATAAAGTGCTTTCCAATTAGTTTTGTCAGATGATGATGATATTGATGATGATGATGATGATGATGCTTTAAAATCTAAATCAGTCTTTATAGTATCAACAAGACCAAACTCTTCAAGTTCAAATGTTGAAAGTTTTCCAACCAAAGTATCTGTAGAAACTTAAGTATTAGGCATTGTTCTTAATTCATTAATAGCAGTCACTTTCATTTTGTATGGTGGTGGCAATGCTCTTAAAACTTTAGACACAATTTCATCTTCACTTAAGGATCCTCCACAACATTGTATTCCTAAAACAATTTCACTAACTCTTTCCATAACAGCAAAAATTCTTTCATCTTCTTCCATTTTTAAATTTGCATACCTAACCCGGTAACATTCCAATTTTGATAGTGGTATCTCCTTCATTCAATGTTTCCAATTTATCCCAAATAGCTTTAGCATTAGATCAATCTGATAATCCCATGATTTGTTGATCTGATAATGCGCTAAAGTGTTTCTCTTGCTTTGCAATCATTCTCCAAGTTCTTAGCCAATGTTGGTGGATGAGGTTGATTCAAAATAGGAGCAACATAGCCATTCTTTGTAACTTCCTATGTATCTCTTCCAATGCAATTCAGATGTGTTTCCATTCTGATCTTCCATATACCATAGTTAGTTCCATCAAGTTTCGAATTGTCCTTTCTGAAAATGTTTGTTGCCATAGGATCTCCTCAAGTCATTAGGCTTCTTCAAAAAGAGATCCTGGCTCTGATACCAATTGTTAGGAACCGAAAGGACAACTAAGAGGAGGGGGGGTGAATCAGTTGTGAACTAGTTTTATATAAATTGTAATCCAAATGCAAATTATTCCAACTTAAACTTAATATCGGTAAACCAAACTTAAGTGTCGATAAAATAGATTGACACTTATAGCAGTGTCGGTTTAACTTAATCGATAAAATAGAAAGAGAAACAATATCCACAACACATGACAGAGAGATTTTGGTGTGGAAACCCAATAAGGGAAAAACAACGGTGGGAAACCTTACCCACAATCAGATGATACTACTGCAAATAGTATATGTATACAAATGGGGTCTGCACATGCAAAAAGGCCAACCGCCTAGAGCTCACTACTCATTCACAAAATAGGAGTCACACTGACTACACAATTGGATGGTTAAATCCAATGATAATGTACTGCACAAAATAGCATCTGCAATGCTCGATTCAGTACCGGTTTAAGCTCTGAACATCTTCATAACCTTTCCTTTAACCTTCAAATAATGTTTGTGTGATTCGCACAAGTATCTTCTTATATTCGCTCATACCATTTCCATATCCATGTACTTATCTGATCTTCAATAAGATCTTACATTTATATAAAACCTAAGACCAAATGTATAGGTCGGCTCACTAAAGATATTACAATTAAAATCAATTACAAATAAGTCTTGATGCGATACAACATGTTGGCTCACTACATTTACCATATTATCCAATCAATAAACAATCTCCATAATGTGTCATGCTGGTCTAGAATATGAAACATGTACCAATCCATAACCTAGAACTATCTGCCAATAAAGGCAAATTTGTCAACCCAATTAGACCAATAAGCAAAACACCAAATCCAAGCTTCCAATCAATTTCTTCAACATAACCAAATGATCTCCAGATGATAACAAGTCATCATCATTGCTGGTGAACAATATAACCTATTGGTGAAGCATATATCAGTGACTGTGCATATTTCACTAACCATAATATGTCGGTTCAACAATAAACCAATATGAACATAGTGCCAAATCAACAATGTAGACCTCCAAGAAGACAACTGTTGATATCAATGACAAACCAATGCAACACATGATGAAGTCATCCATAATACCAACAATCTCCCCCTTTGGCATTGATGGCAACACTAGATAGAAAAACATCTAAGTGCCAAAAACAGAATGCCAAAAACAAATAGACCAACAATCTCCAAGGGTAGATCAATACAAAGTTTTGTGCCAAAATAGAAAACATAAAACCAAAACCAAAATACATCTATCCAAAGAGTATATCTCTCCTACAAGGTATAATGTTTTTCATATATATCTCTCCCCCTTTGACATCAAATGCCAAAGCAGTTAAGTTTCCAAAAACATAACATTCAGCCAACTACTCCCCCTGAGAAGTAGCTCTCCTCCATCAAAGCCAAAAAAATATTTTTATGTTAGTCCCTGCTAGTTTGATGCCAATCTTCAACATCTAAGTCTCTACCAATGGGGAAATTACCCCAAGCTGCCCTATGAGATATTCAAATGTTTCCTTAGGCAAAGGCTTTGTAAAGATATCTGCAATTTGCTCTTTAGTATCCGCATAAACCTATTTTACTTCATTTTCTTCAACATTCTCTTTCAAAAAATTATACTTAATAAAAACATGCTTTGTCTTAGAGTGAAATACCGAATTCTTTGATATATCAATTGCTACTGAATTATCACAATAGATAATTATTGATTCTTTGCATTTTACCTTTATATCCTTCAACATTTGCTTGATCCATAATACCTAAGTATAATTAGTTGTTGCTGCAACATATTCTGATTTTGTTGTAGATAATGATGTACAAGTATGATTTTTTCTTATCCAAGAAATCAATCTTTTGCCAAGAAATAATGCACCGTCAGTGGTACTCTTTTTGTCATCTACATCTCCTACCCAATTTGCATTGGTGTATGCACATAAATATAAAATTTCATCCTTAGGATACCATAAACCAAGATCTGTTGAGCCTTGTAACTACCGAAAAATCCTTTTAACTATTGATTCATGATTTTCTTTAGGATTACCTTGAAATCTAGATACAATACATACTACATTCATTATATCAAGTCTTTTTTGAGTTAAATACAGTAATCCTTTAATCATAGATTTGTACCTTGTCAAATTAATAGGAGTTGAATCATCCTTCAATGTCAATTTATCAATTGTAGTCATGAGTTCTTACTGATTTGGAATTTTCCATACCAAATTTCTTCAAAAGTTCCTTCAAGTACTTTGTTTGACATATGAATATACCTTTATCTATTTGTGAAATCTGCAAGCCTAGAAATTTTGTTATCTCTCCTATCATAGACATTTCAAATTCTTCCTGCATCTTGTTAGCAAAGTGCTTACATAATACATCTTCACCTCCAAAAATGATATCATCTACAAATACTTAAAAAACCAAAATATCATCATTTGTAACTTTGTAATACAAATTATTGTTAGCATTACCTTTTCAGTAACCAAGCTTCAAAAGATATTTATCCAATCTAGAATACCAAGCTCTGGGAGCTTGCTTCAAACCATATAAAGCTTTGCTTAACCTGCAAACCTTATCCTTATTATCTGTCAAAGAAAATCCATCAGGTTGTTCAATGTAAACTTGTCCTCAAGATCTCCATTCAAAAATGCACATTTTACATCCATCTGATAAACTTTATAGTTCTTATAAGCTGCAAATGCAAGAAAAATTCTAACTGCCTTAATTATAGATACCGGTGCAAAGGTTTCATTATAATCAATTCCTTATTTATGTGAATAACATTTACAAACTAGTATTGCTTTGTTTCTTATTACTTCACCATCTTCATTAAGTTTATTTCTATATACCCATTTAGTTCCAATTACGTTTTTGTCTTTAGGCTAGGGAACCAATGTCCATGTGTTATTCTTTTCAATTTGTTCTAATTCATCTTCCACTGCTTTTATCCAATGTTCATCCTGACATGCTTCAATAAAAGATGTTGGTTTGACTTGAGAAATCAAACATACCTCTTCATTTGTCAGTATTCCGCTAGTCATAACACCTTGATTATTATTTCCAATTATCTGATTCTCTGAATGATTCAATCTTATATACATGGGTTTGTTATGATTTCCACTTACATGTTGATGGTCTTCGGTCATAGTTGACTCTTCTGATGATATTAGTGTGACTGGTTCTTCACTCTATATCGGTGCAATCTGTGTCAGTTTATTTATAATCATTTCAACTATCGGTTCTACAGATCTTGAATCTTCTCTAAAATGTTCATCTATCTTCACATTAGTACTCTCAATGATTTTTTGTAACCTTTTATTATAAGATCGATATGCTTTTCTTTTAGATGAATAAACAAGAAATATTCCTTCATCGTTTCTAGGATCAAATTTGCCAATATACTCATCTCTTCTAATATAACATTTGCTTCCAAATATTTTGAAATACTTAAGAGTAGGAATATGACCAGACCATAGTTCATAAGGGGTCTTACTGGTTTCACTGTTGATGTGAACTCTGTTGAAAGTATAAACTGTTGTATTCACCGCTTCTCTCCAGTACACATGAGGTAGATTTGCTTCCATTAACATGGTTCTTGCTACATCCAGAATAGTTTTGTTCTTCTTTTCCACAACTCCATTCTACTGGGGTGTTTGTGGTGTTGATAGTTGTCTTTTGATTCCATTCACTTCATAGAATGCATTAAATTCTCTAGATGTAAATTCTCCTCCTTGATCTGATCTCAAACATTTGATTTTCTTGTCAGTTTCATTCTTTACCATTGCCTTGTATATCTTGAATCTTTCAAACACTTCTGATTTCTCCCTGAGAAAAGTAACCCAACACATTCTATAATAATCATCAATTATTAGCATAAAGTATCTATCTCCCTGTAGACTTCTTTTTTCTTGTTGAACCACATAAATCAGTATGAATTAAATCAAGAATATTATTGGATTTCTCAGTAATCCTCTTAAATGTTGTTCTAACTTGCTTTCCCATTTGACATTACTTACATTCCAGATTATGAGGTTTCACAATCTTAGGTAAATCCCTTACTGCCTTAGTTGAAAAAAGTTTGAAAATGAATGGAACTAAGATGCATGATCCACCACCCTACTTGGAATATTTTTCTTTTCTCTTCAAGTCTTTGACGATAACTAAAATCGGAGTGCAATCCATAGTCTTCCCTATTGTACCATGAGTTATTTGATAGATGGAAAGGAGATTGTTTTCCAAGAACGAGGTACATACAAAACTTCTTTGAAGGTGTCATCCCCAATATCAATAGATACCCTCCTATTTAAATTGATGTGTATGATTACCCATGAAAATTGATGATATATTACAAGGCTCAAATAAGGAGTACATGCATTGTGAATATGTTATAGAGATTTCTAACTGCAATTGAGGTTTGAATACTAATTCACAACTTAGGGATTTTTATCCACACTAAGCAACCCTTCATGGATTAGAAGCTACATTAAAATTATCAACCTAGGGACGTGAACTTGAAACAAGACAATATTGTATATATATTATGGAATCCTTCTAAGCTATTGTATCAGTTATGTATAGCAATTAAACTTGAACCAATAAACTGGATTAAAAACATGACAATGTTGGTGTGTCGACTTGAATTTTATCATCAGAATACTACCTGCAACATGTTAGTTTCACAAAATACAAAGGAAATGTGATAAGAAATCCAAACTCAACCAATGAAACTACATGAAATACATATAAAATAAAAACATTATTTTTACCTTCATGATTTAAGTCTCATTGTGTCCTAACTCCACTATTCATGGTTGCAAATGGTGTGCTCTCAGACAAGCACTAATAGCTTCCAAGATGGCATATGAAGAATGGACTGATAACTGATAGTTAACTAATGTTATGATATGCAATGCTAAATGACTATGCTAAATGATTATGCTATTTTCTTCAAGATTAAAACTCTTGGATGCATAAGTTTTCACAAATGATTACCTTTGAAAAATCACTTGAAGACTAACTCTCTCTCAACTCAAACTCCTGATTTTATAGACCTTGAGAGGATAAGATGATGTGGCCTAGATCAGTGGTCATGATTAGATCTGTAGATTTGGATGGTTGTGAGCAAAGGTGAAGGTTGAGAGAAAGGGGGAAGGAGAAGACAAGTGTCACTCATCTCACCTTGACTGGGTTGCTGATTGGGGGAATCTAGGGATCATTGAAGAGATTTAGGTATGAGAGGACAAGTGGACTCAAGTCCTTCCTAAGATGTAGGGATGTTGGAGGGAATATAGAAGAAGGTTAGGAATTATGAGTACGTACACAATATTTCTTTAAATTTGGAGGTTGAAGATAAGTGGCTAATAAATTATTTATTTATTTTAATTTTGTTGAATTAATTTAGCCACGTGATGGATGAGTTGGCAAAGGAAAGATGAAGTGGAGATGGAAGGTGAGTTGGAAAAGGAGTTTTAAATAATTTAAGAAATCATTTAATATTTGAGACTATAGGATAGAAGAATAATCATTAGATATTAGATATTCGAATGATTGGAGGAAATAATTAAATATTTATATATTCAATTAATATATCAGAAGAATAATTAAATATTAGATATTTAATTAATTAGAGGAATATGATAGATGAATTAATTAATAAAATAATTTAATTTAATTAATTAATAGAAAGACACGAAATGAATTAAATAAATTAATCTTTTCAAATTAACTATTTAATAGAAGAATAAATCTTAAATAAATATAAAATATTTATTTAATCGTTCATAGTCATTTTTATGTGTATACTTTTTGCCCCTCTTTGAAATCATGTCAAGACAACATTGTTTCAAAGATTAAATCAGTCTCGATAGTGTGTCTGATGGAGATTGAAAATCCTGATTGTGTGCCCCTTCAAGAGATTGATCGTGAATTTGTTGAATAATTTTGATAAGCGATTGATCTCACAATAATTGAAAAGGTCCATCAATTAAATTTATTTATTAAAAAATAAATATAATTGCCCCATTGAAAAATATTAATTACCCTTCCAAATAAGAAATATAAAATTAACCAAAGTTAATTTTATTTTCATTTGCATCCTTGTTAGCTTTGTGAAGAAATTGTCTTGGTGAGGTGGCAAAATGGTGATCCCATTGGAGAACCATTGATTTGAGCGCATTCGACAATATCAGCGACTTCCTGAGTATGGGTATCCGGTATGTATCTTATCTCAAAATTTTCGCAACTTGTCATTTGATTTTTCATATTTGTTTAGCGCTTTTTTGGCTATTTCAAATTTTTTTGATTTTCGGCAAGTATGTTTAGTGTTTTTGTTTTTTGTTTTAGCGCTTTTGCATTTAAAGTTAGTGCATTTGATAAGTTTAGCACATGTGCTCATTTTGTTAGCGCATGTGTGATGTATGGTAGCACTTTTGCTTGGTCAGCATTTTTGCTCTCAGTGTTTGCACTTTTGATGCTTAAAACAATGTTTTTTATCGGTTCACGCATATGCTTAAAAGTTTAGCGCTTTTGTTAAAAAGGTTCACGCATATGTATGATTTAGTGCCTGCATTTGATAGAATAGCGCTTTTGTTAAAAGGATTAGCGCTTTTGCTTATGATGAATGTGTTTGATGTATTTCATAGTAAAATTCACATTTGATGATTAGATTTAGGCATTTTGATGCGCAATTGTGATGAATAGTACTTGATTGTTTGATTTGATAATGTTGATTGATAGGATAAATGATTGATCGATTTGATTTGATTGGATAGATTATCTCTAAGAAACTAATTTATTTTCTAATGAAGAGCATAGCAGAGTTTGATTGAACTCAGTGATTGATAGAAAACCATGATTGATAGGTTTGAATTGATTTGATAGCCTGATTTGCTTCATGTGAAAATATTTACCAATTGTTTATGTTAGAGATTAGTGATCTCTTTGATTTGATAGATAGATGATTGATGATCAAATTCTCTTGGTAAACAAGAGAAACTTGATGTTCTCCAGTGTCAGGAGAAATTCTCAGTGATGTGACACTTAGTGCTAGAGCTTACACAGGCAGAGGTGAGACATATAGATGCCTGCAGATTACGCCACTTGTTATACATCCCTGATATTACCCATAATAGGGGATTGTTGATAGCTTTAGCCGAGAGATGGCATAGTGAGCATAACACATTCCACCTACCCATGGGTGAGATTAGTGTGACACTTGAGGATGTCTACAGGATTCTCCACATCCTAGTGACCAGTGAGTTAGTTCAGTATGATTTTCAAGATCGTGGAGGGACAGAGGCATGTAGAGTCATTTTTGGTGATGAAAGCATTTTGAGAGGAGAGATCTGATGGGAGGATATAATTATGTATTACGAGACTATCCCTATGATTCTTGCAGGTTTGAGATTCATTTGTCCAAACAGGAGATCTCAAGGTTTTGTTGTTGGTTGGGGTGAGATTCTTCAAAGCATGATGCAACATCACTCGATATGCGTGGGGTGTTTTCATGCTTTCTCATTTGTATCATGATCTTCATCAAGTTGTTTTCAATGATGGTGCTAGTATGTCGACAGGATGCACACTTTTGCATATTTGGAGTTGGGAACACATTGCTATTACTCGGCCTATTCATCATAGAGTTTGTGGTGAGAGACAACCATATGTTTATCTGTATGCAGGTATCCTTACTCAGCATAAGCTGGGTAAGATGGAGTATTGGTGTTGGGTTCTTGATTCACTGGATAGTTTTATTTGGAGACCTTATATTAATTGTGAGCCATGGATGGATGATGCACAGACATTACCATTTATTATGTAGAGTAGATATCTCATTGGTCAGACTTCATTTATTGTTGAGAGATAGTTGATTAGTCACATTTTGAGATAGTTTGGTATCATTCAGCCTATTCCTACTGGTTTCACGATATATCCACGATGGTACAAAGATAGGCGAGACTAGGGGCCTTCTTTGTCATTTGAGTTAGCATGTGTAGAGTTTCTTGCTACTCCTAGGGTAGCTTATGATATGAGATTGCACATTCTAGATCCTGGCGTTTCTATAAATTATGCTCAGTACATATTGGCACACTCGTTTCCTCATATTACCAATCTAGCAGATCCTCCTCCTAGCTTAGGAGATGAGGATGACGATTCAGATGATCCAGTTATCAAAAGATAGAGACATAGACAAGAGCTTAGAGCTTCTCAGGAGGCTGAAGGGGATGGAGATGAGGGAGGAGATGGAGGTGGTGGTGGTAGGAGACCCGGATGGAGAGGAGGTTGATTGAGAGTCCGTGGAGGACTATTTGGACTAGTTGGAAGGATTGGGAAACTGTTTCCTATGGGTGGGAGAGAGGTTGGATAGATTAGGAGGGATACTGTTAGGGCAGGGATGAGATCACCTAGAGGGTTTTCATTGATGGGAGGAGGCAGGATGATTGGACTGGATGGGGGTTTAAAGAGAGGCATTGATTTTGGTTAGATTCAGCTAGACCCTAGGGTTATTGTAGCACATGGTGGAGAGGATGAGGATCCAGAGGATCATGTTCCACTCATTAGATGATGGGTTCTAAGAGCTACTCAGACTGATATTCCAGCAGGTGGATAGGGAGGTGGAGATGAGGGTATTGGGGTTCATGTGCTAGAGTAGGATGTGCTAAAGTAGGAGAACATTGATAGTCTAAGAGCATAGATAGATCAGCTTAGAGCACAGGTACAGACACTCATGATAGAGAGAGATACAGCTGTTAGGAGACAGTAGGATACTTAGGTCCTCCTTGATCACATTCAATAGGTTGGATCGGGCACTCTCTCAGCTGATACTATTAGACCACTAGTTCGGGTAGGGAAGGAGACTTCCCATTGGTGACAACTATATGAGGATTTAGTCACAGAGATCCAAAGAGTGGGTAGTTATCATACCACTGTGAGTATAGATACTAGCAGTGGTGGAGTCATGGGACCTCCTCAGAGGAGTGGTGATCATGGGAGACAGGCATCTGGAGGATCTTATCACCCACAACCACAGAGATGGACAAAGTCAGGTGGTAGTGGTATAGGACAACCTTGACTTGACTTTGCATTATTTGTATTTTTTATCTGATATCATTGTATACTTGGACTTTTATTGTTTTATGATGATCTATATACAAACATGGACTCCATATGATAATGATCTTTATTATGCGTGTTACTTGATTTGATGATCTATATGCATTGATTATATGGATGATGTTATGATCTTTTTTCTTCATTATGATGATGTTTTATATGATAGTGCAATGATAAATGTTTTTTATTTTTTATTTTCATGACCTTGGATGCAACTAAAAATAATTACTAACTTAAATGATATGTTGTACTTAAATGATGCAAATGCAATGATCTATATGGGAATGCAAATGAATGATTATGCAATATGTTATTCAAATGTTTTTGATTTTTTGATGTAATGCTTATAATGTTTATGGATCTAAATGTAAAGATGTAACTAAATTATCTTTAATGAAATGACAATGCAAATAATAATGATGATACACTGCATGATTAATGAAATGCACTTAATTGAATGCAAACTAATGCAATGATAAAAATGCAACTAAATGAAATGGATGATGATTTAAAATGATTCTAAAAATGAATGCACCTATAATGATCAAATGCAAATTGTTTTTTGTTTGTTTGTTTGTCCAAGTATACTCAATCTTTATTCATGATCGTTGATATGTGAATGAAATGAAATGATTATAATGCAACTGGCATTGAATGCTTATAATGTAGATGAATAATGAGCTAATCTTAAAAAAAAAAATCTAACTAAAAATGATACTGCCATTCTTCATATGCTTGTCTTGTAACAGTGCTTGATTTCATCATTGAGCTTTAAAATGTTGTAATAAAATACAAGCAACTTGACATAAAGATCCAAGTTGGCCTGAGTATTTCTTACATGGATTTTGATATAGCAAGTTTATACAAGCAACTTGATATAATGAATCAAGTTGACCTGAGTATTTCTTGCAGAACAGACAAGGATTATCCCCTTTCATGCATGACTCAAAACATCCTCCTTGATCTTTTTCCAATCATATCCTTAGACAAGTACACACCTTAATAAGAGATAAACTGCAGACAGCAAACAAAGAAAATAATCATGCCCCATCCTAGCTTCTCTAGTCATGGACATCCTTGAGTCGCATAGAGTACATGATTAGCAATAAAATCAAGATATAAAAACTGAATCTTGCATGTCATTCACATGTTCTAATGGTCATTAACTAATATAATAATCTTGATGAATGATCTTTGATAATCCTTTATTACTTGTTGGTCGATTCTTCAGTTTTTGAGTTTCACGATTCAATTGTTATAAGACACCTTGATCTTCATTTCTTTGTTGCTCGTTATCTATTTCAAAACCCTAGGTGTTTTTGGTTTTTCTAAGTTTTCCGAATGTTTTGGATTTTCAGAGATTTAAAAGATCACCTTAGGAAAAGGAATTAGGATTTTGCCCCCAGCGGAAACAAAAATTTATTATGGATGTATAAATTGATCAAGATCCAAACCATGGTGGGATATAAATGCAGATTGATTGATTCTGATAAAATCTAAGACAATGACTATGACAAGTATGTCAAAAATTGATAACTATTGGTAAGCTGCATATTTCCTACTAAATGGTTCAGAGCAATGAATGTGAAAGATGGAATGGATAAGCTAAGATAGATGGAATTGATAGATGTGATAGGATGGAGTGGATAGGTACGCAAAGGGATCTCATAGATGGAAGGACTCACTTTTTAGATAGCACCTGTTTACTAGGTTTTCACCATCTAAATTTATTGCATTTTTTATTTGTTTTTTCTTTTAATTTTTTTTTTTTTATTGTTTTATGCCTTTTTAGGGATTTTTTGCTTTTTTTATTTTTACTGATTTCTTCAAGACTCTATATGCTTTTTACTGATTTTTTCCAGGACTTTATATTTCAAGCATAGAATTTCTTGAGATGGATGGAATTGATAGGTTCATCAAATCTGTCACCTTCAGGGGTAGATAACTTGTATGCTCCTGAGCCATATGTTGCTACTATGACACAAGGTCCTAGCCAATTTGGTTCAAACTTACCCTTCTTTTCTCGGTCTTGCTGATTTCTTGGATTCTCCCTTAGAACTATATCTCCAATCTGAAAAATGTGTGTCTTGACTCTGTGATTATAACTTCTTGCCATTCTCTATTGATACACTTTCAAATGATCTGTTGCATTTTGGCGACGTTCCTGGATTAGTTCAAGTTCTTGGAGTCTAGAGACTCTTTGTTCTTCCTCTAGTACAAGACCTTTCAACGAAACCCATAGAGAAGGTGTATCTACTTTTATGGGTATGATGGCTTCTGATCCATAGACTAAGCAATATGGAGTTTCCCCCGTTGGTGTGTGGATGCTGGTTCGGTATGCCCAAAGAGCAGGATTTAACTGAATGTGTCAGTCTTTTCTAGCTTCATTGACTATTTTCTTCAAGATTTTCAAGGTAGTTTTATTTGATGCCTCAGCTTGACCATTTCCTTATGGATAATACGGAGTAGAAAACCTATGTTGGATATGAAATTTCTCACATAGTTCCTTCACATCTTCATTCTTAAATGGTCGTCCATTATCAGTGATAATGGCCATAGGAAATCCATAGCGACAGATTATATAATTCAAGATGAATGATGATATTTGTTTTCCTACCACTTTTGTCAAAGGTACTGCTTCAATCTATTTAGTGGAATATTCAGTAGTAGTCAGAATGAATATATGTCCATTAAAAGATGAAGGATTTATCTTTCCTACCAAATCAAGGCCCCATTGAGAAAATGGCCATGATTCGGCCATAGGATACAATTCTTGTGCTGGTGCATGAATGAGATTCCCATGGATCTTACATTGTTTGCATTTTTTAGCATATGTGAATGAATCTCTCTCCATAGTAGGCCAATAGTAACCTATACGAAGAAGTTTCTTAGCCAGTGTTAATCCACTTGAGTGTGTGCCACAAATACCTGTGTGAACTTTGTTAAGAACTTTCTTAGATTCTTCTTGTTCAAGACATCTCAATAAAGTACCATCTAGACCTCTCCTATATAAGGTATCAGCAATAATAGTATAGCAGGATGACTGACGGATAAAATTTCTTCTTTGATTGCAGGGTAGGTCAGGAGGAAGGATATTCTCTTTTAAGTACTGATAGGTTTGGTCGTATAAGGATTAACTGATCCCTGATATTTGACCAATCATGTAGGTATGCTAGGATTGAATGGTGTGTATGCATCTGTTGCTTTATTCTCATAACATTAATATAATCATGTAGGTTAATATATCTTCCATGAGGAACTCATAACGTTGTTGATTCTCCCGATTTCTGCAAGAGAGATTCTATTGTAGCCATTGCATCTATTGCTTTATTCTCATTTCCTAGGATTTGAGTAAATGATATTTCTGCAAAGTGTTCTTTAAACTCTTCTACCAGCTATTTGTAGGGCATGAGATTGTCATCCTTAGTTTGATAATCATCATTTATTTGGTTGATGATAAGCTGTAAATCACCATAAACATGTAATTCCTTGATGTTCCATTCAATAGTCATTTTGAGCCCAATAGTCAATGCTTCATATTTTGCAATATTGTTTGTGCATAGAAACCGTAGTCAATATGATTTTGGAATTATATGTCCATGAGGTGTGATGAATAAAATTCTTGCACCTAATCCATATTGTGTATAAGAACCATCAAAGTACAATTCCCAAAATTTTGTACTTACTATCAGAATGTCTACATCAGGAAATTCAATGTGCAATGGTATGTTAGTTTGTAAAGGAGCTTCAGCTAATTGATCAGCAATGACCTGTCCTTTGATAACTTTTCGATCAACATACTCTATATCAAATTCACTCAGTATCATAACCATTTAGCTAATCTGCCTGTCAAAGTTGACTTGTTCAACAAATACTATAGTGGATCTATCTTTGCTACTAGCTTCACATAATGAGTCAACATATAATGTCACAGCTTCTGAGTTGCAAATACAGCTTCTAGACATGTCTTCTCTATTGATGTATAATTCAATTCATGGTCGACAAGTGTTCTACTGATGTATACACTGCTCTTTATTTTCCTTCTTCATCATGTTGAGCTAGGAGAGCGCCTAATGATACATTTTTCATCAAGATATAGAGAAACAATGGTTTCTCTTTGATTGGTGATACTAGTACTCGAGGATTCATGATATATTCTTTGATTTGCATAAAATCTTCTTCACATTTCTGATCCCATTTGAATGGAACATTCTTATGTAAAAGATGAATGAATGGATGACATCTATCTACTAATTGAGAGACAAATCTTCTGATTGATTGCAATCTTCCTTGTAAAGATCGCAATTGACTTATGTTCTTAGGTGACTCCATCTCCATGATGGCCTTTACCTTTTCAGGATCTACTTCAATTCCACGGGCTGATATAATGTACCCAAGAAGTTTTCCAGAGGTTATTCCAAATGCACATTTCTTTGGATTTAATCTCAACTGATATCTTTCTAGCCTATCAAAGATCTTGCTTAAGATGTTAACATGTTCTTGTCTTGTAAGAGATTTTGCAAGTATATCATCTACATGATCTTCCATAAATGTATGCATCATATCATGGAAAATTATTGTCATATCCCTTTGATAAGTTGCTCCTGTATTCTTAAACCCAAATGGCATAACATTCCAGCAATAAGTACCCCATGCATAGGTGAATGTTGTATTTTCTTGATCTTCAGGGGCAATTCTTATTTTATTGTATCCTGAGAAGCCATCCATTAATGAAAATATCTCATGCCTTGCTGATAAGTCCACAATTATAACAATGTTAGGTAGTGGGAAATAATCTTTGAACATACTTTGTTCAAATCTCTGAAATCGGTGCACTCTTATGCTTTTATCTAGCTTTGACACTGGAACAATGCTTGAAACCCATTCTAGATAAGCAACAAGTCTTATGAAACCCACATCTAATAGTTTCTTTAGCTTGGATTTTACAAGAAGAGCAATATGTGGATGCATCTTCCTTATCTTTTTCTTAACTTGTTTTGCTTTTAAATCCACATTGAGATAATGCATTATAAGATCTGGATTAAGTCCCAACATGTCAGCATAGGACCAAGCAAAATTTATTTGTCTTTATCTAAAGAATTCTATGTATTCTTTCCTCTCTTTATCTGATAATGAGGTAGCAGAATGAAGTATCTTAGGATCCTTTGATGTTCCAATGTTTATTGCTTCTATTGGTTCTATTAGAATAGCAGATCTCTCCTGGAAATACGCAGAGAGGATGTCAAACTTTCCATCTTTTGGCGCCTCCAAGAGGTTTTCACTGTCAGATTTGTCCTTTATTTTCCCTTTTGATTGATCTAGTGTTTCCATGAAATGGTTTTTCACAGTAGGTCTCTTTCCTTGTTTTATTTCAATTTTGCGACTGGAAAGTTTGGCATTCTCTTGATTGCAAGAAACATTACTTGATTCCGCAATGGAAGATATCTTAGGTGTTATGGGTTTGACAACATTAAGATACACAGCTAATTCATGATCATTGGAAAAGACATCTAATTCAAGGTTTTCTAGATTATCCCAATCAATTAATTCAGGATGAAGAAGAGGTAAGTCATAATCATTTTCATTGTTAGGTGCTTCAAATTTTATGACATAATGGTCATAATTTGGCATAGAGTAGGTAATGTCATAGATAGAATGATCTTGAGGATTATCTCTCCCAAGTATTCTCCAATTAGTTCTAACAAAATTAGTATTAGCATTTTGTGGTTCAAACTCAAATAGATCTTCATCTGGCCATTATCCTTTAAACGAATGGATTATATCAACACATGCATCTTTAGTACTGCAAGTTCCTTCTTGATTATTTTTAATAAATTCATTTGCATTTTGAAGTTGACATACCGGTGCACATGATATAGAGAATTCTTTTGCTATTTTTTGTCTTCTTTCAAACTCAACTTCTTCTAGACTAATAGTCAATTCTACTTGACTATCTCTTAGTTCTTCTATGGTTCTGCTAGACCTTGGTACATCTTGCTCTTTATTTGATAAAAATATGATATTTCCAGATGCTTGATCTATATGTATTTTTGCTTCTTGTGGCATTATTTCTTTGTCTTTTTCATCGCCTTTCTTTTGTTGTCTTGTATATGCCTCTTTTCTCTGGATTATGAGTTCTTCTTGTCTCATTTCTAACTCCATCTTTTGTTTTGTAATAAACAAGTCTTCCTTTGTGATAGTTGCTTGCTCTTCATTTATTTCTTCACTTGATATACTAGATGAGACATCTGGACCCCATTCATATTCATTTGAATCTATCTTTGAACCATTATCTAGGGCTATACCACTATACCACATAGGAATGTTGTATGGTGCAAAAAGTTCTCTGATTTCTACCATCTCAATTTTCACTGCTTCTGGAATATCTTGTTCAGATTTTGCACTTGCTCGTATTCCTTGAACTTGTTGACAAGATTCTTCTTTTCTTTTGATTGCAATCTCTTCTTCTTGTTTCTCTTGTTCCTCTTGTTTCTACTTATTGGCTAATATTTTTACTGCTTGATGTAGCTTTTCTTGCCATTGTTCTTCTTTAGAGACTGATTTCTTTCTCCACTTTGGTTGTTTATGATTATGTTGCTTTTGATTTGATTTTAGATATCCAAGCCCTGATTTATCTTCTTTAGATTGTGAGTGGGGACAAATAGGTTCTGAAATACCTTGATGTTGCGTACCAATTGGTCCTTTTCCTTCATATCCCATTTTTTGCATGATTTTATAACCATTGCCATATTGTTCTATGGGAATATTGACTTCTACAACTGTTGCTATGGTTTCATTTTCATCTTTGTACAACCAACCAAGAATGTTAGTGTCTTCGGTTTCTTCTTCAAGGGTTCCAGCTCTAACAAATGCTCCATTAAACATATCTGTTGATTTCTCTGAGGTCTTTGATTGGATATTTGTAGGCTTTCCATATGACTTAAGTGAAAGTGGAAAATTATGCAAATAATATTTCCCATTCCTTCATCCTTCAATTTGAGTTTTTTCTCAAAGGTTTCCCATAACTTTTCTTGAATTTATTTGGTAGGATATACTGATTCTCTGTTATGTGGAACTCTTGTATCTTGTGTTGGCTTTAGATTTTTGCAATATTGGCTAGAGTCTAAAATTATAGTGACCTCTTGTCCTTCATGAGGAAATTTTATGCATTGATGATATGTAGAAGGAACTGCTTGCATGGTGTGAATCCATGATCTTCCCAGAAGAATGTTGTAAGAGAGTTTCAAATCTAAAACCTAACATAATGTATTCTTTTCCACAGGTCCTATTTTGATTGGCAACACCACAGTTCCTTTAGAACAACACTCTGCTTCCTCATAAGCTTTAATAGTTATTTTCTTCTTCAGATCTACTATATTTTTTGAATATCCCAAGATTTTATTAAACTTAATGCACAAATGTTTAAGCCCACTCCACCATCTATGAGTACACGTTTGACACGAGTTTTATTAATGGTGACTTCAACATGTAAAGGAGCATTGTGAGGATGTTGCAAGGACACCTCATCATTTTCAGAAAATGATAAGCAATGAGGGGCTATAAGGTGTCCCACCATGTTTTGGAACTGATCCACATCCAAATCTTTTGAAATTGTTGTTTCTATTTATAATGAAAATGGAAACAACAATATTGAAAGACTAAATGAATTCAACCACAAAACCTAGCCTAATAACAACAAAGATCCACCATAACATATGAATATTACCTAAGACAGTGTAAATCAACAAAATCACAAAGATTATACCATCACATGTCCAATAGGGTTTGGATCTCCTCACTAGTAGTCCTAATGACCACACGGAGAGATAGGCCCTCTAGAGATTAAACAAAAAGAGCCTATTTCTCAAGACACAAAAGACACTGGTTTAATTTTAGTGCACCAATTGAAGTGTTTGGTAATCTATGAAAACAAGGCACACAATAAAGATTGAAAAAACCCCTGCTAAAATCATGCAACAAATATTTGTTAGTAGTTTGGGTTGTTTCAAATGATTACCCCTTCCTACTAGCAAATGAGTTAGGTAAATTTTAGATCCAAAAGACTCTGTGAATAGGGGCCTTCGATAAGATGATTTGCTTCCAAGAAAAGTTGCACCAATTTTATTAGCAAGATTACAAGATGTTAGCTCAAAATAAACTAGATCTGAAATCCAAATGACAAAATAAAGCCTCAAAAATGGATTAAAAACTGAAGAATGCAAGGTTTGAAATAGACATGATTAAACCTATCGCAAATGCGATAGAAAATCACAAACATTTCTAAATCCGTCACAGATGCACCTATATTACACAGTCATGACGTCCGAACACAGACGTGGCTGAGAGGTTCACAGATGCAGTTTTAAAACAAAGATGCAACCCTGCAGTCTAAAAAATAAGATAAAATAATGCCGAACACGGATGTGATTATGGAGGTCACAAATACGGCAAAAAAGCAAAAACGCGGTTCTAGGATGCACAGACGCAGAAATGTCAAAAGTTTGTCAAAAATGTCAAATCTGCAACTTCAAAAACATAAAATCTGCAGCAAAAGATGTTAAATGCAAAAGGCACAAGAGTCCCACCGGGCGTGACAAAATGTTTATGGTAAAAATGGAAACAACAATATTGAAAGAATAAATGAATTCAACCATAAAACCCTAGCCTAACAACAACAAAGATCCACCATAACATATGAAGATTACTTAAAACAATGTAAATCAACAAAATCACAAAGATTATACCATCACATGTCCAATAGGGTTTGAATCTTCATTCTTCATATCTCCATTGATCTTGTATGATATATTTGCTCTCAAATTTTATGTGTGCACAAGAGCTCAACAAAGAACATAAATGTGGTTGCAAGTAGGCTTGATTGCATATGAAAGTTTCAAAGCATAGTTGGGATTGATTAGCTAATTAGGTGATTAGGGTTGATAATGAAGGAAGCATCTCCTCATATAGAAGACATTGTAAGAAATGGATGGATAAGATTAAGAGGTGTAAAAGATAAATGCTCGGCTAAGATTAGAGGGTAGGTAGAGGACATAAGAAAATAATGAGAGGGTAGGTAGTGTAGGAATTAAGAGATGAATGACATGTGTCATAGGTATAAAAGGTTAATGAATTAATTCAATAAGTAAATATTTATTTAATTAATAGAGGAAGTGGGATCAATTAAATAAATAAAAGTATTTATTTAATTTAAGAAAACGGTAATTTAAATAAATAAAAGTATTTATTTAAATGAGAAATAAGGCTAGAAGAGGATAAATGAATTAATTAAATAAATAAAAATTTATTTAATTAATAGAAGAATTAGGCTTAAATAATTAAATAAATAAAAATATTTATTTAATTAGACAGGACAATTTTAGGTGTCTACATTTTGCCCCTCTTTGAGACAATGCAGCTTGTCGTGTTGTTTCAAAGAAGATAAGATGAACTGATACAAAGTTGCCCCGAGATGGGAATGATATAGACACCTAAAATTGTCTTGTCTAATTAAATAAATATTTTTATTTATTTAATTATTTAAGCCTATTTCTTCTATTAATTAAATAAATCTTTATTTATTTAATTAATTCATTTATCCTCTTCTAGCCTTGTTTCTCATTTAAATAAATACTTTTATTTATTTAAATTATCCTTTTCCTAAATTAAATAAATACTTTTATTTATTTAATTGATCCCACTTCCTCTATTAATTAAATAAATATTTATTTATTGAATTAATTCATTAACCTTTTCTGCCTATGACACATGTCATTCATCTCTTAATTCCTACACTACCTACCCTCTCATTATTTTCTTATTTCATCTACCTACCCTCTAATCTTAGCCGACCATTTATCTCTTACACCTCTTAATCTTATCCATCCATTCTTTATAGTGTCTTCTATATAAGGAGATGCTTCCTTCATTATCAACCCTAATCACCTAATCAGCTAATCAATCCCAACTACGCTTTCAAACTTTCATATATGATCAAGCCTACTTGCAACCACATTTTCGTTCTTTGTTGAGCTCTTATGCACACATAAAATATGAGAGCAAATATATCAAGCAAGATCAATGGAGATAGGAAGAATGGACATTCAAACCCTATTGGACATGTGATGGTATAATCTTTGTGATTTCATTTGATTTGCATTGTCTTAGGTAACCTTCATATGTATTGGTGGATCTTTGTTGTTGTTAGGCTAGGGTTTTTTAGTTGAATCTATTTAGTCTTTCAATATTGTTGTTTCCATTTTTACCATAAACATTTTGGCACATCCAGTGGGACTCTTGTCCCTTTTGTTGTAGATTTTATGTTTTTGAAGTGGTAGATCTGACATTTTCAACAAACTTTCGACATTTCCACATCTGCACATCCTAGAACCACATTTTTTCTTTTCTACCATGTTTGTGACCTCTGTAATCGCGTTTGTGTTCGACATTATTTTATCTTATTTTGCAGATTGTAGGGTTGTGTCTCTATTTTAAAACCGTGTCTGTGTTCGGGAGTCGTGTCTTTGTAATATAGGCACGTCTGTGATGGATTTAGACGTGTTTGTGATTTTCTGTCGCATTTGTGTTAGGTTTAATCACGTCTGTGTTTCAGATATTGCATTCTTCAATTTTTGATCCAGTTTTGAGGCTTTATTTCATCATTTGGATTTCAAATCTGGTTTATTTCGGGCTAACATCTTGTGATCTAGCTAATAAAATTGGTGCAACTTGTCTTGGAAGCAAATCATCTTATTGAAGGCCCCTATTTCACAAAGTCTTTTGGATCTAAAATTTCCTAATTTGTTTGCTTGCAAGAAGGGGTAATCATTTGAAACAACCCAAACTACTAACAAATCTTTGTTGTGGGATTTTGGCAAGGATTTTTTTATCTTTATTGAGTGCCTTGTTTACATAGATTACCAAACACTTCAATTGGTGCACTAAAATTGAACTAGTGTCTTTTGTGTCTTGAGCAATAGGCTCTTTTTGTTTAATCTCTAGAGGGTCTATCTCCCCGTGTGGTCATTAGGACTACTAGTGAGGAGAGAATGACCCAAGTGGTAGCGAGGAAAACCCACCTCTTCCGAACCACTATAAATAACTATATCCATCGTGAAATCCATGGATAACGTGTGTTGATTAGTTCATACTGACACTATGTCTCACCATAAACCCATTTGATCAAATTTATTTGATCAGTTGTAGGGTGACCAGTTGGGAGCCTTCTATATTTACAGAGTTAAAAGTGCCGCATGTATGGCCACACGAGTGGATGCCCTTACTAGCACCTTTTTGTTTTAGAAAGCCAAAATCCTTCTAGTTGTTAGGGCAGGAGGTCGGACCTCTGGAGCGGCCCACACACATATGGTTCTTAGTAGAGATACAAAGTTTGCCATGGAGAGTTTTCATGGGGACTGATGCTTGGCTACCCCAGAGAAGTGAGTGTCAAGGGTGGAGCCGGTGGGGTCAAGTATCTAAGTATCCACTTTGAATAGTGTAGGCTCGGGGGAAACCCCATGTGGGATCAACAAATATTGTCCTGGCCAACCATAAGAATTGTGCTTGTCTTATTTTAAACATTCAAACTTTCAAGATCAAACATCAAAACATTGTGCCTTTTGTGTCTTCAAGTGTATGCAAAACATTTTTACATCAAACAATGCACTTTTATTTGATTCATTTTGAGTCTAAACACTTGCAAACATTGAGTCTTCATCAACATTGTGTCCTTTTGTCACAAGAAATAGTCAAACAAATTTCAGATTTGGTCACAACAAGCAACTTCACAAAAACTGGAAATATTGCACTTAGTTTCTGGAAACGCGTCTATGAAGTACAGAAATGCATGTGTTATCCTAAAGAAAATTGCATTTACAAAATCTCATAAATGCATCTGTGCAGTGTTTAAACACATTTGTGTTATTTAACTGTGTCTATGAAGTATACAGGCACGTTTGTGTTCAGAATTGAAAAAAAATTACAGTTCAGCAAACAAGAGCAGTCAGTTTCAGACTTATTGAGCTTCCTAGGTTATCCCTCTAGGTTTCACGTAGAATTCAACCTATTTATGGGTCTCACAAAGTTCATCATTTCTTTACACCTTGCATTACATTCACATTTGTCTAAACCTGAGTCAAAAGGTCACTTTCTTATCCTCGTCTTACTTTGTCAACACACTACATACAACAACATTTTGCTAAGTGGTCCCTCGTCAAGGTCTATCACCTTTGGGTCTCATTTGGTCTTACTTAGAGTCAAGGTCAACTTACCTCATCAACAGAAACTATCATCTCTTTGGAAGCCACACCTACTCTACTACATACATACTTGGTCTTACACTTTGGACATTGCAAGAACACTTTAGATTCATTTACATTTCATCCAACTCTTGGTCTTCCATACTCTTTCCATTTTTCATCTAGTCTCAAACATCTTGGTCAAGACCTAGTTCATGGTTGAAACCCGTTCCCAAAAATTTAGGAGAGAAGATAAAGAGGCTCAAGAATCCACAAACATGAGTGCCTATGAGTATGACAATGATTTATTTTTCAACTCTGATCATACTACATTACCTGACATAGATGCCTATAGAAACATTCCAAATGTTGAGAACATGGACACTACAAACAACAATGATACACGCAATGACAATATGGACAACTTTTCCATACATTCAATAGAAGTGGAAGACTCCATTATGGATCCCCATTTCAATCGATTGGTTGAGGAAATAATAAGGAGAGATAGACAATATTTCTTACAAGTGATGGCGCAAAGTGGAGCCAAGATACCTCATATGATTTTGATATGTCTCAAATAATAGAACATCGACCTTTGCAAAAACCTCACCTCAACATGGATCAAAGGAGGCCTAATAGTGGAGGCAATAGAGGACCACATCTTGTGCCTGAATCACCATCATCTTTCTTTCAAAATCTTGAGGTCCCACATACACATGGTCAACCATATGATACTCACCTTTGTAGACCATTATGGAAGTCTTATGCAGAAAAATATACTCAATCACATACCAATGCTAAGGACCAACCATCAAAGCAATTGGATATCTAAAGGCATGATCAAAATTTGGACACAAGGAAACCCCGCATCAAATTTGGGGGCAACACACTAGAACAAACTTATGACATGCAAGTAGAGTATGGTATACATGGACAAAATAGATATTCCATTCCTCATCATGACTCTATACCAAGTGGTCCTTATACACAGTATCATTATAGACCTCCTCCATATGAACATGTGTATGATCAATACCATCCATATATGAAACATGCTCTTCCACCCAGTGTTTTAGGCATGGGGTATGGTCCAAGAAGTCGGTCTCCACCTAAGAACAATTTGGAGCAACAAGTTAAGGACTTACAAAAGAAAATGGAGGACATAAATAGACCGAAGCCATCTTACACAATGAGAGACATATGTCCCTATCGATTTGACAAAAACATTCCAATGCCTTCATTTCCTACACACTTTGTGACACCTAAGTTTGATAAATACAGAGGAAAGGGAATCCTAATGCACATATAAGATAGTTTTTCACAGCTTGAATTGAGATAGCAGCAGAAGAGACATATTTGATGAGATTATTCCCACAGAGCTTAGGTGATCAAGCTATGGAATGGTTCTCCCAACTCCCACCTGGAATTAAATCATGGGGTGACTTAGCACAGGCATTTATCCAACATTTCTCATACAACATAGAGACATACATATCAGTCACTACTTTGTGCAACACCAAGCAAAAGGATGGAGAATCTTTTTTATCATTTTTACAAAGATGGAGAAATCTAGCTAGCAGATGCTCTTGTCAAATTCCACAAAAACAAATGGTAGAGATGTTCACCCAAAATGTCAACAAAGACATTGGTTATCACTTGAAAAAATATTTTTTGTCCACCTTCAAAGACATCATTGAAAAGGGCTTAGCAAAAGAGAAGGTCCTAATTGAACAAGGCATCATCAAAATATTCAAGGAAAACAAAGAGGACTTTAAAGGAAAAGACAAGCCAAGATTTTGGAATAAAAACAAGAACACGGTTAATGATGATGTTGTTGATGCCAATACAGTACAACCCAAAAATCATTTTTTCGGGATCAAGCTCTACAAACAATCAAATGAATACTCAAACAACTACAAAACCACGAAGGAAATACACCCCATTGGGAGAACCACTTTAATCAGCTTTCAGGAAGCTAGTGGCAAACAAAATAATAAAAATTCCAGATTTACCTCCATATGAGCCAAAGGTTAAACCAAATTGGTGGAATGATGATGAATACTATGAATATCACAAAAGCAAGGGTCATAAAATAGGAAATTATCATCGGCTGAAGAACATCATACAAGATCTCATTGATAGAGGCGACATTGAGATCGAGGGACACTCATCCAATCAAGAACATGAAATGTTTAAAGAACCATTCCCAAAACATGACAAGGGAAAAGATAAAGCCACAGATGAGTAGACCAACTATACCAGAGCATCTTATAACTATGATTCAACTATCAATCACATTTCAATGGACAATTATGTCTCTACCATTATCATCAAAGACAAAATGCCTGAGAATAATACCTAAAGACCCAAGGTGCTCCAGCATTGGATCTTCTTCCGAACCTACCTCTGATTGTAATGTTACAACTCGTCAAGGTAAATTCACTTTGCAAGGTGCTCCGGCTAAAAATATTGCTTCCTCATCAACCAAACCTGAGTATGACCTTATAGAACAGTTAGGGAAGACACTCATGCTTATCTCAATCCTTGATCTCTTACACATATCCCATACACATAAGGCCATTATTGACAAAACTTTGAGAGACACTTCTGTCCCCACTGATCTGAACATGGACTAGTTTCAAGCCATTGTGGGATACCTTTCTGTTCCACACTCCCTTACATTTACAGAAGCTGACGACACCTCCGTGAGCCAACCACATAATGCACCTTTACACATTGAAGTCTTCCTACACAAACATCAAATAAAATGAGTCCTGATAGATGGAGGAGTTGGTCTCAATATATGTACTTTGAACACAATAATACAATTGGGATATTCAGACAAAGCTATGAATGCTACAAACAAAATTGCCATCAAGGCATATGATGATGAAGAGCGTTCATCCAAAGGTACAGTCACCTTGCCCCTCAGAGTTGGGCCAGTTACAAAAGATGTGGTTTTTCAAGTCCTAAACCTGGATCTCACATATAGCATATTGCTAGGATGTCCTTGATAGTTCTGATACTTAATGTTAAGTAGAGATGCCAAGCTAACAAGATGAGAGGGGGGGTGAATCATACAAACTTAATATTCCATAAAAACAACAAATTCAACCTCGATAACATATACTTCAGTAATATAACCAAAACTGCTAAACATGCAAACTCATAAGCATATAAACATCATAACACTCATAACACCAGTTTTAACATGGAAACCCAAATAGGGAAAAACCACTGTGGGATTTTGGACCCACTAAGAAATATACTCTTCTAGAGTATGCTCGGTTAAAAACAACTCCTGTTAAAGATTACAAACGCATTGCTAGATGTGACCCGGTTAAGGGATTTCCCTCAGATCTGTTAGGATCTTCACCTTGTTAGAAGTGACCTTGTTAAAGGATTTCAAACACTCAATCAGAATGTCACCTTGCTAGAGGGTTTTACAAATAAGACTATTAAGTCCACTCAGTTAAGAGATTTTCTGTCACTTTACAAAATAACAGTAATAAAAATCTATCTGGAACTTCACATCTAAAAATGCTAAAGCAGATTCTTATTTGCTCAATACAATCTAGTCATAGGACTTATCTTGTCCATCTGCTAGGCTCTATACTCTATTATTCAAACAGGTCTTTAAGCTTCTATGCTCAGTAATCACTATGTAGCATCCTTGTGCATACACTTGCTTGCATTCAATGTTTATCAGCAGTTCCTTATTTATAAACAATTTGTCAACCACTTAATCTCCTTGATCACATTTCCCATGATCAATCATAGCCATCAAATCTTCAAACTTGACCAGGTTCAATGTATCCTTCAATCTAAAAATGTTTTACCCCATCTTGGAACTTGTGCTAGGGTATTGCGATTCAATCTGAGCTGTAGATCTTCCTGTTAATTTTCGTTTGCCATAGATTCTTTAACAAACTTCATACATGGCATAGCAATCATTTAATCATAACTAGCTCAACAGCTTCCTTCATTAAATAATTCTTTTATTCATTCAATTTATTCTATTATTACTCGGTTACAACACGGTAAATACTAAACCTCACTCGGTAGACATTTTGCCTTCATTAACCAATAGTGATAACCTTAGGGTTTACCGACTAGGTTCCTTAGGGTTTACCGACTAGGTTCTTTGCTTGGTAATAGAGTATAGTATTAACCTTACAATCAACAACATATGTAGGATATCAAAACAATCTAAACATCATGATCTCATCATTGTCTAACTCGGTAATAGTTGCCCATTGAATAACTTATTTCTCCCCTTATTCATCACATTCTTTCTGTGTCTTTTACCGACATCTTTATACTCATCAAATCATACTTCTCAAGATATGGCAACATCATACTGAATTAGAAAATCAATTTCTTGACATCAATGACAAAATAATAATTTTAAGACAGTAAACATCCTTTAGAAGTTATATCCATAATCATCAACAACCTTCACAATATCCTTATTGAAATGCCAACAATCTCCCTTTGTTTGTTATAATGCCAACAATCTCCCCCTTTGGCATTGATGGAAAAACCAATTGATTTGACCTAAATGTTTCAGATTGTTGTTCTAAAATGCTCTCCCCCTATCATTAGTCTTCTCCCCCATACAATAGTCTTCTCCCCTTTTCTTCAGTTTTCACTCCCTTTGACAACAATGCCAAAAAGTAAAGAACTAAAACATAATTTCTTCCTGTATGAAGTGATTTCCTACTGTTATGTGTCAACTTAGTCTTGGTCAGAGCATTTTGTCTTCAATTCCTATTCCCTGTATTTGTTTCCTGCACACCTTTAGAAAACAACCTAAAATGTGTAAATCAACATCAACTCCTAAAAGATATTCTGTAGAGTCATCGAATTGATGTTGTCACTGAACTTGGTCAGTGAATGGAAGATAGGGGTAGGAGCCCTAACCTACTTCTGAGATACTCAAAAGTGTCCCTTGGTAGTGGCTTGGTGAAGATATCTGCTATTTGTTCCTTTGTGCTAACATACTCCAACACCACTTTCTTCTCTTGAACTTCTTCTCTAAGATAATGATATTTGATAGAGATATGCTTTGTCTTAGAGTGCATAACAGGGTTCTTTGAAATGTTTATGGCACTAGTATTGTCACAAAATATAGTTACTGGCTTGGTAACTTTCTCATTTATACCTTCCAACAATTGTTTGATCCATGCTATATTGGTCCAATTTAATGCTGCAGCAACGTATTCAGCTTATGTTGTTGACTGTGAAACACATCCTTGTTTCTTACTAAGCCAACTCACTAGTCTTTCTCCTAAAAAGAAAGCTCCTCCACTTGTGCTTTTTCTGTCATCAATGTTGCTTGCCCAATCAGAATCAGTATAAACTTTTAAATCAAAGTCGTTTCTTTTCTGATATACTAAGCCATAATCTTCAGTGCCTTTCAAGTATCTGAAAATTCTTTTGATTGCTGTCATGTGTGTTTCCTTGGGATCTGCAGAAAATCTTGCAACTATACCTACTACATGTGCTATATCTGGTCTACTGTGAACAACATATTGTATCTTTCCAATCATGGATCAGTAAAGTGTCTCATCAATAGATGCAAATTCATCATTCTTTGATAGTTTACAGTTGGTAGTCATAGGAGTACTTACTGGTTTTGAATCCTGCATTCCAAATTTCTTCAAAATTTCCTTTATGTACTTGGCTTGAGTAATGAAAATCTCATATTTCATTTGCAATATCTGTAAACCTATAAAATACTTTATCTCACCGATTAATGACATCTCAAATTCTTTTCTCATTTCATTTCCAAAGTTCTTGCATAAAGAGTCATTTCCACAAAAGATAATATCATCAACAAATATGGCTAAGATCAGTATTCCATTTTCATCATTCTTCATGTAAATATTGTTGTTTTCACTTGTCCTTATAAAACCAATCTTGATTAAATAGGAGTGCAATCTTTCATACCATGCTCTAGGTGCTTGTTTTAAATCATATAATGCTTTGTTCAATTTACATACCTGATCTTTATTCTTGTCTTCAACAAATCCTTCAGGTTGTTCAATAAAAATTTTGTCTTCTAATATACCATTCAGAAATGCAGATTTGACATCCATTTGATATACCTTGAAATTCTTGTAAGTAGCATATGCCAACAATATTCTTACTCCTTCAAGTCTTGCCATAGGTGCAAAAGTCTCACCATAATCAATTCCTTCTTCTTGGGCATAACCTTTACAAACTAGTCTTGCTTTATTTCGAATGACCTCACCTTTTTCATTCAGCTTGTTTTTGAAAATCCACTTTGTATCGATTACATTTTTGTCCTTTGGTCTTGGGACCAATGTCCATGTGTCATTCTTCTTGATTTGATCAATCTCTTTTGTCATAGCATTTATCCAATCTTCACTATTAAATGCCTCTTTCACTATCCTTGGTTCAAATTCAGATATCAGACATGTGTTTTGTCTCAGTTTGTTCCTTGTCATCACTGGATCATCCTTATCTCCTATAGTCTGACTTGATGCATGATGTCTTCTGACATATTTGGCTAATACAGGCTCGGTAGGCTCTATATGATCTTCTTCATCACTCAGTAACTGGATATTCTCTTCATTTTCTTCAATAGTTCTCTCGGTAAGACTTGTCAGTTGAACATAGACAAATCCTTCATAATCTTTTGGTTCCTTGGAATTTCCTTCATCATTTCTTTCTGCAAATTCATCAATTTTTACATTTGCACTTTCTACTATTTTGTTAGATGATTTGATCAAACATTTAAATGCTTTACTTCTAGAAGAATAACCAAGAAATGTTCCTTCTTCACTTTTCTGATCAAACTTGCCATTTCTATCATCTTTGTGAACATGGCATCTACTTCCAAAGATTTTAAAATAACTTACATTAGGTTTCTTGTCATACCAGATCTCATATGGTGTCTTCAAAGTTCCTTTCTTCAGCTTACTCAGTTTAGGGTGTAAACTGATGTGCTTATTGCTTCTCTCCAAAATGTTTGTGGCACTTTCTTTTCAATCATCAGGGTTCTGGCACAATCCACAATAGATTTGTTTCTTCTCTCAGCTATCCCATTTTGTTGTGGAGTTCTCGGTGCAGAGACTTGTCTTTTTATACCATGATCATTGTAGAATAAGGTGAACTCATCAGAAGTGAACTCTCCTCCTCTGTCTGATCTAAGACATTTCAATTGTCTTCCTGTTTCATTTTCAACTCTTGCCTTGTACCATTTAAACATTTGAAAAGCTTCTAATTTTTCTTTTAAAATCATTACTTACATCATCCTTGAGTAATCATCCATAAATAATATGAAATATTTATAACCATAATAACTTTGAACTTTTATAGGACCACAAAGATCAATGTGCACAAGATCTAAAATTCTCTTAGAAGTGTAGGACTTACTTGTAAAGCTTGATCTTGTCATTTTACCCATCTGGCATCCTCGGCACATAGCATTCTCAGGTTTTTCAAGACTCAGTAGACCTCTTACTCGGTGCTTCTTGCTTATTTTGATCAGATTATCAAAATTTACATGACAAAACCTTTTATGCCATAACCAAGTGTCATCTATCTTTGCATATAGACACTTATTTCGAGTTGAGTCAAGGTGAAATGTGTTACCTTTTGTTTGTGTCCCCATAGCAGTTAACTTTCCATGCTTGTCATGAACTTTGACAATTCCTTTCTAAAATTCTATTTGGTAACCTATATTGTTTAGCTATGCTACACTCAACAAATTGTATTTCAAACCTTCAACCCAATAAACATCATTGCATTTTGCATTGTCAAGAAGTGTTATAGATCTTTTACCTTTTACCGGACATGGTGCATCATTACCAAATCTTACATAGCCTCCATCATAATCTTCTAATATAACAAACTTGTGTTTATCACCTGTCATGTGATGTGAGCATCCACTATCTATGATTCAAAAATCATTAGTATTTATGTGAGATATTAGGGCTTTTTCTTCATACCTTTCTTCATCTAATCCATCTTTGATAGCCACATAAACTACTTCCTCTGTATTAGTTTCATCTAATTTATCATCATTGGATTCCTCATCAGCTATTAAGCATGACTTTCTATCTCTTCTTCTAAAGTCTCGGTGTCCTCTGTAATGATTATCTTTCTGTCTGTCATCTCGGTAATCTCTCTTTTCAGTAGAACATTTGTCAGGACAGTTAGAAGCCATTTGTCCTATCTTATCACAATTGAAAAACTTCAAAGGTAGTTTTCCTTTATACTTACCTTTGCCTCTCGGTAACCTTCTAGCTAATAGTGCTTCAAACTCTTCTTGCTTTCTGATTTCCTCATACAGTTTGTGTACTTTTTCCATGTTCTTACAAAATCTCTCACTTGCTCCACTGTGATCCCCTTCAGTGTACTTACTCATTCTATCATTGTAATCATCAGATTCACCAATATGAAAAGAACTAAATGCAAACTCAACTTTATTTACCGATGACCCACTGTTATCAAAATTACTTAACTCAAATGCATGTAGCTTACCAAAAGTAGCATCTAAAGAAACTGGCATATTGGGTACAGATCTCAATTCATTGATTGTAGAGACTCGGATTGCATAAGTTGGTAGAAGAGTTCTTAACAACTTACTTGTTATATCCTTTTCTTCAATAGTTCCACCTGCTCCTTTGATTTGATTGACAATCTCCTTTAGTCTTGTACTGTACTGGGTTATGTTCTCACCTTCATTCATCCTCATAGATTCAAGTTGTCCTCCTAGACTATCCACTTTTTCTCTTTGAACATGTTCATCTCCACCATACATAGCTATGAGCTTGTCCCACATTGTCTTGGCATCATTGCAGCCTTCTAGATCATTAAACTCTGAGTCAATCAATGCAGATGTTATTTCAATCATTGCTTGGATATGTTCTTGCTTTGCCTTTATCTCTTCCATTGTCAATGGGTAGGTGTTCGGTGTAATGAAATCATTCTCCAGATAATATACAGCATATTCTCCAACTCCTGATAGGTGCAGCTTCATCCTTTTCTGCCATGTAGAGAAACTTAACTTGTTCAGCTTTGGTGCATCTCTCTTGTACATCTTTGGATCTTTTCCTCAAGTACCTTTAAACTTTTCTTCCGAAGTCCAAAGCTCTGATACCAATTGATAGTTCTGATACTTAATGTTAAGTACAGATGCCAAGCTAACAAGATGAGAGGGGGGGCTGAATCATACAAACTTAATCTTCCATAAAAACAACAGATTCAACCTCGATAACATATACTTTAGTAATATAACCAAAACTGCTAAACATGCAAACTCATAAGCATATAAACATCATAACACTCATAACACCAGTTTTAACATGGAAACCCAAATAGGGAAAAACCATTGTGGGATTTCAGACCCACTAAGAAATATACTCTTCTAGAGTATGCTCGATTAAAAGCAAATCCTATTAAAGATTACAAACACATTGCTAGATGTGACTCGGTTAAGGGATTTCCCTCAGATCTGTTAGGATCTTCACCTTGTTAGAAGTGACCTTGTTAAAGGATTTCAAACACTCAATCAGAATGTCACCTTGCTAGAGGGTTTTACAAATAAGACTGTTAAGTCCACTTGGTTAAGAGATTTTCTGTCACTTTACAAAATAATAGTAATAAAAATCTATCTCCAACTTGACATCTAAAAATGCTAAAGCAGATTCTTATTTGCTCAATACAATCTAGTCATAGGACTTATCTTGTCCATCTGCTGGGCTCTATACTCTGTTATTGAAACAGGTCTTCAAGCTTCTATGCTTGGTAATCACTATGTAGCATCCCTGTGTATACACTTGCCTACATTCATTATTTATCAATAGTTCCTTATTTATAAACAATTTGTCAACCACTTAATCTCCTTGATCACATTTCCCATGATCAATCATAGCCATCAGATCTTCAAACTTGACTAGGTTCAATGTATCCTTCGATCTGAAAATGTTTTACCCTGTCTTGGAACTTGTGCTAGGGTATTGCAGTTCAATCTGAGTTGTAGATCTTCCTGCCGATTTTCCTTTGCCATAGATTCTTTAACAAACTTCATGCACGGCATACCAATCATTTAATCATAACCAGCTCAACAACTTCCTTCATTAAATAATACTTTTATTCATTCAATGCATTCTATTATTACTCAGTTGCAACTCGATAAATACTAAACTTCACTCGGTAGACATTTTGCCTTCATTAACCGATAGCAATAACCTTAGGGTTTACCGACTAGGTTCTGTAGGGTTTACCGACTAGGTTCTTTGCTTGGTAACATAGTATAGTATTAACCTTACAATCAACAACATATGTAGGATATCAAAACAATCTAAACATCATGATCTCATCATTGTCTAATCGGTAATAGTTGCCCATTGAATAACTTATTTCTCCCCTTATTCATCACATTCTTTCTGTGTCTTTTACCGACATCTTTATACTCATCAAATCATACTTCTCAAGATATGGCAACATCATACTGAATTAGAAAATCAATTTCTTGACATCAATGATAAAATAATAATTTTAAGACAGTAAACATCCTTTAGCAGTTATATCCATAATCATCAACAACCTTCTCAATATCCTTATTGAAATGCCAACAATCTCCCTTTGTCTGTTATAATGCCAACGGTCCTTGGATTCATGAGATGAGGGAAGACCCATCTACATACCACCAATGCATTAATTTTCCTCACAATGGAGTTGAAGTAATAGTTAATGGTGATCCTAATCCATTTATATACTGCAATAACTTGAGACCAAAAGTTGAGGCAATCATTCCAAATAATAGAGAAGCTATCCCTTCTTCGACATACATTAACCCTGAATCATTAAAACCTTCAACATCAAAACAAGCTAAGCTTAAAGGGAAATATTAGGACAAATACACGGGTAAATACACTTTGAATCAAACCATGTGCTTACGACAAGTTATGAGTTCACCAAAAGAATATGGGTGACCACATCCTTCTAAATGGGTATCTATCATTACACTCAAATGGGATCTTACTATCTTCCAAAAGTGGGGTGAAATGGAAGAAGAAGACTTATACAAAATGTTTTACAAGGACCCTGAAGATGGTACACAAGATCACATCAGCATACCATGTGAAAAATATGGCAAAGGATTCAAGATCCTACAAAAGTTTGGGTATGATGGTAAAAGTCCTCTCGGCTTAAGAAAGGAAGGTATCACTCAACCTTTGCAACCAAAATTGACATTTAAAAAAGAGTGCTCGAAAGGGCTTGGTTTCATGTTTTCCAGGGTAAATACTCGAACGGCAGAAGAAGCATTACAAATCAAGGCTTCCAAAGATCAACAAGAGAACTGCTATTCCACCAACTCTAATGAATGGGAATGGGGTTCTGAAAAATCCTCCAATGACTATGAACTCACTGAGACATTCAAAGAACCAGGTGAACCCACAGAAGAAGAGGAATTTTATAGAAAATTCAAAGTTGGTCAAGAAACAACCCCTGAGGATCCCACACAGTCTTTGCCTCTAGGTTCTAGGTCGAAATCACAAAGATGAGAACACCCGTCCCCGAATTCACTTTTAGTGATGACAATTTGGACTCGTTCATGATCAAGACAAATGAGGAGAGTGCCAATGATGACCTTGACAAATACCTTGACATACCTAAATATAATTGCATCTTCACCCTTAGTCCCACTGACTTTTAAAACATTGAAGGCCTTCCCCTTGTTCACCACTAACTTATTGACTAGGAACATGAAGGACCTGTATAGTTCGATGCATTCCAAAATGATGAAGCCTTTATTGACTATCTAGGCATATGAGATGATCTTTTGCTTGGGGACCATAAGGCAGGATACACTATAGAACTCAATAGCGTGGCATATTTTGGTGAGGGTGTTGGGCTTTCCAGTCGCAAAAATGCAAAAATAAAAACAAATCATGGGTCTTATGGTGAAAACCACATTGTGGCACTATCTGACCCCAAAAAAGTAAAAAAAAAAGGGACATATCTGAGGGTGAAAACCTCTCTGAGGCACCCAAAGATGGAAGGCTCAACATTCTCCCAGCATCATATGAAGAAAAATCATCTATGTTAGTAGAGGAGACCATCAAAACAAACATTGGTACAGAAGCAATTCCACATAACATACTCCTGGAACAATCTCTGACAGAAACAAAAAGACCAAAGTTCATAAGTTTCTTCACAGAGTGACAAATCAATTTTGCATGGTCATATGTTGATATGCCTAGACTGGATCCAGATTTAGTAATGCATCATTTGACAGTTAAACTGGAGGCAAAACCAATGAAACATAAATTAAGAAAGATGCATCCACAAGTGGAATTATTAGTCAAGGCGAAGCTTGAAAAATTATTGGATGTTGGATTCATACACCCAATTGATTATCCCGAATAGATCTCCAACTTAGTACCAGTCAGTAAAACTAGATCGTAGAATCAGAATATGCACAAATTTCAGAGACGTCAGCAAAGCTTGTCCTAAGGATGATTTTCCACTGCCAAATATTGACATGATTGTGGATCTCACAGCAGGTCATACGATGTTATCTTTGATGAATAGATTCTCTGGCTACAATTAAATAAAAATCACATTTGAGGATCAGCACAAAACAACATTTACTTGTCCTTGGGGAACTTTCTGCTGGAATGTCATGCCCTTTGGGCTAAAGAATGCACGCGCTACATATCAAAGAGCCATGACTACTATATTTCGTGATCTCATGCACGTAACTGTAGAAGGCTATGTTGATGACCTCTTGGTAAAATCAATAGATAGAGATACACATTTGGACATACTTTCAGTCATTTTTGATCGGTTGGAAAAATACAAAGTAAGATTAAACTGCAAGAAATGTTTCTTTGGAGTAACCTCTAGGAAGTTCCTGGGATTCATTGTCTCAAAAAAAGGAATTGAATCCAATCCAGCAAAATTCAACATGATCTTAGAGATGTCACCATCGAGAAATATCAGTCAACTTTGATCTTTGCAAGGAAGAATCAAGTTCATACGAAGATTCATAGCACAACTTGCAGATAAATGTTATCCTTTTTAGCACTTGCTACACAAAAACATCAAATTCAAATGGGATGATAACTGTGAATAGGCTTTTCAGATACTCAAAGATTATCTTCTGAATCCACCAGCCTTGATGCCACTAGTTCCAGAACAACCCCTATTACTCTACATATCAGCTACACCAACAGCACTGGGAGCACTCTTAGCGCAACAAGATGTTAAGGGCAAAGAAAAGGTGGTATACTACATCAGTCGTACTTTAGTAGGCTATGAACTAAATTACACACCAATTGGGCATGCGTGTCTCATTGTGGTCTTTGCTTCGCTGAAATTATGACACTACATGCTAACTCATAAAACTAAGTTGGTCGCAAGGATCGATCCATTGAAGTACCTTCTCAATAAAGAGATGCTTACTGATCGACTAGCCAAATGGGTGATGCTCTTGAGTGAATTCGACATTGAATATGTGGATAGAAAAGCAATAAAAGGACAAGCTATCACAAATTAGTTAGCAGATGCTCCCATGATAGATGATTCTCCTCTAACTTCAAAATTTCCAAATGAATCCATCTTTGACGGTATCACACACAAAGCCTTGGCAACTGTACTTTGACAGCTCATACACACAACATGGTGCAGGAGCTGGCATCCTCTTCATCACGCCTCAAGGGGATTCCATTCTAAAATCATATCAATTATCATTTCCTTGCACTAATAACATAGCAGATAATGAGGCATTAACAACTGGATTACGGATTGCAGTTCAGTGGAAGATCCAAGAGCTTCATGTTTTTGGGGACTCTCAACTTGTAATTCATCAAGCAACTTATGACTACCAAACAAAGGATGAAAAATTAATGCCTTACAAAAGAATGGTGGATGACCTGAAGCAACATTTCACGAAGTTAACCTTTAGTAGATACCAAGAGAGCATAATTGAGCCGCAGATGCCATGGCTACTATTGACTCTCTGATAGATCTACCACAGAATGAAACCCGCTATGAGTTCTTGGTGGATAACCTTTTGGTTCCCTCGTATGAGATCACTCCTACTAAGATGATATGTGTCGTTGGTCCTGATTCCCAGTTATACAGTTCCATTTCCACATACCTTCATAATAACACTCTTCCTCTTGACTTATCCAACAATCAACGTCGCACTTTCATTCGCCAATCTTCCCGATACGTCATTTTAGCTGATATCCTATATCGTCAAGGTCTAGATGGCACTCTTCTTAGATGTTTAGAAAGAGATGAAGCTCAGATTATGTTACGCGAAGTTCATGAAGGGATATCTAGTCTACATTCTAGTGGTCCTACCTTAGCCAAGAAACTCATCAGGGCTAGATATTACTAGCCCAATATGGAAAAAGACTCAAATCAGTTTGTCAAGAAATGTAAGCAATGTCAAATTCATGGAGACCTTATTCATGCGCCAGCATAAGAACTTCAACTGATTGCGACTCCTTGGCCCTATTGTCAGTAGGGACTCAATCTCATAGGCAAGATTCACCCTCCTTCCTCCAATACCCACAAATTCATCATCAATGCCATAGAGTATTTCACAAAATGGATTGAAGTCGTGCCTCTTACACAAGTCACTGGAAAACATTATTACATTTATTCTCAACTACATCATTTGTCGGTATGATATTCCTACTTCCATCATCACCGATAACGGACATCCCTTCAAAAATCAAGATGTTCGTGAACTTTGTGATCGCTTCCATAGTACCCATTTTTTCTCCACGCCCTATTACCCCCAAGGTAACGGCCAAGATGAGGCATCTAATAAAACCATTCATAAAATCGTAAAAAAATAGTCGATGATGCTGGCCGCAATTGGCATATCCAACTTAATCCCGCACTTTGGGCTTATTGCACACCTACAGGAGCCACACCTTATTCACTTGTCTATGTCGCTGAAGCTATCTTTCCTATAGCGGTCAAGTTACCATCTTTATGAGTCTCTTTGCAAAACATTATCAATGATGAAGACTACAGGGTCTCTCGCTTGCAAGAACTAGAACTATTGGATGAACGAAGACAAACTGCTTTTAATCATCTCAAGACTTATCAACAACGAATGAGTCGCAATTACAATAATAAAGTGAATCCTTGTACATTTGAGATGGGTGACCTAGTTCTCAAGGAAAATCCTAAAAATCAGCAAGACAGAGAGAAGAAGGGCAAGTTCGAACCAAATTGGCTTGGTCCTTACATCATTACAACAACTTATGGATCCGGTGCATATCAGCTCTCAACTCTAGATGGTGAACCTTTGGAAGATCCTATCAACAACATGCACCTTCGCAGGTTTTACACATAGTTCTTCAGAATATCCTAATTCAAAAATACAAAAAAAATACAAAAATACAAAAATACAAAAAAAAAATCAAAAAAATACAAAAATACAAAAAAAATAAAAATAAAAATCATAAACATAAAAAAATCATTACTTGGTGAAAACCTGGCAAACGGACGCCTTGTGACACAACAAAAAAATTGAAAAATCAAAAAAGTAAAGAAAAACATTTTGTCCAATGGTGACAACCACTTCGGTGGCACCCTAGGCAAGTACCATGGTGAAAACTGGGTCACCGGCGCCATGCGTAGAGACATCGCTCCTCCCTCCTTCAAGATTCAATCTCATCCTTTCACTTTGCACACACTCACAACCTCTTCATCCATAATAAACTTACCTATTCCCATCATGGCTTGTTATTGATCTACCCAAGATTGGTTAGCCATTCATAATAATCCTTCCTTTTCACAACCTTTCCATCCATAATAAATCAGCTCCTATCTGTGGCTAAGGAAAATCCTACGTCTAGTGATGGGTGTGGAACTGAGAGCATCACATGTTCTAAGGAGTACAATTTCTTTCGTCTTTCTTCAGTCTATCAGCACACAATCGGCAATAAAGCAACATTTGCATCAGCAATCCGCAATACAATTTTGCCTTCTCCGCAATAAAGTATCAGTTTCATGGATTTAGTCAATTTTAGATGAGAGACAATAGCAACAATGGGCTTCAACAAATCAAATCTTTCAACGGACTCAGACAACATTATGGTTCAGTGTTATCTATCATTTTGTGAAAGTAAACATTGTGACCACAATCAAATAGACTTCTACAAGTGACAAGAGACACTAAACTTGAGGACTATAGTGGATGTTGGTGTTGAGTCTTGGTTTTCCTTTGATTTTATCTTTTGGTGACATATCTTTTAGCTTTTCCAGGATGTCTCTGACTAGAGATTCTATCTCCAGGATGTCTTTGACTAGAAAGGCAAGGATGGGGTATCATCACCTATTTTTCTTTGTTGTCTGTGGATTGTCTCTTAGTAATGCTATGACTTGTCCAAGGATATGAGGACACTGTGAGTCTAGTGTGAACTGGGGCATTCCTTGTTTGTGATTGTCTGATCTCCATGCAAATAAGTACAATGACTTTCTGGGTCAAACATATATCTGGATTGTCATAACCTATTTGTCATAATAAATCTCAATGATGATAATGCACAAGAAGCTCTTTCACTTTCATATCTTCTATCTTCCATCCCCCTTTCTTGATTGACCTCCATCATCCTTCTTCAATCCATGTAGTCTTCTATCACATGACTGAGTATAATGACATGCAAAAAATATCTATATTTCATGTAGTTTTCACCTGCATTACCATATATTAGCATTTCATACATGCATATAGATATCAGAATTGCACCATATCCTACACACAACACATATTAGCACATTTTACATTTTCATCATGTAAATAGTTATTTGAATTATCATATTCATCTTCATTTCATACATTCGCATTTGCATTTTCATAAACATATAAAACATAAAAGAACAAAAATATTGCATTGCATCATGTAAATATTTGCATCCATATCATAAGCATCACATAGAAACATGCATCACATAGGTACACATGCATATAGTTTCCGTAAGGATGAATCATCTTATATATATATATATATATATATATATATATATATATATATATATATATATATAAGTGTAATGATATAATGATGTCAAAATCATATGGATACAATCATCTGAAGGTGTCTACATCATCATACAAAATGGTACAAAAACTTATATATAGGGATCCCTCTAAGGCTATTATGAACTCCCTCCCTCGGAGCTAGCTAGCCTCAACGGAGTTTGAGCCCTGGAAGGACCTACCCCAGGATCATCTCTCCTACCCCCTCTATCTGGTGGTGGTGGAGGACCCATGACCCCACCACTAGATGCCTGTCTCCTGTCTCTCCCTCCAATTATCGTCGCAGCCCACGATGGTCTCTAGAAGCTCCTAGCCCACTGATCTGGTGGCACCACTCCATAGTACAGGTCTCTCCAGTAGGCTATCTCCTCCCCTTCCCATAGAGCATAGGCGTATCCGACCCATGTGTCCTTTGTTGCCTGCCTCCCTACCCTCAATGTTGTATTAGCCTCTGTATAACACTAAATAGCTTGATCCTTGTCCCGCTCAGTATCCCTTAGCTATCTCTTGAGCCTAGTTGTATCCCTCTCTAGAGTCCTCCCCCATCCCATAGCCAACCCTCATGTCACCCTATCCAGACAGAGGAACCCATTGATCACTCCTTCCAACACCAATGGTAGCGCCAATCCTATCACTGTCATGGTGTCCCAAGCCAGATATCCTGCCCTCATCTCCAATCCTAGATCTTGAAACACGCATCTCAATATATCCCTATCTCCCTCTCGATTGTAAGGAACTAACTCCCTAGCGATTGGTATCCTCAGTATCATGTACACATCCTCTAAGGTGAGTGTCATCTCACCCATCGAGAAATGAAATGTGCAAGTCTCTGAGTGCCATCTCTCAACTAATGCAATCAACAATCCCATGTTTGCCTGAAACTCAGGCATATACAGAATATGTCGCAGTCCCATAGCCTTAACTATTACTCTATCCTCGAATGTCAACTTTTCTCGCAAACTCTGAGTCGAAGGGAATCTCTCTCGTGACTCCAGCATAGGTAGGTCCTCCTGCAGTCAAGCAAATCAACTGTGTCAATCCTAGTGGTACTCCCTATTCATCACAAAGTACTGCTTTCTATCCTAGTGGCATTCCCTATTCATCACAAAGTGCTTCTTTTTTGGTACTCCCTGTTCATCACAAAGTATTGCTTTCTATCCTAGTGGCATTCCTTGTTCATCACAAAGTGCTGCTCTTTTTTAGTACTCCCTATTCATCACAAAGTACTGCTTTTTTATCCTAGTGGTATTCCATGTTCATCACAAAGTGTTGCTCTTTTTTAGTACTCTTTGTTCATCACAAATACTAATTTTTTATCCTGGTACTCCTTGTTCATCACAAAGTGCCTCGATCTATCCTATCCTAGGGCCTCTGCTTGAGTGTATCCTCTTGAGTAGTTTCCTGATTGGCAATGTATGTTCTATCACAAAATTGTCAATCCTAGCCCTATCTGATATTCTAGTCTTCCCTAGAGGACCTTCTTGAGTGTATCCTCTCAGCGGCTTATCCAATTGACAACATATGTTCATCACAGAACTGTCAATTTGACCTTGAAGACATAACTACGCATTCATGACATAAACGCACTTACATACTGCACAAACACACCTGCTCTGCACAGATGCACATGAATCACCCAGATGTACCTTTGTTCAACACAGATGCGCCTTTCCTACATAAACACACCTGAAATACACAGACGCGCTCATATGGAACACAAATACAACTACAATCGTAGACGCGCCTAGCACAAACACAGATGCGCCTAGCCTACCCAGACGCTCCTGGCACCAATGTAGATGAGCCTTAACCTTTTTCCCCCCGCTTGACATTTTCTAAAGCATATTTATTGCTCTACTTGATATGCATTTATGACAACAATTATTTCAACAAGGTACAAGGAGGTTTTGCGCTACTTATTGGCTCTCCTGCATCTGCTGGCCTCTGATATCAGTGAACGCGATGGAATGTATGCACCAATGCCATCGTTGTTGACTACTCTTTTCTCTCTCTGCACTCTAATCTCTTGGATGTGTGGATGACAATGAGGATGTTTTCCCTCATAGACTATCATATAGACTACCCTAGCCCTCGTCTCTCGAGATAGTCTTCTTTATCCCGTGACTCTATCACTCTATCTTATCTGGACAGTCTTTTCTAGCCTATCTTTCTTATTAAGAGATTTTCTATGATCTTTCTAGACATTTTCATCCAATCTCTCGAGGGGGCATATCATTCCCATCTTGGGGTAACTTTGTATCAGTTCATCTTATCTTCTTTGAAACAACGCGACAAGCTAAATTGTCTCAAAGAGGGGAAAACACCTAAAATTGTCTTGTCTAATTAAATAAATATTTAAGCCTAATTCTTCTATTAATTAAATAAATCTTTATTTATTTAATTAATTCATTTATCCTCTTCTAGCCTTATTTCTCATTTAAATAAATACTTTTATTTATTTAAATATCATTTTCCTAAATTAAATAAATACTTTAATTTATTTAATTGATCCCACTTTCTCTATTAATTAAATAAATCTTTCTTTATTTAATTAATTCATTAACTTTTTCAACCTATGACACATGTCATTTATCTCTTAATTCCTACACTACCTACCCTCTTGTTATTTTCTGATTTCCTCTACCTACCCTCTAATCCTAGTCAATATTTATCTTTTACACCTCTTAAACTTATCCCTCCATTTCTTACAATGTCTTTTATATAAGGAGATGCTTCCTTCATTATCAACCCTAATCAGCTAATCAATCCCAACTACACTTTCGAACTTTCATATGCAATCAAGCCTACTTGCAACCACATTTTCATTCTTTATTGAGCTCTTGTGCACACATAAAATCTGAGAGCAAATATATCAAGAAAGATCAATGGAGATAGGAAGAATGGAGATTCAAACCCTATTGGACATGTGATGGTATAATCTTTGTGATTTCACTTGATTTGCATTGTCTTAGGTAATCTTCATATGTTATGGTGGATCTTTGTTGTTGTTAGGCTAGGGTTTTGTGGTTGAATCTATTTAGTCTTTCAATATTGTTGTTTCCATTTTTACCATAAACAGTTTCCACTAAAGCTTTTTCCAAAATTTCCTTATGCATAGGTGAAACTTTGAGAAGTTCCAAAATTGATATTTGAGCAGGTATTCTTTATAATTGCTCTACTAAATTATACTATTGTGAAGTGGATGTTGAGTCTTTTATTATACCCAGAAAGGTGACTTTTGCTTTGCTTCTCGTAATGACATTGATTGGCTCTGAAGGTGGATTATCTTTAACAATGATGACATTTACCAATGATGTCATCTTTTAATTGGGATGGTTCACCTTTGTCATACTTCGGGAGTGGAGTTTTGAAAGCTAGGTGTGATTCGTTTGTCTTATGGCTATCCACTGTGATAGTTCCATTATCAATTAGATCTTGGATAAGGTGTTTCAATCTTTGACAATCATTTGTTTGGTGTTCTTTATTATGATGGTAATTACAAAAATGATTGTCATTCCACCAATTAGGCTTGACTGGTGGTTCATAACTTCTTTCTTTTGTTAAAACAATCAGTTTGTTTGCAAGAAGGGTCTTTAAAGTTGATTCTAATGGTTCTCCAATGTTTGTGAATTTCTTGGGAGGATTGGAGAGGAAAGACTTGGTTTTATTGCTTTATTGACTATTATTGTTTGGGATTTGACTTGATAGATTAAAAATTGGTTGTTGTTTCATAGCACTATTGTTGTCATTATAGACACCTAAAATTAATATTTAAGCCTATCAACATAATTAAATAACTTAACTGTGTTATCCTTATTCCTCTCAGAATCAATTAAATCTAATTTAATTAATCCTGTCACTATTGTCTAATAATTGATTTATCAAATAAATTAATTATTCCCCTATTCTTCTAAAGTCATCTCAATAGTTATTTCCTCTAAACCCACTCAACTGATTAATTCTAATTAATTAACCTAGTCATGTGATTCCTACAAATCACTTTTCCTAATCCCACTTAGCCTAATTAAAACTTCTAGAATCTCTCATAATCATGATTATCATTATCCCTCAATTTTTAATTCCCACTCATGTCACATCAACATTGAGCCTCTCAAAGAAATTCAAATTTCTTTGAATCCCTCAATGCATCCTTATTTTGGAATTTTTAATTCCTCATATTTGAAATTCAAATTTATCCCCCCCTTTTTCCAAGGAATTTTATATTCCTATTTATTTTCCCAAGGCACCCTTGATCCATGCCTTCTTTCTAAAATCAATCTCAACCCTTCATAATAAAATCAATATTGGCCCTCCATTGACCTTCTCCAATCTATAAATTGGAGCCTATTCTCCTCACAAATCATCCACCTCTCATGCATTGTCAGGCTGCCTATTTCTTCTCTCATTGTCTTCTAATTCAAATCCTCCTATCCATCACTCAAATCCAATCCAATAATCCACTTACCTTGTTGAGCATTTGGAGAGCATTCCACATCCATCAAGGAGCCCATCCAATCAAGTTGAAGAGAGGCGCTATTCAACTTCACCAAAGGCTCAATCTAAGGGAGAAGGTAAAGGTTTGCAAGGTATAAGCATTATCTTCATGTTTTTATGTGGCTTTATGCATGTTTCATGTTTGAATATCTTTTAGTGTTTTGTTTGTGCACTAACCACTTGAATCCACCTTGCTGGTTTTTGCCCTCTTCAGTCATTTCCTCCATTGATGACAGTCTTATTCTTTGACCAGAATTTGGGTTTGTCATTGTTGTTGTTGTTGTTGTTGTAAGAATTATTGTAAAGTTTAATCTCTCCTTTCCTTACCATCGCGTCTTCTATTTTCAAACCATTCTCAATAATCTTGGTGAAGGAGGGAGGACATTGCATTTTTAGTCGATAACTCATTTCACTGATAAGATTATCAATGAATATGTCCATCTTTTCTTGATCAGGTACATCTCTTGGATACCTATTAAACATTTGTTTCCATCGCTGCAAGAATATCATAAAAGATTCACCATTCTTTTGTTTAACATTGCATAAATCCAGCATTGTTATCTCATTCCTTATATTGTAGGAATACTGTGAAATAAATCTACTCACGAGTTCTTCAAAAGATTTGATTCTGGATGGTAATCTTGAGAACCATTCCATTGATTGCCCATTTAAACTCCTAGGGAAAAGATGCATCAGGTAAGTTTCATCATGCGCAAATTCCATACTCATAGTACAAAACTCCTTGATGTGATCCTGGGGATTAGATTTTCCATCGTATTTGTCATATTTAGGGATCTCGCAATGCTGTGAAACCGGTGTCATATTCAATTTTTTATCGAAAGGATATGGGCAGATATCTTCTAATGAATACTTCTTGGAGCTTGTTCCATTTTGCATATCTTGTATCTGTTGTTGTAGAGTTTGCATTTGTTGAGTGAGGTTTAACAACGGATTATCCATATAGTTTCTCCTTATTTCTTCAAAAGTTCTTTTATCACTACGCTCTTTTCTTGTGGCATCCCGTTCTTTTCTTGTCTATTCATGACTTTCTTTGTTTACATCTTCGTTATTCGGATCATCTGTGTTTTGGGTGTTACTTGTCTCTGCATCCTATTCAAGCTTTCTATGTTAAAGTCTTGTGGCAATTTAGCTCCTAATTTTGCCCATCAAAAGATATTTCTCTTTTTGTTTTGCCAATAATTTTTTCATTAGTCTATCAAATTTGAAACCTTGCTCGAGGTCTCTAATGGTGCTATTGACTGCTTCTTCGTCAACAACGGTATACCCAAAAGTTTGGATACCGAATTATCTTCTTCTTCTATTTGTTTTTGTTGTTTTCTAAGTTGTTCGTATTGAGCTCTAGTCCAAACTGGCATGTGATTGTTTCAAAAAATTTGAAGTTTCCAAAGGACAACTCAATAAGTGATTATTGGTTTAGAAAGATATGCTTTGTTGATTTTACCACTATTGTTTGTTCATTGTGATAAAGCATCTCTTTGTTGAAAAGCACGTCCTTACAAAATTTCTCCATCAAACTCTGTCTCGCAGCCACGTAAATAATGACAAAAATGGTGTAGGAAAGTCCTATGTTTTAATAAGATCTTGCGATTGATATACAATAATCTTATTATTTTCTGGGTAGCTTTATAATTGGGTTTCTTTTCTTAAGGTGATACTTAAAAGTCATATAAGCATCTGATAGTTTACAAGTTTGTTTGATTCCAATGTTGGTACAATTTTGATTTTGATATGACCTAGGTTCAAAATAGGAAAGATATATCCAAGATAATGAACACAAGATGAATTGATCAAGCTTCGTGATAGAGGATTTGATATATCCTAATGAGAGACTTGACAATTATGTTGATTTTTTTTGCACTTAAAATGTTTGAGTCAATAGCTTGTTGAATGTTTATGCTTATGGAAACCTTTCAGAAATAACATGTTGGATTAGTGACCCAGTTGTTGAACTAGTTTGAAAATGTGTGATAGTTTAGAGACAAATCTACTCAAGAAGTGTTTTGATAATGATGTTGAAATTTTGGTTTGATATGCTTTTTAGGTGTGAAAAATCTTTTGTGCTAACTAGATTGTGGCAAAGAGTGTTAACTTGTGGGATAAAAGCTTTGTTTTGTTGTTTGAAAGCACTGTTCTGATTATGTTTCAAGGATTCTTCTCAAATCCTTCAACAAGTTGTTGGATTTTTGCTCATTTTTTAGATGATGATTTTCTCAAATTTTTTACCATTTTGAACATGTCATAGACATATAAGACACAATGTTTTTGAAAAACAAAATGCACAAGCAAGTACAAATCCTATGGCAGGCTAAGACAATAATTGTTGAATCTCACATGGGGTTTCGCCCAAGGCTATGCTATTCAAAGCAGATATTTAGATGCTTGACCCCATTGGCTCCACCCTCGGCACTCACTTCTCTAGGGTAGCCAAGCACCAGTTTCCATGAAAACTCCCCATGGAAAACTTTATATCTCTACTAAGAACCATATGTGTGTGAGTCACTTCAGAGATCAGACCTCTTGCACCAATAACTAGAAGGATTTTGGCAACTAGTACAAGTGGTTTTTAGTAAAGGCTTCTGGTCATGTGGCCATACATGCGACACTTTCAGCTCTGTAAATACAGAAGGTTCCCAACCTATAGAGGTTATGCTCCATAGGATTTATGGGGAAACATAATGTCGGTATGAACTTATCAACATATTTTGCTTGTGACTTTCATCACAAACGCGATTTATTTAGAGTGGATTGGAAGGACTCGGTATTAGCCTGTTTCTACTTTGGGTCATTCCCCTCTCATTGCCCCCCTCAAGGCAACTCGAGAAGGCATGCCCTCTAAAGGTTATACATAAAAGAAAATAGGTATAGTTTTCTGATCACCGTATGATGGTGAGAGCATACTTACCTACTACTCCATCAAGCACGGAAAACACAAGTCCATTTTAGCTTTTGTAAAATCTATGTGCAACTATTTTAAAGAAGTCACTCAAAAATGCAAGTTGCATGCTGTTAATTTATCCCCCTTAGTTAAGCTAAATGAGCATGACATGATGTGTTACTTTCCAAAATAGAACTCTTAATTAAATAGGTGAGGAAATGCATGAAATTTGTTTTAAAAATAACCCTGCACATGCATGTTAGTAGTCTGAAAAAATTAAGTTCTTGGACTTTTAGACCTGCAAGAAAATTCTATCAGTTGCAAATAAAAGCGCTATCCTAACAAATGTGTTGTCTTTCACCTCAAAATCGCTAACCTAAAGGACAAAAGCGCTAACCTGAAACACAAAAATGCTGCACTCCGAACTAAGAAGTGAGAATTCTCTATTAAAAGCATTAGCCAAACTAACAAATGTGCGAACCTGAAGGACAAAAGTGTTGTTCTAAAGATTAAATGCATTGATTTAAAGACAAAAGCGCTAACCTAAATGATAAATATGCTAACTTGAAGGACAAAAGCGCTAACCTATCAAATAAAGGCGATGTCAGAACTCACACAGGCGTGAATCTATATTACAAATGCATTAAATTTTCTTTTTGCGAGAATTAGATAGGATATTAGAAAGAATATGTGAGGCTCTAAGCCCCACGGTGGGTGCTAAAATGTGTCGACTTGAATTTCAACATCAGAATACTACCTGCAACATGTTAGTTTCACAAAATAAAAAGGAAATGCTAGACGAAATCCAAACTCAACCAATGAAACCACATGAAATACATATAAAATAAAAACATTATTTTTACCTTCATGATTTAAGTCTCATTGTGTCCTAACTCCACTATTCCTAGTTGTAGATGGTGTGCTCTCAGACAAGCACTGATAGCTTCCAATATGGCACATGAAGAATGGACTGATAATTGATAGTTAACTAATGCTATGATATGCAATGCTAAATGACTGTGCTAAATGATTATGCTAAAAGATTGTGCTATTTGCTTCAAGATTAAAACTCACGAATGCATAAGTTTTCACAAATGATTAGCTTTGAAGACTAACCTAAAGACTAAATCTCTCTCAACTCAAACTCCTAATTTTTTAAACCTTGAAAGGATAAGATGATGTGGCCTGGATCAATGGTCATGATCAGATCTGCAGATTTGGATGGCTGTGAGAAAAGGTGAAGGTTGAGAGAAAGGGGGAAGGAGAAGACAAGTGTCACTCATCTCACCTTGACTGGGTTGCTGACTGAGAGAATCTAGGGATGATTGGAGAAGATTTAGGCATGAGAGGACAAGTGGACTCAAGTCCTTCCTAAGATGTAGGGATGTTGGAGGGAATATAGAAGAAGGTTAGGAAATATGTGTACGTACACAATATTTCATTAAATTTGGAGGTTGAAGATAAGTGACTAATAAATGATTTATTTATTTTAATTTTGTTGAATTAATTTAGCCACATGATGGATGAGTTGGCAAAGTAAAGATGAAGTGGAGATGGAAGGTGAGTTGGAAAAGGAGTTTTAAATAATTTAAGAAATCATTTAATATTTGAGACTATAGGATAGAAGAATAATCATTAGATATTAGATATTCGAATGATTGGAGGAAATAATTAAATATTTAGATATTCAATTAATTTATCAGAAGAATAATTAAATATTAGATATTTAATTAATTAGAGGAATAGGATAGATGAATTAATTAATAAAATATTTCATTTAAATTTAATTAATAGAAAGACACAAAATGAATTAAATAAATTAATCTTTTCAAATTAACTATTTAATAAAAGAATAAATATTAAATAAATATAAAATATTTATTTAATCGTTCGTAGCCATTTTTATGTGCATACAACTGGAAATAAAACTAACTACACAGTAATGGTTGCAGGAAAACTGGTTATTTGCCACAACGGTGGCTGCAAGCTGATTGTTCTAAAACTAGTGAAATGAAAACAAAACCTATCATAAGCAACTCACTAATAAAATAAAATAATAATAAATAAAAATCTAAACTATTGCAAATCTAAACTATGATGGAGTCATAGTTCCTCAAGTGGCCCTTTCTTGAGTTGCTTCAATTTGTCAATAGGATTCCATCTTCAATAAAAAAGTTTCAATGCTTAGATAATCTTCTTATTGCAAATTAAATATTACATGGACACGTATCAAACTTGATAATTGAAAATTAATACCACTAACAAGACTCAACACTAATTGGATATTCTCTAAACACTCTCAATACTCTACACTAATTGTCAACACTACTAACTCACAACTCGAAAAGATCTCATATTTTTGCTTGAGACTTTGATTAATTATAAACTCAAAAACTTATTAAGAAATTCATTTCTCCCATGACAGAAAGAAGATGACTTATTATATTCATTATTGGCAATAAAGATTAAACTAACAAGAGTTGAGAGAGTTCTAATCCTCTTGAAACTCGACAAGTATAAAATACAGGCATTGTTGAACATGTGCACAAAACATGTTATATTTATTTATTAACCACCAAATATTGTTTCCATGAGATTCTAAAATTTTATTTGACTTCAATAACTCCAAATAAATGAACTCATGAACAGGTAGAAGAGTCCAAGTTGAACTAGAACTCATTCCTTAACTGTTGCCTGGAAATCTATCATTTTGTCTCAGTCAACTTCTGGTGAATGTTTCTCATTAGTTATTGTGAATGAATTCACATGGTTTAAAGATTTTTTTGATGTCCTTTTAATTTTCCAAATCATTTTGAAAATCTAAATTTCATTAAGAAACGAGTGAGATATTCCCATTTTACTAAAACTAGTCTTTTGATTTTTTATGCACTTTAAGTCAACTGCTACATTTGTAAATTGCCAACTTGATCCTCCTTTCTTCTAGCTATATGAAAGACTCAAACAACTCAAAAACAACATGCAAATCCTTCTTAAATACTTTATATTCGATAATAACCATTTATTATAATATTTTATCATTATTTAGCATCAACTAGCTAGACACACATATATGCATATCAAACACCATTAATCCTAGTTAATGCTTCATAAAACCAAGGTAATGTTTGGAAATGAATTGAAAGGACATTATAAATGTGAGGTAAAGTATCATAAATCATGAAATAGTATGGCCAATTTGTACGCTCATCATTCCCCCTAGCTAAAATCTTGTTTGTCCTCAAGCAAGGGTAAGACATTGGTTATGCATGAAAATCTTTGTATGTTATATCCTTTGTTGTTTTTCAAGATTTTCATTGCCTTTCTTCTCTTTGTACTTGTTGCTTCAGAGGTCTAAAAATATTCTTTCCATGCTTTGTTGGTTACAGTCATTTCTTGATTTTGTTCCATCATCTTTTCTATTGTGTATGTTCAATTTGTAGAAACTTTATTTGTTGTTTCCACTACTATGCTTCATTCTCACCACTGTCTTTTTATCAGCTTCCTTCCTCTTTGTATCATGCTTTCTTCTCCTTTTGATCTCTTCATAGGATAGACATTTTTTTATTATGCTTTTCCATTGTTTATTGCTACACTGAAACATTTTCATGTCCATCTTAAACATTGTTGTCTTCATGTCTCATAAATAATATCTTTGTCAAAATTGCCATATGCATTTTGAAAAGCAGGTTGTCCTTTAAATTTATGATGATTCATCAAAGTTTTATTTTTGATGAATTCTCCATAAGAACATCATAAGAATTCCTTCCAACACAATGAACCATTGTCATAATGGTGTAAAACACTTCCCAATGACGTTACCACTTTAGTATTGAGAGGATCATACAACATTTCACACAAACCTACCATTCACTTTATCATTCTCTTTCTATTATAGCTTCCCCTAAATACTTCTATCTTTTTCACTTTGAGATAACAATGGAAAAGGAAATGAATACAACAACATGTCAAATGAAGAAAATATAGTCATGAATCTAGGAGGTAAGTACGATATATGAAACTATGACAAGTTCATCTTTTTATGGTGTAGGACAACAATGCAAGACATGGATGTTTCCCCCCACCTGAAAGGTCATTTATCCTCAAATGATAATGAATGGATGAGAGTGGAAAAATAAATAAGCTATGAAGCATGTAACAAGAAAAATGACAATTGACAAATACATTGTAATGCAAAGATAGTCAATTAACTAAAAATGATAAATATTACAAATAAATAAAAATCACAAATGTAAGTACCTATGGTGCTTTGAAAAGTTGAAAATGTTGAAAGTATAGGTCCCTTGAAGAGTGTTGCATATTTGACATCAATAGTTGTTGTAGGTTTCTTGCAAGTTTGTGTAGGTTGACTATTTAGTCACAGTACAACTGCTACACGTAACTTAAAAATGCTGCAAACTTATTGAACAATTACTGCACCTCCATCCAATGACTTTAATACAAATTTATATTTTGTCCATTTATCAATAAATAGAACATGAGTAGATCAACTAGACTACACGATTTAGATAGACATCTTTCATTCCATAAAGAAAAAACTACGTAATGGAAACTTTTGACAACATATGCAGAGACTCTTTCAAAATTGAAGATATGAATGACTCGCAACCTTGAAAAATAATTGAACTTGAAATATGACCAACACACTAGCTGTGAACACATATGAAAGACTCATTTAAGCAATAAGAATTTGGGGAACAACTCCACTGGACAACACCTAACTAACTATGCATGAACAATTGAAGAAAAATACATCTAAGACATTGTGCAACAGCATGTATTGAATGAAAAACCTATCCTAACCTACACTAACTATAAAATAAGACTTAATCAAATAAAGTCATTCACTAGTTCTATGAAGTATCTGCCCTTTCTTATCAACTTGCAATGCTTCACATGGTTATGTGCAACCAAAAAGAGTTGCAATATCAATAGAAACTTAACAAATAGTTGCAATGACTTTTGAAAGACATTAAGAAACTCAATTACAACTTAATGATGACAATATATACTTCTATTTTGAAGTGGATAAGAGAGTTGAAACTATTCTCCTTTAGCTGCAACTAAAAATTCAGCTTCATCTTGAATTCCAACTTCATGTTTGGGTGCAAACAAAACTCAAGTTCCTCGTGAAAGAAAAAATTCAAAACCCTCCTTGGTTATTTTTTGATGATGGTTTGCCTCTTTGTCCTCTTTTTGATTTGTAAACACCAATTTGTGTGACTGATTTGACAAAAATATAGAAATTTCTGCACTTTGCTCTTGATACTCATGATTTTTCTCTATAAAAGATAATTGTTTAGCAGCCAAATTTAAGAAAATATTCTCTATCACCCCAACACATGTTAATCTTTATGGCATCTCTCTTCTTGAAGTAAGAGTTTTGATTCCACAACACGTTCATCTTGACCAACAACCTTGTGTATGGTAACTTCTTCATTTTTAAAAACAAGGTTGTCTTCATTTGCCTCCTCACAAACCAACACTTTGTCGTCAATACATGAACAAAAATCCCCTATGATGTTAAAGAACATGTCTTCATTAATTTCCAAACTTATTGTAAATGATATTGGCTCTCAGTTATTGTGCTTCATGGATTCAAAATCCATTTTTTCTAGTACTTGCTAAATATTGACATTCCTAAGTTCTTTGAATGGAACTATGACTATAGGAAAACAAGAAAGAACTTCTAAAAAAACTTGGAGACTCTCACAGCTTAACTCATCCCTGACAACAATGCCAAAAATGTAGAGCTTTCTAATTGCAATTGAGGTTAGAATACTAATTCACAACATGGGGATTTTTATCCACACTAAGAAACCCTTCATGGATTAGAAGCTACATTTAGTTATCAACCCAGGGACGTGAACTTGAAATGAGACAACACTGTATATGCACTATGGAATCCTTCTAAGCTATTCTATTAGTTGTTTATAGAAAATAAAATGAAAAATAATAAATTGAATTGAAAACATGACAATGCTAGAAATAAAACTAACTACATAGTAGTGGCTGCAAAAAGACTGGTTATTTGCAACAAAAGTGGTTGTAGGTTGGCTGTTCTAAAACTAGTGAAATGAAAACAAAACATATCATAACTAGCTCACTAATAAAATTAAAGCATAATGAATAAAAATCTAAACTATGATGGAGTCAGAGTTCCTCAAGTGGCCCTTGCTTGAGTTGCTTCAATCTGTCAATAGCATTCCATCTTCAATAGACAAGCTTCGATGATCAAATAATCTTCTTATTGCAAATCAAATATTACTATAGACGTATAAATATGACCACTTTCCCATTCCTATTATTAATTAAATTCTATTTAATTAATTTCTTCATTTTCATCTATTTTGATTAAATGAATTACTCAATTTATTTAATTAAATTCACCTTAACCTTTTCTAGCCTTTAATTAAATAAAATCACACTATTTAATTAATTCCCCTTTCTGCCCTTTTAATTAAATTTGCATTTAATTAAATTGATCCTTGCAAATAAATAAATCTAATTTATTTATTAAATCCCCCTACTTGTATTTATGCAAGTTGCATCTATTTTAGTTGAAATAAAACAATTTTATTTTAAATAAAAATCCTTTTCCCTCCACTTGCATTTTTCTGCATCTCCTACTTGCCTCCTAAACCCCTTCTAAATTCTTCTAATTACTTTCAATTTAGCCTAATTCATATGCTAATTATTGTCACATTCCTAAGCAAAGGAAAGTCACTTCTCAAAGCCTCCAAAGTCTTTGAAATGCATTAAAGGATTTATGTCTTCAACAAGTTAACCCTCAAAGTCTTCCTAACCATTAATGGTTAACTCAACCTTATTGCATGGTTAGAGACTTTCTCTCTAACTTAACCCTCATCTAACCCTAGGGTCTCATCAAGCATTCATGGCTTTAACCTTGGTTATCCTATTAATCCTTGCACGAGAGTTTACCCCTTGGGTAAAATATTTATCCATTGGATAACCCTTATCTAACCTTAACCCTTACCTCCTAGGGTAACTTTCATGTCTTCTCGAGCATTTAATGATTCTTGCATCTCCTCCCAAGCAACCTCTTGTTGACAATTCTCACCATTTCATTGGTGAGAATTGTAAACATGGATTGATTAACTTTCAATCCTAGCCCTTGTTAAGATTATTCAATCTTAACCATCCATTGCCCTATTTTCCCTATAAATAGATCTCTCATTCCTCATTTTCATATCAACAATATTTGATGCATCTACATTATAGTCTAATTTACTAAGCATTTTGGCCTCTCTTTGTTAGAATATCATCATAGTGTTAGGTCCCGAAGACAACTGAGAGAGGTGGGGGGTGAAACAGTTTTCAAATAATTTGAAACCCAAAACTAACTTAACAAATCTTAATGCATAATACTGGTAAACCAAACTTTATGTCGATAAACAGTTTTAACAGTTAATTGCAATGCCAATAAATTTTAATGCATGATACAAAAAGACAAATAACATCCACAACACATAACACAGATATTTGTACGTGGAAACCCTGTAAGGGGAAAAACCTCGGTGGGAAACCTTACCCACAATCAAATGATACTATTGCAGATAGTATGTGTGTACAATATGGAGTTTACACATGCAGAAAGGCCAACTACCTAGAGCTCACTACTCAATCACAAAATGGGAGTCACACTGACTACAATTGGATGGTTATATCCAATGATAATGTACTGCTCAAAATAGCATCTTCATATGTTGAATTCAGTATCAGTTAAGTTCTGATTTGCCTTCTTCAAAACCTCCTTGAATCTTGAATGATGTATGTGTGTATAGCACTGCTTATATTCGCATATACCTTATTATATTCCTCTTCCACACACACATTAATCTCAAATGAGATCTTACATATATACCAAATCCTAAGACCAAATGAGTAGGTCGGCTCACTAAAGATATTACAATAAAATCAATTACAAATGTATCAATATGTGATGCATCATGTCGGCTCAATGCATTTAAAATAATAACAAATTATCTTCATAACGTGTCGTACTAATCTGGAGTGGATAACGCTTGCCAGTCCATAACCTAGACCTATTTGCCGGTAACAACAAATATGCAAACCCGATTAGATCAATGACCAAAACACCAAAACAAAGTGTCTGAACAATGTCTTCAACATAACCAAGTAATTTGCAAGTCATCCTTAGTGTCGGTGAACAATATATCATGTCGATGAACCAGATACCGGTGACTATGCAAGAGTCACTGAACATGTCGATGAACATAATCAAGAGTCTCCAAGTGCTGATAAGTGTTGACAAGTGTTGACATCAATGACAAAACTAGTGCAACACATTCCAAATACCAACAATCTCCCCCTTTGGCATTGATGGCAACACAAGATGGAAAAACCATCTAAGTGCCAAAACAGAAATACCAAAAACCAAAAACCAACAATCTCCAAAAGAGATTATTAACTAGAAATCAAAATATAGATATAGAGAGTAACAATCTCTCCCCAATGAATAATTTCTCCCCAAAATATAATGTGTTTTTTCATAGATATCTCTCCCCCTTTGACATCAAATGTCAAAGCTATACAAAAACCAGATTCAAATAGATCATAGAACTTATTACAAATTACCAATTTTTTAATTTAACCAACTACTCCCCCTGAGAAGTAGCTCTCCTCATCAAAGATGGAAAAAGATTTCTCTATTAATTTTGTTAGTTTGATGCCAAGCATCAACTATCTAAGTCTCTACCAGTGGGGGTATAACCCCAAGTTGCTCTCTGAGATATTCAAAAGTTTCCTTAGGCAAAGGCTTAGTAAAAATATCTGCAATCTTCATGTCCTTCAACATTTACTTGATCCATAATACCTGGGTACAATTTGTTGCCACTGCAACATATTTTGATTCTACTGTTGATAAAGATGTGCAACTTTGTTTCTTGCTCAACCAAGAAATTAATTTGCTACCAAGAAAGAACGCTATGCCAGTGGTGCTTTTTCTATCATCTACATCTCCTACCCAATTTGCATTTGTGTATGCACATAAATTAGAATTTTCATCTTTAGGATACCATAAACCAAGATTTGTTGTGCCTTGTAGATACCGAAAAATCCTTTTCACTGTTGATTCATGATTTGCTTTAGGATTACTCTAAAATCTTGAAACAATACATACTGCATTCATAATATCGGGTCTTGTTTGTGTCAAATACAGTAAACCTCCTATCATAGACTTGTATCTAGTAGGATTAACAGGTGTTGATTCATCCTTCAATGATAGTTTATCAGTTGTAGTCATAGGTGTACTTATCAGTTTAGAGTTTTCCATGCCAAATTTCTTTAGTAATTCCTTCAAGTACTTTGATTGACTTATGAATATACCTTTATCAGTTTGTGAAATCTACAATCCTAAAAAGAATTTTATCTCCCCAATCATAGACATTTTAAATTCCTCCTGCATCTTATTAGAAAAGTCTTTACATAATCCATCTTCTCCTCCAAAAATTATATCATCAACAAAAACTTCTATAACCAAGATGTCATCATTAGTCACTTTGAAATATAGATTGTTGTCAGCATTTCCTTTAGTGTAACCAATCTTCAAAAGATATTTTTCCAATCTAGCATACCAAGCTCTAGGAGCTTGCTTCAGTCCATATAGAGCTTTCCTTAACCTGCAAACCATATCTTTGTCATTTGTCAATGAAAATCCATCAAGTTGTTCAATGTAAACTTCCTCTTCAAGATCACAATTTAGAAATGCACATTTAACATCCATTTGATTTATTTTATAGTTCTTGTGTGCTGCAAAAGCTAAGAATAATCTGATTGCCTCAATTCCTAGCTATCAGTGCAAAGGTTTCATTATAATCAATTCCTTCTTTCTGTGAATATCCCTTACACACTAATCTTGCTTTGTTTCTAATCACCTTACCATCTTCATTAAGTTTATTTCTGAATACCCATTTAGTTCCAATTACATTTTTGTCTTTAGGCCAGGGAACCAATGTCCATGTGTTATTCTTTTCAATTTGTTCCAATTCATCTTCCATAGCTTTAATCTAGTGTTTATCTTCACATGCCTCATTAACTGATGCTAGTTCAATTTGAGAAATTAGACATACCTCTTCATTCGTCAGTCTTCCTCTAGTCATAACACCTTGATACTTGTTCCCAATTATCTGACTTTCAGAGTGATTCAATCTTACATACCGGGGTTTTTTTACTTGCTACTATTCTTCAGTCACTGTGGAATCTTTAGATGATGTTGGTGTGACTGGATCAACATTCTGTACCGGTGTACTCATTGTTGGTTCATTTGATATTATCTCTATTGCCGGTTCAGAGTTCATGTACCTTGAATTACCTCTAAACTGTTCATCAATCTTCACATTTGCACTGTCAACGATTTTCTGCAATCTCTTATTAAAACATCTATATGCCTTGCTCATAGATGAATAACCAAGAAATACTCATTCATCACTTCTAGGATCAAATTTGCCAATATACTCATCTCTTCTAATATAACATTTACTTCCAAATATTCTAAAATATTTAAGAGTAGGAGTATTACCAAACCATAGTTCGTGAGGGGTCTTACCAGTTTCACCTTTGATGTGAACTTTGTTAAATGTGTAAACTGTTGTACTCACTGCTTCTCTCCAATATATAAGAGGTAGATTTGCTTCTGATAACATACTTCTGGCTGCATCCAAAATAGTTTTGTTATTTCTTTCCACAACTCCATTTTGTTGGGGTGTCTGAGGTGTTGATAGTTGTCTCCTAATTCCATTCACTTCATAGAAGGTATTAAATTCCTTAGATGTGAATTCACCTCCTTGATCTGATCTCAAACATTTGATTTTCTTACCAGTTTCATTCTCTATCATCACCTTGAATAGTTTGAATTTCCCAAGGGCTTCTGATTTCTCCCTGAGAAAAGTAACCCAACACATTCTAGAATAGTCATCAATGATTAGCATAAAATATCTATCTCCTTGTAAACTTCTAGGTTGTTGTTGGACCATATAAATTAGTATGAATTAAGTCAAGAATATTATTGGATTTTTCTGGAATACTCTTAAAAGATGCTCTAACTTGCTTTCGAAATTGACATTCCTTACATATCAGATTGTGAGGTTTAACAATCTTAGGTAAATCTCTTACTGCCTTAGTTGTAGTGATTTTCACAATTCAATCCAAATTAAGATGACAAAGTCTCTTATGCCATAACCAACTTTCATCAATATGTGCAATCAAGCATGCTTTCTCATTGTTATTCAAATGAAAGATATTACCTCTAGTCTGATTATCGGTTGTAATTTCCAAGCCAGTTCTGTTCATGATTGTGCATTTACCATTCTTGAATTGTAACTGAAATCCTTTTTCAACTAATTGACCAACACTCAAAAGATTATGCTTCAAACCTTCAACATAGTAAACATTATCAATATTGTGCTTCCCATCAAAAGATATAGGGCCTTTTCCTTTGATCAAACAAGCTTTATCATCCCCAAATCTTACTAGACCTCCATTGTATTCCTGAAAGGTTAAGATTTTACTTTTATCACCAGTCATATGATGTGAACATCCAAAATCAATGATCCATTCATCCTTATCTTCAATTTTAGCTACCAGGGTCTGCTCTACCATTTGAACAGTAGGTGTCGATTGATCTTTTATTATAGCAACAAAAACACATCCATTTTCTGTCGATTCTTCATCAAAATCATCAGTAACTCCTTCATCAACATAGTAACATGATTTGTCTATATTCTTCTTAAATCTATATCTCTGATATTCAGGGTTAGGCTTATATGTTCTTTTAGCTTCTTCTTTCAATCTTGCATGTCTATCAGGACACCTAGATGCTATATGACCAATTATATTGCAGTTAAAACATTTAAATGGTGCTTTACCTTCATACTTACTTCCAACTGGACCTTTAGGCATTTTCCTTGCAAATAGTGCTTCAAGTTCTTTCAGTTCTTCATTCTCTTTTCTGATTTCTTCAAGTTCTCTTGCATAAAAGGCTTTCCAATCAGATTTTTCAGATGATGATGATGATGTTGCAGATGATGATGATGTCTTGAAAGCAAAGTATGTCTTAATTGTAGCAACAGGACCAAATTCCTTAAGTTCAAAAGCTGAAAGTTTACCAACCAAAGTGTCTCTAGATACTGATGTATTAGGTATTGTTCTCAATTCATTTATAGCAGTTACTTTCATTTTATATGCCAATGGAAAATCTCTTAAAACTTTAGAAACAATTTCATCTTCACTAAGGATCCTCCACAACATTGTATACCCAAAACAATTTCATTTACTCTTTCCATAAAAGCATAAATCCTTTCTGTATACACCTAAAAATGGTCTGAAGATAATTAATTGAATAAGCAATTATTTAATTAATCTCCCCCCCCCCCCCAATTTAATTGAATTCATCAACAATTTGATTAAATGTCCCTTTTCATCTACTTATTAATAAATCTAAGGATTTATTTAATAGGTTCATTTCAATAATCCCCTTTAATTAATTAATTCTTCTCCATCAAAATCATTTCTTCTAATCCTCTAATTAATTAAAACAAATCAAATCAATGAGTTGTTGAAATTAATTAGCCTTTTCCTATTAATTGAATTTCTAAATTCAAATTTTCCTAACTTTAACCACCTAACCTAACCATCCCTAAACCTAACCCATTCTACCTACCCACATGTTCCCTTTAATATAACATCTTCTAGAACCTTTGTGACACTTGTCACTAAGTGTTCCCTTTCATCTAACCTCTTCTAGAAGCCTCTTGACACTTGTCACCATGGAGATGACAGATGTTCCCTTAAATCCAACCCCCTTTGCCAACCTCCTTCAATTTAACCATTGATATCTTCAAATCAATCTTGACTGTTGAATCCTGCCACCTCACCCCTAGCCTTGGAAATCCTATAAATAGACCTTATTTTGGAGCACAAAGGGTCCCAATTGTGATTCATCTTATGCATTGTTACTATAGGCATCTAGCTTTTAGTTTATCATTTTAGCAATGTTATCATGCTCAATTTTAGCTTAAATCTTAGCTTAATCATGCTAGATCAATCATGAACTCATATAGCTTAATCATGCTATTCTTGCTAGAGCATGCATCTTCATTCAAATCCTTCATCTAAGTGTAGTCAAGTCACTGGAATTTGCATAAGATCTGAGAGAAAAATTCATACTCGCATTTACTAGGAGGCAATAGATCGATTAGCTATGGTTTTGTCTTCATTTGCTTCAAATTCATTAACCATGCTTGTAATGACCTATTGAGTGTTTTGTGTTTGCAGGTATAGGTACACTTCACAATAGCACGACATTTTGGCACCCACCGTGGGGCATAAATCATCATTTTTGGCCTCTCAAGCTTCAACAAACATCTATCTCTGTCAGACCTGAATCAAAATGTCATACGAGTTGATTTTCTAACTCATACGAACTACCCTTTGGTCTGGTATGAAATCTCATCCTATGTCGTACGAGCTCATTCCCTTGTCGTATGAGGTTTAAATGCATGTCGTACGAACTTTTGGCTAGTAAATCCTATGTCGTACGAACTGATTTGCATTGTCATACGAGAGCTAAATGTGTGTCGTACAAATTTCTGGCTGCTAAATCCTATGTCGTACGAGTTCATTTTGGTCTCTATACGAAATATAAAGTTTTGTCTTACTAAGTGGAAAATTGTGTCGTACGAGTCTTTGTCTCTGTTATTTTTAACAGACTGCATTTTAGGGTTTTCTGGTTTTAATCTGAGATTTTCTAATGCTAACTCTAATCTGTTTATGAGATTTTTGGCAGCCGAACTCTTTTCTATAGAATGATTTACGAAGATACACTTGTCAAAGACATAATCCAAAACACAAATCATGACTACTAACGAAATTATTACAGGTTGCCTATGAATTCAACTAAACTTGGTGTATTCATTTAAATTTCTAGGCACACTTGATTTTGGGCTAAAAATGAACAACCATGTATTTTGTGTCTTTGATGATAAGCGAGTATTCTCTCACCTTTCTTAGGTGATCAAAAAGCTAGACTCGTCTTTTTCTTTTATTAGTACATTTCTTTAGCAGGCCTGCCCTCCCGAGGAGCTTAAACAACTCTTAAAGCTATTACGGCCGGTGTGAGCGGAACGACCTAAGTGGGAACGACTAACGCCAAGTAATTCAACCCACTATAAAATAAACATGATTTGATGATAGTCAAGTCAATGGTAGTGCTCGGGAATAGCTCTCCTTCGTACCTTTGGGTATAGCAAACCTTGGTTTTCAAGGTTGGGAGACCTCTTAATTGAGTATTATACCCTGACGCGCCGAACGGATCCCTTACTAGTGTCGGTTAAAATATAAGCTACCTGATTCACCTCCAAAAGGGTGATAATCTTTGTGCAAGAGAGATAGTAACTCTCCCAAGACACTTGCCATATCATGCCCCCATTAGCGTTTGGAGTCGGATAATGCGGCATTGAGATCCATTGGGTGAGACTCAGTGGTCATATTCTGATTAGCTATTGGGTGTGTACCTAAGTTAGCAAGAAAAGGTTTTCATTCTCATCCAACTTCCTTAGGGTTTAGCGTGATTGGAGTCATTTATCACATCTTGTGTTTGCTATGTATTCATCCCCAAATTGAAAAATTAGACATATCAAACTGGAAAACACAAGCAAAATACCAAAATTCACAAATCCAAATTCGGCAAAGCAAACACTTTTATCTCTACTTTGTTCTCTTTCGTATGATTCAGGTTCTCTATCATACAAGTCATGCTCTTTGTCATAGGAGGAAGTTGTTTTCTCATGTGGTTTAGGAAGTTCTGTCGTACGAGATTCTACTTTTTCAAAGGAAACTTTTGATTTGTCGTTTGTTATTGTATCTTTTGTCGTATGGTTCAAGAACAAGTGTCGTACAAGTCTCTATTTTTTATCAATCCAGAGTAGCTAATTTGCATGACTTTTTCAGGTTTGACGGTCTGCTTGATTAATTTGTAGTATTCATAAATACCTGTTATCTATTGTTCTATGCTTAAATCATCACCTATATGCCCATTCTAACTAGAGCTCAGAGACAAAAAATCGCAGAGACCGAAATTGAAACATTAGAAACAAATATAATCATGGAACATGAAGATGAAATACAAGTTGAAGGAGAAATAATAGAACAAAACATCAGAGACATCAAAAAGGATCCTCAATTTGATAAATTTATGCAAAAATTGTTGGAGGAAGAAAAAGAAAAATATTTTCTAATGTTAGCCAAATCTGGTGCTACACTTCCTCAAGACTTTGATATAAATAAATTGACACAAAAGAAAAGTGATCCTCCTCTTAATAACAAACAATATGAGGATATCTTTGGTCTCAAAATGAATGACACATCAATTCCTCATAACACCATAACCAATGAAGAGACTTACATCCCCAAAAGAGATGAAGTAGAAATCCTGAATAACATTCAACTCAATGAAGATACAAGAAGAACTAGGGATGAACCAAGAAGAGATCGAGATCCTCCTAGAATACAAAATCAGGGTTATGCGAGAACAAATCATGTTGCTAATCCTATCATGACTCTCACATAACAACTACAAACAATGCAAACATAAATTCAAGATATGCAAAGAGGAAATGTTAGATGATACTCACTTCAAGAAATATGTCCTTATCCATTCGACAGAAATCTAAACATGATACCATTTCCTATAGGCTTCAAAACTCCTAGATACAAAAAATATGACGAAAGCACTAACCCTCAAGATCATATACGAGAATTTTGCACAATGAGTATGGAGTTTGGACATGAGGATACATACTTAATGAGACTATTTCCAAATAGCTTAACTGGACTAGCTATGGAATGGTTCTCCAAACTTCCACCTGGAATCAGATCATTTTCAGAATTGGTGGATAAGTTTGTTTCACAATACTCTTATAACATACAACATGAAGTAACAATGCTAGACCTATGTAATGCTAAACAAAAGAGTGGAGAACCCTTCATGACATTTTTACAACGATGGAGATGGCTAGCTTCACGGTATCCTTGAGTACCGTGCCACAATATGAAAAAATGGACATATTCAATGACAACTTAAACGATCAAATGAGTTATTACTTAAAAATGCAAGGAAATCAAAGTTTTGGAAAAATGGTTGATAATGGAATCAGAATGGAAGAAGCCATGATAAAGAAAGGTGAATTGAAAGTATACAAAGAAGGAGTCTATCCTCCTAACAACAACAATAACAACAATCACAATGATAAACTAAAGTTTTGGAATAGAAATCGGAATGTAGTCAATGATGGAATAGTAGATAACAACAATGTAAAACCAAAACAACTGGTTTTCAATTTATCTACTCACTTAGCAGTGGCACAATAAAACAACAATCACCAAAGAGCTACTATCAAAACTTTCTTTCGAAGACAATTTACAAACATTGGTGAACCCCTGGGGTCAGCATTAAAACACTTATTGCAAACAAAGTGATTTCTTTACTAGAAGAAAGGAACTATGAACCTCAAATAAAACCACCTTGGTGGAATGATATTCAGTATTGCGATTTCCATCGAAACAAGGGACATCTCACAAATAATTGTCAAAATTTGAAACATGTCATACAAGACTTAATTGATAATGGCATAATAACTGTGGATGGACATACAACAAATTAATCTCATACCGCCTTTAAGACTCTGCTTCCAAACTATGAGAAAGGGGAATCATCAACAACAAACAATGGTAAGGGTAAAGCGAAGGTAAACTACGCTCATACATATGACAATGTGGTGAATGTGATTGTAGTTAAGGAAAAACAAAATCAAGAACATGCTCATGCTATAACAAGAAGCAAATACAAAGTTGTTTTTCTAGGTACTACAACAAACGCATCATCTGCTACAACAAAACACAACAATCTAGTGGAACAATTGCAAAAAACACCTGCACAAATATCCATCTTGGATCTTTTAAAACTTTCACCTGCACATAAAGAAATTCTTGAACGAGCATTAGTAGATACCACTGTATCTAAAGATCTTGATATCGACCAATTCCAAACCATGGTGGGATACCTCACAACCCCTCATTGCTTGTCATTCACTAAAGAAGATGCCACGTCCTTGCAACACCCTCACAACACTCCCTTACACATTGAAGTCCTCATTCACAAAACATGAGTCAAGCATGTTCTAATAGATGGTGGAGCTGGCCTAAATATTTTCTCATTGAGTCTTGTTCGTTCCTTAGGATATTCAAAAGATGCAGTTGATGTCTGAAAAAGGATCACCATAAAAGCCTATGATGAAGAAGAACATTCCTCCAAGGGAATTGTGATACTGCCCATCAGAGTGGGACCTCTACAAAAAGACACAGCATGCCAAGTTCTAGACTTGCACTTATCATATAATGTACTCCTCGGGAGACCATGGATACATGACTTACAAGCTGTACCATCAACATATCATCAATGTGTCAAATTTCTCTATGAGGGACAAGAAATCACAATCTCTGTAGATGCAAATCCATTCCAATACTGCAGCAATCTAAAAATGGGTCAAGAAGTAATTGTTCCACATAATAGGGAGGCAACAACATCAAACACACAATCCAAGGAACAATCATTTGCATCTATTTTATTGAGCATGGAAAAACAAATGCAACTAAGAGATCGGGGGAATGGAGAATACTCAATATCACAATTACCACTTTCTCCTAAATCCTTTGGAAAACCATCAAACTCTAAACAACAACCAATTGTGAAACATCTTCCAATATTTGATGGAACATTCATTAGTGTTGGAACCTTATCAGAGGAGACAGAAGACAAAGATGTGCTACAATGGCTATACAAAGATGAAGAAGTTCAACAAAAGGTCAACAATGTCAGAATACCTACAGAAAAATATGGAAAAGGATTCAACATCCTTCAAAGGATGGGATACTCCAGAACAGGACCTATAGAAAATAGAAAAGAAGGTATCTCAGAACCCATCCAACCTCATATTCGGTAGACTATAGACAAAACAGGTTTAGGATATGTCACCCTACCAGAAGATGCATCTTTTAGTCAACAACAAGAGGAGTATGCAAACAGACAAGAACAACTGACAATTGACAGGGAAGAAAAATCAGCTAAACAACAAGCACAAGAAAACATGAAGTGGCAAAAGAAGCAATCCTCAAATCAACAAGAAAAACATACTAAAAGAATCTGTCAAGCAACATCAAATCTCAATCAAAACAGACATGAACCTAGTACTGATCAAGGAGAACTCATAGCAAGATTGACATAACTCAATCTCAATCCTGAAGAAGTTGAATACGAAAGAAGGAAAGATATAACCAAAGAAGCAGAAGAAACGCTATATGACCAAATCTGTAGATTATAGGCTGCAAGTGATATAGATTCTAATGATTGGGAATGGGATTCCTATCACTCTGAAGAATCAACTAAAGAAAATTGCTCTGAAGAAGATGTAGGAGTCAATGTAGTTCACACGTATGCAAGATAAACGTCAGGAACTAGTTCACTTGAATTAGAATCACATTCAGCTAACTTGGACTTAATCGAGGATGATCAGGAACTTCTTATATGAGGTCATTCTAATGAGAGTATCATTCTAGAAATCGAAATACATACTGAAAACTTTGATACATCAATCATGACCCTAAACACCCTCTAGACATCTCAACCAAGATCCCTTACCTCTAATACACCTTGAGCTTATTGATTGGGAAAATGAAGGACATACTGGCATTGATACCTTTCCAAATGACCATGCCATATCTATATATCTTAATGCAATAGAACCCATAACAACTTCCACCAGGAATCTCAGCAACGCATCTTCCAGTCAAGTGGTGCCAAATCTCCTAGTTGCAAAAATGAAAATAAAGAAAACAATATCAGGTCTAATGCTGAAAAGCATCTCTTGGCAACATTAGACCAAGAAAGAGTAAAAACAAAGGACATATCTAATGGTGAAAACCTCCTCAAGGTGCTAGAAGATGGGAGATTTGACACTTTACCTAAGCACTATCAAGAAAGATCATCCATTTTGATCAAACCAATAGAGGCAATTAACATTGGCACAACAGAGCAACCAAAGATTCTACATCCAACAACTTCTTTGTCTGAGAAAGAAATGCAACAATATATGGAATTCTTCAAACGACAGCAAATCAATTTTGCCTAGTCATATGCAAACATGTTAGGGTTAGATCCAGAGCTTATTATGCATCACTTAAATGTTAATCCAGAAGCCAAACCAGTTAAACAGGAATTATGGAAGATGCATCCTCATATTGCTCTTCTAGTCAAGGCAGAACTAAAGAAATTATTAGATGTTGAATTCATCAAACCAGTAGCTTATCCTCAATGGGTATCCAACATTGTTCCTATTTCAAAAATAGATAAAAGCATCAGAATATGCACAAACTTCAGAGATCTTAATAACGCCTGTCCAAAGGATGACTTTCCTTTGCCTAACATCAACATCATTGTAGATTTAACTGTTGGACACTCCATGTTTTCTCTAATGAATGGTTTCTCTGGATATAATCAGATCAAAATAGCACCTGAAGATCAATAAGAGATAGCTTTCACATGTCCATGGTGTACTTTCTGCTAGAACGTCATGCCTTTTGGACTAAAGAATGTTGGTGCTACATATCAAAGAGCTATGACAACTATATTTCATGACATGATGCACACATTCATGGAAGACTATGTGGATGACATATTGGCTAAATCATATAACAGAGAAGAACATATAGAGATACTGGAAAAGATCTTTGACAGGTTAGAACAATACAAGCTACGACTAAACCCTAAGAAATGTGCCTTTGGTATAACTTCAGGAAAGCTATTGGGATACATTGTTTCAACAAGAGGAAGTGAAGTAGGTCCAGCTAAGGTTAAAGCAATCATGGAAATGGCATCTCCCAAGAATATCAGTCAACTAAGATCACTACAAGGAAGACTCTAGTCAATCAGAAGATTTATGGCTCAACTAGCAGATAAATGTCAATCATTTACACATCTACTGCACAAACATGTTAATTTCAAATGGGACCATCCATGTGAAGAAGCATTCAACAAGATCAAAGCATATCTCATGCAACCACCTATTCTAATGTCACTAATTCTAGGAAAGCCATTATTACTCTATGTATCAACTACGAAAACATCATTAGGAGTTTTGCTCGCACAACAGGACAATCAAGGAAAAGAACAAGCCATCTACTATATCAACAGAACACTAGTAGGATACGAGATCAACTATTCATCAACATAAAAAGCATGCTTGGCAGTAGTTTTTGCTTCAAAAAATTACGACACTATCTACTATCTCACTCCATCAAGTTAATAGCTAAAATCAATCCTCTAAAGTATTTACTCAACAAAGCAACATTGATAGAATGACTAGCAAAATGGATCATGATTCTAAGTGAGTTTGATATTGAGTATGTTGACAGAAAAGATATCAAAGGACAAGTCATTGCAGACCAACTAGTAGAGACACCACTTCAAGATGATCATCCTTTACACATTGAGTTTCCCGATGCTGATATCCTAACAGTCACCACAAAAACATGGCAATTATACTTCGATGGTTCATATACACAGCACGAATCAGGAGCCGGCATTCTATTCATCACACCACAAGGTCATACAATCCCAAACACATACAAATTAAGCTTTCCATGCACCAATAATACAACAGAATGTGAAGCTTTGGTTACAGGTATCAAAATGGCTATAGAATGGAACATTACACAACTACAAGTCTTTGGAGACTCTCAGCTCATCATCAATCAAATCAATGATGACTATCAAACAAAGGACGAAAAATTGATGCCTTAAAAAAAGATGGTGGATGATATCAAGAAGTACTTTGTATAAATAACTTTCTATCAGATTCCAAGAAATGACAACAAAGCAACAGATGTCATGGCTACACTTGCTTCTCTCCTTTAGACATAGGAAAATCAAAAGCGTTATGAATTCTTGGTGGAAGAATTGTTTTACCCTACTCATAATTGTCCTAATTCCCAAACTATTTATCACCTTGTCGGACATGATTCCTCCTACTATGGCCAAACTTAAACATACCTGAAAGACAACACCCTACCTCACGACTTATTGAAAAACCAAAAGAGAAACTTTATTCGCCAAACCTCCCATTTTACTCTCGTCACGGATACCCTTTTTAAACGAGGTCTAGATGGTACTCTCTTAAGATGTCTCGAACAAGAAGAATCTAAGAAGGCCTTACATGAAGTCCATAACGGCATTTGTGGCACTCATTCAAGTGGTCTTACCCTTTCGAAAAAACTCATACGCTTGGGCTATTATTGGCCGACTATAGAACGATATTCTTTTCAGATAGCTAGAACATGCAAACAATGTCAGATCCATGGGAATTTGATTCATGCACCAGCCCAAGAACTTCATGCTTTTGCAACATCTTGGCCTTTTTGTCAATGGGGTCTGGATCTAGTAGGAAAGATAAACCCTTCCTCATCTGATGAACATAAATTCATCCTTGTAGCTATAGAATATTTTACAAAATGGATTGAGGTTGTACCTCTCACCAACATCACAGGAAAACAAATTGTTGCATTTATCTTGAATTACATCATCTGTCACTATGGAATACCAATAACCATTATCACTGATAATGGGCGACCATTCAAAAATTAGGATGTACAAGAGCTATGTGAGAAGTTCAAAATCGAGCACAGATTCTCCACACCCTATTATCCATAGGGAAATGGGCAAGCAGAAGCATCTAATAAAACTGTTATGAAAATCCTCAAACAGACAGTGAATGATGCTGGCAGAGATTAGCATATTCAACTAAACCCTGCTCTATGGGCCTACTGTACCAGTATCTACACACTAATAGGTGTCACACCTTTCTCTCTTGTATATGGATCAAAAGCCATAGTGTCAATCGAAGTAGAGATACCCTCTCTACGAGTATCACTAAAAGGCCTCATTCCAAATGAAGAACAAAGAGTATCTAGATTGCAAGAGTTAGAATTGATTCATGAACGAAGACAAAATGCCTTTGATCATTTAAAGGTATATTAGCAAAGAATGTCGTAGAGTTATAATCACAAGGTTAAACCAAGAGTACTTCAAGTTGGAGAACTAGTATTAAAGGAAAATCCATGCAACCAGGTAGATCGAGAAAAGAAAGGAAAGTTTGAACCAAACTGGTTAGATCCATTTGTGGTCACAACAGTATTTGGGTCAGGAGCATATCAGCTATCAACACAGGATGAGGATCAGCTCGAGGAGCCTATCAATATCATGCATCTGAAGAAGTTTTACGTCTGAAAAATCAGAAAAATCAAAAATAGAGAAAAATCAGAAAAATCAAAAACAGTGAAAAATCAAAAAAATCAAAAATAGAGAAAAATAAAAAACAATGAAAAATCAAAAAAATCAAAAATAGAGAAAAATCAAAAAAATCAAAAACAATGAAAAATCAAAAAAATCAAAAACAGTGAAAAAGAAAAAAAATATATAAAATAAAATATTAAAAAAGTGAAATAAAAACAGACGGTGAAAACCTGGCAAACAGGCACTATCTGTCTGCTAGCTCTTCCATCTATTAGTTCATCCATTTTTCTGCTTGCATCCAATCATTTTCAATCAGTGTTGATCATCATAATGCCTTTGTACATACACAGACATCCTAGGTGGCTTCTTGTCATGGTTTGGATCATTGGATATATCATAACAACTTTGTTTCTAGGCTTGGGGCAAAATCCTACACCTAGTTGTGGGCAAACTCTTGATCATTTTGAGCTTAATCAAATAGGTAGAACAATAGTTATACAACTCTTATCAAGCAAAAACTAAGACACATCCAACGTTGAACACAAGATCAAACTATCAACTATCAAGCTATCACGAAGTCAATCTAAGCACATCACACACTTTTTCAGTGGATAATATCTTTTAGATAATGATTTTAACATGATTGTTCAACTTTTTTATATTGCTTTTCACTATCATGATTTCTGAGTGACTCCAGGATGTCATTGACTAGAGGAACAAGGAAGGAACATGATATTTTCTTGTCTATTGTTTGAAAATTAATCATTAATATGTGCAAATTTGTCTCAGGACATGATCATCGGAGTATCGTTGAAGACATTTTTGATTTGCATATTAAAATGATTAATACTACCTGTTTTACGCAAGCAACACTTAGGCCATCTTGGTTCAATTATACCTCAATGCTTGTGCTAACTTGTTATATCAAAATCCAGGAAAATAGTGCTCAAGTCATCATGGTTTAATTATACCATTGATTTTTGCACTCACTTCCCACATTTCAAAAGCTCAATGATGACAAAAACGCAAAATAATTCAGTGACTGGTCTGGTCGTAGCTTTGCATTCCATTGCATTTTCATTTGCATTTTAGCTTGCATTTCATTATTGCATGGGATCCTACATGCTCCTTTTATCCAAGGTTGAATCTATCGCAGGAATCATCAAAGTATCATCACAAGCGTATACGCAATCAAAATAATGACTCATATCTCTTCAGATATTGTCAACCCAACAACAATCTTATGCTATCTCTCTCGACAGAATCAACAATCAGCATATCCAAAAATTTATGCAACATAATATCAACAAACTATCAGTTCTTTATCTAATCAACCTAATCAAATCAAATTAATCAATCAAACCTAATCGATTCTATCGTGTCTTATACAGGATGTATCCTTCCTGAAACTAGATGCTTTGATCATGTCTTATACAAGATAAATCCTTCCTGAAACCAGACGCTTTGATCATCTTTGTCTTATATAGGATGTATCCTTCCTGAAACTAGACAATCTGATTCTAATTCATGTCTTATACAGGATGTATCCTTCCTAAAACCAGACGCTCTGATCATGTCTTGTATAGGATGAATCCTTCCTGAAACCAGACGATGTGATCATTCTTTGTCTTATACAGGATGAATTCTTCTTGAAACCAGACTGAATATAATCAATCAAGATTTTTCAATCTTATCGATCTAATCAATCAAGGTAATCTAAGAACTCGCATTCTCATCAACCACAGTACATAAATCAAATCAAATATATCGGGATATCAAACTCACAAACACTCCAAAGATCAATTATCTCAATTGATCTCCTGAGGGGGCATCATGATACCAAAATTTAGCAATCAAGAGTTGGGGCATCCTATCAAACCAATATCATCATCAAAATGAGATTATTCTTTGAATCAACGCATCATCACACCTCACTTCAAAGAGGGGCAAAATGTATACACCTAAAAATGGTCTGAAGATAATTAATTGAATAAGAAATTATTTAATTAATCTTCCTCCCCAATTTAATTGAATTCATCAACAATTTGATTAAATATCCCTTTTCATCTACTTATTAATAAATCTAAGGATTTATTTAATAAGTTCATTTCAATAATCCCCTTTAATTAATTAATTCAAATTAATTAATTCTTCTCCATCAAAATCATTTCTTCTAATCCTCTAATTAATTAAAACAAATCAAATCAATGAGTTGTTGAAATTAATTAGCCTTTCCCTATTAATTGAATTTCTAAATTCAAATTCTCCTAACTTTAACCAACTAACCTAACCATCCCTAAACCTAACCCATTCTACCTACCCACATGTTCCCCTTCATCTAACATCTTCTAGAACCTTTGTGAAACTTGTCACTAAGTGTTCCCTTTCATCTAACCTCTTGTAGAAGCCTCTTGACACTTGTCACCATGGAGATGACAGATGTTCCCTTTAATCCAACCCCCTTTGCCAACCTCCTCCAATTTAACCATTGATATCTTCATATCAATCTTGACCGTTGAATCCTACCACCTCACCCCTAGCCTTGGAAATCCTATAAATAGACCTCATTTTGGAGCACAAAGGGTCCCAATTTTGATTCATCTTATGCATTGTTACTATAGGCATCTAGCTTTTAGTTTATCATTTTAGCAATGTTATCATGCTCAATTTTAGCTTAAATCTTAGCTTAATCATGCTAGATAAATCATGCTATTCTTGTTAGATCATGCATCTTCATTCAAATCCTCCATCTAAGTGTAGTCAAGTCACTGGAATTTGCATAACAAGATCTGAGAGCAAAATTCATACTCGCATTTACTAGGAGGCAATAGATCGATTAGCTATGGTCTTGTCTTCCTTTGCTTCAAATTCATTAACCATGCTTGTAATGACCTATTGAGTGTTTTGTGTTTGCAAGTACAGGTACACTTCACAATAGCATGACACTTTCATCTTCTTCCATTTTCAGATTTTCATGCCTGACCTGGAAGCATTCCAGTTTTGCAATTTTGACTGTGGTATCACCTTCATTCAATGTTTCCAATTTGTCCCAAATAGCTTTAGCAGTAGATCGGTCTGATAATCCCATGATTTGTCAATTTGACAATGCGCTCAAAAGTACTTCTCTTGCTTTGCAATCATTTTCCTCATCTTTAGCCAAGGTTGGTGGATTAGGTTGACCTTGAGTAGGAGAAACATAGTCATTCTTAGTAACATCCCATATGTCCTTTCCAATGCAATTCAGATGTGTCTCCATTCTGATCTTCCATATACCATAGTTGGTTCCATCAAGTTTCAGACTATCCTTCCTAAAATAGTTAGTAGACATAGGATCTCCTCAAGCTGTTAAACTTCTGCAAAAAGAGGACTAGGCTTTGATACCAATTGTTAGGTCCCAGAGACAACTGAGAGGGGCGGTGGGTGAATCAGTTGTCAAATAATTTCAAACCCAAAACTAACTTAACCAATCTTAATGCATAATACCGGTAAACCAAACTTTATGTTGGTAAACAGTTTTAACAGTTAATTGCAATGTTGGTAAAGTTTAATGCATGAAATAGAAAGACAAATAACATCCACAACACATAACATAGATATTTGTATGTGGAAACCTTGTAAGGGGAAAAACCACGATGGGAAACCTTACCCACAATCAGATGATACTACTGTAGATAGTATGTGTGTACAATATGGAGTCTGCACATGCAGAAAGGCCAACTTCCTAGAGCTCAATACTTAACCACAAAATGGGAGTCACGTTGACTACAATTGGATGGTTAAATCCAATGATAATATACTGCTCAAAATAGCATCTTCATATGGTGGATTTAGTACCGGTTAAGTTCTTATTTGCCTTCTTCAAAACCTCCTTGAATCTTGAATTATGCCTGCATGTATAGTTCTTCTTATATTCACATATACCTTATTATATTCCTCTTCCACACACACATTAATCTCACAAATGAGATCTTACATATATACCAAATCCTAAGACCAAATGAGTAGGTCAGCTCACTAAAGATATTACAATAAAATCAATTATAAATGAATCAATATGTGATGCATCATGTCGGCTCAATGCATTTACAATAATAACAAATCATCTTCATAACATGTCATGCTGATCTGGAGCGAATAACGCTTGTCGGTCCATAACCTAGACCTATTTGCCGGTAACAACAAATATGAAAACCCGATTAGATCAATGACCAAAACACCAAAACAAAGTGTTTGAACAATGTCTTCAACATAACCAAGTAATCTTCAAGTCATCCTTAGTGTCGGTGAACTAGATACCAGTGACTGTGCAAGAGTCACTAAACATGTCGGTGAACATAATCAAGAATCTCCAAGTGTTGATAAGTGTTGACAAGTGTTGACATCAATGACAAAACCAGTGCAACACATCCAAAATACCAACACATAGGATTTAGGAGTATTTTTCATATCATAGAATATTCATGCTAGGATAGTATATCATGCTAGTATAACTTTCTAATCTTTTATCATGTCATCGTCTTCATAGTATCTTAATCATCATAGTTTTAACATCATATATATCTTAGAATGCATTCATGCATATAAATCAAACATCACTCATTCTTGGATTTGTCATTCCTAAGTCACTTGCTCAATGATCTGAGAGCAAAACATTAACTTTAGGGATCTTGTGAGATAGAGAACAATGGGACACCCCTTGGGAATTGAACTAATTGAATTAGTTCATATACTTGCACCAAGAGTCTCATTGGTGTGTGGGTCTTTTGGATTTGAGTTATTTGTTTTTGTCACCGCATTTTCCCGCATACAATTACACGGACATGTATTAGACTTGCTCATTGAAAATGAATGATACTAACAAGACTCAACACTAACTGGATATTCTCTACACACTCTCAATACTCTACACTAACTATCAACACTACTAACTCACAACTACAAATGATCTCAGATTTTTGCCTGAGACTTGAGAGTTGGATTAATTATAAACTCAAGGATATCAAGGATATCAAGGATATGACTTAGTATATTCATTATTGACAATAAAGGCTAAACTAACAAGAGTTGAGAGAGTTCTAATCCTCTTCAAACTCTACAACTATAAAATGCAGTCATGGTTGAAAATGTGCATGAAACATGTTATAATTATTTATTAACCACAAAATATTATTTCCATAATATTATCCAATTTTCCTTGACTTAAATAACTCCAAATACATGAACTCGTGAAGAGGTAATAGAGTCCAAATTGAACTAGAACTCATTCCTTAATTGTTGTCTGGAAATCTGTCATTTTGTCTCAGTCAACTTCTAGTGAATGTTGTTCATTAACTATTATGAATGAACTCACACAGTTTAAAGGGTTTTTAGATACCCTTTTAATCTTTCCAAATAATTTTGTAAATCTAAATTTAGTTAAGAAATGAGTGAGATGTACCCATTTTACTAAAATTAGTTTTTTCACTTTTTATGTACTTTCAATCAACTGCTACATCTATCAATTGCCAACTTGCTCCTCCTTTATTAGTTCTATGAACGACTCAAACCACTCAAAAACAACATGATAATACTTCTTAAATACTTTACATTCAATAATAACCATTTATTATAATATTTTATCATTATTTAACATCAACTAGCTAGACACACATATGCATATCATACACCATTAATCATAGTCAATGCTTCATAAAACCAAGGTAATATTTTTTATTAAGCAAAAATAGGTTTTGATGAGACCCAAAACCCCTTACATCAAAGAGTTAAAGATAAAGCATTAGAGTATAAAAAGGGAACCTAGGTCTAAGAAACAAAACTGGCTACAATCCAAAAGCAATACAACCTAGCAGCCACAGAAAGACCAACAAAAGGCCAACGAGATGCTGGCTAAAACAAAAAATATAGACCACCTACTTAAAATGTCTAAATCCCGGGAGGCCTCCTTCTCAAGCAGCAGCATAACCTTGGCAACTTTCTTAAGATCCAATAGGTCCTGTGGAAGAGACTCTTCCACCAATTTAGTGTTGTCTTGTTCTCCTAGTAGTGTGAGGAGTCATCTTCGAGCTCGAGGCCCCAGCTTCATTTTCCAAATCCACAACATTCTTCTCATTATGAATTCTCTCAAGACTGGAAACTAGAGCGTTCATATTGACTGCAGAAACTTTCATCATAGCAACACTATTTTCCATAATTTTCTTCATACCTTCCTCAATTTGCATCATTTTCTGGTTGATCTCGTTGTTCTTCTGATCATTTTTGCTCTTTAAAAGTTCAATTGCCTCACCATTCTTCTTTAAAATCTCTAACATCATACTTTTTTCCCCAATAGTCCAAGTAGCATGCTCTTTTGTATCCTGAGCCGCCCTCTTATTATTCGCCATCTACCTATCTTTGTCCTGCTTAAGATCACCCTCTTCAATTTTGGCATTTGTGGCTCTAATTTTTAAGTTCAGAGTCTTAATTTCATGGAAAGTCCACTTGTTAAAATGGTAAAGATCAACCGAGGAGCTTCTAGCAGTGCCCAATATGTCAATTAGGGTTTCCAGCTTGTCCTGTAAATCCTTTGAGTCTAAATCCATTAGCTCAGAATCTCGATCTTCATACTCATGCAGAGATAACTTACCCTCCTCCTCAAGATCAGACATATAATCCATGGAATTAGCCCTCAATCTAGGAGGTGAACTGGCATTCTTCTCTTCCTCAGAGTCAGACTCCTCAAGGTCATCACTTGGTTCATACTCCTTATCATCACCAGAGTCATTCTAAATTTGCTTATCCCTAACCTTACAATACTCATAAATCAGGAGGATAAGACCTTGATGGGCAAGAGGGATAGCTTTAGGATTTTTAATAAAATCTACCACATTATCATTCAGAGAACAAGCGAGATAATTAGGCACAAAAGTTTTAATGCCATGGCGAAAATGGTATAAAAGGACAAAATGATAGTTGTAGATTTTTGTAAACATACCATCGACAGTAACATACTCCATAATTGCCCTAAGCATTTTCCTCCAAAAAAGTTTAATTTGAAGAGGGGTAAAGTAAGATTTGTTTAACTTTACCAGATTATTCCTCTCTACATCAGATTTAGGGAAGGTCTTTGTGGCACTGTCAGACAACTTTCTATCCCTAAAGAACTTCACGCCTTCCATGGACATACCCGTCACCTTCGCAATTAACTCCTCTTCCAATTTGATAGTTTGGCCGAACAAGGTGACTTTCTTCTTAGAACATCCCTTAGCAAAGGCTTTGGAGGCATGATCCTTCTTACCATGCAATTTCTCCATGAAACTAGCCACTCCTCCCTTCTGTAGCCTCCTTTAGATTTTATTTTCCTTCTTCCAAGCCTAGCAGCTTGGGGGTTTGATCTAGTTGATATTGCCTCCCATGGTGATGACCAGCCCAAAGATATCAATCGCAATCACAAACTAAAAACCTTGATAGTGAAAACAGGGAAAATGAACGTTAAGAAACTCAGTGGATAAAACAACCCAGAAAGTGTGCGAAAAGAGCCAGATCATCCTGCCTGAAATCTTCCCCCTATCAAAATAATAATTTTCATTCCTTCTCTTGTTAAGGTTAATCATTATTAGATAAGGAAGAATTGATACCATTAATTCGATCAAACAATAAGTTCCCCTTCACCTCAAAAGGTAACAATCCTTCATTTTGCCACGAAAAAGAGGTGATAGAGCTCTCCAAAGTTAGCAAAGAAGTCCACACACCTGTTAGCTTCTCTAAAAATATGAGTTATAATACATTCCTCAAAGTCATCAATAATATTAAGGGAATTAAGAATGATATTCATAATATTCCAAGAGGGCATGTCTAGTCTTTTGAGACATCTAATAATATTTAAAGAGTCCCCTTCAATCAAAACTTAATTAATTTTTAATTGTCTAGCACCTTTGAGGATTTCCAAAACTCCCATGGCCTCTATTATGTGATTGGATTGAATCCCTAATGGAGAACTGATATCAGCCACCCAAATCCCATTAGAATCTCTTATTAAACCCCCACATCCTGCCTCACAAGGGTTCCCCTTAGCAGAACCATCAAAGTCAATTTTCATCCATCCTTTTGGAGGGTAGTACCAGACAATACCATCCCTACTCTTTTTAACTTTGTAGTTATTGATGTCAACTTGAAGACCCCATTTCCTAGCAACAATATTATCCTCCTCCTTGACCTAGGATGAAGAAATAGGCCCAGCACCACCAATAGATAGGTTCAAGTTCTCTCTAGCAGCTCTGCAAATTTTTTAAAAAACAATCTCAGAAGAACAAGTCACATTTATGAATATATGATTGTTTCTTTCTTTCCACACCTGCCAAGACACAAAAGGCAATAACACAGACCAAAGATGTTTCAAAATGGGGTTAGAAGAGGGGTGCTTCCATTGAGTTAAAAAATATCCCACCTTCTTAGGAAAGACCCAATCAATACTCTAGAGATTAAGGATTCTACTCCATATCAGAGGTAAAAGGACAATGGAGAGAAAGATGTGAAATAGATTCAGTAGCATTAAGGCACAAAAAATACCTATTCGGAAGTTGAAAACCTCTCCTCATGAGGTTATCAAGACTAAGGATTTTATTTTCAAGAAGAAGCTAGAAAGAGATGTTGAGTTTTGGAATAAGAATCTTAGACCAAGCTTTGGCCCACACAAGAGGATGTGGAATTGGAGGACTCATAACCTTGATGGTAGAGGCAACCGAGAAAGAACCATCTGAAGTCTTCTTCCAGGTAAAAAGATCATCATGATCCCGACCCACATAAAAGGACAACAAATCTTGTTGGAGAGGTGAGAATATGTCATCAATATCCTCCAGCCTAACCAAAGAAGATGGTTGCCAATAATGACTAACCAGGAAGCCAAATCTTTCTTTACAAATCTCTATAAAAGGCACCAAATTATCATCATAGTATAGGGGTCTATCAAACAACAAAACATCTTCCCAAAACCTGATATTGTTACCTTTTCTAAGAACCCACCCAACACCGACATCAACAACTTGTTTGGCCTTGAGGGTGCTATTCCAAATAGTTGAACTCTTAGGGATGTGGTTGGATTGAAGGAAGGAAGCAATATTCAGAACATCCTAAAGATACTTACTAAACCAAACCAAGTTCTGGTCCTTTCTGTCACCAAAAAACCTCCGAATTTGTTTAGCTAACAAAGCATTATTAAAGTCTTTTATGGTCCTTAAACCAAGGCCCCCATAACACTTAGGACTACACACCCTTTCCCAAGCAACCAAGGGAAGTCTTTTTTTCTCTTCAACCCCAGTCCATAAAAATCTTTTCTGAAGTTTTTCTATAGCATCAACAAACTTAGAGGAGATCTTAAAAATACTAAGAGCATAGACAAGAAGATTTTGAAGAGAAGCCTTCAAAAGCTGCAACTTCCCTGCTTGACTTAGTAAAGCCCCTTTCCACCAAGCCAATTTCTTGAAAAATCTATCCACGATAGAACTCCAAAAGAAATCAGGAGGAGAGACCCCTAAAGGCAACCCCAAATAAATTGAGGGGAATGACTCAATAAAACATCTGATAATAACTACAATCTTTCTTTGACTGCAAGGAGGAGTGTTAATGAAAAAACAGAAGTCTTGTTCCAATTGATTAGCTAGCCAGAGGCCCTAGAATAAGTCTGAAGAGCACTTTTAAAAGATCTAGCTTCAAGAATAGAGGCAACACCAAGGAGGATAGTATCATCCACAAATTGCTAATGGGAAAAAACCATATTGGAGACACGTCTGAATTGCACTGGTAAGGACATATGGGATGTTACTAAGAATGGTTATGTTGCTTCTACTCAAGGTCAACCTATTCCACCAACCTTGGCTAAAGATGAAGAAAATGATTGCAAAGCAAGAGAAGCACTTTTGAGCACATTGTTAGATCAACAAATCATGGGATTATCAAATAGATCTACTGCTAAAGCTATTTAGAACAAATTGGAGACATTGAATGAAGGTGATACCCCAGTCAAAATTGCAAAACTAGAATACTTCCGAGTCAGGTATGAAAATTTGAAAATGGAAGAAGATGAAAGGATTTATGCTTTTATGGAAAGAGAATGAAATTATTTTGGGTATACAATGTTGTGGAGGATCCTTAAGTGAAGATGAAATTGTTTCTAAAGTCTTAAGAGCATTTCCACTGGCATATAAAATGAAAGTAACTGTTATAAATGAATTGAGAACAATGCCTAATGCATCAGTATCTAGAGATACTTTGGTTGGAAAACTTTCAGCTTTTGAACTTGAGGAATTTGGTCTCCTTGCTACAATAAAGACAGATTTATCTTTCAAGACATCATCATCATCTAAAAAATCTGATTGGAAAGCATTTTATGCAAGAGAACTTGAAGAAATCAAAAAAGAGTGAAGAATTGGAAGAGCTTGAAGCACTATTTGCAAGGAAAATTCCTAAAGGTCCAGTTGGAAGTAAGTATGAAGGTAAAGCACCATTTAAATGTTTTAATTGCAATAAAATTGGTCATGTGGCATCTAGGTGTCCTGATAGACATGCAAGATTGAAATAAGAAGCTAAAAGAACATATAAACCTAACCCTGAATATCAAAGATACATATTTAAGAAGAATAGAGACAAATCTTGTTACTATGTTGATGAAGGAGTTACTGATGATTTTGATGAAGAATCAGCAGACAATGGATGGGTTTTTGTTGTTATAACAGAAGATCAACCGACACCTACTATTTAACCAGTAGAGCAGGCCCTGGCAGCTAAAATTGAAGATAAGGATGAATGGATCATTGATTCTGGATGTTCACATCATATGACTGGTGATAAAAGTAAATTTTTAACCTTTCAGGAATACAATGGAGGTCTAGTAAGATTTGGGGATGATAAAGTTTGTTTGATCAAAGGAAAATGCACTATATCTTTTGATGGTAAGCACAATACTGATAATGTTTACCATGCTGAAGGTTTGAAGCATAATCTTTTGAGTGTTGGTCAATTAGTTGAAAAAGGATTTCAGTTACAATTCAAGAATGGTAAATACAAAATCATGAACAAAACTTCCTTAGAAATTGCAACCGGTAATCAGACTAGAGGTAATATCTTTCATTTGAATAAAAATGAGAAAGCATGCTTGGTTGCACATATTGATGAAAGTTGGTTATGGCATAAGAGACTTTATCATGTAAATTTTGATTGCATTGTGAAAATCAGTACAACTAAGGCAGTAAGAGATTTACCTAAGATTGTTAAACCCCACAATCCGGTATGTAAGGAATGTCAATTTGGAAAGCAAGTTAGAGAATCTTTTAAGAGTATTCCAGAAAAATCCAATAATGTTCTTGACTTAATTCATACTAATTTATGTGGTCCAACAAGAACTAGAAGTTTACAAGGAGATAGGAATTTTATGCTAATCATTGATGACTATTCTAGAATGTGTTGGGTTACTTTTCTCAGGGAGAAATCAGAAACACTTGGGAAATTCAAACTATTTAAGGTGATGGTAAAGAATGAAACCGGTAATAAAATCAAATGTTTGAGACTAGATCAAGGAGGTGAATTCACATCTAAGGAATTTAATACATTTTGTGAAGTGAATGGAATCAAGAGATAGCTATCAGCACCACGGACACCCCAGCAGAATGGAGTTGTGGAAAGAAAAAATAGAACTATTCTAGATGCAGCTAGAAGTATGTTATCAGAAGAAAATCTACCTCATGTATGTTGGAGAGAAGCAATGAGTACAGCAGTTTACACATTCAACAAAGTTCACAACAAAGGTGAAATCGATAAGACCCCTCATGAACTATGGTTTGGTAATACTCCTACTCTTAAATATTTCAGAATATTTGGAAGTAAATGTTATATTAGGAGAGATGAGTATATTGGCAATTTTGATCCTAGAAGTGATGAAGGAATATTTCTTGGTTATTCATCTAAGAGCAAGGCATATAAATGTTTTAATAAGAGATTGCAGAAAATTGTTGAGAGTGCAAATGTGAATATTGATGAATAGTTTAGAGATAATTCAAGGTACATGGACACTGAACCGACAATAGAGATAATATCAAATGAACCTACAATGAGTACATCGGTACAGAATGTTGATCCAGTCACACCGGCATCAACTTATAATTCCATGGTGACTAAAGAACAACAACAAGTAAAAACACCCCGGTATGTAAGATTGAATCACTCTGAAAGTCTGATAATTGGGAACAAGTATCAAGGTGTTATGACTAGAGGAAGACTTGCAAACCCGATTAGATCAATGAAAAAATCACCAAAACAAAGTGTCCAAACAATGTCTTTGACATAACCAAGTAATCTCCAAGTCATTCCAAGTGCCGATGAACAATATAACATGTCGGTGAACCAGATACCGGTGACTGTGCATAAGTCACTGAACATGACGGTGAACATAATCAAGAATCTCCAAGTGCTGATAAGTGTTGACAAATGTTGACATCAATGACAAAATCATACCAACATATCCAAAATACCAATAGAATGTTCTCATGAACTAGAATTATAGAATCCAAAATTTGCCTTCCTGGCACAAATCCATTATGATGCAAGGAAATAAGCAAAGGGAGAAAAGTGATCAATCTGGAGGTCACCACCTTTGAGATAATTTTAGAAAGAGAATTATAGAGACTTATAGGGCTGAACTTATCCATAGAGTCCGCACCAAGTTGCTTAGGAATAAGAACCAAAAAAGTAGAATTCACCTCCTTAAGAAATGATTTAGTTTCAACAAATTATTTCATAGCTTGAACAATGTCCTTCCCAACAATATGCCAAAAGTGATGAAAAAAGAACATGGGGTACACATCAGGCCCAGGAGATTTATCTCCTTGAAAATTAAAAAAACAACCCTTTTAATCTCATCATAAGAGGGAATTGCACATGAAACCTTATTCTGCTCCAATCCAATAACCTTCATAATATTCCCCAATAGGGAATCTTGATCTTCTCTACAAAGGTTAGAATCAACTAATAGGAGATCAGAAAAAAAGCGGGCGGACTCCTTAGAAATATTATTATTTTCTTTAATGATATTGTCGTCCACCACTAACTAGGAAATCATGTTGGTATCTTTGTGTCTAACAGTGGAAAAATGGAAATATTGAATATTCTTATCTCCAGTCGATAGCCAAAGAGCCATTGATCTTTGTCTCCAAAAGTCTTCTTCATTGGCTATGATTTTATGATATTTAGCAAGGATATCATTCTCTTTATCCCTTGAGATAGAGTTATAGTCATATTTTTGGATAGTAACTTGGATTAATTTTAACTCTATTTTTAAAGCATTTTTCATAACAAAAATATCTCCAAAAAATTCATTGTTCCAGACCCTAACTTTATCCTTAACATGCCTAAGTTTCTTAACAACTCTAAACATTGCAGATCCTTCCACTTAAATATTCCACCATAGCTTGATATTATTTTCCAAGGTTGGGTGGGATAACCACATTTTCTCAAATCTGAAAGGGAAGCAACGCCTTTTAACAAGAGGTTCAACCACAAAATAAATAGGGAAATGGTCTGATCCAATTCTATTGATGACAGATAAAGAGTTGTTGTACTTAGTGAACCAATCATTGGAGATTAACACTCTATCCAAACTATCCCGAATCAGCTCATCACCATCTCGCCTATTTGACCAAGTGAAGATTGCCTCACACATCTCCACATTAGTGAGAGCCATGTTAGTAATGAAGTTCATAAGATCAGTTTTGCTATCCAGGAGAATTTGAGATCCTTCATACTTTTTAGAATCATATAGGGGAGTATTAAAGTCACCCATGATCAACCAAGGATCATGTTGAAAGCCTTTTATGTTCTCCTCCTCAACTTTCCAAAATTTAGATCTAGCAACTTTTGGAGCATAGATGTTGGAAAGGACCCAAATAAAATCATCCTTAATATGCTTAAATCTAATGCTTATCAAGTTACCTTTAGCTTGGATCACTTCACCCTCGATAACCTTCTTATTCTAGAAGATAGCAACACCTCCCGAAGCCCCTTTAGAGCTACTACCAACAACCCCTCCAAAAGCAAAAGCATTAATTTTTTCCACTATTTTTTTACTCATCTTAGTTTCTTGAAATAAGACAACATCTGGTTTATGGTCTCTAACCAGATTCCTTAATATGTCCTATTTATGGGGGCCATTTAGACCCCTTATGTTCCAAGATGTCACCTTCATTTAGATAGGGGAGAATAGATCTCCAAGATGGATCGTTGACTTCCATCAGCTATGTTCTGTTTACTTTAATTTTCTATGTGCCACCTAGCCGATTTTCTACTCAGGGAATATTTGGAATTGCCAACATCAGCCTTAACTCTTGTCCTGGTTTGGATACCCATGAATTACCTATTTTCTTATTCTTCTTTTTTCCCACTATAAGGAAGTCCCCACCCCCATCATCATCCTTGAAGTCTTTCATATTTTGATTCTTCAGCTGGTGATTTAGGGTACTTATATTATCTTTTCAAATCTTCAAAGCTCCTTGACTAACTGAATCCCAAGAATCTGAACTTAATCCCATGGGACTAATAGGCTCCTCATCTTTTTCATGATCAATTTTAGGTACCTCAAAGTAATCCATACTTTCATTGTCCACCTTGTCTTCCTTTGAAGGTACCTCCCCATTTGCCACTGGTTCATCTATCTCTCCTTCTTCTAGTTGCATCTTTGGACTATCACCACTAGGTTGCAACTCAACATTATTAGGATCCACCTGATCATCCTCACCAGGTTCTCCTTCCTTATTTACCTTATTCCCAACAACGGGGATCTTTGGAACCTGCAACCTCAGACCATTAGACCACCTATCATCTTTACCTGGTTTCTCTTTCCAGACTTTCTTTTCAACCCCTATGTTCTTAGAAGCGTTCTTCAGATTGCTCAGACATCCTCTATCCCAATGTCCAACTTTTTTCAATGAAAGCACACAAAAGGCAGAGATTCATATTTGATAGGCTGCTCCCATCTCCCGAGTTTTGAGAGGATATCAATGGACGAAGGGAGATCTGAGTTATGGCATACATTCACATAGATTCTAGCATAGACTAACCTTTTCCTTGCAGCTGTCATAGGATCCGTAGCAAGAAGTTCCCCAATAGAACTATCTATCCCTTTTAACACATCTTTAAACCAAAACTCCAAAGGCAAACCAGGCAATCTAACCCAAATCGAAGCTGAATCAAAAAAGGATGAATCTTTTAGCTCCAGCTTTGAGGACCATTTTCTTAAAGTCAAGGAGGTTTTACCAAACATCCATGGGCCTCCACAGAGCACCCCCTCTAAATCTTCTGAACATGAGAAGTTAAAAAAGCTGAAATATCAATTTGACCTTTCAGATGCCATTTCTTTTTAGCAAAGACCCTTACATTCTCAATATTAGGCCTTGGACCAACAAATTTACCCACCAAAGTGAAAGCCATTAAGGATATATTATGCTCAGTCACAACATCCAGAATAGAGATGGCAAACTTTCCCTCTATCTTATTTGAAATATATTTCACCTTAGGAAAGGCAGACTTACCTGTAGATTTCATACCAAATAAGCTAGCCTAAGATTTCAGGGGGCCTTGGAAAACCATGTTGTATTCCAGCTTAGATTCCCCTCTCGAAGAAATTTTTCCACAACACCCAAGGACCTGTGAATATTGGCCTTCCCCAGGATCAAAAGGAGGGTCCACAAGATGAGGGTCCCCATTCGTGTTGCAATCCCCATCCTCAATATCACCCATAGATTTGTCTGAAGCATGCAGCCCGTGAGCAAAGATTCCTGACCAAGCCCCAGCATCTTTCCTGCTCAGTAGACTCCCGCCCAGCTCCATTTCAAATCCGAATTGTTCTATTCATAGTTCTACCAAAGACCTAATGTTACACACAATCTTTTTATCCCAAATAAAAAACCATGGTAATGTTTGAAAATGACTTGAAATGAAATTATAAATGTGAGGTAAAGTATCATAAAACATGAAATAGGATGGTCAATTTATAAGTTCATCAGATGCCATATAATGAGAAGCTCTCGAATCTAGAATCCATCTCCCTAATTCATTACTTGTAGTAGCATGAAGAGATTTTTCTTTGTTCTTACTTGTCTTAGAAGTATAACTTTTTCCCTTATAAAATTCTATTTGTTTTCAAGGAGAAGAAGAAGTTGAAGTAGATATTCTATAAGGAAAACTAGCTCTATGCTTCTTAAGAAGATGTCTCAATTCATCAATGTCCTGATAACAATAGTGTTCTTCATGTCCTTTTTTCTTGCAATATGCACAAGTAGGCTTCTTCTTTATAAATTATTCCCTTTTATGAGAGGAATTATTATTCTCTTCCATGGAATTAGGTGTGGATGTGTGTTCTTCTTAGGATTGTTCTTTTTCTTATCTTTTCCACATAAAGACTTCTCATCCCTTGCAATCAAAGAATGAAAATTCAAAGAATTCATGACACCCATTTGAATAAGCTTATCTCGATCCTGAGCAAGTTGCATATCAAAGTCTTTAAAATGAGAAAATTAAAATATAATCCCAAAGGCATTATTTGTAGCATAGAAAGTACACACAAACACTAAAAATTTATGTCTTAGATTTGAAAGAACACTTAGCACCAATTATGTATCTATTTTCTCAATTTCTCAATCCTTCATTTGTGTTTCTAGTGACTTGAATTTTTTTATGAATTCTTGTATGTGGTAAATTTGCATGGATTGAGACTTGCTAATTCATTTCTCCAACATATTTCCTTGAATTTCATTTATTTTCCCAAACAAATTTTATCTCCACATAACAATAGGTGTATCCAATCTTTCAATGTGAAACAATAACTTGGAGATACATACTTGCATATATAGCTAATAAATTCTTCACAAATATTCAAACATTTATTCTTTTTATCTTCATCATCTTTTGGTTCGACATCAAGCCCATGAACTATCCTTTGCAATCTTTTTACTCTTATCAATTTGTTCATTTCATATTTCCATTTAGGATAGTTGTAAGGTATTAGAAGTGGAATTGGAGATTTCTTCATGGTAAAACAAAAACATAAATAAAGAGGAATGCAACCACAACCACAAGAATAATCTTCCAAAATTCATTCAATAAAAGGTCCCTCAACAATATAGAATCATGACACTTTATGATTACTATGATTATAATTTCCACTTGTAAAATAAAGGTTAAGCAGACTTTTGATTTTGTTGGAGTTTAAAATCATACCAAACAATAAATAATATTAAGTATAATGCATAAAATAGAAACAATTATAACAAATCCCAATAACACAAATATTTAACTTGGTTCAACCAATGTGGGCTACATCCACCAGGGATATAGTATCCACTTATTTTCTATCATCTAGTGAAGAGAAAATTACAATATGATATTTCACATTAGACTATCACATATTTATAAGCCTTTTTAGTGGTTTATAAAGGTTGGTTTACATGCCAAAACAATAGTCGATTCTTAATGGGCAATTTTTACTTTGGGATCGCTCTCCCAAAACCCTTGGTTGGGGGTGTTTTCCCCAATAGCCCCTACTAGAGGCATTGACCCCAAACCCCTACTCTGGGCTCTATCAAGGGGATGAGCCCCTGATGTTAGGAATTTCGTGTAGAAAATATCAATTATATGTAGATAAATATTAAACATAGGAATGAAAAACACAAAAATAATAACAATGAAGACACAATATTTAATGTGGTTCACTTCATCTCGGGGCACATCCACCAAACAGTGAGTCCAATATTATTATCCAATAAATCAAAACCGATTACAACCAGCAATCCCCTTGCAACTTAATACTGCTACCAAATGCTACAAAATTCCCTACAGAAAACCCTAACCCTTAGCCTTTTTATCAAGACTTATGTCGGTTACAAAAATTAGGGTTACAACATGTCAGCCAATAGAAAAATAACACCCAATGCCTTTATAAAATAATAAAACTCTTTTTGGTCTGCCCTTGGACCCCGCAAGGGGTGTTGCCCCTTGATCCCATCTTGGGGGCGATGCCCCCAAACTCCCATTGAAATAATATGGGGAGAAACTGCGCTAATAGAAGTAGGGAAAATTTTGCTTTCGAGCTTGATTTGGCTCCATATAACAACACCCGAGGCCCGCAAGAGGGGCTCTTATCCCTTGCACTCTCCCATAAATTTATTTGTCAGGAAAATATGGTTGACAAATTCACCAAAATTTAAGTATACTAGCATGATCAGTCACCACCTACCAAAAAATATCAAAGCTTGAAGTTGCCACGATCATGCTATATCAAACTAGGATCAACAAGCAAAATATCAAACTAGGATCAACAAGCAAAAGATCAAACTATGATTTATGCAATATAATTGCCCGAATATGCCAAAAAAATTCTATGTGAAGTACGATTTTTGCTTACAATGACTACAAACTAATAACACCAATATGAACAACATGAAAAATTATGAACGTTTTTTTTTTATATGCACCTAAAAAGGAGTCTGCATGAACCATAACCAAGCCTCAATAGTTCCAAAAATGAGGATTACTCAACAACACCTTATAAAAAATTAAATGTACCCATGTGTTAAAAGTAGAAATCGTCTTCACCAAATAAAAAAAAGTTCTTGAAAATTAGATAATCTAAGACAAATTTATAAGCATTTCAAAATTGCCTTCAAATTAAAAGCTATCAATGGAGAGGGTGAAAGCAAATATTCAAAGGCTCTATTGACATCATGCTAACATCAGTAGAGAATGTTCTCTAAGAATCTCTAATAAACTTGAAATATTCTTTGAATTTTTTATTTATTTTCAAAACTTTAATTAATTTGAATTATTATTTTTAAATGATAAGAAAATATTGTGGGGGGACACATGGGGCCACACCCTATAATAGTTGCTTAAAAGAGGTAGCTAGCTATCTAAAAAGGCTACAACCTTTATGAAAAGGGTGTGTGCGGCCTGACAAGGCCTTTGCATAGGGTCCATGTTAGGTGACCTTTGTAATATATATATATATTTTAATGTACAATAAAAAACTAAAAATTATATATTTTAAATAATTTTTTTTAAAATAATTTACAATTTTGTTTTTGAAAAATTGTACCAAACTGATAGATCAAATTGTATGGCTCAGCTTGCTAATTTTTTCCCCAAAATCAACTTTCTCCTAAATTGATCAATTAATAGTCAAGGTTCATCTCTCAAGCCTTCTAAGCATGATGGTGAGGTCCTTCTTGGCTGAAATTTATCTACAATGTCAGGAACTACCTGGATCTAATAATCACCTCCCAACTTCAAACCCTACTAAATTATTTTTCCACAAAATCAACTTTCTCCAAAATTGACGAATTAATAGTCAACATTCATCTCTCAGGCCTTCTGAGCAAGATGGTGAGGTCCTTTTTAGCTGAAATTTCTCTATAATGTTAGGAACCTCTCATGTCCAATATGGATGAAATAAAACACAAAAATGACTTTCTTGAACATATTGAATTAAATGGTGACCTTAAATTTACACCAATAAGATCCAATTTTAACGTAAAATATAAAACTGTAAAAATAAAAAACCCAAAATGTACCAATATTTGTAATCTAAACCTCTCAAATAAGACAAGCAAGAAGAAATTCAACAAGCTTTAATAGCCACCATAAAATATTGGTTGAATATTATAGCCACCCAAGATTTGGGCACTCGATGAGAGCACAAGAGGGATCAACAATGAGAATTAATCATTCAAAGGGGGCCCCTTAGTTATATAAGCCAAGATGAACATACAATGGAATAAGATTATGACATGTGTCCTAAAATAATGACTTCATATATAAAGTGATAACTTATCATCCACTTACGGGGGAAAAGTGATAATGTGATAACTATCCACTAAAAGTGGGAATTCCAAATAAAGTGGGAATAATCCTATGTGGTTCCTAAGTAAACTTAAGTAACATGTGCGATAAAGGCCCAAGTGTGAAACTTACTAGGTACAATACCAAATTCACACCAACAAAGGGAGGGGATCCTCAACAAATATAAACACCTCCAAACAAGAGATCCTCGCCAGGGATACATCTTCCAACAAGGGGTTAGTAGGGATAGACACCATTAAACTAGGAAGTTACCCTCATCAAGTATACATCTTCCAATGGGGAAGTGGAACCTTATTAGGGATACACACCTCTAGAACAAGGAAAAGATCCTTATTAGGGATATATTCCAACAATAAGGAGGAGATCTTCAATAAGGACACACACCTCCAAAACAATGAAGATATTCTCATGAAGGATTCATCTTCTAATAAAGGGGAAGTGATCTTCACCCAGAATACACACCTCCAAAACACGTAGAGATCCTTAAAAAATGATACATCTTCCAATAAGGGGAAGGGGATTCTTATCGCAGATACACTCTTCCAAAACAAGGAAGATACCTTTAAACAAGGATACATATTCTAATAAGGGAGAGTGGTAGAGATACACACCTATAGAATAAGTAATAGATTCTTGTTAATGCTACATCTTCCAATAAGGGGGAGGGGATCCTTAGAAGGGATACACACATCCAAAAAAGGGAGAGTAGATCCTTAACCAAATATACATACCCCCAAAACAAAAAGAGGATATCCTTAAACAAGGACATATATCCATCAAACATCCAAATGAGATCCTTAAACAAGTCTATATACCCCTTAAAAAGGGAGAGTCAAACCTTAAACAAAGATACATAACCCTCAAACAAGGAAAAGAGATCCTTAAAAATTTATACATACCCCTCAGGTGAGATAAAATTCTTACACAAGAATACATGCCCATTAAATAAGATGTTATTCTTAAACAAGGATACATACCCCCCCAACAAAATTTATCCTTCCCCTTAGTGTAAAGTAAGTAATGAGAATACCATAGAATATAATGTTTCTACTAAATATTAAGTATGATTTTTCATAAGGTTTTACCACCATGAATGATAATGAGCCCCCATAGAGAGTTAGTAATTTAACATAGTGAGGAGAAATGTAATAGACGAGGTTTTAATCAATAATGATATAGGGCAATGAAGAAACTCAATGACACTTATCATGTGAATAATACCATCACAAATAATCTTGCAAAATTATTTCTTAAATGCTTCACAATCACTAGTGGGATGGCTAATCATGTGATGATTCAAACAAAGAAAGTGATCTATATGTGATCATTGTAGACACTTAAATTAATTATTTTAATTAATATAACTCTCTCACGTAATTAATTTATTTAATTATGTTGATCCTTATCCTTTTCAATATTAATTAAATTTAATCTAATTAATATTGTCACTATAGTCCAATGATTGATTTATTTAATAAATCAATTTTCTCTTTCTTCCTCTAAGGCAATAAAAATTAATTGCTCTTGATCTCCCCTTTTAATTAATTAATTAATCCTTATGATTCCTACAAATCACCTTTTTCTAATCCATCATTATCCTAATTAATCCTTCTAGAAACTCTCTTAATCCCACTTACCATTATTTCATTATTTTTAATTGCCTCCACTCATTATCTTTCCTAGTACAATTCTCCTATGAATCCCACTTGGTCTAATCCCACCTAACCCCTCTTCTAATCTCTCTTCTAATGGGTTGCTAGTGGCTAATCCCCATGATTAGCCACAAAGTCAACTCCTTGTCCCCACACTCGATCAATTTCCTTAAATGCTCTTCTCACATCTCTCTATGCATCCCCCCATCCAACTACCTTCCTTAAATGCTCTTTTCCTAGGTGAATGTCATATTTTCAAAAATCTCACATTCCTCTAGGTATCCCTGTTGGCAATTGACACTCATTTGATTTCTTATGTTGTCATTGATGGCAACATATTTTGGCTCACCAACATTCGACAGACTCTTCACCGACATCAAGGATTTCAAAGGTAACCGACAAACTAGATACTGGTATGGGAAGCTGACATCACTTGTAGATCTGACAAAGGGTAGTATCTGGAAAATCATTTTATAATTTATATATATTTATAATAAGCCGACATGTATTATCTGTTTGTATGTAAGCTGACATGTGACATAAATGTTTATAAGGGTATATAAGTCAGTCTATTAGGTCATTTAAGATATAACATTCATGATAAGATCTGCAATGCCAATTTTATGTGTGCGAGATCATTTGTATACAAAAGCAATGTTCTATAATGATTTGTAGATGATTTCTAAAGTACTCATAAGGTGTATGTTATTCCGACAAGGGTTTGGGGTTTACGAACCATAACAATCAGAGCCTTAACCGAAACTCAATTAGGCGTAGCAGATGCATTATATGAGTTCAGTTTTGCAGTTTTGTATCAAAAAGTGATTGTAGTTAGTGAGACTCTTGGTGATGAGTAGTGTGCCTTCTTGCATGTGCAGGCCCCCATTATATGTAATATCTCTTCATATGGCCCGTGAATTGATATTGTGGGTCACAAATCCCATCGTGGTTTTTCCTCATTGAGGTTTTCCATGTATAAATTCTTTGTGTTATGGTGTTCTTTTATGTGATTGCATTATTTATTTTAGTTACATGTATTTATGTTTACCGGTTGATGAATGAGTGCTTTGATAAGGCTAAAATCTTATATTCCAATAGAACATTGATTCACCCCCCCTATCAATGTTCTTGGATTCCAACAATTGGTATCAGAGCCTTGTGCCTCGGAGGAAGCCTAATAGCTTGAGGGAGATATTGAATTCAGAATCCATGGATATGTGTTTAAGGCAACAACTTGAAGTTGCCCTTGAATATTTTGAAGCTGAAAACGTTAAGAACATAAAGCTGGAAGATGAACTTAGATCTACAAAAGAATTCATTATCACTCTGCAAGAAAAGATATCTAATGCTCAATACAAAAGGAAGGAACTGTGGGAACAATTGCAAGATCAAGATGATGAAGAAAAGGACACTTTGAAGAACCTGTGCCAGAAGTTGAGTCAAGAAAATTAAGTTATAAAAAATGAAACACAAGCCCTAGCTATGAGGATGGCAAAAGAAATTGAAGACATAAAGAAAATAGAGGAAGACCTCGCTAGATCATTGAAGAACAGATCTGAAGAATGCATCAGGTTGTCTCATGAAAATGATGTGTTGAGAACAAAATTAGTGCAATTCCAAAACAATGAACACGAACTTGAAATATAGATGACAACCCTAAGAGATGATCATACTATTGCAAATGAGTATAAGGACAAATTAAAGGCTAGTTCAACATAGATAAATGAATTATTGGAGAGCCAAAGGTAGAATAAAGACTCCAGAGGACTTGGATTTGAACAAGGTTGGAGCTCCAGTACTACAAATGAAGATCATACCTCTGATATGCATAATGATCAGAACAACCAAAACCAAAGGACACTGGTAAGACAAGTTAATGCTCACAAATTTAATGGTAGATGATTTTTTTGTAATAAATTTGATCATATAGCTAGACAATGTAGAAATAGAGCAAATTAGAATTATAACTTTGTCCTCGGTCAATGTTCAAAATGCAATAAGTATGGTCATAAGATAGAAGATTGCAAAATGAATGTAAAATGTTATGCATGTGGAAAGTTTGGACATATGACTAATCAGTGCAGGTCAAGAAATTATCTCGGATATAGCAAAGTAATTCAAATGAATAATGTTACATGCTATGCATGCAACAAGATTAGACACATAGCCAAGTTTTGTAGAAGCAAAAATCCACCAGTTAGAAATGATGGATCAAATGATAAAGGAAAGAAAAAAGATCAATGAGATCCGACATGATAATACCAAGAGATGGGTTGGGAAGTCAGATGATCAATCGAGAGATGAAACTGCTCTGGTTACTCAACCGACATAACAAAATGTTCCTGCACCGATAGGAAGCTCATCCAAAAATTGATGCAGATGCCTTAGGGGTAGGAAAATTTCATGAAAAACCTGCATATTCCTTGGGAAAGAGATCTAGAAGGAAGTTTCAAACATATGAGAAAGTTTATCTGGTATATATATGTTGAATCAAGATCCGATATGTCTCACCAGAAGGCATTTATGTTGATGGTGAATTAGGGTTTTTCAAAGAATAAAAGGAAGAATTCACTTCAATATGTTCACCTTGCATTCAGAGCGACACAGAATGAGTCAAAGGCGATTCATAGAAATTAGAAGCAACCATCAACGATTTCAGCTATATTCAAAGGAGATATCTAGGGTTTGTCACCGAGGACTATTTCTGGGTATTTTTTGCAATTCAATCATTCGAAATGGAAGTTGGTTCTTCTTTTGTCCCCACTTTCATTGCAAATCCCACTGTAATATAGATTAAGGACTGTCCGAGACCAATATCCAAAAGATGCCCTCATATTGCAACTCTAGATGATTCGGTTGATGCTTTTTCGAGGGTTCCAAAAGATGTTGTTGATGTTGAGGATGTCAGAGCTTACATCCACTGCAATCTAGAGGACTTGGAAACAACTGAGATCAAATCAATGTACATATCTGAATTGTTGAATGACTCCAGAATCATCAAGCCTGAATTCAAGCATATTGCAGACCTAGGGTTAACCGGAATCTTGGATATTCTTGAGTTTTAGGATGAAATAATCTAGTACGTACTGAGTAGAGTTCATGGTGAATTTATTTGGTTGGATAGACCCCACAAGATCACCAATAAAGGAATTAGGGATATCACTAGCTTACCTCAAATAGGTCAGAAACCAGAGAAGAATATATCAAATGGTCAGATCAAAAATCTCACAGGTGCAACCTCTGATAGTCGATCAATGAGAACCAGTACCATTATTGTCAAGGATTTCAAATTTGGCAGCGTGATTATAGGTTACAAGGTAACCCAATCTAACCAACTTAACTGTGTTTCTAGCTCATACATTTTTGTTGCTTATCAAATGTTGAAGAAGGATGAAAAGTATGATATGTGTGAATGGATGAAAGAGGAGTTGATTATGAACTTAGGCAAGATCAAGGGAGAAAAGAAAGGATTTTTCCGGTATGGAAATCTAATAGTGTGTCTACTGCTTTTCTTTATGAATGAGATACCGGGTTTGGGAAAAAGGCAATGGGCCTTTGATATACCGGTAGGTAGGTAGGTAGATTAAGGGTTCTATCACTGGTTTGGGGAGCCAAAGATATGAAAAAGTTTGGGGATACTTCAAATCATTTCAGAAAGCCATGAAGTCAAGGGAAAGAATTCCAAAGCACGTAATTGAGAAATACTCAACTGGAATATGTTTCATGGTGAAAAAGGATGAAACTCTTATGGAAGTTGTGATACCCCTGAAGATATGGATTGAGGAAATGGGTTATGAGGTAGATGCAAGCATTTTGGATGCATATTCTAAGATGCTTATAGATGCACCGATAGATGAATCTGAAAAATCGTTTGGAACTGCTAAGCAAAAAGAACCTGAAGTTAAAATAGAATTTAATCAGAAGAAGAAAGAGAGGCAACAGAGAAAAGTAAGTCAATTTGTGTAAAAAGTCTCGAAAGATATTAAGACTATAATTGAAGCCTCATCAGCCAAAGAAGTCAAGAAGAGGAAACAACTTGAAGCTCTCATTGCACCAATTACTTTAGATACTGAGATTGAGGATGAGATTCCTCTATCTTTCAAGAGGGTGCAAAGAAAGAAGGTAGAAGATCCAAAGGAGAAAGCTGAGAAGACAAGGAAGTAGTCGGCAAGGAAGGTAACCTTTAAGATACCGGCAAGTCAGCCAGCTGAAAGGAAGTCTACTCAGAAGAACAGGCTAGTGAAAGAAACTCCTGCATCATTTGGCAAGAAGAAAGAAGAAGTAAGGCATAGATGAAGCTATTGAAACCAGTAATGTAACTATTATTCCACCTATGTCTTGTGTTGAGTTAATAGATGAGATAACAAAGGATGGTATGTTAAAGAACATTCAACATTATTATGAACATTTGGATGATGATGAGCAAAAAGAAATTGAGGAAGCAGTTTTGTTACACTTAGACATATATAAGTAGGCTTTATTAGAGATTGCAAAGCAAATACCAACATAATTATATAATAATCTAAATGCTAGAAGATTATTCATTGCAGAGGAAGACTGACACACAAAGATTCAAGCATTATTAACTAAATGTGGTTCAATTACCCCTAAGGAGATGGATAGGTGTCTTGAAACTACTAATAGAACAATTTTCTGAAGCAGGCACAAGACAGTTAGCCTTATGGTAGGTAGAGTTAAAGAAATAATTAGTGAAACCAACGAGGCATGGGTTAAATTCTTTATTGACAACCCTGATTTCTTTACATCACCGGAAGGTAATCCTATGTTTGACATTTTAGACATCCTGGTTGATGGAAAAGGCAAAGGTGTAGTGGATAGCCCATCCATAATTTTGAAAGATGTCGAGGAATTAAATGCAGAATCTTTGACAGAAGCAAATAGATAGGATAAAGAGGAGATACAAATAGAAAAAGCTAGTGTACATAATGAATAGGTTATAGATGTTGAGGACAATAGTCCTCTGGATCAAAATGATTAGGCCGTGGATACAACAAATGTGGAGCCGCCAATAATAGATGTTGCACCAAGTGGCAAAGCAACCAGTGCAAAAGAAGATGATATTGGAGAAAATAAACTAGTGGAGAAAGATAAAGAGAAAAATCAGGAAGGAGAGAAGGAAAAGGAAGTTCAAACTGAGATAAGTGTTGTTGCACCATCATCAGAGAAAAAGGGAGAGGAATCCATTAGAGAACCAACAACCAAAACTACATTGTTGGCAATTACCATTGCAAATGCTAAGCAAAAGAGCATAACAAAGATGAGTTCAACCGAACTCATGATGATTGTAGCTAAGAAAATGATCAAGGAAGGGACTAAGGAAAAACAAAGAATTGATCATTCCATTCCAATTCTGCACTAGTTAGTCCTAGAATGCCAAATTGATAAGGGATCAAGTCCATTCGACAAGCTCAAAATGCTAATAGAGAATATTTCAAAGGAATTTCAATCACTACAACAAATCTCTAACTGGCATACTCTGGACCGGTTTCCTCAGACCAAGAAGGCCACTTTTGATCAGTTGATTGAATCGGATAAAGTACATATTAATTGATAGATTAAAAATGATAGATGATTCTTTGAGGCAATGTACAAATATTTATTGGGAATGTTGCAATTCAAGTTTACTTGCAATAGGTATAGACAAAAGCATTAAATATATTCAAAATACAATTGCAGGCATTGTAAATAACTTTGATGGAGTAAATTCTTTAACCACATCTATAGATTGTCAAATTTTGATATTAGAAGTCTAGATTTCAGCTCTTGAAAGAGACAAAGATAAAATCATATGGAGAGCTAAGGATCTTAGAGGGTTAGTGAGTCCCCGATTGGACACACTGTATGTACATAAGAATGAGTGTATAGATATGATGGGAAAGCTCACACCTATAGAACTCAAGGAACAAGAATCTCATGCCTATGTCTTAAATGGACTTGTGTCAATTTCAGGGACATTCAAATCTAGTTGGGACACATACTTGGAGTTTTTGAAGAATGCTTACCTAGAAATCTTCAAGTTCATTCAACTCTAGTAAGGATTTTGAGAGACATTCCCCTGTACAAAATTTCTTTGATTTATTCATTCTTTGTACCAATTTTTGGCATTGATGCCAAATGGGGAGTGATGTATGTGAAAAATAGAAAGGAGAAATATGTATGAATCAGATTTTAGATGGTATATATAGCTCAGGGGAAGAAAAATCACATTCTAGGATCAACAGGGCAGATAGAAACCATTTTTCACATGAGTGTTGTCATCAATGCCAAAGGGGGGATTTTTGGCAATTGACACCCATTCGATTTCTTTTGTTGTCATTGATGGCAACATTGGCAACATATTTTGGTTCACCAACATCCAACAGACTCTTCATCAACATCAAGGATTTCAAAGGTAACAGACAAACTAGGTATCGATATGGGAAGCCAACATCACTTGTAGATCCGGCAAAGGGTAGTATCTGACAAATCATTTTATAATTCATATATATTTGTAATGAGCTAACATGTATTATCTTTTTGTATGTAAGTCGACATATGGCATAAATGTTTGTAAAGGTATATAAGTCAGTCTATTAGGTCATTTAAGATATAAAATTCATGATAAGATTAGAAATGCGAAGTTTATGTATGTGAAAACAATGTTCTATAATGATTTGTAGATGATTTATATGGTACTCATAAGGTGTATGTTATTCCGGCAAGGGTTTAGGGTTTAAGAACTAGAACAGTCAGAGCCTTAACCAGAACTCAATCAGGCATAGTAGATGCATTATATGAGTTCAGTTTTGCAGTTTTGTATCAGAAAGTGATTGTAGTCATTGAGACTCTTGGTGATGAGCAGTGCGCTCTAGGCAGTGTGCCTTCCTACATGTGCAGGGCCCCATTATATGTAATATCTCTTCACATGGCTAGTGAATTGATATTGTGGGTCGCAAATCCCACCGTGGTTTTTCCTCATTGAGGTTTTCTATGTATAAATTTTACGTGTTATGGTGTTCTTTTATGTGATTGCATTATTTATTTTAGTTACATGTATTTGTGTTTACCGGTTGATGAATGAGTGCTTTGATAAGGCTAAAATCTTATATTCCAGTAGAACAATGAATCAACCCCCCCTCTCGATGTTCTTGGATTCCAACAATCCCTTCACCTAAGGAATTTTTAATTCCTTTTAATTCCTCAAATTCCCATGCTCCCCTTTTAGAGAATTTTAAAATTCTCCTTCTAATAATCCAAGAAATATTTTTATTCCTTTTGTCTTCCCTAGGTGCATTGGAAAGCCTTCCCAATAAACCTTGAGGAGTGTGGAGACAAGAAATGACTTTATGTCATATCTCTTAGACTCCACACTCGTCTTGTCAACCCCTCTTGATCCATGTGTGGGCTCACATGCAATCTTGGCCCTCCATCTTGGATCAATACTAGCCCTCCTTTTCTTCTCCCCTTCTTCTATAAATTGAGGACTCCACTCCTTCATTTGACATCTCCAAACTTTGAAAGTTTATGTTGCCCTTTTGAGTCCAAGAAATCATTCAAGCACCCAAACTATAGCCAAATCAATACTCATCCATCACTTAGCCATTTATCTTGCATACACATTCCATCATCAATCCATCCATTTCATCATCCTCTAAACCATCTTGTACACAATTGGATATCCAACCACATTCATTCAAGGAGCACATCAAATCAAGTTGGATAAGGGGCACAATTTCAACCTCATCCCGCTCAATCCGAGGAACAAGTGAAGATTTGTGAAGGTATAATGGTATTTATTGAGATTATTTGAATTTTTTATGTTTATTTGTGCTCAAACTAACCATCTATCTTCACACTAGTTTTCCCTTGGTTCAATCATATTTTTGAACTTTACAATCTTTTGGAGGAGGAATAATAATAAATTAGGTTTTGAAGAGCTTTAGCAAGGTTTGGTCTTCCCTAGATGGAGTATAAGGATTAGGAAGCAATCTTATGTCATGTGAAAAATGGTTTTGTTCTTTCTATGAGGGAATGGGGAAGGCGGTGGAGTTGGAGGGGAAGGTGGGAACCCAACACATTCTTTATAACAATATGGTGTGACATCCACATGACCCTAATTCCTTGCTCCATAAGCCCGAAATCTTGTCTATTATAATCATAGTTGGAAAACATCTTAAACCAAACCCTATAATGTGTTTCTAACTTTGATGGAGGAGGACTCACAAGATAAATTCCAATAATATGTGTTGTCTAATCATATTGAGAAGCATAAAAAGAATGAATGGTCGAGGAAGAATTAATCCTTTGATGAGAACATAAATGCTTATTAGTCTCACTCATTCTTTAAATATGATTTCAAAAGTTAGAAGGTGATTCATTAAGGAACATGATGATATAATCTTATGATGGTATAATTTTTTTTTGAAGTTTATCAAAGCATGGAAAATATAGGACTTATATTCTAGATAGAGTCTCAGATCTAAGGATGAATTGTTTCAAGCCAAGTATGTGAGTGAAATTTGAAGTAGAATATGCAGATAGGGGCATTGGGCACTGAGGTCCTAGAGTACTCTAATGTAAAATAAAGCGATTCAAACAATCTTAGGAGATTTGTGGGCTTCCATCATGTAAATATTAGCTAAAACCAAATAGATAGAGACACTAGCCACCATATTATTATTCTTTTCATGCATTTGAAGTCTACAACTATTATTCAATAACTACCCTATTTGACTATATCACTGTCTCGATTGTAATATTCATATCTAAACCAAGTCATACATAAAAAAGAGGAAAAAATGCTTGTGCCACATATGGAGTTTTTTAATTCAAACCTCATATAGGTGTTTCCACCTCCACAATACAAGGATGAGTGATAAAGAGTTATTGCCTCAAGGAGTAGAGATAAATAAATATTGATAATGCTAAAATTATAACGATTACATCATATTTGAAGCCTTATCTCAAGGATTCCACATAAGTTGTTTGTGAAGATCCTACAAATGTGAGTACATCACATGATGACAAATTGGAAACAAAATTAATTCAATTGTGCTTGATGATATACTAGATAGTGTTCTCAAATTTCTTAGGTCTATAGACTTTGATTGTGTGATTTTTGGAGTGCCTGAATAAAGTACTTGAAATTAATTATTGTATAAATTAGATTGATTAACTAGGATTTTAAATGATAGAGGAAGTCACGTTTATATGTGATTTATACCTTTTCATCAATAATTATTCAAAAAGAGGGAACAAAAAAATACCGCTATTACGGGCTCAACATTGACATTCAAATATTAAAATTCAAAGGAAAATTGAGCAGATAAGATCATTGAGCACCCTAGTCAACATAACTAGGCTACATAAAGGTAAAAGGTACTAAGGGGTGAGACCAATGTTGCCGATCTAGACCTAGCTTGAGCATGTTTGCACCAAATCAAACAAGTTACCTCCAAAATAGGTGCTAAATATAGCATGAAATTGTAAAGGGTATATAATTTATAACATTACAATTCCAAATGAGGGCCTAGTTTTTTATGCATTTTTATGTTTCAAACCATTATGTTGAGCACAAAACATAGTTTCAAAATGAGGCCTTAGCTTTTTTTGTGTTTTCATGTTTAAAAAACATTTATGTTGAGCATAAAATACACTTGTATTTTGTGCTCAACATATTGTGAGTATTAAAAAAATAATGGAAATGATATATAAAAACCTACATAACATGATTGTATTATGGCTTGGTATTCCCAAGCCATAACATGAGCATGTTTGAAGTTTTCAAAATAATATGTTCATGTTTTCTTAATTTTTCTATGTTGGCTACTTTTTGGTACACCATTTTAGTTCACAAACCTTGTGCTAAAATATCTCTTACATCGTGCCTAATCAAATCACCTCATTAATGACATATCTCTAGTAGGTAGCTTTGTTACTCTCAACTCTCTCTTCATTGATGATAACATGATTTTAATTCAAAATACTACTAGTGATGACAATAACCTACATGATACCCTTAAATTTTTCTGTGTTGCTTTGAATTCTCAATTAGATATGCACAAAATTAAATTTTGGATGACACATCCCAAGCCTCATCGACCTTTGATCCCAAAAGAATAGTGAGAGATCAAACATGAAATGATAATAATATACCTTGGCATTTCTTTTGGAATTAAAGTTTCATCAAAAGATTTATGGAGGTGGTTTTTGAACAAGTTCAAACTCAAATTATTATCTTGGAAAAATAATTTCCTATAAATGGATGAGCATATCAAGGTGGCTAATAAAATACTTTTCTTTGGTCAAGTCTAAATCTCTTCTGGTGGGTTGCCCTCTAAAGCTGCTACAATTAGCTAACACAACTTATACAAAGTTTTATTTGGTCCAAATGGGGAGTTAATTATTGGTCACACTATATTCTTCAAATAAAGTAGAAGGGTGGTTTAGGCATCATTGGTCCTTACACAAGGGGTCTTTCTTTTAGCCAAATGTATTGACAAAGGTTTAGAAGGAACTTTACCTTGTAAACTCTTGATTTGATATTGTATTCAAATGGCTACTACTAGTGAAAACATGGAACACTCTACAATGGAGTGACAAGCTTCTCTTAAGCCCTATATTTTAAGATATATGGAATAGACCCTCTCAACTATATATGTAAAGATTGAAACTAATTTCCCATAAGTTGTCTTAGTTTGATGAATCTTTTAGCCAAGGATCGAGCTTTTCAACTTCTTAAATTTAGTGGAATTATCTAATCCAATAAAATAACATACCATTAGCTATTATTCCAAGATTCAAATCGAAAAGCCTCTTGTATAAGGGAATCTAAACATTTAGCAATCTTTGAGATCCCTCATAATTGACTTGATAATCCTAGGGACGAATCAAACTATGTTTCAATTTAAACTACACAAACAAGGTTGATATAATGGAAATCCAACAAATTGTGCACCTCAACTTAGCTATTCTTATTTATTATAATTGTCAATCTTCCTTTCCAAAGTATTGGGTGTATTCTAATGTTTGTAGACTTATAACATTAATCCCAAAGTTATGTATAAATTATATCTTTTTCCTAGCTTTCCCATTTCTCATTGACTAAACTCTCTCTCAAGATGTAATCTTAGATGAATTAGCTACAATAATTTTGCTTACACAATCGACACTAATGGTGGTTGTGGGAAGGATTTGCTCAAGAATGAAGATTTTTATTAATGTCCCAACACAAATGACCCAATGATTGAACACAACAAAAAATACTTAATATTATAAAAACAAGACATTATGTAATGATCATAATATATATTCCTAAGTATATATTATACATTCTTATGACTAATAAGTTAATCACTCGTTGCATGATTAACCCTGTCATAAACATTAGCTAATACACTAATCCCTCTTAATTAAGATGAAGGGGTATGTCCCTACATAGTTGAGCCTATAAAAAAGGATGAGAACATTCTCCCATATCATCATCATAAAATATTGAATTAAGATTTTATAATATAATTATTGGAAGTCGCCTCCTCAATAGGGTATCTTTATTTTTTATTTATATAAATATTTACAAGAAATGTCATAACAAGTGGCATCAAAGCTATGATTTGAGCCAACATTTTTGTTTCCTAATAACTTCTAAACCAGTGTGTATTTGGATGTTGTTTTTGGATTTTGAGGAATGTGTTAGGTAATGTCTAAAAATAATTAGAATTTGAAGATAAATTTTTATGAAAGTTATTGCTATTTAATTATTTTTTCTACAATTATTTTATAAGATGATATTTTTAGATTTTTTTAAAAAACAATTATATCTTTGGAAAGCTTATTAAAAATCAAATAGGGTTATCTTTTTGTAATATATTCTTTGACATAAAATAAGTCCTTCAATTCAATGTTCAAACTTTACTCAACAATTCCATTCAATTTTCTCTATAGACTGCAATCTTTGGAATTTTTTGAATTTTTTTTACATGTTTAGAAAGATTATAAAAAGTTAGGTATGGCTAGTTCTTTACTTTTATACTTAATATATTCCTTAATTTAGTGGTCAAAATTGGTCCAAATTTAAACATCACATTCTCTCATACAAATCTTTTCGTACCTTAATATTTAAAATAAAAATATAATTGAAACCATGCCATCTTTAGAATTAGAGGACCTTATTATATAGACAAAATCAAGGACCATTGTATTTTCAACCACCTAAAATTGAAGAAAGAATTCCACAAGGATATGAAACAATGATACATTTCATTAAAGATAAAATGCTTAACCAATTTGTAAATTTTTTTAATGAGGGTGTAAAAGAAGTGTACACAAGAATTATTATTAGAATTAAAGTCCCAAAGAAGCCACCAAGATGGGTACAACCATAATAAACCAAATGGAGGGATAGGAGAACCATACCCACAAAAAATAAACATTCATAAATATGGTGTTAGAAATGTAATTTTATGGATAGACTCCTAGAAAGACAATTCAAATTTTATAATATACCAAATAGTTCTTTGGTTGACATTGCCTTACATATTTTGAATTGGGACCTTACCAATGGTATTGATGGAAGACAAATGATAAACAAGGACAAATGTTTAGTTGGAAATAATTTAGTAAAGAATTGACAACCTTTTTTATGAAAAACCATGTGTTGGAAGCTATTTTACCCAAATAAAAATTTAAAACAATTAATAGATTTAGCTGAAAATAATGTCAAGCATTTGAGATTGACACTTGTGATAGAAAAGGGTCAAAGAGTCATAACTATTCTAGTAGTGAGAAAATAAATGAGGTTGAAGAAGAGAGAAAAGTACTTGTAAAAGAAGAAGATATAAAACTTAAGAAAAAAGAAAACACTACTATCTCCCTACAAGCATCAAATAGAATAAAGACACTACATGCACTAAAATTAACTAGTAACATTAAAAGTCAAAATGTGAAAGTGTTTTTTTGTACTATCCATGAACTTTAGTACATGTGGAAAAAATTAGGAACTTTTGGTATAAAATTGCCACCAAGTGTAATCAAGAAAGGTTCTTATAATATAGGGTTTGAATTACACTTCATAGAAGCAAGAGATGTGAAAAATCCCCTAAAAATTCAAGAAATGGTTGAACACCCTCAGCATCTATTTTAGGAATTCAATGTAACAGGTCTCTATTTAGAGACCATAGTAATGATATTAAATTAATATCAAGAAGCATTTTTCACATTAGACAGATGGTAAGCTATAATCGCAATATTCTCACACTAGAGAACTTTGTAAAGTGGCACGATTAAATTGTAATAATTGTCTTAAATGCAAGTTAAAAGAAGAGCCATGCTTTTGAAATCACACAATTGTTGTCTTATCACTGTGTGAGATTTTGTGATGCTAACAAAATCTCACACAATGAATCTAGAAGGAAGACAATAATTGATATGGATTGAGGAAATATGATTAAATCTCTTAATCAAACAATTGATTGAAGAAGCATAAATCTCCTTACTACAATAACTTATACTTTTTGTAAAGTCCTAGCTCAAAGTTGCAACATTTTCAAAAGTTCAAAACAATAATGAAATGAAAAGGAGATGATGAAAAAAGAAAAGAAAAACATGTAAATGGTTTGCAAATTGGAAGGAACTAGGCTAGAAGGGGAGTAGAATGACAATTGTTATCGGGGGCAAGTCAAACTACAATTATGGGGGGATCCAACCAACAATGTCATGATGCATCTTGATGGTTAGATAGTCGTCGCCCTTCCTCTACACTCTCCACACCTCTTCCTTGCATGTGGAGGAAGTGGGTGCCTTTCAAGCAATTGGTTTGTTAGCTATAACTTAAGTAAGAGAATGCACATGGATTTTAAAATCTTTTGAAAGTAACTATTGTCATTATGTCGAGAGGCATCTACAATGACATACAAACATTCTTTAAACAAAAAATTGATTTTGAATAAATTTGACATGTAGATGACAGGTAAATGAATGCATGCTTCAATTTCTCTATAAGTATTATTTTATTACTCTAAATAAAATAGAATCATTGCCACTTGTGTCTAAGTATATAAAACTGTTACATCTTATTTAGCTCTATGTCCTTCTTGACAACTAATAAACATTGAAGACAATTATGTGATATCTCTCGGCATTATTTTACGCATATTTTTTTAGAATATAAGTATACTAGTTGTTATTCACATTTAAATCCAAAAACAGTTGTCTTGTTAAATTTTTTATTGTATTTTATTTGAATTGCTAGGAATCTTTGCCTTAGTTATCTTATATTACATTTTTGATAGCATTGTTTGTTGATTTGATTTATTTTGGTTGGCACAATATTGATAATCTTTCTAATAGTAGATGTTTTTGATTGAATAAGTTAAATGAAAAATCAGAGGGTTTGTGCAGTTGTAACATGTCTTCACTAATAGTTAATCCGTCACATCATTAAATAGCAATGCTGCCATTGTATGTTGTTTTCAACATTTGATGTTTTCTTCCCCATTATTCTTATATGTTAAAAACTTATTAATAAATCATATAAATACATATAAAAAGAAATATTAATGATTATAACAAATCCACTATAAATCTAAATATGAAAAGTCCTAATTAATATTATAAAAATCATGTACATCCAAATTTAATTAAAATAACTAAAACATTAATACCTAGAATAATTTGTTTAAATATTAATACCTAGAATAATTTGTTTAAATATGTATCACTGGTTCATTAAATTAATAAAAAAACCTTCCAAAGAATGTTTGAAACTCGAACAGAAAAAAATTCAGATGTTTTTCACGCCGATGAGAAAATGTCTGAAAATTAACATGGAGCGGGAATGCACAGAAAATAACAGAAAATTCCGATGTTATGGAGCGGAATGCACAGAAAATAACAGAAAATTCAGATGTCACGGAGCGGATCAAATTGGAGTCACTGAGAGAATGCCCTAAAAAAACACGTGAAAAAAAATTCAAATTTCATGGAGCGTAACTAATCGGAGTAAACCATGGTATTCAAACCATGTGAACCACTGTATTTCTCGTACTGAGTTCATTTTAAAGGGAGGGATGGTATTTATTCAAATTTCAAACCAATTGGAGTAACCATGGTATTCCAACCATGTAAACCACGGTATGTAAACCATGTAATTATTTGGGCAAAGGCAGCCGCCATTGTATGTGTCGCATTTGCATGTTTAAGATCATAACCCTAACCTCTGTCAGACCAATTAATGTTCTTTTATTTTTTTCTGCCAGTGCTTTGTTCTGTCTTTCTGTTATTTCTTTCATTATTTTTTTTTCCCAGACAATGTTTTTTTCTGTTGTTTCATTATTTCTGGTTTTTCCTTTTTCTAGAGTGTTACAGTGTGCACACTAGTAGTCTGCCTGTCATGATCTTTATCTATTTTTTTTTTCTTTTCTTTTTTTTCATATTTTGTGTGGTAGAAGATGAAGAGGAAAAGCAGAGGAGTTAGGGATCAAGAAATGGCAGCTGATTGAGGGAAAAACTCTTCTTCCAGGTAATTTTTCTTCTAAATTATATCTGTATTTTTTTTAATATTTATTTTTATAGTTAATCTTATGTAATATTCTTCTTATATGTACCCGAGGAAGTGGAGGATTTCTTTACCCTGCCAAAATGAATAGGAATCGCAGATTTTTCTATGAAAACTAATGGATAATAGATTGTTTGCCCTGCCCGAATGAATAGATTGTTTATGTATGGACAATTTTTATTTTTTTTGATTAGTAAAACGCAGCCAAAACTGCACAGAATTTATATTAACAAAATTAATATTTACAAGTTTACATTGTAACACTAGCACAGAAGACAAAATTTGTAACTGGGACACATTTCAGTAACCATAGCTTATCGATTACATGATTTAGATGCCTTATAGTTACTAGCATGGAACAGAGACCCAACAATTTTCGACAGCACTTTCAAACCAGATAATCAAAGCTTCTATTACTTATGTATCATTTGGTACATAAAATTTGTCTTCAGCATTTCCATAAGAGTTGTTAGATTAGAAACCTATGAAATATATGTATTTTCATGTCTGTTTCCTGTGTTTATTTTTGGAGATGGGCACTATTGTCCCGGAAATCTGCTCCCATTACCTTGTCCTTTGCTCCATGATAGTTGGTGCACCCTGGGTGTAATGTCCCCATTTGGGATTTGCCTTTGGTTTAGTCTTTGATAGTTTTTCTGATTTGTGTACTTGAAACATACTCCACCCTGTTGTGAATTTTTGCTGCTTGTCTGAGCCCTTCAGATTAGATTAAAAATAAAATAAAATCTTCCCCAAATCTTCTATAAGGTCTTCCAATTCTGATTGAGGGAAAAACTCTTCTTCTAGGTAATTTTTCTTCTAAATTATATCTGTATTTTTTTTAATATTTATTTTTATAGTTAATCTTATGTAATATTCTTCTTATATGTACCGGAGGAAGTGGAGGATTTCTTTACCCTGCCAAAATGAATAGGAATCGCAGATTTTTCTATGAAAACTAATGGATAATAGATTGTTTGCCCTGCCTGAATGAAAACTAATGGATAATAGATTGTTTGCCCTGCCCAAATGAATAGATTGTTTATGTATGGACAAAAACTGCACAGAATTTATATTAACAAAATTAATATTTACAAGTTTACATTGTAACACCAGCACAGAAGACAAAATTTGTCGCTGGGACACATTTCAGTAGCCATAGCTTATCGATTACATGATTTAGATGCCTTATAGTTACTAGCATGGAACAGAGACCCAACAATTTTCGACAGCACTTTCAAACCAGATAATCAAAGCTTCTATTACTTATGTATCATTTGGTACATAAAATTTGTCTTCAGCATTTCCATAAGAGTTGTTAGATTAGAAACCTATGAAATATATGTATTTTCATGTCTATTTCCTGTGTTTATTTTTGGAGATGGGCACTATTGTCCCGGAAATCTGCTCCCATTACCTTGCCCTTTGCTCCATGATAGTTGGTGCACCCTGGGTGTAATGTCCCCATTTGGGATTTGCCTTTGGTTTAGTCTTTGGTAGTTTTTCTGATTTGAGTACTTGAAACATACTCCACCCTGTTGTGAATTTTTGCTGCTTGTCTGAGCCCTTCAGATTAGATTAAAAATAAAATAAAATCTTCCCCAAATCTTCTATAAGGTCTTCCAATTCTTAGCACAAGATAACTGAAATAACCTCTTTCAAAGATTTGCCATAATCTCCCAAAATGACTCCTTTTAAAATTGGTGTATATAATCTATCTCTTTTATATATGGACAATTGATTATAGTAAGAAAGATAATAGTTAAGAAATAGCCCTCTACCCTTGAAGTTGTAGCCCTAGTTTATTTATCCTTAGAATTATTATCTTTATTGCATTTGGCATGGCTTGCCTACTCTCCCTGGTTCTATAGTGACCGTGGTGGGCATTACATTTTAGATATCTGTAGACTGAGACTCTGGTATAATGGTAATAATTCGCTTGCTGGAGCGATCTGAGTAATTGCTTTGACTTAATGGTTTGCTAGTATGATCAGTGAGCCAACTGCAGATGACTAATTCAGTACCTTCCAGTCAGATATGAGGGCTAGGGTTCTGTGGACGGATCTTGCAATTCTACAGGTCTGCAATCTCCTTATTTCCTGTTTGAAGAGGATTTAAGGATGACAGGTTGCTGGTAACTGGTTTGTCTCTGCCCTGAATGCCCAAGTAAATGTTGGATGTCCTGTCCCTGTAGTGTAAGACCTCACTGTATGATGTGACTACAACCAAGGTGATGAAATTGGCTATCTTGGTTTGCAAGTTTGTTCAAGCTATTTTAATAGCTATCTTCCCACTCTCCGAAATTTGGGAAAATTTTTGCCATCCTCAAAATTGCCCCTTGCCAACATAATTTAACTTCTCTTTTGTAGAATTTAGAAAATCTTTGCACACAGTTTTGTGAGGTTGGTCATGAATGTGTTGGGAAGAAACGGGGAATCCATTTGGTTAGAGCATTCTCTTATATCCTACCCTAATTTGGAATAGCAATTTTTCAAGTAAATGATCTTGTAGGTTGACTCATTTGGTATGGCTCGCCTACTCTCCATGGTGTTACAGTGACCGTGGTAGGCATTACATTTTAGATATTTGATATAATTTAATTTTTTGATGTAATTATTACATTTTTATCTAATATTCATTGATTTACTTTTTTATTATTTTCGTATAATTTAATGTTTAGAATATAAATTTATAGATAAAATGTTTTAGATCTGACCACTTTAAAGGATGCTTTTCTTTTAATCTTAAAGTTTTTACAATGTATACTATTTATCTTGGAAACAAATGTTTTGATCTATTTTAATTTCTAATAGATTGACTCATGTTTATTTTTGTCTTCAGCCGGTCATGGCACTGACAATGGATTCACGGGTGGGACCATTTCTCAGAGTAGGCCTTGCTAAGCTCTTCACGACTCCTTCTGAACCTGCTCACTGGTGAGCTGCACCATCAACTTAGACTTTTTCTTTTTCCTTTCCCTTTTCCTATTAAAAAACTCAGGGTGTGGAGCTTTGTCTTTTGCATGTACTTTTTATCCTCTTACAATAGCTTACTATCGCCTACAACTGGTCTTTATGATTGTGAAGCTTTAATCTTTTGACTGTCTTTGACTTTTAATAAGGGTCATTGTGTTTTTCTAACTGTAACAGTGTCATAGTCTGTTGTGCAATTGTTTGGACACCTTCCTTAACATTACCAGTCCACCATGTTAGTCTACTCAGTATGTTAATGTGACTTGGCATTATCCTCTACTTGGACTATCCATGTCTGAGAAAGTGTCATACTTGTGTTTGCAATTTAACAACTCAAACTACCTTGCTTACCAACAGCTGACAGTGCCCTGTGAGATATTTAAATTCATAATATCATTATCACTTCTTTTGTTGACATCCATCTTCCATATCAAGGCTCAAAACCTCTATCGATGAATTTGACTACTTTTTCTCTCTGTATCTAGAAATTAGAGAATTCTGCCTAGTTGATTGACAATATCCAGTGATCTCTACTAGGTGAGGATTTGGAGATAACAAATTAGGGTCTAACAAAACTATTGTCTTCATGACTGTGCTTGCCTTTTGTCTACTCTTTCACATGCATTCATAGGCTCTTTTGAATGATAGCAGTAAGGAACAAAATCTTTTCGTCCTTATGGTGCTTCACTTCTAACCTTTTATCGTTCGCAAACCCCACCATTATATAGTGTACAAGCCCTTTGTATTATCACTGAGCTATCATGTATCTTCTATTGTGCACTTGTTCTTGGTACAATATTGGCACTTAAGTGTTCTTGTCATGAAGATCTATGCTCTTTATCCCTATCTCGTGAGAATCCTTTGGTGTCCCTTGAATGTTCTAGATTGACTTGTGAGCATTGTCTATAACTGAAATATGATAATATTTATGTTCGTACTGTTATCTTGAACACATGCCATATGACTGTCTTCCTTATAGTCAACATGTCTCGCCGATTTTATCACTTCGACCACTCCATACTTTTTAAGCATTTAACTACCTTGCATGATTTAAAAGGTTGTCATTTTTGCAAGACTGTTTTAGTGAACTGGGTTAATAGGTCTTTGTCCAGACCTTCGAAATTGAATCTTTATTACTATCCTTCTTTTTTTGTGTTTGGTGGATATCTTTATTATGTATACCTTTTCTTGATCCTATTGTCATACATATTGGATCATTGTCATCTAGAACATGCTTTACTTTCATATGGCAATCCTTGCGCTTAAACTTCATAGGGTCCTTATACGGTCCTCTAAGAACTATGTGTCATCTCTGCACCTTTTTCTTCCGTCACAGACAGATATGACAATTTTAATGTCTTATTTCATCCCTAGACTATGTATTAGCTTCCCTAACTTCCATTTATAACTTTTGAGCTCCTATTAGCTTGGATTATACTTTCAGATTACTGACAGGCACAATTAGCTTGGTTTACCCAATTCACATGGGTGCAGTCAAGCTTAGAGACATATGGTGGTAGAGACAAAAGTAGAACTATCTTCTTCTGCAAATTTCACAAGTAATGCTGAGTTTTCACTTAGCACAGAAAACAGTAGGGAACTCATGAATTTAATCACTCACAAGTAATGTTGAGTTTCAATTAGCACAAAAAAATTGGTGCAATCAGCCTAGAGATAGAAGATGGAGACAAAAGTTGAACAACCTTCTTTTTCAAAGTTCATAACTAACAAGTAATGTTGAGTTTTATGTAATGTCCGCTAATTAGTCATACTTTAGATTAACCTAAATTTGCCCAAATCTAAAAGATAGGTAATTAAATTTTATGGGCATAACTTTGTTTACTGGTTTCCTGCAACAAAGATTAGAGAACACCATAATTTAGTTACCAGTCAATTTCTTTAGCCCATTAGGGTAGGCTAGTTGGATAGGGTGTCCAAGAAACCAATCCTCGTAGGCCCAAGGGCAGATACCATATCCCCCTTGGCTCCATACAGAATGTGTTAGGCATCAATCATGGAGTGGCATACCCAGCGAGTTATTCTATCGCCGTTCCCCCTCATCACAACCACCTTCTCTCTTCAGCCCAAGACCAGATGTTTCATCCCTCTTGAGTTCAAGTGGCAGGTGTTAGGCATCCACTATGGAATGGTGTACTTAAAAGAGAGTCCCTCTTTACAACGAACCATTTATTATATTTATTCAATCCATCACGTTATTAAATATGTATAATATATATCATACTGGCTGATATATACTCTAATGCTAACTCAGGAAATTCATGCTTATACGTACCTGACACTGAACTTACCCGTCTTTATCCTTGCTAGCAGACTTCACCATTCCTTGCTTGCTATCCCCCCAAATTGGCACGAGGGGAAGGTATTTATCCTAACCCCCCATCGTGGTGGAAAGCCACGACGCTTCCTATTTGGTAGCACCCCATTTGAAGGGTCGCTACCCTCACACCTGATGGGATCCTCCATTTAATCAAACCATCGTTTTAGAGGAATGGCTATCGGGGACCAGTCAACAAATATAACATATATTTAATAAAATGGCATAATTCCATATTGTTAATGTATATAATGTATATTATTAATATATATATTGTTACACCATTTTAATACAATGTATATTATTAATATAATAACATTATTCAATATATAAATGTAAATTGATAATATGATATCTTTTTTTATATCAATGTAATATAGTATAATATAATTTTAATATGATTTAACATATTCTATGGCAAAAATTATATTAATTATTTCTGCTATAAATGGGGGACATGACAGTCCTCCCTTCCCGAGATTGCTTGTCCTCAAGCAATGATCATTTTAATTAAATCTTCTCAATGTGAGGATCCCAAACTAGCCCTCGAAGATCTGTAGTCTTAAGACAAGTTTTTCTCATCAATTGTATTCGTAAGAGCCGTCTTGGTAAGTCTTATGGGTATCTTTTGAGACGAGCAAGGGTGAACTTCCCATCTATGGAGAAGAGGATTAGAAGCGTGACACACATCTATGACCTCAATTGTGTAATGACCATGTTGGCTATGCCATATAAATTGGAGACCTTTAGGAATTAGTTTATTGAATCTCACCGTTTATATGATTGTTGTACGCTAACACAATTGTTTGGAAGAGAGTAAAATGCTATAACATTTGTAAAGAAGCTTGATATCATTTCGTCATACTCTATATGATGTTTCACAATGTGTGATAAGTAGTTAGTGAATAGAAGATCTTCTGGTACAAAGAGTTAAATACCACTTACAATTGCGGAAGTGATTTTGTGGAAGCCCCAAATGATAGATTTGACTCCATTATTACATATTGTTCATGAGAGGAATACGTGTCTAAATTTCTTGTTTTATAAGTTGTTGGAGGAATATGTCTAAGTCAATAGTTAAGACATTTAAACAGATAAATTTCTCAAAACGTATAAACGTTGTATTTGTAGAATGTAAAAGATATTTCATCTTGATTAAATAGGTCTAGATGATGATGTGAAAAGGTTAATAATAGCTATACTTAACTCAACATCAATAGTTAGAGTATAACTAGTCAATGAGAAATCTTAGTTGATAGTGTGAATATCATGGATATCATAGTTACTAAATAGAAGTGAATAATGAATAAGATTTCAATTTCTTAATTACAGAAATCTAGCATCACCCCCTTTTTGCCATACAGTTTGTATGCATATAGATTGCTATGGTTGGATATTGACATATTGGTAAACTTAGTTGGTAGATTGAGATCATATGTATCACAAATATATTGAATGGCTAAACATGTGTCCTTTCTCCTTTAATGACAATTTATAGGCAACTTTCTATAATTTTCACTTCATGGTTTGAGCAATTGTACTCTCACATTCTTCCTTCATATAGGTTTTCATAGTATGGTCATGTTTCAATAATCCCTATGTTGTCCTTCCCATGTTATTATGAGTATGAGACTCGTGTTTGCAAAAGAAGGGCCTTGGTGATTTAAAACATGCACCTCATCTAGAGTACAGTACTCATAAAGTATACTCATAGAATAACCAATAACCAATAACCAAGCATGTTCAAGGAAGACACACACACACACAAAGGAAGTGATCATGTTGAAACATTTAAGATATGAAGCATCCATTTAAGACAAAAAGCTCATGCTGAAAATACATGAAGCCATTGCATGAGATACAAAGTGCATCAATGGATGAAGCATGGACATAAACACATGGAAGGCATGAAGCAATTAAATGCATACATGCAAGGCATGAAGCATAAAATGTATGTAAGACATAAAGCATCCACACAGGGTATGAAGTAATACACACAAATGCACACAAGGCATGAAGTCATGTAAATCTTTAAGCATAAACATAAATAAGGTATGAAATAATACCCATAAATACATGTGGGTACAAGCATAGACGTCAGACATGTAAGGCATGAAGCAACACACATAGAGGCGCAAAGCATAGATGGGGAAGGTATGCACGAATCCAATACGACAAGTATGAATCTGAGTCATACACACGAATACACATAAGGTGTAAAGCACAAAGTATACAAATGAAAGCACATAAGGCAAGAACCATCCACATAAAACATGGAGTATACACATAAGGCATGAATACATGTAAGCATGAAGTGTACACATGAATACACGTAACGCATGAAGTATACAAATGAATTCCCTTAAGGCATGAAGCATACACATGAATACACGTATCATAAAGTATACATGAGGCATGAAGTAACACACATAAATGCCATAGGACATGAAGTCTGCACATAAGACATGAAATAATAGACACATGTAAGGCAAGCAGCAACACGCATGAATATACAAAAGGCATGAAGTAATGCACATAAGGCAGAAGCAGCTACGTAAAGCACAAATCATACATATGAATATGGAGGACATGAATCATAAATGTAAACATAAGGTACAAGCATATATGAGAAAGTTACCCATGGAGTAGACATGCCGAAGACACATTAGTCATGAAGCATACATGAGAATGGTATTCATGGAGTAGACATGTTGAAAACACCTTATTCATGAAGTAACACATAAATACACAAGATATAAAACACATATGCTGAAAACATGCTAGACATGGTGCAAACACAAGGTATAGATGATGAAAGTGTACATATAAAACACCCATGGAGTAGGCATGCTCCAAACACAAATTAGACATGAAGCAATTAATGGCACGCCCACGAAATGCAGTATTGGCCTGATCAATTCAATTTTTAATTTATTTAAAAGAGGGCTGGATTATTGGTTCGAACTGAGTAGTCATTAAAGTAGGTTTGTCCAACAGGTTGGCAGAATCAAGCTCTAATACCACTGTAATTTCCGCTAATATGTCATACTTTGGATTAACCTAAATTCGCCCAAATCCAAAAGATAGGTACTTTAATTTTATGGGCATAACTTTGGATACTGGTTTCCTGCAACAAAGATTAGAGAACACATGAAACAATACTTTTAAAACTGAAACATATACCAATGAAATTATATTAATGATATCAATTCTGCTATATTAGTTACTGTTTTGAATTACAATTTGTTGGGTATAATCAGTTTATTATATAAAGTCAGATTGAAAGTCACTTACCAGTCAATTTCCTTAGCCCATTAGGGTAGGCTAGTTGGATAGGGTGTCCAAGAAACCAATCCTCGTAGGCTAGTTTGTATGCTAATTACAGAAATCTAGCATCACCCCCTTTTTGCCATACAGTTTGTATGCATATAGATTGCTATGGTTGGATATTGACGTATTGGTAAACTTAGCTGGTAGATTGAGATCTTATGTATCACAAATATATTGAATGGCTAAACATGTTTCCTTTCTCCTTTAATGACAATTTATAGGCAACTTTCTATACTTTTCACTTCATGGTTTGAGCAATTGTACTCACACATTCTTCCTTCATATAGGTTTTCATAGTATGGTCATGTTTCAATAATCCCTGCGTTGCCCTTCCCATGTTATTATGAGTATGAGACTCGTGTTTGCAAAAGAAGGGCCTTGGTGATTTAAAACATGCACCTCATCTAGAGTATAGTACTCATAAAGTATACTCGTAGAATAACCAATAACCAAGCATATTCAAGGAAGACACACACACACACAAAGGAAGTAATCATGTTGAAACATTTAAGATACGAAACATCCATTAAAGACAAAAAGTATTCATGCTGAAAATACATGAAGTGTAATGTCCCCTACTATGTTTTAAACATAATTAATCCATTTCAATATACTTATGACTCACACTGAATATATCAGGAGACATTTCCATCTTAAGTTAGAATCCAATCAGTGATATTCCACTGCTCACTCGATTAACTATAAATAAATCGTTCATCTGTCATACATCCATAATTCTTAATGCAAGTGTCAAACCAACTGTAATGTCCCCAACACAAAAACAGCTCCTTTCCCAAGTTCTTAAACACTGACAGCAGTAACATACTAACAAGGATTAGGCATATGAACATATTCTCCTACCATGTATTATCTTCTGAGCTCTTTCTGATTTACCGTCTAATAAGGTTATTTGTCTGATTAAGACATTATGTGTGTATATAACATTATTGATATTACATCATTACTATATATATACTTATCCTTATTCCGGTTTGAATATTTACACATAAATAAATATATTAATTAAATAATATAACTAATTATTGAAGTATTTGCTAAATACCTATTATATACATTATTGAAACTATCACTACTTAAAACATTAGTTATGAATATTTTTAATGGCTGGTAACAGGGCAGACAGATCTGGTCTGCCACTGTTATGAATTAAGTATTACTATTGTACATGTTGCAGTCTATGTAATATTATTATTAAATTCTCCATACAAACATATTCGGGCTACATATATTAAGCATACTTACCAATCACATCCCCTATGCATACCACCCAGAACAGGGATGTTGCTGCCTGTAACTCAATAACAGTTCTGATCTGATCTGATCGATGCTGCCAGATCATATATATTCCCTTTCCTAATCTACTCTAAACTCATAAACAAATCATTCAATTTTCCCATTGTTGTGCCAATTTATGTTTTACCTTACTTTTAATGGTTAAGTGTCTAATATTGCCAATTAATCAGTGATCTCTAAGAGTTGTGTTGCTTGGTACAAATGATTATATGAATATCTAAATATGTTTCAGTAATGGCTTAGTAAAGGAATGATGAATTCAATTAATATTATCGCTAAGTGATCTTATGATGCTGAGATCTAAGTTTAATATAGATTCTGCTCTCAGTAAGAAATCTGATATGCATCACAATCTGAAAAAGGGAAGGATGACTAATATATCTACCAATCAATCCATCCTAAACGCCAATACTATGGTGTGGATTTGTGAATGTATATCTATATATGAACAGATCTATGAATTATATAGATAGTCACTGTCTTAGATTAATATTAATGTATTTGTATGCGAGACAATAGTCTCAGTCTAATCACTATAACTGATTATAATTCTTAATTCCTGTGAGAAAGATGATGCTGTCTCTTCTTATCGATTTATTTCACGGGTCTTATTGTCTGCAAGGATGGATTCCCCACTCTTATTCATTGTCTTTGTCCAGTCAGCTATTGATTCCCCTAAATAGTTAATACCGTCATAGTTCCCGATTTCAGTGACTTCTTATATCTTGCCAGAGAAAGGGTTGCATCCTTCCAAACAGATCGCATCTCCCTATAATCATTCTTCGGTAATTATTATATTAATTAATAATAATTGTTTTATATATATATAACCATCAAGGAGGGGACATGACATGAAGCCATTGCATAAGATACAAAGTGCATCAATGGATGGAGCATGGACATAAACACATGGCAGGCATGAAGCATAAAATCTATGTAAGACACGAAGCATCCATGCAGGGTATGAAGTAATACACACAAATGCACAGAAGGCATGAAGTCATGTAAATCTTGAAGCATAAACATAAATAAGGTATGAAATAATACCCATAAATACATGTGGGGTACAAGCATAGATGTCAGACATGTAAGGCATGAAGCAATACACATAGAGGCGCAAAGCATACATGGGGAAGGTATGCACGAATCCAATACGACAAGTATGAATCTGAGTCATACACATGAATACACATAAGGTGTAAAGCACAAAGTATACAAATGAAAGCACACAAGCCAAGAACCATCCACATAAAACATGTAGTATACACATAAGGCATGAATACATGTAAGCATGGAGTGTACACATGAATACACGTAATGCATGAAGTATACACATGAATTCCCTTAAGGCATGAAGCATTCACATGAATACACATAAGGTGTAAAGCACAAAGTATACAAATGAAAGCACACAAGCCAAGAACCATCCACATAAAACATGTAGTATACACATAAGGCATGAATACATGTAAGCATGGAGTGTACACATGAATACACGTAATGCATGAAGTATACACATGAATTCCCTTAAGGCATGAAGCATTCACATGAATACACGTAGCATAAAGTATACATGAGGCATGAAGTAACACACATAAATGCCATAGGACATGAAGTCTGCACATAAGACATGAAATAATAGACACATGTAAGGCAAGCAGCAACGCACATGAATATACAAAAGGCATGAAGTAATGCACATAAGGCATGAAGCAGCTACGTATAGCATGAATCATACATATGAATATGGAAGACATGAATCATACATGTAAACATAAGGTACAAGCATATATGAGAAAGGTACCCATGGAGTAGACATGCCGAAGACACATTAGTCATGAAGCATACATGAGAAAGGTATTCATGGAGTAGACATGTTGAAAACACCTTATTCATGAAGTAACACATAAATACACATAAGATATAAAACACATATGCTGAAAACATGCTAGACATAGTGCAAACACAAGGTATAGATGATGAAAGTGTACATATAAAACACCCATGGAGTAGGCATGCTCCAAACACAAATTAGACATGAAGCAATTAAAGCCACACTCACAAGAATGCAATATTGGCTTGATCAATTCAATTTTTAATTTATTTAAGAAGAGGGTTGAATAATTGGTTCTAATTGAGTAGTCATTAAAGTAGGTTTGTCCAACAGGTTAGCAGAATCAAGCTCTGATACCTCTGTAATGTCCCCTAATATGTCATAATTTAGATTAACCTAAATTCGCCCAAATCCAAAAGATAGGTAATTAAATTTTATGGGCATAACTTTGGATACTGGTTTCCTGCAACAAAGACAAATCTGCTATATTAGTTACTGTTTAGAATGACAATTTGTTGGGTATAATCAGTTTATTATATAAAGTCAGATTGAAAGTAAGTTACCAGTCAATTTCCTTAGCCCATTAGGGTAGGCTAGTTGGATAGGGTGTCCAAGAAACCAATCCTCGTAGGCCCAAGGGCAGATACCATATCCCCCTTGGCTCCATATGGCAGGTGTTAGGCATCCATCATGAAGTGGCGTACCCAGCGAGGTGTTCTATCACCATCCCCCCTCATCACAACCACCTTCTCTCTTAAGCCCAAGAGCAGATGCTTCATCCCTCTTGACTCCAAGTGGCAGGTGTTAGCCATCCACTATGGAGTGGCATACTTAAAAGAGAGTCCCTCTTTACAATGAACCATTTATTATATTTATTCAATCCATCACGTTATGATAATCAATTACATCTGACATAATTATCATTTTATATTACATTTCAACAATGTTGTGTATTGGATTGTCATGAAAGTATCCTGTTAGTGTTACTTTGTATTGGCATTGACCACTTATTGTCATTTCATTATAATCAGTTTGTTATTCCATATAATAATTTGCAGTATTACCATAATTTGAATAACCTGAATCTGATTGTATTATGTATTCCTGAGATTATGTGGAGATATATATATTTATATGTTACGTCTGGCAGTACTGTTATGTTATTTTAATGTTGTTTGAATGAATAGATAAAACTTACCTTCTTAACTTAATATGATATTAACTGTCATTGACTTGATTAAGAACATCTTAATTTATATTCAATGATGCACAAATCTGAATTTAAATATGTATATCATACTTGCTGATATATACTCTAATGCTAACTCAGGAAACTCATGCTTATATGTGCCTGACACTGAACTTACCCGTCTTTATCCCTGCTGGCAGACTTTACCATTCCTTGCTTGCTATCCTCCTAAATTGGCACAGGAGGGAAGGTATTTATTGTAACTGCCCATTGTGGTGGAAAGCCACGATGCTTCCTATTTGGTAGCACCCCTTTTTGAAGGGTCGCTACCCTCACACCTAATGGGATCCACCATTTAATCAAGTCATCGTTTTAGAGGAATGGCTATCAGGGACCACTCAACAAATATAATATATATTTTAATAAAATGGCATAATTCCATATTGTTAATGTATATAATGTATATTATTAATATATATATTGTTACACCATTTTAATACAATATATATTATTATTAATATAATAACATTATTCAATATATAAATGTAAATCAATGTACATTATTAACATAATAACATCATTCAATGTAAATTGATAATATGATATCTTTTTTAATATCAATGTAATATAGTATAATATAATTTTAACATGATTTAACATATTATATGGCAAAAATTATATTAATTATTTCTGCTATAAATGGGGGACATGACATTTTAACTTTTTATCTTAGCATAAAAATGGTGTTGAACTCACAAATTTCATCGCTTATAATTAATGCTAAGTTTCAATTATTGGAGAAAATGGTGTAAAAAAACCTTCATAACTGTAGGGTGTGATATTCTATCAAAATGTGATATAGCTTGTGGAGTGGGACGTCTTACTTCTTGGTAAATCACAAATGTTTTAGTTCATTGTGTTTAGATTTGCTCTATTTTTTAAGTATTTTGGTCTAGTTTTGGAATGTAATGACTGACAATCAACTATTAGGTTTGTTTGCTGGTTGTCATAACACAGAGAAGCTGCAATCATTGAAGTTGACATGTTTGGTGAGGTTGACATAAATGATTACAAACAGGACCTGGTATGTACATGTGTCTAATGTTTTAGATTGTTTTCATGATTAATTTGTGTGACTACCATGTTTTGTTCTATGCATTTCTTGTGTTTACCCACCCTTTTTCTATGATAAAATTTTGAGTGTAATTTTATTGATTTGGGGTCTTTAATGTTGGCATGCATATTGTTATATTTTTCTTTGAATATGAATGCCATGCTTTGTTCTGTGTATACACACTCTTTTTCTATTATGTCAATCATTAAGTATTATTCCTTTAATGTGGTATTATCTTCTCCACCCCAATTTTACCCTAATATTATAATACATTTGGAGGTGACTTCTGGATGACTTATTTTATGATGACAACTACACATACTACTAGCTGCCTTGGTTAATATACATTCTCAATCCGGGATAATCTACCAAGCAAAATAAAATTAGGAATTACAAAATAAAACATCATTCCTATTCATTTTCCTCCCACTCTACTCTTCAAAACCATAAACTGAGTGGTAATACTTTTCCTTGCACTATTTTCCCCTCACGCAATAATATGGACATGATCGAAAATGAATGTAAATAGTATCCTGGATAATCTACTAAGCAAAATAAAACTAGGAATTACAAAAAAACACATCATTCCCATTCATTTTCCTCCCACTCTCCTCTTCAAAACCATAAGTTGAGTGGTAATACCTTTCCTTGCACTATTTTCCCCTCACACAATAACATGAACATGATTGAAAACGAATGTAAATAGTATCTATATATCTGTAGTAAAACTTCCTCGAGGCTGTGAGGATGTATTGGCTTTACATCAGCCACTCAAAATCATTTTAGGCGCTGCAATCATAGAGATATGGCGGAAAGAGAGATGGTGAAATAAAGCCAAACAAACCAAGACAACAAACATAATGATTCCAGGTGCTCCTGCACCAACACTTATAGGAATTTGCGAGCATATTCACTCTTGCATTTTACCTTTATTTTGTGGTTTATTTGATACTCCCCTACTAGATCAAAACGTTAACTTGGATCTCCCCTTAGACAAACGGATGTGTTTTTTTATGTTCTATACTACTGCAGCCATCATAGAGAGAGAGAATTAGCCAATGCCGAAACTACTTCAGTTTTATACCTGGTATAGGGACTTCAAAAGTGGAATAGAATTAAAATATACATTATATGATACTCAGTAGAGCATATTCCCTACACCAACACTACACTTACGTGAATTTGCGAGCATATTCACTTTTGCATTTTACCTTTATTTTTTGGTTTATTTGATACTCCCCTACTAGTTCAAAATGTTAACTTGGATCTCCACTTAGACAACCGGATGTGTTTTTTAATGTTCTATACTACTGCATCCATCATAGAGAGAAAGAATTAGTCAATGTCGAAACTACTTCAGTTTTATACCTGGTATAGGGACTTCAAAAGCAAAATAGAATTAAAATATACATTATATTATACTCAGCATAGCATATTATAATATAATAAAAAAAAAAATTTGAGAAGCAAAATAGAATTAAAATATACATTATATTATACTCAGCATAGCATATTATAATATAATAAAAAAAAAAATTCGAGTTCCACAGGGATTTTGATTCGAAGATACACTGCATTCAAAATCCGTTACTACATTTGAAAAATTGTCAAATGGGCCATGATTTAGCAACAAAGGTCAAATTGAAATATTAAAAGGGGGAAGAGTAATTTTTGAGCAATAATTTAGTTTTAGTCACAACCTTATTGGGCCTAATGGCAAAGGTTGTGTACTCCATACAAGGAACACATGTTCAAATTTGGAGGTGTGTGAAGGATGCATGCCTCATTGAATTGTATATAAGATGTGTAATGTCTTAGGAAACTCATACCAATTCGAATATCTTTGTTAGTAGGGACTTAACAAACTACATTAACCTTTACTTTTATATCACAACTTGATTGCAATGAAACAAGCAGCTATTTAAATGTGTTAGAAAACTGAAAGAACCCTGGTATTATGATCTAAAATAGGGTATGTAGCTACCATAGTGTTATCAAGTTCATCTCCAAAGTTGCTGAACATCAAATTGTTGTTACCATGTACCAGATTAGGGTCATTTCAATGATCAATTTATTGGGTGCCACCATGTTGGTGTATTTTTGAAGGGTCATGTCATAAATCTCCTTATTGAATAAGCCACTATAGAGTTGGTCCTCGTCTGCTGGTGGTGAGACTTGTTCCAAGAGCAAAGTGTCTTTCGATGTGTTCAGCTCCTCATCGACATCTTGTGAAGAGACATCCCTCCATGCTTTTTCTTTACTTATCTTTTTCTTTTGCTTCACGCTCATCTAGAGATGAGCTTTAGATGATTTCTCTTTTCTTGGAGGTGTAGTCAGTAATCTATTCTTCCTTGATTTGTTGGTCTTTGTTTATATGGATTCTAGTGCAAGGGTTTCATTGTTGATGTCTTCTGGACCTCCGTAGAGTTGATGTTCTTTAATCTTCAGGTTTTGCCCTAGGTAGGCCCCATAGAATCGAACATGTTTGTTTTCACTAGTCCTTCGTTTATATCCACATGCACCACTTGCTGGCAGTAGAGAAAGAGGAAGTAAAAAACCGAGTTCTTCTATCTATAAAGTTGAAAAGACTGTGGGAGAAGCTAGGTGAAAATACGTGTCAAATTCTTTTGCTCTATAATGTAGGTCTATTGTCAAAGTGTGCAGTGTTTTGATATTATGATTCAAGAGTTTGTCCTACAATGGAAGATTAAGCCTACCTAGTAGACCTTCTTGGTTGTGCTAAGCACATGAATTAATTGAATAGATGCCTCTACAATCTACTTGTTTGGGATGCATTTCTTAGTGTGTGTAGAGTTTTTTTACATTAGTAAATATTTATACAGAAGCTAACCGTTGGGATGATGTCTCAGTAATATGAAAGTTGAAGAATGATAAGGGACTTAACAAACATTAACCTTTACTTTTATATCACAACTTGATTCCAGTGAAAAAAGCAACTATTTAAACGTGTTAGAAAACTGAAAGAATCCTAGTATTATGGTCTAACATAGAGTATGTAGCTACATTTTGGTCTATTGTGAGGTGATTGCCATAGTGTCATTAAGTTCGTCTCCAAGATTGTTGAACATGAAATGGGTGTTAGGGAGATCTGCAAAACATTTTCCTCCCACTTGTATCAATTGTTGGGCAGTTTGGACTTGTAGCAGTTCCATCTATTTCAACAATCATTTCACCAGGAACTCCCCTACTTTATTGGATAGCTATTGTTGCTCCACTAGTCCTGCGCATGTAGCTATTCTTGGAAACAGTTGTGCCAATGATTGCATCTGCATATGAAAGTGGAATTTGCATTTGCTGAGTCACCTGCAAAACAATCCCACAAACTTTCAATAGTTGTATGCTTAACTTTCCATATAGTTTTACCTTACTAAAGAAAAAGTAGTTATAATTGTCCTGATGAAATACTTCAGTAACCCGAAGCTGTTCTGCAAACACAGCCACCTGTGTGATAATAGCTGTTAGTGACAGGTTTCCAACAACGCTTCCCCCAAGGGATGGATCTCTACCATACACAGATTATCCTTGATGAGGTTGAGAATCCAAAGGAGGGAGATCAAATAGTATTAAAATCACAAGTTCTTTTAATCAAGACACACTTTATTGTGGTTCTTAATTTTTTTTTCTGGATTCAATTGTGTAGGATTTTTTGCATCAACGTTTCGGATCACACTCTGTGATCCATCATTAGGATGAGAGAGATGTAGGAGAAATTCTCCATCATCAAGATGAGAGAGCTGTAAGTAGGATTTCTCCTACAACTCTCTCATCTTGATGATGGAAGATGAAGTGTGATCTGAAATGTCAATGCAAAGAGAATCTACATCATTGATTCCAGAAACAAAAATTAATTTGTTTTAATTTTATAAAATAGAGTAATATTTTCAATTTTTGCAGATTTATTGTTTCTCTAAATTTTTAGGTAATTGAAAGATTCGGACCAGCTGAAAGGGTTTCAAATCATAAGCAATACCTTGGGTGTGATGAGCTTGCAAGTCAAACCATCAATTGCCATGACAGCAAGAACAATCTGCCATATTGAATCTATTCATAAATAATCAAGCCTATAAATGTTGGAGACTAATTATCATGTTCAAACTTGAAATAATGCAGAAATGTAAATTTATAACATTACTTGTATGTAATCCTCAATAAGGTCATCAAGCCCTATGTCCTATCTGCTTAAAGTCTCTGCTATCCATTAGCAACAACCTGTCTGTCTTTGTCCCCCAAGTTCCATGATTGCATCAGGATTTTGTGGAAAATAATAACAACTGAATGCACCTTTGTGGATTAAAATCATATTTTTAAGACATTTCATCATTATCATAATCCAGAACAGCATTAGAAAACTAAATAGTTGTTTAGAAAGGATATTATTTGGATCTTTCATCGCATTGTACTTAGTTCCAAGCATATCGGTTTCTTCTCCATCTAATTTCGCCACTAAGGGGAGGTGAGCTCTTCGTGCATATATAGCCAAAGGGAAGAAGCCTTGGCATGAAGATCCTATCATCAACCTCATATATGCAGCATATATATTGCCCTTGAGGTTGGATATTGTCCCACGTGATACAATCTCCCATGCTAGGATACAGAGCTCCATCCATTATTTCCAATCAGAGCCTTCAAAATCAATGAATTTGTTCACAAAATTCAAACTCTCAACAATATTGAACTGAACCTTAATACTATTTCTGTAGAAGAAAGCTATAAATTGTAATTCAAAAACTTTGCATCACCCCAAATTACATATATAAGAACACCTACTCTATCATGGATGTGCTTGCTATTAAATGAGAACAGTGGAACACATACTATATCAACATGTCCTTGGTATTAAGCAAAGAGAAGTCAATATTTAAGACAATCCTTTCTTAGGCTCTGTATGAATAGATAAGATGGAAACAATCAATAGATTACCATAATCAAATTCACAACACATGTTTTAACTGTGTGATGCAAAATGTTGATGGTTAAAAATTGCTCACACTATCAAATCCAAAAAACTAATTTGAATGATCAGATTTGATCAATGGATTGTCAGACTAAATCAACAATACAAAGAAAGTGTTTAGGTCCTCAAATTTTGTGGAAAGTGGTCAAGTGATCAGGAATACCTAATAAAATCTAAGGTGGGTATACTTTGCAGGAAAAAAAATGGCAAGCGAAGTGGATGGTAATGCCTCAAGGCATATTTTATTTGCATCACAGGCCCCTTTTAGCTCTGTGACATAACTGGTAAGGCAAAGGCATTTCGCTTTGTGATCCCAACTGAGCAAATTAATTCACTTGGCAAGGAGAACTCACACTTCAAAGCACAATGAGGGATAGTGAGATTGTCAGATCGGGCCTTATATGGAAATTTCTTTCAACGTGATTCATGAGGACAGCTTGCGCTGTTAACTTGATTTTTGGAAAAAGAAAAATGTTGTCATGTTGGGGGGAAATTTTGGAATCATAGTACTAGGCAAATTATAATTCAGGCATAAAAGTTGGATAATCAAGAGCTTTGCAAAGTGAATTCTGAAAGTTTTATTTTCAAACTACATCTTCAAGGATTAGGCACTTATTGGAGAGGTTGGAAGAAGAGCAATGGAAGCCACTTTTATGACCATTTGACAAAAGGCTTATATGGTCAAGCGAGACATACATCTGCTATTGCTCCATGGGGTTTGAATGATCTCCAAGGCACCAATAGAATATTTGAATTTTCAGGGTTCTTTCTTAGACTAAGACTTGAGGTAGCTAATGCTTCACTAAGGCCTAGTAGTCAAGTCAAGACCACACAGGACTGGTACAGTAGATTTTTTATTCAGTTTATGTGGCAGGCAGAGTAAATTAGTCAAGTCTTCTAAAGATGTAATTCTGCTAGGGACATTTTCCAAAGGATTACAAGCTGAATTTTAGCGATGTAATTAGATGTCCCCTTTTTTGTCAAGGTCCTCTTTAGGGGGCACCTAAATGATTAGGCATAGTGTAAAAGATCTTTGGCATACAACTTGGTTGTTTGCCATTTGTCTCCTATAATGAAAGACAATTCATGAGATTTATCCCCTCATCCTAACGACATTATTTCAAAGTAGCAGGATTTGACTGCTTAGCTAAGATGTTGAGTTTCTAGCAATTGGGACTAAGGGACAAAGGTTACAACTTGTTTTTTCATTGAACAAAGCTGATTACAAAGTAAAGAAATGTAAGAAAAGAAGAAGTGACAGAAATTTCAAATTACAATATTGGTTTAGTTCTGCTACTTCTATTTGGTCTAAAGGGTTTGTCATATTTGTGAACCATTGGTTCCTTTGGATCTTCTTATGAAATTGGCTTTGGTTTGGGAAAATCCCCTTTTTGTTTTTCTTTAAAGAAGATCTATTCAAAACTCCTTCAAAATATAAAATTAAATCCAAGGTTAGCTTTTGGGGTTACTTCCTTTACAATGTGATTTTCTATGTAATTCTTTTGTTAACCTTACAAAATTATCATGTAATTTAATGTCATATAACATGCATTTCTCTTTGATGTCAAGCTTAGGAAAGTTGAGTTTTAAGGGCAATTTGGCAGTGCTTATGAAAGCTCAGCTTGAGTGTATCTAACAATATTTGAATCTCTTTAACTTATGGTAAGGTAAAAAAATGTTAGCTTTTGTTCTGCCTTATAGGACTGGGCTTTCAGAGTAGTCATATAATGAAATTTTCACGTTCTTTGATCTAATATAAGATGCATTTATTTTAGAGGACAATTCTAGCTGTAGTTCAAAAATTCTCACCATAGGATAACATTGGTGTTTACAGGAGGGAAAACATCAAAACTGGAAAGAAGAAATTCAGGCTAGAAATGAGAAAAATCGTTGTGGATATCAAATATCCACCATTTCTGATCCAAAAAGAGAGGAATACAGCATATAGATTAATGACTATGGTGCAACAAGGCTAGATCTTGGTTACAGCCAAAATCTAGTTATGTGACCTTCACTGCATCCCTCAAATTACAATAATCTATAGGATGCCAATTATCTTTGTTCCATGGACAAACACCATTATTCCTCATAACTGGCAGGTAGACTTACTTTCCCCCATGCGTACAGACTACCCTCCAAATGTAAGATAGGACTGTAGCCATCAAGTGCCAACATTGGTGCAGATATAAATGTAGCACTGTTATTGTTTTCCACTTGATAAATTGTTTCCTCACCAAACCAGTATTGAATTTGGTGCTGGTGACAAATGCTTTAGAAAAATGACTTGCAAAGCCCATGTTTCAATCAATGGTAATACCTATGAACTCCTCTTTGTGAAAGTTGGAGTTCCCGGTTATGATGGCATAATTGGCAGTAATAGTCTTTCATCATGGAAACCATATACGGTTCACCAAAATTTCATTGAATTCCCTTTTGGTACCCTACCAATTGACCATTCTTTTCATACATTCACAACCTCTGTTTCATCTCAATCTCCTCCAAAAAAAGGTCCATTCCACTCACTGGATTCATTATTCATTACAAAGAATTTTCTTGAACTATGAAATAGCCACAATGATGCTTCAAGTCCATGAACTCTTTCAAATCAATTTCAGTGGTGATAGTCCAGACTACCTGTCCAGGATTGGCATAAGGAACGTTTACCACTACAAGACCTACCATTCTCCTTACCCAAATTGGGATTTCAGGTTTGGAATTCTAGTCAATGGCCTTTGAGTTACATATATAACTGCTGCTCTCACAGACTCCCAAACCTCGTTAGGCTATTCTTCTTGTTGCATTTATTAATGCTATTGTCTTCATAGTTGTAATTGTTATTGTTGTTGTCATTTTCATTACTATTTTTGCTTCCCAATTCATTGTTTTTGTTCTGCATAACAGCCCGGGTGGTGTAGATTTCTATGATGCCATTTTCTCTAACTCACATCTTTGGATTGAGAGGGATCTGTAGAACACTACTACTGAGAAGGGGGGTTGAATCAATAGTACATAAAATTTAATCCTTTTAACAACTTCAACCTTTTTATCAAGCTTTTAATCTGAAATTGAAAGATATAAAAGATACAACAACTGAAACTGAAAAGATGCAACAAAAAGAGCACAACACACAAGATTTTACGTGGAAACCCAATGCGGGAAAACCACCGCGAGAAATGTCGCTAGGAGCTACTATCCTAATCCGGCCTCACAATCTTTATTCCAATTACAATGCTTTAAGGGCATCAACCATAAGAAGTTATCAAACCCCCGTCTATAAGTGCACCAACACTTTCAATCTCAAATCTTTGAGCACCAACTCAAATTTTTGTGATACCAATCACTAAGTACATTACTGAATTTCAACTTCATAACAATTGCAGATTACAAATAACATCTTTTGAAGCTTTCAAAATATTGATATTATAACATTTTTTGAAGCTTTCAAAATATTGATATTATATGAACATTTTATTAAACTTCTAACTTCTGATTTTTGAACATTTAGAAAGCTTCAACTATGAATAGCGTTTAGTGATCAACAAATTTATACAGATATGTTTGCCATAGTGCAGATTACAAATAACATCTTTTGAAGCTTTCAAAATATTGATATTATATGAACATTTCATTAAACTTCTAACTTCTGATTTTTGAACATTTAGAAAGCTTCAACTATGAATAGCGTTCAGTGATCAACAAATTTATACAGATATGTTTGCCATAGTACTTAACTTCAGATTTCACTCTGCCTGTGATTCAACTTAGAACAGACATTAGACAAACTGCATTTTCTTATGTAAATAAAAACACAAATTTCTGAATATTAGACAAATCTGTATATTATTCTTTAGATAAAACTGATCAACGATATTGTAACCCCTGAATATCTGAATAATATCTTCCTTACGTAAGAAAATGATACCTTGATTGTAGTTTAAAATTGCATTTAACTATCCATGATTTTGATCACAACATTCCTTTAGAATTCAGCGAATGCTTTAGAATAATATTATTTTCTCTCCAAGTCAATTACAAATCACACCTTTTTATTCTCTACAAACTATCGACTCTCTCCAAGCATTTTAAAACAAAGCTTTGTGATGGCTGAACATTAAGGCAGCAATGCAGGTCTGAGTATCTGTTATTATCATTTTCTTAATTGTTGTATCATGTTCGTGGGAATAATATCTTCCAATTTTATTTATGTACAACCAGAAGAATATGTATTACATGAAGTTTGTTTGACCATTATCTACACAAACCATTAATCATTCTTCATTCCAATGGTCATTGCATCTGCACTATAGTAGGATATTGATCTTTTGATATATTTTGACATCAATGAAGATATGTATTACATGAAGTTTGTTTGACCATTAGCTACACAAACCATTAATCATTCTTCAAAGCATTTTAAAACAAAGCTTTGTGATGGCTGAACATTAAGGCAGCAATGCAGGTCTGAGTATCTGTTATTATCATTTTCTTAATTGTTGTATCATGTTCGTGGGAATAATATCTTCCAATTTTATTTATGTACAACCAGAAGAATATGTATTACATGAAGTTTGTTTGACCATTATCTACACAAACCATTAATCATTCTTCATTCCAATGGTCATTGCATCTGCACTATAGTAGGATATTGATCTTTTGATATATTTTGACATCAATGAAGATATGTATTACATGAAGTTTGTTTGACCATTATCTACACAAACCATTAATCATTCTTCATTCCAATGGTCATTGCATCCGCACTATAGTAGGATATTGATCTTTTGATATATTTTGACATCAGAGGCCATGATTTAACAACATTTAGGATGATTTAACAACATAGGTCAAATAAAAATATTACATCTAGGATATTCATCTCCAAGATTGCTGAGCATGAAATGGGTTTAGGGATGCAAAACATTTTCATAATTCAAGAATGGATATTGTGAAGAATGTTGGTCATAGCATCCTCTAAAAATATTGAAGAAACAAAACATGACAAAGGAAGTGTATAAATGTTCCATGTATTTGGAAATGCACTTGTGAATTTTTGGTTTTTTTTAATAACCATCTTCAAACTCAAAACAATTTCTACCTTTCTGATTTCTATTTTTATTTATTATCTACACAAACCATTAATCATTCTTCATTCCAATGGTCATTGCATCCGCACTATAGTAGGATATTGATCTTTTGATATATTTTGACATCAGAGGCCATGATTTAACAACATTTAGGATGATTTAACAACAGAGGTCAAATAAAAATATTACATCTAGGATATTCATCTCCAAGATTGCTGAGCATGAAATGGGTTTAGGGATGCAAAACATTTTCATAATTCAAGAATGGATATTGTGAAGAATGTTGGTCATAGCATCCTCTAAAAATATTGAAGAAACAAAACATGACAAAGGAAGTGTATAAATGTTCCATGTATTTGGAAATGCACTTGTGAATTTTTGGTTTTTTTTAATAACCATCTTCAAACTCAAAACAATTTCTACCTTTCTGATTTCTATTTTTATTTATTTGTGGTAGTTGTAAAATACTTGAATCTTGTTGGATTGGAGTTTATTTTCATTATTGTGATTATTTCCATTATTGTTTTCACTTGCTGCATTACATTGACTAATTTATAGCTGAATTGGTATGACAGGTGGCAGCATGTTGCAGCGAAAAACAGTTTGATAAGAAGGATCAGGATCTTAATAAAAGCAGCAACAGATGGAATTAGGCTTCAATCATTTATGTAGTTAAATTTTGGTCAAGCATATTGACTTGATAGCATTGTAATATGTACAAAGATAGTGCTTAATAAAAAATATTGGAAGGGGGTTAAAAACCCCTTCTAAAGACTGAAGGGAATAATCATTGGCCATGGTTATTCCTTGAGGTCGTGTTTTCTGGCACCTTAAAGAATGGTCAATAGGCCAAGATCATTCTTTAAGGTTTGTGTCTCTTTTTTTTTTGCATTTTTTTATTAGTTTAATTTTTATTTAAGAATTTATTAAATGGTTTATGAATAATTTATAAAATAGTGCACAAAGGATAGTCATAGATAACCTTGTTACAAAAGCAAAATTTACTCTCTTTATGAATGCAATTTAAAAACTATTGTCATATTTAACATTATTGTAAATGACTTGAAACCAATCATAAATTGCCCTTACAAATATATCATTTGAACAACATTAATTCATATCACTAATGCAATTTACATAACATAAGAATTTCACCATAATTATAATATGTATTTTGACTCGTACTATTTTAACATATCAGATTACATAATTAACAACAAAGCATAAAATTGACAACTTAACATAATCATCACATTGATAAGAATTTCACCATAATTATAATAAAATAAATATTTTGACCCATACTATTTTAGCAATTTGTATTCCATAACTAACAACAAATAAAATTGACAACTTAACATAATCATCACATTCAAGTTGCATATTTAAAATTATGTAAATGTGTTGTGTTTTGTTGTGTTATGTTTTGTTGTGTTGTGTTTTGTGTTTTGTGTTTTGTAGTGTGTTTGTGTGTTGTGTTGTATTGTGGTTGTCTTAGGTCAACTAGGGGTCTTAGGTCCATTAGGGGAGGCCAAAGAAGCTTCCACCTTCACGTGGTTGGCCTTGTTAGTAGAGAATATTTGAATAAATATTCTTGAATATTTTATAAATTAAGTTAGTTCATATTATATACATGTTGAAAAGGAAAATTGTGATTGCAAAGGTGAAATAAAAGTACATTTTAATTATTCATTATAATAATATCTTTAATAAACTTTATTTCAACCACTAAAAATAATCAATGTTACAATAATTGAATTCTTCAAAACTAAATATAAATAAAATAAAATGAATTTCACAACTTGGGATAACACTAAAAAGAATCAATGTTAAGAATGATATCCTTCTTGAGGGATACAATTAGGGTTAGGGTTTTAAGGTTTATGGTTGGAGCTTAAAGAAAAAAACCTAAACCCTAAATTTAGGGTTTAAAGAAGTTACAAAACTTCGGATTAGGGTGAACCTAACCCTAAAATGTAGGACTTAGGGCTAGGATGTTATGGTTTGAGGGTTAGGGTTAGGGTTAGGGTTAGGATGTTATGGTTTGAGGGTTTAGGGTTTAAAGAAGTTACAAAACCCTAAAATTTAGGGTTAGGGTTAATGTTGAGTTTAGGGTTTAAAGAAAAAAAATTGAACCTTTAGGGTTACGATTTTAGGGTTAAAGGTTTATTGTTTAAAGAGGGTTTAGGTTTTACATTCAAACCCTAAACGTAATAATCAATGTTACAATAATTGAATTCTTTAAAACTAAATATAAATAAAATAAAATGAATTTCACAACTTGGGATAACACTAAAAAGAATCAATGTTAAGAATGATATCCTTGAGGGATACAATTAGGGTTAGGGTTCTAAGGTTTAGGGTTAGAGCTTAAAGAAAAAAAACCTAAACCCTAAATTTAGAGTTTAAAGAAGTTACAAAACTTAGGATTAGGAGGAACCCAACCCTCAAATGTAGGACTTAGGGCTAGGATGTTATGGTTTGAGGGTTAGGGTTAGGATGTTATGGTTTGAGGGTTTAGGGTTTAAAGAAGTTACAAAACCCTAAAATTTAGGGTTAGGGTTAATGTTAGGGTTTAGGGTTTAAAGAAAAAAAATTGAACCTTTAGGGTTACGATTTTAGGGTTTAAGGTTTATTGTTTAAAGAGGGTTTAGGTTTTACATTCAAACCCTAAACGTAACCCTAAAATTTAGAGTTAGCTTTAGGATTAATAATTAGGGTTTAATGTTGTAGGGTTTATGGTTTGAAGTAAAAACCCTTAAATATATGATTATAAAACCCTCACAAAACACTAAACTCTAAAATTTAGAGTTATTAAACCCTAAATCCTAAAACCCATCTAGAAAATTTAAGATTTAGGGTTTCAAGAAAAAACCTTAAACCCTAAATTTCCTAAACCCTTTTATGATTAGGGTTTACGATTAGGGTTTAGGGTTTTTTCTGTAAACCATAAATTTTAAGGTAGGGTTTTTTCTTTAAATTTTAACCCTAACTCTAACTTTCTTAAAACCCTAACACTCTAAACCCTAACAGCCTGCCCTAACCCTAACCCTAACCCATGTAACTTCTTTCATCTTAACACTTTAACCTTAACCCTAACTCTAACCCTAAATTTTAGGTTTTAGGGTTTTAAATCGTAAACCCTAAAATCTTAACCCTAAACCCTAACCCTAACTTCTTTAAAACCTAAACCCTAAAAGCCTAACATCCTAACCATAATTTTTTTCTTAAAACCCTAACATCCTACCCTTTTTTCTTTAAATGCTATAAACCCTAAAACCAAACCCTAAACCCTAAAACCTTATTAGCTCTTGTAACTTCTTTCATCCTAACCCTAAACCCTTTAACCTAATCATTAACCCTAACTCTAACCCTAAATTTTAGGGTTTAGGGTTTTAAACCGCAAACCCTAAAATCCTAACATCTTAACCCTAAATTTTAGGGTAGGGTTTTTTCTCTAAACCTTAACCTTAAACCCTAAACCTAACTTCTTTAAAACCTAAACCCTAAAAGCCTAACATCCTAACCATACTTTTTTTTTCTTAAAACCCTAATCATTAATCCAAACGCTCTAAACCCTAAACCCTAACATCCTACCCTTTTTTTGTTTAAGTGCTATAAATCGAACCCTAACCCTAAATTTTAGGGTTTAGGGTTTTTTTCTTTAAACCCTAAACCCTAAAATTTAGGGTTAAAGGGTTTAGGGTTAGGATGAAAGAATTTACAGGGGTTAGGGTTATGATTAGGGTTTAGGGTTTAAAGAAAAAACCCTAAACCCTAAACCATGAACCATGAACCCTAAAAAGCAGGGTTTAGGGTTTTGTAACTTCTTTAAACCCTAAAACCTTACATCCAACCCTAAATTTTAGGGTTCGGGTTTTTTCTTTAAACCCTAAACCCTAAATTTTAGGTTTAGAGTTTTTTCTTAAAACACTAACCCTAAACCCTAATCATAACCCTAACCCCTGTAACTTCTTCCATCCTAACCCTAAACCCTTTAACCTTAACTGTAACCCAAAATTTCAGGGTTTAGGGTTTTAAAATGTAAACCCTAAAATCCTAACCCTAAACCCTAAATTTTAGGGTAGGGTTTTTTCTTTAAATCTTAACCCTAGGCCCTAACTTCTTTAAAACTTAAACAGTAAAAACCTAACATCCTAACCATAGTTTAGGGATGTTAGGATTTTAGGGTTTACGGTTTAAAACCCTAAATCTAAAATTTATGGTTAGAGTTTAGGGTTAATGATTAGGATTCAGGGTTTAGGCTTATAATGAAAGAAGTTATAGGGGTTAGGGTTATGATTAGGGTTTGGGTTTAGGGTTATGATTAGGGTTTAGGGTTTGGGGTTAGGGTTATGATTAGGGTTTAGGGTTAGTGTTTTAAGAAAAAACCCTAAACCTAAAATTTTGGGTTTAAGGTTTAAAGAAAAAACCGTGAACCATGAACCATGAACCTTAAAAACCAGGGTTTAGGGTTTTGTAACTTCTTTAAACCTTAAACCCTAAAACCCTACATCCAACCCTAAATTTTAGGGTTTAAGGTTTTTTCTTTAAACCCTAAACCCTAAATTTTAGGTTTAGGGTTTTTTCTTAAAACACTAACCCTAATCCCAAACACTAAACCCTAACGCCAAACCCTAATCATAACCCTAAACTAGAACCCTAATCATAACCCTAACCCCTAAACCCCAAAATTTAGGGTTGGATGTAGGGTTTTAGGGTTTATAGAAGTTACAAAACCCTAAACCCTGATTTTTAGGGTTTATGGTTCATGGTTTAGGGTTTAGGGTTTTTTCTTTAAACTTTAAACCCTATACCCTAAATTTTAGGTTTAGGGTTTTTTCTTAAAACACTAATCATAACCCTAAACGAAAACACTAAACCCTAACCCTAAACCCTAAACCCTAATCATAACCCTAACCCCTATAACTTCTTTCATCCTAACCCTAAACCCTTAATCCTAATCATTAACCCTAATGATAACCCTAAACCCAAACACTAAACCCTAACCATAACCCTAAACACAAACCCTAAACCCTAATCATAACCCTAAATTAGGGTTTTAAACCGTAAACACTAAAATCCTAACATCCCTAAACCCTAAATTTTAGGGTAGATTTTTTTTTCTTTCAATCTTAACCCTAAACCCTAACCCTAAAAGTAACATCCTAACCATAGTTTTATATCTTAAAACCCTGACATCCTACCCTTTTTTCTTTAAACCCTAAAATTTAGGGTTAGGGTTTAAAGAACCTAAACCTTAAAATTTAGGGTTGTGGTTAGGTCTAGGGTTTGAAGAAAAAATCTATGGTTAGGATGATAGGCTTTTAGGGTTTTAAAAAAGTTAGGGTTAGAATTTAAAGAAAAAACCCTACCCTAAAATTTAGGGTTTACAGTTAGGGTTTACAGAATCGTAAACCCTAATCATAAAAGGGTTTAGGAAATTTAGGGTTTAAGGTTTTTTCTTGAAACCCTAAACCCTAAACCTTAAATTTCCTAAATTTTAGATGGGTTTTAGGATTTAGGATTTAAGGGTAAACCCTTTAACCCTAACTCTAAATTTTAGGGTTTAGTGTTTTGTGACTTCTTTAAACCCTAAAACCTTAACATCCTAATCATATATTTAAACCCTAACCCTCAATTTTAGGGTTTTGTAACTTCTTTAAACCCTATACCCTCAAACCATAACATCCTAGACCCTAAACCCTAAACCCTCAAACCATAACATCCTAGCCCTAAGTCCTACATTTTAGGGTTCAACTAATCCTAAGTTTTGTAACTTCTTTAAACCCTAAATTTAGGGTTTAGGTTTTTTTTTCTTTAAGCTCTAACATTCATTCTAACATTAATTCTTTTTAGTGTTATCCCAAGTTGTGAAATTCACTTTATTTTATTTATATTTAGTTTCTAAGAATTCAATTATTGTAACATTGATTATTTTTAGTGGTTGAAATAAAAGTTCATTAATTCATTATTCAATTGTGATAAAGGATATTATTATAATGAATAATTAAAATGTACTTTTATTTCACCTTTCCAATCACAATTTTCCTTTTCAACATGTATATAATATGAACTAACTTAAATTTATAAAATATTATTTATTTTAAATGAAAATATTTACACATAAGCTTCCCTTAGCTTCAAGAATATTTATTCAAATATTCTCTACTAACAAGGCCAACCACGTGAAGGTGGAAGCTTCTTTGGCCTCCCCTAATGGACCTAAGACCCCTAGTTGACCTAAGACTCCTAATTGACCTAAGACAACCACAATACGACACAACACACAAACACACTACAAAACAACACAACACATTTACATAATTATTTACATAATTTTAAATATGCAACTTGAATGTGATGATTATGTTAAGTTGTCAATTTTATTTGTTGTTAGTTATGGAATACGAATTGCTAAAATAGTATGAGTCGAAATATTTATTTTATTATAATTATGGTGAAATTCTTATCAATGTGATGATTATGTTAAGTTGTCAATTTTATGATTTATTGTTAATTATGTAATATGATATGTTAAAATAGTACTTTTTTTTATTATAATTATGGTGAAATTCTTATGTTATGTAAATTGCATTAGTGATATGAATTAATGTTGTTCAAATGATATATTTGTAAGGGCAATTTATGATTGGCTTCAAGTCATTTACAATAATGTTAAATATGACAACGGTTTTTAAATTGCATTCATAAAGTGAGTAAATTTTGCTTTTGTAAGAGGGTTATTTATGATTATCCTTCGTGCACTATTTTATAAATTATTCATAAACCATTTAATAAATTCTTAAATAAAAATCAAACTAATAAAAAAAATGCAAAAAAAAAGAGACACAAACCTTAAAGAATGGTCTTGGCCTATTGACCATTCTTTAAGGTGCCAGAAAACACGACCTCAAGGAATAACCATGGCCAATGATTATTCCCTTCAGTCTTTAGAAGGGGTTTTAAACCCCCTTCCAATATTTTTTTATTAAGCACTATCTTTGTACATATTACAATGCTAGCAAGTCAATATGCTTGACCAAAATTTAACTACATAAGTGATTGAAGCCTAATTCCATCTCTTGTTGCTTTTATACATCATGATGAAAAATAATTCATATAGCTGCTCAGCTCACTTCTGCAACATGCTGCCCTGTCATACCAATTCAGCTATAAATTAGTCAATGTAATGCAGCAAGTGAAAACAATAATGGAAATAATCACCAATCCAAAAAGATTCAGGTATTTTACAACTACCACAAATAAATAAAAAAACGTGCATTTCCAAATACATGGAACATTTATACCTTTGTCATGTTTTGTTTGTTGAATAATGGCCCCTTTGACAAATTTTAAAAGTAATGAATGTTTTGAATAATGGCCCCTGTGTATGATACAAATAAATATCAAACAAACTTCATGTAATACATATCTTCACAATATCCATTCTTGAATTATGAAAATGTTTCGCATCCCTAAACCCATTTCATGTTCAGCAATCTTGGAGATGAACTTGATGGCACTATAGCATGGCAGTCACTTCACAACAGACCAAAATGTAATATTTTAATTTGACCTCTATTGTTGAATAATGGCCCCTTTGACAAATTTTCAAATGTTATTAAAAGTAATCAATGTTTTGATCACAGTCTCTATCTTCAAATCAAGATCCTGTTAGACTATTTGCCATTGATGTCAAAATATATCAAAAGATCCAGAATGATATTGGAATGAAGAATGATTAATGGTTTGTGTAGATAATGGTCAAACAAACTTCATGTAATACATATCTTCATTGTTCTCTTTGGTTGCATATGTTTTGGCTGTACACAGTAGTTCTTGTAAGGAAATGATAATAACGGATGATTGAAAGAACTAGTATACTCAGACCTGCATTGCTGCCTTAATGTTCAGTCATGTTCAGATTTGGAAATGCTTGAAGAGGAGATACGTATTGGTTTCCAGCATGAAAGTTTTCATTGATAGTTTGCCTTATTTAACATCTTTCTCATTGGTTGATTGGTTATAATGTAACTACTTGAATAAGTTAGAACCATCACAAAACTTTGTTTTAAAATGCTTGGAGAGATAGTTTGTAGGAATAAAAAGGTGTGATTTGTAATTGACTTGGAGAGAAAAGAATATTATTCTAAAGCATTCATTGAATTCTAAAGGAATGTAACTGTGGTGGTAGTTCGAAAAGAATACACCGTCATCAAGGACGTGGTCTTACAGATTTGTCTAAATTTGTTGATCACTGAACGCTATTCATAGTTGAAGCTTTCTAAATGTTCAAAAATCAGAAGTTAGAAGTTTAATAAAATATTCATATAATATTAATATTTTGAAAGCTTCAAAAGATGTTATTTGTAATCTGCAATTGTTATGATGTTGAAATTCAGTAATGTACTTAGTGATTTGGTATCACAAAAATTTGAGTTGGTGCTCAAAGATTTGAGATTGAAAGTGTTGGTGCACTTATAGACAGGGGTTTGATAACTTTTTAGTGTTGGTACCATTAAAGCATTGTAATTGGAATAAAGATTGTGAGGCCGGATTAGGATAGTAATGAAAACGATAACAGCAATAACAATTACAACTATGAAGACAATAGCACTAATAAATGCAACAAGAAGAATAGCAGTAAAGACAACATGAACAGCATCAGCAACAACATAGGGAACGCCTCTAATGAATTTGAGCCTAACGAGGTTTGGGAGTCTGTGAGAGCAGCAGTTATATATGTAACTCAGAGGTCCTCTATTACCAGGACCCTGGTTTTCAATTTTGTTTTGGCCTGTCTAAATGGGGGACGAAATAAGATGCTAGCAGCAAAAGCTTATGATATTTATAATGCAGAAATTTGGTCATCTGGTCTATGTATTTATACTCCTGAAACAATCTAGGATGTGGCCAAACCTGAGATCCCAATTTGGGTAAGGAGACTGGTAGGTCTTGTGGTAAACGTTCCTTATGCCAATCCTGGACAGGTAGTCTGGACTATCAACGGCCTTGAAGCATCATTGTGGCCGTTTCATAGTTCAAGAAAATTCTTTGTAATGAGTAAAGATTAGCATTGTGTACAATCTGAGGCCATATAACTTAGAACTATACTTATTCTGAAAAATAAATCATACTGTTGGTTTTGTTTTCTCAAATCAATTGTTTATGTTGTAATTGTGCTTCAAAATGTAAATAAAAACAAGGTTAAATCTTGTTGCTAACTTCTTCAACCTTGATCATAATAAGATTTTGATTATAGATTGTGCTGGATTTTCATTGCCATTGTAATTCTTGGTCTATTCAATCTTGTTTAATAGAATGCCTAATAATGGTGGATTTTAAGTTTAATTAAAAAAAATTAGAACAAAAGTTGAGCATTTAGCAATATTTGGTTTTATGCAGGTCTCTCATCGCTGCCTAATAATGATGAGGACCTAAGCATTGATTAACAATGGCAAAGTACATACAAAATTTCGAAAGAACTTGTTGAGATCTTTAGAGTATACTTTCTCCCCCAGGGTTTTGGAAATTTGCTGGTATTGCGCTGCAGATTGATCGAGTTGATCATGAATCCAGTGAGTGGAATGGACCTTTTTTGGAGGAGATTGAGATGAAACAGAGGTTGTGAATGTATAAAAGAATGGTCAATTGGTAGGGTACCAAAAGGGAATTCAATGAAATTTTGGTGAACCGTATATGGTTTCCATGATGAAAGACTATTACTGCCAATTATGCCATCATAACCGGGAACTCCAACATTCACAAAGAGGAGTTCATAGGTATTACCATTGATTGAAACAGGGGCTTTGCAAGTCATTTTGCTAAAGCATTTGTCACCAGCACCAAATTCAATACTGGTTTGGTGAGGAAACAATTTATCAGATGGAAAACAATTCCAGTGTGTTACATTTATATCTGTTACATTTATATCTGCACCAGTGTTGGCACTTGATGGCATCTTACATTTGGAGGGTAGTTTGTACGCATGGGGCAAAGTAGGTCTACCTGTCAGTTATGAGGAATAATGGTGTTTGTCCATGGAACAAAGATAATTGGCATCCTATAGATTATTGTAATTTGAGGGTTGCAGTGAAGGTCAAATATAACTAGATTTTCGCTGTAACCAAGATCTAGCCTTGTTGAAGCACTCAAATATTGTTAAATACACTCAAGCTGAGCTTTCATAAGCAATGCCAAATTGCCCTTAAAACTCAACTTTCCTAAGCTTGACATCAAAGAGAAATGCATGTTATATGACATTAAATTACATGATAATTTTGTAAGGTTAACAAAAGAATTACATAGAAAATCAAATTGTAAAGGAAGTAACCCCAAAAGCTAACCTTGGATTTAATTTTATATTTTGAAGGAGTTTTGAATAGATCTTCTTTAAAGAAAAACAAAGAGGGGATTTTCCCAAACCAAAACCAATTTCATAAGAAGATCCAAAGGAACCAATGGTTCACAAATATGACAAAACTCAACATCTTAGTCGTTAGGATGAGGGGATAAATCTCATAAATTGTAGCCTTATATCTTGTCTTTCATTATAGGAGACAAATGGCAAACAACCAAGTTGTATGCCAAAGATCTTTTACACTATGCCTAATCATTTAGGTGCCCCCTAAAGAGGACCTTGACAAAAAAGGGGACATCTAATTACATCAATAAAATTCAGCTTGTAATCGTTTTCAAAATGTCCCTAGCAGAATTACATCTTTAGAAGACTTGACTAATTTACTTTGCCTGCCACATAAACTGCATAAAAAATCTACTGTACCAGTCCTATGTGGTCTTGACTTGACTACTAGGCCTTCGTGAAGCATTAGCTACCTCAAGACTACTAGGCCTTAGTGAAGCATTAGCTACCTCAAGTCTTCGTCTAAGAAAGAACCCTGAAAATTCCAAGATTCTATTAGTGCCTTGAAGATCATTCAAACCCCGTGGAGCAATAGCAGATGTATGTCTCGCTTGACCATATAAGTCTTTTGTCACATGGTCATAAAAGTGGCTTCCATTGCTCTTCTTCCAACCTCTCCAATAAGTGCCTAATCCTTGAAGATGTAGTTTGAAAATAAAACTTTCAGAATTCACTTTGCAAAGCTCTTGATTATCCAACTTTTATGCCTGAATTAAAAATTGCCTAGTACTATGATTCCAAAATTTCCCCCCAACATGACAACATTTTTATTTTTCCAAAAATCAAGTTAACAGCGCAAGTTGTCCTCATGAATCACGTTGAAAGAAATTTCCATATAAGGCCCGATCTGACAATCTCACTATCCCTCATTGTGCTTTGAAGTGTAAGTTCTCCTCGACATGGACTTAATTTGCTCAGTTGGGATCACAAAGCGAAATGCCTTTGCCTTACCAGTTATGTCATAGAGTTAAAAGGGGCCCGTGACGCAAATAAAATATGCCTTGAGGCATTACCATCCACTTCGCTTGCCATTTTTTTTCCTACAAAGTATACCCACCTTAGATTTTATTAGGTATTCCTGATCACTTGACCACTTTCCACAAAATTTGAGGACCTAAACACTTTCTTTGTATTGCTGATTTAGTTTGACGATCCATTGATCAAATCTGATCATTCAAATTAGTTTTCTGGATTTGATAGTGTGAGCAATTTTTAACTATCAACATTTTGCATCACACAGTTAAAACACGTGTTGTGAATCTGATTATGGTAATCTATTGATTGTTTCCATCTTATCTGTTCATACAGAGCCTAAGAAAGGATTGTCTTAAATATTGACTTCTCTTTGCTTAATACCAAGGACATATTGATATAGTATGTGTTCCACTATTCTCATTTAATAGCAAGCACATGCATGATAGAGTAGGTGTTCTTATAAATGTAATTTGGGGTGATGCAAAGTTTTTGAATTACAATTTATAGCTTTCTTCTACAGAAATAGTATTAAGGTTCAGTTCAATATTGTTGAGAGTTTGAATTTTGTGAACAAATTCATTGATTTTGAAGGCTTTGATTGGAAATAATGGATGGAGCTCTGTATCCTAGCATGGGAGATTGTATCACGTGGGACAATATCCAACCTCAAGGGCAATATATATGCTGCATATATGAGGTTGATGATAGGATCTTCATGCCAAGGCTTCTTGCCTCTGGCTATATATGCACGAAGAGCTCAACTCCCCTTAGTGGCGAAATTAGATGGAGAAGAAACCGATATGCTTGGAACTAAGTACAATGCGATGATAGATCCAAACAATATCCTTTCTAAACAGCTATTTATTTTACTAATGCTGTTTTGGATTATGATAATGATGAAATGTCTTAAAAATATGATTTTAATCCACAAAGGTGCATTCAGTTGTTATTATGTTCCACAAAATCCTGATGCAATCATGGAACTTGGGGAACAGAGACAGAGAGGTTGTTGCTAATGGATAGCAGAGACTTTAAGCAGATAGGACATAGGGCTTGATGACCTTATTGAGGCTTACATACAAGTAATGTTATAAATTTACATTTCTGCATTATTTCAGGTTTGAACATGATAATCAGTCTCCAACATTTATAGGCTTGATTTTTTACGCATAGATTCAATATGGCAGATTGTTCTTGCTGTCATGGCAATTGATGGTTTGACTTGCAAGCTCATCACACCCAAGGTATTGCTTATGATTTGAAACCCTTTAAGCTGGTCTGAATCTTTCAATTATCTAAAAATTTAGAGAAACAATAAATCTGCAAAAATTGAAAATATTACTCTATTTTATAAAATTAAAACAAATTAACTTTTGTTTCTGGAATCAATGATGTAGATTCTCTTTGCATTGACATTTCAGATCACACTTCATCTTCCATCGTCAAGATGAGAGAGTTGTAAGAGAAATCCTACCTACAGCTCTCTCATCTTGATGATGGAGAATTTCTCCTACATCTCTCTCATCCTAATGATGGATCACAGAGTGTGATCCGAAACGTTGATGCAAAAAATCCTACACAATTGAATCCAGAAAAAAAAAATTAAGAACCACAATAAAGTGTGTCTTGATTAAAATAACTTGTGATTTTAATACTTATTGATCTCCCTCCTTTGGATTCTCAACCTCATCATGGATAATCTGTGTATGGTAGAGATCCATCCCTTGGGGGAAGCGTTGTTGGAAACCCGTCACTAACAGCTATTATCACACAGGTGGCTGTGTTTGCAGAACAGTTTCGGGTTACTGAAGTATTTCATCAGGACAATTATAACTACTTTTTCTTTAGTAAGGTAAAACTATATGGAAAGTTAAGTGTACAACTATTGGAAGTTTGTGGGATTGTTTTGCAGGTGACTCAGCAAATGCAAATTCCACTTTCATATGCAGATGCAATCATTGGCGCAATTGGTTCCAAGAATAGCTAAATGCGCAGGACAAGTGGAGCAACAATAGCTATCCAATAATGTCGGGGAGATCCTGGTGAAATGATTGTTGAAATAGATGGAACTGCTACAAGTCCAAACTGCCCAACAATTGATACAAGTGGGAGGAAAATGTTTTGCAGATCTCCCTAACACCCATTTCATGTTCAACAATCTTGGAGATGAACTTAATGACACTATGGCAATCACCTCACAATAGACCAAAATGTAGCTACATACCCTATGTTAGACCATAATACTAGGATTCTTTCAGTTTTCTAACACGTTTAAATAGTTGCTTGTTTCACTGCAATCAAGTTGTGATATAAAAGTAAAGGTTAATGTTTGTTAAGTCCCTTATCATTCTTCAACTTTCATATTACTGAGACATCATCCCAACGATTAGCTTCTAAAGCAGCACATAATACCCAAGTGTTTTAGTGCTAATGTAAAAAAACTCTACACACACTAAGAAATGCATCCCAAACAAGTAGATTGTAGAGGCATCTATTCAATTAATTCATGTGCTTAGCACAACCAAGAAGGTCTACTAGGTAGGCTTAATCTTCCACTATAGTACAAACTCTTGAATCATAATATCAAAACATTGCACACTTTGACAGTAGACCTACATTATAGAGCAAAAGAATTTGACACGTATTTTCACCTAGCTTCTCCCACACTCTTTTCAACATTATAGATAGAAGAACTCGGTTTTTTACTTCCTCTTTCTCTACTGCCAGCAAGTGGTGCATGTGGATATAAACGGAGGACTAGTGAAAACAAACATGTTCGATTCTATGGGGCCTACCTAGGGCAAAACCTGAAGATTAAAGAACATCAACTCTACGGAGGTCCAGAAGACATCAACAATGAAACCCTTCCACTAGAATCCACATAAACAAAGACCAACAAATCAAGGAAGGGTAGATTACTGACTACACCTCCAAGAAAAGAGAAATCAGAAGAGGAATCATCTGAAGCTCATCTCTAGATGAGCGTGAAGCAAAAGAAAAAGATAGGTAAAGAAAAGGCATGGAGGAATGTCTCTTCACAAGATGTTGATGAGGAGCTGAACACACCGAAAGACACTTTGCTCCTGGAACAAGTCTCACCACCAGCAGACGAGGACCAACTCTATAGTGGCTTATTCAATAAGGATATTTATGACATGACCCTTCAAAAATACACCAACATGGTGGCACCCAATAAATTGATCATTGAAATGTCCCTAATCTGGTACATGGTAACAGCCATTTCATGCACAACAATCTTGGTGATGAACTTGATAACACTATGGTAGCTACATACCCTATTTTAGATCATAATACCAGGGTTCTTTCAGTTTTCTAACACATTTAAATAGCTGCTTGTTTCATTGCAATCAAGTTGTCATATAAAAGTAAAGGTTAATGTAGTTTGTTAAGTCCCTACTAACAAAGATTTTCAAATTGGTATGAGTTTCCTAAGACATTACTCATCTTATATGGGGTACACAACCTTTGCCATTAGGCCCAATCAGGTTGTGACTAAAACTAAATTTTTCAAATGTAGTAACGAATTTTGAATGCAGTCTATCTTCCAATCAAAATCCCTGTCGAAAAATCTGAACTCGATTTTTTTTTTTTTATTATATTATAATATGCTATGCTGAGTATAATATAATGTATATTTTAATTCTATTTTGCTTTTGAAGTCCCTATACCAAGTATAAAACTGAAGTAGTTTCGGCATTGGCTAATTCTCTCTCTTTTTTTATTATATTATAATATGCTATGCTGAGTATAATATAATGTATATTTTAATTCTATTTTGCTTTTGAAGTCCCTATACCAAGTATAAAACTGAAGTAGTTTCGGCATTGGCTAATTCTCTCTCTCTATGATGGCTGCAGTAGTATAGAACATAAAAAAACACATCCGGTTGTCTAAGGGGAGATCCAAGTCAACGTTTTGATCTAGTAGGGGAGTATCAAATAAACCAAAAAATAAAGGTAAAACGCAAGAGTGAATATGCTCGCAAATTCCTATAAGTTTAGTGTTGGTGCAGGAGCACCTGGAATCAGCACCAACAAAAACAAATTTTTTTGTTTGTTGCCTTGGTTTGTTTGGCTTTATTTCACCATCTCTCTTTCCGCCATATCTCTACGATTGCAGCGCCTAAAATGATTTTGAGTGGCTGATGTAAAGCCAATACATCCTCGCAGCCTGGAGGAAGTTTTACTACAGATATATAGATACTATTTACATTCGTTTTCAATCATGTTCATGTTATTGTGTGAGGGGAAAATAGTGCAAGGAAAGGTATTACCACTCAGCTTATGGTTTCGAAGAGGAGAGTGGGAGGAAAATGAATAGGAATGATGTGTTTTTTTGTAATTCCTAGTTTTATTTTGCTTAGTAGATTATCCAGGATACTATTTACTTCATTTTCGATCATGTTCATATTATTGCGTGAGGGGAAAATAGTGCAAGGAAAGGTATTACCACTCAGTTTATGGTTTTGAAGAGTAGAGTGGGAGGAAAATGAATAGGAATGATGTTTTTTTTTGTAATTCCTAATTTTATTTTGCTTAGTAGATTATCCCGGATTGAGAATGTATATTAACCAAGGCAGCTAGTAGTATGTGTAGTTGTCATCATAAAATAAGTCATCCAGAAGTCACCTCCAAATGTATTATAATATCAGGGTAAAATTGGTGTGGAGAAGATAATACCACATTAAAGGAATAATACTTAATGATTGACATAATAGAAAAAGAGTGTGTATACACAGAACAAAGCATGGCATTCATATTCAAAGAAAAATATAACAATATGCATGCCAACATTAAAGACCCCAAATCAATAAAATTACACTCAAAATTTTATCATAGAAAAAGGGTGGGTATACACAAGAAATGCATAGAACAAAACATGGTAGTCACACAAATTAATCATGAAAACAATCTAAAACATTAGACACATGTACATACCAGGTCCTGTTTGTAATCATTTATGTCAACCTCACCAAACATGTCAACTTCAATGATTGCAGCTTCTTTGTGTTATGACAACCAGCAAACAAACCTAATAGTTGATTGTCAGTCATTACATTCCAAAACTAGACCAAAATACTTAAAAAATAGAGCAAATCTAAACACAATGAACTAAAACATTTGTGATTTACCAAGAAGTAAGACGTCCCACTCCACAAGCTTTTTCCTTGAACAAAACAATGACATCCACCTAATCAGTTTTCATAACATAAATATGAAAAAAAGGAGAAGTTACAAAACAAAAAGAAAGCCACAAGCCTAAATATATCATCCTGCATTTTACACACTTGATTTTGGTTCGTATACTTTATTTGGCCTTGCTATTCCATTGTCAACTGTGTAGTTCAAAATTTAATCGATATTAATTAGTTGAGCTTATACATTTGCACATTTTAAATTGATATTTGTTTTCTATTATTTTGGGATGTAGACTTTATCTAGAGTCAATAAAAGTTTATCATGGTACAGCGAGCAGGGTATAGACGAGTCTAGTTATGGAAAACAAGGTTTCATTCTATGAGGTTACCTTCTAAACTCAAGATAGCAGCAAATATCACAGAAAGGATCGAAAGGGTAGTAAGATAATATGTGGCCTTATTGTTCACGACAATCATACTCATGTGACAATAGGGTACATGAACCTAGGGGAGGGTTTAAAGGTGGTTGAAATCCCAAGAGATATAATAATTGTATTTCTGACAATTCAACACCTTTACTAAGAGGATTCAAATTCACATAAGAATCTGCAATATATTTCCTTAGGAAAAGGTATATACCTGCTGCAAAAGTGCAGATTGTTGTTGCTGAGACGAAAATTGCTTCTGGTTGGCCACTGATAAATGAGACAATTGAGCTCCCAAGAGACTTGGATTGTGTCCTTGCTGCTGAACCTGCTGAAGGCACTGAAGATAATTCTCCCTTTGATCTGGTCCAACCTCAGCACTTTCATAAAACTGGCCCTGAAAACATACAAACCACTTTGTCAAACTCAAAAGTGGTTCGTCATCCACATATGACAATAAAACCTGAATGCTTATTACAAAAAGAAATCTATTCTTTTCATTAATATGTCACAATATGTGCAGTCTAGATTCATAATCTTGTTAGGTTTTAATTACCAAGTAGACCTTCACAAAAATTGGTTTTAAAGCAACTAAAAAATAAACAAGATTAAAATCATCAAAAAAGTATAAAGATCTACAATTGAAATTTCAATGTCACATTTTGACAATCAATGAGCCATCAAAGGATTATATTTCTGTAATGTGTAGTGAAATGGCTTGTCTGGTTTTTAAATTGGTGACGAATTCATCTAAAACTTTGATCAAATCACCACACATCAGGCTCTAGAAAATAGAACCCATCATGACGGAGAAAAATAGCATCAATCCTCAAAAATAAATTATCTACAAGGGGAACAAGAAAAGAAAATCGGCCCAGAAATGAAATGCAGATGAAAAGATTAACAAGATGAACTGGAAAGGACAACAACAAAATATTCAATGAAACGCAAACCATTCATCAAAATGTGATACAATGTACATATTTATCAATATTAATGACTGTTCAATTCATCTCCTAGATGCCTATTCAGCTTTTACTGTATCAAGGATATATAAAAGGTAAAATATTATCCTACTACACCTAGGGATTATGTACAGTTAGTACATACCCCCCCTTGATACCTAGGGGCAGAGGTAAAACCATTGTTTCTATGCACTGATCAACTTGTTTATGGTGCCTCAATTGCTTCGTGATAAGCTCTAGTCTTTCGCAAAAAGTTTTGCTTGAGTCATAGCTTATTCGTTTCTGCGGTTATAGAATTTTTGTTAACCAAGATATTGACTCGGTAGTTCAGTTCATTTTCATGAGTTGAGTCAGCTGTCCATAACACTATATCACATTTTGATAGAATATCACACCCTACAGTTATGAAGGTTTTTTTACACCATTTTCTCCGATAATTGAAACTTAGCATTAATTATAAGCGATGAAATTTGTGAGTTCAACACTATTTTTATGCTAAGATAAAAGTTAAAATGTCATGTCCCCCATTTATAGCAGAAATAATTAATATAATTTTTGCCATATAATATGTTAAATCATGTTAAAATTATATTATACTATATTACATTGATATTAAAAAAGATATCATATTATCAATTTACATTGAATGATGTTATTATGTTAATAATGTACATTAATTTACATTTATATATTGAATGATGTTATTATATTAATAATAATATACATTGTATTAAAATGGTGTAACAATATATATATTAATAATTTAAATTATATAAATTAACAATATGTAATTATGCCATTTTATTAAAATATATATTATATTTGTTGAGTGGTCCCCAATAGCCATTCCTCTAAAACGATGACTTGATTAAATGGAGGATCCCATCAGGTGTGAGGGTAGCGACCCTTCAAAAAGGGGTGCTACCAAATAGGAAGCATCGTGGCTTTCCACGACGATGGGGGGTTAGGATAAATACCTTCCCTCCTATGCCAATTTAGGAGGATAGCAAGCAAGGAATGGTAAAGTCTGCCAGCAGGGATAAAGACGGGTAAGTTCAGTGTCAGGTACGTATAAGCATGAATTTCTTGAGTTAGCATTAGAGTATATATCAGCCAGTATGATATACATATTTAAATTTAGATTTGTGCATCATTGAATATAAATTAAGATGTTCTTAATCAAGTCAATGACAATTAATATCATATTAAGTTAAGAAGGTAAGTTTTATCTATTTATTCAAACAACATTAAAATAACATAACGGTACTGCCAGACGTAACATATAAATATATATTCAAATTATGGTAATACTGCAAATTCTTATAAGGAATAACAAACTGATTATAATGAAATGACAATAAGTGGTTAGTGCCAATACAAAGTAACACTAACAGGATACTTTGATGACAATCCAATACACAACATTGTTGAAATGTAATATAAAATGATAATTATGTCAGATGTAATTGATTATCATAACGTGATGGATTGAATAAATATAATAAATGGTTCATTGTGTAAAGAGGGACTCTCTTTTAAGTACACCACTCCATAGTGGATGCCTAACACTTGCCACTTGGAGTCAAGAGGGATGAAGCATCTGCTCTTGGGCTTAAGAGGGAAGGTGGTTGTGATGAAGGGGAACGGTGATAGAACACCTCGCTGGGTACATCACTTCATGATGGATGCCTAACACCTGCCATATGGAGCCAAGGGGGATATGGTATCTGCTCTTGGGCCTACGAGGATTGGTTTCTTGGACACCCTATCCAACTAGCCTACCCTAATGGGCTAAGGAAATTGACTGGTAACTGACTTTCAATCTGACTTTATATAATAAACTGATTATACCCAACAAATTGGCATTCTAAACAATAACTAATATAGCAGAATTGATATCATTAATATAATCTCATTGGTATATGTTTCAGGTTTAAAAGTATTGTTTTATGTGTTCTCTAATCTTTGTTGCAAGAAACCAGTATCCAAAGTTATGCCCATAAAATTTAATTACCTATCTTTTGGATTTGGGCGAATTTAGGTTAATCTAAATTATGACATATTAGGGGACATTACAGTGGTATCAGAGCTTGATTCTGCTAACCTATTGGACAAACCTACTTTAATGACTACTCAATTAGAACCAATTATTCAACCCTCTTCTTAAATAAATTAAAAATTGAATTGATCAGGCCAATATTGCATTCTTGTGAGCGTGCCTTTAATTGCTTCATGTCTAATTTGTGTTTGGAGCATGCCTACTCCAGGGGTGTTTTATATGTACACTTTCATCATCTATATCTTGTGTTTGCACCATGTCTAGCATGTTTTCAGCATGTGTTTTATATCTTATGTGTATTTATGTGTTACTTCATGAATAAGGTGTTTTCAACATGTCTATTCCATGAATACCTTTCTCATGTATGCTTCATGACTAATGTGTCTTCGGCATGTCTACTCCATGGGTACCTTTCTCATATATGCTTGTACCTTATGTTTACATGTATAATTCATGTCTTCCATATTCATATGTATGATTCGTGCTATATGTAGCTGCTTCATGCCTTATGTACATTACTTCATGCCTTTTGTATATTCATGTGTGTTGCTGCTTGCCTTACATGTGTCTATTATTTCATGTCTTATGTGCAGACTTCATGTCCTATGGCATTTATGTGTGTTACTTCATGCCTCATGTATACTTTATGCTACGTGTATTCATGTGAATGCTTCATGCCTTAAGGGAATTCATGTGTATACTTCATGCATTACGTGTATTCATGTGTACACTTCATGCTTACATGTATTCATGCCTTATGTGTATGCTACATGTTTTATGTGGATGGTTCTTGCCTTGTGTGCTTTCATTTGTATACTTTGTGCTTTACACCTTATGTGTATTCATGTGTATGACTCAGATTCATACTTGTCGTATTGGATTCGTGCATACCTTCCCCATGTATGCTTTGCGCCTCTATGTGTATTGCTTCATGCCTAACATGTCTGACATCTATGCTTGTACCCAACATGTATTTATGGGTATTATTTCACACCTTATGTTTATGCTTCAAGATTTACATGACTTCATGCCTTCTGTGCATTTGTGTGTATTACTTCATACCCGGCATGGATGCTTCGTGTCTTACATACATTTTATGCTTCATGTCTTGCATGTATGCACTCAATTGCTTCATGCCTCCCATGTGTTTATGTCCATGCTACATCCATTGATGCACTTTGTATCTCATGCAATGGCTTCATGTCATGTCCCCTCCTTGATCGTTGTATATATATAAAACAATTATTATTAATTAATATAATAATTACCGAAGAATGATTATAGGGAGATGCGATCTGTTTGGAAGGATGCAACCCTTTCTCTGGCAAGATATAAGAAGTCACTGAAATCGGGAACTATGACGGTATTAACTATTTAGGGGAATCAATAGCTGACTGGACAAAGACGATGAATAAGAGTGGTGAATCCATCCTTGCAGACAATAAGACCCGTGAAATAAATCGATAAGAAGAGACAGCATCATCTTTCTCACAGGAATTAAGAATTAAAATCAGTTATAGCGATTAGACTGAGACTATTGTCTCGCATACAAATACATTAATATTAATCTAAGACAGTGACTATCTATATAATTCATAGATCTGTTCATATATAGATATACATTCACAAATCCACACCATAGTATTGGCGTTTAGGATGGATTGATTGGTAGATATATTAGTCATCCTTCCCTTTCTCAGATTGTGATGCATATCAGATTTCTTACTGAGAGCAGAATCTATATTAAACTTAGATCTCGGCATCATAAGATCACTTAGCGATAATATTGATTGAATTCATCATTCCTTTACTAAGCCATTAGTGAAACATATTTAGATATTCATATAATCATTTGTACCAAGCAACACAACTCTTAGAGATCACTGATTAATTGGCAATATTAGACACTTAACCATTAAAAGTAAGGTAAAACATAAATTGGCACAACAATGGGAAAATTGAATGATTTGTTTATGAGTTTAGAGTAGATTAGGAAAGGGAATATATATGATCTGGCAGCATCGATCAGATCAGATCAGAACTGTTATTGAGTTACAGGCAGCAACATCCCTGTTCTGGGTGGTATGCATAGGGGATGTGATTGGTAAGTATGCTTAATATATGTAGCCCGAATATGTTTGTATGGAGAATTTAATAATAATATTACATAGACTGCAACATGTACAGTAGTAATACTTAATTCCTAACAGTGGCAGACCAGATCTGTCTGCCCTGTTACCAGCCATTAAAAATATTCATAACTAATGTTTTAAGTAGTGATAGTTTCAATAATGTATATAATAGGTATTTAGCAAATACTTCAATAATTAGTTATATTATTTAATTAATATATTTATTTATGTGTAAATATTCAAACCGGAATAAGGATAAGTATATATATATAGTAATGATGTAATATCAATAATGTTATATACACACATAATGTCTTAATCAGACAAATAACCTTATTAGACGGTAAATCAGAAAGAGCTCAGAAGATAATACATGGTAGGAGAATATGTTCATATGCCTAATCCTTGTTAGTATGTTACTGCTGTCAGTGTTTAAGAACTTGGGAAAGGAGCTGTTTTTGTGTTGGGGACATTACAGTTGGTTTGACACTTGCATTAAGAATTATGGATGTATGACAGATGAACGATTTATTTATAGTTAATCGAGTGAGCAGTGGAATATCACTGATTGGATTCTAACTTAAGATGGAAATGTCTCCTGATATATTCAGTGTGAGTCATAAGTATATTGAAATGGATTAATTATGTTTAAAACATAGTAGGGGACATTACACTTCATGTATTTTCAGCATGAATGCTTTTTGTCTTTAATGGATGTTTCGTATCTTAAATGTTTCAACATGATTACTTCCTTTGTGTGTGTGTGTGTCTTCCTTGAATATGCTTGGTTATTGGTTATTCTACGAGTATACTTTATGAGTACTATACTCTAGATGAGGTGCATGTTTTAAATCACCAAGGCCCTTCTTTTGCAAACACGAGTCTCATACTCATAATAACATGGGAAGGACAACGCAGGGATTATTGAAACATGACCATACTATGAAAACCTATATGAAGGAAGAATGTGTGAGAGTACAATTGCTCAAACCATGAAGTGAAAAGTATAGAAAGTTGCCTATAAATTGTCATTAAAGGAGAAAGGAAACATGTTTAGCCATTCAATATATTTGTGATACATAAGATCTCAATCTACCAGCTAAGTTTACCAATACGTCAATATCCAACCATAGCAATCTATATGCATACAAACTGTATGGCAAAAAGGGGGTGATGCTAGATTTCTGTAATTAAGAAATTGAAATCTTATTCATTACTCACTTCTATTTAGTAACTACGATATCCATGATATTCACACTATCAACTAAGATTTCTCATTGACTAGTTATACAAGTTAAGTATAGCTATCATTAACCTTTTCACATCATCATCTAGACCTATTTAATCAAGATGAAATATCTTTTACATTCTACAAATACAACCTTTATACGTTTTGAGAAATTTATCTCATTAAATGTCTTAACTATTGACTTCAACATATTCCTCCAACAACTTATAAAACAAGACATTTAGACATGTATTCCTCTCATGAACAATATGTAATAATGGAGTAAAATCTATCATTTGGGGCTTCCACAAAATCACTTCCGCAATCGTAAGTGGTATTTAACTCTTTGTACCAAAAGATCTTCTATTCTCTAACTGCTTATCACACATTGTGAAACATCATATAGAGTATGACGAAACGATATCAAGCTTCTTTACAAATGTTATAGCATTTTACTCTCTTCCAAACAATTGTGTTAGGGTACAACTATCATATAAACGGTGAGATTCAGTGAACTAATTCCTAAAGGTCTCCTATTTATATGGCATAGCCAACATGGTCATTACACAATTGAGGTCATAGATGTGTGTCACGCTTCTAATCCTCTTCTCAATAAATGGGAAGTTCACCCTTGCTCGTCTCAAAAGAGACCCATAAGACTAACCAAGACGGCTCTTACGAATACAATTGATGAGAAAAAACTTGTCTTAAGACAAGTCTTCAAGGGCTAGTTTGGGATCCTCACATTGAGAAGATTTAATTAAAACGATCATTGCTTGAGGACAAGCAATCTCGGGAAGGGAGGACTGTCATGTCCCCCATTTATAGCAGAAATAATTAATATAATTTTTGCCATATAATATGTTAAATCATGTTAAAATTATATTATACTATATTACATTGATATAAAAAAAGATATCATATTATCAATTTACATTGAATGATGTTATTATGTTAATAATGTACATTAATTTACATTAATATATTGAATAATGTTATTATATTAATAATATACATTGTATTAAAATGGTGTAACAATATATATATTAATAATATACATTATATACATTAACAATATGGAATTATGCCATTTTATTAAAATATATATTATATTTGTTGACTGGCCCCCGATAGCCATTCCTCTAAAACGATGGCTTGATTAAATGGAGGATCCCGTCAGGTGTGAGGGTAGCGACCATTCAAAAAGCGGTGCTACCAAATAGGAAGCGTCGTTGCTTTCCACCACGATGGGGGGTTAGGATAAATACCTTCCCCCCGTGCCAATTTGTGGGGATAGCAAGCAAGGAATGGTAAAGTCTGCCGGCAGGGATAAAGACGGGTAAGTTCAGTGTCAGCTACGGAAGGATTAAGGCAGAATTCGTAGCACCCAAGGTTTCGGCAAAACGGGAAAAAGAAGAGGCGAGATAAAAACAAACAAGGTAAAGAAGTAAGGTAAATTTCTCATGGTAATGTTTGTTTACAAAAGTCTACTCTGAAAATGGTTTCGGGGGATTCTGGAATGTAATTCACCGATTAAGATTTACATGTCTATTGATAACGAAAAATGCTTATTCAGGGGTAATTAATATACATTTACACTTATGTATATATCCATCTGAATATATATATAAGTGCAGATGTATGGATACAGGATAACCTAAGGGTAACTAACAACGCAGTCTCAAGGTTTATGGCATGCAATTATTTCTGAAGTAGTAGACAAATTTAAATTTTAGAGCCTAAGCATATTATATGTGCATTTTTAGGTTATGATTTCTATTCCATAAGAAAGTTAATTAGATTTTTGTTTAATATATTCAATTGAGAAAGGCTATGACCTAAAATGACAAGGAATTGAGGGTATTGCCATAGCTCTTTATCTGTAAGAATATTGTAGCCTGGATGATCTCTTACATTATCATTCCTATGGGGTAGGGGATGTTAAAGTGAGAGACCAAAAAGGCTACTATATGTTATTAAAGAAAGCTCAGTTCTAAAAGGATAATATCTGGAAATGAATGGTTATTGCTAACATTTAGTAGTATTTGGTAGCTATGTTTGGTTGATTTTTGGTAGATCAGGACAAGAATCTGCTTGAAGAAGGAGAATTCAAACCCAATACGGAATAGCTCACTTGGACATAAAAGGTGGACGCATAAATGGAAACCCTCATCTATTGGTCTCAAGCAGCAGGAAAGAAAACAGAGGAACTCTTTCAACAGAAAGTTTGGAAATTATAAGGGCAGAATTGCCAAATAATTGTAATTTACCTCAAAAGGAAATTGAGGATTGTAAAGACAAGAAATGTCTAAACTTTATGTAATTCTGATCCAGTTGGATCTGGGCAAGACCGGAGGTTTTCTTCTTCCATTCTTCCCTACCGGTGCCCACACCGAATGGAGATGTAAAATATTTTATTAATAAAATCAATTTGGCCAAGGCCTATTACCGAAAAAAAAAAAATATACATTATATACATTAACAATATGGAATTATGCCATTTTATTAAAATATATATTATATTTGTTGACTGGTCCTCGATAGCCATTCCTCTAAAACGATGGCTTGATTAAATGGAGGATCCCGTCAGGTGTGAGGGTAGCGACCATTCAAAAAGCGGTGCTACCAAATAGGAAGCGTCGTCGCTTTCCACCACGATGGGGGGTTAGGATACATACCTTCCCCCCGTGCCAATTTGGGGCGATAGCAAGCAAGGAATGGTAAAGTCTGCCAGCAGGGATAAAGACGGGTAAGTTCAGGGTCAGGTACGTATAAGCATGAATTTCCTGAGTTAGCATTAGAGTATATATCAGCCAGTATGATATACATATTTAAATTCAGATTTGTGCATCATCGTATATAAATTAAGATATTCTTCATCAAATCAACGACAGTTAATATCATATTAAAATAAGAAGGTAACTTTTATCTATTTATTCAAACAGCATTAAAAAACAGTACTGCCAGACGTAACATATAAATATATACATTTGCACATAATCTCAGGAATACATAATACAATCAGATTCAAGTTATGCAAATTCTTATAAGGAATAACAAACTGATTATAATGAAATGACAATAAGTGGTTAATGGCAATACAAAGTAACACTAACAGGAAACTTTGACGACAATATTAGAATAATATCTTTCTCTTTGTGTTATTAATGGTCATTTAAGTTGTTTCTAATTTCACCTCTAGTTAACGATTGTTTCTTTTAGAAACATCGTCTTTGTAACTCTATTTAAAGGAGCTTTGTCTTCTCAGTTTTTCGTTTTCCGTGCATTGGGAAACATGCAAGATGGCGTCATTGACCAACTTGATGTTGGAAGGCAGTCAGGTTTTGTGCACTTAGCATCTTCTTAGTACCTTGATTTTCGTGCGTCGAAAAGCGTGAAGATGGCTTATGGGCATCGATGTTTGTTTCGGTTTTTAATTTTTTTTACCTAAAAAAAATTCTGATGGGTTTTAATATTTTTTCCCTTGAAAAAATCTGTGGGTTTTAATAGTTTTGTCCTAAAAAATTATCTGTGGGTTTTTAAATATTTTTTGTCCCTGTAAAAAAAAAAAAAAAAAAATCATTAAGGTTTATGATTTTTTCCTAAAAAAATTGTACTTTGCTGCAGTCTGTTTTTCGTCGCACCTGGAGTTGTGCGAACATCTGCAGTAGTCTCTTATTTGCAGTCTATTTTCGGGCATCTTGCTCATCTGTAATAGTTTGGAGGGTTTGCCGATTTTTTCCTCAAAATCGTGACAACTGTTCTTGGTGTGTCTCTAGTTACAGGGAGGAACAGTTCTCCAACATCAGGTTGGACGGTTGGTGTTGTTTTGGGTATCTCCAGAAGTTCTGCAGTTTCTGGGAGGGTTGGTGGCAGACTCATCTCAAGTGACAGAGTTAGTGGCAGGCTCTTGTCTTCTGTTGCAGCGTGTTCTGAGAAGAAGGGGGCAACCTTCTCTATTATTTCTCTTGGTAGTTAGAACGATGACCATTAAGGGAGGGTATTAGAATAATATCTTTCTCTTTGTGTTATTAATGGTCATTTAAGTTGTTTCTAATTTCGCCTCTAGTTAACGATTGTTTCTTTTAGAAACATCGTCTTTGTAACTCTATTTAAAGGAGCTTTGTCTCCTTGATTAATTGAACAACATCGATTCTTTGAAATCCATTGCGTGTCTCGCACTGTTTTAGACAATCCAATACACAGCACTGTTGAAATGTAATATAAAATGATAATTATGTCAGATGTAATTGATTATCATAACGTGATGGATTGAATAAATATAATAAATGGTTCATTGTAAAGAGTGACTCTCTTTTAAGTACGCCACTCCATAGTGGATGCCTAACACCTGCCACTTGGAGTCAAGAGGGATGAAGCATCTGCTCTTGGGCATAAGAGAGAAGGTGGTTGTGATGAGGGGGAACGGGGATCATATGGAGCCAAGGGGAATATGGTATCTGCCCTTGGGCCTACGAGGATTGGTTTCTTGGACACCCTATCCAACTAGCCTACCCTAATGGGCTAAGGAAATTCACTGGTAACTGACTTTCAATCTGACTTTATATAATAAACTGATTATACCCAACAAATTGTAATTATAAACAGTAACTAATATAGCAGAATTGATATCATTAACATAATTTCATTGGTATATGTTTCAGTTTTAAAAGTATTGTTTCATGTGTTCTCTAATCTTTGTTGCAGGAAACCAGTATCCAAAGTTATGCCCATAAAATTAAAGTACCTATCTTTTGGATTTGGGCGAATTTAGGTTAATCCAAAGTATGACATATTAGCGGAAATTACAGTGGTATTAGAGCTTGATTCTGCCAACCTGTTGGACAAACCTACTTTAATGACTACTCAGTTCGAACCAATAATTCAGCCCTCTTCTTAAATAAATTAAAAATTGAATTGATCAGGCCAATATTGCATTTTCGTGAGCGTGCCTTTAATTGCTTCATGTCTAATTTGTGTTTGGAGCATGCCTAATCCATGGGTGTTTTATATGTACACTTTCATCATCCATACCTTGTGTTTGCACCATGTCTAGCATGTTTTCAGCATATGTGTTTTATATCTTGTGTATTTATGTGTTACTTCATGAATAAGGTGTTTTGAACATGTCTACTCCATGAATACCTTTCTTATGTATGCTTCATGACTAATGTGTCTTCGGCATGTCTACTCCATGGGTACCTTTCTCATATATGCTTGTACCTTATGTTTACATTTATGATTCATGTCCTCAATATTCATATGTATGATTTGTGCTTTACGTAGCTGCTTCATGCCTTACGTGCATTACTTCATGCCTTTTGTATATTCATGTGTGTTGCTGCTTGCCTTACATGTGTCTATTATTTCATGTCTTATGTGCAGACTTCATGTCCTATGGCATTTATGTGTGTTACTTCATGCCTCATGTATACTTTATGATACGTGTATTCATGTGTATGCTTCATGCCTTAAGGGAATTCATTTGTATACTTCATGCATTACGTGTATTCATGTGTACACTTCATGCTTACATATATTCATGCCTTATGTGTATACTCCATGTTTTATGTGGATGGTTCTTGCCTTGTGTGCTTTCATTTGTATACTTTGTGCTTTACAACTTATGTGTATTCGTGTGTATGACTCAGATTCATACTTGTCGTATTGGATTCGTGCATACCTTTCCCATGTATGCTTTGCACCTCTATGTGTGTTGCTTCATGCCTTACATGTCTGACGTCTATGCTTGTACCCACATGTATTTATGGGTATTATTTCATACCTTATTTAGGTTTATGCTTAAAGATTTACATGACTTCATGCCTTGTGTGCATTTGTGTGTATTACTTAATACCCTGTGTGGATGCTTCATGTCTTACATACATTTTATGCTTCATGCCTTGCATGTATGCATTTAATTGCTTCATGCCTTCCATGTGTTTATGGCCATGCTTCATCCATTGATGCACTTTGTATCTCATGCAATGGCTTCATGTATTTTCAGCATGAATGCTTTTTGTCTTAAATGGATGCTTCATATCTTAAATGTTTCAACATGATCACTTCCTTTGTGTGTGTGTGTGTCTTCCTTGAATATGCTTGGTTATTGTTTATTCTATGAGTATACTTTATGAGTACTGTACTCTAGATGAGGTGCATGTTTTAAATCACCAAGGCCATTCTTTTGCAAACACGAGTCTCATATTCATAATAACATGGGAAGGACAACATAGGGATTATTGAAACATAACCATACTATGAAAACCTATATGAAGGAAGAATGTGTGAGAGTACAATTGCTCAAACCATGAAGTGAAAAGTATAGAAAGTTGCCTATAAATTGTCATTAAAGGAGAAAGGACACATGTTTAGCCATTCAATATATTTGTGATACATATGATCTCAATCTACCAACTAAGTTTACCAATATGTCAATATCCAACAATAGCAATCTATATGCATACAAACTGTATGGCAAAAAGGGGGTGATGCTAGATTTCTGTAATTAAGAAATTGAAATCTTATTCATTACTTACTTCTATTTAGTAACTACGATATCCATGATATTCACACTATCAACTAAGATTTCTCATTGACTAGTTATACTCTAACTATTGATGTTGAGTTAAGTATAGCTATTATTAACCTTTTCACATCATCATCTAGACCTATTTAATCAAGATGAAATATCTTTTACATTCTACAAATACAACCTTTATATGTTTTGAGAAATTTATCTGCTTAAATGTCTTAACTATTGACTTAGACATATTCCTCCAACAACTTATAAAACAAGAAATTTAGACATGTATTCCTCTCATGAACAATATGTAATAATGGAGTAAAATCTATCATTTGGGGCTTCCACAAAATCACTTCCGCAATCGTAAGTGGTATTTAACTCTTTGTACCAAAAGATCTTCTATTCACTAACTACTTATCACACATTGTGAAACATCATATAGAGTATGACTAAACGATATCAAGCTTGTTTACAAATGTTATAGCATTTTACTCCCTTCCAAACAATTGTGTTAGGGTACAACAATCATATAAACGGTGAGATTCAATGAACTAATTCCTAAAGGTCTCCTATTTATATGGCATAGCCAACATGGTCATTACACAATTGAGGTCATAGATGTGTGTCACGCTTCTAATCCTCTTCTCAATAGATGGGAAGTTCACCCTTGCTCGTCTCAAAAGATACCCGTAAGACTAACCAAGACGGCTCTTACTAATACAATTGATGAGAAAAAACTTATCTTAAGACTACAGATCTTCGAGGGCTAGTTTGGGATCCTCACATTGAGAAGATTTAATTAAAACGATCATTGCTTGAGGACAAGCAATCTCAGGAAGGGAGGACTGTCATGTCCCCCATTTATAGCAGAAATAATTAATATAATTTTTGCCATAGAATATGTTAAATCATATTAAAATTATATTATACTATATTACATTGATATAAAAAAAGATATCATATTATCAATTTACATTTATATATTGAATAATGTTATTATATTAATAATATACATTGTATTAAAATGGTGTAACAATATATATATTAATAATATACATTATATACATTAACAATATGGAATTATGCCATTTTATTAAATATATATTATATTTGTTGACTGGTCCCCGATAGCCATTCCTCTAAAATGATGGCTTGATTAAATGGAGGATCCCATCGGGTGTGAGGGTAGCGACCGTTCAAAAGGGGTGCTACCAAATAGGAAGCGTCGTGGCTTTCCACCACGATGGGGGGTTAGGATAAATACCTTCCCCCCGTGCCAATTTGGGGGGATAGCAAGCAAGGAATGGTGAAGTCTGCCAGCAAGGATAAAGACGGGTAAGTTCAGTGTCAGGTATGTATAAGCATGAATTTCCTGAGTTAGCATTAGAGTATATATCAGCTAGTATGATATATACATATTTAATAACGTGATGGATTGAATAAATATAATAAATGGTTCGTTGTAAAGAGGGACTCTCTTTTATGTACGCCATTCCATAGTGGATGCCTGACACCTGCCACTTGGACTCAAGAGGGATGAAGCATCTGGTCTTGGGCTTAAGAGAGAAGGTGGTTGTGATGAGGGGGAACGGCGATAGAACAACTCGCTGGGTACGCCACTCCATGATTGATGCCTAACACATTCTGTATGGAGCCGAGGGGGATATGGTATCTGCCCTTGGGCCTACGAGGATTGGTTTCTTGGACACCCTATCCAACTAGCCTACCCTAATGGGCTAAGGAAATTGACTGGTAACTAAATTATGGTGTTCTCTAATCTTTGTTGCAGGAAACCAGTAAACAAAGTTATGCCCATAAAATTTAATTACCTATCTTTTAGATTTGGGCAAATTTAGGTCAATCTAAAGTATGACTAATTAGGGGACATTACATAAAACTCAACATTACTTGTTAGTTAGGAACTTTGAAAAAGAAGGTTGTTCAACTTTTGTCTCCATCTTCTATCTCTAGGCTGATTGCACCAATTTTTTTGTGCTAATTGAAACTCAACATTACTTGTGAGTGATTAAATTCATGAGTTCCCCACTGTTTTCTGTGCTAAGTGAAAACTCAGCATCACTTGTGAAATTTGCAGAAGAAGATAGTTCTACTTTTGTCTCTACCACCATATGTCTCTAAGCTTGACTGCACCCATGTGAATTGGGTAAACCAATTTAATTGTGCCTGTCAGTAATCTGAAAGTATAATCCAAGCTAATAGGAGCTCAAAAGTTATAAATGGAAGTTAGGGAAGCTAATACATAGTCTAGGGATGAAATAAGACATTAAAATTGTCATATCTGTCTGTGACGGAAGTAAAAGGTGCAGAGATGACACATAGTTCTTAGAGGACCGTATAAGGACACTATGAAATTTAAGTGCAAGGATTTCCATATGAAAGTAAAGCATGATCTAGATGACAATGATCCAATATGTATGACAATAGGATCAAGAAAAGGTATACATAATAAAGATATCCACCAAACACAAAAAAAGAAGGATAGTAATAAAGATTCAATTTTGAAGGTCTGGACAAAGACCTATTAACCCAGTTCACTAAAACAGTCTTGCAAAAATGACAACCTTTTAAATCATGCAAGGTAGTTAAATGCTTAAAAAATATGGAGTGGTCGAAGTGATAAAATTGGCGAGACATGTTGACTATAAGGAAGACAGTCATATGGCATGTGTTCAAGATAAAAGTACGAACATAAATATTATCATATTTCAGTTATAGACAATGCTCACAAGTCAATCTAGAACATTCAAGGGACGACAAAGGATTCTCACGAGATAGGGATAAAGAGCATAGATCTTCATGACAAGAACACTTAAGCGCCAATATTGTACCAAGAACAAGTGCACAATAGAAGATACATGATAGCTCAGTGATAATACAAAGGGCTTGTACACTATATAATGGTGGGGTTTGCGAACGATGAAAGGTTAGAAGTGAAGCACCATAAGGATGAAAAGATTTTGTTCCTTACTGCTATCATTCAAAAGAGCCTATGAATGCATGTGAAAGAGTAGACAAAAGGCAAGCACAGTCATGAAGACAATAGTTTTGTTAGACCCTAGTTTGTTATCTCCAAATCCTCACCTAGTAGAGATCACTGGATATTGTCAATCAACTAGGCAGAATTCTCTAATTTCTAGATACAGAGAGAAAAAGTAGTCAAATTCATCGATAGAGGTTTTGAGCCTTGATATGGAAGATGGATGTCAACAAAAGAAGTGATAATGATTTTATGAATTTAAATATCTCACAGGGCACTGTCAGCTGTTGGTAAGCAAGGTAGTTTGAGTTGTTAAATTGCAAACACAAGTATGACACTTTCTCAGACATGGATAGTCCAAGTAGAGGATAATGCCAAGTCACATTAACATACTGAGTAGACTAACATGGTGGACTGGTAATGTTAAGGAAGGTGTCCAAACAATTGCACAACAGACTATGACAATGTTACAGTTAGAAAAACACAATGACCCTTATTAAAAGTCAGAGACAGTCAAGAGATTAAAGCCTCACAATCATAAAGACCAGTTGTAGGCGATAGTAAGCTATTGTAAGAGGATAAAAAGTACATGCAAAAGACAAAGCTCCACACCCTGAGTTTTTTAATAGGAAAAGGAAAAGGAAAAAGAAAAAGTCTAAGTTGATGGTGCAGCTCACCAGTGAGTAGGTTCAGAAGGAGTTGTGAAGAGCTTAGCAAGGCCTACTCTGAGAAATGGTCCCACCCGTGAATCCATTGTCAGTGCCATGACCGGCTGAAGACAAAAATAAACATGAGTCAATCTATTAGAAATTAAAATAGATCAAAACATTTGTTTCCAAGATAAATAGTATACATTGTAAAAACTTTAAGATTAAAAGAAAAGCATCCTTTAAAGTGGTCAGATCTAAAACATTTTGTCTATAAATTTGTATTCTAAACATTAAATTATACGAAAATAATAAAAAATTAAATCAATGAATATTAGATAAAAATGTAATAATTACATCAAAAAATTAAATTATATCAAATATCTAAAATGTAATGCCTATCACGGTCACTGTAACACCATGGAGAGTAGGCGAGCCATACCAAATGAGTCAACCTACAAGATCATTTACTTGAAAAATTGCTATTCCAAATTAGGGTAGGATATAAGAAAATGCTCTAACCAAATGGATTCCCCATTTCTTCCCAACACATTCATGACCAACCTCACAAAACTGTGTCCAAAGATTTTCTAGATTCTACAAAAGAGAAGTTAAATTATGTTGGCAAGGGAAGGGTTAGCAATGGTTGGAGATGTCAGAGTGCAGTTTTGAGGATGGCAAAAATTTTCCCAAATTTCGGAGAGTGGGAAGATAGCTATTAAAATAACTTGAACAAACTAAAAGGAGATGAAATTTAAAAAGTAATATGCTGAATTTATGATGACTATTCAGAGACTCCAGCAGGGCCCAGCAGTAGGTTGCATATGCCTACATCTTAACAGACCTAGCGTGAGAGTCTCCAACAAGACTTGCAAACCTAGATAGCCAATTTCATTACCTTGGCTGTAGTCACATCATACAGTGACGTCTTACACTACAGGGACAGCACATCCAACATTTACTTGGGCATTCAGGGCAGAGACAAACCAATTACCAGCAGCCTGTCATCCTTAAATCCTCTTCACACAGGAAATAAGGAGATTGCAGGCCTGTAGAATTGCAAGATCCGTCCACAGAACCCTAGCCCTCAGATCTGACTGAGAAGGTACTAAATTAGTCATCTGCAGGCGGCTCACTGATCATACTATCAAACCATTAAGTCAAAGCAATTACTCAGATCGCTCCAGCAAGTGAATTATTACCATTATACCAAAGTCTCAGTCTACAAATATCTAAAATGTAATGCCCACCACAGTTACTGTAACACCATGGAGAGTAGGAAAGCCATACCAAATGAGTCAACCTACAAGATCAGTTACCAGAAAAATTGCTATTCCTAATTAGGTTAGGATATAAGAAAATGCTCTAACTAAATGGATGCCCCATTTCTTCCAAACACATTCATAACCAACCTCATAGAACTGTGTGCAAAGATTTTCTAAATTCTACAAAAGAGAAGTTAAATTATGTTGGCAAGGGGCAATTTTGAGGATGGCAAAAATTTTCCCAAATTTCGGAGAGTGGGAAGATAGCTATTAAAATAGCTTGAACAAACTTGCAAACCAAGATAGCCAATTTCATCACCTTGGTTGTAGTCACATCATACAGTGAGGTCTTACACTACAGGGACAGGACATCCAACATTTACTTGGGCATTCAGGGCAGAGACAAACCAGTTACTAGCAACCTGTCATCCTTAAATCCTCTTCACACAGGAAATAAGGAGATTGCAGACTTGTAGAATTGCAAGATCCGTCCACAGAACCCTAGCCCTCATATCTGACTGGAAGGTACTGAATTAGTCATCTGCAGTCGGCTCACCGATCATACTAGTAAACCATTAAGTCAAAGCAATTACTCAGATCGCTCCAGCAAGTGAATTATTACCATTATACCAGAGTCTCAATCTACAGATATCTAAAATGTAATGCCCACCACGGTCACTGTAGAACCATGGAGAGTAGGCAAGCCATGCCAAATGCAATAAAGATAATAATTCTAAGGATAAATAAACTAGGGCTACAACTTCAAGGGTAGAGGGCTATTTCTTAACTATTATCTTTCTTACTATAATCAATTGTCCATATATAAAAGAGATAGATTATATACACCAATTTTAAAAGGAGTCATTTTGCGAGATTATGGCAAATCTTTGAAAGAGGTTATTTCAGTTATCTTGTGCTAAGAATTGGAAGACCTTATAGAAGATTTGGGGAAGATTTTATTTTATTTTTAATCTAATCTGAAGGGCTCAGACAAGCAGCAAAAATTCACAACAGGGTGGAGTATGTTTCAAGTACTCAAATCAGAAAAACTACCAAAGACTAAACCAAAGGCAAATCCCAAATGGGGACATTACACCCAGGGTGCACCAACTATCATGGAGCAAAGGGCAAGGTAATGGGAGCAGATTTCTGGGACAATAGTGCCCATCTCCAAAAATAAACACAGGAAACAGACATGAAAATACATATATTTCATAGGTTTCTAATCTAACAACTCTTATGGAAATGCTGAAGACAAATTTTATATACCAAATGATACATAAGTAATAGAAGCTTTGATTATCTGGTTTGAAAGTGCTGTCGAAAATTGTTGGGTCTCTGTTCCATGCTAGTAACTATAAGGCATCTAAATCATGTAATCGATAAGCTATGGTTACTGAAATGTGTCCCAGCGACAAATTTTGTCTTCTGTGCTAGTGTTACAATGTAAACTTGTAAATATTAATTTTGTTAATATAAATTCTGTGCAGTTTTGGCTGCGTTTTACTAATCAAAAAAAAAAAAAATTGTCCATACATAAACAATCTATTCATTCGGGCAGGGCAAACAATCTATTATCCATTAGTTTTCATAGAAAAATCTGCGATTCCTATTCATTTTGGCAGGGTAAAGAAATCCTCCACTTCCTCCGGTACATATAAGAAGAATATTACATAAGATTAACTATAAAAATAAATATTAAAAAAAATACAGATATAATTTAGAAGAAAAAATACCTGGAAGAAGAGTTTTTCCCTCAATTAGAATTGGAAGACCTTATAGAAGATTTGGGGAAGATTTTATTTTATTTTTAATCTAATCTGAAGGGCTTAGACAAGCAGCAAAAATTCACAACAGGGTGGAGTATGTTTCAAGTACTCAAATCAGAAAAACTACCAAAGACTAAACCAAAGGCCAATCCCAAATTGGGACATTACACCCAGGGTGCACCAACTATCATGGAGCAAAGGGCAAGGTAATGGGAGCCGATTTCCGGGACAATAGTGCCCATCTCCAAAAATAAACACAGGAAACAGACATGAAAATACATATATTTCATAGGTTTCTAATCTAACAACTCTTATGGAAATGCTGAAGACAAATTTTATGTACCAAATGATACATAAGTAATAGAAGCTTTGATTATCTGGTTTGAAAGTGCTGTCGAAAATTGTTGGGTCTCTGTTCCATGCTAGTAACTATAAGGCATCTAAATCATGTAATCGATAAGCTATGGTTACTGAAATGTGTCCCAGCGACAAATTTTGTCTTCTGTGCTGGTGTTACAATGTAAACTTGTAAATATTAATTTTGTTAATATAAATTCTGTGCAGTTTTTGTCCATACATAAACAATCTATTCATTTGGGCACGGCAAACAATCTATTATCCATTAGTTTTCATTCAGGCAGGGCAAACAATCTATTATCCATTAATTTTCATAGAAAAATCTGCGATTCCTATTCATTTTGGCAGGGTAAAGAAATCCTCCACTTCCTCCGGTACATATAAGAAGAATATTACATTAGATTAACTATAAAAATAAATATTAAAAAAAATACAGATATAATTTAGAAGAAAAATTACCTGGAAGAAGAGTTTTTCCCTCAATCAGAATTGGAAGACCTTATAGAAGATTTGGGGAAGACTTTATTTTATTTTTAATCTAATCTGAAGGGCTCAGACAAGCAGCAAAAATTCACAAAAGGGTGGAGTATGTTTCAAGTACACAAATCAGAAAAACTACCAAAGACTAAACCAAAGGCCAATCCCAAATGGGGACATTACACCCAGGGTGCACCAACTATCATGGAGCAAAGGACAAGGTAATGGGAGCAGATTTCCGGGACAATAGTGCCCATCTCCAAAAATAAACACAGGAAACAGACATGAAAATACATATATTTCATAGGTTTCTAATCTAACAACTCTTATGGAAATGCTGAAGACAAATTTTATGTACCAAATGATACATAAGTAATAGAAGCTTTGATTATCTGGTTTGAAAGTGCTGTCGAAAATTGTTGGGTCTCTGTTCCATGCTAGTAACTATAAGGCATCTAAATCATGTAATCGATAAGCTATGGTTACTGAAACGTGTCCCAGTGACAAATTTTGTCTTCTGTGCTAGTGTTACAATGTAAACTTGTAAATATTAATTTTGTTAATATAAATTCTGTGCAGTTTTGGCTGCATTTTACTAATCAAAAAAAAAAAAATTGTCCATACATAAACAATCTATTCATTCGGGCAGGGCAAACAATCTATTATCCATTAGTTTTCATTCCGCCAGGGCAAACAATCTATTATCCATTAGTTTTCATAGAAAAATCTGCGATTCCTATTCATTTTGGCAGGGTAAAGAAATCCTCCACTTCCTCTGGTACATATAAGAAGAATATTACATAAGATTAAATATAAAAATAAATATTAAAAAAAATAAAGATATAATTTAGAAGAAAAATTACCTGGAAGAAGAGTTTTTCCCTCAATCAGCTGCCATTTCTTGATCCCTAACTCCTCTGCCTTTCCTCTTCATCTTCTACCACACAAAATATGAAAAAAAAGAAAAGAAAAGAAAAATAGATAAAGATCGATCATGACAGACAGACTACTAGTGTGCACACTGTAACACTCTAGAAAAAGGAAAAACAAGAAATAATGAAACAACAGAAAAAAACATTGTCTGGGAAAAAAAATAATGAAAGAAATAACAGAAAGACAGAACAAAGCACTGGCAGAAAAAAATAAAAGAACATTAATTGGTCTGACAGAGGTTAGGGTTATGATCTTAAACATGCAAATGCGACACATACAATGGCGGCTGCCTTTGCCCAAATAATTACATGGTTTACATACCGTGGTTTACATGGTTGGAATACCATGGTTACTCCAATTGGTTTGAAATTTGAATAAATACCATCCCTCCCTTTAAAATGAACTCAGTACGAGAAATACAGTGGTTCACATGGTTTGAATACCATGGTTTACTCCGATTAGTTACGCTCCATGAAATTTGAATTTTTTTTCACGTGTTTTTTTAGGGCATTCTCTCAACGACTCCAATTTGATCCGCTCCGTGACATCTGAATTTTCTGTTATTATCTGTGCATTCCGCTCCATAACATCGGAATTTTCTGTTATTTTCTGTGCATTCCCGCTCCATGTTAATTTTCAGACATTTTCTCATCGGCGTGAAAAACATCTGAATTTTCTTCTGTTCGAGTTTCAAACATTCTTTGGAAGGTTTTTTTATTAATTTAATGAACCAGTGATACATATTTAAACAAATTATTCTAGGTATTAATATTTAAACAAATTATTCTAGGTATTAATGTTTTAGTTATTTTAATTAAATTTGTATGTACATGATTTTTATAATATTAATTAGGACTTTTCATATTTAGATTTATAGTGGATTTGTTATAATCATTAATATTTCTTTTTATATGTATTTATATGATTTATTAATAAGTTTTTTACATATAAGAATAATGGGGAAGAAAACATCAAATGTTGAAAACAACATACAATGGCAGCATTGATATTTAATGATGTGATGGATTAACTATTAGTGAAGACATGTTACAACTGCACAAACCCACTGATTTTTCATTTAACTTATTCAATCAAAAACATCTACTATTAGAAAGATTATCAATATTGTGCCAACAAAAATAAATCAAATCAACAAACAATGCTATCAAAAATGTAATATAAGATAACTAAGGCAAAGATTCCTAGCAATTCAAATAAAATACAATAAAAAATTTAACAAGACAACTGTTTTTGGATTTAAATGTGAATAACAACTAGTATACTTATATTCTAAAAAAATATGCGTAAAATAATGCCGAGAGATATCACATAATTGTCTTCAATGTTTATTAGTTGTCAAGAAGGACATAGAGCTAAATAAGATGTAACAGTTTTATATACTTAGACACAAGTGGCAATGATTCTATTTTATTTAGAGTAATAAAATAATACTTATAGAGAAATTGAAGCATGCATTCATTTACCTATCATCTACATGTCAAATTTATTCAAAATCAATTTTTTGTTTAAAGAATGTTTGTATGTCATTGTAGATGCCTCTCGACATAATGACAATAGTTACTTTCAAAAGATTTTAAAATCCATGTGCATTCTCTTACTTAAGTTATAGCTAACAAACCAATTGCTTGAAAGGCACCCACTTCCTCCACATGCAAGGAAGAGGTGTGGAGAGTGTAGAGGAAGGGCGACGACTATCTAACCATCAAGATGCATCATGACATTGTTGGTTGGATCCCCCCATAATTGTAGTTTGACTTGCCCCCGATAACAATTGTCATTCTACTCCCCTTCTAGCCTAGTTCATTCCAATTTGCAAACCATTTACATGTTTTTCTTTTCTTTTTTCATCATCTCCTTTTCATTTCATTATTGTTTTGAACTTTTGAAAATGTTGCAACCTTGAGCTAGGACTTTACAAAAAGTATAAGTTATTGTAGTAAGGAGATTTATGCTTCTTCAATCAATTGTTTGATTAAGAGATTTAATCATATTTCCTCAATCCATATCAATTATTGTCTTCCTTCTAGATTCACTGTGTGAGATTTTGTTAGCATCACAAAATCTCACATAGTGATAAGACAACAATTGTGTGATTTCAAAAGCATGGCTCTTCTTTTAACTTGCATTTAAGACAATTATTACAATTTAATCGTGCCACTTTACAAAGTTCTCTAGTGTGAGAATATTGAGATTATAGCTTACCATCGGTCTAATGTGAAAAATGCTTCTTGATATTAATTTAATATCATTACTATGGTCTCTAAATAGAGACCTGTTACATTGAATTCCTAAAATAGATGTTGAGGGTGTTCAACCATTTCTTGAATTTTTAGGGGATTTTTTGCATCTCTTGCTTCTATAAAGTGTAATTCAAACCCTATATTATAAGAACCTTTCTTGATTACACTTGGTGGCAATTTTATACCAAAAGTTCATAATTTTTCCCATGTGTACTAAAATTCATGGATAAGTCTTGAAATTCAAAGCAAATATATCCATAAACAAACTAATAAGGACTTTCAACTCCTCTTCACGTGGGCCATGCTAACCTTTGTTTTTGGTTTCTTTGCAAAATAATATATGAGAAATGAGGTCATACAGGTCTCTGTTTTTCCTAATATAAAAGAAGCAAGGGGCGTTGTGACAATGTTTATATATATAGTTATATATGTGACACTCTAATTTTAAGGAGCAACAATTATGATTGTACCAATCAAAATTAAGAAATAAAAATAGTTTTCAGAATAGATTTAGAAAACTCATGATATGCAATGACATTCAATTTATCTCATAAATAATACTGAAAGTTTTATTTTTGCTGTATTTTTTTTTCTTCTCTTCAGAAAAATTTATGTCTATGCTTAACATTTCCAATTTTTCCTCATTTTGAAGCTAAATTTTCTGAATGCACAGCCTCGGTAATTTCTAAATTAAATCATGAAATTGATTCTTATTTGTTCAGATTACTGCTACTTTCTGGAAAATGTGAACAACACATTGTCTGTAAATAATAGTTATTACGAGGTTTTAAATTTTTCTAATCTTTAAGATCGAATCTCAAGCAAATAACTATTGTATCGCAAATTAATGGCAAAGAAAGAAAAGCATTCCTATCGCACTGCAACAACACATTTCCATTCCTTGTAATGTACTGGAATTTAGTCTCTACGCCATCGCTAGTCGGTTGTTTATATATCATTTTTGTTTCATTCTAAACAATTAACAATTCAGTTGTTAAATGAAATGTTGTAGGTGAACCTTTTGTTGTTCTGTGGTGGACCATGTTTCAATACGAGCATATCGATACCAAAATTATATTGTCAATCAATTTATTCCGATTGGTAAGTAAATGAACTTAAGCAATCCTTAAAAATTTATGAGAAAAACAAAATATATTGACATAATTTTTTGAATCTTTTACTGGTAAATTGATATTTTGTTGAACTGCAACAATCAATTGTATGGTTTGACTGGATCACAGCAAGACCATCTATAATGCAGATAGGGTTCGATTACTGAATGTCTTAAGCACAAAAAGAAAAGTAAAATGATACAGTTTGGGGAAAGTTAGCCCAACTCCCTGATCAAAGGGTAATTCAACAAATTTGTGGAACCGAATGACTTGATGCACGCAGATACACAGGTAATGGCGCGACAAGTGAAATGGGTCATGCAAACAAAATTAAAGGATGCTTGGACCTATGCTTTAATAACACAACCAATTCACAAAGGAGCTCTTCGATAGGGATAAAAATTCCAAATCGAGGCATAAATCAAAGAGTTATTGTAATCAAGAAATATCCACATGGCTTAAACAAACTAAGTGATCTAATGTAGTCATCTATCTCCTAGCAATATTCACTACATCTCCTTATCGAATTCTATTTTATCATCTATTTTTTTTTTGCTAATAAGATTTTGAGACATACACCAACAGAAGTTCGATGGACATACCCGACTAAACGGAGAATCTATCTTTCTCAAGCTTGTAGAATGTCGATCACGCCTTCTAGCTTTCTAGGCTCTGATTCTTGTCACGCTCCAAGCTGAAATGCTTCACGCTTTCGTGTTCCACCCAACAAATTCTGGAAGAGCTGAGTCGAATCTAGTTAAACTCTCTGTCAACAACACGTTCCTCACTCCTTCCCTATCTGGATCTGGATGATGAATAAAATCATGTAGTTGAATCGACTCTGGTATTCCAGTCAACCTTCTTCATTCCTCTTCCCACAACTTGGTAAATAATCTTCTCCAAAATCTCCATAATCCTATCTCATGCAAAATTTCTACAAAACTTATCCTACGACTAACATGATTTGAAAACAAATTAGAGAATTCAAAGACTACTTTTTTCTCAAAAACAATGAACTCCCCCTTTTGAAAATCTAAAACTCATTAAATATAAAAGAGAGTAATTTTCCTACTACAAAATAAATTAATTGATTTCCATATTCTTTTCCCAAAATAATTTCACACGAAATGATTAATTGTCATAGTGGGGGTTACATGCAAAAATTGAATTATTCTTGTCATAGAATAATTTTGTAACTCCCATGTCATATGTTTGCTAAATATAATATTTATTCCTTAATATTTTGAATTTAAAATTTCTTTTCTAGAATCTTCTTATTTCTCCTACACCATGTGTTCAATTAGGATATTGAGAAAATAAGCAATTTTAAAATAAAGTATGACTTCATGTGCGTGTCACCACTTAAATTCCTTTTTATTTAAAAACTCCAACCTCATTTCAATTTATCGTTTCTTTCTAACATTACTCATAAAATTAATATTGTAATAGTAATAATAATAATAATAATAATAATAATAATAATAATAATAATAATAATAGCAAGTCATATCAAGGTCCAAAAAGAAGGTTATGACATAGGAAAAAGATATAATTTATACATAATTGTAAAGCGGAAAATCACGGTCGAACCCTAGTTGGTCTCCCCTCTTCTAACTCCGAGGAGAGAGAAGGGAGGTTCGCTAGGATTCGATGGGTTTTCACTTAGGGGAGAGACTTTACATTCAAAAGAGGGGTTGAAACTCATAAGATTCAATCCCACACAATGTAAGATTGGATGCTAAATGAATTTCAAGGGTTAGGAAAGCAAGGCTACCCTCTTTTGTAAAGAATATTGATTAAGGAAATTAAGCTAAGGATGCATAGAAAGTCATAAAGATTCGCTTATAAACTGAGTTCGGGTTATAGGATGAAGCTGCGGACCTGGAATTAGCAGTAGAATGTCGATACGGCGCTGTCCTGCAAATTTGAGAAAAAGTTGTCGGGACAATGGCGCCCGGCGCCACGGTCCTCCGAAAAATCCGCGAAACGAAGGGGGATCTATTCGTCTCTGCACAAGGATTCCAGATCCTCAATCTCAGCCGCGTACCTGCAACCTACACACAGAAAAGCGAAGACGATTGGGGGGTTAGGGATTAGGGGTTTGCCTTTAGGTCAAACCCCGGTTTTGGAATTAACCAAGAAATGAGCAAGTGCTGTAAATGTAAATGACTGTAAAACAAGTACTAATACCTTGTTCTAAGGATGTTGGTATCCTTATGTGCGAAGGTTTAGATGTTGTATGTTGTAGTAATATGTTGTATGTGATCTCCTCTTCAATGGTTGAATCCTTGACTTGAATGCAACACTTAGCCTTGAATGGAGACTTGAAATGATCAATTGCTTGAATGCTTGAATGCTTGAATGTTTGAGTATAGTTTCCACGCTTTTGCACATATCCTCTTCATCTATCTCAAATGAGAGAGAAAAATGTAGTTTATATACTTGTCAATTAGGGCTGATAGACTGATTTTCCCGACCTTAGGCCGACCAGGGAAGTATATTTCCAAATTGCAATAAAAAAGACCCGATATCACTTAGGAAACCGGGCCCAAAATAGGACCCAGGGACCAGGGCGCTGGGTGCCATGGTCCTGGAGGACCAGGGCGCTGGGCGCTCTGGTCCCACCTCCGGGACAGCGGGGTGCAAGGAGGTTCAGGCCAATGGTGCTTGAAAAATGCAGTTTTTGGTGTCGTGAGCGAGTTTTGGGGTCTCCATTCAGGTTGCGTGTTGCGTCGCCATTGTGAAGACCGAAATGCAGTCGAAATTGCAAGTGTCGCAATTTTAGGACGCTACAATAACTTTGGGATTAAATGTTCTAAGTCTACAAACATTAGAATACATCCAATACTTTGAAAAGGAAGATTGACAATTATAATAAATAAGAATAGCTAAGTTGAGGTGCACAATTTGTTGGATTTCCATTATATCAACCTTGTTTGTGTAGTTTAAATTGAAACATAGTTTGATTCATCCCTAGGATTATCAAGTGAATTATGAGGGATCTCAAAGATTGCTAAATGTTTAGATTCCCTTATAGAGGAGGCTTTTCGATTTGAATCTTGGAATAATAGCTAATGGTATGTTATTTTATTGGATTAGATAATTCCACTAAATTGAAGAAGTTGCAAAGCTCAATCCTTGGCTAAAAGATTTATCAAACTAAGATAACTTATGAGAAATTAGTTTCAATCTTTACATATATAGTTGAGAGGGTCTATTCCATATATCTTAAAATATAGGGCTTAAGAGAAGCTTATCACTCCATTGTAGAGTGTTCCATGTTTTCACTAGTAGTAGCCATTTGAATACAATATCAAATCAAGAGTTTACAAAGCAAAGTTCCTTCTAAACCTCTGTCAATACATTTGGCTAAAAGAAAGACCCCTTGTGTGAGGACCAATGATGCCTAATCCACCCTTCTACTTTTTTTGAAGAATATAGTGTGACCAATAATTAACTCCCCATTTGGACCAAATAAAACTTTGTATAAGTTGTGTTAGCTAATTGTAGCAGTTTTAGAGGGCAACCCACTAGAAGAGATTTAGACTTGACCAAAGAAGAGTATTTTATTAGCCACCTTGATATGCTCATCCATTTATAGGAAATTATTTTTCCAAGATAATAATTTGAGTTTGAACTTGTTTAAAAACCACCTCCATAAATCTTTTGATGAAACTTTAATTCCAAAAGAAATGCCAAGGTATATTATTATCATTTCATGTTTTATCTCTCACTATTATTTTGGGATCAAAGGTCGATGAGGCTTGGGATGTGTCATTCAAAATTTAATTTTGTGCATATCTAATTGAGAGTTCAAAGCAACATAGAAAAATTTAAGGGTATCATGTAGGTTATTGTCATCACTAGTAGTAATTTGAATTAAAATCATGTTATCATCAATGAAGAGAGAGTTGAGAGTAACAAAGCTACCTACTAGAGATATGTCATTAATGAGGTGATTTGATTAGGCACGATGTAAGAGATATTTTAGTATAGGGTTTGTGAACTAAAATGGTGTACCAAAAAGTAGCCAACGTAGAAAAATTAAGAAAACATGAACATATTATTTTGAAAACTTCAAGCATTCTCATGTTATGGCTTGGGAATACCAAGCCATAATACAATCATGTTATGTAGGTTTTTATATATCATTTCCATTATTTTTTTTAATACTCACAATATGGTGAGCACAAAATACAAGTGTATTTTACGCTCAACATAAATGTTTTTTAAACATGAAAACACAAAAAAAGCTAAGGCCTCATTTTGCAACTATGTTTTGTGCTCAGCATAATGGTTTGAAACATAAAAATGCATAAAAACCTAGGCCCTCATTTGGAATTGTAATGTTATAAATTATATACCCTTTACAATTTCATCCTATATTTAGCACCTATTTTGGAGGTAACTTGTTTGATTTGGTGCAAACATGCTCAAGCTAGGTCTAAATCGGCAACATTGGTCTCACCCCTTAGTGCCTTTTACCTTTATGTAGCCTAGTTATGCTGACTAGGGTGCTCAATGATCCTATCTGCTCAATTTTCCTCTAAATTTTAATATTTGAATGTCAAATAGCGGTATTTTTTTGCTCCCTCTTTTTGAATAATTATTGATGAAAAGGTATAAATCACATATAAACGTGACTTCCTCTATCATTTAGAATCCTAGTTAATCAATCTAATTTATATAATAACTAATTTCAAGTACTTTATTTAGGCACTCCAAAAATCACACAATCAAAGTCTATAGACCTAAAAAAAATTGAGAACACTATCTAGTATATCATCAAGCACAATTAAATTAATTTTGTTTCCAATTTTTCATCATGTGATGTACTCACATTTGTATGATCTTCACAAACAACTTATGTGGAATCCTTGAGATAAGGCTTCAAATATGATGTAATCGTTATAATTTTAGCATTATCAATATTTATTTATCTCTACTCCTTGAGGCAATAACTCTTTATCACTCATCCTTGTATTGTGGAGGTGGAAACACCTACATGAGGTTTGAATTCAAAAATCCCATATGTGGCATAAGCATTTTCTCCTCTTTTTTACATATGAAGGTTTAGATATGAATATTACAATCGAGACAGTGATATAGTCAAATAGGTTAGATATTGAATAATAGTTGTAGACTTCAAATGTATGAAAAGAATAATAATATAGTGGCTAGTGTCTCTATCTATTTGGTTTTAGCTAAGATTTACACAATGGAAGCCCACAAATCTCCTAAGATTGTTTGAATCGCTTTATTTTACATTAGAGTACTATAGGACCTCAGTGCCCAATGCCCCTATCTAGCATATTATACTTCAAATTTCACTCACATACTTGGCTTGAAACAATTCATCCTTAGATCTGAGACTCTATCTAGAATATAAGTCCTATATTTTCCATGCTTTGATAAACTTCAAAAAAAAATTATACCATAATAAGATTATATCATCATGTTCCTTAATGAATCACCTCCTAATTATTTAAATCATATTTAAAGAATGAGTGAGACTAATAAGGATTTATGTTCTCATCAAAGGATTAATTCTTTCTCGACCATTCATTATTTTTATGCTTCTCAATATGATTAGACAACACATATTATTGGAATTTATCTTGTGAATCATCCTCCATCAAAGTTAGAAACACATTATAGGGTTTGGTTTAAGATGTTTTCCAACTGTGATTATAACAGACAAGATTTCAGGCTTATGGAGTAAGGAATTAGGGTCATGTGGATGTCACACCATGTTGTTATAAATAATGTGTTGGGTTGCTACCTTCCTTTCCAACTCCACCTCCTTCCCCATTACCTCATAGAAAGAACAAAACCATTTTTCACATGACATAAGATTGCTTCCTAATCCTTATACTCCATCTAGGGAAGACCAAACCTTGCTAAAGCTCTTCAAAACCTAATTTATTATTATTTCTCCTCTAAAATATTGTAAAGTTCAAAAATATGATTGAACCAAGGGAAAACTAGTGTGAAGATAGATGGTTATTTTGAGCACAAATAAGCATAAAAAATTCAAATAATCTTAATAAACACCATTATACCTTCACAAATCTTCACTTGTTCCTCGGATTGAGCGAGATGAGGTTGAAATAGTGCCCCTTATCCAACTTGATTTGATGTGTTCCTTGAATGAATGTGGTTGGATATCCAATTGTGAACAAGATGATTTAGAGGATGATGAAATGGATGGATTGAGGATGGAATGTGTATGCAAGATAAATGGCTAAGTGATGGATGAGTATTGATTTGGCTATAGTTTGGGTGCTTGGATGATTTCTTGGATTCAAAAGGGTAGCATGAACTTGCAAAGTTTGGAGATGTCAAATGAAGGAGTGGAGTCCTCAACTTATAGAAGAAGGGGAGAAGAAAAGGAGGGCTAGGATTGATCCAAGATGGAGGGGCAAGATTGCATGTGAGCCAACACATGGATCAAGAGGGGTTGACAAGACAAGTGTGGAGTCTAAGAGATATGACATAAAAGTATTTCTTGTCTCCACACTCCTCAAGGTTTATTGGGAAGGCTTCCCAATGCACCCAGGGAAGACAAAATGAATAAAAATATTCCTTGGATGATTAGAAGGAGAATTTTAAAATTCTCTAAAAGGGGAGCATGGGAATTTGAGGGATAAAAAGGAATTAAAAATTCCTTAGGTGAAGGGATTGTTAGAATCCAAGAACAGTGAGAGGGGGGGCTGAATCATTGTTCTACTAGAATATGAGTTTTTAGCCTTATCAAAGCACTCATTCATCAACTGGTAAACATAAATACATGTAACTAAAATAAATAATGCAATCACATAAAAGAACACCATAACACATAAAATTTATACATGGAAAAACTCAACGAGGAAAAACCACGGTGGGATTTGTGACCCACAATATCAATTCACTGGCCATATGGAGAGATATTACATATAATGGGGCCCTGCACATGTAGGAAGGCACACTGCCTAGAGCACACATGTAGCTATTCTTGGAGCCAGTTGCGCTAATGATTGCATCTGCATATGAAAGTAGAATTTGCATTTGTTGAGTCACCTGCAAAACAATCCCACAAACTTCCAATAGTTGTACACTTAACTTTCCATATAGTTTTACCTTACCAAAGAAAAAGTAGTTATAATTGTCCTGATGAAATACTTCAGTAACCCGAAACTGTTCTGCAAACACAACCACCTATGTGATAATAGCTATTAGTGATGAGTTTCCAACAACGCTTCCCCCAAGGGATGGATCTCTACATACACAGATTATCCATGATGAGGTTAAGAATCCAAAGGAGGGAGATCAAATAGTATTAAAATCACAAGTTCTTTTAATCAAGACACGCTTTATTGTGGTTCTTAATTTTTTTTTCTGGATTCAATTGTGTAGGATTTTTTGCATCAATGTTTCGGATCACACTCTGTGATCCATCATTAGGATGAGAGAGATGTAGGAGAAATACTCCATCATCAGGATGAGAGAGTTGTAGGTAGGATTTCTCCTACAACTCTCTCATCTTGATGATGGAAGATGGAGTGTGATCTGAAATGTCAATGCAAAGAGAATCTACATCATTGATTCCAGAAACAAAAATTAATTTCTTTTAATTTCATAAAATAGAGTAATATTTTCAATTTTTGGAGATTTGTTGTTTCTCTAAATTTTTAGGTAATTGAAAGATACAGACCAACTTAAAGGGTTTCAAATCATAAGCAATACCTTGGGTGTCATGATCTTGCAAGTCAAATCATCAATTGCCATGACAACAAGAACAATCTACCATATTGAATCTATGCATAAATAATCAAGCATATCAGTTTCTTCTCCATCCAATAATGCCACTAAGGGGAGGTGAGCTCTTCATGTATAAATAGCCAGAGGGAAGAAGCCTTAGCATGAAGATCCTACCATCAACCTCAAATATGCAGCATATATATTTCCCTTGAGGTTGGATATTGTTTCCACATGATACAATCTCCCATGCTAGGATACAAAGCTCCATCCATTATTTCCCATTAGAGCCTTCAAAATCAAATAATTTTTTCACAAAATTCAAACTATCAACAATATTGAACTGAACCTTAATAATATTTCTATAGAAGAAAGCTATAAAATGTAATTCAAAAACTTTGCATCACCCCAAATTACATTTATAAAAACACCTACTCTATCATGCATGTGCTTGCTATTAAATGAGAACAATAGAACACAGATTATATCAACATGTCCTTGGTATTAAGCAAAGAGAAGTCAATATTTAAGACAATCCTTTCTTAGGCTCCGTGTGAACGGATAAGATGGAAACAATCAATAGATTAACATAATCATATTCACAACTAGCTTGTGAAAGATTTACAACACATGTTTTAACTACGTGATGCAAAATGTTGATGGTTAAACATTGCTCACACTATCAAATCCAGAAAACTAATTTGAATGATCAAATTTGATCAATGGATCATCAGACTATATCAACAATACAAAGAAAGTGTTTAGGTCCTCAAATTTTGTGGAAAGTGGTCAAGTGATCAGGAATACCTAATAAAATCTAAGGTGGGTATACTTTGCAGGAAAAAAATGGCAAGCGAAGTGGATGGTAATGCCTCAAGGCATATTTTCTTTACGTCACAAGCCCCTTTTAACTTCGTGACATAACTAGTAAGGAAAAGGCATTTCACTTTGTGATCCCAATTGAGCAAATTAATTCACTTGGCAAGGAGAACTCACACTTCAAAGCACAATGAGGGATAGTGAGATTGTCAGATCAGGCATTATATGGAAATTTCTTTCAACGTGATTCATGAGGACAGCTTGTGTTGTTAACTTGATTTTTGGAAAAAGAAAATTGTTGTCATGTTGGGGGGAAATTTTGGAATCATAGTACTAGGCAAATTTTAATTCAGGCATAAAAGTTGGATAATCAAGAGCTTTGCAAAGTGAATTTTGAAAGTTTTATTTTCAAACTACATCTTCAAGGATTAGGCACTTATTGGAGAGGTTGGAAGAAGAGCAATGGAAGCCACTTTTATTACCATGTGACAAAAGACTTATATGGTCAAGCAAGACATACATCTGCTATTGCTCCATGGGGTTTGAATGATCTCCAAGGCACCAATAGAATATTTGAATTTTCAGGGTTCTTTCTTAGACTAAGACTTGAGGTAGCTAATGCTTCACTAAGGCCTAGTAGTCAAGTCAAGACCACACAGGACTGGTACAATAGATTTTTTATGCAGTTTATGTGGCGGGCAGAGTAAATTAGTCAAGCCTTCTAAAGATGTAATTCTGCTAGGGACATTTTGAAAAGGATTACAAGCTGGATTTTATCGATGTAATTAGATGTCCCCTTTTTTGTTAAGGTCCTCTTTAGGGGGCACCTAAATGATTAGGCATAGTGTAAAAAATCTTTGGCATACAACTTGGTTGTTTGCCATTTGTCTCCTATAATGGAAGACACAATATAAGATACATTTTATGAGATTTATCCCCTCATCCTAACGACATTAATTTCAAAGCAGCAGGATTTGACTGCTTAGCTAAGATGTTGAGTTTCTAGCAATTGGGACTAAGGGACAAAGGTTACAACTTGTTTTTTAATTGAACAAAGCTGATTACAAAGTAAAGAAATGTAAGAAAAGAAGAAGTAACTGAGAAATTATAAGGTATGAAATTATAAGGTATTCTCGACTAAGAAATTTCAAATTACAATATTGGTTTAGTTCTGCTACTTCTATTTGGTCTAAAGGGTTTGTCATATTTGTGAACCATTGGTTCCTTTGGATCTTCTTATGAAATTGGCTTTTGTTTGGGAAAATCCCCTTTTTGTTTTTCTTTAAAGAAGATCTATTCAAAAACTCCTTCAAAATATAAAATTAAATCCAAGGTTAGCTTTTGGGGTTACTTCCTGTACAATGTGATTTTCTATGTAATCCTTTTGTTAACCTTACAAAATCATCATGTAATTTAATGTCATATAACATGCATTTCTCTTTGATGTCAAGCTTAGGAAAGTTGAGTTTTAAGGGCAATTAGCAGTGCTTATGAAAGTGTAGCTTGAGCGTATCTCACAATATTTGAATGTATGTAACTTACGGTAAGGTAAAAAAATGTTAGCTTTTGTTCTGCCTTATAGGATTGGGCTTTCAGAGTAGTCATATTTTTATATCTCTAATATAAGATGCATTTATTTTAGAGAAAATATTTAGAGGACAATTCTAGCTGTAGTTCAAAAAATGAACATCTCACCATAGGATAACATTGGTGTTTACAAGGGGGAAACATCAAAACTAGAAAGAAAAAATTCAGGCTAGAAATGAGAAAATCTTGTGGATATAAAATATCCACCATTTCTGATCCAAAAAGAGAGGAATACAACATATAGATTAATGACTATGGTGCAACAAGGTTGGATCTTGGTTACAACCAAAATCTAGTTATATTTGACCTTCACTGCATCCCTCAAATTACAATAATCTATAGGATGCCAATTATCTTTGTTCCATGGACAAACACCATTTTTCCTCATAATTGACAAGTAGACCTACTTTGCCCCATGCATACAAACTACCCTTCAAATGTAAGGTAGGATTGTAGCCATCAAGTGCCAACACTGGTGCAGGTATAAATGTAGCACACTGGAATTGTTTTCCACCTGATAAATTGTTTCCTCACCAAATCAGTATTGAATTTGGTGCTGGTGACAAATGCTTTAGCAAAATGACTTGCAAATCCCCTATTTCAATCAATGGTAATACCTATGAACTTGTCTTTGTGAATGTTGGAGTTCTCGGTTATGATGGCATAATTGGCAGTAACAGTCTTTCATCATGGAAACCATATACGGTTCACCAAAATTTCATTGAATTCCCTTTTCGTACCCTACCAATTGACCATTCTTTTCATACATTCACAACCTCTGTTTCATCTCAATCTCCTTCAAAAAAGGTCCATTCCACTCACTCGTTTCATGATCAACTCAATCAATCTGCAGCTCAATACCAGCAATTTCCAAAACCCTAGGGGAGAAAGTATACTCTAAAGATCTCAACAAGTTCTCCCAAAATTTTGTATGTACTTTGCCATTGTTAATCAATGCTTAGGTCGTCATCATTATTAGGCAGCGATGAGAGACCTACATAAAACTAGATATTGCTAAAAGCTCAACTTCTGTTCTAATTTTTTTTAATTAAACTTAAAATTCACCATGATTAGGCATTTTATTAAACAAGATTGAATAGACCAAGAATTACAATGGTAATGTAAATCCAGCACAATCTATAATCAAAATCTTATTATGATCAAGGCTGAAGAAGTTAGCAACAAGATTTAACCTTGTTTTTATTTACATTTTGAAGCACAATTACAACAGAAACAATTGATTTGAGAAAACAGAATCAACTATATGATTTATTTTTCAGAATAAGCATAGTTCTAAGTTATATGGCCTCAGATTGTACACAATGCTAATCTTTACTCATTACAAAGAATTTTCTTGAACTATGAAACAACCACAATGGTGCTTCAAGGCCATGAACTCTTTCAAATCAATTTCACTGGTGATAGTCCAGACTAGCTGTCTAGGATTGGCATAAGGAACGTTTACCACTACAAGACCTACCATTCCCCTTACCCAAATTGGGATCTCAGGTTTGGCCACATCCTAGATTGTTTCAGGAGTATAAATAGATAGACCAGATGACCAAATTTCTTCATTATAAATATCATAAGCTTTTGCTGCCATCATCTTATTTCATGCCCCATCTAGACAAGCCAAAACAGAATTGAAAACTAGGGTCATGGTAATAGAGGAATTCTAGTCAATGGCCTCTGAGTTACATATATAACTACCTCTCTCACAGACTCCCAAAACTCGTTAGGCTCAAATTCATTAGAGGTATTCCCTATGTTGTTGCTAATGTTGTTCATGTTGTCTTTACTGCTATTCTTCTTGTTGCATTTATTAGTGCTATTGTCTTCATAGTTGTAATTGTTATTGATGTTGTCATTTTCATTACTATTTTTGCTTCCCAATTCATTATTTTTGTTCTGCATAACAGCCCGGGTGGTGTAGATTTCTATGATGCCATCTTCTATAACTCACATCTTTGGATTGAAAGGGATCTGTAGAACACTGAACTACTACTGAGAGGGGGGGTTGAATCAATAGTACATAAAATTTAATCCTTTGAACAACTTCAACCTTTTTATCAAGCTTTTGATCTAAAATTGAAAGATATAAAAGATACAACAATTGAAATTGAAAAGATGCAACAAAAAGAGCACAACACACACGATTTTACGTGGAAACCCAATGTGGGAAAACCATGGTGAGAAATGCCACTAAGATCTACTATCCTAATCCGGCCTCACAATATTTATTCCAATTACAATGCTTTAAAGGTACCAACCCTAAGAAGTAATCAAACCCCTTTCTATAAGTGCACCAACACTTTCAATCTCAAATCTTTGAGCACCAACTCAAATTTTTGTGATACCAATCACTAAGTACATTACTGAATTTCAACTTCATAACAATTGCAGATTATAAATAACATCTTTTGAAGCTTTCAAAATATTAATATTATATAAATATTTTATTAAACTTCTAACTTCTGATTTTTGAACATTTAGAAAGCTTCAACTATGAATAGCATTTAGTGATCAACAAATTTATACGGATTTGTTTCCCATAGTACTTAACTTTAGATTTCACTTTGCCTGTGATTCAACTTAGAACAGACATTAGACAAACTGCATTTTCATATGTGAATAAAAACACAAATTTTTGAATATTAGACAAATCTGTATATTATTCTTTTTATAAAACTGATCAACGATATTGTAACCTGAATATCTGAATATTATCTTCCTTATGTAAGAAAATGATACCTTGATGGTAGTTTAAAATTACATTTACTATGCAATCTGACTATCCATGATTTTGATAAGACCACGTCCTTGATGACTATGTATTCTATTCGAACTACCACCACAGTTACATTCCTTTAGAATTCAGCGAATGCTTTAGAATAATATTCTTTTCTCTCCAGTTCAATTACAAATCACACCTTTTTATTCTCTACAAACTATCGACTCTCTCCAAGCATTTTAAAACAAAGCTTTGTGATGGTTCTAACTTATTCAAGTAGTTACATTATAACCAATCAACCAATGAGAAAGATATTAAATAAGGCAAACTATATCAATGAAAACTTTCATGCTGGAAACCAATACGTATCTCCTCTTCAAGCATTTCCAAATCTGAACATGACTGAACATTAAGGCAGCAATGCAGGTCTGAGTATAATAGTTCTTTCAATCATTCATTATTATCATTTCCTTAATTGTTGTATCATGTTCGTGAGAATAATATCTTCCAATCTTATTTATGTACAACCAGAAGAATATACAGATCCAGAATCATAAGAACGACTATGTACAGCCAAAACATATGCAACCAAAGAGAACAATGAAGATATGTATTACATGAAGTTTGTTTGACCATTATTTACACAAACCATTAATCATTCTTTATTCCAATATCATTGCATCTGCACTATATTAGGATATTTGTATCGTACTGGATCTTTTGATATATTTTGACATCAATGGCAAATAGTCTAATAGGATCTTGATTTGAAGATAGAGACTGCATTCAAAACATTCATTACTTTTAATAACATTTTGAAAATTTGTCAAAGAGGCCATTATTCAACAATAGAGGTCAAATTAAAATATTATATTTTGGTCTGTTGTGAGTTGACTGCCATAGTGTCATCAAGTTCATCTCCAAGATTGCTGAACATGAAATGGGTTTAGGGATGCAAAACATTTTCATAATTCAAGAATGGATATTGTGAAGAATGTTGGTAATAGCATCCTCTAAAAATATTGAAGAAACAAAACATGACAAAGAAAGTGTATAAATGTTCCATGTATTTGGAAATGCACTTGTGAATTTTTGGTTTTTTTTATAACTGTCTTCAAATTCAAACAATTTCTACCTTTGTGATTTCTATTTTTATTTATTTGTGGTAGTTGTAAAATACCCGAATCTTTTTGTATTGGTGATTATTTCCATTATTGTTTTCACTTGCTACATTACATTGACTAATTTATAGTTGAATTGGTATGACAGGGTGGCAGCATGTTGCAGTGAAAAAACTGCAGTTTGATAACAAGGATTCTGAAGTGAGCTGAGCAGCTATATGAATTCTTTTTCATCATGATGTATAAAAGCAACAAGAGATGGAATTAGGCTTCAATCACTTATGTAGTTAAATTTTGGTCAAGCATATTGACTTGATAGCATTGTAATATGTACAAAGATAGTGCTTAATAAAAAATATTGGAAGGGGGTTTAAAACCCCTTCTAAAGACTGAAGGGAATAATCATCGGCCATGGTTATTCCTTGAGGTCGTGTTTTCTGGCACCTTAAAGAATGGTCAATAGGCCAAGACCATTCTTTAAGGTTTGCATCTCTTTTTTTTTGCATTTTTTTTATTAGTTTAATTTTTATTTAAGAATTTATTAAATGGTTTATGAATAATTTATAAAATAGTGCACAAAGGATAGTCATAAATAACCCTCTTACAAAAGCAAAATTTACTCACTTTATGAATGCAATTTAAAAACCGTTGTCATATTTAACATTATTGTAAATGACTTGAAACCAATCATAAATTGCCCTTACAAATATATCATTTGAACAACATTAATTCATATCACTAATGCAATTTACATAACATAAGAATTTCACCATAATTATAATAAAATATGTATTTTGACTTGTACTATTTTAACATATCATATTACATAATTAACAACAAATCATAAAATTGACAACTTAACATAATCATCACATTGATAAGAATTTCACCATAATTATAATAAAATAAATATTTCAACTCATACTATTTTAGCAATTCATATTCCATAACTAACAACACATAAAATTGACAACTTAACATAATCATCACATTCAAGTTGCATATTTAAAATTAGGTAAATAATTATGTAAATGTGTTGTGTTGTTTTTTGTAGTGTGTTTGTGTGTTGTGTCGTATTGTGGTTGTCTTAGGTCAATTAGGAGTCTTAGGTCAACTAGGGGTCTTAGGTCCATTAGGGGAGGCCAAAGAAGCTTCCACCTTCACGTGGCTGGCCTTGTTAGTAGAGAATATTTGAATAAATATTCTTGAAGCCAAGGGAAGCTTATGTGTAAATATTTTCATTTAAAATAAATAATATTTTATAAATTTAAGTTAGTTCATATTATATACATGTTGAAAAGGAAAATTGTGATTGCAAAGGTGAAATAAAAGTACATTTTAATTATTCATTATAATAATATCCTTTATCACAATTGAATAATGAATTAATGAACTTTATTTCAACCACTAAAAATAATCAATGTTACAATAATTGAATTCTTTAAAAGAAAATATAAATAAAATAAAATGAATTTCACATCTTGGGATAACACTAAAAAGAATTAATGTTAGAATGATATCCTTCTTATGGGATACAATTAGGGTTAGGGTTAGGGTTTTAAGATTTATGGTTAGCGCTTAAAGGAAAAAACCTAAACCCTAAATTTAGGGTTTAAAGAAGTTACAAAACTTAGGATTAGGGGGAACCTAACCCTATATAATCAAGGTGGAACTCTAAAATGTAGGACCTAGGGCTAGGATGTTATGGTTTGAGGGTTTAGGGTTAGGATGTTATGGTTTGAGGGTTTAGGGTTTAAAGAAGTTACAAAACCCTAAAATTTAGGGTTAGGGTTTAGGGTTTAAAGAAAAAAATTGAACCTTTAGGGTTTAAGGTTTATTGTTTAAAGAGGGTTTAGGTTTTACATTCAAACCCTAAACCTAACCCTAAAATTTAGGGTTAGCTTTAGGATTAATGATTAGGGTTTAATGTTGTAGGGTTTATGGTTTGAAGTAAAAGCCCTTAAATATATGATTATGATGTTAAGGTTTTAGGGTTTAAAGAAGTCACAAAACACTAAACCCTAAAATTTAGAGTTAGGGTTAAAGGGTTTACCCTTAAACCCTAAATCCTAAAACCCATCTAAAATTTAGGAAATTTAAGGTTTAGGGTTTAGGGTTTCAAGAAAAAACCTTAAACCCTAAATTTCCTAAACCCTTTTATGATTACGGTTTACGATTAGGATTTAGGGTTTTTTCTGTAAACCCTAACTGTAAACCCTAAATTTTAGGGTAGGTTTTTTTCTTTAAATTATAACCCTAACCCGAACCCTAACTTTTTTAAAATCCTAAAAGCCTAACATCCTAACCATAGATTTTTTCTTCAAACCCTAAACCTAACCACAACCCTAAATTTTAAGGTTTAGGTTCTTTAAACCCTAACCCTAAATTTTAGGGTTTAAAGAAAAAAGGGTAGGATGTTAGGGTTTTAAGAAATAAAACTATGGTTAGGATGTTACTTTTAGGGTTAGGGTTTAGGGTTAAGATTTAAAGAAAAAATTCTACCATAAGATTTAGGGTTTAGTATGATAGGATTTTAGGGTTTAGGGTTTAGAGATGTTAGGATTTTAGGGTTTACGGTTTAAAACTCTAAACCCTAAAATTTAGGGTTAGAGTTTAGGGTTAATGATTAGGATTAAGGGTTTAGAGTTAGGATGAGAGAAGTTGTAGGGGTTAGGGTTATGATTAGGGTTTAGGGTTTGGGGTTAGGGTTATGATTAGGGTTTAGAGTTAGTGTTTTAAGAAAAAACCCTAAACCATGAACCATGAACCCTAAAAACTAGGGTTTAGTGTAACTTCTTTAAACCCTAAACCCTAAAACCCTACATCTAACCCTAAATTTTAGGGTTTAGGGTTTAGGGTTTTTTCTTTAAACCCTAAACCCTAAATTTTAGGTTTAGGGTTTTTTCTTAAAACACTAACCCTAAAACCCTAAACCCTAATCATAACCCTAACCCCTGTAACTTCTTTCATCCTAACCCTAAACCCTTTAACCCTAAATTTTAGGGTTTAGGGTTTTAAACTGTAAACCCTAAAATCCTAACCCTAAACCCTAAATTTTAGGGTAGGGTTTTTTCTTTAAATCTTAACCCTAAACCCTAACTTCTTTAAAACCTAAACCCTGAAAACCTAACATCCTAACCATAGTTTTGTTCTTAAAACCCTAACGCTCTAAACCCTAATATCCTACCCTTTTTCTTTAAATGTTATAACCCTAACCCATGTAACTTCTTTCATCCTAACACTTTAACCTTAAACCTAACTCTAACCCTAAATTTTAGGTTTTAGGGTTTTAAATCGTAAACCCTAAAATCTTAACCCTAAACCCTAAATTTTAGGTTGGGGTTTTTTCTTTAAATCTTAACCCTAAACCCTAAACCCTAACCCTAACTTCTTTAAAACCTAACCCTAAAAGCCTAACATCCTAACTGAAAGGAAATACAAGAGCAAGGAAAGAAAAATAAAATCCAAGAAAGTTTATTGATGAAGTAATTGTTACCAAGAGAAAAGAAAAAACCTTGGAGCATCACCCAAATGTGAAGAAGGAGGCACAAGAACTTTTTGAAAGGGGAAAAGCAAAGAAAAACCCCTTGTGATATTATGAATGAGGCAATGCCTAAAATGAGAGAGAGAGAGAGGGAGCAAGAAGCTCTTTACAATATTGTCATTAAGAAGAAATGAGAGAGGAGACATCTCTTAAATAGAGATGAGGAGAGGAGTTACAAAGTAACTCCCAAATCTATGAATGCCACCATTCATAAAATGTGTGTGCCATGTGTCCACATCCTCTTATGGAGGAAATCTAATATTCCTTAATAAAGGAAAATAAAAGAAATGACTTGTCCTCACACATGTACTAGAGGACAAGTTACATGTAGGAATTCCAAAGGAATATCCTAAACTAAATACAAGTAAACCTAAGCTAAGTAAAGATTAAATATTCTAACACCCCCCCTTAAGCTTTACTTGGGGAGCTTACATCAAACCCTTCAATGGGTTGTAATCCAAGATTTTTACAATGAAATTGGAACTTTTCTTTACAAAGTGGCTTGGTCAAAATATCTGCAACTTGGTCTTCCCCCTTGCAATAGAGGAGTGAAACTTGCTTGTCTTCAATTTGTTCTCTAATAAAGTGGTGTTGGAGAGCAATGTGTTTTGTCCTTGCATGGAAAACTGGATTTTTAGCCAAGGCAATGGCACTTTGGTTGTCACAATACAAGTGAGTTGGTTCGTGTTGAGGTAGACCCAAATCTTCAAGTAGTCTTCTAAGCCACAAGACTTCTTTGGAAGCATTAGTGCATCCTTTGTACTCAGCTTCAGTGGATCCAAGAGAGGTAGATTGTTGCTTTTCACTATTCCAAGAAATTGCTCCTGAACCAACAAAAAAACAATAACCACAAGTAGATTTCCCATCATTGGGATCTCCACCTAGATCGGAATCAGTAAAACCTTTTAAAGTAAAGTGAGAATTTGCATCATAAAACAAACCTACATTAATAGTTCCTTTAATATATCTTAAAATTCTTTTAGCAACTTTAAAGTGTGTTTGTTGAGGTTTAGACATGAATCTTGAAACCAAACCAACACTATAAGCAATATCTGGCCTAGTAAGAGTTAAATAATTTAAACTTCCAACTAATTGTCTATACAAAGTAGGATCAACAAGAGGAGTTTGCATATCAAGCATTAACTTAGTGCCTAATTCAATAGGAATTGAAACATGATGAGCATCATTCATTTTAAACTTATCTATGAGATCTTGAGCATATTTACTTTGAGATAAGAAAATTCCTTTAGAGGTTTGCCAAATTTGCATTCCTAAGAAATAATGTAAAAGACCTAAATCAGTCATTTGAATTTTTTGATTAAGTTGAAACTTAATATCAGAAATCAAAGTATTGGAACTTGAAGTAAGAATCAAATCATCTACATACAAGATAATAATTATAATATCATCTTCACTATGTTTAATATACAAGTTAGGATCATTTTTACTTCTAATAAAGCCTTGAGAAAGAAAGAATTCATTAATCTTTGAATACCACTCCCTAGGAGATTGCTTTAATCCATAAATTGATTTCTTTAATTTACAAACTAAGTGTGCATTACCTTCTTTAATAAAACCAGGAGGTTGAGACATATAAATTTCCTCATGTAAATCACCATTAAGAAAAGCACTTTTAACATCCATTTGGTGAATAGGCCAATTCATTCTAGAAGCTAAAGCAAGCACAAGTTTAATTGTAGGCATTTTAGCAACAAGAGCAAAAGTTTCAGTATAATCTAAGCCTTCAATTTGAGAAAAACCTCTAGCAACTAATCTAGCTTTAAATTTACTAACTTGATTATTAGCATTCAATTTGGTTTTATAAAGCCACTTGCAAGAAACAAGATTTTTACCATGAGGCAAGGGAACTAAATCCCAAGTTTGGTTAGAAATTAGAGTATCATATTCTTCCTTCATTGCTTTTTGCCAATGTGGTTGATTTTTAGCTTGATCAAATGTTTTAGGATCATTAGAATTCATAATAGTAGTCATTAAAGCATAATTACAATAATTAACTCTTCTAGCTTGAAGTCTATCCATTCTAGCTAAATATTCATCACTATCTTGAATTAAAGATTTAATCCATTTAGGTCTTCTTTTAGAAGTAATGGATTCATCACTAGAAGAAGAGTCATGAGGAGTAGAGTTATTATTATCATCATCACTATCACTAGAAGGAATAGAAAGAGATGCATTAGGAGTAGGGTTAAGAGAAGGAGGTTGGTCCTCCACAAGCACAACTTTGGTTTGACCAAGTTCATCATCCTCCACTTTAGAACAATCATGAATGCCTTTTTCTGCAATACAAACATCTCTTGCAACTTTTACCTTGTTAGTAATAGGATCAAAAAAGCAATCTATAACCTTTAGTATTTTCATCATAACCAACAAAAATAAAAGGAGAAGATTTAGCATCTAATTTTTTTCGTTTCTCCTTAGGTTTGTGAACATAAGCTATGGAACCAAAAATTCTTAAATTCTGCAAATTAGGCTTTCTACCAGACCAAGCTTCTTCAGGAGTTTTATCCTTTAAGGCTTTGGTAGGTGTTCTATTAATTAAATAAGTTGCACAAGCCATAGCTTCAGCCCAAAACTTGTAATCCATATTTTTAGCATGCAATAAACATCTAGCCATTTCAACAATTGTCCTATGCTTCCGTTCTGCCACACCATTTTGTTGTGGTGTATAAGGAACGGTAAGCTCATGTTTAATTCCAAAAGATTTCAAATAAGCATTAAATGCATTATTGACATATTCTCTTCCATTGTCAGTACGAAGAATCTTAATTTTAGAACCAGATTGCCTTTCTACAAACATATGAAATTCAATAAACACATCAAGCACTTGATCCTTACTATGAAGGAAATATATCCATGTTCTCCTTGAAAAATCATCAACAAAGGTAAGTGCATACCTTGAACCTTGGATGGAGGGATTCTCCATGGGACCCAAGAGATCACTATGAACTAGATGCAATTTAGTGTATGCCCTCCAAGATTGACCATGAGGAAAGGGTTCCCTATGCATCTTACCACTCATGCAACCGTTGCAAACAATTTGAGAAGGAACAATACTAGGCAATCCATCAACCATATTTGCTTTTTGCATCAATGAAATATAATCAGAATTGAGATGGCCAAGTCTTTCATGCCATATAGTAAAATCAATAGTAGTAAGCAAAGAATACTTTGGAGGAGCAAATTCATAGAACTTGAATAAGTTATCACTATCCATTTGAGCAGTAGCAATAACATGATTAGTGTTTGGATCAATGATATAACATATGCCCCTATAAAAGTTAATCTTATAATCTTGACAAAGTTTAGGAACTGAAATCAAATTTGATTTTAATTCAGGAACATAAAGAACATCATGTAATTTCCCATTAGGAACATTCACATCACCAATAGCTTCAACTTTACAACTATGATTATTAGCTAATTGAACAGGAATATTAGAAGTATCGGGATGCAAAGATTCAAAACATTCTTTATGAGAAGTAACATGTTGAGATGCACCAGAATCAATAATCCACTCAAGTGGTTGAGAAACATTATAAGTACATGTAAGTGCATGACGAGATGAATTACCATTATTATTACCTTTCTTATAATGAGGTTTATGTTGATTATTTTGATTATTTTGATTCATGGGCTTTTTACCATTTTGTTTCTTAAAGCAATTATTAGTAATATGTCCATCTTTCCCACAATATGTGCAATGGGGTCTTGTTTGAGAATTATTCCTTTGATTATTGTACGTATTATTATGATTATTATTATGAGAATTATTATGGTAGGATTTAGAATGAGATTGATAATTAGAAGATTTGTGATTATTATTATGATTATTATTATGATTATGATTATGTTTATTATTATTGGATCTAAAATTATTATTATGATTTTGATTTTTAGACATAAAAGCATGTTCACTACTTTTAAGAGTACCAAATTGAATTAATTTAGCTTCCTCTTGACGCAATAAATTACGAAAAATATCATAAGTTAATTGAGTAGCTAAGCTAGGAATAGCAAGTTGAGCATGAATATTCGTAATAAATTGTTGAAATTGACGAGGAAGACATTTTTTAAGAATAAGATGAATTAAACGTAAATCAGCAAGAGTAACTCCTAAACCAGTTAATTGACTATTAACAGAATCAAACTTTAATAAGAATTCATCCATAGTTTTAAAATTCGTATACCTTAGATCTTGAAGTTGATCTTGAAGTTGAATTTTTCGGGATTCATTTGAGCTATCATAAGTTGTTTTTAAAATTTCCCAAGCTTCATGCGCTTTTGTACAATTTCCAATTAAAACATACAAATCAGGAACCATTGAAATACCAATTAAACCAAGTGCTTCCTCATTTTGAGCCTTCCATCTATCTAGGTCGGCTTGAGGAGCAGTTGTAGCGGGTTCAAAGGTTTTATCAGTCGCAAAATCCAAAAGGTGTTTGAAACGAAAAATAAACGAGATATGTGTTTTTCATGAATGATAATTGGAACTATTTAATTTAATTTCCGGAATTAATGTAGACATGATAGCAAAATAATGAACAAATTATGCTTAATATTGAAAAAAAATGCCCTCTTGGATAAAAATGAAAAAAAAATTTAACCTCCTTGATTAAAAATTGAACTAAAATTCAATAATAATTTTTTTTAAAAATAACAATTTAAAAAACTATTTAACAAAAAGTATTATTTTCAAATCCTTAATAGTAAAATTAAATTTATTTAAGCAAACTTTATATAAAAAACTTTAAATCTTAATAATAACAAAATAAAACTATTTAAATTAAAAACTTTTAAAAAAAACAAAAAAACAAAAGTTCAATAAAATTTAATATTAAACTAAACTTTATTTTAAATTTTATTGAAAATAAACTAAAATACGTAAGAATTTAAAGAAAGGATAAACTTTATTTAAATAAAATAAGTTTAAAAAAAACTTTTAAACTTGTCATATATATAAGAGCAAGGCGGGAATATGATTGCAGAGACGTTACACAATAATACGGTGCAGAAATCTTGATGCAGATTATAATGATTTGCAGGGAATATGACGTTACACGATGGTCAAATAAATAATGATTTGCAACTTAAATATCAGTCATGATATTAAAGGAATTTTTTTGGAACTGAATGAAACACTGAGAAACATACTTACACACTGCTTGAGCAGATTATAATCACTGATAGAGATAGCATCTTTATAGCCAAAACAGCTGAAAATTTTACCAACCTAATTTTACCAACTATCGTTGTACAGTTGAGAAGAAGAATAAACTAAAATTTCTTTGATGCTTGTATTATACAAAGTAAAAATAGGAAAACAATTCTTCAAAGCAGGAAACGTACAAAACGCAGGTGCAGAGACAAAGTAAAAATAGGAAAACAATGCTTTGAGCCCGAGCAGGAAATAAGTTAGGGCGGCGGTCTGAGAGAGAAAGGATAACAACCTGTGAGCGTGGAGATGATACAGACCTGGTGTGTAGGCAGCGAAGGCCCACACAATCAAAGATACAAGAAGCGTGCAGATAGAGAAAAACGCAGAGTGCAGACAAGAAACGCAGAGTGCAGACAAGAAACATAGAGTGGCTAGAGCGAAGGTCTGAAGCTGATATTGAGGAATCCTGAGGTTGAGAGTGTGAGCCTCTCTCACAAAAAAAAGAATGAATCGGACGGAGAGTATGAAGGTCGAAGCAAATAGTAAGCGTGCGCAGAAATTGATTGCTAAAACGCTCAAGAGTGCTGATAAATCAGGCTCAAAACCGCTTTGGTAGTAGAATAAATAAATTTTGATGTGATCTGTTAATAGTATTGTAATCCAGGAGTCCTCATGAAATGGATGGCTCGATTTTAGTTATTTAGAAAGAAATTTCAATATGATATGTCCATACTATTGTAATCCAGGAGGTCATGTGAAATGGCTATATTTTAAAGAAATAAATTTTGACTAAGGGGAGAAAGTTACAGATTAGATTTGAAATATAAACAGAAGAGGCAAAATATAATAGAGATATAAGAATACACAGATATCAAAGCTAAAGATAATGGTTATTCTGATAAGAACAACTATTAAAAACTTAAATTTTTCCTCTCAAAGAAACAAATTATGAGAACTAATGCAATGTAATAATAAATCAGATTTGGCGGCAAGCCAACCAAATAGATTAAGGAGGCTGAGTTTGGCGGTAAACCTTCCAAACTATTCACACTTAAAAAAAAACCAGAAACTTTGGCGGCAAGCCTTCCAAAGACACAAATTTAAACCAACAAGAAGAAACTTTGGCGGCAAGCCTTCCAAAGCCCTTTTTTTTAATAAAAAAAACTAGAATAGAAGATTAAACCTGCAGACAAACTTGTTAACAAGTTTGAAAAAAAAGTTAAAATCTGAAACCAAAACCTGCACAATAGAAAATATTAGAAAAAGAACTTCTTCTCCTCTCAAGAATGCCTCCAACAAGGTGAACTCCACAGAATGGTAACCTTCATCAATGTCAACTTAAAACAAGGATTAGAAACCTGCTCTGATACCATGAAAGGAAATACAAGAGCAAGAAAAGAAAAATAAAATCCAAGAAAGTTTATTGATGAAGTAATTGTTACCAAGAGAAAAGCAAAAACCTTGGAGCATCACCCAAATGTGAAGAAGGAGGCACAAGAACTTTTTGAAAGGGGAAAAGCAAAGAAAAACCCCTTGTGATATTATGAATGAGGCAATGCCTAAAATGAGAGAGAGAGAGGGAGCAAGAAGCTCTTTACAATATTGTCATTAAGAAGAAATGAGAGAGGAGAGATCTCTTAAATAGAGATGAGGAGAGGAGTTACAAAGTAACTCCCAAATATATGAATGCCACCATTCATAAAATGTGTGTGCCATGTGTCCACATCCTCTTATGGAGGAAATCTAATATTCCTTAATAAAGGAAAATAAAAGAAATGACTTGTCCTCACACATGTACTAGAGGACAAGTTACATGTAGGAATTCCAAAGGAATATCCTAAACTAAATACAAGTAAACCTAAGCTAAGTAAAGATTAAATATTCTAACACTAACCATAGTTTTTTTCTTAAAATCCTAATCATTAACCCTGACGCTCTAAACCTTAACATCCTACCCTTTTTTCTTTAAATGTTATAAACCCTAAAACCAAACCCCAAACCCTAAACCCTAAAACCTTATTAGCTCTTGTAACTTCTTTCATCCTAACCCTAAACCCTTTAACCTAATCATTAACCCTAACTCTAACCCTAAATTTTAGGGTTTAGGGTTTTAAACCGTAAACCCTAAAATCCTAACATCTTAACCCTAAATTTTAGGCTAGGGTTTTTTCGTTAAATATTAACCCTAAACCCTAAATGTAACTTCTTTAAAACCTAAACCCTAAAAGCCTAACATCCTAACCATAGTTTTTTTTTTCTTAAAACCCTAATCATTAATACTAACACTCTAAACCCTAAACCCTAGCATCCTACCCTTTTTTTGTTTAAGTGCTATAAATCGAACCCTAAACCCTAACCCTAACCTTAACCCTAACCCTAACCCTACATTTTAGGGTATAGGGTTTTTTTCTTTAAACCTTAATCATTAACCCATAAACCCTAAACCTTAAAACCTAACATCCAACCCTAAATTAGGGTTTAGGGTTTTTCCTTTAAACCTTAAACCCTAAACCCTAAATTAAACCCTAATCATACTAAAACCATAAACCCTAATCCTAACTTTTAAACTATGTAACTTCTTTCATCCTAACCCTAAACCCTAAAACCTAATCATTAACCCTAAATTTTAGTGTTTAGAGTTTTAAACCGTAAACCCTAAAATCCTAACATCCTAACCCTAAAACCCTAATCATTAACCCTAACGCTCTACATCCTACCCTTTTTTTCTTTAAATGCTAACAATAAACCTAACCCTAACCCTAAATTTTAAGGTCTAGGTTCTTTAAACCCTAACATACTAACCCTATATTTTAGGGTTTTTTCTTCAAACCATAAACCCTAAAACCCTAAATTTTAGGGTTTAGGGTTTGAACGTAAAACCTAAGCCCTTTGTAACTTCTTTAAACCCTAAACCCTAAAGGTTCAATTTTTTTCTTTAAACCCTAAACCCCAACATTAACCCTAACCCTGAATTTTAGGGTTTAGGGTTTTGTAACTTCTTTAAACCCTAAACCTTGAATTTTAGGGTTTAGGGTTTTTTAACTTCTTTAAACCATAAATCCATAACGCCCCAACCCTAAACCCTAAATTTTAGAGTTCAAGGTTTTTTCTCTAACCTTAAACCCTAAACCCATCTTTTCTTTAAGACCTAACCATAAACCCTAAAACCCCAACATTAACCCTAATTATATAGGGTTGGTTCCCCTGAACCCTAAGTTTTCTAACTTCTTTAAACATTAAACCCTAACTTTTAGGGTTTAGGGTTTTTTCTTTAATCCCTAACCATAAACCTTAAAACCCTAACTGTATCCTTTAAAAAGGATATCATTCTAACATTAATTTTTTTTAGTGTTATCCCAAGTTGCAAAGTTCATTTTATTTGATTTATAATTAGTTTTAAAGAATTCAATTATTGTCACATTGATTTTTTTTAGTGTTAATTTGAGATAAAGTTCCTACATTAATTCCATTATTCAATTATGATAATATTATTATAATGAAAGCTATAATGAACAATTAAAATGTACATTTATTTCACCTTTGCACTCACAATTTTCCTTTTCAACATGTATATAATATGAACTAACTTAAATTTATAAAATATTATTTATTTCAAATGAAAATATTTCCACATAAGCTTCTTTTAGCTTCAAAAATATTTATTCAAATATTCTCTACTAACAAGGCCAACCATGTGAATGTGGAAGCTTCTTTGGCCTCCCCTAATGGACCTAAGACCCCTAATTGACCTAAGACAACCACAAAACGTCACGACACGACACTGCACTACACATATTTAATTTTATTTACATAATTTTAAATATACATGTTAGTTATTGAATACAAATTGTTAAAATAGTATGAATCAAAATACTTATTTTATTATAATTATGGTGAATTCTTATCAATGTGACGGTTATGTTAAGTTGTCAATTTTATAATTTGTTGTTAGTTATGGAATATGATGTGTTAAAATAGTATGAGAAAATTTATTAAGTTGAGTAAATAGTATGAGTAAATTTATTAAGTTGAGTAAATAGTATGAGTAAATTTATGTTAAGTTATCAATTTTATTATAATTATGGTGAAATTCTTATATTATGTAAATTGTATTAGTTATGTGAATTAATGATGTTGTTCAAAGAATATATTGGAAAAGGCAATTTATGATTGGTTTCAAGTCATTTATAAAAATGTTAAATATGACAATAGTTTTAATTTTTTTTGTAATGTGAATTGCATTCATAAAATGGGTAAATTTTGCTTTTGTAAGGGTTATTTATGACTATCCTTTGTGCACTATTTTATAAATTATTCATAAAACATTTAAAAATGAGATTATTTTGGGAGTAAACAATAAATTTATTTTCAAAATTGTGATTAACTTTGTGTTGAGATAAAAATTAATAAATTCTTAAATAAAAATTAAACTAATAAAAAGAATGCAAAAAAAAAAGAGACACAAACCTTAAAGAATGGTCTTGGCCTATTGACCACTCTTAAAGGTGCTAAAAAAACACGTCCTCAAGGAATAACCATGGCCAATGACTATTCCCTTCAGTCTTTAGAAGGGGTTTTTAACCCCTTCCAATATTTTTTATTAAGCAATATATTTGTACATATTATAATGCTATCAAGTCGATATGCTTGACCAAAATTTAACTACATAAATGATTGAAGCATAATTCCATCTCTTGTTGTTTTTATACATCATGATGAAAAAGACGAATTCATATAGCTACAACTGCAGTTTTTTCGTTGGAACATGTTGCCACCTTGTCATACCAATTCAGCTATAAATTATAAACAAAAATAAAGACAGAAAATTGTTTTAGTTTGAAGACAGTTATAAACAAAATAAAAATTCACAAGTGCATTTTTAAATGTGTGGAACATTTATACACTTTCTTTGTCATGTTTTGTTTCTTCAATATTTTTGACTTTAAGCCAAAAATGGCTCTAATTTGCCAAAGTAAGCCTATAGTTTAAAGGAAAATGTTACTTGCAAGGCTTTCAAGGGTTTTTAGTGTGTATTTCCAAGGGGATGAATAAAAAGTATCTAATCTACTCATTAAAGCCTCAAAATAAGCCCCTTTTCCACGTAAAACAAGTCTAATATTTAAGTTTCAATATGCGTTTAGGGGGAAATGTGAAGTTTGAAAAAAGCAAAAGCAAGTCTACATGTGTCACTTTAGGGTTTCTATGAAATATCATTGAGTTTTCTTCTTGATCTCATTCTTTAAACCATGAAATATGGAGCTCTTTGCATAAAAAATAAATCAAAACAACATGTGCACATGCCTACGCACCTGTTTCAGTGGTAGAAGCTCTTCAGGGGATAGAAGTTTGAGTCATGTACGAGTTCCTAATGTAGTAGAAGCATCAAAAAAGCCATTTTGTAAGGTTCAAGAACATAAAATGACAACTGAGTGCATGAGGAAGGTCGACGATAATCATGAGAATTACTGCAAGTAGCCCATGCAGAGATAACAAGCATACAAAGATCAAATACAAGGAATTCCAGTTAAAGACTCGGAAGGAGGTAGGGTTTTGTTTCCTCATTTTGCAAAGAAATAGATAATATCTTTGATTTATACGAATCAATGAAAGGAATGAATTATGGCAGCTATAAATTTTTGGGGCTTTAAAGAATATTATAAGAGTCAAGGTTTAGTTCCCAAAAGCATGCACATATACATACTTGGAAACATTCATTCTTAGTGTTAGATTCATTAATTTGTTAATGATATTTTTCACCACTCATATTGCATGCATCACTGATGTTCATCTTAGCTATTCAAGAAAAAACCCATGAGTGTTTAAGCTGTTCAAAAGCAATGAAAATACTGATTAGAGACAGAGAGAATATTGTCAAAATGGTAGTTATGTAGGTGCGGCTTTGGTAGGAAAGACAGTCCTATCACTATCAAGATAGCAACAGACCCTAATAAGGTTACAGTGTAAAGCTTGTGACGACATTGAGAGCAACAGAGAAGATTAAGAGTGAACAATGCACAAGCTTAAGAAGTAGAGATATTAACAAGATAGCAGTAAGGTTTCAAGCATAAAGTATACAGTCCCTATCCTAGAGGACAAACACATTACCCATAATGTGCAAGAGATAAGACAATTGAGCAGTCCATTTAATGAACAAGTGACAGTGACCAATAGCCAAACAAGGAACGAGGTTCTCAATCCAAAGCCAGGTACAATCATAAGAATAGTAAATAAAGGACACATATAATTGATCTCCAAGGCAAGGAAGTCTTCAATGCAGTTCCTGAGAGTAGTGATTGAGGCAAGAGTTAGAGACAGTACACTGTCATACATGTAGATCATAAGGCAACATCAAACAAAAGAACTAAGGTTGCATGTTAAAGACTAATGCAAGATAGTAAACAGTAAGGCTTTCAAATATGAAAAAGAGATAGCACTGAAGGGCTGAGCAATAGCCATGAAAGACACATTTGGCAGTCATCTAGTGCCCCAAGGAAGCAGTTACAATGAAAAATAAAGTCAAATGGAGAGCATCACGATGGTCACTATGCATGACAGTAAAAGAGAATGAAGCAAAATTGTTGAAGTCATCATCCATGTCACGGAGCAGAGATATTATGGCATATTAGTAGTCAAAGGCCAATAGAGGTCATGCATAGATTGCAGCATTCAAAGAAACCTTGACAATATTAGACAGAGCAGTAGTGGCTGCAATGAATTATGATCTTTGTATCATGAAGCTAGGGACAACTATAAAAGAGTAAGGAAATTCTTCATAAAAGAGCAGAGAATAGACACCATTTGCAGACATAGGGCAACATACCAAGATCCATTAAGGATCAGTCCCAGTCAAGGGTTACAGTGATCAACCACAACACAAAGCATTCTTGAATGTATGAGTAGAAGACACAATAAAGATTCTTTAGATCAGTCATAGTCATAGACATGAAAGAAGGCAACAAAATATCCATGAAGAGCCGAAGTTCATAGGTCAAGAATAAGTGTTACAACAATAAAATAATGCAAAGTTTCTCAGAGCTTAAGGAATAGATCAGTGTAACAATAATACAGTGAGAGAATGTTGCCAAAGACTTTAGAGGAGCTATAATGGAGTGTGACAGTAACATAAAATTCATATAGTGCAAAGAACAAATTGGAGCAGTCATGAAAGGGACCCCAAGAGATGTATGTGAAAAGTGAATAATGGTAAACACAGTCGCAAATCCATGAACAAAATTACTGTCAAACTGAATACAGTCTGAGAACTCAGAAAAATAGTGAATAAAGCTTCTAAAAGAGAACTAAGTTGCAGTCACAAGGAGATCACACAAGGCAAATACACTAAGAGACTTGGAGTACAAAGAGGCCTTATACTAGCCCTTGGACACAAACAACGACTATCCTAAACGTGACTACCAACAAATACAGTTAGAAAGATATGAAATAACAATAAAAGACCAGTCCAGAGTAGTATATACAAGGCACAAGGGCAACATTCATAACAGTCCTCAGACTTAATGATCTAACATACAGTCATTGTCAAAGACAAAAGACAGTAAAGAGGGGCATTGTTGTAGCTTACAAAGCCTATCAAAAAAGGAAGCTAAGGACAGTAGAGCTTAAAGACAAAGGCATCAATGGGATGGTGAATAATGAAATCCCTAAAGGTACAATTCATGCAAAGATTAGCGGAGAGGAAAATCTATTACAATGAGTAGTCATAACAGTCAAAAAATACAATGGAATTCATAGTTCACAATAAGGCAGTCTTTGACATGTCTTAAGTGCCAAGGACAGACCTAATTATCATTGAGGGTATCAAAATCAATGCAAGGTGTAGTTCAAAACACATGATTGCAACATTATAAAGAATCCCTTGCCCTTAGATGAAAAAGTTGTGACAGTTATAGCAGTGAGTTTTGTGTTCAAAAAGGCTTTGACGGAGTATAATTACAGTCACCATTGTTGCATTTCTCAATGTACCAGTACCTTGTTGCAGTCAGTACACCACATAGATAGCGGCCATTACAAAGATAAGACTACTCTACAGTACTAAAGAGCCAAAATATAGTTACAAAACATTGAAAAAGATGTTGATAAGGTACAAAGAGTGAATGAAAAGATTAATCAGTGAACAAAGATCTCTATCATGAAGGGAAGATGCTCAACACTAACCTTTAGAGAAGTCACAAATTGTTGTTCATATCACTATGAAGGTCACAATAAGAGCCAACACAAAGAAACACAAACAAATTTTGAAGTTCATGACAGTCATGGTTCTTTGATATAGTTAAAATATTAAGTTGAGATCATTGCCAAATTATAAGAACAATTCTAGAGAAATGCAACAATTTGATCTCTTTGTACACTAGAATACAAGTTCTTAGCATCATGCACTGGTTCAAAAGGTAGTTTAAGAGAGAAGAGGTGGTGTTTGGAAGTTCATCTAGCAATTTGAAGACTCAAAATAAGAGTTTTGGAGGTGTAAGCATTAGTTCTAGAGCATATAAAAACCCCACATGGGTTGATTACCACTTGAGTCAACCTTTAATGCAGTTCAACTTCAGTTTGGGACACTTCCACCTTCTTTTTTGTCTCTTTCTCAATTTCAACCCAAGCAATCTCTTCGTGCAATTTGGGATAAATTCAAGAAGAGGACTAGCAGTTCAAGCACAGTTCAAGATCATCATGCAGATTAGAGTTGAGGTTCAAACTGAGTTACTTCTCTCAATTGAAGCCAACTTCTTCTTCTATAAGTTTTCATCCTTTTCTATTATTTTCTAGTTCTTTTCTCTCTGCATGAAGTATTGTAGCTTATTAGAAGCATTCTCAGTTGTACGAAATTCCTTTATATTTTAATAAAAGCAACAATTTTCCTTCTCAATATTTTGTGAGTTGTGGTGACTGAAAGATTTGATGATTTTTTTGTGATTCATTCTTAGAATCCTTTGATGTTGTCTCTTTCAAACAATATTAATGCAAGAAGATGCATAGTTAATACAGGTCATAGATTGTGTTAAGTTGATCTTGGTAGTTTGAAATTGTGAGAATACCTTGTTTTCATTCAAGCAAACTGTGAAATTAACCCCTTTATTATGAAATACTGATGTATTGCATGCTTAGTTGAGTTGTGATGAACAAGATCCCTTTTATTGGAATGCAATGTGAGTCAATGTAGTTAGTTAGGTTTCTCAAATATTTGGTGCATCACCTCTAAGGATAGGTTTCAATTCAAGTAATTCTTCCTATCTCTTTTCCCATCAAGTTGCTTTAGGAGGTTCATCAAGGAGGACCAACTCACTCTAGAGATTCACCTTCAATTTGAGCAACCCACATTCTCGAAGCTATTTACATGTTTGACAAGATTGTTGAGCTTTCAGCTTAAGCATCATGGGTGCAATCTTGGTGACAACAGTAGCTACATACCTTATTTTAGACCATAATACTAGGATTCTTTCAGTTTTTTAACATGTTTAATAAATTTCTTAAAACTCACTCTTCGCCCTTTTAATATTTTAATTTGACCTTTGTTGCTGAATCACGACCCCTTTGACAAATTTTCAAATGTTATTAAAAGTAATGAATAATTTGAACGCAGTCTCTATCTTCCAATCAAGATCCCTCTCAATCCAAAGACATCATAGAAATCTACACCACCCAGGCTGTTATGCAGAACAAAAACAATGAACTGGGAAGCAAAAATGGTCATGAAAACAACAACAACAATAACAATTACAACTATGAAGACAATAGCACTAATAACTGCAAAAAGAAGAATAGCAATAAAGACAACATCAACAACATCAACAACAACATAGGGAAGGCCTCTAATGAATTTGAGCCTCAGGAGGTTTGTAAGCCTGTGAGAGCTGCAGTTAGATATGTAACTTAAAGGCCATTGACTAGAATTCCTCCTATTACAAGGACCTTGGTTTTCAATCATGTTTTGGCCTATCTAGATGGAGGACGAAATAAGATGCTGGCAGCAAAAGCTTTTGATATTTATAATGCATAAATTTGGTCATCTGGTCTATCTATTTATACTCCTGAAAAAATCTAGGATGTGGCCAAACCTGAGATCCCACTTTGGGTGAAGAGAATGGTAGGTCTTGCATTGGTAAAAGTTCCTTATGCCAATCTTGGACAGGTAGTCTAGAATATCACCAATGAAAGTGAATTGAAAGATTTCATGGACTTGGAGCATCGTTGTGGCCGTTTAATAGTTCAGGTAAATTATTTGTAATGAGTAAAGACTAGCATTGTGTACAATCTGAGGCCATATAACTTAGAACTATGCTTATTCTGAAAAGTAAATCATATTGTTGGTTTTGTTTTCTCAAATCACTGTAGAATATTGTTTCTGTTGTAATTGTGCTTCAAAAGTAAATAAAAACAAGGTTAAATCTTGTTGCTAACTTCTGCAGCCTTGAACATAATAAGATTTTGATTATAGATTGTGTTGGATTTTCATTGCCATTGTAATTCTTGGTCTATTCAATCCTGCCTAATATAATGCCAATGGTGGATTTTAAGTTTAATTCAAAAAAATCAAAACAAAAGTTGAGAATTTAGCAATATCCGGTTTTATGCAGGTCTCTCATCGCTGCCTATTTGTTGCAACTTGATGGCTACAGTCCTATCTTATATTTGGAGGGTGGTTTGTATGCATGGGGCAAAGTAGGTCTACTTTTCAGTTATGAGGAATAATGGTGTTTGTCATGGAACAAAGATAATTGGCATCCTATAAGATTATTGTAATTTGTGGGATGCAGTGGAGGTCAACTAGATTTTGATGATTTCAAAAAGTTATCCTTAAATAACTAGGTTTTGGTTGTAACCAAGATCTAGCCTTGTTGCACCATGCTCATTAATCTATATGTTGTATTCCTTTCTTTTTGGATCGGAAATGGTGGATATTTGATATCCACAATGATTTTTCTCATTTCTAGCCTAAATTTCTTCTTTCCAGTTTTGATGTTTCCCCCCTGTTAACTACTCATGTTAGTTTGGATAGCTGCCTTTTTACGATACGCTTAATGAAGAAATCAATCACTGTAAACACTAATGTTATCTTATGGTAAGATATTCAATTTCTGAACTACAGCTAGAATTATCCTCTAAATATTTTCTCTAAAAAAAATGCATCTTATATTTGATCAAACAACATGATAATTTCATTCATATGAAAATATGACTACTCTGAAAGCTCTGTCCTATAAGGTACAACAAAAGATAACATTTTTTACTTCACCATAAGTTACAAAGATTCAAATATTGTTAGATACACTCAAGCTGAGCTTTCATAAGCATAGCCGAATTGCCCTTAAAACTCAACTTTCCTAAGCATGACATCAAAGAGAAATGCATGTTATATGACATTAAATTACATGATAATTTTGTAAGGTTAACAAGAGAATTACATAAGAAAATCACATCATAAAGGAAGTAAACCCAAAAGCTAACCTTGGATTTAATTTTATATTTTGAAGGAGTTTTGAATAGATCTTCTTTAAAGAAAAAAAAAAAGGATTTTCCCAAACCAAATCCAATTTCATAAGAAGATCCAAAGGAACCAATGATTCACAAATGTGACAAACCCTTTAGAACAATTATTTAAACTAAATGAGATTTGCGAATTAACCCAATCAAGTTGAAATCCCAAATGTCATTAAACTGTTGCACACCTTTCTTGAATAGATAATGAGATTGTTTGAGAAAGATGACCGCAAGAGGCTGCCCATGATGTTGAACTAGTTCGACCAAATAGAAGTAGCAGAACTAAACCCATATTGTAATTCAAAATTTCTCAGTCATGGATACCTTAAAATTTATCAGTTACTTCTTTTCTTACATTTCTTTACTTTGTAATCAGCTTTGTTCAATAAAAGAAAAAGTTGTAACCTTTGTCCCTTAGTCCCAATTGCTAGAAACTTAACATCTTAGCTAAGCAGTCAAATCCCGCTTTGAAATAATGTCATTCGGATGAGGGGGTAAATCTCATGAAATGTAGCCTTATATATTGTCTTCCATAGGAGACACGTGGAAAACAACCAAGTTGTATGCCAAATGTTTTTGACACTATGCCTAATCATTTGGGTGCCCCCAAAAAGAGGACCTTTACAAAAAAGGGGACATTTGATTACATCAATAAAATTCAACTTGTAATCCTTTTCAAAATGTCCCTAGCAAAATTACATCTTTAGAAGACGTGACTAAATTACTCTGCCTGCCACATGAACCGCATAAAAAATCTATTGTACGAGTCTTGTGTGGTCTTGACTTGACTACTAGACCTTAGTGAAGCATTAACTACCTTAAGTCTTAGTCTATACAAGAACCCTGAAAATCCAAATATTCTTTTGATGCCTTGGAGATCATATAAACCCCATGGAGCAATAGGAGATGTATGTCTCGCTTAACCATATAAGTCTTTTGTCACATGGTCATAAAATTAGCTTCCATTGCTCTTCTTCCAACCTCTCCAATAAGTGCCTAATCCTTGAAGATGAAGTTTGAAAAGACAACTTTCAGAATTCACTCTGCAAAGCTCTTGATTATCCAACTTTCAAAATTCACTCTGCAAAGCTCTTGATTATCCAACTTTTTTGCTTGATTTAAAATTTGCCTAGTACTATGATTCCAAAATTTTCCACATCGCCCCATTGCGAATGGGGACCCCTACTTTTTGCTTTCTAGGTTAGTTTTTTTAGCTTAGTAGTTTGGGCTTGTGCTATTAGTCTTTGCATTGGAGAGTCGCCAGAGAGCTTATTTGGATAGGATGCTCTTGTTGAGTTGAGATGAATCAATGAGTGGCCTAGAACTGTTGTTAGAGCTAAGTCTTGATTGAGAGTAAAGGAATATTTGTACCTTGCTAGGCATCTAGGTGGATAGGTCTTAGTGTGGCCTTGCTTAAGAAAGTGAATTAGAATAGGTCATGGATGTGCATAAAGAATGTGAAATGTTGAAGCAAGTGTCGTCAAGGACCCCCTTTAGAGTGTAACTTGGTCATGTTGATGAATGGTGAAGCAAAGATCGAGCACAATCATGAAGTCTGAAAGGTAACTTGACACATTATGAGAAAATTCACTCAGGTACCTCTCTAGGGTATAGGAGAGAATCCTTTAAGATCTCCCTTCTTGCCTTTCAATCAAATTAAATTGTTTCTTCAAGCCTCAACTATGGTGAAGTTGACCTTAGATGTGTCTTTGGGACTGCATTTGAACGAATTTTGGTCATGGACAAGGAAGAATATAGATGCAAAGACCAAATTCACTCCTGACCCTTCCAAAGGTACAAGAGTGAATTCCTCCTAAACTCTCTTTGCCCTCCTAATTTGGATGAAATATCACTCTATAATGATTGATTGAGAGAGGTTACCTTGAACTCACCCTTGGAGATACCTTTGAACAAGCTTGGACTTATAAAGTTTGAGGAAAAGGTAAGAATTTGAGCTCAAGAGCCAAATTCGCTCGTCCCTTCCAAGGGTACAGGAGTAAATTTCCCTAAAACCTTCTCTTGCTTGTAACATGGGTTAAAATCCTTGATTCAACGCCTCGAGTGAATGAAAAATAATCTATCCATGCCTTTGGAAGTGAGTTGAAATAAAGTTGAATGAAAAAATGTGAGGAATTTGAGTTCTAAAGATAAATTCACTCCTGATCCTTCCAAAGGTACAAGAGCGAATTCTCTTGGAGCCTCCTTTTTGCTCCTAATTTGCATCAAATCTAGGCTCCAAAGACATTGATTAGGGTTGATTGAACTTAGAGACACCCTTAGACAAGCATTTGAGTGAATTGTGGTCGCAAAATGTTAGGAATTTGAGCAATAAAGCTAAATTCGCTCCCGACCCTTCCAAAGGTACATGAGTGAATTTCACTAGAGGGGTATGTACCTTCCAAGGGTACAAGCGAACTTGTCAATAGTTTCTCTTTCACCCCAAATTTGAGCAAGGAAACCCTTAGGATGTATTCTAAACATGGTTCAAGGTGATAACAAGGAGAAAAGTGAGTATTTTGATCAATGTCTAAGCTTCATACCTCAAATTAGCTTTTGAACCTTCCAAAGGTACAAGAGCGAAATCCTTAAAAGGACCTAATTCCTCACCAAAGACATTGAATGGTTGTCATTTTGAGAAATAGAGAGATCAAATTGACTTGAGCATGGAAAGAAAAGGATTCAAAGGTCAAGTCTAGGACAAAGTTAAGTGAAAAGAAGTATGAATTGAGCCTAGAGGAAGAAATTCGCTCCTGACCCTTCCAAAGGTACAAGAGCGAACTTCTTCAAGGGACCTTGTATCTTGCTTAAATCCTTGAACGAACCCATTCCTAAGCAATTTTGGAGGCAAATGACTTGTTTTTGCTTTGAGGAAAAACAATTACGAAATTTAAAGCCTTGAAGAGTGAATGATTATGAGAAATTGAGTGGAATTTGAGCAAAAATGCTAAATTCGCTCTTGACCCTTCCAAAGGTACATGAGCGAATTCTTTCTAAGTCTACATCTCACCTCTAGTTTGAGTGGGATTCTTGATCCAAGAACTTTTCATAGGGAAGAATGACCTCATCCAAGCCTTAAGAACCTACAATCATGGTTTGAGCTAGTAGAAGTGAGTAAACTTGAAGAATTTGAACACGAGTTCCAAATTGGCTCCTGATCCTTCCGAAGGTACAGGAGCGAAATTCCTTAGGAGAGAGAGTTTTGCTGATGCAATTGCATTGAAGGATTCCTTGAAGATGATTTAATCTTTGCCACATTCTAAGTATCAAGCAAATCACAAGCATTAAGCACACATTCATTAGAGAGGGAAAGAAACTACAAACAACCCCTAGTTTGCTCACGTACCTTCAAAAGGTACAGGAGTGACTTTGGTGACAAGGACATGTACCTTCCAAAGGTACCAAAGAAAATCTGATGTACCTACCCCTGTTTCCTATTGGTTCTCATGCATTGAATGTAATTTTATCATTGGCTAAGGAGTTTGTTGTAACGAACCCTAATTAGGGTTTTCATCTTGAAATCCTAGCCATTGATTATAAATTAATTAGAGCCATTGAAATGTGAAGAGCTATCTATATAAAGCTCTAGCTCTTCATTTGTAAAGGTGAATAGTTAATAGTTAGCAAATAGTTAATAGTTAATATCTAATAGCAATAGTTAATAGTTAGTAGAATAGTCAGTAGCAGAAGATTAGTGAATAAAATAGTAATTATAGTAGAGTAGGAGGAGAAGGCAAGAGATTATTGCTCAAAATTGTAAATTAACTTCATTTTTCATTGAAGTTATGGTGAAATGTGTTTTTGATAAAGATAAACAGGTTTTACATGGACCGAAAACCAAAAGTTTTACAAAAGTCGGCCATTAGTCAAATAGACAAAAACCAATAGTTATGCTGAAATGTGTTGTTTCTTGCAATACACATGGTTTTTTATTGGATCTTCATGTTAAATGGTAAATAATTAGATTGAATGAATGAATTTGTTGAATGTACTTGTGTGGAATCCTTTAGTCGATACCACTAGCCTCTTACTGATTGTAAGTGCGCCCTGCGTGGTCAATTGGCATTGAATGAGCTTAACTTGAAATTTTTATGCATCCATTGTTTATGCATTAACTTGAATGGTGATCAGTTTTTGATGGTGATTATTTGAACATCTTCAAAATTCCCTTAGAAGATTGCACTGAGCTGGTGTCGAATTGTTCAGTTTGATGGTGAGACCTAGCCCAGTAGGACTCCACCTAGTCGTTCATCTATATTCTTACATTTTAGGTCCTAGAATAGATTCAATAAACCCCATGCTTTTGTTATTTCTTTATCTCCCAGTGAGTAAATAGGTTTTAATTTCCAACAAATCAAGCATTTGAGCATTTGAATGTAAGTCCCCTTGTGATTCCAGCATAATCACATCAACAAACTAAGCTTCTCCACACATAGAGACCCTGCATACTAGAACCTTGGAGTTATTTCGATTGATCCTTAGCCAAATCTTCAGCATACAAATAACTTTGTTCAAGAGAGGATAAGATACTTATGGTATTTTATTCTGTGTTTGCATGTGCGTAAGAAACACATCAACACAACCCAAGTTGTCCTCGTGAATCACGTTGAAAGAAATTTCCTTATAATGCTCAAACTAACAATCTCACTATCCCTCATTGTGCTTTGAAGTGTAAGTTCTCCTTGCCAAGTGAATTAATTTTCCCAGTTGGGATCACAAAGAAAAATGCCTTTGCTTTACCAGTTATGTCACAAAGATGAAAGTGGCCCATGATGCAAAGAAAATATGCCTTGAGGCATTACCATCCACTTCTCTTGTCATTTTTTTTTCCTTCAAAGTATATCCACCTTAGATTTTATTATGTATTCCTGATCACTTGAACCCTTATAAGCTTGCAAATGTCCCCTGCCCACAAGAGAATTTCTTTCATCTCATCCCACTTTCAACAAAATTTGAGGACCTAAACACTTTCTCAGTATTGTTCATTTAGTCTAATGATCCATTGATCAAATCAGATCATTCAAATCTCAACGATTTTGTTTTTAGTTTTCTAGATTTGATTGTGTGAGCAATTTTTAACCATCTACGTTTTGGATCACACAATTAAAACATGTGTTGTGAATCTTTCACAAGCTAGTTGTGAATCTAATTATAGTAATCTATTGATTGTTCCATGTTATCTATTCACATAGAGCCTAATAAAGGATTGCCTTAAATATTGACTTCTATTTGCTTAATACCAAGGACATGTTGATACAGTCTGTGTTCCACTGTTCTCATCTAATAGACATGCATGATAGAGTAGCTGTTCTTATACAAATGTTATTTGGGGTGATGCAAAGTTTTTAAATTAAAATTTCTAGATTTCTTCTACAAAGATAGAATTAAAATTTGATCTAATAGAATCACATTAAGGGTTGGCTCAATATTGTTGACAATTTGAATTTTGTTAACAAATTATTTGATTTTGAAGGCTCTGATTGGAAATAATGGATGGAGCTCTGTATCCCAGCATGGGAGATTGTATCATGTGGGAACAATACCCAGCTTCAAGGGCAATATATATGCTGCATATGAGGTTGATGATATGATTTTCATGCCAAGGCTTCTTCCCTGTGACTATATATGCATGCAAAGCTTGCCTCCCCTTAGTTGTGAAACTAGATGGAGGAGAAACCCCTTATTGGGATATATTGGCAACTAATTTATCTATTAATGTGAGCTCTTATGTTTAAAATATATATCCATCTACTCTTTTTATATGATTCGATTAAGAACAATGAATAATTCAAAAAATCTTTGTAACATATATTTTCTTACTTCTCTTTGTTTTGTTATTTGGAATCAAGTACAATGTGATGAAAGATCCAAGCAATATCCTTTCTAAATAGCTATTTAGTTTACTAATGATGTTCTAGATTATGATAATGATGCAATGTCTTAAAAATATGATTTTAATCCACAAAGGTGCATTAAGTTGTTATCATTTTCCATAGAATCCTGATTGAATCATGGAACTTGGGGAACCGAGACAAAGAGGTTGTTGCTAATGGATGGCAGAGACTTTAAGTGGATAGGCATAGGGCTTGATGACCTTATTGAAGCTTATGTGTAGGTAATGTTATAAATTTACATTTCTGCATTATTTTAGGTTTGAACATGTCAATCATAGTCTTCAACATTTATAGGCTTTTATGCATAGATTGAATATGGCAGATTGTTCTTGCTGTCATGGCAATTGATGGTTTGGCTTGCAAGCTCATCACACCCAAGGTATTTCTTATGAGTTTAAACCCTTTAAGTCGATCTATATCTTTCAATTACCTAAAAATTTAGAGAAACAATAAATCTACAAAAATTTAAGATATTACTCTATTTTATGGAGTTAAAAGAACTTATTTTTTGTTTATGGATATGTAGAATTTCTTTGCATCGACATTTCGGATCACACTCTATCTTCCATCATCAAGATGAGAGAGTTGTAGGAGAAAACCTAGCTGTTGTGAGGTATTCACATATCGCCCCATTACAAATGGGGACCCCCACTTTTTCACTTTCTGGGTTGGTCGTCTTAGCTTAGTTGGTAATCGTGTCTTTGCTATTAGCCTTTGCATTAGAGATGTATAGGTGCTCAAATGGCTAGGAGGTTAGGTCAGTTGAGTGATTAGGGGCTATTTAGACCATCCCTAGGGTTTTTGTGTACTATCTGATCACACTTCAAGTTGCTAAATCAAACCTTGGTTGAATGCATAGTGTCCTCATAGGTCCCGTCCCTTACATCAAGGTCAAAGAAAACTCGCCTTAGAAGTCTGGAATGCCATCCTGATTCTAAAGTGGCCTGAAATTTGACAAAGTCTGGAAATTTGAAGGATCTTCCAAATACTAGATTTTTCATTATAACTCCTGGAAGTTTGAAATGACTCTCAAATATCTTGACAATATATATGAAATATGAATTAAAGTATAGGAAATGCCACTTATACTTAAATAATATATCCCATATATGAATCCTGACGGAGAGACTAATTTGTCAAAAAACTTCATGACTTGACCAAGAGGAGCAAAGTAGATAACTTCACGAGTTTAAGTTTTGGAGCGAAGTTTGATAACTTCATGAGTTTGAATTTTGGAGTGAAGTTGACAACTTCATTTTTGAGCATTTTGGAGCGATGTTTACTACATGAGTTTGGGTTTTGGAGAAAAAATTTCCAACTTCAACAGTTGCTACTTTGGAGCGAACTTCAAGTTGAAACATCTTGGAGAGAACTTCATGTTGGAGCATCTTGGAGAGAACTTCATGTTGGAGTGTTTTGGAGAGAAGTTATTACTTCATGAATTGAAGACTTGGAGCGAAGTCTGAAATTCATAATCTCACCAAGAGGAGCAAACTTGAACTTTGGGGGTTGACATCTAGGAGAGAGCTTCATGTTTTTACCTTTTGGAGATAATTTCATCTATGAACAAGCACGAGCATGAGCAAAGTTGAGTAAAAGAAGAAGGATGATCACCTTAGGTAAACACAATGCCAAATGAACTTCATAATTCCAACAAGAGTAAAGTTTTTACATTCATGAACTACTGAATTGGAGCGATTTTACAACTTCATCTTCAAGGAGATTGGAGCAAACTTCAGGTTCAAAGGTTTTGGAGCGAAATCATTACTTCATGAGCTGTACTTTTCAAGCGAACTTCATTAGTTGATGGACAAGAGCGATATTCAACATCTTCATGAAATGAATGATTGAAGCGAAATACATACTTCATGAATTGAAGAAGTGAAGCGAAGTTCATACTTCAGGAGTTGAGTGATAGGAGTGAAAATCTATACAAAGCGAACTTCACAAGTTTAAGACTTCAAGCTAATTCATGAATCAACAAAATAAAGTGAAGTTCATAATAAGAGTACTTCATGAATTAATAAACTAGAGCGATCTTCATCTTCAAAATCTTCATGAGAAAATATCAACTTCATGAATCAAGCTCCATGAGCAAATTTCATGTTAAACCTTATGATTTGATCTGCATTAACAACTTTAGGATCTCAGTGAAGTGAGTAACTTAATGAATAGAGTAGACTTCAAGAGCTCCTCTTCACGAGCAAAAATCAACTTCAAAGTGCTCCTCCATGAAGGTGAATTCCTCCAAATCTTCTTATCAAACCTGCAAAATACATAAAATCAAGAGATATGTCAAGCTAAGAAAAACTATCAAAGCTATATATTATGTATTTGATATCATGTTTGTTTTGTTTTGCAGATGGGAGAGGATGGCGATTGCAGAGCGAAAAGGAGAAATATTGTAAGACCTACACCACCATGCAAGAGGAGAAACACCCAAGAGGAATTTCAACCTTCACTGCACCATGGAGACATGAAGAGATCAAAGGAATGTTGAGGAGAAGTTATACAATCACTCCAAGTTTACAAAGGTACAAGTTGAAGTGGCATCCCAGATGGTGCCCATACATCATTCCTCTAGGCAATGAAGTCCACATCAATAGGTCTAAGTTCAATGAATCAAACTCATACGTGATGGCACAAACTCCGAGACACCTACCCCTGATATATATTGGTCCACATTCTCTAAATGTAATTTTCTCATTGGCTAAGAAGAGTTTGTTGTAACAAACCCTAATTAGGGTTTTCATTGTAAAATCCTGGTCATTGATAGAGAATCAATCTTGGCCATTCATTGTACATGAGCTCTCTATAAAAGCTCAGGCTCTTCATTTGTAAAGGTTAATAGTGAATAGTTGGAGAATAGCTAGTAGTGAATAGAATAGCTAATAGTACATAAAATAGCAATTAGAGTAGATTAGAAGAGGGAAGAATTGTTGGTATGACTTGTAAATGAGATACTCTTTTCATTGAAGTTATGGTGAAATTTATTATTTCAACAAGCCTCATGGTTCTACTTCTCAATTTATTTTCATGTTAATTAGATTGAGTGGAGGAATTTGTTGAATACATTCATGTGGAATCCATTTAATCCATGCCACTAGCCTCTTGTTGATTGTAAGTGCACCTTGTGTGGTCAACTGGAATGATATGAGCTTAACTTTGAATCATTCTACACTTGTTTCTTACGCATTGTTGGGTGAATATTTTGTCACCAGCATACCAATGACAAAATATATAATTCACACAACGCTATGTTGAGAAATTAATCTCTCCTCTCATTAAGGGGAGGTTCCTTATGAAATTTCTCCTCTAATTAATAAGAAGTTAAATTTGTGGGTTGGTGTTGGGCATATAACTCTCTTTTTTCAGAGTTTATGTATTCCCCCTTCACCTAGTTACAACTTCTCTATCTCTTCAGATACTTAAAGAAAAGAACTATTAATCTAACAAACTACACCAAGAGTTACTATTTAGCAGCACAAAGTCTCCTTTAAGGTAACACTAATTCAAACTGATCGTTACAAATTAAACAATTAGAAACCTAGCTTACAGCTCAAAGTCTTCAAGTATAGATTTCTAATCCATTAAACTACAAATAACCGTAACAATACAAAGCTTACCACAAGTTACTTAATTTATCAACATATTTCTCAAATATACTAAGAGCACAAAGTCTACTTGCAAGATTTGAGAGCTCTTTAACCACATAACAATATCTTAAAGATCAAAGAAGTAAAGATAATATATATTCAATGGACATAGGAACATTAAATTATATAAACGATTTTCTTGATACAACACAAAGTTTGTGATCAACAAAATTGTTTTCTTTATTTGTTTGATAGAATTTTCACCACAAAAGCCCAAAGTCTTAGTTGGGATAAAAATTTTGCAGAGTTTTGCTAAGTAAGAAAAGATAAAATATTTACAAAAAGGGCCTCCTTATATAGGAAAAGAAGTTGAGAAAAAGGTGGGCATAGTTGACTTATTCAACTGCACAATCCCATTTTACTACAACTACAATATAAAGAAAATGTGCAGTTGCATAAAAATTGACAACATCTATCAGTGCAACTGCATGAAGAAAAGGTGCCAAAAGGGGGTACTTCATTCTTGATTCTCTTCTTCATTGGATTTCTGAAAATCTTCGAATTTAGCAAGGATGGATTTCATCTCTGCTTTGTTCGGCATCGAGGTAGAACTTGTGATGACTTGGACGCGAGAAATTGCATCTTGAATCTTCACTTGTTTCTTTTTAACATCCTTCAACATGGATGCGAGGACTTCAAAACTGACCTGGATTTCTAACAGTTTATCAAATGTATCAAGTGAGAAATCTTGTCCCGCACACTGATCCATCAAGGAAAGGAATTCCTGCGTGACAACTTCAGTAGTGACGAGATTTTGATCGCCATCATATAAATAGCAAGGGAGATCACCATCTTTGGCAAAAATGAGGTCAACCTCATCATCACCTTCTTTCTTCTCCCGGTCCAGCTCCACAATCATTAACTTCATTGTCTCTTGCTTATGAGACAATAAAGACAAGATCTGGATGTACTTCTCCCTTGTGGGAATTACCTTATTCTCAACCAGGACATCTATCCTAAAATCCCCCATTTTGCTCCACAAGGTAGTACTTTTCACAACTTCCTCAATCTCCTGTGATAAAGAGGTTTTGAGTCCTTGCATCTGACTCTGGACTATTTCATAATCTGACAATAGTCCCACTGTTGAACTCAAAAGATGAGAGCCTTCTGATCTCAGTCATGAAATCCACTCATCCATCACTCGGCCTTTAGCTCCCACCTGTTCAATCTTCTTGAGGGCTTCGGTATCTATTGAGGATCCTATGGGTTCAACCTCTTGAGAAAATTGTGTTACCTTTAGAAGAACATTGGTCAGTTGTTCACACTTCTGCTTCAATATATTTTTCTCATCCCTCTCTTGATCCAATCTTCTCAACAAAGAATTAAAGGTTGTCTATGAATCCAATTTCACACTCTCATGTGTTTCCACCCCGAGCTCTACGACCTGCATGGTATAATCTTTAGATCGTATGTTGCCTTTGTCCTTGTCTGACAATGGCACCATAACTTCAGCATATTTTCTCTTGGAAGCTGGGTCTACTACCACCTGAGATACCGTCTTTGGCTTTTTTGTTCCCTTAGGCTTTGGAGGAACTAAAAGTTCAAAGTCAAACTCATCTGGAGAGATCACCTATTTTTTCCTCTTAGGGGCCACTACTTCCATCCAAGGGGGTAGTTCTAGATTGGCTGATGGAGTAGTAGCTCTTGCTGATTTTGAGTTGAAGCTTCGGGAGCAGGTTGACTGGAGCTTGGAGCAGTTGTGAGTGTTACTGACGGTGCTGATATTGAGGTATCTAGTGGAACATTTGATGCTGCTACCTCTTTAGTTACAGATGGGAGAGTTGAGGGTGCCATGAATGTAACTTCAGCACTTACCAATGGAGGAATTGTTGTGGTGGTGGTGGTAGTGACGGGTAAGTCTACTGAAACCTGTTCTGCAAGTGCATCTTCCAAGGTTTCATTAAAATCCATCATCGTGGATTCAAAAGTAGATGAAGGGATATCATCTAAATTAGAGAAGTTGGTTATTGTGAAAAACTGACCAACGGTCTCCGATTGCGTCATGCCCATACTTAAATCTCCATCTTCTTGAAAATCTTCATCCTCTTGGTCAGAGTCAGAGTCAGAGTCAATAGAGTGGATGATTACTTGTGAGGTAATCGGGCATCAACTTCAGTTGGGCGTGATGCTTCTTCTACCTGTACTTCCTCTTGTTGATGAATTTCACCTTCTTCAATCTCTTTTCCTTTTCCAACTTCACTGGCAGGTGGTTGTTCTAGCTCTTTCACTACTACTTCTTGTGATGTGGATGATGATTCACCCTTCTTCAACCCTTTAACTATAAATTTGATTTTGGGTCCTTTACCCTTCGATTGTACCACATGAGCTGAGGATAGTGCTTGCGGGTCTGCCCTGCTCTTTGTTCTTGTTTCAACTGTAGTTGTCTTGCCCAATGGGCCATCACTGTTGTCATCATCTCCTGAACTAGCAGGAAGTTGTTTCATCCTGAGATTTTTCTTTACCAGCCATGCATTGGTGTTTGCTAAGATAGGAGAGATTCTTTGAGTAATAGATTTTCTTTCTTTCTTCGACCATTGCACAAGTGGAAGTGGGGAGTCAACTGAAATCCATCCTTCTTATATCCTCCTCATTTTGACAATCTACCCAAACATCCTCAAACCTATAGTCATGAGTATAACTCCTCCCGAGTTTTCTCTTTATGCCATGAAAGTCAAAATTGTTTTCTGCCTTGAACCTTCTCATGGTATTCCACTGCATTTCTTCCTCCATATTTTTGGCCTTGGGATTGATGAGCACTGAGTACCTGTCGATTGATTCTGGGAAGTTCAGCCCAGTCTTATGTGCTTGTGATTGTTTTTCATGCACATCAATCAGTTGTCTGCACAACTCCATGAGGATGATTTTGTTTGAAGGGAACCTTGGAAGAATGAAGGGCTTACCTAAGAAACATCCGATTCAGATGTAGGTGAATGTAGGAAATTGAAGAAAAACACAACCATAATGAGATACCCTGTTGTAGGCGGCCTCTAACAATCTCTACTTTTGAAGGCCCTTATCAAACACACATTTCCACACAACAAAGAAAGCATCGTTAACTCTTCTATAGTGGTTACCTTGATTCTTGATGGTAAGCTAATCATAATACTCCTAGATGGGCACCAATCTTTTGTCACCCTTGGTAGACAAGCCTGGATATTGCCTCATTGAATCAGCTGCGTAAACCAGGTATGAGGTCATGCAAAACTTCCGTGTCACCTTGACCTCCTTCAATTGAGCACAAAGTGCATCACTGATCTGCTCTCCCCAATCGATTCTTGTGGCCCCCTTTCTGATTATATTTATGTAATAAGACATCCAATTTTGAAAATAATGAGAGTCTTTTAACCCCCTCACTCTGGATAACATGGTGACCATGTCGTTATATTTCTCGTTAAAATCACTCCTGTGGAAGGACTTAGGCCATTGTGAGGTGAGGGAACTCCTTGCAATAGAGAGATAAACAATATTGATCACCTTTTTGCATTTATCCTCATGTTTCTCGTAGTACTCTTGAGTACTCTCTTGAGAAATATCAGCCACTTCCTCAACTGACGAGCCCTTGAAAACACTGTTAAATAACACACTATCCAAGGTCATGATGACGTTCTGATCAGCGTCTTTTACTTGCCTTGTATTTGGATCAAAGTGATCTGCTATTGCTAGTACAAATTCAAGATCATGAGCTGCAACTGGGAAAGATGCATACTTATGCAGCTCAGATTTGATTAGACTTGTTAGACGAGCATGAGCCTTTTGAACCCGGTCAACAAATTCTTGCATATCAACATGCCCAATTTCAGTGTCTCTGAGATCCTTAATATTCGAGTCTATTGAACTTTTTGGGTAGAGATTCAAGTACTTGTCATACTTGTACTTCATCTTTCTTGATGATGCTTTACTTGGAGAAGATTCCAACTGACCTGAGGAAGACTTGGGCTTGTTGTGAGGGAGATTTGACATTCGTGCTGACTCCATTAAACATTGATGATTATCTATTCATCATTATTAAATTTTTTTTTTCTTAAACGGATCGAAAAACGAGACTCAAAACAGGCTTGAGAGTAAAACTACCAAAAACAGTAGGTTGGGGAAAAAAGTCCAATATTCTCTTTTGAAAACAAAAATTTTACATCGAACTTTAAAGTCCGACATGCAATTTAAAAAAAAAACTTGATCAACACATCGGACTTTAAAGTCCGATGTGTCAATCCAGGGAAAATCAATAACACATCGGACTATGTGTAGGGGGAAAACTTAAAACAAGCACATCAGACTTTAAAGTCTAATGTGCGATCTGGGATAGATTAAAGGCACATCATACTTTAAAGTCCGAAGTGCCTACAAAGGGAAGAACAATTAGTTGATATGTCAGGTTTTAAAACCCGACATGTCAGCCTACTCCTCTCCACATACCGGATTTTAAATTCTGATATGCAGAGGTAATGATCCCGCACATCGGACTTTAAAATCCGATATGCAGAGGTCCTTCCGTCCAGCTACACACCAGACTTTAAAGTCCAATATGCGGTTGGAGAAAGGAGACTTCGGAGGCTAATCGGGTTTTGAAGTCTGATTGCCCTCTGAAACAAGGGAGACAATCGGACTTCAAAATCCAATTGCTCTTCGAAACGAGGAGTGAAAAACCTCGAAAGAAACCAAAACAAGGAAGAAAGAAATGCAAAACAAAAAGGAAAACCCAGAAATAAAAATAAAATGCAAAACCCTACCTCGCGGCAATGGAGATGGAAAAATCTGGCAATGGAGCGATCTGATCCGAGTCGAGGTGAGCAAAATCCGAGGAGGGCACGTGGAGAAAAAGAAGACAAATGAAGGAAATAATCGCAAAAATTAACTTAAAAAGCGATTAAATAAAAACCCTAAAAAAAACAATTAATGTAGCATTAATTACAACTCACAGTTACATGTCGGACTTTAAAGTCTGAAATGCGAGCTGAAAACTTTTGCATGTCGGACTTTAAAGTCCAACATGCATTGTCCAAACAAGCAGTCTATAGGTCAGACTTTAAAGTCCGAACTGCAGGTTTAGACCATGATAAACGCACATCGGACTTTAAAGTTCGATGTGCAATCAATAAAGAAAAGACCTTGCAGTTCGGACTTTAAAGTCCGAACTGCAAGTAAAACTACAAACTTAAGGGAACTAGGAAAACATTAAAAACAGAAAACAAGAAACAAAATGAACTAACCGACGAAGTTGATTAAGTTCTCCCGGAGACCATAAGGTACGAAATGGACCAGTTTCGTAGGGTTGCCTCATGATTTTGGCGGTGCTGAAATCGAGGATGACATGCATTAACTTGAATGGTGATCATTGTTTGATGGTATTGATTTGAACATCTTTGAAACATCCTTAGAATATTGAATTGAGTTTGTGTCAAATTTTTCAAGTTGATGATAAGACCTTGGTCGGTAGGGTTCCATATAGTCATTCATCCATGTTCTTACATTCTAGGCCTTAGAGTAGACCTTCTCAACCCTTTACCTTTTTCTATTTTATTAAATCAAGCTAGTATGGACAAAAAAGCATCACTAAACATCAAATCATCTAAGTTCCAGCAAATCAAGCATTCAAGCATTCAAATGTAAGTCCCCTTGTGATTCCATCATAATCACATCAAACCAATGAGCTTATCCACATGTAGTGACCCTATATTCATGAACCTTGGAGTCTTCTCAAGTGATCCTTAAGCTATTCTTCAACATTTGAGAGATTTTGTTGATTATGGAAGAGTGTGATCCGAAATGTTGATGCAAAAAACCCTACACAATTGAATACAAAAACAAAAAATTAGAACCATAATAAACTGTGGAAATCTAGTCTCTTGATTAAAATAACTTGTGAGTTCATGGGGTTTTAGTGAAGATATGTTATAGAGAAATAAAATTTAATCTCCTTATGTCCAAAATGAACTTTCATATCACGTAGTTTATTTTCTGTTTTCTTTTCTAGGGGTTGTATTCATGAGATGATTTAAAATTATACAAGGTGGCTTGTGATTATGATGGAATGCTAAACATTTATTATGAACTTGAACTAACTTTTATTTGCAGTCAACTTGTTTTCTAATTACAATGAAGTTATGGAAGGTTGTTTAAATTAGTCTAGCTCATGTTTCACTGAGCTTTGATGATTTAATTACAAATGATGCTTATAATCAAAGGATGATGACAAATGAGCCTTAGATTGAAGATTACGTACCACATCAATCATGAGAACTCAGTCAGAGTAGCTCTTTGCCCAGTACCGATGGAACTAGACTTGGAAAGGCTTCTCAATATTTGCCTCCTCTCCATCATGAAAGTTATTATCCTCCCTCTGATCTTCCTCCTTTGGATTCTTAGTCTCATCATGAATTATTTGTGTATGGTAGAGATCCATCCCTCGAGGGAAGCATTGTTGGAAACCTGCCACTAACAGTTGTTATCACACAGTGGCTGTGTTTGTAGAATGGTTTCAGGTTACTAAAGTATTTCATTAGGAGAATTACAACCACGTTTTATTTAGTAAGGTAAAACTATATGGAAAGTTAAGTGTACAACTATTAGAAGTTTGTGGGATTGTTTTGTAGGTGACTCAACACGTGCAAATTCCACTTTCATATGCAGATGCAATCATTGGCACAACTGGTTCCAATATTAGCTACATGCACAAGACTAGTGGAGCAACAATAACTATCCAATAAAGTAGGGAGTTCCTCGTGAAATGACAGTTGAAATACATGGAATTGCTACACAAGTCCAAACTGCCCAACAATTGATACAAGTTTAAAATCTTTTCACTATAATTTTTTGAAATTGCATATGGTTTTGAAGAGGAGAGTGGGAGAAAAATGTTTTGCATCCCTAACACCCATTTCATGTTTAGCACTCTTGGAGATGAACTTAATGATACTATTGCAGTCACCTTACAACAGACCAAAATGTAGCTAAATAACCTATTTTAGACCATAATAATATGATTCTTTCAGTTTTCTAACACGTTTAAATAGTTGCTTGTTAAGTCCCTTCTCATTCTTCAACTTTCATATTACTGAGGCATCATCCCAACTGTTAGCTTCTGTATAAATATTTGAAAGCAACACTTAATACCTAGGTGTTTTAGTGCTAATGTAAAAAAACTCTACACGCGCTAAGAAATGCATCCCAAACAAGTAGGTTGTAGAGGCATCTATTTGCTTAATTCATGTGCTTAGCACAACCAAGAAGGTCTACAAGGTAGGCTTAATATTCCACTATAGTACAAACTCTTGAATCATAATATCAAAACACTGCATGCTTTGATAGTAGACCTACATTATAGAACATAAGAATTTGACACTATATATTTCACCTAGCTTCTCCCACACTCTTTTCAACATTAAAAAATAGAAAAATTCAGTTGGTTTTTTACTTCCTCTTTCTCTATTGCAAACAAGTGGTGCATGTGGATATATATAGAGGACTAGTGAAAATAAACATGTTCGATTCTATGGGGCCTACCTAAGGCAGAATCTAAAGATTAAAGAACATCAACTCTACGGAGGTCCAAAAGACATCAACAATGAACCCCTTCCACTAGAATCCACATAAATAAAGACCAACAAATGAAGGAAGAGTAGATTAATAACTACACCTCCAAGAAAAGAGAAATCGGAAGAGGAATCATCTGAAGCTCTACTCTAGATGAGTGTGAAGCAAAGAGAAGTATAGAAAAATAATAGAGGGATGTCTCTTCATAAGATGTTAATGAGGAGTTGAACACACCAAAAGACGCTTTGCTCATGGAACAAGTCTCACCACCAATGGACGAGGACCAACTCTATAGTGACTTATTCTATAAGGAGATTTTGGACATGACCTTTCAAAAATACACCAACATGGTGGCACCCAATAAATTGATTGTTGAAAGGGCCCTAATCTGGTAAATGGTAACAACCATTTCATGTCCAACAATCTTGGAGATGAACTTGATAACACTATGACAACTACATACCCTGTTTTAGACCATAATAATAGGGTTCTTTTAGTTTTCTAACACATTTAAATAGCTACTTGTTTCATTGCAATCAAGTTGTGATATAAAAGTAAAGGTTAATGTAGTTTGTTAAGTCCCTACTAACAAAGATATTCGAATTGGTATGAGTATCTTGAGACATTACACATCTTACATACTATTCAATGAGGCTTGAATACTTCACACACCTCCAAATTTGAACCTGTGTTCCTTGTATGGAGTACACAACGTTCGCCATTAGGCCCAATCAGGTTGTACTTTAGGTTGAAGTAGTGACTATACCTAAACTATTGCTCAAAAATCACTCTTCCCCCTTTTAATATTTCAATTTGACCTTTGCTGCTGAATTATGGCCCATTTGACAATTTTTCAAATGTAGTAATGACTTTTAAATGTAGTCTATCTTCCAATCAAGATCCCTATGGAAAAATACACAACACTGAATAATAACACAACTTACATTATGATTCTACCTTGCTTCTTAATAAAATTCCCCTTGGGAAAAATCTGAACTCAAAAAAAATCTTTGATTATATTATAATATGTTCTGCTGAGTATAATATTATGCATATTTTAATTCTGTTTTGCTTTTGAGAAAACTAAGGCAAATATTCCTAGCAATTCATATGGAATACATTAAAATTTTAAAATACAAAGTTTTTTATGGATTCAAATGTGAATAACAATGACAATGGTGACTTTCAAAAGATTTTAAATTCCATGTGCATTCTCTTACTTAAGTTATAGCTAACAAATTAATTGGCTGAAAGGCACCCACTTCATCTACGTGCAAGGAAGAGGTGTGGAGAGTGTGAAGGAAGGGCAACAATTATCCAACCATCAAGATGCATCATGACATCGATGGATGGATCCCCCCATAATTATAGTTTGGCTTGCCCCTGATGACAATTATCATTCTATTCCCCTTCCAGCCTAGTTCACTCTAGTTTGCAAACTATTTTGCGTGTTTTTCTCTTCTTTTTTTATCACCTCCTTCTCATTTCATTGTTGTTTTGAACTTTTGAAAATGTTGCAACTTTGAGCTAAGAATTTATAGAAAGTACAAGCTATTGTAGTAAGGATATTTATGTTTCTTTAGTGATACTATCCAATATATTTTATTTTCAATCAACATTTCCCTTCTTTTTAACTTGTATCTAAGATGATTATTATAGTCTAATTGTGCCACTTTACAAAGATCTCTAATGTGAAAATATTGCAGTTATAGCTTACCACTAGTCTAATGAGAAAAAAAATTCTTGATATTAATTTAATATCATGACTATAGTCTCTAAATAGAGACCTACAACATTGGATTTCTAAAATAGATGTCGAGGGTATTCGACGATTTCTTGAATTTTTAGGCAAGTTATCACATGTCTTGCTTCTATAAAGTGAAATCCAACCTCTATATTAGAAGAACCTTTCTTGATCAATTTATCTATCCTTTGGGATCTAATTATTACACTTAGTGGTGATTTTATAGCAAAAGTTCATAATTTTCCCATGTGTACTAAAATTCATGGATAAGTCTTGAAAATTGAAATATATTGTTCTTCATCATTTAAGCCATTTCCCACCCAAAACTAGATCCACACCCTTACTTGGCATTATAACAAACATTTTTTAATCTAATTGATAACTTCCAACTAAGAGTTTAATATGATGGCATTTATCACCACAAGGGAGTTGTTTTCCATCATCTATCATGACTTGAAAATTCAAGAATGGATAAATAAAAAAATGACCTCACTAGCCTCAATAATTTTATGTGTACTGCCACAAAAAAAATCACATTTTGATTTTTAATATTACTAGTTAATTTGAGTGCATGTAGTGTATTTATTTCATTTGACGCTTGTAGGGAGATAGTAGTGTTTTCTTTTTTCCTAGAATCCTCATTCTTAAGTTTTATATATAGTTCTTTTAAAGTACTTTTCTCTCTTCTTCAACCTCATTTTCTCACTACTAGAATAGTTATGACTCTTTGACCCTTTGCTATCACAATTTCAACTTATTCTATTTTGTATTTTCTCTATCTGTTTTTGAGGAGGGAACAATTTCAAAGAATTTATTCATGTTTTATCTAGTAGGATAAGTCACATATTTTTTCAATTACTTTTATTGTTTCACCTTTGTTAGTGTTTTGTTCCTCAAATATGTAATGCTTGTTGCATAGCTTTCCTAATTGTACAAGTTTCCAAAAACTGAAAATCATGTTGAATTTGGTCATTAAGTCCATTGATGTACATTTGTAGCATTTGGTAAGGTGTCACTTCGAGAGATGCAAGTGTCAATCTCAAATGCTTAACATTATATTCTGTTAAATCTATTAATTATTTTAAATTTTTATTTGGGAAAAATAGCTTCCAATACATCGTTTTTCATAAAAAGGTTGTCAATTCTTTACTGAATTTTTTCCAACTAAACATTTGCCCTTGTCTATCATTCGTCTTCCATTAATACCATTGGTAAGGTCCTAATTCAAAATATGTAAGGCCATGTAAACCAAGGAATTATTTGATATATTATAAAATTTGAATTGTCTTTCTAGGAGTCTTATCGATAAAATTACATTTCTAACATCATATTTATGAATGTTTATTTTTGGTGTGTACGGTTCTTGACCTCAAAAAGGTTCTCCTATCTCTTGATTTGGTTTATCATGGTTGTAACCATCTTGGTGGCTTCTTTGGGACTTTAATTCTAATAATAATTCTTGTGTAAACTTCTTTAAACCCTCATTAAAAAAATTTACAAATTGGTTAAGCATTTTATCTTTAATGAAATGTATCATTGTTTCATATCCTTTCGGAATTCCTTCCTAAAATTTAGGTAGTTGAAAAATAAAATGGTCCTTGATTTTGTTTGTATAATAAGGTCCTCAAATCCTAAAGATGGCATGGCTTCAATTATATGTTAATTTTAAATATTAAGGTATGAAAAGATTTCTATGAGAGAATTTGATGTTTAAATTTGGGCCAAACTTTGACCATTGAATTAAGGAAGATATTTTAAGTATAAAAATGAATTTAAAAGAACTAGCCATACCTATTTTTTCATAATCTTTCTAAACATGTAAAAAATTTCAAAAAATTCCAAACATTGCAGTCTATAAAGAAAATTGAATTGAGATGTTGACTAAAGTTTGACCATTGAATTGAAGGACTTATTTTATGTCAAACAATATATTACAAAAAATTAACCCTATCTAGCTTTTAATAAGCTTTCCAAAAATATAATTGTTTTTAAAAAAATCTAAAAAATATCATCCTATAAAATAATTTTATAAAAAATAATAAAATAGCAATAACTTTCACAAAAAAATGTCTTCAGTGTCTAATTTTTTTTTGAGAGATTACCTAACACATTCATCAAAACCCCCCCAAAAAACATCCAAATACACATTGGTTTAGAAGTTATTAGGAAACAAAAATGTTGGCCCAAATCATAGCTTTGATGGCACTTGTTATGACATTTCTTGGAAATATTTGTATAAATAAAAAATAAAGTATACCCTATTGAGGAGGTGACTTGGACCAACTTATTAATCATAGGAATATATATTATAATCATCACATAATGTGTTGTTTTATAATAATGAGTAATTTTTTGTGATCAACTCTTGGGTCATTTGTGTTGGGACATTATTGAAAATCTTCATACTTGAGCACATCCATTAGTGTAGATTGTGCAAGCAAAATTATTCTAGCTAGTTCAGAGAGAGAGAGAGAGAGAGAGAGAGAGAGAGAGAGAGAGAGAGAGAGAGAGAGAGAGAGAGAGAGAGAGAGAGAGAGAGAGAGAGAGAGAGAGAGAGAGAGTTGAGCACATCCTTCCCACAACCACCATTAGTGTAGATTGTGCAAGCAAAATTATTCTAGCTAGTTCAGAGAGAGAGAGAGAGAGAGAGAGAGGAGAGAGGAAAAAGATATTTATACATAACTTTGAGAGAGAGAGAGAGAGAGAGAGAGAGAGAGAGAGAGAGAGAGAGAGAGAGAGAGAGAGAGAGAGAGAGAGAGAGAGAGAGAGAGAGAGAGAGAGAGAGAGAGAGAGGAGAGAGGAGAGAGGAAAAAGATATTTATACATAACTTTGAGATTAAATAAGAATAGCTAAGTTGAGGTGGACAATTTTTTGGATTTCCATTATATCAGCCTTGTTTGTGTAGTTTAAATTGATACATAGTTTGATTCCTCCCTAGGATTACCAAGTGAATTATGAGGGATTCCAAAGATTGCTAAATGTTTAGATTCTAACTTATTGAAGAGGTTTTTGGGTTTGAAACTTGGAATAATAGCTAGTAGTATGTCATTTTCTTGGATTAGATAATTCCACTAAATTGATGAAGTTGCAAAGCTCAATCCATTGCTAAAAGATTCATCAAACTAAGAAAACTTATGGGAAATTAGTTCCAATCTTTACATATATATTTGATAGGGTCTATTCCATATATCTTAAAATATAGGGCTTTAGAGAAGCTTGTCACTCTATTGTAGAGTGTTCCATGTTTTCACTAGTAGTAGCCATTTGAATATGATATCAAATCAAGAGTTTCCAAGGCAGAGTTCCTTCTAAACCTCAACCAATACATTTGGCTAAAAGATAGATCCCTTGTGTGAGAACCAATGATGTCAAATCCACCCTTCTACTTTTGAAGAATATAGTGTGACCAACAAGTAACTCCCCATTTGGACCAAATAAAACTTCGTTTAGGTTGTGTTATTGAATTGTAGAAGTTTCAGAGGGCAACCCACAAGAAGATATTTAAACTTGACCATAGAAGAGTATTTTATTAGCCACCTTGATATGCTCATCCATATATAGGAAATTATTTTTCCAAGATAATAATTTGAGTTTGAACTTGTTTAAAAACCACCTCCATTAATATTTTGATGAAACTTTAATTCCAAAATAAATGCCAAGGTATATAATTATCATTCCATGTTTGATCTCTCATTATTCTTTTGTGATCAAAGGTGGATAAGGCTCGAGATGTACCATCCAAAATTTAATTTTGTGCATATCTAATTGAGAGTTCAAAGCAACATAGAAAAATTTAAGGGTATCATGTAGGTTATTGTCATAACTAGTACTATTTTGAATTAAAATCATGTTATCATCAACGAAGTGGGAGTTAAGAGCAACAAAGCTACCTAGTAGAGATACGTCATGAATGAGGTGATCTAATTAGGCACAATGTAGGAGATATCCTAGTGTAGGGTTTGTGAACTAAAATGGTGTACCAAAAAGTAGCCAATGTCGAAAAATTAAGAAAAAATGAACAAATTATTTTTAAAACTTCAAACATGCTCTTGTTATGGCTTGGGAATACCAAGCCATAACACAATCATGTTATGTAGCTTTTTATATATCATTTCCATTTTTTTTAATACACTCACAATATGTTGAGCACAAAACAAGTGTATTTTATGCTCAACATAATGGTTTGAAACATAAAAATGCATTAAAAAAATAGGCCCTCATTTGGAATTGTAATGGTGTAAATTATATACGCTTACAATTGCATGCTACATTTAGCACCCATTTTGGAGGTAACTTGTTTGATCTGGTGCAAACATGCTCAAGCTAGGTTAGATCAGCAAAATTGGTCTCACCCCTTAGTGCCTTTGACCTTTATGTTGACTAGGGTACCCAATGATCCTATCCTCCCAATTTTCCTGTAAACTTTAATATTTGAATGCCAATGTTGAGCCCATAATAGTGATATTTCTTTGTTCCCTCTTTTGAATAATTATTGATGAAATGGTATGAATCACATATAAACATGACTTCCTCTATCATTTAAAATCCTAGTTAGTCAATCTAAGTGATATAATAATTAATCTCAAGTACTCTATTTAGGCACTCTAAAAATCACACAATCAAAGTCTATAGACCTAAGAAATATGAGAACACTATCAAGTATATCATCAAGCACAATTGAATTAATTTAGTTTCCTATTTGTTATCATGTGATGTACTAACATTTGTAGGATCTTCACAAACAACTTATGTGGAATCCAAGATAAGGCTTCAAATATGATGTAATCATTATAATTTTAGCATTATCATTATTCATTTATCTCTACTCCTTGAGGGAAATAACTCTTTATCACTCATCATTGTATTGTGGAGGTGGAAACACCAACATGAGATTTGAATTAGGAAATACCCTATGCAACACAACCATTTTCTCCTCTTTTTTATGTGTGAAGGTTTAGATATGAATATTACAATTGAGACATTGATATATTATAGCAAGATAGGGTAGATATTGATTGATAGTTTTAGAGTTCAAATTAATGAAAAGAATAATATTATGGTGGCTAGTGTCTCTATTTGTCTAGTTTTAGCTAAGATTTGCATGATAGAAGCCCATAAATTTCTTGAGATTGTTTGAATCAGTTTCTTCTACATTAGAGTACTCTAGGACCTTAGTGTCCAATGCCAATATCTGGCATATTCTACTTCAAATTTCACTCTTGCATACTTGGCTAAACACTTCGTTCTTAGATCTGAGACTCTATCTAGAGTATCAATTCTATATTTCTCATACTTTGATAACCTTCTTCAAAATTTTCATCATTAACCTAGTTCATTATATGCATTTAGGCCAATCCCTAATAAAAACACAACCCTCCTAATAGATAAAGTGTAGATCCATGATTTTTTGGCTCTCCCATGAGTACTATAGTCAAATTCACTCACACCTATTCTAAATGATTTGTGTGAAAAATAAATATTGATTCTAGTTTGATGCACATATTGACCTAGTTTAACTTTTTCACCATTTCATTTTGGTGAAATTGATGTATCTTGCACTTGCATATTTTTTGATTTATTAACATAGATCTGATTTATATACATTTGATTATCTAGATAGTTAAATGCATTCTTTCATTGAAATTATTTCTTAGCATTCTAAAAAGTATTGTGTACAGTTTAAAAGGAAAATTTTTAAATTCAATTTATTAGTATTTATTATATTCAATAAATATTCAAATGAGTTATTATAATACATAATGGTATTGTTGAAGATGTTCTATTCATGTTTTCCTTAGCATACATCATTTGTAGATGTTTCTTGTTGTAATTTTGATTATTCTTCCTCTCCCAAAATTGGTCTTTCTTGTGACTAAATTTTGGTTCATGAGGATTATGTCATTCTTATTCATGATACTCCACCAACAATTCATGGCAAGGCTCCTCATTATGGAGCATGAAGCATTGATGCATAAATAATTATGTACCTCTCCTAAACTAGATCTATTGGCATAATATTATACCATCATGTTCCTTAATGATTCACCTCCTAATTATTTAAATCATATTTAAAGAATGAGTGAGACTAATAAGGATTTGTGTTCTCATCAAAGGATTAATCCTTCCTCGACAATTCATGCTTTTTGTGATTAGACTCAATATGATTAGACAATACATATTCTTGGAATTTGTCACGTGAATCCTCCTCCATTAGAGTTAGAATTCTACACATTATAGGGTTTGGTTTAACATATTTTTCAACAATGGTTATAATAGACAAAATTTTGGGCTTATGGAGCAATGAATTAGGGTTCATGTGGATCTCACACCATATTGTTATAAATAATGTGTTGGGTTCCCACCTTCCTCTCCAACTCCACCTCCTTCCCCATTACCTCATAGAAAGAACAAAATCATTTTTCACATGAGATAAGACTGCTTCCTAATCCTTCTACTCCATCTTGGGAAGACCATACCTTTCTAAGGCTCTTCAAAACCTAGTTTATTACTATTCCTCCTCTAAAAGATTGCAAGGTTCAAAAATATGATCACATATATCACTTTTTTTGTTTGAATCATCACATGATTAGCCATCCCACTAGTGACTGTGAGGCATTTAAGAAATAATTTTGCAAGATTATTTGTGATGGTATCATTCACATGATAAGTGTTATTGAGTTTCTTTGTTGTCTTGTCTCTATCATTATTGATTAAAGCCTTGTCTATTACATTTCTCCTCACTATGTCAAATTAGTTACTCTCTATGGGGGCTCATTGTCATTCATAGTGGTAAAACCTTATGCGAAATCATACTTTATCTTCGGTAGAAACATTATAGTCTATGGTATGCTTATTATTTCCTTTACACTAAGGGGAAGGATAACTTTTGTTTGAGGTGTGTGTATCTAGGTTCAAGGATATCATCTCTTTGTTTGATGGGTATGTATTCTTGTGTAATAATTTTATCTCCTTTCCTAAGGGGTGTGTATACATTTTTAAGGATCTCCTTTCCTTGTTTGAGGGTTATGTATCTATGTTTAAGGGTTTTCTCTCCCTTTTTAAGGGGTATATAGACTTGTTTAAGGATCTCATTTGGATGTTTGATGGATATAAATCCTTGTTTAATGATATACTCTTTTTGTTTTGGGAGCATGTATCTTTGGTTAAGGATTTGCTCTCCCTTTTTGGATGTGTGCATCCCTTCTAAGGATCCCCTCCCCCTTATTATATGGCATATCCTTATTTAAGGATCTCTTCCTCATTTTTTAGGTATGTTTACCTACAAAGGATCCCATCCCCCTTATTGGAAGATGTATCATTAATGAGAATCTCTTCCTTTTTCTGTAGGTTCATATCCTTACTGAGGATCCACTCCCCTTATTAGAATATGTATCCTTGTTTAAATGTATCTTCCTTGTTTTGTAAGAATGTATTTGTGCTATTTATCTCCTATCCCTTATTGGAAGATGTATCATTGCTTAAGGATCTCTACTTTTTTTGGAGGTGTGTATTCTGGGTGAGGATGCCTTCCCGCTTATTAGAAGATGAATCCCTCATGATAATCTCTTCATTATTTTGGAGGTGTGTGCCCCTATTGAAAACACCCTTCTTGTTGTTGGAATATATCCCTAATAAGGATCTCTTCCTTGTTCTAGAGGCATGTATCCATAATAAGGATCTCCTTCCTTGTTGGAAGATGTATCCTTGATGAGGACCACTTCCTTGTTTAATGGTGTCTATCCCTACTAAGTATCCCATCCCCCTTGTTGGAAGATGTATCCCTAGTGAGGATCTCTTTTTCAAAGGCGTGTATCCTTGTCGAGGATCCCCTTCCTTTGTTGGTGTGAAATTGGTATTGTACCTAGTAAGTTTCACGCCTAGGCCTTTATCACACATGTTACCTAAGTTTACTTAGGGACCACATAGGATTCTTCCCACTTTATGTGAATTCCCACTTTTAGTGGATAATTATCACATTATCACTTTTCCACCTTGAGTGGATAATAAGTTATTACTTCATATATGAACTCATCATTTTAAGACACATGTCATAATCTTATGTCATCCTATGTTCATCTTGGCTTATATAACTAAGGAGTCCCCTTTGTACCATTAATTCTCATTGTTGATCCCTCTTGTGCTCTCATCGAGTGCCCAAATCTTGGGTGACTATAATCTTCAACCAATCTTTCATGTTGTATATTATTCTATACAAAGTATATTATTATATTAAAGATTATTGGATTTCTTCTTGTTAGTCTTATTTGACAGGTTTAGATTGTAAACCTTGGTACATTTAGAGGGGTTTTTTTTACATTTTTATATTATATGTCAAATTTGGATCTTATTGGTATAAATTTAAGGTCACCATTGGATTCAATAGGTTTGAGATTCAAGTCAGTTTTGCCTTCTGTTTCATCCATATTGGACATGAGAGGTTCTTGATATTATAGAGAAATTTTAGCCAGAAAGGACCTCACCATCACACTCAGAAGGCTTGAGAGATGAACATTGACTATTAATTCATTAATTATGGAGAAATTTGATTTTGGGAAAAAATAATTTAGTAAGTTTTGAAATTGGGAGGTGATTATTAGATCCAGGACATTCTTGACATTGTAGAGAAATTTTAGCCAAGAAGGACCTCACCATCATGCTCAAAAGGCCCAAGAGATGAAACTTGACTATTAATTCATCAATTTTGGAGAAAGTTGATTTGGGGGAAAAAAATTAGGAAGCCAAGCCATACAACTTGATTTGTTAGTTTGGTACAAATTTTCAAATAAAATTCTATAAATTATTTTTAAAAAAGTTAGTTCAAATATATATTTTTTAGCTTTTTATTGTATATATATATATATATATATTACAAAGGTCACCTAACAGGGACCCTATGCAAAGGTCGTGTCAGGACCCATACATAAGGTACACACCATTTTCATAAAAGTTGTAGCCTTTTTAGATAGCTAGGTACCTCTTTCATGTAACTGTACTATTGGGCATGGGGTGTGGCCCCATGTGTCCCCCCCCATAATATTTTATTATCATTTTTCAAAATAGAAAATTCACAAAATTAAAGTTTTGAAAATAAATAAAAAATTCAAAGAATATTTTAGGTTTATTAGAGATTCTAAGAGAACATTCTCTACTGATGTTAGCATGATGTCAATAGAGCCTTTGAAATTTTGCTTTCACCCTCTCCATTGATAGCTTTCAATTTGAAGGTGATTTTGAAATGCTTATAACTTTGGCTTAGATTATCTAATTTTCAAGATTTTTTTTTTAATTTAGGCTAGGTTTGTGTGCTCTATGTACTGGTGAAGACAATTTCTAATTTTAATTTGTTATAGGTGTTGTTAAGTAATCCCCATTTTTGGAACTTTCAGAGCTTGGCTATGGCACATGCAAATTCCTTTTTAGGTGCAATTTTTTAAAAAAAAATTATAATTTTTCATGTTATTCATATTGGTATTATTAGTTTGTAGCCATTGTAAGCAAAAATTGTACTTTTACACAACATTTTTTGGCATATTTGGGCAATTATATTGCATAGATCATAGTTTGATCTTTTTCTTGTTGATCCTACTTTGATATATCATGACTGTGGAAACTTTAAGCATTGATATTTGTTGGTATGTGGTGATTGATCATGCTACTAGACTTAAATTTTGGTGACTTTGTCAACCGTGTTTCCCCCACAAATAAATTCATGGGAGATTACAAGGGGGTAGAGCCCCTCCTGCGGGGCTCGAGGGCTCATCCTCCCGATGGGGGCCTAGGGGCAGAGCCCACGATAGGCGTTTGGGGTCAACGCCTCTAGTAGGGGCTATTGGGGGCAACACGCCCAACTGAGGGTTTTGGGAGAGTGGTCCCAAAGCAAAAAATTCCCATAAAGATTCGACTATTATTTTGGCATGTAAATTGAACTTTATAAAACACTAAAAATTCTTATAACTATGTGGTAGTGTAATGTGAAATATGTCATATTATAATTTTCTCTTTGTTGGATGATAGAAAAGAAGTGGATGACTATATCTTTGGTGGATGTAGCCCGCATTGGGTGAACCACATTGAATACTTTTGTAATTGTGATTTGTTATAATTGCCTCTATTTTATGGATTATACTGAATATTTTTTATTGTTTGGTCTACTTTAAAACCCCAACAAAATCAAAAGTCCAGTTAACCTTTATTTTACAAGTGGAAATTATAATCATAGTAATTATAAAGTGTCATGATTCAATATTGCTAAGGGGTCTTTGATTGAATTTTGAAAGATTCTTCTTATGGTTGTGGTTGCATTCTTCTTCCAATTCCACCTCTAACACCTTACAACTATCCTACATAGAAATATGAAATGATTGTATAGGATAGTTCATGGGCTTGATGTTGAACCAAAAGATGATGAAGTTAAAAAGAATAAATGGTTGAATCTCTGTGAAAAAATCATTGGCTATATATAATGTATCTCCCAAGTTATTGTTTCACATTGAAAGCTTGGATACAACTATCATTATGTGGAGAAAACTATAAAATTTGTTTCAAAAACTAAATGAAATTCAAGGAAATATGTTGGAAAAATGAATTAGCAAGTCTCAATCCATGCAAATTACAACATACAAGAATTCTTAAAAAAAATCAAGTCACTAAGAACAGAAATGAAGGATTATGAAATTGAGAAAATAGATAAATAATTGGTGCTAACTCTTCTTTCAAATCTAAGACTTGAATATTTAGTGTTTGTGTCTACTTTCTATGCTACAAAGAATGCCTTTGGGATTATATTTTAATTTTCTTGTTTTAAAGATTTTGATATGCAACTCACTCGGGATTGAGATAAACTTATTCAAATGGGTGTCATGAATTCTTCAAAATTTCATTCTTTGATTGCAAAGGATGAGAAGTCTTTATGTGGAAAAGATAAGAAAAAGAACAATCCTAGGAAGAAAACACATCCACGCATAATTCCAAAGAAGAACATAATAATTCCTCTCATAAAAGGGAATCATTTATAAAGAAGAATCCTACTTGTGCATATTGCAAGAAAAAAGGACATGAAGAACACTATTGTTATAAGGACATTGATGAATTGAGATGGCTTCTTAAGAAGAATAGAACTAGTTTTCCTTATATAATATCTACTTCAAATTCTTCTTCTCCTCGAAAACAAATAGAATATTATAAGAAAAAAAGCCACACTTTTGAGACAAGTAAGAACAAAGAAAAATCTCTTCATGCTATTACAAGTAATGAATTAGGGAGATGGATTCTAGATTCAAGAGCTTCTCATTATATGGCATCTTCGTAATGTATGTTCTCTTCATTTGAGACTTGTAATATACCACCAATTTTGATGGGTAATCATACATATATAGCTTTTAACTAGGAGAGTATCTATTTATATTAGGGATGACACCTTCAATGATGTTTTGTATGTACCTCACTTGACAAACAATCTCGTGTCCATCTATCAAATAACTCATGGTGGAACAGGGAAGACTATGGAGTTCACTCTGAATTCAGTTATCATCAAAGGCTTGAAGAGGAGAGAAAAATATTGCAAGTAGGGTGGTGGATCATGCATCTTAGTTGCATTCATTTTCAAATTTTTTTCCCATCGATGACTTTGATTCTTCATGTGAGTTTCAAACTTCTAATGTGGATTTTTATCTTGATGTGAAATTTGGTTATTGAACTTGGATATTATCATATATAATCCAATTCTTAAGCCTTGCATTCCATCTCATATATCTAGTATTGCAGTTGATGATACTTATGTGGCTATATTTTTTGCTTCTTGTGATTCAGTGTACTAGCATATACATTGCCCTCTAGATACAGTTCCTTGGGATGACTACTTGACAAACATCATAGGTTTGTTTGTGGAGTCACATCTTTTAGATTTGGGAGACACCATTGATGACTTAATATTCTCTTTAAATGAGATGATCCTTCTCTAGTTGTTATGAGGGAACATTTTGACCCTTATTTTGATTCTCTACATGATTATTCTTCATAATTTGACGTGAGTGTGGATGCTTCTGAACAACATCTGGAGGAAGCATCTTTATCTGTAGATGAGATATTTGAGTCCTTGGATCTTGTTATACATTCAAATTCACTATATCTTGGATCATCTTTTTTAATAGTGTGGCCTAGAATGCCTTATTTGTAGTAGGCAACTTTTAACATCAACATGGTGTAAATTGAGTAGCCTTTAGAGACTCCATACATTTTGATATTTCTTCCTACGTATTCCTTTTGATAACGGGAAGAAGTAATTCATAAAACTTTGGTTTTATTTCTTTCTAAAGGGAGGAAAAAATTTCAATGGTCACGAACCATCTTCTACATCAACTTCCAATCATCTACCATTGGCACTAATTCTCTCTTATTGAGGGAATTTTTCATTACATGGGATTTTGTCTTTCTCATTCTTCTTTGAGAGTATTTTGGTATTTTTCATCTCTTTTTTTGGGAGGATTTTTTCCCATTGGATTTTCTCCTTTTCTCTATTTGTGAGAGAGTACAATATATTTGTACATGGGTACCTAACATGACCTAGTAGATAGGACCCCTCATTTCATCTTGCGTTGTTTACATATGTCTACATTATACCTAAGTTGCACTTAAGGGGGTTGCTGGTTTGAAAGGGGCATTGTTTCTAGTAAGTTTGAAACTTGGGCCTTTATCACACATGGTACTTAATTTTACTTAAGGACCATATAGGATTCTTCCCACTTTATGTGCAATTCCCACTTTTAGTTGATAGTTATCAAAGTAACACTTTCCACCTTATGTGGATGATGAGTTATCACTTATGTCTCAATACATAATATTAATACGCATGTCATAATATTATTACATCCTATGTTCACATTAGCTTATATAGCCAAGAGGTCATATTTGTGAGATTCATTCTCATTGTTGATCACTCGTGTGCTTTCATTGAACACTTTTACACCTTATGTGGATGATGAGTTATCACTTTATGTCTCAATACATAATATTAATACGCGTGTCATAATATTATTCCATCCTATGTTCACATTGGCTTATATAACCAAGAGGTCCTATTTGTAACATTCATTCTCATTGTTGATCTCTCTTGTACTTTTATGTAGTGATTAGATATTGGGTGGATATAATCTTCAACCAATCTTGCATGATGTATTATATTCTATAGCAACTCTAACACCCTCTTGTCTAAATATGTATCCTCGATGAAGATTTCTTCTTTGTCTTAAAGGTTTGTATCCTTGCTAAGGATTCCCTCCCCATTGTTGGAAGTTGTATTCCTTATGAGGGTATCTTCCTTGTTTGAAGGTGTGTATTTCTAGTAAAGGATACTCTTTATTTTCCTTAAGATATTAATATAACAATACCAGCATCTTAGGGGGACATATAGCCTAATTTCCACTAGTGTGCCTCTTTGATATATTACTTATGAGAATCTCTTCCTTGTTTGAAGTTGTGTATCTCTACTAAGGATCCTCTTTCTTTTCCTTGAGATAATATCATAGAAATACTAACATATTAGTGGGACATATAGCCTCATTTTCACTAATGTGACTCTTTGTGGTGGTGGTGTTATTGTTTACACTCCTCAAAGCATTAGTGATCTATGAAGATTCACCTAGAATAACACAAAATGTTGGCTAGCAGCTTTCACATCATTTCACCTTTGATCATCTAGTATAACATATCTTGCTAGTTTCATCTTTGATATTATTTATGCTCCTTGAAGTTATTGAGCTTTATAAACCAACCAACATAACTATACTTGATGGCCAATGGTATTCATATGATTAACCTTGTTTACCTAACATACCACAACTTTCTAGTTTTTATCATTTTGTTGTTAGTCTATGGATTACCTAGCATAACACAACATGCTAGCCAATGTAATATGTACGCAGGAAAATATGGTGATCAAAACAAATAAATCAAGATCAGATGACCTACATACCAATGAGACTCTCAGTGCAAGTATATAAACTAATTTAAACTAGTTTAACTTCCCAAGGGGTGTCCCATTGTTCTCTATCTCATAGGATCCCTAAAGTCGATGTTTTGCTCTCAAATCATTGAGCAAATGACTTAGGAATGACAACTCCAAGAATGAGTGATATTGTGATCCATATGCATGAATGCATTCTAAGATCTATATGATATGTTAGAAACTATGATGATTAAGTTAAGATGAAGATAGTGATATGATAAAGATATTGCTAAATTATCCTAACATGATATACTAGCATGAATATACTATTGATATGAATATGCTTCTAAGTGCTATGATGATATTCTAACAAAGAGAGGTTTAAAATGATTAATACAATTAGAATATAATGTAGATGCATGAAACTTGGATCCTTTTTTTTAATGAGAATGAGAGCTCTATTTATAGGGAAAATAGGGCAATGGAGGGTTAATATTGAATAATCTTAACGATGGCTAGGATTGAAAGTTACTCAATCCATGTTTATAATTTTCACCAATGAAATGGTGACAATTATCAACAAGAGGTGGCTTGAGAGGAGATGCAAGAGGCATTAAATGCCTGAGGAGACATGAAGGTTACCTTAAGAGGTAAGGTTAAGGTTAGTTTAGGGTTATCCATTGGATAAAGCTTTTACCCAAGGGGTAAACTCTTGTGCAAGGGTTAATAGGATAACTAGGGTCAAAGCCATAATGCTTGATGAGACCCTTGGGTTAGATGAGGGTTAAGTTAGAGAGAAAGTCTCTAACCATGAAGGGAGGGTTGAGTTAACCATTAACGGTTTGGAAGACTTTGGGGACAAATTTGGAAGAATTTGGGGGAATTCAACAAGTTAGCTTGTTGAAGAAATATATCTTTAAATGCATTTAGAAGACTTTCCTCCAAATTTTAGAAGTGACCTCCTGAAACTTAGGGAAAGGACATGATTAGAGGTATTAAGGCTAATTAAGATAGTTTAGAAGAATCTAGAAGGCTCTAGAAGAGGTTTAGGAGGCAAGTGGGAGATGTAGGAAAATGCAAGTGGGGGGGATTTTTATAAATAAATTAGATTTATTTATATGCAAAGGTTTATTTAATTAAATGTAAATTTAATTAAAAGGAAGAAAGGAGAATTAATTAAATAAAGTGATTTATTTAATCAAAGGCTACTAAGATTACTTTGACTGATTTGATTCATTGTAAGCAAGGTGTTAAAGAAAAAGGGACTGATTTTATTGGTAGATATAAACATTTGTATCCTCAAATTTCTTATCCTATGCCTAATTCGGATGTTTGAAGAATCTTTATTTCTAATTTGCAAATATACATTAGGGATAAGCTTCTCTTTTATAAGTTTACTTCCTTTACACAGTTGTGTGCAGTACTTTATAACTATTAGCTTCAAGTGAGTCAATTTGAACAATCTTCTTAATGGCTCTGGTTGATAAGAATGAAGGTACTCAACAACCTTTTGCGAAATTTAAACCAAACAAGGAATTCATCAAGTTCGATGACAACACCAACACCCAAGTAGCAACTACAACAACAAGTGTGTCTTCTTTATCCAAGTATTTTAGAAAAGAATTCACTCATCTAAATGAATCTTTGCATAGCATTATGACACAATTATTACAAAGAGATATGTTGAAACTTCCTCCCATCAAAGTAGTTGATACATCCAAACCTTTGCCACCTTATTTTGATTTCAAACTTTTTTTGTCAATATCATTGTCAACCCGGTCATGACACTGAAAAGTCTTATTCTTTAAGGAGTAAGATTCAAGGCCTAATTGATAATAATACCATATTTGTAGCTGGTGTGAATGATAAAGGAAGTAAATTCGTAGCTCCTCCAAAGTTTTACAAATCCTTTTCCTTCTCATTCTACTAATGTGATTGAGTCTAAGTGCCTTGTATTTTCTCCTAAAAACCATGGCCTTGTGTCTAACAATATGGTGAATCTTGTTGATAAATCTAAACCTCCTTAGGAACTATGCATTACTTTTGATCCTAGCGATACTATTGTACTTGATGGCCCACTCTATATCACTACAAAGATCAAAGACAAACTCTCATGAGCAGTGCTCATTGATCCAACATCTATGGTGAATATCATAACTGAAGAATACCTTTACACTTTACCATTGCAACAAGTTACCTATGATAAATTTGACGTAGTGGTTAAGATATTTTATAGTTTCTCTTGCCCTACTATTGGTTCTATTACTCTTCATGTAGAAGTTGGTAGTAAGTTATTATATGTTATTTTTGCTATCATTCCTACATCATATCAATTTCATGTGAAGGTGGGACATCCTTTTCTCTCTTCCATGAAAGTGATTCCTTATACTGTTCATAAATGTTTAAAGATTCCTCATAATAAAAAAATCATAGCATGTACCAACCTATGGTAAGGCATGGAGATGTTAAGCTTGATTACTTTTGGACAAAATAATTTCACTCTTAAGCCTCAAAGTGATGCTCTTTTTCAAATTATCAAAACTAAAAAATAAGATGATTTAATCTTTGAGCGAGCCTATAGATCCTATACCTATTCCTCATCCTCATGATGGACTTGTTCTTCATCCTAAACCTTTTATTCCTCCTTTATATGTTGTAGTTGTACCTCCTACAAATTAAAAAGGGAATCACTTAACATCTCATATATTTCAACCTAGTAGACCATCCCCTTATTCATTCTTCTTTAAAGGAAGAGAATAAGTATATGCCTCACTAATCCTAATGTTGGTCCCTACCAATGACTGAGAGGGGGGGTGAATCAGTTACCTACCGATTATACAGAATTAAAAACCTTTTACCCAAGTCTGCACTAACTTAATATTCATCAATACAAACAGTTATTGCATGAGAACATGCATGCATGAAAAGATACACAATAACATCAAGAATTATCTCATGGAAACCCAAATGGGAGAAAACCATGGTGTGAGTTGATTCTCACAAAATTTGTACTCTTCTGGAGCACTCCCTGTAAGAAGTCATCCCTGTTAGGAGATTACAAAGACATTGTTAGGTGCCACCCGGTTAAGGGATTTTCTTTAAGGCCTGTTAGTGCCTTTACCTTGTTAGAGGTAGCCTTGTTAAAGGACTTAGGATCATCAATTAAGATGTCACCCAGTTAAGGGATTTTATAAAGGGACCTGTTAAAGTCCACCCGATTAAGGGATTTAGAGTTCCAATGGTTAGAAAGCAACAAGAATTTGATCTACTAGAATAGCTACTGATAGCTTGATCAGATCCAAATGAAGCTCTTCAGTTTGACCACCGGTTACACTTGCTTTGCACTCTACCAGTTCTTTGCATCACACTTGCTCTACACTCTTCTAGTGCTCTGCATTCTATCTCTTCTTTTCACACTATTTGAGCTCTGCACACTCTCTTCACCACTCTGTTATTCACTTAGCAGTTCTGCACCGATTGTGTCTGCTCTGCACTACATCAGTTCTCTACTTATACCCTCGGCTCTACACTCTGGTGGTCTTCTTCACACTCACACTCTTCTTTGCTAAATCACTTAGCACTTCCTCACTCTTCACTCCTCACCTTGGATCGTCTCACACGGGATTTACACTTTGTAAATTTTTTGATCAATCATTTTGGTTTTAACCAAAAACCTTTATACCATATTTCGCCAACACATACCTGTTGATTCCTTAATCAGTTTACACGTAACATTCGGTAGATTTGAATTCAAATCTTTCCAAATCTTCTCGCACTCTCTTTGCACGCTCTCCATCAATCTCACCAACAACTCATCCTTGACTGCCTCTGCAATTCATAATTTCACCAATCTCTGGGTCGTGTTCTATCTTTTTAATGTGAACTAGAAAATCCACACAAATCTCACCTTAACTGGTTGTTAACTATTGTAGACTTCACTATCCATTTGTTTGATGATATCTCGCCATGACTGACTCACCTTTGGTCATCGCATCTAGATTACCGGTCACTGCTCTAAGATTCCTGGTGGATATCATCCTTCAACCTGTATCACTAGTTCACCGGTGAACTCTATTGTCTTCTGCCACCAGTCACTGGTCACGAAGCAGACTGATCACTTGTCTATCTAGAGAGCTCTGGTCATGCATAAGACTACTAAACTTTAGTCTGAGTCAACCCCTGTGACCGCATCATCATGTCAACTACTTCTTATGGTGACTGCTTCTTTATCTGATGGGGAGTCCAACTGTTTCTATCCAAACATCCTTCAACATACCATTTGTCAGTTAAAACTTCTACACGAACTCACTTGTCAGTTGGAAACAATGCACTGCCAGCATATCACTTACCAGTTTGTAGTCCTTGTACAAGTCAACACTAACTTGTGTACCAATGACTCCAAAGGTCTTTGTGTTGAAAGACATTTCCTCACTTACCGATGAATATCAAATACATCTCATTAAGTATGCAACAAGAATAGTAAAACACAAACATCTCTTATACTAATACCCATCCTATACCGGTTGACATCAATGACAATCACAATGCCAATACCTAAACCTTCTCAACCCTGGACTAAAACTAAACTAAACCATTGTGTGAGAGAACGTCGATGGAGACGTCATGCTAAGGCTCGTGAACTTTATTTTCAACTTGATTCCTCTCCGAAGACACCAAATGTTGACATGGTAGCATTTTTTCAGCCTTTTCCTAACCCCGAGGACGAAGTTCAACCTAAATTTCCATAATTAAAAATGTTTAAGAAAAATGATGGTTCAAGTTCTATTCCTATTAAAGCTCCTATTTTTATTAATATTGATGAAAAATGGATGTGAACGTTATTAATAATGAAAATGTTGATTCTAAAAATTCAAATGATGAATACGAATATGTTTATGTTGACAATGCTTTATCTAAGAAATTCTCTAAAGCATTAATACTAGCTCCTAGTAAGAGACAAATTGACTCATTATTAGAGCATGGTACTTGTTTGGAATTTGTGGTAGCTCCATCTACTATGCTCAAAGTTGCTCCTCTTTCATATTGTCCACCTTCACAAAACAATGTTGAGAAAGATTAGAAGACAAATGGCTTGTTTGATTAGCTCCATTTGTGTTGTAAATTCTCTCTCCTCTCTTGCTTGTTTATAACCTTCCTTTATTTCTCTCTCAATTCTTCTATTTTTTGTACCTAGTATTGTCTACTTGAGGACAATGCAAAGCATTGAGATCTCTTTTGGTCTCTCCCATGTTGACTCAAAAGACACATGTGCCCTTCTTCCATTGTGGGTCTGATTTCTTTGGGGGATTAGGACAATTCAAAGCAAATATATACATGTGTTGGTTAACAGATTTGTCCCTTTCTTGAAATTGTGATAATTATTTTCACTAAGTCATAAAATAACTTCTATATGCCCCTTAATGAAAGGACACAAATAAACCAACAGTTGGATGAACTAATCAAAATCCATCCTCTACATTAGAGGGAAGCTCCTCATATGATTTGCAATGAATTCTACACATAAAATCTTTGAAATGAAGAGGCTTTTAACCAACTAGCATAGAAAGGATTTAGCATTCATTTATCAACACAAAGGAATACCATTAACACAAAATAGAGAGAAAATTCTGAAGATTAAATAAGAGCTCACAGACTCTGTTTCTCACACAGGTTCATTTCACAAATTTAGAGCAAAGTAAGTACAAAGCAATATTGATTTTGATCAATAGTCTCTCATGCCTCATAGGGAAAGGGGGATCAACACAACTCAATCCACAGTGATTCCGCTAACAAGTAATACTAACGATGAATTCTAGAAAAATGTAGAATTAACTGATATGAATAATGTTATCATGCACATAGCAGATTTTCTAAGAAAGATTGCTTATCTTTAAATGCACAGATTTAAAGACTGCACACCATAATCATTTTCATTCATAAATCAGTCATTCTAGTCCCATGGAATTCAAGACATAAACAGATATTATTTCTTGCTAAAAAAATCACTGTTTTTCATACCACTCTAGAGTCTCAAAAATATAGTTATATAGCCACAGCCTGGCCAACAGTTATAATAGGAAACATAGAAAGCCAACAATTTCCGCCCCACAAAGTCAGTGAAACCAGCATAAAAATAAAATTGTTTTTGCAACTAACAAGTGAAAAGGATACATAATCAACAAAAAATATTACTATGCAGTTCTCGTAACTACTTCTTTCTTCCAATCCACATGAGCAGTGGAAAAGTGTTGAATGATTGTATTATGAGGTAATCCCATGTGTGCCATTCATTGCTTCCAAACCTCTTTTTCCCTGTGAACCTATGCAACTTTGTCGAAGTGACTATCCAGATGTCCGATGCATAGAAATGGGAGTGATTCGATCTTAGCAATTACACTTAAGTCATCTGGAACTAAACCCTTAGATTCTTTCACATAATTGATTTTGACCTTAAATGATTCTGTTATAACCTCAATCGTCTTAAGGGTTCTTCCATCATCTTACAAACATTTTATCCCAATGCACACAAGCTCATTTCTCATGGAGATAACTAATTCAGCGAGTTGATTTATCAATTTCGCGAAATCCTCATAAGCCTATTTTATTAGAGAATTCCTCCATTCAATGTTCCTTTGGCACACATACAAAATACTATCATCCAAGCCTGCCACAAGTTTTTCAGCAAGAAACTTTATGACCCCATAATTCTGTACTTCTCGCATCTGTGAAGCTTTTGATGCCCATTTAGCTTCCTCATTTTTTCAATTGATGATTTCAACCTCCAACTCCTTCATCACTTGTATCGCCCCATTATATACTTGGCTTAGATTAACAAAGTATTCTGCACCAAATTTTTGAATTCTTTCTAATCACTCCATCACAGTTTCTGTGATCAACCCACATTTTTGTATTTGTTCCAGAGTCTTTTGATTTGCATGGGACTTAGGATTGAAGGATATTGGAATTTGTGATAAAGGTTGAGGGTTCAGATCATTGATTGCCTCAATGTATTCTACCATTCTTCGTAACATCTCTTTCATCTGATGCTTATCTTTTTTGTCTTTCCAGGTCTTGGTTATGATCTTCTTTGTTGAAACCTCAAGGTGAAGAACATCTGTGGCTCGAGAAGTAGTTCCAATGTTTATCTTTTTGACAGCAAAGTCCTGAGCTGTAGGGTTCTCTATCTTTTCATCTGTTAATGGACGTGTAATCTCCGCAATCCAGTTCCCACTATCTGCATCAAAATCAATTTTTGACATAGTTTTTGACTTCTTCGCTTTAGGATTTTTTCCCAAGAATTTACTCACTATGTCTTCTACTCGAATCGAGGCTGGAAAAAAGTTTCTCTTCTTGCTGCTAAACATGTTTTCTAACCATACCGGTCCTGAAGGAACTCGAGACTTATCTGGATTAGTTCCAGTTTCCTTACCATCCCTTACTACCATAGTAGTAACTTCATTTAAAGATTTCTGTTCCTGCTGATTGTTACCCTCATCAGCTAGGCCTTGTTGTTCTTTGATTGGATCAATTGAGGTAGTATCCATCTCAAGGTCAACCACCATAGTATCAAAATGCAAGGATTGTCTTTTGCCCCTTATTCTGGAGCGACTCTGACAGAAGTTGTCTCCTCTTTGATTTGAATTGTCTTTGCCCTTTATCCTCCTTTTCCCTATTTTTGTGAACCTGTAGCAAAATATGGGACAAAAAAATTAGATACCAGGACCTCAATGGGTGAGGTTGAATCTTTCCTTGAGATTTTTCTCAGTCTTCACTTTTTAAGCCACTTCTCTGTTCTTCAAATAACCAAGATTGTCCTAGTTTGAATGTGTTCTTCCTCATCTTTTTTCCAGTCAATCTCTGGTATTACTCCTTGCTGCCTATGATCAACAAATTGGGGATCAAGAAAATCATTCTCATCATCCACAATATTTGCAGTGTTTATCTTCAGACCATAATCCCTAATTTATTGCACAGTGAGTCTCAGGTGGGCTCTTTTCCGGACCTCATTCTCATCTACACAATCCACCCAAAAGTCTTCTAGATCAAGTACATGTCAAAAATTCTCCCTCAATGTAAAGTGTGTCATTGCAAATCCTTTAGTATCAAACTCAGTGCGGGGAAATACAACTGAAAGTTGAAACCTTTGAACTCTAATTCCAAATTCAAAGCATCTGAGACATTGTTACAAGTGTAATGTGTCAGTTCAATGGGAAAGGAAACCCCTGTTTGATGTTCTTTCCCATATTTCTTATCTATATGAGCAAGTTGCCTGCAAACTTCAAATAACACTTGCTTGTCAAAGACATATCTTGGAAATTTGTAGGGTTCTCCTTCAAAACCCCCAACCCTCAAATAAGTGAACCTAGAGAACTGAATATAAAAACTGCCATATATATTTATAAACTGCATAGCTTCCTCAGTTAATCTCTTATGAATATCTCCTTTCAACTCGAATACTCACCTACCAAGAAAAATATTGTGAACCTTGTAATAATTTTCAGTGACCCTGTGTTGTTGCAAATGTGGGTGATATTCATATATCCTCATATCATCCTGCCAAGTTTCATGATATAGACCTACCCATTGATGGGTGCAGGATAAACAATATATGAGGTAAGAGGACATATGGAAATTTTTGTTTCCAAAACAACTTAAACCCTCATGCATTCTTTCTGCAATTAACTCTGCCCAATCTATGTATCTCTTTTCGCCAAAAATGACTTGAATAATGAAATACATCCAATCCTCCCAATAAAAGGCTATCTGATTTCCCCGCATTCTATTTAATAATATGACTATGTCCCTTACTTCCTGAATCAAATGCTCTTGGTTTAATGGGCTTGGCAGTCTTGAACCTCCCTTTTGAAATTTCAATAACCAATTTCTTGCAATGACACTCCTATAACTCGACTTCTTCTCAGAGAAAAGTCCTTGCTACTTGCATACCGTCCAGTCCTCATATTACTCCTTCTCTGGTGTTTTCATCATGGTGGAAACAACCTCCCGATTACTTGCAAGCAAAACCTTACGCTCTATGTCTCTTATACACCTCTCTACAAGATCATACCTGCTCATACATTCCAAAACTACTTTTGGCCATGACATAGCTGGAGGAAATGTTGCAGCCTCTACCAATCCACTATCTGAAATTTTCTGCATCAAAGGGGAACTAGCAAAATTTTGCACTCTTTCATGGAATTCCTCTAAGTCTACTGACAATAGAAAAGTATCTCCTATGTCAGGCAGGGAACTAACTAACCAAGATTTCTGGTCTATTTGAGGTACTTTCGGTCTCATTTTAGCTTTACAATTAGAAAGTGCACAGTAGGAAGAATTGACTTAACCGACTGAAGTATCAAATAACACTTTCAATTTATGAAAACCAATGAGATAAGAGGAAGAACTTGCACTCACCTTTCATGCAAAACTGAGAATTCACAGAGTCGAGAGCAAGAAATGCTAGCTGCGCTAATCTTCTACTTACCAAATTGAGCAAATAATAAAGGCAAGTAACTTGTTTTTAAATAAAACAGAGCTTAGGGACTGGCCTAAAATATCGATCGCACGATTTGTCATGATTTGAAAACTGCATACTCATTCATGCCAAATCATGCCAAAAAGATTAAATTTTGATGGTTTATTAATAACAAGTCTTTTCTCCTCCATATCCTTTACTTGAAATGATTACTTGGAATGATTATTCCCAAGTACGGATTTTCATCACAATTCATTTTCTCGAGGTTCATCTTTCAAACCCAGAATATTCCCTATATGCCGACACTTGTTCACTTTATCTCCAAAGTCATCAATTCTCAAACTTTGAACCTTGAACCTCGAACCCTTCGAAAAGAAGTTCAAAGGTTCAAGTTCAAAACAACATTAGTGCAAAACAAATGGACACACCTAAGCTTACCCATTATAAAACATGACTTACGCAAGACTTGCTTTAACATTTTTAACCTTGAACCTTGAACCACTCTAAAGGTTCATGGTTCAAGCTCAATGAGCTATGACCACCAGGACTTTTAGCGCTTTATTTAAAACAAAGTTGCTATAATACATACCACACTTTAAATTTGAACCTTGAATGTTAGAACGGTTCAAGTGAGAGGTTCAGTTCAATCAAAATTGCAAAGGGGGAAAAAAATTGAAAGAGCATGAAAAAGATATAATACAAGTGCAGACTAACATTGGCTCTGACTAGGGACTGGGACTGTAAAGGACCAAGACATGAACTCAGAATCTCTGGTTTCACAAACAAACTTACGAAAAGCAAGGACCGAAACACTACAAAACATAACCAGCAACTAACTATGCACAACAAAAACTTATATACAAGACCTACAGAGGACTCCTGTTTACAATTGATATAATTTTAAATCCTATCCATTATAAGACAGGGGAAGAGCAGGACCATCCTGATATGCAAGTTTGAATGAGTTTGGCTCCTTTACCTCATGAATCAAGAATGGTCCTTTCTAGAGCGATTCGAACTTCATATGTGCTCCTTTTGGTTCTCTTCTTTTATCTCGGAGAAGTACCTAGTCACCTAGCATGAATTTCTGCATCCTGGCCCACTTGTCAAATATCTTCTTCACCCTCATCTAATTCTTTGTTATCCATTCTACTAATTTATCTCTTTCTTCATCAATCCTCATCAAATGCATAATCCGTTTTTCAGAGAATTTTGAAAATAAGAGTCCTCAATGACAGTTTGTAGCTTAGTAGCTGCAAGTTCCAGAGGAAGTGCTACCTAAGCTCCTATACCATAGACCAGTTCAAATGGTGACATCCTAATAGCTCTTTTTGGTGATGTACGATCGGCCCAAAGAGCTTCGTACAATTTTTTATGCCAATCTTTGAAATTTTTGCTCACTAATTTCTTCATAATATTTATAAGTTTTTTATTGTTGGATTCTGCCTGACTGTTTCCGTGAGGATAATAATCAGAAAAGTGAGCGAGGGATATTCCATGATCATAGCAGAATAATAAAATCTCGTCAGAAGAGAAATTAGTGGCATTATCAGCCATAATTTTTAGCGGAACTCTGAATCGAACCAAGATATTCTCTTTGAGAAAGTTACAAACAACCTCCGAAGATGTCTTCCACACCGAAATAACTTCAACCCATTTATTAAAGTAGTCTGTAGCTGTCAGTATATGTGTATGTCCTGCACTTGAAGTAGGCGTCAAATGACCTATAAAATCCAAACCCCATTCTTTGAAGGGTTCATCCACAATCACAGGCCGGAGCGGTAATGCTACAAGTTGTGTCTTACCTATGAACAATTTACATTTCTCACACTTGGCTGCCCATGCATACACTTCTTTGAACATTCCTGGCCAATAATAACAATTCCTCAAAATTTTGTAAGTTGTCACTGTTCATGAAAAACGGCCACCACAGGCTTCATCATGGAAAGTTTTCAACAGAGACTCTTGGAGAGATTTATCTATACAGTGCAAGAAAGTTCCATCTAATCCTCTTTTATATAAAACATCGTTAAAAATGACGTATTTGGTAGCCTTCAATCTCAATTTTTGCTTTTCTTTTGAAGAAATATGTATTGGGTAGTCTCCATAGGTCAAATAATAAGCAACATCCACAAACCAGGAATCCTAGAGTCTGACAAACAAGACTAAAGGCAATTCCTCTATCATTTCCTCCTTACATTGAGCAATCAATTTGCACAGACCCTGTCCTCTTACCAATTTTGTGGGCTTGATATCTAAATTAAACTCTTGAATTTTTGACACCCAGGAGGCTTTATTATTCATTCCTATATCTTGTTGTGTCAATATGCTCTTGACTATGGAATGAGGCACATAAACAATGGCATGGGAATGGAGAATATAGTACCTGAACTGTTTTACGGCCTTCACAACTGCATATGCTTGTTTTTCCATTAGTGAATATTTCAATTCATGCCTTTTCAATGGTACACTCATGAATGATATTTGGACTTCTTCATTATCCTCATTCTTATGTAATAAAATTCCTAACATAGTATGCTCTGAGGCATAACAGTAGATAACAAAATCGTTCCTATTATCGGGGTTAACCAAAATAGGTGCATGGCCAATAGCATTCTTTATTGATTCAAATACTTTCTTCCCTCTTCATTCCATTTAAAGGCTTGTTTTTCACTCATCAAATTCACAATATAACTGGTAGTCTCTGCAAAATCTAGGATGAACCTCCTTAGAAAATTTACCTGTCCAAAAAAGGATCTAAAGACGTTTCTATTTGATGGTAGACCTAGCTGTTGAATTGCTTTTACCCTTTCAGGGTCTATTCTTACTCCTTCCTTAGAAACAATATGGCCAAGCAACTTACCTTTTGTCACCCCAAACACTGACTTTTTTGGGTTTAGGGACACCCCATGCTCATGGCACCTCTGTAACACTTGTCTAAGATCCCTTAGGTGATGTTTTCTTCTTTTTGATAAAACAATTAAATCATCGAGATAAACAACAATTATCCTATCCTTCAAATGACCAAAGGACAAATCCATAGCACGCTGAAATGTCACTCCTGCATTGATTAAACCAAATGGCATTTGGTTATAAGCAAAGGTACCCCAAGGAGTAATAAAGGCAGTTTTATGTTGATCACCTTCCAAGACACTGATCTGATTGTAACCTGAAAATCCATCAAGCATGGACATCATCTCGAAACCTGAAACTGTTTGTAAAATATGGTCCATAGCTGGTAATGGATAATTATCTTTTAGGCTGGCTTGATTCAGATTTCTAAAATATACACAGATCCTTATTTCTCCATTTTTCTTCCTAACAGGAACAATGTTGGCTATCCATGTAGAATGATGGATGGGGTATATAATCCTAGCCTTAAAATTTTTATCTACCTCCTGAAATATGGCCTCAGCTACCTTAGGATTGAAACTTCTAATCTTTTGTCGAAAAGGACTTACTCCAGGTTTCAAAGGAATTTGATGCTGGAATTTTCCCTCTCTAAAATTCTTTAGATCATCATAGCACCAAGCGAATACATCCTTAGAATCTAGTAGGAGATTAATGAATCTCTCTCTTTCTGCGGGTGTACAACATTTGCCCAGATTGATATATTTAGGTTCATCTTCAGTACTGATGTTAATCCTTTTGTAACCTCCAACATCTTGAACCTCAGGAAAATTTTCAACTTTGTTTTTTTTTGGCATCATGACGATCGAATAGACGCTCCAATGAAACTAACCCTTTAGGGATCTTGTTACCTTTTAATTGCATAACTCCATCAATCAGTTCCTTGGATCGTTCTGGTGAAAATTCCTTACACTCTGAATCTGAACCTTCAAAATATGTAGCAGCAAATGTTTCTACACTTTGCATAAAATTATTAATTTGTCATTTTCAAATACTTGCCACAATTCAGAGTTATCTGGGACACTAGTCGATATACTAACTCTACTCTGTAAGTATCATTAGCAAATTCAGGGTGTGGAATCAGTAAGGAGGCTAACACGGCTAACAAATCTGCTTTTGAATTCAATTCTCTAGGAATAGCCTCAATGGAAAATGCATCACAATCTTTGATTTCGTCCCAAACTCTATTCCAATAGTGTTTCAACCTTTCATTTTCTACATTAAACAACCCTCTAACCTGTTTTACAATCAATTCAACATCTCCTTTAACTCGCAAGAGTTTTACTCCCAATCTCTTAGCTTCAGTCATACCTAACAAAAAAGCCTCATACTCAGCCGTATTGTTGGTGTTCTTGAACTCCAATTTAAAAGAAAAAGGAATATGATTGCCATAAGGTAGAATTAACACTACCCCTGTGCCTGAGCCTAACGTTGCACAACTACCATCAAACTCCATTAACCACAAACTTTATTCTCTCTTAGGTTGTGATGAATCTCCCACTATCTCATTATTAGACAAAATAATGTAGTTTCCAAATTGACATTCATGATACAAAATTTGAGCTCTTGGATCATCATAAGGGAAAACAATGAATTTAGACTTTGGTTCAGGCTGCAAAATGGCTTGTTGTTTTCCAACCGAAATTGTGGCTTGAGACCAATCCATTTTTATTTCAGCTCCTAAATCTCTATAGAATGTATGACTTAGCAACATGCCATAGCTAGTTGGGATGTCAACTATTAGAATCCTCAAATTGATTCTTTTGTTCGTGTGGGAGGCAAGAACTACTTGAGCATCCTTAATTTTTCCTAACAGAGGAATCTATTTTGAATCCATAGAGTAACATCTGCCAAAAGTTTTTGTCAAGGACAACCCTAATGCTTTGGCTACTACAGAAGGCATTATATTATCAGATGCACCTGAATCTATAATACAATTATTTAATTTATGACCATTTATAAACAATGATATGTAAAAGGGTTTAGGTTTTGACTCAAACAAAAAATCATCTGTTTGGAGAGCAGTTATTTTAGGCATCCTTTCATGAGCAACAGGGTAAACTGATTCATTACTGTGTGAAGACAATGTGGCATTTATTGATTGTTGTGTTCTATTGGCTTGTAGTACATTATTTTCTTTTACAAATTGAACGAGTCTATCTAGCTCTTTTGGATTCAACTTAAGATACTCGATAGGTGTAATTTGAATTTGGGAAGATTTGCAAAATTCTACGATATCAAATGAACTCTCCTTTTCAACATACCTCAACAATGGAGACTCTTGCATTTTTTTTATCATTGTTATGAAATTTTGAAACAATCTCCTTACCTTTGAAATTCATAGCAAAAGAGGAAGAAGCATCCTGAGGTTTCACTTTTGTTGATTTATTGTGAGCACAACACATGAAGGATCTTCTAAAGTAACCCAAATATCACCTCCTCTTTCTGAATTTGACTCGTACTCTAGGAAGTGGATTTCAGAGTCACTAGGTTTCTTTAAAGATTCTTCCTCACTCCACTCATTTGGGGTATCTTTAGAGTTCATCAATTGTGCATAACGCACCATCTTAGGACAGGAACTACCATCATGTTCATGTGTGAGATGAAAAACACACATACTCCCTTTAGGTGGTGGTGCCTCAATTGCCAATCTTTGCTGAGTAGAAGGTAATTGCAAAGACTTGTTTCCAAAGCCCAAAGACTGATTTGTATTTCTCCTAGGTACATCTTGATAGGGAGACAAGTATGATGTACTGGCTTTAGGTAATTGTCTTTTAAGAGTAATCACATCATTCATCAATCTCTGGATCACAGGGTCGGAAGAAGTAGAAGGTTGGGCAATGGGTGTTTGTACTTCTCTTTTCCATTTACCTGTCGTGATTGAATCATCTTCCAACTCAATGGAACGTGTTTTGGCAGCACTTAAATTTGCAACTCTTTATCTATGGATCAAGAAACCTATTTCTGAAGGTATATAATTAATAAAAAAACACTTCAAATTATCATTTGAGGGTTTTTTATTGACTGGAATTTTATGCACAATCGTGTCAAATTTTGCTACAAATTCCCTCATAGACTCTAGAATCTCTTTCTTTAACTGAGCCAACTAAGCCAAGAGAGAGTGTCCATCCTCAGCCACTTTGAATCTTACCTCAAACCTTGTTTTTAAATCCCGCTAGTTTGTTATTACACTATTTGGCAATTGATAGAACCAATCTGCTGGTACTCCAGTTAGTGTTTGGACAAACAATCTTACAACAACATCCTCATGTTGAACAACTATTATCCCATAAGCCACATTGAATGCATTCAGGTGCTCATCAACAATGATTTTCCCATCCCCACTAAATTTTGGCAGGTGATCTCTGGCACCTTTGGGTAAGGGATTCAGATTTAAACCTAAGTTCAATGGACCCACAACGACCCCCCAAGGGTTATTTACTACCATTGGAAAGATGATATTAAGTGAAGTCAGGTTGATTATATTTGGTAAAGAAATACCATGCAAGGTTAGAGCTTGACAAATTGAGGACATAGGTGTAGCGTCCTAAAATTGCGACACTTGCAATTTCGACTGCATTTGGGTCTTCACGATGGCGACGCAACACTGAACTTGAATGGAGACCCCGAAACCTGTTTATGACACCAAAAACTGCATCTTTCTGCACCGTGGCCTGATCTTTCCTTGCACCCTGCTGTCCCGGGAGGTGGGACCATGGCGCCCAACGCCCTAGTCCCCCAGGACCATGGCGCCCAATGCCCTGTTCCCTGGCCCTATTTTGGGCCCGGTCTCTTTTGGGGCTTCGGGTCTTTAAGTTTGCAATTTGGAAAATAACCTTCCTAGGTCGGCCTAAGGTCAGAAAAATCAATCTTTTAACCCTAATTGACAAGTATATAAACTACATTTCCCCTCTCAAAAGGAGGAGGACAGATGTGCAAAAGACGCGGAAGCGATATTCAAACATTCAAACATTCAAGCATTCAAGCATTCCTTCAAGCAATTGAGCATTCTAAGTCTCCATTCAAGGCTAAGTGTTGCATTCAAGACAAGGATTCAACCATTGAAGAGGAGCTCACATACAACAATACAACATATTACATACATTACACCTTTGCATGTAAGGATACAAACATTCTTACAACAAGGTATCAGTACTTGTTTACATTACAAACATTTACATTTACAACATTCTCATTTCTTGGTTAATTCCAAAGCCGGGGTTTGACCTAAAGGCAAACCCCTCATCCCTAACCCCCCAATCATCCTCTCTTTTCTGTGTGTAGGTTGCAGGTACATGGCTATAATTGAAGATCTGGAATCCTTGTGCAGAGACGAATAGATCCCCCTTCGTTTTGCGGATTTTTCGGAGGACCATGTGCACGCTGGGTGCCATCGTCCCGTCAAATTTCGCTCAAATTTGCAGAACAACACCATCTTGACATTTTACTGCTAATTCCAGGTCCGCAGCTTCATCCCATATCCCTATCTCTGTTTATAAGTGAATCTTTCCTACTTTACATGCATTCCTAGTTCAATCATTCTATCTACATTCTTTACAAAAGAGGGTATCCTTGATGTCACAACCCTTGAAACTCATTTAGAATCCAATCTTGCATTGTGTGGGATTGGATCTTGTGGGTTTCAACCCCTCTTTTGAATGTAAAGTCTCCCCTAAGTGAAAACCATCAACCCTAGTGACTCCCCCTTCTCTCTCCTTGGAGTTGGGGAGGGGAGAACAACTAGGGTTTGATTTTTCCGCTTTACAACAGGAGATGATGTGGACGGGGAAGGAGGCCTACTTCTTTCTCGTCTTTGAGGTGAAAAAATGGGTTGAAAATTAAGGTTTTGTAACTCTTGAAAAACTGAATCCACTATCCCCTCCTTTCTTTGGGACCTAGTATATCTCTTTGACTCCAGTCTTGCAACTAGGCAACCAGTCTTATGATTTGAATCCCTAACAGAGTCACCAAAAATCTGTTGGTTAACAGATTTGTCCCTTTCTTGAAATTGCGATATTTGTTTTCACTAAGTGATAAAATAACTTTTGTATGCCCCTTAATGAAAGGACACAAATAAACCAACAGTTGGATGAACTAATCAAAATCCATCCTCTGCATTAGAGGGAAGCTCCTCATATGATTTGCAATGAATTCTACACATAAAATCTTTGAAATGAAGAGGCTTTTAACCAACTAGCATAGAAGGCTTTAGCATTCATTTATCAACAAAAAGGAATGCCATTAACATAAAATAGAGAGAAAATTCTGAAGATTAAATAAGATCTCACAAACTCTGTTTCTCACACAGGTTCATTTCACAAATTCAGAGCAAAGTAAGTACAAAACAATATTGATTTTGATCAATACTCTCTCATGCCTCATAGGGCAAGGGGGATCAACACAACTCAATCCACAATGATTCCGCTAACAAGTAATAATAACGATGAATTCTATAAAAACATAGAATTAACTAATATGAATAATGCTATCATGCACATAGCAGATTTTCTAAGAAAGATTGCTTATCTTTAAATGCACAGATTTAAAGACCGCACACCATAATCATTTTCATTCATAAATCAGTCATTCTAGTCCCATGGAATTCAAGACATAAACATATATTATTTCTTGCTCGAAAAATCACAGTTATTCGGACCACTCTAGGGTCTCAAAAACATAGTTATATAGCCACAACCTACCCAATGGTTATAATTGGAAACACAGAAAGCCATCAATTTCCGCCCTGCAAAGTCAGTGAAACCAGCGTAAAAATAAAATTGTTTTTGCAACTAACAAGTGAAAAGGATCTATCATCAATGAAAAATATTACTATGCAGTTCTGGTAACTGCTTCTTTCTTCCAATCCGCATGAGTAGTGGAAAATTGCTGAATGATTTATTATGAGGTAATCCTACGTGTGCAATTTGTTGCTTCCAAACCTCTTTTTCCCTGTGAACCTATGAAACTTTGTTGGAGTGACTATCCAGATGTCTGATGCATAGAAACATGAGTGATTCGATCTTAGCAATTACACTTAAGTCATCTAGAACTAAACCCTTAGATTCTTTCACATAATTGATTTTGACCTTAAATGATTTTGTTATAACCTCAATCATCTCAAGGATTCTTCCATCATCTTTCAGATATTTTATCCCAATGCACACAAGCTCATTTCTCATGGAGGTAACTAATTCTGCGAGTCAATTTATCAATTTCGTGAAATCCTCATAAGCCTATTTTATCAGAGAATTCCTCCATTCAATGTTCCTTTGGCACACATACAAAATATTATCATCCAAGCCTACCACATGTTTTTTAGCAAGAAACTTCATGACCCCATAATTCTGCACTTCTCGCATCTGTGAAGCTTTTGATGCCCATTTGGCTTCCTCATTTTTCCAATTGATGATTTCAACCTCCAACTCCTTCATCACTTGTATTGCTCCATTATATACTCGGCTTAGATTAACAAAGTATTCTGTACCAGATTTTTGAATTCTTTCTAACCACTCTATCACAGTTTTTGTGATCAACCTACATTTTTGTATTTGTTCCAGAGTCTTCTGATTTGCAGGGGACTTTGGATCAAAGGACATTGGAATCTGTGACAAAGGTTGAGGGTTCAGATCATTGATTGCCTCAATATATTTTGCCATTCTTTGTAACATCTCTTTCATTTGATGCTTATCTTTTTCATCTTTCCAGGTCCTGGTTATGATCTTCTTTGTCGAAGCCTCAAGGTGAAGAACATTTGTGGCTCGAGAAGAAGTTCCAATGTTTATCTTTTTGACAACGAAGTCTTGAGCTGTAGGGTTCTTTGTCTTTTCATTTGTTAATGGACGTGCAATCTCTGGGATCTAGTTCCCACTACTTGCATCAAAATCAATTTTTGACATAGTTTTTGACTTCTTCGCTTTAGGAATTTTTCCTAGGCATTTACTCACCATGTCTTCTACTAGAATCGAGGTTGGAAAAATGTTTCTCTTCTTGCTGCTAAACATGTTTTCTAACCATACCGATCCTGAAGGAACTTGAGACTTATCTGGATCAGTTCCAATTTCCTTACCATTCCTTACTACCATAGTAGTAACTTCATTTAAAGCTTCTTGTTCTCGCTGATTGTTACCCTCATCATCTAGGCTTTGTTGTTCTTTGATTGGACTGATTGAGGTAGTATCCATCTCAAGGTCAACCACCACAATATCAATAGGCAAGGATTGTCTTTTCCCCTTGTTCTGGAGCTAGTGAGTTTGACATAAATTGTCTCCTCTTTGATTTGCACTATCTTTGCTCTCTGTCCTCCTTTTCCATATTTTTGTGAACTTGCAGCACAAGATGGGACAAGAGAATTAGATACCAATACCTTAGTGGGTGAGGTTGAATCTTTCGTTGAGCTTTTTCTCAGTCTTTGCCTTTTAAGCCACTTCTTTGTTCTTCGAATAACCAAGATTGTCCTTGTTTAAATGTGTTCTTCCTCATCTTTTTTCCAATCAATCTCTGGTATTACTCCTTGTTGCCTATCATCAACAAATTGGGGATCAAGCAAATCATTTTCGTCATCCATAATATTTGCAGTGTTTATCTTCATACCATAATCCCTAATTTGTTGCACAATGAGTCTCAGGTGGGCTCTTTTGTGGACCTCATACTCATCTACACAATCCTCCCAAAAGTCTTATAGATCAGGTCCATGTCAAAAAATTTCCTTGAATGTAAAGTGTGCCGTTGCAAATCCTTTAGTATCAAACTCAGTGTGGGGAAAATACAACTGAAAGTTGAAACCTTTGAACTCTAATTCCAAATTCAAAGCATCTGAGACACTGTTACAAGTGTAATGTGTCAGTTCAATGGGAAAGGAAACCCCTATTTGGTGTTCCTTCCCATATTTCTTATCTATATGAGCAAGGTGTCTACAAACTTAAATTAACACTTTCCTATCAAAGACATATCTTGGCAATTTGTAGGGTTCTTATTCAAAACCCCCAACCCTCAAATAAGTGAATGTGAAGAACTAAATATAAAAACTGCCATATATATTTATAAACTGCATAGCTTCCATAGTTAATCTCTTATGAATATCTCCTTTCAACTCGAATACTAACCTGCCAAGGAAAATATTGTGAACCTTGCAATAATTTTCAGTGACCTTGTGTTGTTGCAAATGCAGGTGATATTCATATATCTTCATATCATCCTGCCAAGTTTCATGATATAAACCTACCCATTGACGGGTGCAGGCTAAACAGTATATGAGGTAAGAGAACAGATGGAAATTTTTGTTTTCAAAACAACTTAAACCCTCATGCATTCTTTCTACAATTAACTCTGCCCAATCTATGTATTTCTTTTCACCAAAAATGACCTGAATAAAGAAATGCATCTAATCCTCCCAATAAAAGGCTATCTGATTTCCCTGCATTCTATGTAATAATATGATTATGTCCCTTCTTGAATCAGATGCTCTTGGGTTAATGGGCTTGGTAGTCTTGAATTTCCCTTTTGAAATTTCAATAACCAATTTCTTGCAATGACACTCCTATAACTCGACTTCTTCTCAGAGAAAAGTCCTTGCGACTTGCATACTGTCCAATCCTCATATTTCTCCTTCTCTGGTATTTTCATCACGGTGAAAACAACCTCCTGATTAATTGCAAGCAAAACCTTACCCTCTGCATCTCTTATACACCTCTCTACAGGATCATACCTACTCATACATTCCAAAACTACTTCTGGGCATGACACAACTGGAGGAAATGTTGCAGTCTCTACCAACCCACTATCTGAAATTTTCTACGTCAAAGGGGAACTAGCAGAATTTCACACTCTTTCGTGGAATTCCTCTAAGTCTACTGATGGCAGAAAAGTATCTCCTATGTTAGGTAGGGAACTAACTAACCAAGATTTCTGGTCTATTTGAGGTACTTTTGGTCTCATTTTAGCTTTACAATAAGAAAATGCATAGTAGAAACATTTGACTGAACCAACTGAAGTATCAAATAACACTTTCAATTTATGAAAACCAATGAGAAAAGAGGAAGAACTTGTGCTCACCTTTCATGCAGAACTGAGAATTCACAGAGTCGAGAGCAAGAAATGTCGCTTGCGCTAATCTTCTACTTACCAGATTGAGCAAATAATAGAGGCAAGTAACTTGTTTTTAAATAAAATGGATCTTAGGGATTGGCTTGAAATATCGGTCGCATGATTTGTCATGATTTGAAAAATACATACTCATCCATGCCAAATTGTGCCAAAAAGATTAAATTCTGATAATTTATTAATAACAAGTCTTTTCTCCTTCATATCCTTTACTTGGAATGATTACTTGGAATGATTATTCCCAAGTACAGATTTTCTTCACAATTCATTTTCTCATGGTTCATCTTTCAAATCCAAAATATTCCCTATATGCCGACACTTTTTCACTTTATCTCCAAAGTCATCAATTCTCAAACTTTGAACTTTGAACCTTGAACCTCGAACCCTTCAAAAAGAAGTTCAAAGGTTCAAGTTCAAAACAGCATTAGTGCAAAACAAACAAACATGCCTAAGCTTACCCATTATAAAACATGACTTACGCAAGACTTTCTTTAACATGTTGAACCTTGAACCTTGAACCACTCTAAAGGTTCATGGTTCAAGTTCAATGAACTATGACCACCAAGACTTTAGCACCTTATTTAATACAAAGCCACTATACCATATACCGCACTTAAACTTGAACCTTGAACCTTAGAATGGTTCAAGTGAGAGGTTTAGTTCAAGAAAAAGTGCAAAGGGGGAAAAAAATTAAAGAGTGCGAAAAAGACATAATACAAGTATGGACTAACATCATGATATACATTATTTATCATCAAATAATATTGACCCCAGAGTTAAGTAGAACCCTTCTATGTTCTGTGTGTTGTGATTATTATCCTCTCTTGGGGCCATGTTGATTTGATAACGTGCTTGTCTTTCGGATGGAACCTACCTTAAATAAATTGCTCCAGATAAGGCATATGCAATCGCTTTAACGTTGGTGCATACACTCCACTCAATGTTCTCTCTTTTGCACATCTTGATACTCAAGTTACTTTGCAAACTTAATGTTTTGCTTTGTAATTTTAGTATTTTTCTTTTCCTGGCTCATAGTAAGTGAACCTTACTAGGTTGATAGTCATGGTTCTCATTCTCTTTATTTTATGATGTCCCTTTTATTTTGATGTTCCATGCGAGCACATTTGTCTTTGTGTTTCAATTAGTTGTTGAGACATTTGAGCATTGAGGTCTATTCGACTAGTTGGTTTGTCATTTTGTATCTTATTTTTGTCGTGTCTTTTGTGCTTTGTTTTTGGTTTGTACGTCTTGTTCCTTTTTGTTTTGTGTTCTCTTGCATATATTAGCATGAGTTGAAACCCTAATATTGGGGGCTTTTGTTTCTCAAGATTAGTGATGTCTTATACTCCTTGTGGTATTGCTCCATATCTCTTATCTTCATCTCTCCCTTTCTTCTACTTTACCGACAGTATTGGCATAAGACATACTCTCACTAAAGTGGGGGCTAAATGTAGTGTCATAAATTGCAACCCTACCAATTTTAACTACATTTAAAGTCCTCACCTTGGCGACGACACCCCCCTTTCTTACCAAGACCTCTTTCTGTATTTTCACCCCTTGACCCCTTCTTGTTTGAGCCCTAAGATAGCCTCAGGACCCTATTTGGGCCCCAAGATAGGGCAAGATAGGGGCATGGCACCCCTGTCCCCCCTAGGATAGGGGTCTGATGCCCCTGTCCCACCCTCTTAGGGTGGCCCCAAGATAGGTCCCCCCCACCCTATCTGCACTTTAGGATCCCAAATCTCCCTGATGTCGGCCTTTGGTGAGATGAATTAATCTTCTGAGGCATGTATAAAAATGGAATTGGTCCTCTCATTTGAGGGAGAAGGAATTCAAGTAGAAGTTCTTCATTATCATCATCAAGCATTCAAGTTTTCAAGCATTCATCGAGTCTTCTTTTCTTTATGTGTCTTCTTCATTCATCCATTGGAGCAACATTACAACATTTATTTGTAAGCATGTGTGCATTAGGGTTTTTTCACGTTACATTCCATTTCATGCAACACTTGTGATTACATTCAAGAAGCAAAGCAATCATCATCACCAAATTCTAGATCTACAAGGTATACACTTCCATTAATTACATTTCAGCATTTGCAATTACTTTCTTTCAAGGTTGATTCCTCAACCAGGGCTTGCCTAAGGTAAACCCCTATCCACAACCCTTCTCCCTTTCTTTTCTGTATGTAGGTTGTAGGTGCGTAGCTATAATTGTAGGTTTGGGCTTCATTTGCAGAGATGGAGAAATCTTTTTTCGTTTCGTGGATTTTTCGGAGGACCATGTACACTTTCACCGCAGTCCCAACAACTTTTCTCCAAATTTGTAGGGCAGATCTGTATCAGTCTAATTAGCGTATATCCAAAATTATAGCATGACCCTAAACTAGTAGCTCCCCATTTCACTCATTTTCTCTCTCTTTTCCACATAGTCAACAAGTCAACTCTTCTACTTACAAAAGAGGGCAAATTACATTCCAACACTTACAATCCACTTAGAATTTCACGTCCTTGTTTCCCTTGGATTTAGATTTGGTGTATTCAACCCCTCTTTTGAATGTAAAGTATCTCCCAAGTGAAAATCATCCTCATGATTTTTTTTTTCTCTCCTAGGTGGGGAATCACTAGGTATCAATTTTCCACTTTACATTTTGGTGAACCCGACATGAAACACATTCATTCTGATTTCTCATTATTAGATCTCATTAATTGCAATTTGGATTTCAAGTTTTCATTTCCAAGTTTGATCTATTTGCCAATTTTAGAGTTTAATTATGTAAAACCCTAATTTTTCATTTTGAGCAAATTAAGCTTGTGAAGTTCAACTTTTTAGTTGTTTGTTTCAGATCTGATTTTCATCTCAAAATTGCAATTCAAATCTACCTCTTTATTCTGAAAATTCAATGGTTAAATCATAAAACTCTAATTTTTAAGATCCTTCTACTTTTGACCTTTGACTGCAAATTTGACCGATCTAGACATCTCCAAATAAACTTTTTTTTTTAATTCTACAATAATATCAAAATACCTATCATCCTTTCAAATTTTGAAAAAAGTTGGTCGGACCGTGTGTACTTTCACCACGGTCCTGGCTTTTTTCCTGAAATTTTGGGAGACTGTTATGATTGTATTTAATAACCTAAATCCAGAAGATTGGCTAATTTTGTCGATTTTTGATCCCTCTAAACTCAAAAATACCACCAAAATTCAAAATTTCAAATTTCAAGAAATTTTTTAAAATTAAAAGGTTTATTATAATCTACCCTGATTTTTAAAAAAATCTATTTTTGTTAATTTTAAAATTAAGTGGTATCCCCTTGGCCCTAATTTTAAAATTCCAATTTCTTTTGATTTATTATTAAATTATATTTGGAAATTATATCATTTTCTCCCTCCAACAAAGTTCAAATTGTTTAATCATTATTTTATTAAATTTGGCGTTATTCAATTTTTGTAGGCTTTGCTCCCATAATTCAAATTTCAAATTTCAAATTTCCATTTTCCCTCCTTTATTAATGCATGTATGGGGTGAACATTATTATGGTTAAATGACATATGAGTTTCTTGTTTGATCATAAGTGCATATGGAGTTCTTATCTTATTTTGCTAATTCAATTTCAAGTTACATTAAAGATGTTCATGATATTCCCTTTCATGCATATGATGATAGTTTAGTTCTCCCTTTCATTCATACCTATGATTTACCCTCTCCCAAAATTGATCTCATTAATGAGGGCACATTGGTGCAAAAAGGGAATGTGGACACTTTTTTCAAAGATCTCCCTCCTAAAGATGAATCTTTGGAGAATTGTGTTCCTTCTTCTCTGTAATGGTAGGAAAATGGTGAATGATAGATCAAGAAGGAAACTACCATTTCCCTCAAACAGAAATCAGATTTTTTCTATCGATTACCATTCAAACACTTTTCACCATGTTACATTAGAAAGAGGAGAGGATAATTCACTAGATTCAATCTCTCCACATGAAGATGGTAGATTGAATTCTACATGAATTGGGAAGATAAGTTGATCCCCTTTTCCTTATTTGAAATGGAAAGGAATTGATTGAATTATGTAGTGCACAAGTGACAAAGAAATGATTATAACTTGACATCAGAATATTGGATGAAGTTGTGCACCTAGATCTGGCATTAAAATGTCAAGATGAAGTCGCCTTGCGAATTTGAGGAAAAGTTGTTCAAACTGTGGCGAGAACATACATGGTTCTCCGAAAAATTTGCAAAACGAAAAGGGTTTTTCCACCTCTACAAATGAAGCCTGAATCTGAAAGTATAACTGTGCACCTATAACCTACACACAAAAAAGAATGAAAAATGGTTTGGGATTGGGGGTTTGCCTTTAAGTCAAACCCCAGTTTTGGAATTAACCAAGTAATAAAAGAAAGTACTTGCAAGTAGATGTAAATAAAAGACTGAATTGTAAATCACCTCAAGGGAAGTTGTGGTAGCAATGTTGATAGAAGTGTTTGTGTGGAATTGAATGTTAAAATCAATCTCCTCTTCAATGGTTGAATCCTTGACTTGAATGCAACACCTAGCCTTGAGGGACACTTGAGAATGCTCAATGCTGGAAAAAGAATGTTTGAATGCTTGAATGCTTGAATGCTTGATCACTTGCGCACACTTGAATCTCTCCAACTTTGACCTATCCAATGTGTGCAAATGAGAGGATGGATGCCCCTTTAAAATATATGTTAGTGGATTTGAATTTTGTCATAGGCTGACATCGGGGGAGTTTCCCGCCCGAGGCACAACCAACAATGCAACCCTAGGAAGGGTTCTGCTCTAAAATAGAACATGTACAGGGGCACCACACCCCTATCCAAGGAAGGATAGTGGTGCGACACCCCTATCCTACCCCTTTCCCTGGGAAAGAGTGTGGATGGGGTGATACAGAGGACAAGGAAGAAGTTGTTTCTGCAAGTTGAGCAATCTTCGGTCTCTGATCAAGCTAGAGGATTCGATATCGCATGCGTGAGGACCCTAATGTAGTCAAAAATTGCTAGGGTCACAATTTTATGACACTAAATTCTCCTAAAAATTACCTCCCTCATAAGGATTATTTGGTGCAAGGGGATGATATTATGGCTACTTATCCTAGTGATACGATATCTTATTTTCATGATCTCCCCTCTAAAGATGAAGCATTAATTACATATGATATTCCTTTTCATAATGAGTGTCTTGAACATAAAGATACCTTAGAACAAGAGGATGATATTATTTCTCATCATAATGCTCTCTCTCCCAACAATCAAGAGCCTAACAAAAATCAAATCAATTCCATTCATGTTCCTAGGAAACTAAAAATTCTTGCAGGTTATCATGTTGTGCCTTACACATATACTAATGAGGTAGTTGATGAGAACATAAGTGAAGCATCATATGATTTCTTAGTTCCTACAATTCTCTATTCAATTCACTCAAATACACCATCTCCTACCAAAGAAGTTCCTAAAGAAGGACTCTTAGAGGATGATAGGGGATCCTTAGATTTCACTCCTACCTTTTCTAGAAAGTCTAAGATGCCTGAATTTCATATTCCAAATTTTTCTCTTAACACAAATCTTGAAATTGATTCAGGCATGTTAAAAATATATCTGGCAATGACTGGCATATTCATCATGATCATTTAAAATAACATTCAAGTTTCTATTATGTTTCTCCTCATTATGTGACATAGTTATCCTACTTATTGGGGGCTCCTTGTCATTCATGGTAGTACAATTTATGGTGCAATCATACTTATGATGAAAGAATAAGTATCTAGTAGATTACTGAGAGGGGGGAGGGTGAATCGGTAAATAGAAAAAATGATACAAACTTTCCCAATCTCAATATCAATCACACAAAGTAAACTTATCAGTGAATATCTCTGTTAAGATAAAAACTCATAAGAAAATCGGTTAACTATTACAACAACTTAACGGTAAACAACATTAAACTTGTAAACATCGAAATGCTTTATCATATGTCAACAGACTTCATTTCTCAATGCTTTTGGTTATCATGCCTTATTAGAATAGTTAATTAGTTAATCAAATCAACCATAAGACCATAACTACAAAAACATTCACCACATGACACAAGTATTTTTTACGTGGAAATTGAAATGGGAAAAACCATGGTGAGATGAGACTCACAAGATAACTATCTGAACTCTTCTGAAGTTCACCCTATTAGGAGCCAAGCCTATTAAAGCTTTACAAAAGTCCCGTTAAGAACTGACCCTGTTAAGAATTACCTGGTTAATTGAATACAAATGCCTTGCTAGAAGCAAGTACCCTATTAGGAGTAACCTCGGTAGAGGATTTGAAAACCCAAGCTAATGGATCACCTTGTTACAGAATTTGAGAATTAACCAAGGTTGTTAGAGCTTACCCGGTTAGGGGATTTCAGTTCTGCTGTAACTGTTAGAAAATAATAGGGGTTTTCTTGATCTGTCTGAATAGAACTACACTTTCTTGATCAGATCCTTTTTAAGCTCCTATCTACCTTTACTGAAACTGCAGACTCATCATCCAGTTTGGCAACCACACACTCAATTGATCTTTGCCAACACCTTCAACAAAACAACTTCATTGACCTTATAAGAAAATCAATTAGGTTGGTAACACAACAAAAATATCATTCTCTCATAGAGATTACAAATAATTCAGTTCAAGTATGATCATTGGATTACATAGAAATCTCTACATATTAATCAAGAAAACCTCAACCACTCCTTGATCACCACTTCATCAAATTCAGTAACTCATCACGTGCTTTTTATTAGATGCAATACACTTTTCTCATTCCCTAGACAAAAAAACGCGCCAAAATATTTGAACTTGCCTTCATACAATGACCATACGTGTCACTATCATTATCGCTCATCAATAGATTATAAATCAATGTAACCAATTCAACAACCTTAATCAGTTAGGGTTTAACAAAAGCAACTGGTAGGGTTTACCAATTACATTACATAGATAGGGTTTAACCTTTTACCGGTTACCGGTTTAACTCACAAACGTACATACCAGTTTACAATGTTCTCCACAAAGCTCTTCCTATTGGTTACAAGACAATATCAACAATAACAACAATATCATTACCAGTTGATTGACATCAATGACAACATAACATGTCATTAATGCAATATTCATGCAAATGCCAACAATCTCCCCCTTTGGCATTGATGGCAATACAAATATCAACACCTTGATTGCTGCTATGATTGTGAATAGGAATCCTGGTTTACATTACCAAGTATTCACCATGCTCTCCATGTCTTCAACTTGTCACTGGTTCTCCTCCTCATATTCACATAATTCTTCTCCTCCTTTGACAACAATGCCAAATTGAAAGTAAGACATGTAATGTCAAATTGCACTATACAACAACAATAATTTGCAACTTAATCCTCCCCCTATGGAACAGCTTCCACTACTACACCAATCCTTCTGTAAAATTTTGCAAGTGGTTCAGGGACTGATGCAATCAACATCATGCTCAACTAACCTCATGAAAGGGTACAACCCCTAGTTGACTTCTAAGATACTCAAATGTAGTCTTAGGTAGAGGTTTGGTAAAAATATCTGCAAGTTTCTCCTTGGTAGAAATATTCTCTAAGATAAAATCTTTGCTATGCACTTTTTCCCTCATGAAGTGATAGTTTAATTCAATGTGCTTGGTTTGTGTGTGCAAAACATGATTCTTGGAAATATTTATGGCACTTGTATTATCACATAAAATCTTTATGGCTTCTAAAATCTTCATTTTAAAACCTTCCAAAATGTGCCTCATCCAAATAGCCTATGTGCAATTCATATAAGCTGCAACATATTCAGCTTCAGTAGTAGATTGTGAAGTACAACTTTGCTTCTTACTACTCCATGAAACAAGCCTTCCTCCAAGAAAAAATGCTCCACCAGTTGTGCTTTTCTGGTCATCAATATTTCCTACCCAATCAACATCTGTGTACACCTTCGAATCAAAGTTTTCTCCATATGGATACCATAATCCATAGTCAATAGTACCTTTCAGGTATCTAAAAATTTAATTGGTTGCTATCAGATGTGTTTCCTTAGGATTCTTCTGGAATCTAGCAACTATGCCAACCGCATGGGCTATATTTGGTCTGTTGTGAACAACATAGTGCAATTTGCCAATTATTGACATGTATTCCTTCTCATCAATAGACTTAGATTCATCTTCCTTAGACAACTTACAACCTATAACCATTGGTGTCCCAACTAGTTTATATTCACCCATGCCAAATGTCTTCAAGACCTCTTTTGCATAATTAGACTGTGTAATGAAAATACCATTCTTCATTTGTTGTATCTGCAATCCTATGAAATTTTTTATTTCCCCTTATAAAGACATTTCAAACTCATTTTTCATTTCATCTACAAAACTATTACTCATGACATCATTACCTCCAAATATGATATCATCAAAAAATACTTCACTGACCAGTATTTCATCTCCTTCAAACTTGAGATATATGTTACTATCATCACTGGTTCTCAGAAAGCCTATCTTCATCAGATGTGTATGAAGCCTTTCATATCATGCTCTGAGTGCTTGCTTTAATCCATATAAAGCCTTATGCAATCTGCATACCATGTCTTTCTCATCAGTCAAAGCATAACCATTTGGCTTCTCTATGTATAATTCTTCTAATATCCCAATTAAAAATGCAGACTTAACATCCATCTAATATACCTTGAACTTCTTATGGGCTACAAATGCAAGTAAAGTTCTAACAACTTCCAGTCTTGCTAATGGTGCAAAAGTTTTGCCATAATCCTCTCCTTCTTCTTGTGTATAACCCTTGCAAACCAACCTAGCCTTATTGCAAACTACAACACCATCTTCATTCAACTTGTTCCTGAATACCCATTTAGTACCTATTCAATTCTTATTTACCGGTCAGGGTACGAGGGTCCAAGTGTTGTTCTTCTCAATTTGATCCAATTCCTCCTACATATCTTTAACCCAATGATCATCACCAAATGCCTCCTTAGCAGTTCTTGGTTCAATGGTGGAGATCATGCAAGAGTTCCCTCTTATTCTCTTTCTGGTTAGTACTCCAACATCCTTATCCCCAATAATCTATTCAGGATTGTGATTTAGTCTCACATATCTAGGAATAACATGATCCTTATCTTCAGGTTCAACTTCATAATTATCATCATGTTCTGAATTTATCTGTTCCAGTTGAACAAGTGCATCACAATTTTCTTTTTTGGTTTCAGATTTCACAGTTTCTAGTTCCAAAAACAAAATGCGAGGATCTTCATCCTTCTTCTCCAATTGGTTTCCTTTGAAACTTCAGGATATTCATCCACTTGAACATCAACACTCTCAACAATTCTCTATGTCTGGTTTTTAAAACACTTGTAGGCCCTACTCTTGGTGGAATAGCCAAGAAATATACCTTCATCACTCTTAGCCTCAAATTTTCTAATGTTTTCACCTCTCTTAATAAAACATTTGCTTCCAAATATCTTAAAATAGCTTACATCAGGTGATCTTCCATACCAATATTCATAAGGAGTCTTTCCCTGACCTCTTTTCACCAGAACTCAGTTCATAGTGTAAATAGTTGCACTGATAGCTTCTCTCCAAAAGGTTTTTGCAACACCTCCTTGTATCAACATTGTCCAAGCAGCTTGAACAACTAACTGGTTGTTCCTCTCTATGATACCATTTTGTTGTGGTGTCCTTGGTGCAGAAAGTTGTCACTTGATACCATTCCCTTCACAGTACCTAGTGAATTCCTCAGAAGTAAATTCACCACCTTTATTTGTCCTTAGACATTTTATCTTCTTGCCACTCTCCTTCTCAGCTAAGGCCCTGAATGCCTTGAACTTACCAAAAGCTTCAGTCTTATCCTTCAAGAATGTGGCCACATCATCCTTGAATGATTTTTGTTCTTATTGGTCCACAAAGATCTATATGAACCAAATCTAACAAATGCTCCACTGAAAAGGATTTGCTCTTGAAAGTTGAAGAAGTCATCTTTCCTAACTAACATTCTTTGCAAAGAGAATTAACTGGTTTGTCTAACTATGGCAAACCTATCATTATCTTGGACTTACTCACTTTAACAATTTTATCAAAGTTTAAATGACAAAATCTCCTATGCGAAAGGCAACTATCACCTATTTTTGCAATTAAACAGTTGCTAACTTTACGATTAAGGTGAAACAGGTTACCTTTAGTTTGCTTCCCGGTTGCAATCAATTCACCTTTGTTTTCAAAGATTTTGCAAATACCATTTTTAAACTCTAGTGGGTATCCTTTGTCATTGAGTTGTGCCACACTCAAAAGATTTTGCTTTAGACCTTCAACCTAGTAGACATCATCAACACTACTCTTCCCATTATGAGAAACAACTCCCTTACCTTTAACCATGCAGGGTGAGTCATTGTCAAATCTTACACCACCATCAAATTCCTTCAAGGAAAGAAATTTGCTCCGATCACTGGTCATATAATGTGAACAACCACTATCAATGATCCAATCATTAGAGTTGTCCATCCTGGACACTAATGCCTTCTAGTCTGATATCTCTTCCTTAATAGCTACAAACAAAATATCTTCACTAGCATCATCATCATATTCTTCATCAGTGATACCACTATCAACAACAATAATACAATCTTTCTTGCCTTTACCCTTATACTTCTTGAATTTCTCTCTCTTATGTTCATTTTCACCATTAGGATAGTTAACAGCTATGTGGCCAATTTTCTTGCATGCAAAATAATTTAAAGGAAATTTACCTCTATATTTACCAATGCCTCTAGGCAATCGCTTTACCAACAATGCTTCAAGATCCACTAAACTGTCTTCATCATCAACATCTCTATTGGATCCGGACTCATAACCATGACTAGTATCTCTATTTTTTCTCACATATGGGTTAGAGACAGAAGCTTTAAACACAGACTCAGATTTCTGTACACTACCACCATAACCGTTCAATTCAAAAGCAGTAAGTTTGCCAATGATGGAGTCAAGAGTTACCTTTGTTTTGTCTATGGACTTCATCTCCTAAATGGCTGCAACTCGGTTAGTATAGACCAGTAGTAGGGTTCTTAGTACCTTACTGATCACTATGGCATCTTCCACTTTCCCTCTTGCACTCTTAATTTCACCGACTATCTCTTTTATCCTTTGACCATACTACTGGATATTCTCTCCTTCAGCCATCATCATGTCATCAAACTTTCCTCTTAGACTCTCCTCTTTAGCAATCTTAACATGTTCATCACTGCTATAAATCTCTTCAAGGTTTTTCCATACCTCATGTGTAGTCTCTAGACCGTGAACATCTACATATTCAGCATTAGACAGGGAACTGATAGTGACCTCTAATGCTTGATAATTTTCTTGTTGTTCTTTCTTTTGATCATCAGTCAAAATCCCAGTGGGCGCAACATATTTAGTATTGACATGTTCCCAATACTGACTTCCTAGACTGTTGATGTAAATTTTCATTCTGTCACTCCATATCCTATAGTTCTCTCTGTTAAACTTCAGACGTTCCTTCTTCATGATGATCTGCAAGATCTTTTCCTCAAGTTGTTAGGCTTAGATCTTAGAGGACCTAAGATGCTCTGATACCAATTGATGGTATGATGAAAAAATAAGTATCTGGTAGATTACTGAGAGGGGGGGGGGGGGGTAAATCAACAAATATAAAATCTAATACAAAATTTTCCAATCTCAATATCAATCACACAAAGTAAACTTATCAATGAAATGTCCCTGTCAAGGTAAAAACTCATAAGAAAACTGGATGACTGTTACAACAACTTAACAGTAAACAACATTAAACTTGTAAACATCCAAATGCTTTATCATATGTCAACAACCTTCATTTCTCAATGCTTTCGGTTATCATGCCTTATCAGAATAGTTAAGTAGTTAATCAAATCAACCATAAGATCATAACCACAAAAACATTCACCACATGACAACTATTTTTGACATGGAAACCCAAATGGGAAAAACCACAGTGAGATGAGACTCACAAGATAACTATATGAACTCTTCTGAAGTTTGCCTTGTTAGGAGCCAAGCCTGTTAAAGCTTTACAAAAGTCCCGTTAAGAACTGATCCTATCAAGAATCACCCGGTTAAGGGACTGACTACAAATGCCTTGTTAGAAGCAAGTACCCTGTTATGAGTAACCTCGGTAGAGGATTTGAAAATACAAGCTAATGGATCGCCTTGTTAGAGGATTTGAGAAATAACCAAGGTTGTTAGAGCTTACCTGGTTAGGGGATTTCAGTTTTGTTGTAATTGTTAGAAAACAACATGGGTTTCTTGATCTATCTGAATAGCACTACACTTGCTTGATCAAATCCTTTTTAAGCTCCTATCTGCCCTTACTCAAATTGCAGACTCATCATTTGGTTTGGCAACCACACACTCAACTGATCTTTGCCAACACCTTCAACAAAACAACTTCATTGACCTTATAAGCAAATCAATTAGGTCAGTAACACAACAAAAACCTAATTCTCTCATAGAGATTACAAACAAGTTGGTTCAGGTATGACTGTTGGATTACATAGCAATCTCTACACATCAATTAAGAAAACCTCAATCACTCCTTGATCACCACTTCATCGAACTCAATAACACATCACGTGCTTTGCATTAGATGCAATACACTTTTCTCATTCCCTAGATTAAAAAATGCACCAAAACATTTGAACTTGTCTTCATACAATGACCATACATGTCACCATCATTACCGCTCATCAATAGATCGTAAATCAATATAACCAGTTCAACAACCTTAATTGGTTAGGGTTTAACAACTTCAACTGGTAGGGTTTACCGGTTACATTACATAGATAGGGTTTAACCTTTTACGAGTTACTGGTTTAACTCACAAACTTACATACTGGTTTACAATGTCCTCCACAAAGCTCTTCCTACCGGTTACAAGATAATATCAACAATAACAAAAATATCAGCAATATCATTACCGATTGATTGACATCAATGGCAACATAACATATCATTAATGCAATCTTCATGCAAATGCCAACAACTTAATGAGCAACATAATAGCCTATTTATTCTTGCCTCTATGCTTAGGGAGAAAGAATATTCTTTTTTCTCTTTCTAAGGTTTCACTATTTTCTTTATGGAGTATATTATTCATAAACTTGATGCCCTTTCTTGCATGGAGTTTTCCTTTGTGCGAGCGCATGTTTGTTCTGTGAATGGGATCTTCTCCTTGCTTGAAATGGTACGTCTATTATGAACAATCTCTCCTCAAAGAACTTTTTTGAATCTTTTTCTTTCTCTCTCTTTGAAAATTACCTCTTCTATTGTGTTATTCATAACTTGATGTCCTTTCTTGAATGGAGTTATCCTTCATGCGAGCACATGTTTGTTCCTTGGTTAGGATGTATTCCTTGCTTGAAATGGTACGTATCTTATGAGTAATCTCTCTTTAGAATTTGTCTAATTCTTCTCATTGTCCTACACTTGGGGTAAAATGATCCCTCTCCCTCTCTCTTTCTCTAAGGATCCACTCTTTCCTATGTTGTGGATGGTGTGAGTTGTATTACTTGATATCATTCATTGTGTGGAATTGTTGTTGTTCACTCAAGGGTTATCTCTTATACAAGAGGTATAAGTCCTTGACTACAACCTCTTTCACACCTGGTAATCTACATCTATGATAAATTCAACCATCCCTTTGGGGGCTAAAAGTGAGTCATCCCTCATCGAGAATCACTTTCACCTAGGAATAGGAGGAATGATTGCATTCTTGTTCTCTCCTTTGCCATATTCTAAAAGATGTTATATTTATCTAAGACAAACTCCTCTTGGGGGTAGATGTCTTTTGAACAAAGATCTCCTCTCCTTCAAGGATCTCATTTACACTTATAGAAAGATATCTCTTTTCAACTATCTTATCCTTGTTTGAAGAGTATTCACGATCTTGCTTGGATTTATGACATTGTTGTATGATGGATATCTTTTTTGTGATGAACATAAGTATCCTTGTTATACTTGTCTTAAGATATCAACATCAACCTATGTTGACATCTTAAGGGGGGGCACCCACACTACTCCTTTGTACCATACTTCTCTCATGCATTGTACAGAGAGACATTCTTGGAACTAGAGGGCAGCCTCTTAGAGCAAGGTGTCATCACTTTTATTGTACAGTGGGACATTCTTGGAACTAGAGGGAATCCTCTTAGAGAAAGATGTCATCACTTTTCTCTTGTACAGTAGGTCATTCTTGGAACCAGATCACAAACTCTTATAGAAAAATGATGCTACTTTTTGCTGGTATAGTGGGCCATTCTTGAAACCAGAGCACAGACTCTAAGAGAGAGATGTTTTCACTTCTTCTTTTCTTGTACAGTGGGTCACTCTTGGAACCAGAGAAAAGACTCTTTTAGCAAGATGACACCACTTTTATCCTATGCAGGGTGATCATTCTCAAAACCAAAGCATAGAATCTTAGAGTGAGATATCACGCCTTTCTTGACACTTGTACTATACATCTTATATTGGTTGTAGTATAATCAGGCATAATCCCCTATGAGGCACTTCGAACCTCACTTGCACACATGCACTTGAGGTTGAGTAGAACTAAAAGTGGTCCCACTCTCCTCCCTTACATGAATCACCTAGACAGACTCTGGGGGCTAGATTTCCATGTCCTTCTCTCCATGGATCACCTAGTTTTAGGGGCGAGATGTCCATGGTTTTTCTCTTGTTCGCCTTTCTTCTCATGGATCATCAAAGTGTGTATTCATGTTTTGTCTCTCCTTCCTCTCATGAACCCATAGTTTTACTATTGATGGTTCATGGATGATGTCATCTTTTCTCTTTTATGTGATCACTCATGTTTATGTTATGGCATTTGTCTTTGTGTTTCAATTAGTTATTGAGACATCTGAGTATCAAGGTCTCTTCGGCTAGTTGGTTTGTCATTTTGTGTCTTGTTTTTGTCGAGTGCCTTTTGCGTTTTGTTTTTGGTTTGTGCATCTTGTTCATTTTTATTTTGTGTTCTCTTGCATATGTTCGCATGAGTTGAGACCCTAAGATTGGGGGCTTTTGTTTCTCAAGATTACTGATGTCTTATACTCCTTGTGGTATTGCTCCATATCTCTTATCTTCATCTCTCCCTTTCTTCTACTTTATCGACAGTATTGGCATAAGCCATACTCCCGCTAAAGTGGGGGCTAAATGTAGTGTCATAAAATTGCAACCCTAGCAATTTTAACTACATTTAAATTCCTCACCTTGGCAATGACACCCCCTTTCTGACCAAGACCTCTTTCTGCATTTTCACCCCTTGACCCCTTCCTATTTGAGCCCTAAGATAGCCTCAAGGCCATGTCCAAAAAATAGGGGGCATGGTGCCCATGTCCCACCCTGTTAGGGTGGCCCCAAGATAGGTCCCCCCGGACCTATCTGCATTTTAGGATCCCAAATCTCTTCGATGTTGGCCTTTAGTGAGATGAATTAATCTTCCATGGCATGTATAAAAAGGGAATTGGTCTTCTCATTTGAGGGAGAAGGAATTCAAGTAGAAGGTCTTTGTTATCATCATCAAGCATTCAAATCTTAAAGCATTCAAGTCTTGGTTACCGGTTGGTCAGCAGACCATTGGACATCACCTACTCCTGGAAAGTAGCCTTAGAAGTAAAAGAATAGCCCAACCAGTAGTTGTCCAAACTTGAACCTTAAAGCATTATCCTGTTTGATAGATTTCAGATTCAATAGAAGTTGCCTTTGCATACTGGTGCATAGGTCAAATGATGCATCCTCCTTGATCATCCGATAAGCGACATTTACCACTACAATAGATACAGAGTTAATTCTACTGGCTGAGAATGTCTGGTATCCAATCATCATACATGCATACTTCACCAGATCATCCTTGATAGAATTGATGGTCATACATCATGAGTAGCTCACTGAACCGGCGAGCTTGGACATTTCAGTTTTGCTTACCGTCCTTAGGGCTAGCACATCCCCTGTACTGCAGAAACTAGTGATGACATGAATTGCTTGTGGTGTTATATCATGCGTTCTTTCCAGGTACATCTTGTCACCATGAACTCTGCTCAGAATGATCCTAATGTGATCATCTGTGAAATCCTCTAGGAAATAAACAACATTGTGGAGCTTCTTCTTCTCTAAGATACTATACTCTAGTTTGATCTTTTTATCTTGTCCACAGAACAAACCAAGTTGGGAGTGGATAGCTAGAGACCCTAGGTCTTCAATCTTGCAATCTATGTAATCAGAAATCCCTTCTTCTACTATAACACCAGCCGAAACTTGTGATAGGGCATTATACTTAGACTTGCATTGAATAAAACTTGCAGACTCAACAGATGCACTAGAACTGGTATGAGATGCGGAAACCATGATAGAAACTTAAAAACTCAAGAAATCCCTTTTCAAACACATGAATTTAGGGCTTTCAGATTCTCCTTCACTTCACACTCCGTCGGTTGCAAAATCACCGCTTTGTGTTCTTCACTTGGCTGTTTGCAATTTGAATTTGAATTTGAATCTCCTTCGCGGTTCTCAATTTCTCAAAATCTCAGCACAAATCACCTTTTCTTCACTCTGCTCTTTGAAAAACTTTTCTTCGCTCGAAAAATGATAGTGAGAAATGATTTGAAAAATTCTTTTAAGCATATTCCTCACCTACCACCATTAATGCTCCTCCATTAGGGCGTAAACCCTAATTTTCCCTTTACCATTTCCAGTCTTCTGCCAACTGACAGGTATCACATATCGGTTAAGGTCTTTTACTGATGTAAACTGAGGGTTTGAAACATTTTGCCATTTACTCCCCGTAAGCTTTTCTGAAGCTTAGTTTGTTAGTTCCGTGATTTCAACACTAGGTGCAAAAACTGGTTCTTCTTGTAACACCACTGATTTCTTCTTCCAGGTTTTGTTCATGTCCACTTGAACAGTGTCAACATCAATGTTTCCTTCCAGAGTGACTGGTATATCATCAGATATGTTCTTTTTTGATCTATAGAATCTGGCAATGTGACCCAATTTGTTGCAATGATAGCAAACCAATCCAGGTGCTCTCCAAGGTCCATTGTTCATATTTCCATTCTTCCTTCTGTATGTTGCAGCAGTGTGACCATGACCATGACAGACCATGCAGTTTTCTCTCCATCCAGTTGCCGCTTGATAGCCACCACTTCTTTGCTGATGTTTGAAGGCATTAAATTGGTTGTGATTCCGGTTCACAAAAGGTTCAGGACCAACTCCTTGGGTCCTCTGAGGATATCTTCCAGTGTTATTCATAACAGACTTGCATTCAGATGCTCTATGTCCAAACTTGTTGCATGCATAACAGTTACCATTAAATCTTAGGATCTAGGCTTATCATTTAGGAAATAAGGAAAATTGTTGTAAGCCTTACTCCTACACACATTTGCAGTATGTCCTTCTTTAAGATAGTTAAAGAAAACATGTTTAAAATTTTGTTTACCTTTATCCTTTGATGTCGATTGTTTCTTTGATGTTCCAGCATTTGTACCAGAGGTATCACCTTCCTCATGACTGGAATAACCAAGTCCATTGGTATTCTTAATCAGTTTGGTAGATTCAAGCTTTTGCTCTAGCTTGATAGTACTCTTGTTGAACTTAGCAAGTATTTCCTTTGACTCAGAGAGTTCTTTGGAAATAGTAGCATTTGCTTCCATCAGGTTTTCATTCTCAGAGATGGCAATATTTAGTTCTCCTTACATGTCTTCCTTTTCCACTTTGCTTGCATGGAGTTGAGTAGCTAGGGCACTGATCTCTTGTTTCAGCTTGAAGATCTCATGATCTCTATCCTTCACCAGATCTTCAGCTTTCCTCTAGTTCTCAAGCTCTTGACACATCCGGATAGTCAGTCCTTCCAACTCCTTTCTCAGGTTGGATTTTGACTCATTCAACTTATTTACTTCTATAATTAGGGCTTCCATGTCTGCTTCAACTGAAGAAATATTTTCAGATAGCTCCATCATCTTTTCAGCATGTTCTCTCCTTTTTGCTTGAGAGACCTTATATTTTGCCATAAGTTCATCATAGGCTTGCTCAGACTAAGTGAGCCGGTGAGTAAGTTCCCTTATAGAGTATTCCCCCATATCTATTTCCAAGTGGTTAAACTTATAGAAAGGTAGGCTCTGATACCAATTGATGAATACTAAGAGGGGGGGGGTGAATTAGTATGCCAAAAATCTTTGCACTTAAACAGTTTACAAGACTGACAGTAAACCGGTAAAACAGTTTAGCAGACAAATCGGTTAGCACACATGCAAACCAAATAGCAAATAATGCATTCACCCACAAAAGCACAAACACCATAACACATGAGCTTTTGACATGGAAACCCAAATGGGAAAAACCACGGTGAGATGGAACTCACAAGTAACTATCTGCAGAATAGGAACCAGATCGGTTAAGGTCTTACAATGTTCTTTATCAGAATAGATCCTATTAGGAATCTTAATCTTTGTTAGGAGATAAGTCCGTTTAAAGACTACCTTGCTAGAGGATTTTAGATCCACAGATGTGAACCACCTTGTTAGAGGGTTTACAAAAGGCTTTTGGGCCTACCCGGTTAAGGGCTACAAACTTGTCAAAGATGTGAGTAATCAACAAGTGATTGATCTAGCTAATAACACAGACTGCTTGGTTAGATCCTTGATAGCTCGTTCCTAATGCATTCCTGCATTACTTCAATCTTCTACACATTCATACTCTCTCTAACTCCTCAACAACCTTAAACCCTAGCAACATTATAAAATTTTGCTACAACCACATCAACAACCTAAAAACCCTAGACATGATGTCCTTATAAAGGAATCTGATTTCATGTCGGTCTAATAGGATTACAATCCAATTCCCTAGGTTCAATGAACCTGGACATACTTGGTAACATGACACAAAAAACACTGTTAAAGTGTCGGCACCATCAAACAATCAGTGGATGGTAACTCATCACAAAATGTCGGTTGGAAACTCATCGTAGAGTATTATCGATTCATACAAAATACCGGTTTAAGAAAAATGCTAGTTGCCGGTTTGACAAAAATGAAGACAGGGAAGTATGTGTTCTGCCACTTTGATCCTTCGTACCGCTTGAGATCCTCAAACCGCTTGGGGTTAACATGCTGCTTCAGACCGGTAAACACGTTCTGCAAAACACCAATAGTCTAACGACTATAATACAACATACCAGTTGCAACATATTCCGGTTGAGCTTAGGCTCATATAAAGAAGATCTCAATGCAAGTGTGTGTCCATCAATGACAATCACATCATAAACATCAAAAATGCCAACAAACATCAGAATTGAGAAAGATCAAGAGGAAGAGTCATGTCAATCCACCAATTAATCAAAGAGTTTCAAGCATTATTCAAACCGCAAGTTATGCTTCTAGTTCTTCCATAATTTTTTTTTTTTTTTTATTTTTTTAATTGGTTTCTTTCATTACTAATATTAGTTTACATTGTTGCAAATTTCAAATTTTAATTTTTAAACTCATTATTTTAGTTTTGCAAATGAATAGTGTAGACACCTAATGTTGTCCACTTAACTAAATGAATACTTAGTATTTATTTGATTATTTAACCATTGTTTAACAATTAATTAAATAAATCTTTAATTAATTCATATTAACCCTCTTCTCCTATTAATTAAATAAATTATTCAATTTATTTGATTTAGTTCACTTAACCAAATTTAGGCAATTAATTAAATATATAAAGCATATTTGTTTAATTAACCCCCCTCTTGCATTTCAATAAATTAACATTTTTTAAAATCTTATCCCTCACATTTAAATAAATAACTATTTATTTAAATTCCTAAATCCTTCACCCACTTGTACTTTCTAGAACTTGCAAGTTGCACACTAATCCTTCTCCTAATCATGTCTAAACCCCTATTTTTAGCCTAATAACCCTCTAAGTGTTTGCACGTTCCTAAACTAAGGGATTAGTGAATAGTCACTTCTCAAAATATCTAAGGTTCTTACAAAGCATTAAAATCCCTCTCCTTTCCACAGGCTAACCCACATGGGTCTTTGACCAACCTAACCTACCTTTAAGCCTTGCACATTCTCCCTCCCTTAGTTAAAGGTTTATCCTTTAACCTAACCATCCATGGTAACCATCAAGTCCCCTCAAGCCTTAAAGGCTTTGACCAATCTAACCCTTTAACCCTTGCACATTCCTTTACCCCGTGGATAAAATCTTTATCCATTAACCTAACCTTAAATTAACCACCCATGGTAACCATCATGTCTCTTCAAGCATTTAATGCTTTGTTCATCTCCTCTCAAGCCTTCCCTTGTTGACTCTTGTCAACATGTGATTGGCTTGAAGTGAAGAACATGGATTGAGGATCACCACCTCCTCAGGAAATCCTAACCCTTACTCAATCAACTCAATCTCAACCCTTCATTTTCTCATTTTCTCTATAAATAAAGCTCATTCCTTCATTGTTGAGGGTCAAACACGCAAAGGAGATTTATCCATGCATTGTTATTTTGCAGAGATTTTGAATGATTTGCTTGATGTTTTAGCTTTTCCACTAGTTGGAGTTTCTAGTTTGCATTAACATTTCATTTCCATACTCATCCACACTTGACATAATCAATCATCTCACATCCTCCATTTGGCATCCCATTGTGCTAGTGCTCAAACTGAGGGCGTACTCCACTTAGCAGCGGGATCTTAGAGAGGAGGAGGACAAGGAAGAGTTAATGCAAGGGTGCATCATGGGGAAGTTTCGTATTCATTTCATTTTGTTTATTTCCTATCTTCTTGTTTACTAATCTTCCTTGATAATGCTTTTTAATGGTTTTAGTTTTATGTCAACAACTAATCTTGACTAACCGTTTTATTGTGTTTCAAATAATATTAATAAATCACTATCATTTTTTTTTTTTAATTATATGACAAGTTGTAATTTCTTTTAATTTTTTAATGTTCTAATTTTTTTTTTGTCAAATTAGGATAATAACCCTTGTGTGTCCATTGCTTTTGCATTTCATGCAACCTGAAGTAAGGAAAACAAAAATGAAATCCTTGTTTGACAAAGATTAACAAAGTCTTCTATTTGTGTATCCTTTTTTCTACACTTTACACAGTGTAAAAAAATACTAAGAAAAATATTGTGTTTTAATCCCTTGTATTATGCAAAATTTGAATTTGAATTTTAAAACTCTAAACTAAAATTTTATATTATTTATTGTAATGTCTCTATGTGTATGAGTTCTCACAAGATTTTAAATACTTACCAAATTTCACATGCACTCTCTATGACCTTATGTGAGAAGAAATTATCAAAAGTTGTAGACACTAGATAGCCATTGTGTTTCATTCTCTTGGAGAGGATTCTTGAGTTGCAAGAGGCATTAAATCTAATGGTTATGATAGTAGAACAAAAATCAATGGCCTAATTCTAAGATAGAGCAAGGGAAGATGGTGAAATATTTAGTGAAAACTTATTTTTAATGGGGTGACACAAAACATATTGTATCTATCATTACTCCATTCTTCAAAGTGGTTAGGTATGAGGATGTCAATCCACCTGGCCTTGGAGAGATGTATGAGTGAATTTATTGTAGGCTTCACCAAATAAAGTTTGTGTTGATGAGTGTTTGATGACTTCATGCAACACAAAATAAAATACTAAGTATTCTATCCTCTTTAACAAAATCCTCCCAAGTGCTAAATTGCATATCAATCAAATGGGATGACTCCAAGGTTCTAAATGTTAGGTCTTGACGTGCTCTTGGATAGACTCGGTTGTTTGATGTGATATTGTTGGAATCACAAGGTGGAGATATGTTGAACTTTAATGTGCTTGAACTGCTTGAATGTTGTTGGAACTTAACCATCCAATATTACAATCTAGTGATGCTTTCTCTTTAATTGACTTGGATTTTTTTTTAAAGGAGAGGAAGGGTTTAGAGAATCTAGTCTACTCCTAAAATGTAAGAGCGATGAAAAATATTTGGTGAAGCTCCAGCTAAGATAAGTTTTACTAGAAAGCTAGTGCAATCTTCTAAAGTAAGCAAAAGATGTTCAAATCATTGTACCATAGATTCCAAAAGGAGTATATGGATTCCATTGGCTAGCAAGTTGTTTTATGCTAGGTAATCCATAGACTAACAACAAAATGATAAAAACTAGAAAGTTGTTCTATGGTGGGTGAAAAAGGTGAATCATTTGAATAACGCTAGCCATCAAGTTTTGTTATGTTGGTTGGTTTATAGACCTCAAACATTTAAACGGGCATAAATAACATCAAAGATGAAACTAGAAAGATATGTTATACCAGATGATCAAAGGTCAAAACATGTGAAAGCTACTAGCCAACAATTTGTGTTATGCTAGTTGATTCATAGATCACTAATGCTTTGAGGAGTGTAAATAAAAACACCACCACCATAAAAAAGCACATTAATGAAAAGGAGGCTATATGTCCTGTTATGCCTTGCATATCTACCCCTATCATTTTCTTGGGTATAAAATTGCGAGTCCCCCTTTTCCTGTCTTTTCTTTTCTTTTTTTTTTGCCTTCCTTTGTGTTTTTTCTTTGGACACTTCGGAACCTCAGAGTTTTGAAGTGCCCCTTTTTTTTGTTTCTGCTTCAGAACCTCAAAACCCTAGAGTTTCAAAGTATTCTTTGTGCCTATTTTTCTGTTGAGACCTCTGGATTTCAGAATCCCGAAGTCTCGTTCTTGTCGTTTGGTTCAAGGCCTTGGAACCTTGAAGTTTTGAAGTCTTCTCTTTTTTGTTGTGTGGAAGCTTCAAAATTTTGGAATCCTGAGTTTTTCATATTTTGTTGTGTTTTTGTTTGAGTTTCAAAATTTCGGAATCCCAAAATCCCGAACTTACTTTGTATGTCATCTCAGAACCCCGAAACACCAAAGTCTCGAGGTGTCATTTTGCATTTGTGTCAGGGTCTCGGAACCCCAGAACCCCAGAGTTCTAAGCTTCCCTTTGATTTATCTTGGGATTCTGAAACCCTTGAATCTTGAGGTCGTGTTTAGTGAGGTAGTATGATCACCGAAGAGGGGGGTATAAATAGGGAAACATGGGTTATATTCATTCATTTATGAATTCTTCCTCTGTGAAACTTGAGATCTCCCTCTACAGGAGTTGCTTCCTCCTGTGTTCGTGTTTTCCGGTTCACTACCTTGCCAGGTTGATTTGTTTGTTTTTGTTTTCCCATTTTTCATGTCATTTTAGCTATGGTTAGATTAGATTTTTCATGTTTTCAATAAATTGGTCATTTCATTTTTCTTTTTTGTGGAACCCTAGTTTCGACACCTCAGGATTTCAGAACCCCAAAATCCTGAAGTGCCTAAGTTTTACCCAGTTCAGCAACTTGGAACCCTAGAGTTCTGAAGTGCACATTCATTAGGAGTTTCACCCCTCTTAAGATTCCAAAACCCCAGAATCCCAAATCCTTGCACCCTGTAAAATTTGATGTCTTGCCCACCTTGGAACCCCGGAGTTCTAAAGTCCCTTGCTTGAGAGATTTGCCCATTTCAAGATCCCAAAACTCTGGAATCCCAAAGTTTGTTTTCAAAGTTGTCTTATCCATCTCAGGACCCTGGAACCCTAGAGTTCCAAAAATTGACTCGTAATGTTTTGTTTTCCACCTCAGAATCCCAAAGTTCTGAAATTGATATTTGGAGTGTTTTACTTACCTCAAGACCCCGAAACCCCAGAGTTCCAAAATTGATCTTTGGAGTGTTTTACTTACCTTGGGACCGTAGAACCCTGGAGTTCTGAAATCTTCCTTATGAGGTCCTTTGCCAAACTCGGAACCCCAAAGTTCTGAAATCTGCCTTATGAGGTCCTTTGCCAAATTCGGAACCCTAGAGTTCCAGAGTTAGTTGTTTTTCCCTTTCCTTAACTCGGGATCCCAAAATCCTAAAGTTCCTTCCCATTTTTCATTTTATAACTCGGGATCCAGGAACCCCGGAATCCGAAAATTAGCTATTTTAAAGGGTTTTATGCCTTGGAACCTTGGAATCCTGAAGTTTCAAAATGTGTAATGATTTGATAATATGAAGTAATAGCTAATTATTGATCTTTTATTTCAGGATAAAATAGATTGATGGACCCATCCTCAAGAAAGAAAAGGACTAAGGAGGAAGCCAAGCTTGACAAGAAGCCAATAATAATGAAGTATCAGTATCAAGGGCATACTCTTGCCTCAAAGTTGAAAGATTAAGTTCAGTGGGTAACCGATATTGAGATCAGACTTATAGAGATTGAAGATATTAAAACCCAACTGGTACCTGCACCTCATACCCTTGAAGTACCATACATGAGAATGGAGAGATCAGGGTTGGTGGAGGCGACTATATTCCCTCAAGCTATGCAATCATCAGAGTTGATAATGATAGTTTCCCAACACTACCAGCTAGATACCAGGAAGTGTGTCAATGTAGATGGAAATGTGATTGTAGATATTTCACTCGATATGATAGGAATGACTTTTGGAATACCAATGAGAGAGGAGGTTCTAGTGACAACTGAAGAGCAATCCACCTCTATATTTGTGAAGAATTCTTCTAATTACAAAAGACACGTAAATGAAGCATGGCTCAAGGAGCCAAGGAAGATAGGGTAAAGGCTACAAATATTTTGAGAGAATATTTCCAGGAGCCTCAAAGAGACCTTATCATCATGTTGAGAAAAGCCTTTGGAAAGCCAAGCTACAAGCATTTTCATACATGGATGTTCCATTACATGACCACAATTTTGATTGGCAAGGAATATTTTGATTGGCCGCAGATTATTTCTAATCATTCATAAGTAGCTAACCATGATCCTCCAAACGAAGAATTTCTTCATGACTTCTTATGTCATATGGGTGGTAGCTCATGCCAGTAAGTTTCTAGGGCTAAAAAGTGAAGGGAAACTAGGAGAGGAGCCCAGACAGAAAAGAGTGTGGGAGTATTACACTCAATTTCCTATCTCTTAGGCCAAAGTTCATTTTAAAAGATTGAATGATGCTTTCATTTATATTGTAATAATAAAACTAACAAGTGATATTGGATACAGACTTACCCTTGAGGCAATGCAAATGGTTAAAGAATGGGGGTGTTGGTTCTCACAAAACCAATGATCTACCTACCTTCGGGTCAGCGGCTTTACACGCAACCCATTCCTTCTACCAAGGTATTGTAGCAATAAAATAATCATCCTATAATATGTTAGGCAATTAGTTTGTCTACAGGCATTAGCATAAAATGGGTTTTACTTTGCTCGATTCTCTAGAACATTATACATGTCCTAATATACAGGCAACAAAGGTGACATAATAAGAACTTCAATATTTGAGCCTAAAAGAGTTCAATTGTTCAAGAGAAAGATATGACCCATATGGTAAACTAAAACAAATGATGCGTATCTCTTACAAAGGTCACAAGATGGCCTTAGAATATTTTTGGGCTAATTTATAGGATAGCTTTGAGGCCTGAGAAAAAGGATAATAAAGGTTGACTGTTCCACATATTAGAGATTTTGAAATTGAAACAAATATTCCAAAGGAGTTAAAGGATGATGGTGAGCTTCTTGATCCTGTATTCAAAGAAAAGGGAATTGATAAAATACCCCTTACTCCTATTAGATGGTCCAACCAAGAAGAGCTAGATATTGGGATTGTTACTGCAAAGGTTCTAGAGAGAACAACACAATGACTGAACTTAAGGATCCGACCAAGTGCTACTAGGGAAAAGAAAAAGGGCAAAGTTACTGATAACCCTTAAAACAAAGTCCACAAAGAATATGTAAGAAGAACGAGGTGTGATTCAAGGAAGAATATTTCTACTGATCCTGAGGAGACATCAACACCAGTTGATAATCAGGAGATTAAGAGGAAGTTGGACACTAAAATGAAAGAATCTCAATCCTTGAAAACTATTGTTGAACATGGGATCACCACAAGACTACAAGTTATTCCACAAGATTCCATTACCCCCATTGTTCCTACTATTGGGATGGTTCCCAGAGAGGTTGCCTCTCAAACTAAGACTATTGAAACACAGCCTCCTCCTGCTCCTTCAACACAAAAGACCACACCTCCTCTAGTGCTGACCTAAGAGCAAGTCATCATCTATAATATTGAGATTGATTCTGATGAAGATGATGAACCAATTGTAGTTGTGGCAAAGAAGAGGAAAGTTGAAAAGAAACAAAAAGAACCATACAACGAGCCTACTACAGCTCAACTAGAAAAAACAACTAGGGGTTACAAAAGAGATAGAATTACAGGTGCAACCAATGGAAATTCATGTACAAGTTATCAGAGAAGAAAGATATGATGAAGGACAAGAACATTTTGAACATGATGAGAAAGATGAAAGGATGGTCCTTACTCTTGAGGACCAAGAAATATTACTTCAACAATTAGGAGGAGATGGGAAAAGACAAGCAGAAGAAACAAAAAAAGTATTTGAAGAAGAAGTTTTAGAAAAGTTGAAGGAGATAGCAAAGAAACAACAACCCATACAGGTATTGTAAGCTAATCTTTCTCAACAAGTTGCTCAATTCCAATAAAAGCTACCAACTCCTCCAGATCAGAAAGAGCAGCAAGATGAAGAGAACCAAGAAGAAGAGCAGGAACAAAATATAGAAGCTCACGGGATCACTGCAAATGTAACGATATAGGAAGGGGAACAAGATGACACTATAACTCAATGCTTAAATCTTACCTTCAAGAAGAAGGAAAAGGTTGTCCTCCCAAATATAACTTTGCAGGATGCAATTACCGAATCTCCAAGGAGAGAAAAGAAAACAAGAACAATTCACCATCTCTCAAGGACATACTTAGGAGATATAATTGCTAGCATAGCAGCACCGGTTCAGCATTATGAGGAAACCTCCCAACCCACCCCTAGGTAGCAAGTATGAAAAGTTAATTTGGGTAGGAAGACTAAGTGGGGGAGATTGATACTCTAGTTGCTGCAACTTCCACCCGAACAAGAATGGAGAGGGAATATAAAATGAAAACAAAGGTCAAGGCACAATTGAGGCAATATAAGCAACTAATCATGGAGATAGCCAAGCCTCTTGTTTCCAAAACTGACAATTCTTTGTCATCTACTTCATCGCTCCAGGCAGGGTGATATTAAGGCATAGTATGAAATGAGGAAAGTGGCCACAATGGTTAAGACTTGGGCAAAAGATCAGTTGAAGAAAGTTAAACTATTCTTGCAAAATAAAATGGAAATTGTTGAAGAAACTCATTTTAATGAAAATGCTCTTATTTATTGTTCCACATGATGGGAACAATAGCTTCTTTAGTTTTCCAAACAGTATAAGATTCTAAAGAAAATCAGAGGATTATAAGAAGATTTGATTGCAAGAGAGGATTTATTGGGAGGAGAGACTACTAATAAATTACAATCATGTATAGACATTCTAGACTTGAAGATAGAAATAATGGAGCAAAGTAGCATCAAGGTTCTAAAAGAACATCCTCTACTCCTTGATGCACTTGAGAAATACGAGCAGTTCTTGATCAAATTGTTAGGAAAGTATGGCCACGGTCTCAAACAAAATGATGTGTTACATCAAGAGGTTCTACTCGGCAAGTGGGATTCTTATGTTGTTCATCATTTTGCAGATACTGCGGATGTTACTATAGACATAATGAATAGATATATGTATGTAATTTTCTAATGTCAAGGAGCTGAGACAATAATAGATCAAACGGTCAGCAAGTCGGAGAGTATAAAGGAGATACTTAGAGTATCTAAATTCAGGATAAGTTACATTGTTGACCCACCTACTACTTCTCTGGACTACTTCATCAACAACTACCAAAACTATGAGAAGAAGTAAATGATGAACTTGTAGTTGTGAGAAGCACTAGAGCATCATCACCACAATCACCGCAACTACAACTGAGCCTGTAACTAGAGCTACATTTCTTTTTGCATGATTAGAAGTTCTTGCTACTGTAGCACTATTTTGGGAGTGAACATTGATTACTAGTTTAGTAGCATGTAATTGGAGTTCACAGGCAGTGACTTGCATGTCGACTATGACTCTCTCCTTTTTGTAATCCTAGTTTATAGGCATGGTGCCTTCCTAGAATGTAGGGTAGAACTCTATAAATTATAGAATTTGGGCCATTTTGAGGGTCCACAAATTGATGATTCAAGGCCATTTAGCTAGATAATTTAGTGTTATGCAATTTATATCTCATGAAATCTTGAAGAATTATATTATTTATTTTTACAAAGATTAATACAAAAGAAGCTTGTGGATTGCCTGATCTATAGTATGTGTTCTCTTGGTTTCTGTTCTTCTTAGTCTGGTATCTTCTTCCATTTGAATCAACGACTTGTCCTTTCAAGATTTATTATTTTATGAATCATATTGTGTGTGTTAATGGTGTATGAGGATAAAATGGTAGACTGATTATGTGATCTTGTGATTGCCATTTCTGGTTATGTGTGGGTTGTATGACTTTGCATATCAGCTAGAACGTCCCTTTTGAATGTTAATTAGATGTTATTTATAATACCTTGTTGTGATCCATTGAATTTGTGGTTCATTAAGTTGTTTAGTATTGATTTATTTCTTATCTCTTGTTACCTTGACCAATCTTTTGAAGTTTCTTTATCAAGTGAAAATCAAAAATACAAAAAAAAAGGATTTTGTTTGTTTTGTTACAACCAATAGGCCCCTTGACAGGTACAATCACAACAACCACTGAGTGACCCATCAAGGTCGTGACCCAACTATAGAGACCTTGGGGTAATTGGTCTTTCAAGATTGATTTCTTTTCAGGAAAGGTGGTATCCATTTTATATTCTTCTTGACTATTGGTGAGTGTGTCAAAATACCTATAAAAATGTCCCCCTAATACGTTAGTATTGCTATGATAGTATATCAAGGAAAACAAAGAGGATCCTTGGTAGGGGTACACACCTTCAAACAAGGAAGATATCCTCATAAGTAAAAGAAATAGATCCTCATAAGTACTACATTAAAGAGTCACATTAGTGAAAATTAGGCTATATGTCCCCCTAAGATGCTAGTATCGCTATGTTAATAACTTAAAGAAAAGAAAGAGGATTATTAGTAGAGATACACACCTTAAAACAAGGAATATACCCTCATAAGCAATAAAACTTCCAACAATGGAGAGGGAATCCTTAGCAAGGATACAAACCTTTAAGACAAGGAATAAATCCTCATCAAGGATACATCTTTAAACAAGAGGGCCTTAGAGTTGGTATGGAATACAATATACCATGCAAGATTGGTTGAAGATTATATCCACCCAAGATCTAAGCACTACATGAAAGCACAAGAGAGATTGGTAGTGAGAATGAATGTTACAAATAGGACCTCTTGGTTATATAAGCCAATGTGAACATAAGATGGAATAATATTATGACGTGTATTAATATTATGTATTGAGACATAAAGTGATAACTCATGATCCACATATGGTGGAAAAGTGTTACATGAAAGCACATGAGAGATCAACAATGAGAATAAATGTTACAAATAGGACCTTTTGGCCATATAAGCTAATGTGAACATAGGATGGAATAATATTATGACATGCTTATTAATATTATGTATTGAGACATAAAGTGATAACTCGTCATCCACATAAGGTGGAAAAGTGTTAATGTGATAACTATCCACTAAAAGTGGGAATCACACATAAAGTGGGAAGAATCATATATGGTCCTTAAGTAAACTTAAGTACCATGTGTGATAAATGCCTGGGTTTCAAACTTACCACCTGTACAATACCCCTTTAACACCAACACCCCCCTTAAGTGCACCTTAGGGACAATGTAGACATATGTAAACAATGCAAGATGAAATGAGGGGTCAAGGATACTAGGCCAAGTTAGGTACCCATGTACAAATATATTGTACTCTCTCACAAATGGAGAAAAGGAGAAAACCCAATGGGAAAAAATCTTCCCAAAAGAGAGATGAAAAATACCAAAATAATCTCAAAGAAGAGTGAGAAGGATAAAACCCATGTGATGAAAAATTCCCTCAATAAGAGAGAAGAAGAGAGACCATGTAAGCCCCTTTAATGTAGAATTGGTGTCAATGATATATGATTGAAAGTGGATGTATAAGATGGTCCATGATCATTGAACAAATTTCCTCCCCTTAGGAAGTAACAAAACCAAAGGTTTATGAATTACTTCTTCCTATTATCAAAAGGAATATGTAGGAAGAAATATAAAAATGTATGGAGTCTCTAAAGGTTGCTCAATTTTCCCCATGTTGATGTTAAAAGTTGCCTACTAAAAATAAGGCATTATAAGCCACACTATTGAAAAACATAATCCAAGATATAGTGAAGTTGAATGTAAAACATAATCCAAGGACTCAAATATATCCTCTAAAGACAAAGATGCTTCCTCCAAATGTTGTTCAGAAGAATTCACACTCACATCAAATTATAAAGAATAATCATGTAGAGAATGAAAAAGACGGTCAAAATATTCCCTCACAACAACTAAAGATTGATAATCTCAATCAAAGTGAAGATAACAAGTCACCAATGGTGTCTCCAAAAAATAAAAGATAGGACTCCACAAACCTATGATGTTTCTCAAGTAGTCATCCCAAGGAACTATTTCTAGAAGAAAATATATATGCTAGTACACTGAATCACAAGAAGAAGAAAAATATAGCCACAATAGTATCATCAACTGCAATAGTAGATGGAGGAGATGGAATGCAAGTCTTAAGAATTGGATTGCATATGATATTATCCAAGTTTAAGTAACCAAAGTTCTCATCAAGATAAAAATCCACATTAGAAGTATGAACATCATATGAAGAATCAAATTCATCAATAGGAAAAAATTTTGAAAATGAATGCAACTAAGATGCATGATCCACCACCCTACTTGGACTATTTTTCTTTGTTCTTCAAGTCTTTGACGATAACTAAATTCGGAGTGCACTCAATAGTCTTACCTATTCTACCATGAGTTATTTGATAGATGGAAAGGAGATTGTTTTTCAATAATGAGGTACATACAAAACTTCATTGAAGGTGCCATCCCCAATATCAATAGATCCCCTCCTAGTTAAATTGATATATGTATGATTACCCATAAAAATTGGTGGTATATTACAAGGCTCAAATGAAGAGAACATGCATTGTTAATATGTTTTAGAGATTTCTAATTGCAATTGAGGTTTGAATACTAATTCACAACTCGGGGATTTTTATCCACAGTAAGCAACCCTTCATGGATTAGAAGCTACATTTAATTATCAACCTAGGGACGTGAACTTGAAATGAGACAACATTGTATATGTATTATGAAAGCCTTATAAGCTATTGTATTAGTTATTTATAAAAAATAAACTCAAAATAATAAACTGAATTGAAAACATGACAATGCTGGAAATAAAACTAACTACACAGTAGTGGTTGGAAGAAGACTGGTTATTTGCAACAACAGTGGCTGCAGGGTGACTGTTCTAAAACTAGTGAAATAAAAACAAAACCTATCATAACCAAATCACTAATAAAATTAAATCATAATGAATAAAAATCTAAACTATTGCAAATCTAAACTATGATGAAGTCACAGTTCCTCAAGTGGCCCTTTCTTGAGTTGCTTCAATCTATCAATAACATTCCATCTTCAATAAATAAGTTTCAATGCTCAAATAATCTTCTTATTTCAAATTAAATATTACATGGACATGTATCAAACTTTCTAATTTAAAATTAATACCACTAACAAGACTCAACACTAATTGGATATTCTCTAAACACTCTCAATACTCTACACTAACTATCAACACTACTAACTCACAACTCAAAAAGATCCCATATTTTTGCTTGAGACTTGAGAGTTGGATTAATTATAAACTCAAAAACTTGTTAAACAATTCATTTCTCCCATGACAGCAAGGAGATGACTTATTATATTCATTATTGGCAATAAAGACTAAACTAACAAGAGTTGAGAGAGTTTTAATCCTCTTCAAACTCTACAACTATAAAATACATACATGGTTGAACATGTGCACAAAACATGTTGTATTTATTCATTAACCACCAAATATTGTTTCCACAAGATTCTACAATTTAATTTGACTTCAATAACTCCAAATACATGAACTCATGAAGAGGTAGAAGAGTACAAGTTGAACTAGAACTCATTCCTTAACTGTTACTTGGAAATCTGTCATTTTGTCTTAGTCAACTTCTGGTGAATGTTTCTCATTAATTACTGTGAATGAACTCACACGATTTAAAGAGATTTTAGATATAATTTTAATCTTTCCAAATCATTTTGAAAATCTAAATTTCATTAAAAAATGAGTGAGATATGTGCATTTTACTAAAACTAGTCTTTTGACTTTTTATGCACTTTAAGTCAACTGCTACATCTATCAATTGCCAACTTGGTCCTCCTGTCGTCTAGCTATATGAATGATTCAATCAACTCAAAAACAAAATGTTAATACTTCTTAGATACTTTATATTCAGTAATAACCATTTATTATAATATTTTATCATTATTTAGCATCAACTAGCTAGACACACATATGCATATCAAACACCATTAATCCTAGTTAATGCTTCATAAAACTAAGGTAATGTTTGGAAATGACTTGAAAGGACATTATAAACGTGAGGTAAAGTATCATAAAACATGAAATAGTATGGTCAATTTACAGGCTCATCATTCCCCCTAGATAAAATCTTGCTTGTCCTCAAGCAAGGATAAGACATTGGTTATGCATGAAACTCTTTGAATGTCATATCCTTTGTTGTTTTTCAAGATTTTCATTGCTTTTCTTCTCTTTGTACTTGTTGTTGTAGAGGTCTGAAAATATTATTTCCATGCTTTGCTGGTTATGCTCATTTCTTGATTTTGTTCCATTACCTTTTCTGTTGTGTATGGTCAATTTGTAGAAACTTTATTTGTTGTTGTCACTATTATGCTTCATTCTCACCACTGTCATTTTGTCAGCTTCCTTCCTCTTTGTATCATGCTTTCTTTTCCTTTTGATCTCTTCATAGGATAGACATTTTTTTCTTATTTATTTCCATTATTTATTGCTACACTGAAACATTTTCATGCCCATCTTCAACATTGTTGTCTTCATGTCTCATAAATAATATCTTTGTCAAAATTGTCATATGCATTTTGAACAGCAGGTTGTCCTCTAAATTTATGATGATTCATTAAAGGTTTACTTTTTATGAATTCTCCATAAGAACATCATAAAACTTCCTTCCAACACAATGAACCATTGTCATATTTGTGTAAACCACTTCCCAATGACATTGCCACTTTAGTATTGAGAGGATCATACAACATTTCACACAAACCTACCATTCACTTTATAATTCTCTTTATATTATAGCTACCCCTAAACACTTCTATCTTTTTTCACTTTGAGATAACAATGGAAAAGGAAATGAAGAAAATATAGTCATGAATCTAGGAGGTAAGTATAATATATGAAACTATGACAAGTTCATCTTTTTATGGTGTAGGACAACAATACAAGGCATCGATGTTTCCCCCCAGCTGAAAGGTCACTTGTCCTCAAATGATAATGAATGGATGAGAGTGGAAAAATAAATAAGCTATGAAGCATGTAACAAGAAAAATGATAATTGATAAATGCATTGTAATGCAAAGATAGTCAATTAACTAAAAATGATAAATACTACAAATAAATGGAAATCACAAATGTAAGTACCTATGGTGCTTTGGAAAGTTGCAAATTTTGAAAGTACAAGTCCCTAAGTAGTTGAGTTTATAGGTCCCTTGAAGAGTGTTGCATATTTGACATCAATAGTTGTTGTAGGTTTCTTGCATGTTTGTGTAGGTTGACTATTTAGTCACAGTACAACTACTACACGTTACTTAAAAATCCTGCAAACTTAATATGTTGTTCATTTATCAATAAATAGAACAGGAGTAGATCAACTGGACTACACAATTTAGATAGACATTTTTCATTCCATGAAGACAAAACTACGTAATGGAAACTTTTTGACAACATATGCAGACTCCATCAAAATTGAAGACATGAATTACTCACAACCTTGAAAAATAATTGACCTTGAAATATGACCAACACACTAGCTGTGAACACCTATGAAAGAGTCATTTAAACAACAAGAATTTGGGGAAACAACTCCATTGGACAACACCTAACTAACTATGCATGAACAATTGTTGGCATATGTGCAGAGCTTGATGACATCATGATATTGCATGTTGTCATTGATGTCAATATGCTGAAGTATGAACCGGTATATTGAAGTAAGCAAACTAGCAAGAGAACCGGTATGATAGTGTGAATCGGTATATGTGAAGACTGGTATGATATTGTGAACCAGTATATGTGAAAAAGTGAAGCGGTATGTTGGAATGAGAACCAGTATATGGGAAGTTTTGTATTGAGGTTTCATTTGGCATGACTATCGATTGGTAGTCTTAGCTTTAGGGTTTCTGGTTGATGCATTCTGAGCCTGTGTGATTCAATCGATGACATCTTGTGATGAAGTTAGCATTGTAATGAAGATCAGATCATGTTGCTACGTCAACCTTGTGCACGTGAAGGTTTTTCTTGAGGATCTTGCATGGAGATTGATCCTATCTACCTCGACAATGTGCAAAGTCTCTGTAAATGGTGGAGAGCGTGTGATGGGTTATCAACTTCCTAAAGCAACAAAGAATGAACGTTGGAGAACGTCTTGAGATTTGTTCAAACTGTTGTATTCAATGCAGTATGATTAACGGTCAGGATTGAACCGATTGAATTATTAAACCTAAATGTTTAAGGTTTAGGGTTTATGCTACCGACCTATCTGTTTCCTATAAGGTCAATGATGTTTTTCATTTTGAAGCTGTTGGCAAATTCTATGTGTGTATTTGAGTGAAGAGATACTTGATTCTTGCCAGACCAGAGAAGTGTGTTGATACCTGCAGAGTGTGATTGCAGAAGCAAAGGAGCTAAATAGGATCTACCTTGGCATTGTGTGCTATTATTAGGTCAGTGTATTACCTATTGACTTCTAACCATTTCAGCAGTTGGAAAATCCCTTAACTGGGTAGCTTTAATAGGCTTTTGTTTAAATCCTTTAACAGGGTGACTCAATTCAATGAGTTCTTCAAATCCTCTTGCTAGGTAACCTCTAACAGGGTTCTAACCTTTAACCGGGTATTTAGCCATCCCTTAACCAGGTGATCCCTAGCAAGATCGGTTCCTAGCAGAACCTATTGTAAAAGTCTTTAACCGGACTAGGCTCCTAACAAAGCGGACTTTAGAAGATTTCAAAGAACAAATTGTGGGTATTCATCCCCACTATGGTTTTCCCAGTTGGGTTTCCACGTGAAAAATCAGTGTGTCATGTGTAATGCTTTTCATGTGATGGTTTAGTGTTTTATGTTAAGTGGTAATGCAAGTTGATTCAATGGTCATAAGTATTTCTGATGTATTACTTGCTTAAGCCTTTGGGTGAAGTTGTGATAAGGTATTAGGTCTTGTATTGACCTAGGTGTTACCAGTTTGTGTGTTTCACAGTCACTGTGTTGTTACTGGTAGTGCTCTGATTTAGATCAGTATTACTATTTACCAGTTAAGCGCAGTCTTTGCAGTCAAACTAGTTCAGTGAAAGTTTTTTTGTCTATACCGATTCACCCCCCTCCTCTCAGTACCGGTTTGGTACTAACTATTCATCCTTATTCATCAATTGGTATTAGAGCGTCCTCCAGGTCCTTTGTGTTGTAAGCTTAACCGCTTGAGGAAAATATCCTACTCTAATGATGAAGAGGGAAGGTGCAAAGTTCAATACAGATAACTTTAAGATATGGAAGGACATAATGAAGACTACATTAGAAGCATGGGTGCTCAACACTAGAGCTATGTTGAGAATGCTTATGTTATCCCTACCGGTACTCGCACCGATGATCAAAGAAGAGAGATTCAGGAGAATGGGCAAGTCATGGAAGCCCTAATCAGTAGTTTATCTGACATTGATTTTATTGATGTTCAGGATAAAAACAATCCCAAGAAGTATGGGATACTCTGGAGAATATCTATGGCAGTGATGAGCATGTGAAACAAGCTAAGGAAGAGAGTCTTAGGGGAAAGTTTGAAGACATGTGGATGGTTGAAGGAGAGACCATTCAACAATATGGAATAAGAATCAAAACTATTGTTGGAGACATCAAGAATGCAGGAGGTAAAATAGATGATTCCACTTTTGTTAGCAAAGTCTTAAGATCCTTGTTACCAGTCTATGCAATAAGGGTTGCTGCTATTCAAGAGTTGAGGTCTATAGACAAGACAAAGGTATCCCTAAACTCCATCATTGCTAAGTTGACCACATATGAGCTAAATAATTATGATGGTAGTGTTCAAAAGATTGAATCAGCCTTTAGAGCATCTCCTACACCATCTAGAAAGGGAAAAGAAGCTAGTACCAATTGTGAACCAAGAAAAAGTAGAGAGATGGATGATGAGGAGATCCTGATGAAATTTGAAGCTCTTCTTGCCAAGAGACTTCCTAAGGGAACCAGTAAATACAGAGGTAAGCTCCCTTTGAAATTCTTTTCTTGCAATAGGATAGGACACATTGCTATAAACTGTCCTAATGGTGATAATAAGGACAAACTGAAGAAGTTCAAGAAGTTCAAAGGAGGAAACAAGAGAAACTGTTTTGTAGCAGTTGATGAAGGTGTCACTGATGAGGAATCAGAAGATGGAGAAAGTGAAGACATTGTGTTTGTAGCAGTTAAGGAAGATGTGTTAGACAAGAAGGCTCTTGTCTCCCACTTTGATAATTCCAATGAGTGGATTATTGATAGTGGTTGTTCTCACCACATGACTAGTGACCGGAGTAAGTTTTTGTCTCTGGAAGAGTATGACGATGGTGTGGTCTAGTTTGGTAATGATGCACCATGTATGGTAAAAGGCAGAGGGTTCATCTCTCTAAATGGAAAAAGCAGTGTTGATAATGTGTATTGGGTATAAGGTCTCAGGCACAACCTTTTGAGTGTTGCCCAGCTGAATGATAATGGACTCACTCTGGAATTCAAAGATGGAGTGTGCAAAATAAAAGGAAAGAGTGGTGAACTGATGGCCACCGGTATGCAGACCAGAGGTAACTTATTTTAGCTGAATGCAACTATCAGTACATGTCTAATGGCTAAGTTTGATGATAGTTGGATATGGCATAGGAGACTCTTCCATGTAAACTTTGATAATATTGTGAAGGCTAGTAAGATCAAGGCAATTAGAGGATTGTCTATGCTGAGCAAACTGGAGAATCCTTTGTGCAGAGAGTGTCAATTGGGGAAAATGTCTTCCTCAACCTTCAAAGGTAAATCTTCCACTGCAGACAATTTACTTGATCTTGTGTATACTGATTTGTGTGGTCCTATGAAAACTAGGAGTGTGCAGGGAGATAGGTACTTTATGATTCTCACTGATGACTGCTCAAGAATGATGTGGGTCACATTCTTGAAAGATAAGCCTAAAGATTTTGGAAAGTTCAAAGCTTTCAGAGCACTAGTCGAAAAGGAAAGTGGTAAGAGGATTAAGTGCCTAAGAACTGATCAAGGAGGAGAATTCACTTCTGGTGAATTCAACAAGTACTGTGAAGAGAATGACATCAAGAGGTAACTATTTGCCCCTGGACTCCACAACAGAATGGCCTAGCAGAGAGGAACAACCAGACTGTAGTTGAAGCAGCTAGAACGATGCTAATTCAAGGGAAGGTTGCTCACACCTTCTGGAGAGAAGCAGTGAGCACTGTAGTCTACACTATGAACTAGGTACTCATCAAGAAAGGTAAGGATAAAACTCCTTATGAGTATTGGATTGGTAAGACACCAGTGGTAAGCTACTTTAGAGTGTTTGGTAGCAAATGCTATATCAAGAGGAGTGAACATCAGAGCAAGTTTGATGTAAAATGTGATGAGGGAATATTCCTAGGGTATTCCACCAAGAGCAAAGTTCTCAAATGTTTCAACAACAGGATTCAGAGAATTGTTGAAAGTATCAATGTTATAATTGATGAAACCTTTGAGAAACCTAAGGAAATTGACAGTGAGCGAGTGGTAGATGAACCAGTTGTAACCTTCTAGGAACTGGTTGCAAAACATCCTAGTACCAGTAACAGTGCTTCTACACCGGTAGATGTTGATGCTGATGAAGATGAGGATGAAGAAGAAAAGCAAGAGGAAACAGCTAAGATCATTCTTAGGTATGTAAAGTTGAATCATGATCCAAAGCAGATCAAAGGAGATATGGATGCAGGAATTCTTACAAGAAGAAAGGTCAGAGAAAATTCTTGCATGATCTCTGAATTTGAGCCTAAAACTATTAAAGAGGCACATAAAGATGAAGTCTGGATCAAGGCAATGGAAGAGGAACTTAACCAGATAGAAAAGAATGGTACATGGTCTTTTGTACCGAGACCTGAGCATAAAAATTTCATTGGCACCAAATGGTTCTTCATAAATAAGTTGAAAGAATATGGTACAGTGGTAAGAAACAAAACCAGACTAGTGTGTAAGGGATATGCTCAAGAAGAAGGAGAAGACTATGGAGAAACCTTTGCTCCAGTAGCTAGATTGGAAGGAGTCGTATGCTTCTTGCATATATAGCCTTCAAGGGATTCAAAGTATATCAAATGGATGTAAAATATTCATTTGTGAATGGAATACTTCAAGAGGAGGTGTATATAGAACAACCATATGGGTTTGCCCTATCAGAAGATAGTGACATGGTGTGTAGGCTACATAAAACCTTGTATGGATTGAATCAGGCACCTAGAGCATGGTATGAACACTTACATTCCCATCTTGTGAAGATTGGATTTGAAAGAACAAGTGAAGATAGCAATATCTATTTAAAGTCAAAAGGGGATTAGATTCTGGTCTGTGAAGTATTTTTTGATGACATAATTTTTGGTGGAGATGACAAGATGAGTCATGATTTTGCAGATGAGATGTAGAAGGAATTTGAGATGTCACTTATAGGGGAGATTAAGTTCTTCATTGGACTACAGATTCAACAAATGAAAGATGGTATCTTTATCACTCAATCCAAGTATGTCAAAGAGGTGTTGGAGACCTTTGGCATGGAAGACAGCAAACCAGTTGGTACACCAATGGTGACCGGTTGTAAATTATCAAAAGGGGATGACTCAGCATTGATGAATGAGAAGGAATATCAATCAATGATAGGTAAGTTGCACTATGTAGTACATAGCAGACCAGACATTGCACATGTAGTGGGCATTACTGCACGGTTCTAGAAAAGTCCAAGAGAATCCCACTTGGTAGCAGTCAAGTGGATTCTTAGATATCTGAAGGGAACTATTGACTATGGATTATGGTATCCATATAGTAATGATTTCAACCTCAAAGTATTTACAGATGCTGACTGGGCTAGTAATGTGGACGACCGAAAGAGCACAACTAGTGGTGCATTCTTTCTTGGTGGTAGACTAGTCTCATGGATGAGTAAGAAGCATAGTTATTACTCTCAGTCTACAGCAGAAGCAGAATATGTTGCAACATTTATGAACTGCACCCAGACAATTTGGATGAAGCATGTATTAAGTGGTTTCAAAGTTCCTATATCTGAACTGGTGAGTATATTTTGTGACAACACAAGTGCAATTAATATTTTCAAGAATCCGGTTTTTCATGCTAGAACCAAGCACTTTGAGCTCAAGTATCATTTCTTGAGGGAGAAGGTTCAGAACAAAGAGGTTGTATTGGAACATGTTTCCAGTAAGGAGTAGTTAGCAGACATATTCACCAAGCCTCTACCAAAGGCTACATTTACCTATTTAAGAGGTGAATTAAGGGTGCTACCCCTTCAAGAGGTGAACTAAAGGTGTGTGCTCCACATCAGTCAGGTATTGCATTGATAAATCTTTTTCAAGATTGGTGAGTTGAAGGATGCTACTCCTTAGGGAGAGCAGCATAGTGGAACATAGTTGTTTGTGCCTCCACTTTGGCATTATTGTCAAAGGGGGAGAAGATGTGAAGCAGAGAAGATATCTGTAGTATTGGGGAGAAGATGTGAAGCAAAGAGATATCTTTGTATATTGCCATCAATGCCAAAGGAAGAGATTGTTGGCATATGTGCAGAGCTTGATGACATGATGATATTGTATGTTGTCATTGATGTCAATATGCTGAAGTATGAACCGGTATATTGAAGTAAGCAAACTGGCAAGAGAACTGGTATGATAGTGTGAATTGGTATATGTGAAGACTGGTTTGATATTGTGAACCGGTATATGTGAAAAAGTGAAGCAATATGTTGGAATGAGAACCGGTATATAGGAATTTTTGTATTGAGGTTTCATTTGGCATGACTATTGGTTGGTAGTCTTAGCTTCAGGGTTTCCGGTTGATGCATTCCAAGCCCATGTGATTCAACCGATGACATCTTGTGATGAAGTTAACATTGTAATGAAGACAAGATCGTGTTGCCATGTCAGCCTTGTGCACGTGAAGGATTTCCTTGAGGATCTTGCATGGAGATTGATCCTATCTACCTCAAGAATGTGCGAAGTCTCTGTAAACAATGGAGAGTGCGTGATGGGCTATCAACTTCCTAAAGTGGCAAAGAATGAACGTTGGAGAACATCTTGAGATCTGTTCAAGACTGTTGTATTCAATGTAGTATGATTAATGGTTAGGATTGAACCGACTGAATTGTTAAACCTAAATGTTTAAGGTTTAGGGTTTATGCTACCAAACTATTTGTTTCCTATAAGGTCGATGATGTTTTTTATTTTGAAGTTGTTGGCAAATGCTATGTGTGTATCCAAGTGAAGAGATACTTGATTCTTGCTAGACCGGAGAAGTGTGTTGATAATTGCAGAGTGTGATTGCAGAAGCAAAGGAGCTAAAGAGGATCTGCCTTGGCAATGTGTGCTGTTATCAAATCAGTGTATTACCTGTTGACTTCTAACCATTTCAGCAATTGGAAAATCCCTTAACCGGGTAGCTTTAATAGGCTTTTGTTTAAATCCTTTAACAGGGTGACTCAATTTAATGAGTTCTTCAAATCCTCTTGCTAGGTAACCTTTAACAGGGTTCTAACCTTTAACCGGGTATTTAGCCATCCCTTAATCGGGTGATCCCTAGTAGGTTGGTTCCTAGTAGAACCTATTGTAAAAGTCTTTAATTGGACTAGGCTCCTAACAGAGTGGACTTCAGAAGAGTTCAAAGAACAATTTGTGGGTATTTATCCCCACTGTGGTTTTCCCAATTGGGTTTTCACGTGAAAAATCAATGTGTCATGTGTAATGCTTTTCATGTGATGGTTTAGTGTTTTATGTTAAGTGGTAATGCAAGTTGATTCAATGGTCATAAGTATTTTTGATGTATTACTTGCTTAAGCCTTTGGGTGAAGTTGTGATAAGGTATTAGGTCTTGAATTGGCCTAGGTTTTACCGGTTTATGTGTTTCAAAGTCACTATGTTGTTACCGGTAGTGCTTTGATTTAGACCAATATTACTGTTTACCATTTAAGTGCAGTCTTTGCAGTCAAACTGGTTCAGGGAAAGTTTTTTTGTCTGTACTGATTCACCCCCCCTCTCAGTACCAGTTTGGTACTAACTATTTACCATTTAAGTGCAGTCTTTGTAGTCAAAATGGTTTAGGGAAAGTTTTTTTGTCTGTACTGATTCACCCCCCCTCTCAGTACCAATTTGGTACTAACTGTTCATCATTATTCATCAAGAGTCATTTAAACAACAAGAATTTGGGGAAACAACTCCACTGGACAACACCTAACTAACTATGCATGAACAATTGAAGAAAAAGACATCTAAGACATTGTGCAAGAGAAATTATTGAATGAAAAACATATCCTAACCTACACTAACTAGAAAATAAGATGTAATTAAATAAAGCCATTCACTAGTTCTATGAAGTATCTACCCTTTCTTATCAACTTACAATGCTTCACATGGTTATGTGCAACCAAAAAGAGTTGTGATATCAATAGAAACTTAACAAATAGTTGCAATGAATTTTTAAAGACATTAATAAACTCAATTATAACTTCATTATGACAATATATACTTCTATTTTGAAGTGGATAAGAGAGTTGAAACTATTCTCCTTTAGCTGCAACTGAAAATTCAGCTTCATCTTGAATTCCAACTTCATGTTTGGGTGCAAACAAAACTCAAGATCCTTGTGAAAGCAAAAATTGAAAACCCTCCTTGGTGATTTTGTGATGATGGCATGCCTCTTTGTCCTCTTTTTGATTTGTAAACACCAATTTGTGTGACTAATTTGACAAAAATATAGAAATTTCTCCACTTTGCTCTTGTTGCTCATGATTTTTCTCTATAAAAGATACTTGTTTAGCATCAAAATTTAAGAAAAGATTCTGTCACCCCAAAACATGTCTTTATCACTATCTTGTTTACTTTTAAACATTAAAGGACTAAATTTAGCTTTATGTCAGCTCTCTTCTTGAAGTAAGAGTTTTGATTCCACAACACGTTCATCTTGACCAACAACCTTGTGTATGGTAACTTCTTCATTTTTAAAAACAAGGTTATCTTCATTTGCCTCCTCACAAACCAACACTTTGTCATCAATACATGAACAAAATTCCCCTATGATGTTAAAGAACATGTCTTCATTGATTTCCAAACTTGTTGTAAATGATATTGGCTCTTAGTTATTGTGCTTCATGGATTCAAAATCCATTTTTTTTGGTACTTGCTAAATATTGGCAATCCTAAGTTCTTTGAAAGGAAGTATGACTATAGAAAAACAAGAAAGAACTTCTAAAAAAACTTGGAGACTCTCACAACTTAACTCATCCCCGACAACAATGCCAAAAATGTAGAGTTTTCTAATTGCAATTGAGGTTAGAATACTAATTCACAACTTGGGGATTTTTATCCACACTAAGCAACCCTTCATGGATTAGACACTACATTTAGTTATCAAACCAAGGACGTGAACTTGAAATGAGACAACACTATATATGCACTATGGAAGCCTTCTAAGCTATTGTATCAATTGTTTATAGCAAATAAATTGAAAATAATAAATTGAATTGAAAACATGACAATGTTGGAAATAAAACTAACTACACAACAGTGGATGCAGGAAGACTAGTTATTGGCAATAGCAGTGGTTGTAGGCTGACTGTTCTAAAACTAGTGAAATGAAAACGAAAACTATCATAACCAACTCACTAATAAAATTAAAGCATAATGAATAAAAAACTAAACTATGATGGAGTCAGAGTTCCTCAAGTGGCCCTTGCTTGAGTTGCTTCAATGTGTCAATAGCATTCCATCTTCAATAGACAAGCTTCAATGATCAAATAATCTTCTTATTGCAAATCAAATATTACTATAGACATATAAATATGACCACTTTCCCATTCCTCTTATTAATTAAATCCTATTTAATTAATTTCTTCATTTTCATCTATTTTGATTAAATGAATTACTCAATTTATTTAATTAAATTCACCTTAACCTTTTCTAGCCTTTAATTAAATAAAATTACACTATTTAATTAATTCCCCTCTCTCCCCTTTTAATTAAATTTACATTTAATTAAATTGATCCTTTTTTTTATCGGTAATAGTTTTTGTATTATATTAATGCAGAATTTAAAAAACATACATAGATATCATCTCCCATAAACCATTTACTTGTTGTAAACAACAATCCCCATACTATCCACAACCATAAAACCTATTCTAAAACCATACAGCCTATGCAAGCCAAAAAATGAAACTAGTCCAGTACTCCTTCCAGTCAAATATTACATAAATATGGTTTTAAAAGCTACTATTAACAATGATTTAGTAAAGCACATAAAAAACAATGGCTAGATGGCCACTCACTTGCTCTCGCTCTGGTTCTCCTTCTCCCCATCCACCTTGTTGGTCAGAGCTTTCCCCCTTGCCGCTTCACGCTTCATCTTTGGGATGCACTCCAGATATCCAAAGTCAAGGTCACCTTCCAAACTAGCTAGCAACTGAATAGCCCAACCTTCCTCAAATCTGTCTCTCAGCTCCCATTCGACCTCCATCCACACAACCATCTTTAAAGCCTTCAAGACTTCATCCGCCCTAATTAGATTTACATATATCTTCATAACTTCACATCCAATGCAAGCACGTTCACGATATTGTTCCTTTATGTCATCCTCTGACCCACGAACAAAAAACATCAGGTACTCCTGGTCATTTCCCTCCTTGATGCGAATGCCTACTTGGGGCACAACCCACTCCAGAATCAAGTTGAGGTTGATCAAGTACTCCCCATCAATTAGTTTGATCAGTGTGAGTCTAATTTTCTCCTCCTCCAGTTCGAACTCGCATGCCCATGCCAGAATCAAGGAGTACACCTCCATATTTGTCTAATAGCAATAATGGATATGCACCACCTCTTCTGTAAGCATGAGGCAAGCCACACTCCATACCTTCTCTGCCTTGTATCAAAAAAGTCCTTGCATCCTCTTGTCTGTCACTTTGCCTAGGAAAGGCACCAACTTCTTATCTATGCGCAGGGTGAAATTTGCTTCCATGGTCATTTGTAGAATGAAATCGCTCTAGCTTCTACAATAACAATTTCATAAGAGCCACAAAGTACTATATCAATTAAAAACCATACAACCCCTAGCTCGCAAACCAAAGGGAAATGAATTCCTCTACCGTCATTTGAGATGAGTAATAAATGCAAGAGTGATGGAGTAAAAGCCATGAGATTAACAAAAGATTTTTTGTCATCCGCCACCCTCTCTAAAATGTGCAACCTGCCATGGATAACTACCACTTTCAAGAGCAAGCGCCAGCTTGCATGGTGTACTTCCCAAAAATTTCCTTGTTTACATATTATGGGCTGCAAATTCCTAAGACTACATTTAAGACCACCTCCATAGTCTTCCATCTCCTTTCCACCACTTGGCCATATAACTATCCATTTCACAACCAATATTAGAGAGCGAATCTGCCACTACATTTTATCCTCGCCTGACATGGGAGACACAAAATTCCACAAGTGACTTGAGTTTCTCTCAGATTAGACACCCAACGATTTAATTTCCAGCATGAAGTGTTGCCTTTAACAATTGCGTTAATGACTACCTGAGAGTCTCCTTCCAAATGCAGTCATTGTACTTTCATATTTAAAGCCAACTCAGTTGCCAGAAATGCCGCCTGAGCCTTTGCTTCATTATTCATACCATCCTGCAAGCGTTGTGCTCCTTTGAAGAGGATAGATCCGTTATCATCCCTCGCCACTACCCCAACTCCTGAGGTTCCTGGATTTCCTCTAGAAGCACCATCAAAATTGACCTTTATCCATTCTTTACTAGGTGGTTCTCACATGACCTCCCCTGTAACTGACAAAGGAGTAACCCCCAAAGACCCATTAATAGGTTGGCAGTACACTAGAGACTAGTTCACTTGAATATCTCTATCTTCATTTATGAACGGGTGTTTTGCCAAATGATGGTTCCTAGCCGCCATAGATACAACTTCAGTTATTGCACTTTCTACCCTTGTACACAAGCTCCCTACTGATTCCTCTTTTTCTTGAAAAATTCTCCTATTTCTCTCCTTCCAAATCTCCCATACAGCAAAGGAGGGGGATACTAGCTAGAGGCTAGAAAAAATAGACTCTCAGCAATGTAGTCTCCAACTTGAAAAAAGGTAAAAAATTGAGTTGGGTAGTGGGACGGGCCAATCTAGCTTACCCAGAAGGAAACTCCATACCTTATGTGCCTCCTCACATTGTAATAGAAAATGATCCAAAATTTCTTCTGCCTTCTTGCACATTATGCATCTAAAAGGACCCAGGAAGCCCAATCTACACAATCTTTCCCCTGTCAGAATTCATTTTTTCAAAACCAACCAAGAAAAGGCTCCTGCTTTCAAGAGGATAGGAGAGCTTCATAGAAGTTTAGTTAGCCATTCTGTCCTTCCTTCCAGATTTTCTAAAATACTATAACCAAAATTGACCGAGTATTGTCCTGATTTTGAACCACACCATCTAAGAGTATCTTCCTTGTTAGATAGGGGTAGCGTGTACTTCTACATGATGGTATTCAATAGATCTTTGTGGTTTTTTGTCAAAGGAAGGTTATCCACCTTCTTCCACTCCCACTGGTCTACCCCATTAATTCTGCTTATCGTAATGAAATCCCCTACCTTCAAACCCCACTGTGCTTTCGTGACCTGTTTGATTTCCTCAACACCTTGTCTCTCAAAGAGGGTTGGTCTCCCCTCCCAGGAGTCCGTCCAAAAATTGGCCTTTGTCTCTTTACTTAATTCCCAAGTGAGATGCTCGGTAATAACATGTCTACAGGAGCAGAGGAAGTTCCAGATAGTCGAGCCTTTAGGTAGGAGACTGGTGGTGAAAATACATTCTCTACTCGTCTAATCAAGATACTTGTGATTTAAAATTTGTACCCACTTCTGATTTGGTTGAGAGTAAATTTGCCATAACAATTTTGCCTCCATTGCCTCATTGAGCAAAGTCTATTTCTGCAAACCTACACCCCCTGCCTATTTGGATTGACAAACTTTATCCCATACAACCAAGGGGATTTTGTCCCTTGTCTCTTTGCCATTGCGTAGAAAAAATTTCATTCCTCTATTTATGCAGCAACTAACTTTCTGTGGTATCTTTAAGGCCATCATGGAATATATAGGAAGAGAAAACATAACCTATTTAAGAAGCATAATTCATCTAGCCAAAGTGAGCCATTTACTTTTCCAACCTTTAAGACGGTTGACACAACTGTCAATAAGACTGTGCCATAAATCCGTGCGGTTTGGTCCACCAAATAAGGGGATACCCAAGAATTTCCTAGGTAATGTGCCCATTTTGACTCCTAGAATGTTGGTAATTTCTTGTTGTCTACTACCCCCAGTGTTGAAAAAAAGAACTTCTGATTTTGCCCAATTCACCTATTGACCAGTTGCCCTGCAAAAGGTATCTATTGTCCTTCTAATTACTCTGGCCTCTTGAAGTGTAGATTGTCCACATAGAAGTGTGTCATCTACAAATTGCTGGTGGGTTACCAGATCCAATCCTTCCACAATTTTAATTCCTTTCCAGGATCCTCCATTCTTCTGAAAGATCATTAATCTTCCTAAAACTACAACCAAAATAATAAAAAGGAAGGGTGACAACAAATCACCATGTCTGATCCCATGGGAGGTCTAAAAGAAACCTTGTGGGCTGCCATTAACCAAAGCAGAAGTCCACACTCCCCCTATACATGCACGAACCCAATTAATCCACTCTTTTGAGAAACCAAACTTATTCAAAACCTGGAACAGAAATTCTCGGTCCACCATGTCATACACTTTCCTAATGTCTAGCTTGATCAACATACGGTCCACCTTTGCTTGTCGTATAGTATGAATAGCTTCATGTGCAATTATTATTCCTTCAACAATCGATATACCTAGGACAAAGCCACTCCGTTCTTCTGAAATAATGTGATTTAGAATTGGCTTCAATTGATTTGAAATCACTTTCGCTACCACTTTATAGATGGTGTTACACAATGAAATTTGCCTGAATTCATTAAAAGAAGTAAGATGTTCCACCTTGGGGTTCAGGTCTAGAAGCGTGCAATTCAGTTCCTTTGCTACATTCGCCTTACTCCGTGACTCCTCCACCATATCCCAAACATCTTTTCCTACTATATCCCAGAAGGTTTGATACAAAAAGGTCGGGAAACCATTCGGCCCCGGAGCTTTGTCCCCCACCATACTAAAAACTGCCTTCTGAACCTCCTCAAACTGGATGGGTTTCATGAGTGCCTGATTTTATGCTTTTGTTATCAGCTCTAGAATGACATTTAGTCCATTTTGTTGATATTCTAGACTGGTATTTCTCTCCTTGGATAATAGTGTCGAAAAAAATTCAACTGCCTCTCTATTGATATCCTCCAAATTGTCTAGCAAGACATTTTCACTGTTATAAATGGAAGTGATTTTGTTCCAGGACCTTCTCACCTTGACCGAGTTATGGAAATTTTTTGTATTTTTGTCCCCTTCCTTAAGCCAGCACTCCCTTGATTTTTGCCTCCAATAGATCTCTTCCTGTGCCAAGATTTCACTGTATTGGTTTTTGAGGTCTCGCTCCTACAAAAAGGTCTTTGAGGACATTCCATTTTGTATTATCGCCTCTTGCAATGCGGCCAACCTCTCCTCCAGGTCTTGTTTGTTGGCAAAGATGTTGCCAAATTTAGTAGGATTCCACTCTTTGATTTTAGACTTAACAAATTGCAATTTCTTAACAAAAACAAAGGCCATAGTGCCTAAGACCTTAGGGGCCCCAGACCACCATTCCGTAATTAGGTCTCTCAAACTCCCTTCCCTCAACCACATCTTTTCAAACTTAAATGGGCACCTAATGGGAGGACCATCTATTGCTATGATGAGTTCCACCGATAAATGGTCTGAAGCAACCATCGGTTGAACATTTGAGGCAAAAAGTAAAGGGGATTCTTCCCAGGATCCTCCCAGGAAGAATCGGTCAAGTTTTTCTACTACGTGGTTTCCCAAAATCCTGTGATTTGACCATGTTTATTGGAATTCCTTTGATTTGACTTCTCTAAGACCATTACCCATCACAAAATTTTGAAAATTTACTTGGGATGAAGAAGGTCCTCTCTTGCCACCCACTTTATCATTTGAATCCAATATGGCATTAAAATCACCACCAATAATGATAAATCCTTCTTCCAATTCTTGAATGAGGGAAGAGAGGGGTTGTCAAAATTTCCCTTATTAATTTGGTTTAGTCGGTCCATAAACATTAATCATAATGAAATCAACATTCAAGGGAAATGAATGAATCTTACACACCTGCCACCTATGGGAACCAACGAGTACCTCTACCTTATGGTTAGTCGGGTTCCAGAGTATACCCAAACCTCCTAAGGCTCCCTCTGATTCTACAAAAACCCCCGCCCACTTCTTCCAAGATCTCATGAGCAAACTGGTTTCCTCTTTATCAAGCTTAGTTTCCTGTAAAAACACTACATCCGGCCTTAATTGATCCAAACCTCATTTGATCAATCGGTGTTTGTCAGGGGCATTACAACCCCTGACATTCCAAGTTATGATTTTCATTGTCTTTCAAGAAGGGTAACTCCCTTCCCTACTATAATTTTGCTTTGTCCCTTAGCACTCCCATCCATTGCAATTCTAACTTGATTTGACTTTCTACCTCTGGATTTCTTTTCCCCCAGATGCACCTTGTTCCACACAGACTTTGTTTGCTCTAATGTCCTTGTCTCTGGGATATCTTCATCATCCATCCATTCCCATTCATCATCATCATCACCACCTTCAAACTCTCTACTTTCAATAGTTCCTTCCTTTTTAGGGTCAGCATCCTGAGCTTCCTCAGTCTTCTTGGCAATCTCCAAAATTTGTCCCATTCCCATGCGAGGTGAAGCTCTGGATTTTACTTCATTCAGGATCTCTACAGATTTCTCCACTCTAACTATAGCTTCTTCTACCCAACCTGCAACCTCCATATGTTTGTTGTTGCGGAGGTTGTGATGTGTCATTTTTTGTTCCCTTCCCACCCATTTCATTTGCTTTGCTCACAAAAAGATTTACCTCTTCTTCAATCATTGACTCCACATTTTTTCCTTTTGGACCAATCAGAGATGTATCCTCCATGTGTCCATCTTTTTTGCAATATTTGCATCTTTCATTTGTTTCCTCGACCTCAATCTTATGTAGCCATTGCCCTGCATTGGTAATCATCTCAATGTGTTCTGGTAGTGGGTGGTGGGGTTTCCAACTGATGCAGATTCGTGCATACCTACTAAAATATTTTGATTCTATAGCCTCATCAACTTTGATATAGAACCCTAGTCTGTTACTTATTGCTTGGAAGGACTCCTCATTCCAATACTCTCTAGGGAGATTATATAATCATAACCAGATGGGCATCTCTTCAATCGACTCCAACAAGGGATTGAAGTTAGGTTTCCAATCCCTAATATACAGTCCCCTACCACCCATAAAAAAGGGCCCACTATTCAAAATCCACTGCCTATCCTTACCATCATCAGTGGTCACCAAGAAAAAGCCATTTGGTAGGGTTTTTAGATTGATATTGCGGTTCCAGTTTTCAATGTACCAAACTTTCAATTTTCCCACAGTCGGCCAGTCTCCAAAGCATTTCATATAAAAACCCCGCTCTAGTAAGAAAGCCACTAAGTCGGTCCAGCTTTGATTATCCAGTATCAACAATACTTTCTCCAGCCTCATGCCTTATCTATTCTCCAGATCATTGGTCGCCTTCTGCATTTTCTTTTTGGATTGCCACTCTTTTTCTTGACAATGTTGCCGGATATTTTTAGGTCCAAATTCTTTATAACGACGCCCAGAGCTACTGAAGTTTTCATTTCTAAAAAAAGTGGGCTCTCTGGCTCTAGCCTCCAACCCCCACTGCGTTTGGGGATAAATTTTTTTGTTCTGATCCTCCCAAACCTTGCTTGGTTTTTGTCATGGATGTTTACCAGGTCACATCTGCTTGAAACCTTGTCACATTCCCTAACCTTCATATCTTCGCTCTTGGAAATGCCCCCACTGTGATCTGAAACCCTGCAACTCCCTAGGCGGAAGCCCTAATCTCTTATGCCGCTCCATAGACTCTCTCACTAAATAAAAATGAATAGTTTCTCTTTTTAAAAATTGATCCTTGCAAATAAATAAATCTAATTTATTTATTAAATCCCTCCACTTGTATTTATGCAAGTTGTACCTATTTTAATTGAAATAAAGCAATTTTATTTTAAATAAAAATCCTTTTCCCTCCACTTGCATTTTCCTACATCTCCTACTTGTCTCCTAAACCCCTTCTAAATTCTTCTAATTACTTCCAATTTAGCCTAATTCATATCCTAATTATTGTCACATTCCTAAGCAAAGGGAAGTCACTTCTCAAAGCCTCCAGAGTCTTTTGAAATGCATTAAAGGATTTATGTCTTCAAAAAGTTAACCCTCAAAGTCTTCCTAACCATTAATGGTTAACTCAACCTTCTTGGATGGTTAGATACTTTCTCTCTAACTTAACCCTCATCTAACCCAAGGGTCTCATCAAGCATTCATGGCTTTAACCTTGGTTATCCTATTAACCCTTGCACAAGAGTTTACCCCTTGGGTAAAAGCTTTATCCATTGGATAACCCTTATCTAACCTTAACCCTTACCTCCTAGGGTAACCTTCATGTCTTCTCAGGCTTTTAATGCTTCTTGCATCTCCTCTCAAGCAACCTCTTGTTGACAATTGTCACCATTTCATTGGTGAGAATTGTAAACATGGATTGATTAAATTTCAATCCTAGCCCTTGTTAAGATTATTCAATCTTAACCATCCATTGCACTATTTTACATATAAATAGATCTCCCATTCCTCATTTTCATATCAACAATCTTTCATGCATCTACATTATAGTCTAATTTACTAAGCATTTTGGCCTCTCTTTGTTAGAATATTATCGTAGCATTTAAGAATATTTTTCATATCATAGAGTATTCAAGCTAGGATAGTATATCATGCTAGGATAATTTGCTAATCTTTTATCATATCATCCACTTCATACTAGCTTAAACATCATAGTTTTAACATCATATATATCTTAGAATGCATTCATGCATATAAATCAAATATCACTCATTCTTGGAGTTGTAATTCCTAAGTCACTTGCTCACTGATCTGAGAGAAAAACATTGACTTTAGGGATCCTGTGAGATAGATAACAATGGGACACCCCTTGGGAAGTTGAACTAATTAAATTAGTTCATATACTTGCGCCAAGAGTCTCATTGGTGTGTGGGTCTTTTGGATTCAAGTTATTCATTTTTGTCACCACATTTTCCCACATACAATTACATGGACATGTATTAGACTTGCTAATTGAAAATGAATACCACTAACAAGACTCAACACTAACTAGATATTCTCTAAACACTCTCAATACTCTACACTAACTATCAACACTACTAACTCACAACTCAAAATGATCTCAGATTTTTGCCTAATACTTGAGAGTTGGATTAATTATAAACTCAACAACTTATTATGAATGTCATTTCTCCCATGATAGCAAGGAGATGACTTATTATATTCATTATTGACAATAAAGACTAAACTAACAAGAGTTGAGAGAGTTTTAATCCTCTTCAAACTCTACAACTATAAAATACAGTCATGGTTGAACATGTGCATGAAACATGTTATAATTATTTATTAACCACAAAATATTGTTTCCAAAAGATTATCCAATGTTTCTTGACTTCAATAACTCCAAATACATGAACTCGTGAAGAGGTAATAGAGTCCAAATTGAACTAGAACTCATTCCTTAACTGTTGCCTGGAAATCTACCATGTCTCAGTCAACTTCTAGTGAATGTTGCTCATTAACTATCATGAATGAACTCACATAGTTTAAAGGGTTTTTAGATACCCTTTTAATCTTTCCAAATAATTTTGGAAATATAAATTTCATTAAGAAATGAGTGAGATGTGCTCATTTTAATAAAATTGGTCTTTTGACCTTTTTATGCACTTTCAGTCAACTGCTACATCTGTCAATTGCCAAATTGCTCCTCCTTCATTCTAGTTCTATGAATGACTCAAACCACTCAAAAACAACATGTTAATCCTTCTCAAATACTTTACATTAAATAATAACCATTTATTATAATATTTTATTATTATTTAACATCAACTAGCTAGACACACATATGCATATCAAACACCATTAATCATAGTCAATGCTTCATAAAACCAAGGTAATATTTTTGATTAAGCACAAGTAGGTTTTGAGGGGACCTAAAACCCCTTACATCAAAGAGTAAAAGATAAAGCATTAGAGTATCAAAAAAGAACCTAGGTCTAAGAAACAAAACTGGCTACAATCCAAAAGCAATACAACCCAGCAGCCACAGAAAGACCAGGAAAAGGCCAAAGAGATGCTGGCTAAAAACGAAAACATAAACCACCTACTTAAAAATGTCTAAATCCTAGGAGACCTCCTTCTCAAGTAGCAACATAGCCTTGGCAGCTTCCTTAAGATCCAAAAGGTCCTGTGGAAGAGACTCTTCCACCAGTTTAGTGCTATGTCATGTTCTCCTAGTAGCGCGAGGAGTCATCTTTGAGCTCGAGGCCCCAGCTTCATTTTCCAAATCCACAACATTATTCTCATTATGAATTCTCTCCAATCTGGAAACTAGAGCATTCATATTGACCACATAAAATTTCATCATAGCAACACTATTCTCCATAATTTTCTTCATAACTTCCTCAATTTGCATCATTTTCTAGTTGATCTCATTGTTCTTCTGCTAATTTCTACTCTTTAAAAGTTCAATTGCCTCTTCTTTAAAATCTCTAACATCATACTTTTTTCCCCCACAGTCTAAATAGCATACTCTTTTGTATTCTGAGCCGCCCTCTTATTATTCATCATTTTCCTATCTTTGTGCTGCTTAAGATCACCCTCTTCAATTTTGGCATTTATGGCTCTAAGTTTTAATTTCAAAGTCTTAATTTCATGGAAAGTCCACTTGTTGAAACTGTAAAGATCAACCAAGGAGCTCCTAGTAATGCCCAATATGTCAATTAGGGTTTCCAGCTTGTCCTGTAAATCCTTTGAGTCTAAATCTATCGGCTCATAATCCTAGTCTTCATACTCATGTGGAGATAACTCACCCTCCTCTTCAAGATTAGACAAATAATCCATGGAATTATCCCTCGACCTAGGAGGTGAACTGGCATTCTCCTCCTCCTTAGATTCAGGCTCCTCAGGGTCATCTCTTGGTTCATACTCCTTATCATCATGAGAGTCATTTTGAATTTGCTTATCCCTGACCTTACCGTACTCATAAATCAGGAGGATAAGACCTTGATAGGCAAGAGGGCTAGCTTTAGGATTTTTAATGAAATTTGCCAAATTATCATTCAGAGAACAAGAAAGATAATAAGGCACAAAAATATTAATGCCATGGTGAAAATGGTTTAAAAGGACAAAATGATAGTTGTAGATTTTTGTAAACCTACCATCGACAGTAACATACTCCATAATTCCAAAAAAGTTTAATTTGAAGAGGGGTAAAGTAATATTTGTTTAACTTTATCAGATTATTCCTCTCCACATCATATTTAGGGAAGGTCTTCATGGCTCCGTCAGATAGCTTTCAATCCCTAAAGAACTTCATGCCTTCCATGGACAAACACGTCACCTTCGCAATTAACTCCTCTTCTAATTTGATAGTTTGGTCGAATGGGGTGACTTTCTTCTTAGACCATCCCTTAACAAAGGCTTTGGGGGCATTCTTATTCCAAGCCTGGCAACTTAGGGGTTCAATCTTGTTGACATTGCCTCCCATGGTGATGACCAGCCCAAGGATATCAATCACAATCACAAACTGAAAACCTTGACAATGAAAATAGGGGAAATGAATGTTAAGAAACTCGGCAAATAAAATAGCCCAGAAAGCGTGCGAAAAAGAGCCAGATCATCCTAGCTAAAAGCTTCCCCCTATCAGAATAATAATTTCCATTCCTACTCTCGTTAAGTGTAATCATTATTAGATAAGAACAATTGATACCATTAATATGATCAAACAATAAGTGCCCCTTCACCTCAAAAGGTAACGATCCTTTATTTTGCCATGAAAAAGAGGCAATATAGCTAACTCCAAAGTTAGCAAAGAAGTTCGCACACCGGTTGGCTTCTCTAAAAATATGAGTTATAATGCATTCTTCAAAGTCATCAATAATCTTAAGGGAATTAAGAATGATATTCTTAATATTCCAAGAGGGCTTGTCCAATCTTTTGAGACATCTAATAATATTTAAAGAGTTCCCTTCAATCCAAACTTTATTAATTTTTCATTGTCTAGCAACTTTGAGGATTTCCAAAACTCCCATGGCCTCCGCTATGTGATTGGACTGAATCCCTAATGGAGAACCAATAGCATCCACACAAATCCCATTATAATATCTTATAACTATTGGTATTTGGTATGGTTTTTTCATTGATGTCAACACCTACTAAAACACTAGCACTTTGGAGATCTAGTAGCATTCACCGGCAAGCAAGTAACTATTGCACAGTTACTGGTATATGGTTCACCGGAAGGATATAATGATCACCGACACTTGAAATGATATGGAAGACACTTGGTAATATCGAGGACATCGTGTGGACATCTTATCTTAATGAATTAATCATTGGTATATTCATATTTGCATATTTTCTTTTACCGGCAAATAGGTCCAGGGTTACCTAGGGTTACACCAGTAGGTTTATCTTTTCCAGATCAACATGGCATGCTATGGAAATGATTAATTAATGTTGTAAATGCATTAAGTCGACATGTTCAATCGGTTATTGCATCGGATATTATATTATTTGTAAAATGTTTTTATTGTAATATCTTGTAGAGCCAACCTACTAAAATTGGTCTTAGGTTATGGTATAAAGGTAAGATCTTATTTGTAAGATCAAGTGTGGAATGCAAAAAAGAATTGTGTAAAGGTATATGCGAGATTAAGTAGTGCAATACACATAGACATCATTTGAAGGTGAAGTTAGGTTTTTGAGAAAGCATATCAGCATTACACTGGTACTGAATCCAACATATGAAGATGTTATTGTGTGCAGTACATTCTTATTGGATTTAACCATCCAAATGTAGTCAGTGTGACTTCCATTTTGTGATTGAGAAGTGAGCTCTAGGCTGTTGGCCTTTCTGCATGTGCAGACCCCATTTATGTACACTTACTATTTGCAGTAGTATCATCTAATTGTGGGTAAGGTTTCCCACCTTGGTTTTTCCCCTTACAGGGTTTCCACGTACAAATATTGGTGTCATGTGTTGTGGATGACTTTGTGTTTATGTTTCATGCATTAATCTTTACCGGTATAGAAATTAACTATTAAAACTGTCTACCAACATACTTAACTAGTTTACCGGTACTAAGCATTAAGTTGGTTAAGTTGTTTTTGGTTTGAATTTATTTGACAACTAATTCACCCCCCCCCCCCCCCTTCTCAGTTGTCTCCGGGACCTAATAGTAACACCCCCACGTCCTACCCTACCAGGTTTCCCCTTAGCAGCACCATCAAAGTTAATTTTCATCCATCCTTCTGGAGGGTAGTACCAGACAATACCATCCCTACTCTTTTTAACTTTGTAGTTATTGATGTCAACTTGAAGACCCTATTTCCTAGCAACAATATTATCCTCCTCCTTGACCTAGGATGACAAAATAGGCCCAACATCACCAATAGATAGGTTCAAGTTCTCTCTAGCAGCTATGCAAATTTTCTCAAAAACAATCTCAGAAAAACAAGTCACATTTCTGAATATACAATTGTTTATTTCTTTCCACACCTACCAAGACACAAAAGGCAATGAAAAAGACCAAAGATGTTTCAAAATGGGGTTAGAAGAGGGGCACTTCCATTGAGTAAAAAAATCTTCCACCTTCTCAGGAAAGATCCAATCAATACTCCAGAGATTAAGAATTCTACTACATATCAGAGGGAAAAGGACAATGGAGAGCAAGATGTGAAATAGATTCACTAGCATTAAGGTACAAAAAACACCTATTTAGAAGTTGAAAACCTCTCCTCATGAGGTTATCAAGAGTAAGGATTTTATTTTGAAGAAGAAGCTAAAAAGAGATGTTGAGTTTTGGAATAAGAATCTTAGACTAGGCTTTGGCCCACACAAGAGGATGTGGAATTGGAGGACTCATAACCTTGATGACAGAGACAACTGAGAAAGAACCATTTGAAGTCTTCTTCTAGGTAAAAATATCACCATGATCTCAATCCACATAAAAGGATAAAAAATCTTGTTGGAGAGGAGAGAAGACATCATCAATATCCTCCAGCCTAACCCAAGAAGATTACTGCCAATAATGACTAACCAGAAAGCCAAATCTTTCTTTACAAATCTCCATAAAAGGCACCAAATTATCATCATAGCATAGGAGTCTATCAAACAACCAAACATCTTCCCAAAACCTAATATTGTTACCTTTGCCAAGAACCCACCCAACACTGATAGCAACAACTTGTTTGGCCTTGAGGATGCTATTTCAAATAGCCAAACCCTTAGGGATGTGGTTGGATTGAAGGAAGGAAGCAATATTCGAAACATCCTGAAGATACTTACTAAACCAAACCAAGTTCTAGTCCTTTCTGTCACCAAAAGACCTCCAAATTTGTTTAGCTAATAGAGCATTATTAAAGTCTTTTATGGTCCTTAAGCCAAGACCCCCATAATACTTAGGACTGCAGACCCTTTCCCAAGCAACCAGGGGAAGTCTTTTTTTCTCTTCAACCCCAGTCCATAAAAATCTTTTCTAAATTTTGTCTATAGCATCATAAAACTTAGAGGATATCTTAAAAAGACTAAGAGAATAGACAGGAAGATTTTGAAGAGAAGCCTTCAGAAGCTAGAACTTCCCCTCTTGATTTAGTAAAGCCCTTTTCCACCCAGCCAATTTCTTGAAAAACCTATCCACAATAGAACTCCAAAAGAAATAAGGAGGAGAGACCCCTAAAGGCAGCCCCAAATAGATTGAGGGAAATTACTCAATAGAACATCCGATAATATCTGCAATCTTTCTCTGCCTACAAGGGGGAGTGTTAATGAAAAAAATATGTCTTGTTCCAATTGATCAGCTGGCCAAAGGCCCAAGAATAAGTCTGAAGAGCACTTTTAAAGGATCTAGCTTCAAGAATAGAGACATCACCAAGGAGGATAGTATCATCCACAAATTGCTGATGGGAACAAACCATATTATAAGATCAGGGTCTAAGACCCTTAATATCTCCCGATATCACCGGCTTCTGCAATAACTGACTCAAGCTCTCAGCCAAAATGGTGAAAAAAATTGGGGAGATAGGATCCCCCTGCTTGAGACCCCTAGTAGGCTTGAAAAAATAAGAGGGATATACATTAGTAATAACATACATAGAAGGAGTGGAAATAAGTTTCCAAATGGTATCTAAAAATTTACCATCAAAACGAAAGCCTGAAGAATTCTTTTCAAAAGGAACCAATCCACTCTATCATAAGCCTTGGCAAGGTCAAGCTTAACAAGGAAACCATCTTTTTTAGAAGCAATAAGAGAGTGAATGTTCTCGTGAACCAGAATTATAGAATCCAAAATTTGCCTTCTTGGCACAAATCCATTTTGATGCAAGGAAATAAGCAAAGGGAGAAAAGTGATCAATCTGGAGGTCACCACCTTCGAGATAATTTTATAAAGAGAATTATAGAGACTTATAGGTCTAAACTTATCCATAGATTTTGCACCAAGTTTCTTAGGAATAAGAACCAAAAAAGTAGAATTCACCTCCTTAAGAAATGATTTAGTTCCAAAAAAATATTTCATAGCTTCAACAATGTCCTTCTCAACAATATGCTAGAAGTGATGAAAAAAGAACATGGGGTACCCATCAGGCCTAGGAGATTTATCTCCTTGGAAATAAAAAAACAACCCTTTTAATCTCATCATAAGAGGGAATGACACATAATACCTTATTATGCTCCAATCCAATAACCTTCAGAATATTCCTCAGTAGGGAATCTTGATCTTCTCTACAAAGGTTAGAATCGGCTAATAGGAGATCGAAAAAAGCAAGCAAACTCCTTAGCAATATTATCATTTCTTTTAATGATATTGTCATCCACCACTAACTGGGAAATCATATTGGTAGCTATGTGTCTAACAATGGACAAATGGAAATATTTAATATTCTTATCTCCAGCCGACAGCCAAAGAGCCCTTGATCTTTGTCTCCAAAAGTCTTCTTCATTGGCTATGATTTTATGATATTTAGCAAGGATCTCGTTGTCTTTATCCCTTGAGACAAAGTTATAGCCATCTTTTTGGATAGTATCTTAGATTAACTTTAACTATGTTTTTAAATAATTTTTTATAACACAAATATCTCCAAAAACTTCCTTGTTCCAGACCCTAACTTTGTTCTTAACATGCCTAAGTTTCTTAACAACTCTAAACATTGAAGATCCTTCCACCTAAATATTCCACCATAGTTTGATATTCTTTTCCAGGGTTGGGTGGGATAACCACATTTTCTCAAATCTGAAAGGGAAGCAATGTCTTTTAACAAGAGGTTTAGCCACAAAAGAAATAGGGAAATGGTCTAATCCAATTCTATTGATGACATATAAAGTGTCGTTGTACTTAGTGAACCAATCATTGGAGATTAATGCTCTATCCAGTCTTACCTGAATCAACTCATCACCATCCCACCTATTTGACCAAGTGAAGGCTATAGTACCCCTGCCCTAATCAAATTTTTAAATCCGGTTTGACCTTGGTTGACTTTTTAAGTGGCATTTTTGAATGGTTGATTTACCAGGTTGTAATGTTAAAGTTAGGTATTATGATTATTGTGTGTACCTATATATGTTGATTTTGCATCAATTATTATGTTTGATTAGTCATTCTTTTTATTCGGGTTATTAACCCCAGGCTAATACTTTCATTAAATATATATGTACGCATGTGTGGTTCATGATTGCAGGAGATTGCAGGTACAGTACCGCATAGGTACGAGGTTCATCTCCACCTGGATTTGCAGGTTTGAGTGTACCTCATTAGTCCTAAGAGATTGGATTAGGTGGTCGTAAGACCCTCATTCTACTCTAGTTGTGCTCAAGTGAGCATCGTTAGTCGTCCTTCAATTTCTCCTTTGGTTGGGTATGCATATAGTGTATCTAGTTGGCTTTCTTGGGTTGTGTGTGGTAAAATTGAGTATTTAATCCTAAGTATTTAATTAGATTGAATGTGTTTTTATGCATTAGTAAATTAAGGGACTAAATTAAATAGGACCCCTTGTGTGATTAATCATTAATCAGATTTCTAAATTCATGTTTGTAGCAAGTTTGATTAAATGGTTATTTTTAAATGATGAATTAATTAAGTTTATGCATTTTGAAAGGAAAGGTTAAATAGTATTGGAAAATTAATATTTACCCTCTTTGGCATTTTGAAATAGAAATGTTAGTTTTAATTCAATTGAGAAAATCTATTTTGGAAGAAAAGCAATTTGTGCATATTAAATTTGTTGGGAAATGATTTTTATTTGGTTGAAAATATTTTAAACCTATAATGGACTTTTGGTCAAAAAAATCCTTTTAACCTAGGTTTGGAAAATATTTTGGAAGAGTTATTTTTGGAATGAAAATTTTTGGGGCATTTGGGGGAGAAGGAATTTCTTGAGCTTGCAGGTTGAGCTCTTCATCGAATCATTCTCCAGAATTGCTGATAGAGGTTGGATTCTTATTTATCTCCTTGGTTTTTGCTAAAAGAGATTGTTTTGATTTGGAAGAAATATGAGTGTGTGTGTTGAAAAAACTTTCAGATTGGTGGAATAGGGATGAGTAGTAGTTAAATCTTGAATTTGAAACCTCCTTGTTTTCTTTCTCTACCTCCAAATCAATTCTTGTTTGTGCAAATTGATTTTTTATACTGAAAATGGGTGTGTAGGTTTTGATTAAGAAATTTCCTTTTGAATCTCTTATTTTGGTTCTTGAATTGTGAAATCAATTTGTGTTTGGAAAATTAGTTGGATGATTGTGAGTAAATTGATTCCATTTGCCCAATATGAAACTTTGTTGGAGAATTCTTCCTAGTTTTAACTTTCTCGGACTAGTTATTCCAAAAATTTAATGACATTGAAAATCTTTGTTATTCTGGGAATTATCTTATTCTTTTTGTCTCGGTCTGAGACTGCGTACGCATTTGGGAGGGGTTTTCTTTTAAAAAGAAATATTTTAGATAAATAAATAAATAGGTTTACCCCACGTGGTAGGGTATACCAACCACGTGGGTTAGTAGTGCCTGCTACCGTATGGTAGCAAGGGTAGTGCTGCTACAGGTAGTACCGGTCAGTAGCAACACTACCTACTAGTTGCTAGTGTTTGCTACCAGTTGGTAGTAGCACTACCGACATGTAGTTGCCCCTCACTAATCCCTCTTGTGGTGTTAACAAAAATATTTTTTATATATATTTTAATTTTAATTAAAATATGTTTAAGTTGAGATTTAAATTGTATATTTTTATATATAGCTCATTAAAATAAAATAACATATGGTTTTTTGGTGACTTTGGAAGGTAAAATTAATATATGTTATTTAGTAAATTTTAGAGCAATGAGATGATACATTTATATTATTTGGAAAATCTTAGAAAGGAAATAATATAGTATTTGAATATGGAAAAAGAAATGTTATATTTATTGTCAATTCTTGGAAATTAAACAATATATTAGTTGAATATTTCTGAGATTAAATAATATGTTATTTAAAATTTGAAGAGAGATAGATAGAGTTAGAGAATTGATGACATTTTCTCCTAATAAGAAATGGATATTAGATGAGAAAATACATTAAATAATGTTTTGTTTTTATGTATTGGATTATAGGCATGATCATATAATTGCAATTTTGGTATTGAGATTTTTATGTAATGGTGATTTTGTCTAAAATTGTTTTTGGAAAAATTAGATCTATTAGAAAACTGGATCAATTAAAATATTTAAACAATATGGAAAAAGATTGTCATTCTCAGATTTATGCCTATGCATGTTTAATTTTCTATATTCACATTTGATTAAGAAATGGAAAGTCCTTGATTGTGATTGTTGGATATTGTTGTATGTCTATGTTGGAATCCGCATATGTCCTTGAACTCAAGTATTGACTGTTTTCATGTCACTGTTTGCATTTGGTCATGCCTTTATGCGAGTGTTGGGTGTTGTTATGTGGTTGACTGTAGTTGGTCATGTCTCTAGTCAGAGAGTCATCAGTCAGTGCACCTTGTATGAAAACTTGTTTGGCCAAGTGGGTATTTCTACCATATTGAACTTTGTATGCTTGTTCTGGTGTATTCCATGGTTTAGGAGTTCGTTTGATTATGGTCTAGTGTCATATGGGAAAGTGGATTTCGAGTGGGGGTCGCGCCCAAAGTGGTTGTAGGGTAGCCCATTGAAAGTGTGTCTAAATAAGTGATAACCTAATAACCAATAACCCAAATAAGTGGGTAACCCATTGAAAGTGTGTCTAGAGAGTTTAGTTGATGAAAACACTAAGTAAGATATTTGTGCCTCACGCATGGGTTGGGGGCTAGTACAGACTCGGCATGCAATGAGAAGGCCTGAAATGGAAAACCAACAACCTTGTCTTCACGAAAGGATATGTTGGGTCCACATGAGACTTGGATGGGTTGGAGGTTCGGAAAAGGTTGCTAGGGTAACCCACTAGATGGTGCGGGGACCTATGTAGGCCTGCCATGGTAACCATACCAAGTTATGTGATTACGCTTGTCCCTTATGTTCACTAGTGTGCAGTTGTGTTTATCTTTGATAGGAGCATTATTGTCGAGTGATATCTGGATGTTTATGCCCTTGTGAGAACCTGATATTCATGTTAGACCATGGGTTGCTTATGATGGGTTGCGAGGACTTAGTTTCGCGGGTGCTCCAGTTGATCTTTTGTAATTACTTCTTATCATGTTCAGTTGGATGCTTTTTCCTTTTCTGTGGTCATTCATGTATCTATTGGACCGATGTGGTTGTATGTATTATTGGTGTAGTTGTGCCTTGATGGCAGGATGTAAATGATGTGAACCTTATGTATTTTTCACCCTATTATTTATTAGAGGGGTCTTGCAGTTGAGCAGACCCAGAGATGTAGCCCACTAGGGGTGAACTCCAATATCAATTTGGTGTTATGTGGTGTTTGTGTTCATTTGGTTCCTTTTTATTTAGCATGTATGGCAGGCATTATGGTTAAAATGTATAATGTGGAATTAGATGATGTTAATCTTAAATGCATGTATGTAGTTATCTTGTTAAATGCAATAATATGGATCATGAAGAATGTAGATTTGAATAATGGAATGTATTAATTAGTTGATAATGCAATTAAAGTATGCATGGAAATTCAATGCATGGCATATGTTTTAATGTAAGATTGGATGTAATGTATGGTTAAACTGTAATGGATGAACTTAATCATGTTATCTATATTTTATCCTACTGAAAGAATTTATCCTTTGTTTAGTATTATCATGTCATTAGTTAATCAACTTAATTGGATTTATTAGCATGAGTTGAGTTAAGTGTGGAATCAAGTAATCACGTTGGGAAACTCTTTAGGTGTTAGTTAAGTCTTTCGTTGTGTAATCTGAGCTTAATGATTCTTCAATGTATCATTATTTTGTTTTAACTTAAAAAAATAAAAATTATTTGCACTCTATTCTTGTGTTTTAGCTTTATCCCTTCAGGGTTTCCTGGCGGGGCATTATAAAGGTTGCCTCACACATCTCCACATTAGTGTGAGCTATGTTAGTAGTGAAGTTCATAAGATCAATTTTGCTATCCAGGAGAATTTGGGATCCTCCATACTTTTCAGAATCATATAGGGGAGTATTAAAGTCACCCATGATCAGCGAAGGATCATGTTGAAATCCTTTTATGTTCTCCTCCAAACTTTCTAAAATTTAGATCTAGCAACTTTAGAATTTGGAGCATAGATGTTGGAAATGACCCAAATAAAATCATCCTTAATATACTTAAATTTGATGTTTATCAAGGTACCTTTATCTTGGATCACTTCACCCTCCATAACCTTCTTATTCTAGAAGATAGCAACACCTCTTGAATCCCCTTCAGAGCTACTACCAACAATCCCTCCAAAAGCAAAAGCATTAATTTTTTCCACTTTTTCTTTACTCATCTTAGTTTCTTGATATAAGACAACATCTAGTTTATGGAGATTCCTTAATATGTCCTATTTATGGGGGCCATTTAGACCCCTTATGTCCCAAGATATCACCTTCATTTAGATAGGGGAGAATAGATCTCCAAGATGGTTTGCTGACTTCCATCAGCTATGTTATGTTTACTTTCATTTTCTCTATGCCACCTAGCCGATTTTCTGCCTGGGGAAGATTTGGAATTGCCAACATTAGCCTTAACTGTTGTCCTAGTTTGGATACCCATGACTTACCTATTTTATTAATCTTATTTTTTCCCACTGTAAGGAAGTCCCCATCCCCATCATCATCCTTGAAGTCTTTCATATTTTGATTCTTCAGTTGGTGATTCGGGGTACTTATATTTTTTCAAATATTCAAAGCTCCCTGGCTAACTAAATCCCGATAATCTGAACTTAATCCCATGGGACTAATAGGCTCCTCATCTTTTTCACGATCAATTTCAGGTACCTTCAAGTAATCCATACTTTCATTGTCCACCTTGTCTTCCTTTGAAGGTACCTCCCCATTTTCCACCAGTTCATCTATCTCTCCTTCTTCCAGCTGCATCTTTGAACTATCACCACTGGGTTGCCACTCAACATTATTAGGATCCACCTGATCATTCTCACTAGGTTCTCCTTCCTTATTTACCTTATTCCCAACAATTGGGATCTCTGGAGCCTACAGCCTCGAACCATTAGACCACCTATCATCTTTACCTAGTTTCTCTTTCCAGATTTTCTTTTGAACCCCTATGTTCTTAGAAGTGTTATTCAGATTGACCGAACATCCTCTAGCCCAATGTCCAACTTTTTTGCAATGAAAGCACACAAAAGGCAGAAATTCATATTCGATAGGCTGCTCCCATCTGCCGAGTTTTGAGAGGATATCAATGGACGAAGGGAGATCTAAATTATGGCATACATTCACACAGATTATAGCATAGACTAACCTTTTCCTTGCAGCTGTCATAGGATCCGTAGCAAGAAGTTCCCCAAAAGAACTAGCTATCCCTTTGAACACATCTTAAAACCAAAACTCAAAAGGCAAACCAGGCAATCTAACCCAAACTGAAGCCGAATAAAAAAAAGGATGAATCTTTTAGCTCCAGCTTTGAGGACCATTTTCTTAAAGTCAAGGAGGTTTTACCAAACATCGATGGGCCTCCATAGAGAACCCCCTCTAAATCTACTGAACAGGAGAAGTTAAAAAAAGCTGAAATATCAACTTGACCTTTTAGATGCCATTTATTTTTAGCAAAGACCCTTACATTTTAAATATTAGGCCTTGGACCAACAAATTTACCCACCAAAGTGAAAGTCATTAAGGATATATTATGCTCAATCACAATATCCAGAATAGAGATGGAAAAATTTCTCTCTATCTTATTTGAAATATCTTTTACCTTAGGAAAGGCAGACTTACCTATAGGTTTCGTACCAAATAAGCCAGGCCAAGATTTTAGGGGGCCTTGGAAAACCACATTATGTTCCAACTCAAATTCCTCTCTCGAAGAACCTTTTCCACAAGACCCAAGGACCCATAAATACTGGCCTTCCCTAGGATCAAAAGGAGGGTCCACAAGATGAGGGTCTTTGTTCGTGTTGCAATCCCCATCCTTGATATCACTTGCAGATTTGTTTGAAGTATGCAACCTGTGAGAAGAGATTCCTGACTGAGCCGCAACATATTTCCTACTTAGCAGACTCCCACCCAACTCCATTTCAAATCCAAATCATTCTATTCATAGTTCCACCAAAGACCCAATGTTACACACAATCTTTTCATCCCAAATAAAAAACCAAGGTAATGTTTGGAAATGACTTGAAAGGGCATTATAAATGTGAGGTAAAGTATCATAAAACATGAAATAATATGGTCAATTTATAAGTTCGTCAGATGCCATATAATGAGAAGCTCTTGAATCTAGAATCCATCTCCCTAATTCATTACTTGTAGTAGCATGAAGAGATTTTCTTTATTCTTACTTGTCTTAGAAGTATGACTTTTTCCCTTATAAAATTCTATTTGTTTTCAAGGAGAAGAAGAAGTTGAAGTAGATATTCTATAAGGAAAACTAGTTCTATGCTTCTTAAGAAGATGTCTCAATTCATCAATGTCCTGATAACAATAGTGTTCTTCATGTCCTTTTTTCTTGCAATATACACAAGTAGGCTTCTTCTTTATAAATGATTCCCTTTTATGAGAGGAATTATTATGCTCTTCCGTGGAATTAGGTGTGGATGTGTGTTGTTCTTAGGATTGTTCTTTTTCTTATCTTTTCCAAATAAAGACTTCTCATCCTTTGCAATCAAAGAATGGTATTTTGAAGAATTCATGAGACCCATTTGAATAAGCTTATCTTGATCCTGAGAGAGTTGCATATCAAAATCTTTAAAACAAGAAAATTAAAATATAATCCCAAAGGCATTATTTGTGGCATAGAAAGTAGACACAAACACTAAAAATTCAAGTCTTAGATTGGAAAGAACACTTAGCACCAATTATGTATCTATTTTCTCAATGTTTCAATCCTTAATTTGTGTTCCTAGTGACTTGAATTTTTTTATGAATTCTTGTATGTTGTAAATTTGCATGGATTGAGACTTGCTAATTAATTCCTCCAAAATATTTCCTTGAATTTCATTTATTTTTCCCAAACAAATTTTATCTCCACATAACAATAGGTGTATCCAATCTTTCAATGTGAAACAATGACTTGGGAGATACATACTTGCATATATAGCTAATGAATTCTTTGCAAATATTAAACCATTTATTCTTTTTATCTTCATCATCTTTTGGTTCAATATCAAGCCCATGAACTATCCTATGCAATCTTTTTACTCTTAGCAATTTGTTCATTTCATATTACCATTTAGGATAGTTGTAAGGTATTAGAAGTGGAATTGGAGATTTCTTTATGGTAAAACAAAAACATAAATCAAGAGGAATGCAACCACAACCACAAGAATAATCTTCCAAAATTCATTCAATAAAAGGCCCCTCAACAATATAGAATCATGACACTTTATGATTACTATGATTATAATTTCCACTTGTAAAATAAAGATTAAGTAGACTTTTGATTTTGTTGGAGTTTAAAATCATACCAAACAATAAATAATATTAAGTATAATACATAAAATAGAAACAATTATAACAAATTCATCCAAGGGGTTGAGCTTAGTTGGTTAAAGCATCGAGTTCTCAATGTGGAGACCCAAGTTCGACTCCCATGAGGGACACCTTTGTGTAGAATTCTAAGTTGTGACTCTTGGTCTTCCATTGGTTGTATTTGTCTCATTGTTTAAAGTGGATTTCTAAGTTGTGACCCTTGGTCTTCCAATTGTTGTTTCTAGTTTGGTGCTCGAAAAGAGTGAGTATTTGTAATAAGTTTGCTTGAAAGGAGCTCATATTTGTAATAAGTTTGTAACGTGGATGCTCGAATGAGAAAAAAATGAGCTTTGTGATTCTATGATACTTAATACAAAAATTATAACAAATCCCAATAACACAAATATTTAACTTGGTTCAACCAATGTGGGCTACATCCACCAGGGATATAGTCATCCACTTCTTTTCTATCATCTAGTGAAGAGAAAATTACAATATGATATTTCACATAAAACTACCACATATTTATAAGCCTGTTAGTGGTTTATAAAGGTTGGTTTATGTGCCAAAACAATAGTCAATTCTTAATGGGCAATTTTTACTTTGGGATTGCTCTCCCAAAACCCTTGGTTGGGGGTGTTTTCCCTAATAGCCCCTACTAGAGGCATTGACCCTAAATCCCTACTGTGGGCTCTGTCGAGGGGATGAGGCCCCGATGTTAGGAATTGCATGTAGAAAATATCAATTATATGTAGATAAATATTAAACACAGGAATGAAAAACACAAAAATAATAACAACGAAGAGACAATATTTAACGTGGTTCACTTAATCTCGGGGTACATCCACCAAATAGGGAGTCCAAATCAAAACTGATTACAACTAGCAATCCCCTTGCAACTTAATACCGCTGCAAAATGCTACAAAATTCTCTACATAAAACCCTAACCCTTAGGCATTTTATCAAGACTTATGTCGGTTACAAAAATTAGGGTTACAACATGTCAGCCAATATAAAAACAATACCCAATGCCTTTATAAAATAATAAAACTCTTTTTGGCCTGCCCTTGGACCCCGCAAGGGGTGTTGCCCCTTGATCCCATCTTGGGGGCGATGCCCCCAAGCTCCCGTTGAAATAATATGGGGGGAAACCACACTAATAGAAGTAGGGAAAATTTTACCTCCGAGTTTGATTTGGCTCCATATAACAACACCTGAGCCCCACATGAGGGGCTCTTATCCCTTGCACTCTCCCATAAATTTATTTGTGAGGAAAATATGGTTGACAAATTCACCAAAATTTAAGTATACTAGCATGATCAGTCACCACCTACCAAAAAACATCAAAGCTTAAAGTTGCCACAATCATCCTATATCAAACTAGGATCAACAAGAAAAAGATCAAACTATGATTTATGCAATATAATTGCCCAAATATGCCAAAAAATTCTATGTGAAATACAATTTTTGCTTACAATGACTGCAAACTAATAACACCAATATGAACAACATGAAAAATTATGAACATTTAAAAAAAAAATGTACCTAAAAAATAGTCTGCATGAACCATAACCAAACCTCAAAAGTTCCAAAAATGAGGATTACTCAACAACTCCTTATAAAAAATTAAATATACCTATTTGTTAAAATTAGAAATCGTCTTCACCAAATAAAAAAAGTGCTTGAAAATTAGATAATCTAAGCCAAAATTACAAGCATTTCAAAATCGCCTTCAAATTAAAAGCTATCAATGGAGAGGGTGAAAGCAAATTTTCAAAGGCTCTATTGACATCATGCTAACATCACTAGAGAATGTTCTATGAGAATCTCTAATAAACTTGAAATATTCTTTGAATTTTTTATTTATTTTCAAAACTTTAATTAATTTGAATTTTATTTTTTTGAAAAAATGATAAGAAAATATTGTGGGGGGACACATGGGGCCACACCCTATAGTAGTTGCTTAAAAGAGGTAGGTAGCTATCTAAAAAGCCTACAACCTTTATGAAAAAGGTGTGTGCCTTATGTATGGGGCCTGACAAGGCCTTTGCATAGGGTCCCTATTAGGTGACCTTTGTAATATATATTTTTTAATTTTTTTAATGGACAATAAAAAACTAAAAATTATATATTTTAAATAATTTTTTTAAAAATAATTTACAATTTTGTTTTTGAAAAATTGTACCAAACTGATAGATCAAGTTGTATGGCTCGACTTGCTAATTTTTTCCCCCAAACCAACTTTCTCCAAAATTGATGAATTAATAGTCAAGGTTCATCTCTCAGGCCTTCTAAGAATGATGGTGAGGTCCTTCTTGGCTGAAATTTCTCTACAATGTCAAGAACTACCTCGATCTAATAATCACCTCCTAACTTCAAACCCTACTAAATTATTTTTCCACAAAATCAACTTTCTCCAAAATTGATGAATTAATAGTCAACATTCATCTCTTAGGCCTTCTGAGCAAGATGGTGAGGTCCTTTTTAGCTGAAATTTCTCTATAATGTTAGGAACCTCTCATGTCCAATATGGATGAATAAATTACTTTCTTAAACATATTGAATTAAATGGTGACCTTAATTTACACCAATAAGATCCAATTTTGACGTAAAATATAAAATTGTAAAAATAAAAACCCCAAAATGTACCAATATTTGCAATCTAAACCTCTCAAATGAGACAAACATGAAGAAATTCAACAAGCTTTAATAGCCACCATAAAAGATTGGTTGAATATTATATCCACCCAAGATTTGGGCACTCGATGAGAGAAAATCATTCAAAGGGGACCCCTTAGTTATATAAGCCAAGATGAACATACAATGGAATAAGATTATGACATGTGTCCTAAAATGATGACTTCATATATGAAGTGATAACTTATCATCCACTTACAGGGGAAAAGTGATAATGTGATAACTATCTACTAAAAGTGAGAATTCCAAATAAAGTGGGAATAATCCTATGTGGTTCCTAAGTAAACTTAAGTAACATGTGTGATAAAGGCCTAGGTGTGAAACTTACTAAGTACAATACCAAATTCACACCAACAAAGGGAGGGGATCCTCAACAAAGATAAACACCTCCAAACAAGAGATCCTCACCAAGGATACATCTTCCAACAAGGGGGATGGGATCCTTAGTAGGGATAGACACCATTAAAATATGAAGTTATCCTCACCAAGGATACATCTTCCAATGAGAAGTGGATCCTTATTAGGGATACACACCTCTAGAACAAGAAAAAGATCCTTATTAGGGATAACAACAATAAGGAGGAGATCTTCAATAAGGACACACACCTCCAAAACAATGAAGATATTCTTACGAGGGATTCATATTCTAATAAAGGGGAAGTGATCTTCACCTAGGATACACACCTCCAAAACACGTAGAGATCCTTAAACAATGATACATCTTCCAATGAGTGGAAGGGGATTCTTATCGCAGATACACTCTTCCAAAACAAGGAAGATGCCTTTAAACAAGGATACATATTGTAATAAGGGGAAGTTGTAGGGATACACACCTATAGAACAAGGAATAGATTTTGGTTAATGATACATCTGCCAATAAGGGGGAGGGTATCCTTAGAAAGGATACACACATCCAAAAAATGGAGAGTAGATCCTTAACCAAAGATACATACCCCCCCCACCCCCTCGGAAAAAAAAGAGGATATCCTTAAACAAGGATGTATATCCATAAAATATCCAAATGAGATCCTTAAACAAGTCTATATACCCCTTAAAAAAGGAGAGCCAAACCTTAAACAAAGATACATAACCCTCAAACAAGGAAAAGAGATCCTTAAAAATTTATAAATACCCCTCAAGTGAGATAAGTTTCTTACACAATAATACATGCCCATTAAATAAGATGTTATCCTTAAACAAGGATGCATACCCTCCAACAAAAGTTATCCTTCCCCTTAGTGTAAAAGAAATAATAAGCATACCATAGAATATAATGTTTCTACTAAAGATAAAGTATGGTTTCTCATAAGGTTTTACCACCATGAATGACAATGAGCACCCATAAAGAGTCAGTAATTTGACATAGTGAGGAGAAATGTAATAGACAAGGCTTTAATCAATAATGATATAGGGAAATGAAGAACTCAATGACACTTATCATGTGAATAATACCATCACAAAGAATCTTGCAAAATTCTTTCTTAAATGCTTCACAATTTCTAGTGGGATGGCTAATCACGTGATGATTCAAACAAAGAAAGTGATATATGTGATCATTGTAGACACTTAAATTAATTATTTTAATTAATTTAACTCTCTCACGTAATTAATTAATTTAATTATGTTGATCCTTATCCTTCTCAATATTAATTAAATTTAATCTAATTAATATTGTCACTATAGTCCAATGATTGATTTATTTAATAAATCAATTTTCCCTTTCTTCCTCTAAGGCAATACAAATTATTTGTTCTTAATCTCCCCTTTTAATTAATTAATTAATCCTTATGATTCCCACAAATCACCTTTTTCTAATCCATCACTAGCCTAATTAATTCTTCTAGAAACTCTCTTAATCTCACTTACCATTATTTCATAATTTTTAATTGCCTCCTCTCATTATCTTTCCTAGTCAAATTCTCCTACAAATCCCACTTGCTCTAATCCCACCTAATCCCTCTTCTAATCTCTCTTCTAATGGGTTGCTAGTGACTAATCCACATTATTAGCCACAAAGTCAACTCCTTGTCCCCTCACTCGACCACTTTCCTTAAATTCTCTTCTCACATCTCTATATGCATCCCCCCATCCAACTACCTTCCTTAAATGCTCTTTTCCTAAATGAATGTCAGATTATTAAAAATCTCACATTCCTCTAAGTGTCCCTGTTGGAAATTGACACTCATTTAGTTGCTTATGTTTTTATTGATGGCAACACATTTTGGTTCACCAACATCCAACAAACTCTTCACCGACATCAAGGATTTCAAAGGTAACCGACAAACTAGGTACCGACATGGGAAGTCGACATCACTTGTAGATCCGACAAAGGGTAGTTTCTGGCAAATCATTTTATAATTCATATATATTTATAATGAGCTGACATGTATTATCTTTTTGTATGTAAGCCGACATATGGCATAAATGTTTATAAGGGTATATAAGTCAGTCTATTAGGTCATTTAAGATATAAGGTTCGTGATAAGATTTGCAATGTAAATTTTATGTATGCGAGATCATTTGTATGCAAAAGAAATGTTCTATAATGATTTGTAGATGATTTCTAAGATACTCATAAGATGTATGTTATTCTAGAAAGGGTTTGGGGTTTAAGAACCGTAACAATCAGAGCCTTAACCGGAACTCAATTAGGCATAGCAGATGCATTATATGAGTTCAGTTTTGCAGTTTTGTATCAAAAAGTGATTGTAGTTAGTGACTCTTGGTGATGAGTAGTGTGCTCTAGGCAGTGTGCCTTCTTGCATGTGCAGGCCCCCATTATATGTAATATCTCTTCACATGGCCTGTGAATTGATATTGTGGGTCACAAATCCCACCGTGGTTTTTCCTCATTGAGGTTTTCCATGTATAAATTCTTTGTGTTATGGTGTTCTTTTATGTGATTGCATTATTTGTTTCAGTTACATGTATTTATGTTTACCGGTTGATGAATGAGTGCTTTGATAAGGCTAAAATCTTATATTCCAGTAAAACATTGATTCACCCCCCTTCTCAGTGTTCTTGGATTCCAACAATTGCTATCAGAGCCTTGTGCCTCAGAGGAAGCCTAACAGCTTGAGGGAGATCCTGAATTCGGAATCCATGGAGATGTGTTTAAGGCAACAACTTGAAGTTGCTCTTGAAGATTTTGAAGCCGAAAAAGTTAAGAACATAAAGTCAAAAGATGTACTTAGATCTACAAAAGAATTTATTATCACTTTGCAAAAAAAGATATCTAATGCTCAAGCCAAAAGGAAGGAACTATGGGAACAATTGTAAGATCAAGATGATGAAGAAAATGACACTTTGAAGAACCTATGTCAAAAGTTGAGTCAAGAAAATTAAGTTATAAAAAATGAAACACGAGCCCTAACTATGAGGATGGCAAAAGAAATTGAAGACAAATAAAAAGGAGGAAGACCTTGCTAGACCACTGAAGAATAGATCTGAAGAATGCGTCAAGTTGGCTCATGAAAATGATGTGTTGAGAACAGAATTAGTGAAATTTCAAAACAATGAACAAGAACTTGAAAGATAGATGACAATCCTAAGAGATGATCAGACTATTGCAAATGAGTATAAGGACAAATTCAAGGCTAGTTCAACATAGCTTAATGAATTATTGGAGAGTCAAAGGTAGAATAAAGACTCCAGAGGACTTGGATTTGAACAAGGTCAGAGCTCTGGTACTACAAATGAAGATCATACATTCGGTATGCATAATGATCAAAACAAACAGAACTAGAGGGCACATGTAAGACAACTTAATGCTCACAAATTTAATGGTAGATTATTTGTTTGGAATAAATTTGATCATATAGCTAGACAATGTAGAAATAGAGCAAATCAGAATTATAACTCTATCCTCGATCAATGTTCAAAATGCAATAAGTATGTTCATAAGACAAAAGATTGCAGAATGAATGTAAAATGTCATGCATGTGGAAAGTTTGGACATATGGCTAATCAGTGCAGGTCAAACATTTATCCTAGATATAGGAAAGCAATTCAAATGAACAATGTTACATGTTATGCATGCAACAAGATTAGACACATAGCCAAGTTTTGTAGAAGCAAAAATCCACCATTTAGCAATGATGGATCAAATGATAAAGGAAAGAAAAAGATCAATGAGATCCAACATGATCATACCAAGAGATGGGTCAGGAAGTCAAATGATCAATCGAGAGATGAAACTGCTCTAGTTACTCAACCGACAGAGAAAAATGTTCCTGCACCAACAAGAAGCTCGTCTGACAATTGCGGCAGATGCCTTAGGGGTAGGCAAATTTCATAAAAATCCTGCATATTCCCCAGAAAAGAGATCTGGAAGGAAGTTTCAGACATCTGAAAAAGTTTTTTCGACATATATATGTTGAATCAAGATCCGATATGTCTCACCGGAAGGCATTTATGTTGATGATGAATTAGGGTTTTTTAAAGAATAAAAGGAAGAATTCACTTCAGTATGTTCACCTTGCATTCAGAGCAATACCAAATGAGTCAAAGGCGATTCATAGAAATCAGAAGCAACTATCACTAATTTTAACTATATTCAAAGGAGATATCTAGGGTTTGTCATCGACGACTATTTCCAAGTATTTTTTGCAATTCAATCATTATAAATGGAGGTTGGTTCTTCTATTGTCCCCACTTTCATTGCAAATCCCTGTGGTAGAGGTTAAGGACCGTTCAAGACCAATATTCAAAAGATGCCCTCATATTGCAACTCTAGATGATTCGGTTGACGCTTTTTCAAGGGTTCTCGAAGGCGTTGTTTATGTTGAGGATGTCAGAGCTTACATCCACTACAATCTAGAGGACTTGGGAACAACTGAGATCAAATCAATGTACATATCTGAATACGATACGTATTGAGCAGAGTTCATGGTGAATTTATTTGGTTGGATAGACCCCACAAGATCACCAAGGAAGCAATAAGGCCATCACCGACTTACCTCAGATAGGTCAGAAACCAAAGAAGAAGATATCAAATGATCAGATCAACAATCTCACAGGTACAACCTCTGATAATTGGTTAATGAGAGTCAGTACCATTACTGACAAGGATGTCAAATTTGTCAACATGATTATAGGTTACAAGGTAACCTAATCTAACCAACCTAACTCTGTTTCTAGCTCATGCATTTTTGTTGCTTATCAAACATTGAAGAAGGATGAAAAGTATGATCTGTGTGAATGGATGAAAGACGAGTTGATTATGAACTTAGGAAAGATCAAGGGAGAAAAGCAAGGATTTTTCCGATATGGAAATCTGATAGTGTGTCTAATTCTTTTCTTTTTGAATGAGATACCGGGTTTGGACAAAAGGAAATGGGCCTTCGATATACCATAGGCAAGAAGATTAAGGGTTCTATCACTAGTTTGGGGAACCAAAGAGATGACAAAGTTTGGGGATACTTCAAATCATTTCAAAAAGCCATGAAGTCAAGGGAAAGAATTCCAAAGCATATAGTTGAGAAATACTCAATCAAAATCTGTTTCATGGTGAAAAAGTATGAAACTCTTATGGAAGTTGTGATACCCTGGAAGATATGGATTGAGGAAATGGGTTATGAGGTAGATGCAAGCATTTTGGATGCATATGCTAAGATTCTTATAGATGCATCGACAGATGAATCTCAAAAATCATTTGGAACTGTCAAGCAAAAAGAACTTGAAGTTAAAACAAAATTTAATCAGAAGAAGAAAGAGAGGAAGCAGAGAAAAGTAAGTCAATTTGTTGAAAAAGTCTCAAAAGATATTAAGACTATAATTGAAGCTTCATCAGCCAAAGAAGTCAAGAAGAGGAAACAACCTGAAGCTCTCATTGCACCAATTACTTTAGATATTGAGACTGAGGATGAAATTTCTCTATCTTTCAAGAGGGTGCAGAGAAAGAAGGTAGAAGATCCAAAGGAGAAAACTGAGAAGACAAGGAAGTAGTTAGAAGGAAGGTAACCTTTAAGATATTGGCAAGTCAACCAACTGAAAGGAAGCCTACTCAGAAGAAAAGGCCAGTGAAAGAAACTCCTGCATCATCTAGCAAGAAGAAGAAGAAGGAATACATAGATGGAGCTATTGAAACCAGTAATGTAACTATTATTCCACCTATGTCTTGTGTTGAGTTAATAGATGAGATAACAAAGGATGGTATGTTAAAAAATATTCAACATTATTATGAACATTTGGCTGATGATGAGCAAAAATAAATTGAGGAAGCAGTTTTGTTACACTTAGACATATATAAGAAGGCTTTATTAGAGATTGCAAAGCAAATATTGACACAATTATATAATAATCTAAATGCTAGAAGATTATCTGTTGTAGAGGAAGACTGACATATAAATATTCAAGCATTATTAACTAATTATGATTCAATTACCCCAGAGGAGATGGATAGGTGTCTCGAAACTGCTAATAGAACAATTTTCCGAAGTAGGCACAAGACAGTTAGCCTTATGGCAGGTAGAGTTAAAGAAATAATTAGTGAAACCGACAAGGCATGGGTTAAATTATTTATTGACAACCCTGATTTCTTTACACCACCAGAAGCTAATCCCAATTCTGACATTTCAGACATCTCAGTTGATGGAAAAGGCAAAGGTGTAGTGGATAGCCCATCCACAATTTTGAAAGATGTCAAGGAATTAAATGCATAATCTCTGACAGAAGCAAATGTATAGGATAAAGAGGAGATACAAACAAAAAAATCTAGTGTACATAATGAATAGGTTATAGATGTTGAGGACAATAGTCCTCTTGATCAAAATGAATAGGTTGTGGATACAACAAATGTGGAGCCTATAGTAACATATGCTACACCAAGTGGTAAAGTGTTGGTATTTTGGATGTGCTGCATTGGTTTTGTCATTGATGTCAACACTTGTCAACACTTGTCAACACCTATCAACACTTATCAACACTTGGAGATCTTTGGTTATGTTCACTGGCATGTTCAATGACTTATGCACAGTCACCGGTATCTGGATCACCGACATGTTATATTATTCACCGGCACTTGGAAGGACTTGAAGGATATTTGGTTATGTCAAAGACATTCTTTGATCACTTGGTTTTGGCGATTTGATTATTGATCTAATCGGGTTTGCATATTTGCTATTACCAACAAATAGGTCTAGGCTATGGACCGACAAGCATATCTATTCCAGATCAGCACGACATGCCATGAAGATGATTTATTATTATTGTAAATGCATTGAGCTGACATGATACATCATATATTTATTCATTTATAATTGATTTAATTGTAATGTTATTTGTAAGCCGACCTACACATTTGGTCTTAGGTTTTAGTATATATGTAAGATCTCATTTGTGAGATTAATATGGGAATGTAAGGAAGTGCGAATAAGGTATATGCGAATACAAGCAGAGCTATACACACATACATCATTTGAAGATTGAAGGAAGGTATTGAGAAGATAATCAGAGCTTAACAGGTACTGAATCCAACATTGGAGATGCTATTTTGAGCAGTACATTATCATTGGATTTACTCATCCAATTATAGTCAGTGTGACTCCCATCTTGTGATTGAGCAGTGAGCTCTAAGCAGTTGGCCTTTCTGCATGTACAAAATTCATATTCTACACATATACTATCTACAATAGTATCATCTGATTGTGGGTAAGGTTTCCCACCGTGGTTTTTCCCCTTACAGGGTTTCCACGTACAAATATTTGTGTTATGTGTTGTGGATGTTATTGTCTTTTTGTCTCATGCATTAAACTTTATTGGTACTTTAATTAACTATTAAACTGTCTACCGGCATTAAAGTTTTGTTTACCGACATTAAGCACAATACTGATAATGTTTACTATGTTGAAGGTTTGAAGCATAATATTTTGAGTGTTGGTCAATTAGTTGAGAAAGGATTTCAGTTACAGTTCAAGAATGGTAAATGCAAAATCTTAAACAGAATTGGTTTGGAAATTGCAACCGGTAATCAGACTAGAGGTAATATCTTTCATTTGAATAACAATGAGAAAGCTTGTTTGATTGCACATATTGATGGAATTTGGTTATGGCATAAGAGATTGTGTCATGTAAATTTTGACTGCATTGTGATAATCAGTACAACTAAAGTAGTGAGAGATTTACCTAAGATTGTTAAACCTCACAATCTGGTATGTAAGGAATGTCAATTAGGAAAGCAAGTTAGAGAAACTTTCAAGAGTATTCTAGAGAAATCTAACAATATTCTTGACTTAATTCATACTGGTTTATATGGTCCAACAAGAACTAGAAGTATACAAGGAGATAGGTATTTTATGCTAATCATTGATGACTATTCTAGAATGTGTTGGGTTGCTTTTCTCAGGGAGAAATCTGAAGCATTTGGGAAATTGAAACTATTCAAAGTGATGGTAGAAAATGAAACTGATAAGAAAATCAAATGTTTGAGATCAGATCAAGGAGAAGAATTCACATCTAAGAAATTTAATATATTCTGTGAAGTGAATGGAATCAGAAGACAGTTATCAGCACCTCGGACACCCTAGCATAATGGAGTTGTGGAAAGGAAGAACAAAACTATTTTGGATGTAGCTAGAAGCATGATATCAAAAGCAAACCTACCTTATGTGTATTGGAGAGAAGCAGTCAATACAACTGTTTACACATTCAATAGAGTTCACATCAAAGGTGAAACCAGTAAGACCCCTCATGAACTTTGGTTTGGTAATACTCCTACTCTTAAATATTTCAGGATATTTGGAAGTAAATGCTATATTAGAAGAGATGAGTATATTGGAAAATTTGATCCTAGAAGTGATGAAGGAATATTTCTTCTTTATTCATCTAAGAGCAAGGCATATAGATGTTTTTACAAGAGATTACAGAAAATTGTTGAAAGTGCAAATGTGAAGATCGATGAGCAGTTTAGAGGTAATTCAAGGTACTTGGACTCTGAACCGGCAATAGAGATAATATCAAATGAACCTACAATGAGTACACCGATACAGAATGTTGATCTAGTCACACCGACATCATCTAAAAATTCCACAATGATTGAAGAACGACAACAAGTGAAAACACCTTGGTATGTAAGATTGAATCACTCTGAAAGTCAGATAATTGGGAATAAATATCAAGGAGTTATGACTAGAGGAAGACTAACAAATGAAGAGGTATGTCTAATTTCTCAAATTGAACCAACAACTATTAATGAGGCATGTGAAGATAAATATTGGATTAAAGCTATGGAAGATGAATTGGAACAAATTGAAAGGAATAACACATGGTCATTGGTTCCCTGACCTAAAGACAAAAATGTAATTGGAACTAAATGGGTTTTCAAAAATAAACTTAATGAAGATGGTAAGGTAATCATAAACAAAGCAAGATTAGTGTGTAAGGGATATTCACAGAAAGAAGGAATTGACTACAATGAAACCTTTGCACCGGTAGCTAGAATTGAGGTAGTCAGACACAAGAACTATAAAGTATATCAAATGGATGTTAAATGTGCATTTCTAAATGGTGATCTAGAAGAAGAAGTTTACATTGAACAACCTGATGGATTTTCTTTGACAGATGACAAAGATATGGTTTGCAGGTTAAGGAAAGCTTTATATGGATTGAAGCAAGCTCCTAGAGCTTGGTATGCTAGATTGGACAAATATCTTTTGAAGCTTGGTTACACTAAAGGTAATGCTGACAACAATCTATATTACAAAGTGACTAATGATGACATCTTGGTTATTGAAGTTTTTGTTGATGATATAAGGAGGAGAAGATGAATTATGTAAAGACTTTTCTAATAAGATGCAGGAAAAATTTGAAATGTCTATGATTGGAGAGAGAAAATTATTTTTAGGATTGCAGATTTCACAGACTGATAAAGGTATATTCATTAATCAATCTAGGTACTTGAAGGAGTTACTTAAGAAATTGGCATGGAAAACTCTAAACCAGTAAGCACACCTATGACTATAGCTGATAAACTATCTTTGAAGGATGAATCAACACCTGTTAATCTGGCAAGATACAAATTTATGATAGGATTATTGAGTTTAGGATTTCCTTATTTTAGAAATGGTATTTGCTCCAACTTCATATTTCGATGTTGCTTTGTGTGCAAGCATTCTATTTAGTTTAGAATTTTAGTATTTTGTTTTGTTTTTAAACTTTGATTTATTGCATTTCTTGAGTATGGGAAACATACTAAATACTTATAATTATTTTATGTATTTAAACTTTAGCCAATAGTGATTTTATCTCTTGTGAATCCAATGGTTGGTGAGAGTTTGTTTAAAAGGGTTTTGACCTCTATTGACTTTAGGATTTTCCGATATCTACAAGGCACAACAAATCTTGGTTTATGGTATCCTAGAGATGAAAATTTTGATTTATGTGCATACACAGATGCTAATTGGGCAGGAGATGTAGATGATAGAAAAAGCACCATCGACAGAGCATTTTTTCTTGGTAACAGATTAATCTCTTGGTTGAGAAAGAAACAAAGTTGTACATCACTATCAACAGCAGAATCAGAATATGCTGCAGCAACAACTAATTGTACACAGGTATTATGGATCAAGCAAATGTTGAAGGACAAAAAGGTAAAATGCAAGGAACCTATAATTATTTGTTGTGATAATATGGCAGCAATTGATATATCTAAGAATCCGGTATTTCACTCTAAAACTAAACATATTTCTATCAAATTAAATTTTTTGAAAGAGAATGTTGAAGCCAAGGAAGTGAAATTGGTTTATGGGAATACTAAAGAGAAGATTGCAGATATCTTTACTAAGCCTTTGCCTAAGGAAGCCTTTGAATATCTCAGAGAATAGCTTGGGGTAATACCCCCATCGGTAGAGACTTAGACGGACAAAATTAATAGAGAAATTTTTTTCCAACTCTGATGAGGAGAGCTACTTCTCAGGGGGAGTAGTTGGATAAGTTGGTATTTTGTAAAAAGTTCTATGAACTATTGTATTTGGTTTTGTGTTTCTTTGGCATTTGATGTCAAAGTGGGAGAGATATTATGGAAAAACACATTTGGGGGGACTATTCATTGGGGGAGAGATTCTTACTCTCTGTATCTGTATTTTGATTTCTGGTTAATAATCTCTTTGGGAGATTGTTGGTTTTTGGTTTTTGGCATTTTTGCTTTGGCACTTAGATGGTTTTTCCATCTTGTGTTGCCATCAATGCCAAAGGGGGAGATTATTGGTATTTTGGATGTGTTGCATTGGTTTTGTCATTGATGTCAACACTTGTCAACACTTGTCAACACCTGTCAACACTTATCAACACTTGGAGATCTTTGGTTATGTTCACTGATATGTTCAGTGACTTATGCACAATCACCGGTATCTGGTTCACAGGCAGGTTATATTGTTCATCGACACTTGGAATGACTTGAAGGATGCTTGGTTATGTTGAAGACACTCTTTGATCACTTGGTTTTGGCGATTTGGTTATTGATCTAATCGGGTTCGCATATTTTCTATTACCGGCAAATAGGTCTAGGTTATGGATCGACAAGCATATCTATTCCAGATTAGCATGACATGTCATGAAGATGATTTATTATTATTGTAAATGCATTGAGCCGACATGATACATCGCATATTGATTCATTTGTAATTGATTTAATTATAATATTCTTTGTAAGCCGACCTACACATTTGGTCTTAGGTTTCGGTATATATGTAAGATCTCATTTGTGAGATTGATATGGGAATGTAAGGAAGTGCGAATACAAGCAGAGCTATACATGCAAACATCATTTGAAGATTGAAGGAAGGTATTGAGAAGATAATCAGAGCTTAACCGGTACTGAATCTAGCATTGGAGATGCTATTTTGAGCAGTACAATATCATTGGATTTACTCATCCAATTGTAGTCAGTGTGACTCCCATCTTGTGATTGAGGAGTGAGCTCTAGGCAGTTGGCCTTTTTGCATGTGTAGACTTCATATTGTACACACATACTATCTGCAATAGTATCATCTGATTGTGGGTAAGGTTTCCCATCGTGGTTTTTGCCCTTACAGGGTTTCCACGTACAAATATTTGTGTTATGTGTTGTCGATGTTATTGTCTTTCTGTCTCATGCATTAAACTTTACCGGTATTGCAATTAACTGTTAAACTGTCTACCGGAATTAAATTTTGGTTTACCGACATTAAGCATTAAGTTTGGTTAAGTTTGTTTAATTGGACAACTGATTCACCCCCCCCCCCTCTCAGTTGTCCCCGAGACCTAACACAAAGACATCAGTGCAAAAGAAGATGATATTGGAGAAAATAAACAGGAGGAGAAAGAGAAAGAGAAAAATTACGAAGGAGAGAAGGAAAAGGAAGTTCAAACTGAGATAAGTGTTTTTGCACCATCATCAGAGAAAAAGGGAGAGGAATCCGTCAGAGAACAAACAACCAGAACTACATTGTTGGCAATTACCACTGCAAATGCTGAGCATAAGAGCATAATAGAGATGAGTTCAACTGAACTCATGATGATTGCAGCTAAGAAAATGATCAAGGAAGGGACTGAGGAAAAACAAACAATTGATCATTCCATTCCAATTTTGCACCAGTTAGTCCTAGAATGCCAAATTGATAAGGGAGCAAGTCCATCCAACAAGCTCAAACTGTTGACAGAGCATATTTCAAAGGAATTTCAATCATTGCAATAGATCTCTAACTGCATGCTCTGGACCGATTTGCTCAGGCCAAGAAGGCCAGTTTTGATCAGTTGATTGAATCAGATAAAGTACAGATAACTGATAGATTGAAAATGATAGATGATTCTTTGAGGCAATGTACAAATATTTACTGGGTATGCTGCAATTCAATTTTACTTACAATAGGTATAGACAAAAGCATTAAAGATATTCAAAATACAATTGTAGGCATTGTAAATAACTTTGATGGAGTAAATTATTTAACCACATCTATAGATGGACAAATTTTGTTATTAGAAGTCTAGATTTCAGCTCTTGAAAGAGACAAAGATAAAATCATATGGAGAGCTAAGGAGCTCAAAGGGTTAGTGAGTCCTCGGTTGGACACATTGTATGTACATAAGAAGGAGTGTATAGATATGATTGGAAAGCCAACACCTACATAACTCAAGGGACAAGAATCTCATGCATATGTCTTAAATGGACTTGTGTCAATTTAAGGGACATTCAAATCTAGTTGGGACACATACTTGGAGTTTTTGAAGAATGCTTACCCAAAAATATTCAAGTTCATTCAACTCCAGTAAGGATTTTGAGAGACATTCCCTTGTATAGAATTTCATTAATTTATTCATTCTTTGTACCAGTTTTTGGCATTGATGCAAAAGGGGAATGATGTATGTGAAAAATAGAAAGGAGAAATATGTATGGATCATATTTCAGATGGTATATATAGCTCAGGGGGAGAAAAATCACATTCCAAGATCAACAAGGCATATAGAAACCATTTTTCACATGAGTGTTGCCATCAATGCCAAAGGGGGGATTTTTGGTAATTGACACTCATTCGGTTTCTTTTGTTGTCATTGATGGCAACATTGACAACATATTTTGGTTCACCAACATCCAACAGACTCTTCATCAGCATCAAGGATTTCAAAGGTAACTGACAAACTAGGTCCCGATATGGGAAATCGACATCACTTGTAGATCCGACAAAGGGTAGTATCCAACAAATCATTTTATAATTCATATATATGTGTAATGAGCTGACATGTATTATCTTTTTGTATGTAAGCCGACATATGGCATAAATGTTTGTAAGGGTATATAAGTCAGTCTATTAGGTCATTTAAGATATAACATTCATGATAAGATCTGAAATGTGAAGTTTATATATGCAAAAGTAAAGTTCTGTAATGTTTTGTAGATGATTTATAAGGTACTCATAAGGCGTATGTTATTCCGGCAAGGGTTTAGGGTTTAAGAACCAGAACAATCAGAGCCTTGATGAGAACTCAATCAGGCACAGTAGATGCATTATATGAGTTTAGTTTTGCAGTTTTGTATCAGAAAGTGATTGTAGTCATTGAGACTCTTAGTGATGAGCAGTGTGCTCTAGGCAGTATGCCTTCATGCATGTGCAGGCCCCCATTATATGTAATATCTCTTCATATGGCCAGTGAATTGATATTATGGGTCACAAATCCCACCGTGGTTTTTCCTCATTGAGGTTTTCCATGTATAAATTTTCTATGTTATCGTGTTATTTTATGTGATTGCATTATTTGTTTTAGTTACATGTATTTATGTTTACCGGTTGATGAATGAGTGCTTTGATAAGGCTAAATCTTTTATTCCGGTAGAACACTGATTCATAAGTCCAAAATCTTGTCTATTATAATCATAATTGGAAAACATCTTAAACCAAACCCTATAATGTGTTTCTAACTCTGATGGAGGAGGATTCATAAGACAAATTCCAATAATATGTGTTGTCTAATCATATTGAGAAGCATAAAAAGAATGAATGGTCGAGGAAGAATTAGTCTTTTGGTGAGAACAAAAATCCTTATTAGTCTCACTCATTCTTTAAATATGATTTAAATAGTTAGGAGGTGATTCATTAGGGAACATGATAATATAATCTTATGATGGTATAAATTTTTTTTGAAGTTTATCAAAGCATGGAAAACATAGGACTTATATTCTAGATAGAGTCTCAGATCTAAGGATGAATTGTTTCAAGCCAAGTATTTGAGTGAAATTTGAAGTAGAATATGCTAGATAGGGGCATTGGGCACTGGGGTCCTAGAGTACTCTAATGCAAAATAAAGTGATTCAAACAATCTTAGAAGATTTGTGGGCTTCCATCATGTAAATCTTAGCTAAAACCAAATAGATAGAGACAGTAGCCACCATATTATTATTCTTTTCATCCATTTGAAGTCTACAACTATTAATCAATATCTACCCTATCTGACTATATCACTGTCTCGATTGTAATATTCATATCTAAACCTTCATATGTAAAAAAGAGGAGAAAATGATTGTGCCACATATGGGATTTTTTTAATTCAAACCTCATGTTGGTGTTTCCACCTCCACAATACAAGGATGAGTGATAAAGAGTTATTGCCTCAAGGAGTAGAGATAAATAAATATCGATAATGCTAAAATTATAATGATTACATCATATTTGAAGCCTTATCTCAAGGATTCCACCTAAGTTGTTTGTGAAGATCCTACAAATGTTAGTACATCATATGATGACAAATTGGAAACAAAATTAATTCAATTGTTCTTGATGATATACTAGATAGTGTTCTCAGATTTCTTAGGTCTGTAGACTTTGATTGTGTGATTTTTGGAGTGCCTGGATAGAGTACTTGAAATTAATTAATATATCAATTAGATCAAATATTAAAATTCAAAGGAAAATTGAGCAAATAGGATCATTGAGCACCCTAGTCAATGTAATTAGGCTACATAAAGGTAAAAGGCACTAAGGGGTGAGACTAGTGTTGCTGATCTAGACCTAGCTTGAGCATGTTTGCACCAAATCAAACAAGTTTCCTCCATAGGTGCTAAATATAGCATGAAATTGTAAAAGGTATATAATTTATAACATTACAATTCCAAATGAGGGCCTAATTTTTTTATGGATTTTTATGTTTCAAACCATTATGTTGAGCACAAGACATAGTTGCAAAATTAGGCCTTAGCTTTTTTTGTGTTTTCATGTTTAAAAAACATTTATGTTGAGCATAAAATACACTTGTATTTTGTGCTCAACATATTGTGAGTATTAAAAAAATAATGGAAATGATATATAAAAATCTGCATAACATGATTGTATTATGGCTTGGTATTCCCAAGCCATAACATTAGCATGTTTGAAGTTTTCAAAATAATGTGTTCACGTTTTCTTAATTTTTCTACATTGGCTACTTTTTCGTACACCATTTTAGTTCACAAACCCTGCAATAAAATATCTCTTACATCGTGCCTAATCAAATCACCTCATTAATGACATATCTCTAGTAGGTAGCTTTGTTACTCTCAACTCTCTCTTCATTGATTATAACATGATTTTAATTCAAAATACTACTAGTTATGACAATAACCTACATGATACCCTTAAATTTTATGTGTTGCTTTGAACTCTCAATTAGATATGTACAAAATTAAATTTTGGATGACACATCCCAAGCCTCATCGACCTTTGATCCCAAAATAATAGTAAGAGATCAAACATGGAATGATAATAATATACCTTGGCATTTCTTTTGGAGTTAAAGTTTCATCAAAAGATTTATGGAGGTGGTTTTTAAGCAAGTTCAAACTCAAATTATTATCTTGGAAAAATAATTTCCTATAAATGGATGAGCATATCAAGGTGGCTAATAAAATACTCTTCTTTGGTCAAGTCTAAATCTCTTCTGGTGGGTTGCCCTCTAAAACTGCTACAATTAGCTAACACAACTTATACAAAGTTTTATTTGGTCCAAATGGGGAGTTACTTGTTGGTCACACTATATTCTTCAAAAAATGTAGAAGGGTGGATTAGGAATCATTGGTCCTCACACAAGGGGTCTTTCTTTTAGCCAAATGTATTGGCAGAGGGTCAAAAGGAACTTTGCCTTGTAAACTCTTGATTTGATATTGTATTCAAATGACTACTACTAGTGAAAACATGGAACACTCTACATTGGAGTGACAAGCTTCTCTTAAGCCCTATATTTTAAGATATATGGAATATACCCTCTCAACTATATATGTAAAGATTGAAACTAATTTCCCATAAGTTGTCTTAGTTTGATGAATCTTTTAGCCAAGGATCGAGCTTTGCAACTTCTTCAATTTAGTGGAATTATCTAATCCAATAAAATAACATACCATCAGCTATTATTCCAAGAGTCAAAACGGAAAACCTCTTCTATGAAGGAATCTAAACATTTAGAAAGCTTTGAGATCCCTCTTAATTCACTTGATAATCCTAGGGATGAATCAAACTATGTTTCAGTTTAAACTACACAAACAAGGTTGATATAATGGAAATCCAACAAGTTATGCACCTCAACTTAGCTATTCTTATTTATTATAATTGTCAATCTTGCTTTTCGAAGTATTGGATGTATTGTAATCTTCATAGACTTAGAACATTTAATCCCAAAGTTATGTATAAATTATATCTTTTCCTAGCTTTCCCATTTCTCATTGACTAAACTCTCTCTCGAGATGTAATCTTAGATGAATTAGCTACAATAATTTTGCTTACACAATCTACACTAATGGTGGTTGTGGGAAGGATGTGCTCAAGAATGAAGATTTTCATTAATGTCCCAACACAAATGACCCAATGATTGAACACAACAACAATTACTTAATATTATAAAAACAACACATTATGTAATGATCATAATATATATTCCTAAGTATATATTATACATTCTTATGACTAATAAGTTAATCACTCATTGCATGGTTAACCCTATCATAAATATTAGCTAATACACTAATCCCCCTTAATTAAGATGAAGGGGTATATCCCTACATAGTTGAGCCTATAAAAAGGATGAGAACATTCTCTCCCATATCATCATCATAAAATATTGAATTAATATATTATAATATAATTATTGGAAGTCACCTCCTCAATAGGGTATACTTTATTTTTTATTTATATAAATATTTCCAAGAAATGTCATAACAAGTGGCATCAAAGCTATGATTTGAGCAAATATTTTTGTTTCCTAATAACTTCTAAACTAGTGCGTATTTGGATGCTTTTTTTGGATTTTGAGGAATGTGTTAGGTAATGTCCTAAAAAAATTAGACTTTGAAGATAACTTTTTATGAAAGTTATTGCTATTTAATTATTTTTTCTACAATTATTTTATAAGATGATATTTTTAGATTTTTCTAAAAACAATTATATCTTTGGAAAGCTTATTAAAAATTAGATAGGGTTAGCTTTTTGTAATATATTGTTTGATAAGTCCTTCAATTCAATGGTCAAACTTTACTCAACATTTCCATTCAATTTTCTCTATAGACTACAATCTTTGGAATTTTTTGATTTTTTTTTACATGTTTAGAAAGATTATAAAAAGTTAGGTATGGCTAGTTCTTTACTTTTATACTTAAAATATATTCCTTAATTTAGTGGTCAAAATTTGGTCCAAATTTAAACATCACATTCTCTCATACAAATCTTTTCGTACCTTAATATTTAAAATAAAAATATAATTGAAGCCAGGCCACCTTTAGAATTAGAGGACCTTATTATACAGACAAAATCAAGGACCATTTTATTTTCAACAACCTTAAATTGAAGAAATAATTCCACCTCCTCAATAGGGTATACTTTATTTTTTATTTATACAAATATTTACAAGAAATGTCATAACAAGTGGCATCAAAGCTATGATTTGGGCCAACATTTTTGTTTCCTAATAACTTCTAAACTAGTGCATATTTGGATGTTTTTTGGGGGGGGTTTTGATGAATGTGTTAGGTAATCTCTCTAAAAAAAATTAGACACTGAAGATAATTTTTTATGAAAGTTATTGCTATTTTATTATTTTTTATAAAATTACTTTATAGGATGATATTTTTAGATTTTTTTAAAAACAATTGTATTTTTGGAAAGCTTATTAAAAATTAGATAGGGTTAATTTTTTGTAATATATTGTTTGACATAAAATAAGTCCTTCAATTCAGTGGTCAAACTTTAGTCAACATCTCGATTCAATTTTCTTTATAGACTACAATGTTTGGAATTTTTTGAATTTTTTTACATGTTTAGAAAGATTATGAAAAAATAGGTATGGCTAGTTCTTTTAAATTAATTTTTATAATTAAAATATCTTCCTTAATTCAATGGTCAAAGTTTGGTCCAAATTTAAACATCAAATTCTCTCATAGAAATCTTTTTCATACCTTAATATTTAAAATTAACATATAATTGAAGCCATGCCATCTTTAGGATTTGAGGACCTTATTATACAAACAAAATCAAGGACCATTTTATTTGTCAACTACCTAAATTTTAGGAAGGAATTCTGAAAGGATATGAAACAATGATACATTTCATTAAAGATAAAATGCTTAACCAATTTGTAAATTTTTTTAATTAGAATTATTATTAGAATTAAAGTCCCAAAGAAGCCACCAAGATGGGTACAACCATAATAAACCAAATCAAGGGATAGTGGAAGCTTTTCAAGGTCAAGAACCATACCCACCAAAAATAAACATTCATAAATATGGTGTTATGGATAGACTCCTAGAAAGACAATTCAAATTTTATAATATACCAAATAATTCTTTGGTTGACATTGCCTTACATATTTTGAATTGGGACCTTACTAATGGTATTGATGAAAGAAAGATGATAAACAAGGACAAATGTTTAGATGGAAATAATTTAGTAAAGAATTGACAACCTTTTTTTATGAAAAACCATGTGTTGGAAGCTATTTTACCCAAATAAAAATTTAAAACAATTAATAGATTTAGCTGAAAATAATGCTAAGCATTTGAGATTGACACTTGTGATAGGAAAGGGTCAAAGAGTCATAACTATTCAAGTAGAGAGAAAATAAATGAGGTTGAAGAAGAGAGAAAAGTACTTGTAAAAGAAGAAGATATAAAACACTACTATCTCCCTACAAGCATCGAATGGAATAAAGACACTACATGCACTAAAATTAACTAGTAATGTTAAGTCAAAATGTGAAAGTGTTTTTTTGTAGTGGCAGTGCACAAAAATCTATTGATAGAAGGATAGCTTGTGAGATCATTTTTTTAATTTATCCACTCTCGGATTTTCAAGTCATGATGGATGATGGAAAACAACTCCCTTGTGGTGATAAATGCCATCGTATTAAACTCCTAGTTGAAAGTTATCAATTAGATTAAAAATTGTTTGTTATGCCAAGAAAGGGTGTGCATCTAGTTTTGGGTGGGAAATGGCCTAAACAATTGAGAACAATATATTTCAATTTTCAAGACTTATCCATGAATTTTAGTACACAGGGAAAAATTATGAACTTTTGGTATAAAATTGCCACCAAGTGTAATAATTAGATCCCAAAGGAAAGATAAATTGATCAAGAAAGGTCCTTATAATATAGGGTTTGAATTACACTTTATAGAAGCAAGAGATGTGAAAAATCACCTAAAAATTCAAGAAATCGTTGAACACCCTCAACATCTATTTTAGGAATTCAATGTCGTAGGTCTCTATTTTGAGACCATAGTAATGATATTAAATTAATATCAAGAAGCTTTTTTCACATTAGACCGATGGTTAGCTATAATTGCAATATTTTCACACTAGAGAACTTTGTAAAGTGGCACGAATAAATTGTAATAATTGTCTTAAATGCAAGTTAAAAGAAGGGCCATGCTTTTGAAATCACACAATTGTTGTCTTATCACTGTGTGAGATTTTGTGATGCTAACAAAATCTCACACAGTGAATCTAGAAGTAAGACAGTAATTGATATGGATTGTGGAAATCTGATTAAATCTCTCAATCAAACAATTGATTGAAGAAGCATAAATCTCCTTACTACAATAACTTATACTTTCTATAAAGTCCTAGCTCAAAGTTGCAACATTTTCAAAAGTTCAAAACAATAATGAAATGAAAAGGAGATGATGAAAAAAGAAAAGAAAAACACGTAAATGGTTTGCAAATTGGAATAAACTAGGCTAGAAGGGGAGTAGAATGACAATTGCTATCGGGGGAAAGTCAAACTACAAGTATGGGGGGATCCAACCAACAATGTCGTGATGCATCTTGATGGTTAGATAGTTGTTGCCCTTCCTCTACACTCTCCACACCTCTTCCTTGCATGTGGAGGAAGTGGGTGCCTTTCAAGCAATTGGTTTGTTAGCTATAACTTAAGTAAGAGAATGCACATGGATTTTAAAATCTTTTGAAAGTAACTATTGTCATTATGCCAAGAGGCATCTATAATGACATACAAACATCCGTAAACAAAAAATTAATTTTGAATAAATTTGACGTGTAGATGACAGGTAAATGCATGCATGTTTCAATTTCTATATAAGTATTATTTTATTACTCTAAATAAAATAGAATCATTGCCACTTGTCTCTAAGTATATAAAACTGTTACATCTTATTCAACTCCATGTCCTTCTTGACAACTAATAAACATTGAAGACAATTATGTGATATCTCCCGGCATTATTTTACACATATTTTTTTAGAATACAAGTATACTAGTTGTTATTCACATTTAAATCCAAAAACAGTTGTGTTGTTAAATTTTTTACTCTATTTTATTTGAATTGCTAGGAATCTTTGCCTTAGTTATCTTATATTACGTTTTTGATAACATTGTTTGTTGATTTTATTTATTTTGGTTGGCACAATATTGATAATCTTTCTAATAGTAGATGTTTTTGATCGAATAAGTTAAATGAAAAATCGATGGGTTTGTGCAGTTGTAACATATCTTCACTAATAGTTAATCCGCATATCATTAAATATCAATGCCACCATTGTATGTTGTTTTCTTCACCATTATTTTTATATGTGAAAAACTTATTAATAAATCATATAAATATACATAAAAAAATATATAAATGATTATAACAAATCCACTATAAATTTAAATATGAAAAGTGCTAATTAATATTATAAAAATCATGATATAAAACCAAATTACATGCAAATTTAATTAAAATAACTAAAACATTAATACCTAGAATAATTTGATTAAAAAACCTTCGAAAGAATGTTTGAAATTGGAACAGAAGAAAATTCAGATGTCATTCACGCCGATCAGAAACTAACATGGAGCGGGAATGCACAGAAAATAACAAAAAATTCAGATGTCATGGAGCGAAATACACAGAAAATAACAGAAAATTCAGATGTCATGGAGCGGAACAAATTGGAGCCGTTGAGAGAATGCCCTTAAAAAAACATGTGAAAAAAAATTCAAATTTCATGGAGCGTAACTAATCGGAGTAAACCACTGTATTTCTGGTACGGAGTTCATTTTAAAGGGAGGGCTGGTATTTATTAGTCCTGTCATTATTTGTTCACAGAGGGAAGCAGCCGCCATTGTCTGTGTCGCATTTGTATGTTTAAGATTATAACCCTAACCTCTGTCAGACCAATAAATGCTTTTTTATTTTTTTCTTCTGTCAGTCTGTCTTTCTGTTATTTTTTATTGTGTTTTGTTCCGTCGTTTCATTATTTCTTGTTTTTCCCTTTTCTTAAGAGTCTGCCTATAGTGTGCACACTAGTTTGTCTGTCATGATCTTTATCTATTGTTTTTTCTTTTCTTTTTTTTCACATTTTGTGTGGTAGAAGATGAAGAGGAAAAGCAGAGGAGGTAGGAATCAAGAAATGGCAGCTGATTGAGGGAAAAATTCTTCTTCCAGGTAATTTTTCTTATAAATTATATCTGTATTTTTTTTAATATTTATTTTTATAGATTATCTTATAGAGTATTCTTCATATATGTAGCAGAGGAAGTGAAGGATTTGTTTACCCTGCCAAAATGATTGGGAATCACATATATGTTTGCCTGAATAACAGATGGAAGAAATAAATCAGAAATGGAAACATTGCTCACATTCAAAGGAAAATCACACTAATTCATAGAGAGATTACTTTCTTATGGATTATACATATGCAGGGGAAACTTGAATTTATTCAATTGTAAATCATATGGCTTATAACATTTTTCCTTTAATAACCATAATGGGGTAACACAAGGGTGATCCGGTTAGCCCATCCATCCCACTCTGAATCCAAAAGCAGTCATCATGCCCCTTTGGCTTACTAATGGTGGTGTGGGTCTTATCCCCGTAATCATTCCTTGTCCCACCCTTAAATTTGTTAAGCCAAGGAAGTAGCAGATTGTAGAGGGGTTTAATTGTTGCCAGTCCCAGGCCCAGTAGCAGTCATATGCCCTACTGGCCTACTGATCTTACATGGATCAGTAGGTGGACAACTGAGACAGACATTATCCTCCTCTCCCAATCTCTCTGCCTTCCTGGGATTTTAAGTAAATTAGTGAAGAGATTCATTATTACTGTTTATACAGAAGCTAACAGTTGGGATGATGTCTCAGTAATATGAAAGTTGAAGAATGAGAAGGGACTTAACAAACATTAACCTTTACTTTTATATCACAACTTGATTGCAGTGAAACGAGCAACTATTTAAACGTGTTAGAAAACTGAAAGAATCCTAGTATTATGGTCTAACATAGGGTATGTAGCTATATTTTGGTCTATTGTGTGGTGACTGCCATAGTGTCATTAAGTTCATCTCCAAGATTGTTGAACATGAAATGGGTGTTAGGGAGATCTGCAAAACATTTTCCTCCCACTCTCTTCAAACCTATATGCAATTTCAAAAAATTATAGTGAAACTTGTATCAACTGCTAGGCAGTTTGGACTTGTAGCAGTTCCATGTATTTCAACAATCATTTCACCAGGAACTCCCCTACTTTATTGGATAGCTATTGTTGCTCCACCAGTCCTGTGCATGTAGCTATTCATGGAACCAGTTGTGCCAATGATTTCATCCGCATATGAAAGTGGAATTGAAAGTGGAATTTGCATTTGCTGAGTCACCTGCAAAACAATCCCACAAACTTCCAATAGTTGTACACTTAACTTTCCATATAGTTTTACCTTACTCCGCATATGAAAGTGGAATTGAAAGTGGAATTTGCATTTGCTGAGTCACCTGCAAAACAATCCCACAAACTTCCAATAGTTGTACACTTAACTTTCCATATAGTTTTACCTTACTAAAGAAAAAGTAGTTATAATTGTCCTGATGAAATACTTCAGTAACCCGAAACTGTTCTACAAACACAGCCACCCGTGTGATAATAGCTGTTATTGACGGGTTTCCAACAACGCTTCCCCCAAGGGATGGATCTCTACCATACATAGATTATCCATGATGAGGTTGAGAATCCAAAGGAAGGAGATCAAAGGGAGGATTATAACTTTCATGATGGAGAGGAGGCAAATATTGAGAAGCCTTTCCAAGTCCAGTGCCACCGCTACTGGGAAAAGAGCTACTCTGACCGAGTCCTCGTGACTGATGTGGTATGTAATCTTCAATCTGAGGCTGATTTGCCATCATCCTCTGGTAATAAGCATCATTTATAATTAAATCATCAAAACTCGGTGAAACATAAGCTAGACTAATTTAAACAGCCTTCCAGAAACTTCATTGTAATTAGAAAACAAGTTGATTGCAAAGAAAAGTTAGTTTAGGTTCATAATAAATGTTTAGCATTCCATCATAATCACAAGCTACCCTATATAATTTTAAATCATCTCATCAAAACAACCCCTAGAAAAGAAAACAAAAACTAATCTACGTGATATTCATTTTGGACATAAGGAGATTAAATTTTATTTTTCTATAACATATCTTCACTAAAACCCCACCTTACTACTAAAACCCCATATAATCACAAGCTACCCTATATAATTTTAAATCATCTCATCAAAACAACCCCTAGAAAAGAAAAGAAAAACTAATCTACATGATATGAAAGTTCATTTTGGACATAAGGAGATTAATTTTTATTTCTCTATAACATATCTTCACTAAAACCCCACCTTACTACTAAAACCCCATGAACTCACAAGTTCTTTTAATCAAGACACACTTTATTGTGGTTCTTAATTTTTGTTTTTGGATTCAACTGTGTAGGATTTTTTGCATTAACGTTTCGGATCACACTTGGTGATCCATCATTAGGATGAGAGAGATGTAGAAGAAATTCTCCATCATCAGGATGAGAGAGCTGTAGGTAGGATTTCTCCTACAACTCTCTCATCTTGATGATGGAAGATGGAGTGTGATCTGAAATGTCAATGCAAAGAGAATCTACACCATTGATTCCAAAAACAAAAATTAATTTCTTTTAATTCCATAAAATGGAGTAATATTTTCAATTTTTGCAGATTTATTGTTTCTCTAAATTTTTAGGTAATTGAAAGATACAAACCAGCTTAAAGGGTTTCAAATCATAAGCAATACCTTGGGCGTGATGAGCTTGCAAGCCAAACCATCAATTGCTATGACAGCAAGAACAATCTGCCATATTGAATCTATGCATAAATAATCAAGCCTATAAATGTTGGAGACTATGATTATCATGTTCAAACTTGAAATAATGTAGAAATGTAAATTTATAACATTACTTGCATGTAAGCTTCAATAAGGTCATCAAGCCCTATGCCATATCTGCTTAAAGTCTCTGCTATCCATTAGCAACATTCTCTCTGTCTCTGTTCCCCAAGTTCCATGATTGCATCAGGATTTTGTGGAAAATAATAACAACTGAATGCACCTTTGTGGATTAAAATCATATTTTTAAGACATTTCATCATTATCATAATCCAGAACATCATTAGTAAACTAAATAGCTATTTAGAAAGCATATTGTTTGGATCTTTCATCGCATTGTACTTAGTTCCAAGCATATCGGTTTCTTCTCCATCTAATTTCGCAACTAAGGGGAGGTGAACTCTGCGTTCATATATAGCCAGAGGGAAGAAGCCTTGGCATGAAGATCCTATCATCAACCTCAGATATGCAACATATATATTGCCCTTGAGCTTGGATATTGTTCCCACATGATACAATCTCCCATTCTAGGATACAGAGCTCCATCCATTATTTCCAATCAGAGCCTTCAAAATCAAAGAATTTGTTCACAAAATTCAAACTATCAACAATATTGAACTGAACCTTAATGTGATTCTATTAGATCGAATTTTAATACTATTTATGTAGAAGAAAGCTATAAATTGTAATTCAAAAACTTTGCATCACCCCAAATTACATTTATAAGAACACCTACTCTATCATGCATGTGCTTGCTATTAAATGAGAACAGTGGAACACATACTGTATCAACATGTCCTTGGTATTAAGCAAAGAGAAGTCAATATTTAAGACAATCCTTTCTTAGGCTCTGTGTGAACAGATAAGATGCAAACAATCAATAGATTACCATAATTAGATTCACAACTAGCTTGTGAAAGATTCACAACACATGTTTTAACTGTGTGATGCAAAATGTTGATGGTTAAAAATTGCTCACACTATCAAATCCCAAAAACTAATTTGAATGATTAGATCTGATCAATGGATCGAAATCAACAATACAAAGAAAGTGTTTAGGTCCTCAAATTTTGTGGAAAGTGGACTGAGATGAAAGAAATTCCCTTGTGGGCATTTGCATGCTTACAAGGGGTCAAGTGATCAGGAATACCTAATAAAATCTAAGGTGGGTATACTTTGCAGGAAAAAAAATGGCAAGCGAAGTGGATGGTAATGCCTCAAGGCATATTTTCTTTGCGTCATGGGCCCCTTTTAACTCTGTGACATAACTGGTAAGGCAAAGGCATTTCACTTTGTGATCCCAACTGAGCAAATTAATTCACTTGGCAAGGAGAACTTACACTTCAAAGCACAATGAGGGATAGTGAGATTGTCAGATTAGGCATTATATGGAAATTTCATTCAACGTGATTCACGAGGACAGCTTGCGCTGTTAACTTGATTTTTGGAAAAAGAAAAATGTTGTCATGTTGGGGGCAAATTTTGGAATCATAGTACTAGGCAAATTTTAATTCAGGCATAAAAGTTGGATAATCAAGAGCTTTGCAAAGTGAATTCTGAGAGGTTTATTTTCAAACTACATCTACAAGGATTAGGCACTTATTGGAAAGGTTGGAAGAAGAGCAATGGGAGCCACTTTATGACCATGTGACGAAAGACTTATATGGTCAAGTGAGACATACATCTGGTATTGCTCCATGGGGTTTGAATGATCTCCAAGGCACCAATAGAATATTTGAATTTTTTAGGGTTGTTTCTTAGACTAAGACTTGAGGTAGCTAATGCTTCACTAAGGCCTAGTAGTCAAGTCAAGACCACACAGGACTGGTACATTAGATTTTTTATGCAGTTTATGTGGCAGACAGAGTAAATTACTCATGTCTTCTAAAGATGTAATTCTGCTAGGGACATTTTGAAAAGGATTACAATCTGAATTTTATTGATGTAATTAGATGTCCCCTTTTTTGTTAAGGTCCTATTTAGGGGGCACCTAAATGATTAGGCATAGTGTAAAAAATCTTTGGCATACAACTTGGTTGTTTGCCATTTGTCTCCTATAATGGAAGACAAGGTATAAGGCTACATTTCATGAGATTTATCCCCTCATCCTAACAACATTATTTCAAAGCAACAGGATTTGACTGCTTAGCTAAGATGTTGAGTTTCTAGCAATTGGGACTAAGGGACAAAGGTTACAACTTGTTTTTTTATTGAACAAAGCTAATTACAAAGTAAAGAAATGTAAGAAAAGAAGAAGTAACTGAGAAATTATAACGTATTCTCTACTGAGAAATTTCAAATTACAATATTGGTTTAGTTCTGCTACTTCTATTTGGTCTAAAGGGTTTGTCATATTTGTGAACCATTGGTTCCTTTGAATCTTCTTATGAAACTGTAATGTCCCCTTTTTAGCGCAACATGATATGGGGTGTCGTTAGCCTATTCTAACATGGTCCCGAAGGCTAACAAGGACAGTGGTGGGATCCTGAGGTGTTTTGGCCTAGGTGTTTTCAGTTTCAGGCCAATCGGTGCTGCTCTGACAGGGTTTCTAGACACTTACTATTTATAGTAAGTTAGTCTCCAAGCAGTGACTTGAAATTTTTAGTGTTTCCCTGGTTGGCATAATTATCAGTAAAAAATATTTGAAGGCGACAATGATTTAAAGGGATTATCAACAATGTTTTAATAATTAATGATAAAGTGTAAAGTTAAATTAAATATTTAACTTTATCGTTATATTATAAGGTTGGGAATATAAAGTAATGTTTAAAATATTAAAAGTTCCCTTTAATGTGTACATTGTGGGAAATAATATTTTATTCTAAAATGTATTATCCCACATTTAGGAAATGAAGTGTTTGCATCTAGGAAGAAGATATAAATTGAGGTTGCAAGCTCTCTTTTGGGGTATGCTTGGATGAGATTAATGTTATGCTTTTGGATTTCGTAGAGATCTGATTATTGGGCATGGAGGACAGAATCCCTCTTTGCTAGCATTCTCTTCGCTGTTGAAAGACACAGTCAGGAGGATTAATGATGTTTTCATTCAGGAAACACATTGAGCTTCATCTGGTGCTCTCGCATGAAGTTTTTATAGGCGTTTGGAAGTGCAGATTTGAAGATAGTGATTTTGCTACAGTACCGCGTGAATAGTGTTTTGCTACAGTACCATGTGAATAGTGTTTTGCTACAGTACCATGTGAATAGTGTTTTTGGTACAACACCGCGTGAATAGTGTTTTTGCTACAGTGTCGCGTGAATAGTAAAAATGCTACAGTGCCATGAATAGTGCTGCTATAGTGCATGAACAATGTTGGTATGAAGTTTACTTGTTTTTCCTACTGATTAGAAGTTTGGAAGGCTACCATTACATCTGCAGACCACTACAACATTCAATTCTAGGTTTTTTCTATCATAATTTCATAACTAAGCATTGTAATTGTTGAATACAAACCTGAATAATTGTCGCAGCCCATAAGGCAATTGAATGTGCACATTTATATTACAAATCAGTATTTAACAACAAATAAGAAGTTTCGGGTTTTGCATATATTGTTGTATGTTTGTCAAGTGTTTGATAAAATGCCATGTTGATTATTAAGCAATTTAATTGATATCGCATAGTAGTTTGCAAGTCTCTTTCAAAATGAAAATAGGGGTGGTCATTACAGTGGTATCAGAGCTATAAGTCCTGCCATCCTGTGGAGGTCTTACAGAGACTTTGGAACAACTGGATAGAGGGAAAAGTGTTTGACAAAATATCAAAACACTAAAATCAAAAATTAATGAATTAAAAAACATGCTAAGCATGTATGTTTAAGCATGCAACAAGGGCCTTATAACTTCCACCATACCAAAGCAAGACAAAACAAAAATTTGAACTCACAGAGCGAGCAATCTAGTTCATCCATGCAAGTGGACATAGAATCCAGTCATACAGACATAGAGGAGATATTCTTTGATGAGGACAGCAATATGGGCGATCGAGATGATAGGAATACCAGTCCAGATCAAGAGGAGGTAATGTTCAGATAGTTACTGGATACGTTAGAGCAAGGGCAGCATATGCATCAGGAGCAGAATAGGCGAATGAACATGATGTTGCAGCTTATGGCTAGACAGATGGGCGTCAATATTAATCCAAGTGATGCCAACAATGAAAACAATAACAATGGGGGAAACGATAACAATAGTGGCAATGATAATAATGGAGGCCGAGGCAACAACAATGGCCCTGAGAATAACATTAATGGTAATAATGGACATGGCAACAATGGGAATGAGGCGGATAACTTTAGACACGTTGCACGCCCAGCTCGAATAGCGAGCTTGAGACCTCTTCTACCCACCTTCCCACCTAGGGATCTGGTTCAACCAGTGAACGAACCACAGATTACTGAGTTACAGGGTCAGTTCAGGAGGGACTGGGAGGCCAGTGGACCCGAGTTTTAGGCAGATATTTCCCTAAGAGATTATATGGACTTGAGGATGAGACATATGCCTAGAGCAGGAGGGAGGAATCAAAATTTTGAGTTGAGAAAGAAAGTTGGAAAACTTTCCTTGCCTTATTATGATGCTTTAGGGAAGATGACCGCATGAGCTTGGGTGTAGAAGGTAGATACATACTTGTAGCTAAATCCTATGCCTGAGGAGGAGGCTATCAAGTATGCGGCTATGCATTTGGATGGTGTTGTGCATGAATGGTGGCATCATGGCATGGTGACTCTGGGGCATAATCAGATTACATCCTATGAGGAATTCACAGAAAGATTGATTGAGAGATTTGACACTAGGGATCCCGAGTTACATTTCAAGGAGCTAGCACAGTTAAAACAGTCAGGTTCTATGGATGCTTACATCGCCGAGTTTCAGCATTTGTCTGTACTTGTTACTGATATCTCTCCTAGGAGATTGGTGGTGTTATTTTGTGATAGGCTTGCTGATCCATTACGTGGTTGGGTGAAGGGACATGATCCACTCACCTTAGCAGAAGCAACTAAAAAGGCACGAGATTTAGCCCCTTCGGTATACAAAGGAAAATACCATTCAATAGATTCTTCCTACCACAAGGACAGAGACAAAAAACCATATCAGAAAGAGTATAACAAACCCAAAGAAGGATCAAAAGGACTAGATAGTGAAACCTTGAATGAACTTCGAAAGAAGAAACTGTGCTTCCAGTGTAGAGAGCCTTGGGACTTATCTCATAAATGCCCTCTCAAGGCTAAGGCAAATCAAATGGAGTACATTTCAGCAGAGGAGTCAGAGTCAGAGGGGGAGGATCAGCACTCCAACTCAGATGAGGGTAACACGATAGAGGAGAGAAGCATTCCTAAGGATGATAGATCGTTGGCACGCTTGACAGGGGCCCAAAAGGCAATCACATTTAAGGTCAGGGGTACTATCCAGGGGCAAAAAGTGATATCTCTCATTGACGCTGGGGCTACACATAACTTTATAGATACACAGTTGGTAGCCAGGAGAGGCTTACAGACAGAGGAGCATGATGGTTTTAGAGTCATGGTGGCTAATGGCCAAAAGCTATTATGTACTCAGAAGGTTTCAAATCTTCACATTAGATTTGGAGATGGCTATGAGTTGGAGGATGATTTCTATGTTGTGGACATGGGAGATTATGATGTCATCCTCGGTATGACATGGATGACATTGCTAGTTGAGTTCACTTTCAACCTAGCGAAGTTGGAAATGACGTTTCAGCATGAGGGTAGGACTGTTGTACTCAGGGGACTTTCAGATGGGAGTTGCAGGGTAGTCTCTTTGAGGAGAATGGAGAGACTTTTTTGGCATAATGACATAGAGTGGGAAATAGAGTGCTTAGTTATGCCATCTTCACCAGAGCCTCGGGTGAAGAGTCATCCACCAGATATACAGGAGATTCTTGACAGACATGCCAAGGTATTCGGTGATATTCCTCATGGGGTTCCTCCTGACAGGGGTGCAAAGCATGTTATTGAGCTCGAGGAGGGAGCCAAACCAATGATGATCACTCCCTATCATCATCCTAAGAAACATAAAGATGAGATAGAGAAGGCAACTAAGGAGTTGTTGGAAATGGGGCACATCAGGCCTAGCAAAAGCCCTTTTGCTTCAACTGTAGTTCTGGTAAAGAAGAAGGATGGGACAATGTGCATGTGCATCGATTATAGGGCATTGAATAAGAAAACAATAAAAAACAGATATCCCATTCCTCGGATTGATGAGTTGATTGATGAATTGCATGGAGCATGCTTTTTCACCAAAATAGACTTACGGTTTGGATACCATCAGATCAGGATGAGGGCAGAGGATATTGAGAAAACTGCTTTTCGGTGTCATTATGGTCACTTTGAGTTTTTGATTATGCCATTTGGGCTAACCAATGCACCTGCTACTTTTCAGAATTGTATGAATCAGGCATTTCGGGGACAGTTGAGAAGATTCATCTTGGTTTTCTTTGATGACATCTTGATCTTCAGTAGGACTTGGGAAGAGCATTTGCAACATCTTGAGGAGGTGTTGTGCATTCTAGAGAGGGAGTCATTGTATGACAAGGAATCAAAATGCGAGTTTGGCATGACTGAGCTTCTCTACCTTGGGCATATCATTAGTACAGATGGTGTTTGGGTTGATCCCGAAAAGATTAGAGCTATAGTAGATTGGCCTACTCCCACGAACCTCACACAGCTTAAGGGGTTCTTTGGTTTATGTGGGTTTTACAGGAGGTTTGTTAAGGGGTTTTCACTGACTGTAGCACCTTTGATAGACCTCACTAAAAAGGGAGCCTTCGTATGGACAGAAGCAGCGCAGCGATGTTTTGACCACTTCAAACAAGTGATGTCATCTTGTCTGGTTTTAGCTCTACCAGATTTCACGAAGCCATTTGAACTTCAGTGTGATGCTTCGGGTGATGGGATAGGGGCAGTATTGATGCAGGAGAAACATCCCATTGCATTCGAGAGTAGGAAGCTCTGAGGTGTTGAGAGGAGCTATTCTATCTATGACAGGGAGATGTTGGCCATAATGCATGCATTGGCCAAATTTCGATCATACTTAGTAGGTGGACGGTTTGTGATTAAAACTGATCACAATAGCATAAAATATTTCATGAGCCAGCATGATCTTAATGACAGGCAGCAAAAATGGATCACTAAATTGCAGGCTTATGATTTTGACATAGAGTTTGTCAAAGGGAAGAAGAATGTGGTGGCCGATGCTTTATCCAGGAGACTGCATGTTTGCGCTCTAGTTGAGATTTCAAGGGATTGGAGAGATCGGATTATAGCAGAGTATGCAGGGGATACTTGGGCTTCTGGGATAGTTGCAGGTACCATACAGGATGATAGGTATATGGTGTTGGATGGGTTGATCAGATTTCAGGATAGGATTTATTTGATTCCTACATCACTGTTCAAGGGGGAAATTTTAAGGGCGTTCCATGATGCGCCTACAGCTGGACATCCTGAGATCTTCAAAACTTACAGGCAGATCTGTGAAAGGTTTACTTGGAGGGGACTTAAGGATGATGTGCAGAGATATGTGAAGGAGTGTGTAGTATGTCAGCAGAATAAGGGAGAGCACACTTTCCCTGCAGGGTTGCTTCAGCCTTTGCCCATTCCAGATAGGAAGTGGGAAAGCATATCCATGGACTTCATCACCGGACTACCTAGAGTGCAAGGGCGAGATTGTACATATGTTGTGGTAGACCGCTTGACAAAGTTTGCCCATTTCTTCACTATACCATCTACTTACACAGTAGCACAGGTGGCAGACCTCTTTTACAAGGAGATATTCAGATTGCATGGGTTGCCCAGGTTTATAGTGAGTGATCGGGATAGTAGATTTTTGAGTGCTTTTTGGTAGGAGCTCTTTCAGTTGTGTGGTACGGAGCTCACACCCAGCACTAGTTATCATCCATAGACGGATGGTCAGACATAGATTGTGAATAAGTGGGTTGAGGGTTATCTGCGAAATTATGTGACTGCACAATAGAGGGCTTGGGTGAGATGGTTAAACATGGGGGAATATTGTTACAACACGACATATCATATGTCTATCAGGATGACACCCTTCATGGCACTTTATGGCTACGAGGCGTCGAGCTTTGTTGACATAGTCTTGGGGGATAGCAGAGTACCCAAAGCCCGAGATTCATTGCAGGATAGTTAGGACATCCTGAGGGTGCTCAAGGAGAATATACAACAGGCACAGAATCAGCAAAAGTTGTATGCTGATCAACATAGGGTGGAGCGCAGTTTTGAGGATGGTGACATGGTGTATTTGAGGTTACAGCCATATAGACAGTCATCGCTCAAGAAGAGCGGAGCAGAGAAGTTGAGACCCCAGTTTTATGGCCCCTATAGATTCATTCGCAGGGTAGGTGAGGTTGCCTACGAGATAGAGCTTCCAGAGGGTAGTCGTGTGCACAATGTGTTCCATGTGTCGAGGCTTAAGAAAGCCATTGGTCAGGGTGTGGTGCCTTCAGCAGATTTACCTCCGTTAGATGAGGAAGGGAGACTAGTGTTGATCCCTTTGGCTATTCTGGATGTCAGGGAAAGGACACTCAGGAACATAATCGTTAAGGAATACTTGGTGAAATGGAGAGACCTACCAGATGAGGATGCTACATGGGAGAATGAGCAGGTATTGCAACATTCAGGACCCAATTTGCTTGAGGACAAGCAATTTCAAGGGGGGCGGACTGTAATGTCCCCTTTTTAGTGCAACATGATATGGGGTGTCGTTAGCCTATTCTGACATGGTCCCGAAGGCTAACAAGGACATTGGTGGGATCCTGAGGTGTTTTGGCCTAGGTGTTTTCAGTTTCAGGCCAATCGGTGCTACTCTGACAGGGTTTCTAGACACTTACTATTTATAGTAAGTTAGTCTCCAAGTAGTGACTTGAAATTTTTAGTGTTTCCCTGGTTGGCATAATTATCAGCAAAAAATATTTGAAGGCGACAATGATTTAAAGGGATTATCAACAATGTTTTAATATTTAACGATAAAGTGTAAAGTTAAATTAAATATTTAACTTTATCGTTATATTATAAGGTTGGGAATATAAAGTAATGTTTAAAATATTAAAAGTTCCCTTTAATGTGTACATTGTGGGAAATAATATTTTATTCTAAAATGTATTATCCCACATTTAGGAAATGAAGTGTTTGCATCCAGGAAGAAGATATAAATTGAGGTTGCGAGCTCTCTTTTGGGGTATGCTTGGATGAGATTAATGTTATGCTATTGGATTTCGTAGAGATCTGATTATTGGGCTTGGAGGACGGAATCCCTCTTTGCTAGCATTCTCTTCGCTGTTGAAAGACACGGTCAGGAGGATTATTGGTGTTTTCATTCAGGAAACACATTGGGCTTCATCTGGTGCTCTCGCATGAAGTTTTTACAGGGGTTTGGAAGTGCAGATTTGAAGATAGTGATTTTGCTACAGTACCGCGTGAATAGTGTTTTGCTACAGTACCGTGTGAATAGTGTTTTTGCTACAGTACTGCGTGAATAGTGTTTTTGGTATAGCACCGTGTGAATAGTGTTTTTGCTATAGTGCCACGTGAATAGTGTTTTTTGCTACAGTGTCACGTGAATAGTAAAAATGCTACAGTGCCATGAATAGTGCTGCTATAGTGCATGAACAATGTTGGTATGAAGTTTACTTGTTTTTCCTGCTGATTAGAAGTTTGGAAGGCTACCATTACATCTACAAACCACTACAACTTTCAATTCCAGGTTTTTTCTATCATATTTTCATAACTAAGCATTGTAATTGTTGAATACAAACCTGAATAATTGTCGTAGCCCATAAGGCAGTTGAATGTGCACATTTATATTACAAATCAGTATTTAACTACAAATAAGAAGTTTCGGGTTTTGCATATATTGTTTTTGTCAAGTGTTTGATAAAATGCCATGTTGATTATTAAGCAATTTAATTGATATCGCATAGTAGTTTGCAAGTCTCTTTCAAAATGAGAATAGGGGTGGTCATTACAGAAACTGGCTTTGGTTTGGGAAAATCCCCTTTTTGTTTTTCTTTAAAGAAGATCTATTCAAAACTCCTTCAAAAAATAAAATTAAATCCAAGGTTAGCTTTTGGGGTTACTTCCTTTACAATGTGATTTTCTATGTAATTCTCTTGTTAACCTTACAAAATTATCATGTAATTTAATGTCATATAACATGCATTTCTCTTTGATGTCAAGCTTAGGAAAGTTGAGTTTTAAGGGCAATTTGGCAGTGCTTATGAAAGGTCAGCTTGAGTGTATCTAACAATATTTGAATCTCTCTAACTTACTGTAAGGCAAAAAAACATTAGCTTTTGTTCTGCCTTATAGGACTAGGCTTTCAGAGTAGTCATATTTTCATATGAACGAAATTATCATGTTCTTTGATCTAATATAAGATGCATTTATTTTAGAGAAAATATTTAGAGGACAATTCTAGCTGTAGTTCAAAAATTGAACATCTCACCATAGGATAACATTGGTGTTTACAGGGGGGAAAACATCAAAACTGGAAAGAAGAAATTCAGGTTAGAAATGAGAAATATTGTTGTGGATATCAAATATCCACCATTTCTGATCCAAAAAGAGAGGAATACAACATATAGATTAATGACTATGGTGCAACAAGGCTAGATCTTGGTTACAACCAAAATCTAGTTATATTTGACCTTCACTGCATCCCACAAATTACAATAATCTATAGGATGTCAATTATCTTTGTTCCATGGACAAACACCATTATTCCTCATAACTGATAGGTAGACCTACTTTGCCCCATGCATACAAACTACCCTCCAAATGTAAGGTAGGACCGTAGCCATCAAGTGCCAACACTGGTGTAGATATAAATGTAGCACATTGGAATTGTTTTCCACCTGATAAATGGTTTCCTCACCAAACCAGTATTGAATTTGGTGCTGGTGACAAATGCTTTAGCAAAATGGCTTGCAAAGCCCCCGTTTCAATCAATGGTAATACCTATGAACTCCTCTTTGTGAATGTTGGAGTTCCCGGTTATGATGGCATAATTGGCAGTAATAGTCTTTCGTCATGGAAACCATATACGGTTCACCAAAATTTCATTGAATTCCCTTTTGGTACCCTACCGATTGACCATTCCTTTCATACATTTACAACCTCTGTTTCATCTCAATCTCCTCCAAAAGGGGTCCATTCCACTCACTGGATTCATGGTCAACTCGATCAATCTGTAGCTCAATACCAACAAATTTCCAAAACCCTGGGGGAGAAAGTATACTCTTAAAGATCTCAACAAGTTATCCTGAAATTTTGAATGTACTTTGCCATTGTTAATCAATGCTTAGGTCCTCATCATTATTAGGCAGCGACGAGAGACTTGCATAAAACCAGATATTGCTAAATGCTCAACTTTTGTTCTGATTTTTTGAATTAAACTTAAAATCCACCATTATTAGGCATTCTATTAAATAGGATTGAATAGACCAAGAATTACAATGCCAATGAAAATCCAGCACAATCTATAATTAAAATCTTATTATGATCAAGGCTGAAGAAGTTAGAAACAAGATTTAACCTTGTTTTTATTTACATTTTGAAGCACAATTACAACAGAAACCATTGATTTGAGAAAACAGAACCAACAATATGATTTATTTTTCAGAATAAGCATAGTTCTAAGTTATATGGCCTCAGATTGTACACATTGCTAATCTTTACTCATTACAAATAATTTTCCTGAACTATGAAATGGCCACAATGATGCTTCAAGTCCATGAACTCTTTCAATTCAATTTCACTGGTAAGACTACTTGTCCAAGATTGGCATAAGGAAATTTTGCCTCTACAAGACCTACCATTCTCCTTATCGAAATTGGGATCTCAGGTTTGGCCACATCCTAGATTGTTTCAGGAGTATAAATACATAGACCAGATGACCAAATTTCTGCATTATAAATATCATAACCTTTTGGTGCCAGCATCTTATTTCGTCCCTCATCTAGACATGCCAAAACAGAATTGAAAACTAGGGTCTACTGTTGCTCTCATAGGCTCCCAAACCTCATTAGGCTCAAATTCATTAGAGGCATTCCCTATGTTGTTGATGATGCTGTTCATGTTGTCTTTACTGCTATTCTTCTTGTTGCATTTATTAGTGCTATTGTCTTCATAGTTGTAATTGTTATTGCTGTTGTCGTTTTCATTACTATTTTACTTCCCAATTCATTGTTTTTGTTTTGCATAACAGCTCGGGTGGTGTAGATTTCTATGATGCCATCTTCTCTAACTCACATCTTTGGATTGAGAGGGATCTGTAGAACACTGAAGTACTACTGAGAGGGGGGGTTGAATCAATAGTACATAAACTTTAATCCTTTTAACAACTTCAACCTTTTTATAAAGCTTTTAATCTGAAATTGAAAGATATAAAAGATACAACAACTGAAATTGAAAAGATGCAACAAAAAGATTACAATACACAAGATTTTATGTGGAAACCCAATGTGGGAAAACCACGGTGAGAAATGCCACTAGGATCTACTATCCTAATCTCGTCTCACAATCTTTATTCCAATTACAATGCTTTAAGGGCACCAACCGAAGTTATCAAACCCCTGTCTATAAGTGCACCAAACACTTTCAATCTCAAATCTTTGAGCACCAACTCAAAATTTTGTGATACCAATTACTAAGTACATTACTGAATTTCAACTTCATAACAATAGCAGATTACAAATAACCATCTTTTGAAGATTTCAAAATATTGATATTATATGAACATTTTTATTAAACTTCTAACTTCTCATTTTTGAACATTTAGAAAGCTTCAACTATGAATAGCGTTCAGTGATCAACAAATTTATACAGATCTGTTTGCCATAGTACTTAACTTCAGATTTCACTCTATCTGTGATTCAACTTAGAACAGACATTAGACAAACTGCATTTTCATACGTGAATAAAAACACAAATTTCTGAATATTAGACAAATCTGTATATTATTCTTTAGATAAAACTGATCAATGATATTGTAACCTGAATATCTGAATAATATCTAACGTAAGAAAATGATACCTTGATTGTAGTTTAAAATTGTATTTACTGTGCAATCTGACTATCCATGATTTTGATCACAACCTTTGTACAGTACTCGTTGTGTATTTGTATAAACAAAAAACATTGTAAGTCCACGTTCTTATTCTATTTGAACTACCACCACAATTACATTCATTTAGAATTTAGCGAATGCTTTAGAATAATATTCTTTTCTCTCCAAGTCAATTACAAATCACACCTTTTTATTCTCTACAAACTATCGACTCTCTCCAAGCACATTATAAAACAAAGCTTTGTGATGGTTCTAACTTATTCAAGTAGTTACATTATAACCAATTAACCAATGAGAAAGATATTAAATAAGGCAAACTATATCAATGAAAACTTTCATGCTGGAAACCAATACGTATCTCCTCTTCAAGCATTTCCAAATCTGAACATGACTGAACATTAAGGCAGCAATGCAGGTCTGAGTATATTAGTTCTTTCGATCATCCATTATTATCATTTTCTTAATTGTTGTATCATATTCGTGGGAATAATATCTTCCAATCTTATTTATGTACAACTAGAAGAACATTAAGGCAGCAATGCAGGTCTGAGTATATTAGTTCTTTCAATCATCCATTATTATCATTTTCTTAATTGTTGTATCATGTTCGTGGGAATAATGTTCATGGTTTGTTTGACCATTATCATTGCATCCGCACTATAGTAAGATATTTGTATCGTATTGGATCTTTTGATATATTTTGACATCAATGGCAAATAGTCTAATAGGATCTTGATTTGAAGATAGAAACTGCGTTCAAAACATTCATTACTTTTAATAATATTTGAAAATTTGTCAAAGGGGCCATGATTCAACAACAGAGGTCAAATTAAAATATTACATTTTGGTTTGTTGTGAGGTGACTGCCATAGTGTCATCAAGTTCATCTCCAAGACTGCTGAACATGAAATGGGTTTAGGGATGCAAAACATTTTCATAATTCAAGAATGGATATTGTGAATAATGTTGGTCATAGCATCCTCTAAAAATATTGAAGAAACAAAACATGACAAAGAAAGTGTATAAATGTTCCATGTATTTGGAAATGCACTCGTGAATTTTGGGTTTTTTTTTTAATAACTGTCTTCAAACTCAAACAATTTCTACCTTTGTGATTTCTATTTTTTACTTATTTGTGGTAGTTGTAAAATACCTGAATCTTTTTGGATTGGATATTATTTCCATTATTGTTTTCATTTGCTGCATTACATTGACTAATTTATAGCTGAATTGGTATGACAGGGTGGCAGCATGTTGCAGCGAAAAAAATGGCACTTTGATAAGAAGGATCCTAAAGTGAGCTGAGCAGCTATATGAATTCTTTTTCATCATGATGTATAAAAATAGCAAGAGATGGAATTAGGCTTCAATCATTTACGTAGTTAAATTTTGGTCAAGCATATTGACTTGATAGCATTGTAATATGTACAAAGATAGTGCTTAATAAAAAATATTGGAAGGGGGCTAAAAACCCCTTCTAAAGACTGATGGGAATAATCATTGGCCATGGTTATTCCTTGAGGTCGTGTTTTCTGGCACCTTAAAGAATGGTCAATAGGCCAAGACCATTCTTTAAGGTTTGTGTCTCTTTTTTTTTGCATTTTTTTTAATTAGTTTAATTTTTATTTAAGAATTTATTAAATGGTTTATGAATAATTTATAAAATAGTGCACAAAGGATAGTCATAAATAACCTTCTTACAAAAGCAAAATTTACTATTTATGAATGCAATTTAAAAATTGTTGTCATATTTAACATTATTGTAAATGACATGAAACCAATCATAAATTGCCCTTACAAATATATCATTTAAACAACATTAATTCATATCACTAATGCAATTTACATATCATAAGAATTTCACCATAATTATAATAAAATATGTATTTTGACTCGTACTATTTTAACATATCATATTGCACAATTAACAACAAATCATAAAATTGACAACTTAACATAATCATCACATTCAAGTTGCATATTTAAAATTATATAAATAATTTTTGGCATAAATAAAATTAAATGTGTTGTGTTGTGTTGTATGTTTGTATGTTGTGTGGTGTTGTGTTGTTTTGTGTTTTGTAGTGTGTTTGTATGTTGTGTCGTTTTGTGGTTGTCTTAGGTCGATTAGGAGTCTTAGGTCAACTAGGAGTCTTAGGTCCATTAGGGGAGGCCAAAGAAGCTTCCACCTTCACGTGGTTGGCCTTGTTAGTAGAGAATATTTGAATAAATATTTTTGAAGCTAAGGGAAGCTTATGTGTAAATATTTTCATTTAAAAATAAATTTAAGTTGGTTCATATTATATACATGTTGAAAAAGAAAATTGTGATTGCAAAGGTGAAATAAAAGTACATTTTAATTATTCATTATAATAATATCCTTTATCACAATTGAATAAAGAATTAATGAACTTTATTTCAACCACTAAAAATAATCAATGTTACAATAATTGAATTCTTTAAAACTAAATATAAATAAAATAAAATGTATTTCACAACTTGGGATATCACTAAAAAGATTCAATGTTAGAATGATGTCCTTGAGGGATACAATTAGGGTTAGGGTTTGGGTTTTAAGGTTTATGGTTAGAGCTTAAAGAAAAATACCTAAACCCTAAATTTAGGGTTTAAAGAAGTTACAAAACTTAGGATTAGGGGGAACCTAACCCTATATAATCAGGGTTGAGCCCTAAAATGTAGGGCTTAGGGCTAGGATGTTATGGTTTGAGGGTTTAGGGTTTAAAGAAGTTACAAAAAAGAAGTTACAAAACCCTGAAATTTAGGGTTAGGGTTAATGCTAGCTGGGTTTAGGGTTTAAAGAAAAAAAACTTGAACCTTTAGGGTTTAAGGTTTATTGTTTAAAGAGGGTTTAGGTTTTACATTCAATTCCTAAACCTAACCCTAAAATTTAGGGTTAGCTTTAAGATTAATGATTAGGGTTTAATGTTGTAGGGTTATGGTTTGAAGTAAAAGCCCTTAAATATATGACTATGATGTTAAGGTTTTAGGGTTTAGGGTTTAAAGAAGTCACAAAACACTAAACCCTAAAATTTAGGGTTAGGGTTAAAGGGTTTAACCTTAAACCCAAAATCCTAAAACCCATCTCAACTTTAGAAAATTTAAGGTTTAGGGTTTAAATAAAAACCTTAAACCCTAAATTTCCTAAACCCTTTTATGATAAGGGTTTAGGGTTTTTCCTTTAAACCCTAAATTTTAGGGTAGGGTTTTTTCTTTAAAATCTAACCCTAACTTTTTTAAAACCCTAAAAGCTCCTAACCATAGATTTTTTCTTTAAACCCTAAAATTTAAGGTTAGAGTTTAGGGTTTAGGGTTTAAAGAAAAAAACCCTAAACCCTAAATTTTAGGGTAGGGTTTTTTCTTTGAACTCTAACCCTAACTTTTTTAAAACCCTAAAAGCCTAACATCCTAACCATAGATTTTTTCTTTAAACCCAAAACCCTAAACCGAACCACAACCCTAAATTTTAAGGTTTATGTTCATTAAACTATAACCCTAAATTTTAGGGTTTAAAGAAAAAAGGGTAGGATGTTAGGGTTAATGATTAGGGTTTTAAGAAATAAAACTATGGTTAGGATGTTACTTTTAGGGTTAGGATTTAGGGTTAAGATTTTAAAAAAAAATTCTACCCTAAAATTTAGGGTTTAGGGATGTTAGGATTTTAGGGTTTAGAGTTTAAAACCCTAAACCCTAAAATTTAGGGCTAGAGTTTAGGGTAAGTGTTTTTAGGGTTACCGTTTTAAGAAAAAACCCTTAGGGTTTAGGGTTACCGTTTTAAGAAAAAACCCGAAACCTAAAATTTAGGGTTTAGGGTTTAAAGAAAAAACCCTAAACCTTAAACCCCAAATTCAAAACCCTAAACCTTATATTTTAACCCTAAACCTTAAATTTTAAGGTAGGGTTTTTTCTCTAAAATCTAACCCTAAACCCTAACCCTAACTTTTTTAAAACCCTAAAAGCCTAACATCCTAACCATAGATTTTTTCTTTAAACCCTAAACCGAACCACAACCCTAAATTTTAAGGTTTATGTTCATTAAACCCCAACCCTAAATTTTAAGGTTTATGTTCATTAAACCCTAACCCTAAATTTTAGGGTTTAAAGAAAAAGGGTAGGATGTTAGGGTTTTAAGAAATAAAATTATGGTTAGGATGTTACTTTTAGGGTTAGCGTTTAGGGTTAAGATTTAAAGAAAACATTCTACCCTAAAATTTAGGGTTTAGGGATGTTAGGATTTTAGGGTTTACAATTTAAAACCCTAAACCCTAAACCCTAAAATTTAGGGTTAGAGTTTAGGGTTTAGGGTTAGTTTTTTTAGGGTTTAGGGTTTAGGGTTACTGTTTTAAGAAAAAACCCTAAACCTAAAATTTAGGGTTTAAAGAAGAAACCCTAAACCCTAAATTTTAACCCTAAACCCTAACTGTAACCCTAAACCCTAAATTTTAACCCTAAACCCTAAACCCTAAAATTTAGGGTAGGGTTTTTTCTTTAAATCTTAACCCTAATTTCTTTAAAACCTAAACCCTAACATCCTAACCATATTTTTTTCTTAAAACCCTAACATCCTACCCTTTTTTCTTCAAATGTTATAAAGCCTAACATCCTAACCATAATTTTTTTTCTTAAAACCTTAATCATTAACCCTAATGCTCTAAACCCTAAACCCTAACATCCTACCTTTTTTTTGTTTAAATGCTATAGACCAAACCCTAAAATTTATTGTTTAGATTCTTTAAACCCTAAACACTAACCCTAAATTTTAGGGTTTAGGGTTTTTTTTTCTTTAAACCCTAATGATTAACCCATAAACCCTAAACCCAAAAACCCAACATCCAACCCTAAATTAGGGTTTAGGGTTTTTCCTTTAAACCTTAAACCCTAAACCCCTAAATTAAACCCTAATCATACTAAAACCCTAAATCCCAATCCTAACTTTTAAACCATGTAACTTCTTTCATCCTAACCCTAAACCCTAAAACCTAATCATTAACCCTAAATTTTAGGGTTTAGAGTTTTAAACCATAAACCCTAAAATCCTAACTATAAAACCCTAATCATTAACCCTAAGGCTCTACATCCTACCCTTTTTTCTTTAAATGCTAACAATAAACATAACCCTATCCCTAAATTTTAAGGTCTATTCTTTAAACCCTAACATACTAACCCTATATTTTAGGGTTTTTTCTTCAAACCATAAACCCTAAAACCCTAAATTTTAGGTTTTAGGGTTTGAACGTAAAACCTAAGCCCTTTGCAACTTCTTTAAACCCTAAACCCTAAAGGTTGTTTTTTTTCTTTAAACCCTAAACCCTGAATTTTTTGGGTTTAGGGTTTTGTAACTTCTTTAAACCCTAAACCTTGATTTTTTTGGGTTTAGGGTTTTGTAACTTCTTTAAACCCTAAACCCTGAATTTTTTGGGTTTAGGGTTTTTTAACTTCTTTAAACCATAAACCCTAAACCCTTAATTTTTTGGGTTTAGGGTTTTTAACTTCTTTAAACCATAAATCCATAACACCCCAACCCTAAACCCTACATTTTTGAGTTCAAGGTTTTTTCTCTAACCCTAAACCCATCTTTTCTTTAAGACCTAACCATAAACCCTAAAACCCCAACATTAACCCTAATTATATAGGGTTGGGTTCCCCCGAACCCTAAGTTTTCTAACTTCTTTAAACATTAAACCCTAAATTTTAGGGTTTAGGGTTTTTTCTTTAAGCCCTAACCCTAAAAACCTAACTGTATCCTTTAAAAAGGATATCATTGTAACATTAATTTTTTTTAGTGTTATCTCAAGATGTGAAGTTCATTTTATTTAATTTATAATTAGTTTTAAAGAATTCAATTATTGTCACATTGATTTTTTTTAGTATTAATTTGAAATAAAGTTCCTACATTAATTCTATTATTCAATTGTGATAATATTATTATAATGAAAGCTATAATAAATAATTAAAATGTACTTTTACTTCACCTTTGCACTCACAATTTTCCTTTTCAACATGTATATAATATGAACTAACGTAATTTTATAAAATATTATTTATCTCAAATGAAAATATTTCCACATAAGCTTCTTTTAGCTTCAAGAATATTTATTCAAATATTCTCTCTTAACAAGGCCAACCACATGAAGGTGGAAGCTTCTTTGGCCTCCCCTAATGGACCTAAGACCCCTAATTGACCTGAGACAACCATAAAATGTCACGTCACGACACTACACTACACTACACTACACTACACATATTTAATTTTATTTACATAATATTAAATATACATGTTAGTTATGAAACACGAATTGTTAAAATAGTATGAATCGAAATACTTATTTTATTATAATTATTTTTATTATAATTATGGTAAAATTCTTATCAATGTGATGATTATGTTAAGTTGTCAATTTTATAATTTGTTGTTAGTTATGGAATATGATGTGTTAAAATAGTATGAGTAAATTTATGTTAAGTTGTCAATTTTATTATTATTATGGTGAAATTATTATGTTATGTAAATTGTATTAGTGATGTGAATTAATGATGTTGTTTAAATGATATATTTGAAAGGGCAATTTATGATTGGTTTCTAGTCATTTATAAAAATGTTAAATATGACAATAGTTTTTATTTTTTTTGTGATGTGAATTGCATTCATAAAATGGGTAAATTTTGATTTTGCTTTTGTAAGGGTTATTTATGACTATCCTTCGTGCACTATTTTATATATTATTCATAAAACGTTTTAAAAGGAGATTATTTTGTGAGTAAACAATAAGTTTATTTTCAAAATTGTGATTAACTTTGTGTTGAGATCAAAATTAATAAATTCTTAAATAAAAATTAAGCTAATAAAAAGAATGCAAAAAAAAAGAGATGCAAACCTTAAAAAATGGTTTTGGTCTATTAACCATTCTTTAAGGTGCCAAAAAACACGACCTCAAGGAATAACCATGGCCAATGACTATTCCTTTCAGTCTTTAGAAGGGGTTTTTAACCCCTTCCAATATGTTTTATTAAGCCTCTTTAGAAGGGGTTTTTAACCCCTTCCAATATTGTTTATTAAGCAATATATTTGTACATATTACAATGCTATCAAGCCGATATGCTTGACCAAAATTTAACTACATAAATGATTGAAGCATAATTCCATCTCTTGTTGTTTTTATACATAAATTCATAAGTGCATTTTTAAATGTGTGGAACATTTATACACTTTCTTTGTCATGTTTTGTTTCTTCAATATTTTTAGAGGAACAAGGGACAAACATAGAGCATTCTTCACAATATCCATTCTTGAATTATGAAAATGTTTTGCATCCCTAACACCCATTTCATGGAGATGAACTTGATGACACTATGGCAGTCACCTCACAACAGACCAAAATGTAGTTGTTTCTTATTGGCTCTAATTTGCCAAAGTAAGCCTATAGTTTTAAGGAAAATGTTACTTGCAAGGCTTTCAAGGGTTCTTAGTGTGTATTTCAAGGGGCTGAATAAAAAGTGTCTAATCTACTCATTAAAGCCTCAAAATAAGCCCTTTTTCTATGTAAAACAAGTCTAATATTTAAGTTTCAATATGGGTTTAGGGGGAAATGTGAAGTTTGAAAAAAGCAAAAGCAAGTCTGCATGTGTCACTTTAGGGTTTCTATGAAATATCATTGAGTTTTCTTCTTGATCTCATTCTTTAAACCATGAAATATGGAGCTCTCTGCATAAAAAAAAAAAATCAAAACAACATGTACATGTTTCAGTGGTAGAAGCTCTTCAGGGGATAGAAGTTTAAGTCATGTATGAGTTCCTAATGTAATAGAAGCATCAAAAAAGCCATTTTGTAAGGTTCAAGAACATAAGATGACAGTTGAGTGCATGAGGAAGGCCGAGGATAATCATGAGCATTACTACAAGTAGCCCATGCAGAGACAACAAGCATACAAAGATCAGATACAAGGAATTCCAGTTAAAGACTTGGAAGGAGGTAGGGTTTTGTTTCCTCATTTTGCAAAGAAATAGATAATATCTTTGATCTATACGAATCAATGAAAGGAATGAATTATGGCAGCTATAAAGTTTTGGGGCTTCAAAGAATATTGGAAGAGTCAAGGTTTAGTTCCCAAAAGCATGCACAGATACATACTTGGAAACATTCATTCTTAGTGTTAGATTCATTAATTTGTTAATGATCTTTTTCACCACCCATATTGCATGCATCACTGATGTTCATCTTAGCTATTCAAGAAAAAACCCATGAGTGTTTAAGCTGTTCAAAAGCAATGAAAATACTGATTAGAGACAGAGAATATTGTCAATATGGTAGCTATGTCGGTGTGGCTTTGGCAGGAAAGACAGTCCCATCATTGTCAAGATAGCAGCAAACCCTAATAAGTTTACAGTGTAAACCCTGTGACAACATTGAGAGCAACAGAGAAGATTAAGAATGAACAGTGCACAAGCTTAAGAAGTAGAGATATTAACAAGATAGCAGTGAGTAAGGTTTCAAGCATAAAGTATACAGTCCCTATCCTAGAGGACAAACACATTACCCATAATGTGCAAGAGATAAGACAATTGAGCAATCCATTTAATGAACAGGTGACAGTGACCAATAGCCAAACAAGGAACAAGGTTCTCAATCCAAAGAAAGGAAGTCTTCAATGCAGTCCCTGAGAGTAGTGATTGAGGCAAGAGTTAGAGATAGTACACCGTCATAAATGTAGATCATAAGGCAACATCAAACAAAAGAACAGAGGTTGCATGTTAAAGACTGATGCAAGACAGTGAACAGTAAGGATTTCAACTATGAAAAAGACATAGCACTAAAGCGCTAAGCAATAGCCATGAAAGACACATTTGGCAGCCATCTAGTGCCCCAAGGTAGCAATTACAATGAAAAATAAAGTCAAATGGAGAGCATCACAGTAGTCAATATGCATGACAGTAAAAGAGAATGAAGCAAAATTGTTGAAGCAATCATCCATGTCACGGAGCAGAGATATTGTGGCATATTAGCAGTCAAAGGCCAATAGAGGTCATGCATAGATTGCAAAATTCAAAGAAACCTTGGCAATATTAGACAGAGCAGCAGTGGCTGCAATGCATTATGATCTCTGGATCATGAAGCTAGGGACAACTATAAAAGAGTAAGGAACTTCTTCATAAAAGAGCAGAGAATAAACACCATTTGCAGACTTAGAGCAGCATACTAAGATCCATTAAGGATCAGTCCCAGCCAAGGGTTACAGTGATCAGCCACAACACAGAGCATTCTTGAATGTATTGAGTAGAAGACACAATAAAGATTCTTTAGATCAGTCATAGTCATAGACATGAAAGAAGGCAACAAAATATCCATGAAGAGCCAAAGTTCACAGGTCAAGAATAAGGGTTATAACAATGAAATAATGCAAAGTTTCTCAGAGTTTAAGGAATAGATCAGTGTAACAATAATACAGTGAGAGAATGTTGCCAAAGACTTTAGAGGAGCTACAATGGAGTGTGACGGTAACATAAAAGTCATATAGTACAAAGAACAAATTGGAGCAGTCATGAAAGGGACCCCAAGAGATGTATGTGAAAAGTGAGAATAATGGTAAACACAGTCGCAAATCCATGAACAAAATTACTGTCAAACTGAATACAGTCTGAGGACTCAGAAAAATAGTGAATAAAGCTTCTAAAAGAGAACAAAGTTGCAGTCATAAGGAGATCACACAAGGCAAATACACTGAGAGAAGACTTGGAGTTCAAAGAGGCCATTATAGAAGCCCTTGGACAGAGACAACGACTGTCCTAAACGTGACTACCAACAAATACAGTTAGAAAGATATGCAATAACAATAAAAGACCAGTCCAGAGCAGTATATACAAGGCACAAGGGCAATATTCATAATAGTCCTCAGACTTAATGATCTAACATACAGTCACTGTCAAAGACAAAAGACAGTAAAGAGGGGCATTGTTGTAGCTTACAAAGCCTAACAAAAAAGGAAGCTAAGGACAGTAAAGCTTAAAGACAAAGGCATCAATGGGACAGTGAATAATGAAAGCCCTAAAGGTACAGTTCATGCAAAGATTAGCAGAGAGGAAAATCTATTACAATGAGCAGTCATAACAGTTAGAAAATACAATGGAATTCACAATTCACAATAAGGCAGTCTTTTGACAGGTCTTGAGTGCCAAAGACAGACCTAATTATCATTGAGGGTATCAAAATCAATGCAAGGTGTAGTTAAAAACACATGATTGCAACATTATAAGGAATCCCTTGCCCTTAGATGAAAAAGTTGTAACAGTTATAGCAGTGAGTTTTGTGTTCAAAAAAGCTTTGACAGAGTAAAATTACAGTCACCATTGTTGCAGTTCTGAATGTACTAGTACCTTGTTGCAGTTAGTACACCACATAGATAGCAACCATTACAAAGATAAGACTGCTCTACAGTACTAAAGAGCCAAAATACAGTTACAAAACATTGAAAAAGATGTTGATAAGGTACAAAGAGTGAATGAAAAGATTAATCAGTGAACAAAGATCTCTATCATGAACGGAAGATGCTCAAGGCTAACCTTTAGAGCAGTCAAAAATTGTTGTTCATATCACTATGAAGGTCACAATAAGAGCCAACACAGAGAAACACAAACAGATTTTGAAGTTCATGACAGTCATGATTCTTTGATATAGTTAAAATATTAAGTTGAGATCATTGCCAAATTATAAGAACAATTCCAGACAAATGCAGCAGTTTGATCTCTTTGTACACTAGAATACAAGTTCTTAGCATCATGCACCGATTCAAAAGGTAGTTTAAGAGAGAAGAGGTGGTGTTTGGAAGTTCATCCAGCAATTTGAAGACTCAAAATAAGAGTTTTGGAGGTGCAAGCATCAGTTCTAGAGCAGTTAAAAATCCCACATGGGTTGGTTACCACTTGAGTCAACCTTTAATGTAGTTCAACTTCAGTTTGGGACACTTCCACCTCCTTTTTTGCATGTCTCTTTCTCAATTTTGATCCAAGCAATCTCTTTGTGCAATTTGGGATAAAACCAAGAAGAGGACTAGCAGTTCAAGCACAACTCAAGATCATTATGCAGATTGGAGTTGAGGTTCAAACTCAGTTACTTCTTTCAGTTGAAGCCAACTTCTTCTATAAGTTTTCATCCTTTTCTATTCTATTCTAGTTCTTTTCTCTCTACATGAAGTACTGTAGCTCATTAGAAGCATTCTTAGTTGTATGAAATTCCTTTATATTTTAATAAAAGCAACAGTTTTCCTTCTCAATACTTTGTGAGTTGTGGTGATTGAAAGATTTGATGATTTTTTTGTGATTCATTCTTAGAATCCTTTGATGTTGTCTCTTTCAAACAGTATTAATGCAAGAAGATGCATAGTTAATACAGGTCATAGATTGTGTTAAGTTGATCTTGGTAGTTTGAAGTTGTGAGAATACCTTGTTTTCTTTCAAGCAAACTCTGAAATTAACCCCTTTATTATGAAATACTGATGTATTGCATGCTTAGTTGAGTTGTGATGAACAAGATCCCTTTTATTGGAATGCATTGTGAGTCAATGTAGTTAATTAGGTTTCTCAAATATTTGGTGCATCACCTCTTAGGATAGGTTTCAATTCAAGTAATTCTTCCTATCTCTTTTCCCATCAAGTTACTTTAGGAGGTTCATACCCTATTTTAGACCATAATACTAGGATTCTTTCAGTTTTTTAACACGTTTAATAAATTTCTTAAAACTCACTCTTCCCCCTTTTAATATTTTAATTTGACCTTTGTTGCTGAATCATGGCCCCTTTCACAAATTTTCAAATGTTATTGAAAGTAATGAATAATTTGAACGCAGTCTCTATCTTCCAATCAAGATCCCTCTCAATCCAAAGAGACGAGTTAGAGAAGATAGAATCATAGAAATCTACACCACCCAGGCTGTTATGCAAAACAAAAACAATGAATTGGGAAGCAAAAATGGTCATGAAAACAACAACAACAATAACAATTACAACTATTAAGACAATAGCACTAATAACTGCAACAAGAAGAATAGCAATAAAGACAACATGAACAACATGAACAACATCAGCAACAACATAGGGAATGCCTCTAATGAATTTGAGCCTCAGGAGGTTTGTAAGCCTGTGAGAGCTGCAGTTAGATATGTAACTCAAAGGCCATTGACGAGAATTCCTCCTATTACCAGGACCCTGGTTTTCAATCTTGTTTTGGCCTATCTAGATGGAGGATGAAATAAGATGCTGGTAGCAAAAGCTTATGATATTTATAATGCATAAATTTGGTAATCTGGTCTATCTATTTATACTCCTGAAATAATTTGGGATGTGGCCAAACCTGAGATCCCACTTTGGGTGAGGAGAATGGTAGGTCTTGCAGTGGTAAAAGTTCCTTATGCCAATCCTAGATAGGTAGTCTAGACTATCACCAATAAGGCACAACAAAAGCTAACATTTTTTACTTCACCGTAAGTTACAAAGATTCAAATATTGTTAGATACACTCAAGTTGAGCTTTCATAAGCATAGCCGAATTGCCCTTAAAACTCAACTTTCCTAAGCATGACATCAAAGAGAAATGCATGTTATATGGCATTAAATTACATGATAATTTTGTAAGGTTAACAAGAGAATTACATAAGAAAATTAAATCATAAAGGAAGTAAACCCAAAAGCTAACCTTGGATTTAATTTTATATTTTGAAGGAGTTTTGAATAGATCTTTAAAGAAAAACAAAAAGGGGATTTTCCCAAACCAAAGCCAATTTCATAAGAAGATCCAAAGGAACCAATGGTTCACAAATGTGACAAACCCTTTAGAATAGTTATTTAAACTAAATGAGATTTGCGAATTAACCCAATCAAGTTGAAATCCCAAATGCCATTAAACTGTTGCACACCTTTCATGAATAGATAATGAGATTATTTGAGAAAGATGACCACAAGAGGCTGCCCATGATGTTGAACTAGTTCAACCAAATAGAAGTAGCAGAACTAAACCCATATTGTAATTTGAAATTTCTCAGTCAAGGATACCTTAAAATTTCTCAGTTACTTCTTTTCTTTCATTTCTTTACTTTGTAATCAGCTTTGTTCAATAAAAAAACAAGTTGTAACCTTTGTCCCTTAGTCCCAATTGCTAGAAACTTAACATCTTCGCTAAGCAGTCAAATCCTGCTTTGAAATATTGTCGTTCGGATGAGGGGGTAAATCTCATGAAATGTAGCCTTATATATTGTCTTCCATAGGAGACATGTGGCAAACAACCAAGTTGTATGCCAAAGGTTTTTGACACTATGCCTAATCATTTGGGTGCCCCCAAAAAGAGGACCTTTACAAAAAAGGGGACATCTAATTACATCAATAAAATTCAGCTTGTAATCCTTTTCAAAATGTCCCTAGCAGAATTACATCTTTAGAAGACGTGACTAATTTACTCTGCCTACCACATGAATGACATAAAAAATCTATTGTACAAGTCCTGTGTGGTCTTGACTTGACTACTAGACCTTAGTGAAGCATTAACTACCTCAAGTCTTAGTCTACAAAAGAACCCTAAAAATCCAAATATTCTTTCGATGCCTTGGAGATCATTCAAAACCCATGGAGCAATAGCAGATGTATGTCTCACTTGACCATATAAGTCTTTTGTCACATGATCATAAAAGTAGCTTCCATTGCTCTTCTTCCAACCTCTCCAATAAGTGCCTAAGCCTTGAAGATTAAGTTTGAAAAGACAACTTTCAGAATTCACTTTGCAAAGCTCTTGATTATCCAAGTTTTATGCCTGAATTGAAATTTGCCTAGTACTATGATTCCAAATTTTTCCCCCAAAATGACAACATTTTTCTTTTTCCGAAAATCAAGTTACAGCCTGCTGTGATGTATTCACACATCGCCCCATTGCAAATGGGGACCCCTGCTTTTTGCTTTCTAGGTTAATTTTTTAAGCTTACTAGTTTGGGCTTGTGCTATTAGTCTTTGCATTGGAGAGTTGCCAGAGAGATCATTTGGATAGGATGCTCTTGTTGAGTTGAGATGAATCAATGAGTGGCCTAGAACTGGTGTTAGAGCTAAGTCTTGATTGAGAGTAAATGAATCTTTGTACGTTGCCAGGCATCTAGGTGGATAGGTCTTAGTGTGGCCTTGCTTAAGAAAGTGAATTAGAATAGGTCATGGATGTGCATAAAGAATGTGAAATGTTGAAGCAAGTGTCGTCAAGGACCCCCTTTAGAGTCTAACTTGGTCATGTTGATGAATGGTGAAGCAAAGATTGAGCACAATCATGAAGTCTAAAAGGTAACTTGACATATTATGAGAATTCGCTTAGGTACCTCTCCAAGGTACAGGAGCGAATCCTTTAAGACCTCCCTTCTTGCCTTTCAATCAAGTTAAATTGTTGCTTCAAGCCTCAACTATGGTGAAGTTGAGCTTAGATGTGTCTTTGGTACTGCATTTGAACTAATTTTGGTCATGGACAAGGAAGATTATAGATGCAAAGACCAAATTCGCTCTTGACCCTTCCAAAGGTACAAGAGCGAATTCCTCCTAAACTCTCTTTGCCCTCCTAATTTGGATGAAATCTCACTCTAGAATGATTGGTTGAGAGAGATTATCTTTGAACTCGCCCTTGGAGATACCTTTGAACATGCTTGGACTTAGAAAGTTGGAGGAAAAGGTAAGAATTTGAGCTCAAGAGCCAAATTCGCTCTTGTCCCTTCCAAGGGTACAAGAGCGAATTTCCCTAAAACCTTCTCTTGCTTCTAACATGGTTTAAAATCCTTGATTCCATGCCTTGAGTGAATGAAAAATGATCTATCCATGCCTTTGGAAGTGAGTTGAAATAAAGTTGAATGAAAAATTGTGAGGAATTTGAGCTCTAAAACTAAATTCACTCCTGACCCTTCCAAAGGTATAGGAGCGAATTCTCTTGAAACCTCCTTTTTGCTCCTAATTTGCATCAAATCTAGGCTCCAAAGGCATTGATTAAGGTTGATTGAACTTAGAGACACCCTTAGACAAGCATTTGAGTGAATTGTGGTTGCAAATGTTAGGAATTTGAGCAATAAAGCCAAATTCCCTCCTGACCCTTCCAAAGGTACAGGAGCGAATTTCAATAGAGGGTTATGTAGCTTCCAAGGGTACACAAGCAAACTTGTCAATAGTTGCTCTTTGACCCCAAATTTGAGCAAGGAAACCATTAGGACGCCTTCTAAACATGGTTCAAGGTGATAACAAGGAGAAAAGTGAGTGTTTTGATCAATGTCTAAGCTTCATGCCTCAAATTCGCTCTTGACCTAATTCCTCACCAAAGACATTGAATGGTTGTCATTTTGAGCAATAGAGAGAGCAAATCGACTTGAGCATGGAAGGAAAAAGGATTCAAAGGTCAAGTCTAGAACAAAGTTAAGTGAAAAGAAGTATGAATTGAGCCTAGAGGAAGAAATTCGCTCTTGACCCTTCCAAAGGTACAAGAGCGAACTTCTTCAAGGGACCTTGTATCTTGCTTAAACCCTTGAACAAACCCATTCCTAAGCAATTTTGGAGGCAAATGACTTGTTTATGCTTTGAGGAAAAAAAATTATGAAATTTAAAGCCTTGAAGAGTGAATGATTATAAGAAATTGAGTGGAATTTGAGCAAAAATGCTAAATTCGCTCCTGACCCTTCCAAAGGTACAGGAGCGAATTCTTTCTAATTCTACATCTCACCTCTAGTTTGAGTGGGATTCTTGATCCAAGAACTTTGCATAGGGAAGAATGACCTCATCCAAGCCTTAAGGACCTACAATCATGGTTTGAGCTAGTAGAAGTGAGTAAACTTGAAGAATTTGAACACGAGTTCCAAATTCGCTCCTGACCCTTCCGAAGTTACATGAGCGAAATTCCTTGGGAGAGAGAGTTTTTCCGATGAAATTGCATTGAAGGCTTCCTTGAAGATGATCTAAGCTTTGCCACTTTCTAAGTATCATGCAAATCACAGGAATTAAGCACGCATTCATTAGAGAGGGAAAGAAACTACAAGCAACCCCTAGTTTGCTCATGTACCTTCCAAAGGTACAGGAGTGACTTTGGTGATAAGGACATGTACCTTCCAAAGGTACCAAAGAAAATTTCCTAAGAGACTATATACCTTGTCAAAGCACCCAAGCAATACCTACTCTTGAGCCTTTTGGGGGTCAAAAATGATGGTGCCTTCACATGAGAGGTATCTAATCTAAGACTTTAATGACAAGGGGAAGGAAATAAGTAGATTGAACAAGGACAATAAGCATGCTCTTTCCTTCCAACGTCAAGCTAAAATTGATTTAAGAGTTTTCTTATTGATGGTTTGAAGTGAGAAATGTCATGTGCACCTAAAGCTATCTTTTGTTTGTTTGTAGGACAACAAGATCCAGTTGGAGGGAGATTAGGCCAGGACGAGGAGGACCTCTTCAAGCTTCATCTTCATTAAGGATGCCTCAAATGCATGGAAGAAAAATCAAGATCATGAGATGTTAAAAGAAAGATCATGTGATCACTTCAAGGTGAAATGAGCTACTAGAGAAGAAGGAAGGGCTTGATTGTGAAGAAGCCTCATCAAACACAGCAGAGTCAAAAGGAGGTACGCTATTCATCAAGCACATCAAGGATGAAGGAGGATCGACCAAGGTCATCACAAAGAAAGTACCAAACAAGGTGGCATCCCAGTCACTATTCCTCCAATCAAAAGTCTCCACATCAGAATGTCCAGATTCAGTGAATCATGCTTATGCATGGAGGCACAAACTCTGATGTACCTACCCCTGTTTCCTATTGGTTCTCATGCATTGAATGTAATTTTATCATTGGCTAAGGAGTTTGTTGTAACGAGCCCTAATTAGGGTTTTCGTCTTGAAATCCTAGCCATTAATTGTAAATTAATCAGAGCCATTGAAATGTGAAGAGCTATCTATATAAAGCTCTAGCTCTTCATTTGTAAAGGTGAATAGTTAATAGTTAATAGCTAATAGCAATAGTTAATAGTCAGTAGCAAAAGAATAGTGAATAAAATAGTAATTAGAGTAGAGTAGGAGGAGAAGGCAAGAGATTATTGCTCAAAATTCTAAATAAACTTCAATTTTCATTGAAGTTATGGTGAAATGTGTTTTTGATAAAGATAAACGGGTTTTACATGGACCCGAAACCAAAAGTTTTACAAAAGTTGACCATCAGCCAAACAGACAAAAACCAACAACAAAACCAAAAAACCAATAGTTATGGTGAAATGTGTTGTTTCTTGCAATACGCATGGTTTCTTGTTGGATCTTCATGTTAAATGGTAAATAATTAGATTGAATGAAGGAATTTGTTGAATGTACTTGTGTGGAATCCTTTAGTCCATACCACTAGCCTCTTATCTGATTGTAAGTGTGCCCTGTGTGGTCAACTGGCATTGAATGAGCTTAACTTCAAATTGTTATGCATCCATTGTTTATGCATTAACTTGAATGGTGATCAGTGTTTGATGGTGATTATTTGAACATCTTCAAAATTCCCTTAGAAGATTGCACTAAGCTGGTGTCGAATTGTTCAGTTTGATGGTGAGACCTAGCCCAGTAGGACTCCACCTAGTCGTTCATCTATATTCTTACATTCTAGGTCCTAGAATAGATTCACTAAACCCTATGCTTTTGATATTTCTTTATCTCCCAGTGAGTAAATAGGACTTAAGACTTAAGTTCTAGCAAATCAAGCATTCAGACATTTGAATGTAAGTCCCCTTGTGATTCCAGCATAATCACATCAACCAACTAAGCTTATCCACACTTAGAGACCCTACATACTAGAACCTTGGAGTTATTTCGATTGATCCTTAGGAAAATCTTCAACATATGAATAACTTTGTTCAAGAGGATAAGATACTTATGGTATTTTATTTTGTGTTCACATGTGCATAAGAAACACATCAACACAGCCCAAGTTGTCCTCATGAATCATGTTGAAAGAAATTTCCATATAATGCTCAAACTTACAATCTCACTATCCCTCGTTGTGCTTTGAAGTGTAAGTTCTCCTTTCCAAGTGAATTAATTTTCTCAGTTGGGATCACAAAGCGAAATGCCTTTGCTTTACCAGTTATGTCACAAAGATGAAAGTGGCCCGTGACGCAAAGAAAATATGCCTTGAGGCATTACCATCCAATTCTCTTGTCATTTTTTTTTCCCTTCAAAGTATATCCACCTTAGATTTTATTATGTGGTCCTGTTCACTTGAACCCTTATAAGCATGCAAATGTCCCCTACCCACAAGAGAATTTCTTTCATCTCATCCCACTTTCAACAAAATTTGAGGACCTAAACACTTTCTTTGTATTGTTCATTTAGTCTAATGATCCATTGATCAAATCTGATCATTCAAATCTCAACGATTTTGTTTTTAGTTTTCTAGATTTGATGGTGTGAGAAATTTTTAACCATCTACGTTTTGGCTCACACAATTAAAACATGTTGTGAATCTGATTATAGTAATCTATTGATTGTTTCCATGTTATTTGTTCACATAGAGCCTAATAAAGGATTGTCTTAAATATTGACTTCTATTTGCTTAATACCAAGGACATGTTGATACAGTATGTCTTCCATTGTTCTCATCTAATAGACATGCATGATAGAGTAGGTGTTCTTATACAAATGTAATTTGGGGTGATGCAAAGTTTTTAAATTAAAATTTCTAGCTTTCTTCTATAGAGATAGAATTAAAATTCGATCTAATAGAACCACATTAAGGTTCGGCTCGATATTGTTGACAATTTAAATTTTGTTAACAAATTCTTTGATTTTGAAGGCTCTGATTGAAAATAATGGATGGAGCTCTGTATCCCAGAATGGGAGATTGTATCATGTGGGAACGATACCCAGCTTCATGGGCAATATATATGCTGCATATGGGGTTGATGATAAGATCTTCATGCCAAGGCTTCTTCCCTGTGGCTATATATGCACGCAAAGCTCGCCTCCCCTTAGCTGTGAAACTAGATGGAGGAGAAACCCCTTCTTTGTTTTTTTTTTTGGAATCAAGTACAATGCGATGAAAGATCCAAGAAATATCCTTTCTAAACAACTATTTAGTTTACTAATGATGTTCTGGATTATGATAATGATGCAATGTCTTAAAAATATGATTTTAATCCACAAAGGTGCATTAAGTTATTATTTTCCACAGAATCCTAATGGAATCATGAAACTTGGGAAACAGAGATAGAGAGGTTGTTGCTAATGGATGGCAGAGACTTTAAGCGGATAGGCATAGGGCTTGATGACCTTATTGAAGCTTATGTGTAGGTAATGTTATAAATTTACATTTCTGCATTATTTAAGGTTTGAACATGATAATCACAGTCTCCAGCATTTATAGGCTTTTATGCATAGATTCAATATGGCAGATTGTTCTTGTTGTCATGGCAATTGATGGTTTGTCTTGCAAGCTCATCACACCCAAGGTATTGCTTATGAGTTTAAACCCTTTAAGCCGGTCTGTATCTTTCAATTACCTAAAAATTTAGAGAAACAATAAATCTACAAAAATTTAAGATATTACTCTATTTTATGGAGTTAAAAGAACTTAGTTTTTGTTTATAAATTCAATTATGTAGAATTTCTTTGCATCGACATTTCGGATCACACTCTATCTTCCATCATCAAGATGAGAGAGTTGTAGGAGAAATCCTAGTTGTTGTGAGGTATTCACACATCGCCCCATTGCAAATGGGGACCCCCACTTTTTCACTTTATGGGTTGGTCATCTTAGCTTAGTTGGTAATCGTGTCTTTGCTATTAGCCTTTGCATTAGAGATGTATAGGTGCTCAAATGGCCAAGCGGTCAGGTCAGTTGAGTGATTAGGGGTTATTTAGATCATCCCTAGGGTTTTTGTGTACTATCCGGTCACACTTCAAGTTGCTAAATCAAACCTTTTTTGAATGCATAGTGTCCTCATAGGTCACGTCCCTTACATCAAGGTCAAAGCGAACTCACCTTAGAAGTCCGGAATGCCATCCTAATCCTAAAATGGCCTGAAATTTGACAAAGTTTGGAAATTTGAAGGATCTTCCAAATACTAGATTTTGCATTATAACTCCTGGAAGTCCGAAATGACTCTCAAACATCCTGACAGTATATATGAAATATAACTTAAAGTATAGGAAATGCCACTTATACTTAAATATTATATTCCATATATGAATCTTGACAGAGAGACTAACTTGTCAAAAAACTTCATGACTTGACCAAGAGGAGTGAAGTAGATAACTTCACGAGTTTAAGTTTTGGAGCAAAGTTTGGTAACTTCATGAGTTTGGATTTTGGAGCAAAGTTGACAACTTCATTTTTGAGCATTTTGGAGCGATGTTTACTACATGAGTTTGGGTTTTGGAGCAAAAATTTCCAACTTCAACAGTTGCTACTTTGGAGCAAACTTCATGTTGAAACATCTTGGAGCAAACTTCATATTGAAGCATCTTGGAGCAAACTTCATGTTGGAGTGTTTTGGAGTGAAGTTATTACTTCATGAATTGAAGACTTGGAGCGAAGTCCGAACTTCATGATCTCACCAAGAGGAGCAAACTTGAAATTCGGGGGTTGACATCTAGGAGCAAGCTTCATGTTTTTACCTTTTGGAGAGAATTTCATCTATGAACAAGCATGAGCATGAGCGAAGTTGAGTAAAAGAAGAAGGATAATCACCTTAAGTAAACACAATGCCAAATGAACTTCATAATTCCACCAAGAGGAGAAAAGTTTTTACATTCATGAACTACCGAATTGGAGAGATTTTACAACCTCAGCTTCAAGGAGATTGGAGCGACCTTCAGGTTCAAAGGTTTTGGAGCGAAATCATTACTTCATGAGCTGTACTTTTCAAGCGAACTTCATTAGTTGATGGACAAGGGCGAGAATCAAAATCTTCATGAAATGAATGATTGAAGCGAAATACATACTTAACAAATTTAAGAAGTGAAGTGAAGTTCATACTTCGGGAGTTGAGCGATAGGAGTGAAAATCTATACAAAGCGAACTTCACGAGTTTAAGACTTCAAGATAATTCATGAATCAACAAAATAAAGCAAAGCTCATAATAAGAGTACTTCATGAATCAATACACTAGAGCGATCTTCATCTTCAAAAGCTTCATGAGTGAATATCAACTTCATGAATCAAGCTCCATGAGCGAATTTCATGTTAAACCTTATGATTTGATCTACATTAACAACTTCAGGATCTCAGTGAAGTGAGTAACTTCAGAAACAAGAGTAACTTAATGAATAGAGTAGACTTCAAGAGCTCCTCTTCACGAGCAAAAATCAACTTCAAAGTACTCCTCCATGAAGGCGAATTCCTCCAGATCTTAGTGAATAGTTAGTAGTGAATAGAATAGCTAATAGTAAGTAAAATAGCAATTAGAGTAGATTAGAAGAGGGAAGAATTGTTGGTATGACTTGTAAATGAGATACTCTTTTCATTGAAGTTATGGTGAAATTTGTTATTTCAACAAGCCTCATGGTTCTACTTCTCAATTTATTTTCATGTTAATTAGATTGAGTGGAGGAATTTGTTGAATGCATTCATGTGGAATCCGTTTAGTCCATACCACTAGCCTCTTGCTGATTGTAAGTGCGCCTTGTGTGGTCAACTGGAATGATATGAGCTTAACTACGAATAGTTCTACACTCATTGCTTATGCATTAACTTGAAAGGTGATCAATGTTTGATGGTATTGATTCGAACATCTTTGAAACGTCCTTAGAAGCTTGCATTGAGTTTGTGTCAAATTGTTCAAGTTGATGATAAGACCTCGGTCGGTAGGGTTCCACATAGTCATTCATCCATGTTCTTACATTCTAGGCTTTAGAGTAGGCCTTCTCAACCCTTTACCTTTTGCTATTTTATTAAATCAAGCTAGTTAGGACAAAAAAGCATCACTAAATCGCAACATCAAATCATCTAAGTTCCAGCAAATCAAGCATTCAAGCATTCCAATGTAAGTCCCCTTGTGATTCTAGCATAATCACATCAAACCAATGAGCTTATCCACATGTAGTGACCCTACATTCATGAACCTTGGAGTCTTCTCAAGTGATCCTTAAGCTATTCTTCAGCATTTGAGAGATTTTGTTGATGATGGAAGAGTGTGATCCGAAAATTTGATGCAAAAAATCCTACACAATTGAATACAAAAACAAAAAATTAGAACCATAATAAACTGTGGAAATCTAGTCTCTTGATTAAAAGAACTTGTGAGTTCATGGGGTTTTAGTAGTAAGGTGGGGTTTTAGTGAAGATTGTTATAGAGAAATAAAATTTAATCTCCTTACGTCCAAAATGAACTTTCATATCATGTAGTTTAGTTTCTATTTTCTTTTCTAGGGGTTGTATTCATGAGATGATTTAAAATTATATAGGGTAGTGTGTGATTATGGTGGAATGCTAAACATTTATTATGAACCTGAACTAACTTTTATATGTAGTCAACTTGTTTTCTAATTACAATGAAGTTATGGAAGGCTGTTTAAATTAGTCTAGCTCATGTTTCACTGAGCTTTGATAATTTAATTATAAATGATGCTTATAATCAAAGGATGATGGCAAATCAGCCTCATATTGAAGATTACGTAGCACATCAGTCATGAGGACTTAGTTAGAGTAGCTCTTTGCCCAGTACCGATGACACTGGACTTGGAAAAGCTTCTCAATATTTGCCTCCTCTCCATCATGAAAGTTATTATCCTCCCTCTGATCTTCCTCCTTTGGATTCGCAGTCTCATCACGGATTATCTATGTATGGTAGAGATCCATCCCTCGGGGGAAGCATTGTTGGAAACCCGCCACTAACAGTTGTTATCACACAGGTGGCTGTGTTTGTAGAACAGTTTCAGGTTACTGAAGTATTTCATCAGGAAAATTACAACCACTTTTTCTTTAGTAAGGTTAAGTGTACAACTATAGGAAGTTTGTGGGATTGTTTTGCAGGTGACTCAACACATGCAAATTCCACTTTCATATGCAGATGCAATCATTGGCACAACTGGTCCCAATATTAGCTACATGCGTAGGACTAGTGGAGCAACAATAACTATCCAATAAGGTAGGGAGTTCTTGGTGAAATGACAATTGAAATACATGGAACTGCTACACAAGTCCAAACTACCCAACAATTGATACAAGATTAAAATCTTTTCACTATAATTTTTTGAAATTGCATATGGTTTTGAAGAGGAGAGTGGGAGGAAAATGTTTTGCATCCCTAACACCCATTTCATGTTTAGCACTCTTGGAGATGAACTTAATGACACTATGGCAGTCACCTTACAACAGACCAAAATGTAGCTACATAACCTATTTTAGACCATAATACTAGGATTCTTTCAGTATCCTAACACGTTTAAATAGTTGTTTGTTAAGTCCCTTCTCATTCTTCAACTTTCATATTACTGAGGCAACATCCCAACTGTTAGCTTCTATATAAATATTTGAAAGCAGCACATAATACCCAGGTGTTTTAGTGTTAATGTAAAAAAACTCTACATGTGCTAAGAAATGCATCCCAAACAAGTAGGTTGTAGAGGCATCTATTTGCTTAATTCATGTGCTTAGCACAACCAAGAAGGTCTACTAGGTAGGCTTAATGTTCCACTATAGTACAAACTCTTGAATCATAATATCAAAACACTGCATGCTTTGACAGTAGACCTACATTATAGAACTTACAAATTTGACACTATATATTTTCACCTAGCTTCTCCCACTCTTTTCAACATTAAAAAATAGAAGAATTCAGTTGGTTTTTTACTTCCTCTTTATCTATTGCCAACAAGTGGTGCATGTGGATATATATGGAGGACTCGTGAAAACAAACATGTTCGACTCTATGAAGCCTACCTAAAGTAGAACCTGAAAATTAAAGAACATCAACTCTACAGAGGTCCAGAAGACATCAACAATGAACCCCTTCCACTAGAATCCACATAAACAAAGACTAGCAAATCAAGGAAGCGTAGATTAATGACTACACCTCCAAGAAAAGAGAAATCGAAAGAGTAATCATCTGAAGCTCTAATCTAGCTGAGTGTGAAGCAAAGAGAAGTATAGAAAAAGAATAGAGGGATGTCTCTTCATCAGATGTCAATGAGGAGCTAAACACACCAAAAGACACTTTGCTCATGGAACAAGTCTCACCACAACCGGACGAGGACCGACTCTATAGTGACTTATTCCATAAGGAGATTTTGGAAATGACCCTTCAAAAATACACCAACATGGTGGCACCCAATAAATTGATTGTTGAAAGGGACCTAATCTGGTACATGGTAACAACCATTTCACGTCCAACAATCTTGGAGATGAACTTGATAACACTATGACAGCTACATACCCTGTTTTAGACCATAATACCAGGGTTCTTTCAGTTTTCTAACACATTTAAATAGCTGCTTGTTTCATTGCAATCAAGTTGTGATATAAAAGTAAAGGTTAATGTAGTTTGTTAAGTCCCTACTAACAAAGATATTCGAATTGGTATGAGTATCCCGAGACATTACACATCTTATTTACTATTCAATGAGGCATGAATCCTTCACACACCTCCAAATTTGAACCTGTGTTCCTTGTATGGAGTACACAACCTTCGCCATTAGGCCCAATCAGGTTGTACTTTAGGTTGAAGCAATGACTATACCTAACTATTGCTTAAAAATCACTCTTCCCCCTTTTAATATTTCAATTTGACCTTTGTTGCTAAATCATGGCCCATTTGACAATTTTTCAAATGTAGTAATGAATTTTGAATGTAGTCTATCTTCCAATCAAGATCTCTGTGGCAAAATACATAACACTGAATAATAACACAACTTACATTATGATTCTACCCCGCTTCTTAATAAAATTCCCCTTGGGAAAAATCTGAACTTGAAAAAAATCTTTGATTATATTATAATATGCTCTGCTGAGTATAATATAATGTATATTTTAATTCTATTATGCTTTTGAGGTCCCTATACCAGGTATAAAACTGAAGTAGTTTCAGCATTGGCTAATTCTTTCTCTGTATGATGGGTGCAGTCGTATAGAAAATAAAAAAACACATCCAGCTGTTTAAGTGGAGATCCAAGTTAACATTTTGATCTAGTAGGGGAGTATCAAATAAACCAAAAAATAAAGGTAAAATGCAAGAGGGGTGGAATATGCTGGCAAATTCCCGTAAGTGTAGTGTTGGTGTAGGAGCACCCAGAATCAACACCAACAAAAACAGATTTTTCTGTTCATTGTCCTAATTTTCATTTGTTTGGTTTTATTTCACCATCTCTCTTTCCGCCATATCTCTATGATTGCAGCACCTAAAATGATTTGGAGTGGCCGATGTAGAGCCAGTACATCCTCACAGCCTAGTGGAAGTTTTACTACAGATATACAGATATTATTTACATTCATTTTCGATCATGTTCATATTAATGTGTGAAGGGGAAAATAGTGCAAGGAAAGGTATTACCACTCAGCTTATGGTTTTGAAGAGGAGAGTGGGAGGAAAATGAATAGGAATGAAGTTTTTATTTGTAATTCCTAATTTTATTATGCTTAGTAGGTTATCCAGGATTGAGAGTGTAAATCAACCGAGGCAGCTAGTACTATTTGTAGTTGTCATCATGAAATAAGCCATTCGGAAGTCACCTCCAAATGTATTACATTATCAAGGTAAAATTGGGGTGGAGAAGATAGTACCACAATAAAGGAATAGTACTTAATGATTGATATAATAGACAAACTAACTACTGCAAAAAGTCATCTATACATCACATAGAAAACCATTTAAAAATGAGGCAGCCAACTGGAAAACATGTGCACAGGACAGTAAAGTAATTTGAAAAATCCGGCCACAAGTCCAATGTCCAACACTACAAAAATTCCCCTGCTTATTTGTTTATGATTTTTCTACAATTAGCCTACAAAAGGACAACCTTCAATGAAATGCATACCATAAAAAAAGGATGGATATACACATAGAACAAAGCATAGCATTCATATTCAAAGAAAGATATAATGATATGTATGCCAACATTAAAGACCCCAAATCAAAAAAATTACTCCCAAAATTTTATCATAGGAAAAGGGTGGGTATACACAAGAAATGCATAGAACAAAACATGGTAGTCACACAAATTAATTATGAAAACAATCTAAAATATTAGACACGTGTACATACCAGGTCTTGTTTATAATCGTTCATGTCAACCTCACCAAATATGTCAACTTCAATGATTGTAGCTTCTCTGTGTTACGACAACCAGCAGACAAACCTAATAGTTGATTGTCAGTCATCACATTCCAAAACTTGACCATTAAATACTTTAAAAAAAAGAGCAAATCTGAACACGGTGACCTAAAACATTTGTGATTTACCAAGAAACAAGAAGTCCCACTCTAGAAGCTTTTTCCCTCAACAAAACAGTGACATCCACCTAATCAATTTTCATAAATTAAAAATGAAAAAAAGGTGAAGTTAAAAAAGAAAAAGAAAGCCACAAGCCTAAATATATCATTTTGTATTTTACACACTTGATTTAGGTTTGTATACTTTATTTGGCCTTGCTATTCCATTGTTGGTGTAGGAGCACCCTTGGGTCAAAGGACCTATGATAAATTTTGCATCTAGTTATGAATCAAATATGTAATAAGGTTTATTAGACCATTCATATGTTAAGTGTAATCCATTGAAGTCATCATGTAAAGCTAATAAGCCAACTTTGCATTGTAAGGGCAATTAGGACCAAAAGGTCAAAGATGGTCAAAGTGGTAAAATGGGATAGACCAACATAGAAATGGCTTCTTTAAGTCATTTAAGGTATGTTGGATGCACATTTGATGTCAAAATGTCCATAAGATAAAAAATGTCAAAAAGTTGTAAAAATGTTGCTGAAGTTGCTTGGCAACTTTGCAACATCTCTTAATAGTTGTTTAAATGGATCAATTAGTCATGGAGTTGGTCAAGTTCGATTGTAACATATTGAAAGAGGTTTAAATTCCCTCTTTTGGTCGTGGGAAGGAGAGGAGGAGAGAGGAATGAGTTTGGTGGAAGGTTTTGTTTAATGGAAATGTTGTTTGTTGTGTAAATCTGTTTTCTCCATGGTTGTTCCTTCACTCATTTCTCTTCCACATTGATTTATTTGCGTCTTAAGCCTATTGGATATTGAAATATGGTGAGTTAAATTTCATTTATGTCAAGTTTGAAGATCTATCATGATACATATTGAGAGATCCACGAATTTCTTTAAAAACAGTTTGCAGCTGCCAAAACTCTGATCTAGGGTAACCAGTTTTATAAAAAACATCATAACTTTTGATTTAACTGTTGGATCTATCTAAAACTTTTAGAATAAGTCTGTAACAGGGACGTATAGAAACTGACTGGAGTGATTGATATAATATTTTGGTTTTAAAAAGTTATGCATGACTGTTCATTACAGTCCATAACAAAAATCAGACAGCATAAGGGTTTGGGGCAGTTATTGGTTGATTCATTCACTTTGTGTTTGTGAAGGGATCTATTTAAGTTTGTGAATACTCAAAGGAATTTTTATATGTTGTTTTTATGCAAGTGCACTCCATTAATGTGCTTTGAATTTGTATCATTGTTTACATGAAGAAAAGTTTGACTGTCATGATAGGGACAACAGTAGTTTGGAAAGTTTTTCTTCTTTGAATGTTCATTTGGCCATTGATTAGTATTGTCTCCTAAGGAAAGGAACACTCTCAAATATTTGGGTAAAGACACTAGGGCATTCGTATCTTAAATATCAGATTGGAATGTGACTTTCCTAATAGGGATATGACAGTTTTGTGAACCTTGACAATTCTTGCCGCCCTTGACAAGTTGGTACATCATAATGAATACTGTCCTTGAAGTGCATGATGGGGATAGTTTGTGAACATGTGGGAAATGTTTGCATTTGGTGGTTGTGAGTCTATCAAAGTTGAGCAAGTGGTTTCTTGTGAGTCATTGTTGGTGAGTTGGTTGTGAGAAGGGAATTGTGAACAGTTAAAGTATGAATGTGGACAGCCTAGGTAAAGCAAAGGCAAGTGACTTTGGGATGGTAATAGTATCAGTCATTGGATCCATTCTTCCTCGTGGATGTTAGTACAACCTAAGTTTGGTAAGACTTTGGAATAGTTCCTCTTGAGAATCCAATTGGGTGAGTGTTGTTACAAAACTAAGTTGAAGAAATGGCATTATGTCATGGTGTATGATGTGCTTCCCTATGAGCTCTACATCAATTGTCAACTGTGTAGTTCAAAATTTAATCTATATTAATTAGTGGAGCTTATACATTTGCACATTTTAAATTGATATGTGTTTTCTATTATTTTGGGATGTAGACTTTATCTAGAGTCAACAAAAGTTTATCATGGTACAGTGAGCAGGGTATAGAGGAGTCTCATTTGGAATACAAGGTTTCATTCTATGAGGTTACCTTCTAATCTCAAGATAGCAGCAAATATCACAGTAAGGATCGAAAGGGTAGTAAGATAATATGTGGCCTTATTGTTCATGACATTCATAGTCATGAGACAGTAGGGTACATGAACCTAGTGGAGGGATTAAAGGTGGTTGAAATCCCAAGAGGTATAATAATTGTATTTCTGACAATTCAAGACCTTTACTAAGAGGATTCAAATTCACATAAGAATTTGCAATATATTTCCTTAGGAAAAGGTATATATCTGCTGCAAAAGTACAGATTGTTGTTGTTGAGACGAAAATTGCTTTTGGTTGGCCACTGATAAATGAGACAATTGAGCTCCCAAGAGACCTGGATTGTGTCCTTGCAGCTGAACCTGCTGAAGGCACTGAAGATAATTCTCCCTTTGATCTGGTCCAACCTCAGCCCTTTCACAAAACTGACCCTGAAAACATACAAACCACTTTGTCAAACTCAAAAGTGGTTTCGGCATCCACATATGACAATAAAACCTGAATGCTTATTACAAAAAGAAATCTATTCTTTTCATTAATATGTCACAATATGTGCAGTCTACATTCATAATCTTGTTAGGTTTTAATTACTAAGTAAACCTTCACAAAAATTGGGTTTAAAGCAATTGTTAAATAAACAAGATAAAAATCATCAAAACAGTATAAAGATCCTGCAATTGAACTTTTAGTGTCACATTTTGACAATCAATGAGCCATTAAAGGATTATATTTCTGTAATGTGTAGTGAAAAGGCTTGTCTGGTTTTTAAATTGGTGATGAATTCATCTGAAACATTGATCAAATCACCACACATCAGGCTCTGGAAAATAGAACCCATCATGAAGGAGAAAAAGTGCATCAAACCTCAAAAATAAATTATCTACAAGGGGAACAAGAAAAGATAATCGGCCCAAAAATGAAATGCAGATGAAAAGATTGACAAGATGAATTGGACAGGACAACAACAAAATATTTGATGAAACACAAACCATTCATCATAATGTGATACAATGTACATATTTATCAATATTAATGACTGTTTAGATCATCTCCTAGATGCCTACTCAACTTTTAGTGTATCAAAGAAAGATATATATATATATATATATATATATATATATATAAAGTAAAATATTATCCTACTACACTTAGGGATTATGTACAGTACATCACCCCCTTTAATCCCTAGGGGCAGTGGTAAAACCATCGTTTCTATGCACTAAACAACTTGTTTATGGCGCCTCAATTGCTTCATGCTAAGCTCTAGTCTTTCGCAAACAGTTTTGCTTGAGTGATAGCTTGTTTGTTTCTGCAGTTATTGAATTTTTGTTAACCAAGATATTGACTTGGTAAAGACTTCAGTTCATTTTCACAAGTTGAGTCAACTTTCCATAACGCTATATCACATTTTGATAGAATATCACACCCTTTAGTTTTGAAGGTTTTTTAACACCATTTTCTATGCTAATTGAAACTTAGAATTAATTATGAGCGATGAAATTTGTAAGTTCAACACCATTTTTATGCTTAGATAAAAGTTAAAACTCAACATTACATGTTGGTTATGAGCTTTGCAAAAGGAGGTTGTTCAATTTTTGTCTCCATCTACTATCTCTAGGCTGATTGCACCATTTTTTTTTGTGCTAATTGAAACTCAACATTACTTGTGAGTGATTAAATTCATGAGTTCCCCACTGATTCTGTGCTAAGTGAAATGTCATGCCGCGTCCTTGATCATCATATTTTTTCCCAGTCAAGAAATATAAAGTAAGTATAACAATTAAAATATTGATAATTGTTTATTTATTAACTTAATATTTTAATTTATTTATTATATACAAATGAGATAAATATAACAATTACTGTTAATTAATTAATATTTATTGACTGATGATACTCATAAAATGTTTTAATGAAATAAATTAATAATATTAAAAAATCATGGGTCACTTATCTCCAAAGGGGCCCAAGTAATCCTAAAGAAAAGTCAGCCCTTTGAATAGTGGTGACTCTTCCTTGAGTCACCACGAAGAGTCACCACCCTCCTCGTATAAAGCATCGAGAGAAAGAGGAATGAAGGAGGGAAGATTACGGAGGAAGAAAAGAGTTATCGCCGGCAGAAACATTGAGTTTTTATAGTGAAAGGAATGGTTTCAGGTATGTTTCTACCACCCAATGGATATATGGTAATTATCGTTTAAGAGTGCTATAAGAACAATACGGTTGCAGTGTGATACATGTATAAATCACTTTCCACACAGATAATAAATCTGGTAATGTTCTGCTAAACAAATTCATATGTTTACAAATTCATATGTTCTGGTTTTAAACCCGTAAATTACCACAATTCAACTTAAATGTTACATTAAACTGCAACCATTTATGTGACACGATAGTGCTGTGAATCACTACTAATTAAGTTAATATAATACGAGTATCTGTGGTTACAATCAATCACATTATGAAACATATAAACAGTTTACACCAGTAATAAATCTGCATAATGTAATGCTAACTGCTAAGAACAATATATAGTATTACACACAGTCATAAATAGATTACTAATAATAAAGTGAAATCACAAAATGGCACAGCAAGTTCCCTAATGTTTTTGTATTCTGTTCATCTCGCATAATGATCATAAAATTATATACATTGGATAGAATGAACTGGTAAAATATTGACAGATTATTTATGCAAGTCTGAACTAAAACATACTGCACAATCTTATGTCAATAACAACAACAGTAATAATGAATCTATTCACTAATTTACTTAAAATCCCAGGAAGGCAGAGAGATTGGGAGAGGAGGATAATGTCCGTCTCAGTTGTCCACCTACTGATCCATGTAAGATCAGTAGGCCAGTAGGGCATATGACTGGAATTGGGCCTGGGACTGGCAACAATTAAGCCCCTCTACAATCTGCTACTTCCTTGGCTTAATAAATTTAAGGGTGGGACAAGGAATGATTACGGGGATAAGACCCACCCCACCATTAGTAAGCCAAAGGGGCATGATGACTACTTTTGGATCCAGAGTGGGATGGATGGGCTAACCGGATCACCCTTGTGTTACCCCATTATGATTATTAAAGGAAAAATGTTATAAGCCATATGATTTACAATTGAATAAATTCAAGTTTCATCTGCATATGTATAATCCATAAGAAAGTAATCTCTGTATGAATTAGTGTGATTTTCCTTTCCATTTCTGATTTATTTATTCCATCTGTTATTCAGGCAAATATATTTATGCTTATATATCTAGTAAAGGACATTACAAGTGGTATCAGAGCATGATTCTGCTAGTGGTATCAGAGCATGATTCTGCTAGCCTGCGGGGCAAAACTATTTTCACAATCATTCTCTTAAGAGAAACAATGCATTCCTATATGTGTGTAATGTATGTTGAGCATGCTTAATCCATGTGTATTTTATATGAATTCTTTTGCCATGTATGATTTGAGTTGCTTCAGATCTAATATGTTTTCAGCATATATTTTTTATATGTATGCCTTGCGACTTACATTTATCTATGTGTCTGCCTTACAATTGATGTGTCTTCATCATGTTTACTCCATGAGTACCTTTCAACTGTATACTTTATGTATCCACATATATGCTCCTGCCTTACAAATGCATATTCAATTGTATGATTCATGACCTGCGTGTATCTATGTGTATGATTCATGACCTCCGTGTATCTATGTGTATGATTCATGTCTTTGAGTGTATGATTCTATGCCCTGCATGCATCTGTGTATATTTCATGTCTTATGCATATTTGAATGCATGATTCATTTTTTTTTTCATTTTTTTTTTTTCTTACATAGTTGCTCCGTGCCTTATGTGTATTACAACATGTCTTACGCATATTCATGTGTTGCTTTTTGACTTACATGTATCCATTATTTCATGCCTTACACTTCATGTCTTATAGTATTTGTGTGTGTTACTTCATGCCTCATATGTATATGTTATACTACATGCACTCACATGTATGCTCCATCCCTTAAGTAAATTCATGTGTATACTTCATGCCTTAAGTAAATTCATGTGTATACTTCATGCTTTACATGTATTCATGTGTATGACCCATGCCATACGCATATTCATGCCTTGCATACAAATCTCAACTTCATGCTTTACATGTATTCATGTGTATGACCCATGCCATACGCATATTCATGCCTTGCATACAAATCTCACACCTTGCAACATATATGCTTCATGTTCTATGTAATTATGTACATGTTTCCTGCCTTAAAGTCTATTTTTGCAGATGCTTTATGTCTTACATATATGCTTTATATGCCCTATGTGTATACTTTATAATTCATATGTATTAATGTGAATGCTTCTTGTCTTAAGTATATTTATGTGTATGCTGTATGTCTTATATGAATACTTTATGTTTTACGTATGTACTTCAGGTTTTAAGTGCATTCATGTGCCTTATATTTCTCTTAAATGTTTGTTTATGTAGATATACCTCATAAGTTGTGGATACCATTGTATGTTTTATACATGGACTTTCCTTATGTATGCTTTGTATTGTATGTATGCTTATGTGATTACTCCATATTGTCATATTTCCAGCATGATTATGTCATGCGCCTTCCTAATGTATGCCTAATGTCTCGAATATGCTTCACATCATGATTGATGTGTTTTCAACATGTTTATTCCATGCGCATCTTATGCTTCATATCTTAAGCATAGTTTACTCCATGACTGATGTGTTTTCAAAATGGTTACTCCATGTGCATTCTCCAAGTGCCTGTTATATGCAATTGCTTCCTGTCTAACATGCTAACAGCATGTGTTTTTTACATAAGCGCCTTTCTCATAACTGCATATATTCATGTGTATGCTTTGCGTTTTTAAGTGTATGCTTTGCGTTTTTAAGTGTATGCTTTGCGTTTTTAAGTATGCTACGTGTTAGGTTCATACCTGATATGTTTCAAATGATAAACTTAGTTTAAATAAATAGTTAAACCTTCAAATAGAATGATAGTGTTATATGTTTTTAAAAGTGATAACCTTATCACATTTATAACAGCTACTAACATCCTTTATAAAAATCTATTGTTTTGGGTCTCTTATACTGCAAGGTAACAAGGAAGAGAGCCAAATGATTCATCACATGACAGTATTGTTCCCTATTGAGGAAGACAGTTAACTCGAGATTGAATAGGAAGTGTATAAAATAATGAAAATGGAGTAAAGTACTATTGAGACAAGGGCAGTGGTGCAGAGAAGTATGGGAAGTTTTTCCTTACACATGAATAACCATGAAAAATATAAGACCGGAATACACCTCACAGAGCTTATACATACCAAGAATGGTGCGTAATATTAAAATGTAGTGACAACCTTGTGAAGACACCTATAAATAAGCATGAGATTACCATAAATGGCATTAGCAAAACCAATATAGAAAGTTTTTGAACATAACAATACAGAAACAAGAGTAGTTTAGGTATCTACATTCCAAGTAAGACTGAGAAATGCCAAATAATACAAGTTTCAGAGAAATTCATTCACAAGGATTTTGTGTTTCTCCAAATTAGGTCCAACACCATTCTACCTATTTTTAGGATACTAATCCATCTTTGGGCTTCCGTTGTTCTCCCTTTAAACAGATTGAAATCAATTTTTCTTCATAATGAAAAATCTGCGAAACCAAGATCAGTTAATAAGGAACTTTAGGGATTACGAATCACATTTAGTAATTGCTACACCCTTATTCCCTCCAGATCTGGAAACAACTTGTCCAACTGATAAGAACTGATTTCAGCAGTAAACATAAAATATGTCAGCTTGAAATCTCTCCATAAAAATCTTAAGGTTCCTTTGGCAAATGAAGGGAAAATATCATCATAGAACATTACATGGACCATGACATGTTTCTAATCCTTATCCTTATATATATATGTTCCTGTACTAATGTTGAGAGATATCTATGATATTGCGCCATCTATTCACAAAGTGATATAGAGAGAAAATTATCTCCAACTCAAGATTCGGTAGTTACAAGTTTGGTTCAAAATTGCAACTAGGGTAATATCAGAGTTGAGAGGAAAAGCTAATTATATCATAAACTCCAAGAGTTGATTTGGGATCAACATAACAACAAAAAAATACTCAATGAAAATTAACTTTGCTTGGGGACAAGCAAATTCACGAAGGGCGGACTGTCATGCCCCATCTTTGATCATCATATTTTTTCCTAATCAAGAAATATAAAGTATAGCGATTAAAATATTGATAATTGTTTATTTATTAACTTAATATTTTAATTTATTCATTATATACAAATGAGATAAATATAACAATTACTGTTAATTAATTAATATTTATTAACTGATGATATTCATAAAATGTTTTAATGAAATAAATTAATAATATTAAAAAATCATGGGTCACTTTTCTCCAAAGGGGCCCGCGTAATCCTAAAAAAAAGTCAGCCCTTTGAATAGTGGTGACTCTTCCTTGAGTCACCACCCTCCTCCTATAAAGCATCAAGAGAAGGAGGAATGAAGGAGGGAAGATTACGGAGGAAGAAAAGAGTTATCACCGGCAGAAACATTGAGTTTTTATAGTGAAAGGAATGGGTTCAGGTATGTTTCTACCGCCCAATGGATATATGGTAATTATCGTTTAAGAGTGCTATAAGAACAATACGGTTGCAGTGTGATACATGTATAAATCACTTTCCACACAGATAATAAATCTGGTAATGATCTGCTAAACAAATTCAAATGCTTACAAATTCATATGTTCTGGTTTTAAACCCGCAAATTACCACAATTCAACTTAAATGTTACATTAAACTGCAACCGTTTATGTGACACGATAGTGCTGTGAATCACTACTAATTAAGTTAATATAATACGTGTATCTGTGGTTACAATCAATCACATTATGAAACATATAAACAGTTTACACCAGTAATAAATCTGCATAATGTTATGCTAAGAACAATATATGGTATTACACACATATAGTCATAAATAGATTACTAATAATAAAGTAAAATCACAAAATGGCACAGCAAGTTCCCTAACGTTTTTGTATTCTGTTCATCTCGCATGATGATCATAAAATTATATACATTGGATAGAATGAACTGGTAAAATATTGACAGATTATTTATACAAGTCTGAACTAAAACATACTGCACAATCTTATGTCAATAACAATAACAGTAATAATGAATCTATTCACTAATTTAATCAAAATCCCAGGAAGGCAGATTGGGAGAGGAGGATAATGTCTGTCTCAGTTGTCCACCTACTGATCCATGTAAGATCAGTAGGCCAGTAGGGCATATGACTGCTACTGGGCCTGGGACTGGCAACATTTAAGCCCCTCTACAATCTGCTACTTCCTTGGCTTAATAAATTTAAGGGTGGGACAAGGAATGATTATGGGGATAAGACCCACACCACCATTAGTAAGCGAAAGGGGCATGATGACTGCTTTTGGATCCAGAGTGGGATGGATGGGCTAACCGGATCACCCTTGTGTTACCCCATTATGGTTATTAAAGGAAAAATGTTATAAGTCATATGATTTACAATTGAATAAATTCAAGTTTCAGCTGCATATGTATAATCCATAAGAAAGTAATCTCTGTATGAATTAGTGTGACATTCCTTTGAATGTGAGCAATGTTTCCATTTCTGATTTATTTCTTCCATCTGTTATTCAGGCAAACATATTTGTGCTTATATATCTAGTAAGGGACATTACATGAAAACTCAGCATTATTGTGAAATTTGCTGAAGAAGATTGTTCTACTTTTGTCTCTATCACTTGTGTCTCTAGCTTGACTGCACACGTGTGAATTGGGTAATCCAAACTAATTGTGCCCATTAGTAACCTGAAAGTGTAATCCAAGCTAATAGGAGCTCAAAAGTTATAAATGGAAGTTAGGGAAGCTAATACATAGTCTATGGATGAAATAAGACATTAAAATTGTCATATCAGTCTGTGATGGAAATTAAAAGGTACAGAGATAACATATAGTTCTTAGAGGACCGTATAAGGACCCTTTGAAGTTTAAGTGCAAGGATTGCCAAATGAAAGTAAAGTATGTTTTAGATGACAAAGATCCAATATGTATGACAATAAGATCAAGAAAAGGTATACATAATAAAGATATCCACCAAACACAAAAAAACAAGGATAGTAATAAAGATTCAATTTTGAAGGTCTGAACAAAGATCTATTAACCCAATTCACTAAAACGGTCTTGCAAATAGGACAACCTTTTAAATCATGCAAGGTTGTTAAATGCTTAGGAATATGGAGTGGTTGAAGTTTTAAAATTGGCGAGACATGTTGATGATAAGGAAGACAGCCATATGGCATGTGTTCAAGACAACAGTACGAACAGAAATGTTATCATATTTCAGTTATAGACAATGCTCACAAGTCAATCTAGAACACTCAAGGGACATCAAAGGATTCTCACGAGATAGGGATAAAGAGGGCAGATCTTCATGACGAGAACACATAAGTGCCCATACTGTAGCAAGAACAAGTGCACAATAGAAGATACATGATAGCTCAGTGATAATACAAAAGGGCTTGTACGCTATATAATGGTGGGGTTTGTGAATGATAAAAGGTTAGAAGTGAAGCTCCATAAGGATGAAAAGATTTTGTTCCTTGCTGTAATCATTCAAAAGAGCCTATCAATGCATGCGAAAGAGTAGACAAAAGGCAATCATAGTCATGAAGACAATAGTTTTGTTAGACCCTAATTGGTTATATTCCAATTCCTCACCTAGTAGAGATCACTGAATATTGTCAAGCAACTAGGTAGAATTCTCTAATTTCTAGATACAGTGAGAAAAAGTAGTCAAATTCATTGATAGATGTTTTGAGCCTTGACATGGAAGATGGATGTCAACAAAAGAAGTGATAGTGATATTATGAATTTAAATATCTCATAGGGCACTGTCAGTTGTTGGTAAGCAAGGTAGTTTGAGCTGTTACATTGCAAACACAAGTATGACACTTTCTCAAACATGGATGGTCCAAGTAGAGGATAATGCCAGGTCACATTAACATACTGAGTAGACTAACACGGTGGACTCGTAATATTAAGGAAGGTGTCCAAACAATTGCACAGTGCCTATAATCCATGGCAGTCGATAAAGATCCATTTTCTACTGCTGTATAATAAAAAGTATGATCATTTTTTGGGTGTATGATAGGCAAAGGTCTGCATTAGCCTTTGCAAGGGTTTCAGTGTCCTCTTTGGAAGTTGTTAAACCCCCTATCAAAACTACTCTCAATATTTAAACCCAAAGATGGTCAAGATAGACTATGACACTATTACTGTTAGAAAAACACAATGACCCTTATTAGAAATCAGAGACAGTCGAGATGAAAGCCTCACAGTCATAAAGACAAGTTGTAGGTGATAGTAAGCTATTGTAAGAGGATAAAAAATACATGCAAAAGACAAAACTCCACACCCTAAGTTTTTAAATAGGAAAAGGAAAAGGAAAAAAAAAACCTGTTGATGGTGCAGCTCACTAGTGAGCATGTTCAGAAGGAGTCATGAAGAGCTTAGCAAGGCCTCCTCTGAGAAATGGTCTCACCAATGAATCCATTGTTAGTGCCATGACCGGCTGAAAACAAAAATAAACATATTAGAAACTAAAATAGATCAAAACATTTATTTCCAAGATAAATAGTATACATTTTGAAAACTTAAAGATTAAAAGAAAAGCATCCTTTAAAGTGGTCAGATCTAAAATATTTTATCTATAAATTTATATTCTAAACATTAAGTTATACAAAGATAATAAAAAAAAATCAATGAATATTAGATAAAAATGTAATAATTACATCAAAATATTAAATTATATCAAATATCTAAAATGTAATGCCCACCATGATCATTGTAATCAAATTTCGGACAGTGGGAAGATAGCTATTAAAATAACTTGAACAAACTAAAAGGAGATGAAATTTAAAAAGTAATACAATATGCTGAATTTATGATGACTATTCAGAGACTCCAGCAGGGCCCAGCAGTAGGTTGCATATGCCTACATCTTAACAGACCTAGCGTGTGAGTCTCCAGCAAGACTTGCAAACCCAGATAGCCAGTTTCATCAATTTGGTTGTAGTCACATCATACAGTGAGGTCTTACACTACAAGGACAGCACATCCAACATTTACTTGGGCATTCAGGGAAGAGACAAACCAATTACCAGCAGCCTGTCATCCTTAAATCCTCTTCACACAGGCAATAAGGAGATTGCAGGCCTATAGAATTGCAAGATCCGTCCATGGAACCCTAGTCCTCAGATCTGACTGAGAAGGTACTATATTAGTCATCTGCAGGGGGCTCACTGATCATACTAGCAAACCATTAAGTCAAAGCAATTACTCAGATCGCTCTAGCAAGTGAATTATTACCATTATACCAGTCTCAGTCTACAGATATCTAAAATGTAATGCCCACCACAGTTACTGTAACACCATAGAGAGTAGGCAAGCCATACCAAATGAGTCAACCTACAAGATCAGTTACTAGAAAAATTGCTATTCCTAATTAGGTTAGGATATAAGAAAATGCTATAACTAAATGGATTCCCTATTTCTTCCAAACACATTCATAACCAACCTCACAGAACTGTGTGCAAAGATTTTCTAAATTCTACAAAAGAGAAGTTAAATTATGTTGGCAAGGGAAGGGTTAGTGATGGTTGGAGATGTCAGAGTGCAATTTTGAGGATGGCAAGATTACGGAGGAAGAAAAGAGTTATCGCTGGCAGAAACATTGAGTTTTTATAGTGAAAGGAATGGTTTCAGGTATGTTTCTACCGCCCAATGGATATATGGTAATTATCGTTTAAGAGTTCTATAAGAACAATACGGTTGCAGTGTGATACATGTATAAATCACTTTCCACATAGATAATAAATCTGGTAATGTTCTGCTAAACAAATTCAAATGTTTACAAATTCATATGTTCTGGTTTTAAACCCGTAAATTACCACAATTCAACTTAAATGTTACATTAAACTACAACCATTTATGTGACACGATAGTGCTGTGAATTACTACTAATTAAGTTAATATAATACGTGTATCTATGGTTACAAACAATCACATTATGAAACATATAAACAGTTTACACCAATAATAAATCTGCATAATGTTATGCTAAGAACAATATATAGTATTACACACTTATAGTCATAAATAGATTACTAATAATAAAGTGAAATTACAAAATGGCACAGCAAGTTCCCTAATGTTTTTGTATTCTGTTCATCTCGCTTAATGATCATAAAATTATATACATTGGATAGAATGAACTGGTAAAATATTGACAGATTATTTATACAAGTCTGAACTAAAACATACTGCACAATCTTATGTCAATAACAATAACAGTAATAATGAATCTGTTCACCAATTTACTTAAAAACCCAGGAAGGCAGAGAGATTGGGAGAGGAGGATAATGTCTGTCTCAGTTGTCCACCTACTGATCCATGTAAGATCAGTAGGCCAGTAGGGCATATGACTGCTACTGGGCCTGGGACTGGCAACAATTAAGCCCCTCTATAATCTGCTACTTTCTTGGCTTAATAAATTTAAGGGTGGGACAAGGAATGATTACGGGGATAAGACCCACACCACCATTAGTAAGCCAAAGGGGCATGATGACTGCTTTTGGATCCAGAGTGGGATGGATGGGCTAACCGGATCACCCTTGTGTTACCCCATCATGGTTATTAAAGGAAAAATGTTATAAGCCATATGATTTACAATTGAATAAATTCAAGTTTCCGCTGCATATGTATAATCCATAAGAAAGTAATCTGTATGAATTAGTGTGATTTTCCTTTGAATGTGAGCAATGTTTCCATTTCTGATTTATTTCTTCCATCTGTTATTCAGGCAAACAGGCAAACATATATGTGATTCCCAATCATTTTGGCAGGGTAAACAAATCCTTCACTTCCTCTGCTACATATATGAAAAATACTTTATAAAATAATCTATAAAAATGAATATTAAAAATAATACAGATATAATTTATAAGAAGAATTACCTGAAGAAGAATCTGCCATTTCTTGATTCCTACCTCCTCTGCTTTTCCTCTTCATCTTCTACCACACAAAATGTGAAAAAAAGAAAAGAAAAAAAAACAGATAATGAAACAATAGAACAAAATACAATAAAAAATAACAGAAAGACAGAACAAGGCACTGACAAAAGAAAAAAATAAAAAAGCATTTATTTGTCTGACAGAGGTTGGGGTTATAATCGTAAACATGCAAATGCGACACAGACATTGGCGGCTGCTTCCCTCTGTGAACAAATAATTTATACCATCCCTCCCTTTAAAATGAACTCCGTACCAGAAATACAGTGGTTTACATGGTTTGATTACCATGGTTTACTTCAATTTGTTACGCTCCATGAAATTTGAATTTTTTTTCACATGCTTTTTTCAGTCATTCTCTCAACGGCTCCAATTAGTTGCACTCCATGACATTTGAATTTTCTGTTATTTTCTGTGCATTCCGCTCCATGATTTATTTGTTTTATATGATTTATTAATAAGTTTTTCACATATAAGAATAATGTTGGAGAAAATACTATATGTTGAAAGCAACATACAATAGTGTTATTGATGTCTATGATCTAACAGATTAATTATTAGTGAAGACATGTTACAAATGTACAAACCCAACGATTTTTCATTTAACTTAATTAATCAAAAACATCTACTACTAGAAAGATTATTAATATTGTCCCAACCAAAATAAATAAAAATCAACTAACAATGTTGCGAACAAATTTGGATGTTTTGTCCGTGTTTGTGGCTCTGGCTTTGATGCGAGGTTCAAAGGAGGAGGTGTTGTGGGTAGCGTCCCTAGTATTGAGACCAAAATGGTCGGGTGGCCTGGCGGAGGTGGTGGCCCGAGTGGAGATTGGTATGGGTTTGATAATGGAGCAAGGGTCGTGGAGGCGCTTAGGTGGGGGAAATGAAGTAGTGCAGCCTCTAGTGGTGTGGTTGACTTCTCGCTCGGTGGAATCCTAGATGGAGGATGCAAGAAATGGGTGGCGAGAAATTGTGGACTTTGTGCGGAAGTTGGGGCCTGTGGAGAGAGTGATTTTGTGTGGCAAGCAGACCTTGGTGAAGTCGCAGGCTCCGATTGGCGAAGATGAGCGGCCGTTGGTCCGTCACCAAATCCCGCAGAAGAATGCGAAGGTGGTAGATCACAGTATGTTGTGAGGTGGACGACCGGGAACCCCGACAGGTGTCGGGATGGAGTTGCCCGAGGCAGGTCCCAATCAGGCCATTCCCAACTTCTCCAGGGAGGAAGCCCTTGGTTGGTTCCGGGAGGATGGTCTCTTGTGGGTCATCAGTTTTTTGGGTGGGGATTCCTAGTTGCAAGGAATGTATCCGGTATGGTAGGCTTTGTAGGTGTGGTTTTTGTCTCGGGTTCTTTTGTTGTTATAGGGGCGAGACCCCATTTTGTGGAATGTTGTTGAGTAGCTAAAGGCATGTATACTTTCTTTTTAAGCAACATAAATCTTAAACCGGTTATTGATAAAAAAAAAATCAACTAACAATGTTCTTAAGAACATAATATAAGAAAACTAAGGCAAATATTCCTAGCAATTCATATGGAATACATTAAAATTTTAAAATACAAAGTTTTTTGTGGATTCAAATGTGAATAACAATGACAATGGTGACTTTCAAAAGATTTTAAATTTCATGTGCATTCTCTTAAGTTATAGCTAACAAATTAATTGCCTAAAAGACACCCACTTCATCTACATGCAACGAAGAGGTGTGGAGAGTGTGAACGAAGGGCAACAGTTATCCAACCATCAAGATGCATCATGACATCGATGGATGGATCCCCCCATAATTGTAGTTTGACTTGCCCCTGATGACAATTATCATTCTATTCCCCTTCTAGCCTAGTTCACTCTAGTTTGCAAACTATTTTGGGTGTTTTCTTTTCTTTTTTTATCACCTCCTTCTCATTTCATTGTTGTTTTGAACTTTTGAAAATGTTGCAACTTTGAGCTAGGAATTTATAGAAAGTACAAGCTATTGTAGTAAGGAGATTTATGTTTCTTTAGTGATACTATCCAATATATTTTATTTTCAATCAACATTTCCTTTCTTTTTAACTTGTATCTAAGATGATTATTACAGTCTAATTGTGCCACTTTACAAAGATCTCTAATGTGAAAATATTGCAGTTATAGCTTACCACCAGTCTAATGAGAAAAAAGACTCTTGATATTAATTTAATATCATGACTATAGTCTCTAAATAGAGACCTACAACATTGGATTTCTAAAATAGATGTTGAGGGTGTTCGACGATTTCTTGAATTTTAGGTGATTTATCACATCTCTTGCTTCTATAAATTGTAAGCCAACCTTTATATTAGAAGAACCTTTCTTGATCAATTTATCTATCCTTTGGGATCTAATTATTACACTTAGTGGTGATTTTATACCAAAAGTTCATAATTTTCCCATGTGTACTAAAATTCATGGGTAAGTCTTGAAAATTGAAATATATTGTTCTTCATTATTTAAGCCATTTCCACCCAAAACTAGATCCACACCCTTACTTGGCATTATAACAAACATTTTTTAATCTACTTGATAACTTCCAACTAAGAGTTTAATATGATGGCATTTATCACCACAAGGGAGTTATCTTCCATCATCTATCATGACTTGAAAATTCGAGAATGGATAAATAAAAAAAATGAGCTCACAAACTATCCTTCTATCAATAAATTTTTGTGTACTACCACAAAAAAAAAAATCACATTTTGATTTTTAATATTACTAGTTAATTTGAGTGCACGTGGTGTATTTATTCCATTTGATGCTTGTAGGGAGATAGTAGTGTTTTCTTTTTTCCTAGAATCCTCATTCTTAAGTTTTATATATAGTTCTTTTAAAGTACTTTTCTCTCTTCTTCAACCTCATTTTCTCACTACTAGAATAGTTATGACTCTTTGACCCTTTGCTATCGCAATTTCAACTTATTCTATTTTTTATTTTCTCTATCTCTTTTTGAGGAGGGAACAATTTCGAAGAATGTATTCATGTTTTAACTAGTAGGATAAGTCACATATTTTTTCAATTACTTTCATTGTTTCACCTTTGTTAGTGTTTTGTTCCTCAAATATGTAATGCTTGTTGCATAGCTTTCCTCATTGTACAAGTTTCCAAAAAATGAAAATCATGTTGAATTTGGTCATTAAGTCCATTGATGTACATTTGTAGCATTTGGTAAGGTGTCACTTTGAGAGATGGAAGTGTCAATCTCAAATGCTTAACATTGTATTCTGTTAAATCTATTAATTGTTTTAAATTTTTATTTGGGAAAAATAGCTTCCAATACATTGTTTTTCATAAAAAGGTTGTCAATTCTTTACTGAATTTTTTCCAACTAAACATTTGCCCTTGTTTATCATTCGTCTTCCATTAATACCATTGGTAAGTTCCTAATTCAAAATATGTAAGCCTATGTAAACCAAGGAATTATTTGATATATTATAAAATTTGAATTGTCTTTCTAGGAGTCTTATCCATAAAATTATATTTCTAACATCATATTTATGAATGTTTATTTTTGGTGGGTACAGTTCTTGACCTCAAAAAGGTTCTCCTATCTCTTGATTTGGTTTATTATGGTTGTAACCATCTTGGGGACTTTAATTCTAATAATAGTTCTTGTGTAAACTTCTTTAAACCCTCATTAAAAAAATTTACAAATTGGTTAAGCATTTTATCTTTAATGAAATGTATCATTGTTTCATATCCTTTCGGAATTCCTTTCTAAAATTTAGGTAGTTGAAAAATAAAATGGTCCTTGATTTTGTTTGTATACTAAGGTCCTCAAATCCTAAAGATGGCATGGCTTCAATTATATGTTAATTTTAAATATTAAGGTACGAAAAGATTTCTATGAGAGAATTTGATGTTTAAATTTGGACCAAACTTTGACCATTGAATTAAGGAAGATATTTTAAGTATAAAAATGAATTTAAAAGAACTAGCCATACCTATTTTTTCATAATCTTTCTAAACATGTAAAAAAATTCAAAAAATTCCAAACATTGCAGTATATAAAGAAAATTGAATCGAGATGTTGACTAAAGTTTGACCACTGAATTGAAGGACTTATTTTATGTCAAACAATATATTACAAAAAATTAACCCTATCTAATTTTTAATAAGCTTTCCAAAAATATAATTGTTTTTGAAAAAATCTAAAAAATATCATCCTATAAAATAATTTTATAAAAAATAATAAAATAGCAATAACTTTCATAAAAAATTGTCTTCAGTGTCTATTTTTTTTTGAGAGATTACCTAACACATTCATCAAAACCCCCCCAAAAAACATCCAAATACGCATTGGTTTAGAAGTTATTAGGAAACAAAAATGTTGGCCCAAATCATAGCTTCGATGCCACTTGTTATGACATTTCTTGGAAATATTTGTATAAAGTATACCCTATTGAGGAGGTGACTTCCAATAATTATACTATAAGATATTAATTCAATATTTTATGATGATGATGATATGGGAGAATGTTCTCATCCTTTTTTATAGGATCAACTATGTGGGGACATACCACTTCATCTTAATTAAGAGGGATTAGTGTATTAGCTAATATTTAAGCCAGGGTTAACCATGCAACAAGTGAATAACTTATTAATCATAGGAATATATATTATAATCATTACATCATGTGTTGTTTTATAATAATAAGTAATTTTTTGTGTTCAACTGTTGGGTCATTTGTGTTGGGACATTACTGAAAATCTTCATACTTGAGCACATCCTTCCCACAACCACCATTAGTGTAGATTGTGTAAGAAAAATTATTCTAGCTAGTTCATCTAAGATTACAAAGCTAGGAGAGAGAGAGAGAGAGAGAGAGAGAGAGAGAGAGAGAGAGAGTTTAGTCAATGAGAAATGAGAAAGCTAGGAAAAAGATATTTATACATGACTTTGAGATTAAATGTTCTAAGGCTACAAACATTAGAATGCATCCAATACTTCAGAAAGAAAGATTGACAATTAGAGTAAATAAGAATAGTTAAGTTGAGGTGCACAATTTTTTGGATTTCCATTATATCAGCCTTGTTTGTGTAGTTTAAATTGATACATAGTTTGATTCATCCCTAGGATTACCAAGTGAATTATGAGGGATCCCAAAGATTGCTAAATGTTTAGATTCTCTTACTGTAGAGGTTTTTGGGTTTGAACCTTGGAATAATAGCTAGTAGTATGTTATTTTCTTGGATTAGATAATTCCACTAAATTGATGAAGTTGCAAAGCTCAATCCATGGCTAAAAGATTCATCAAACTAAGAAAACTTATGGGAAATTAGTTTCAATATTTACATATATAGTTGATAGGGTCTATTCCTTATATCTTAAAATATAGGGCTTTAGAGAAGCTTGTCACTCTATTGTAGAGTGTTCCATGTTTTCACTAGCAGTAGCCATTTGAATATGATATCAAATCAAGAGTTTCCAAGGCATAGTTCCTTCTAAACCTCAAGCAATACATTTGGCTGAAAGATAGATCCCTTATGTGAGGACCAATGATGTCGAATCCACCCTTCTACTTTTGAAGAATATAGTGTAACCAACAAGTAACTCCCCATTTGGGCCAAATAAAACTTTGTATAAGTTTTTGATTAAGGTAAAAATAGGTTTTGAAGGGACCCTGAAACCCTTTACAAAAGAACCTTACAAGATAAAAGCATTAAGCAACCAGAAGGAACAAACCCAAGAAAAGCCAGCGAAATAACTAGAGAAAACCAGCTAAAGCCCCAAAAAACTAGCAAAATTCGGCCAGACCTGACAAAAGAAACTAATTAATATTTTTCAGGGCATTAGCCAAGTTATTGCTAATCCCACACAGGTCTTTGATATTTTCCCTAAGATTAGGGATCTCTTTAGCAGACACAACAACAACTTTCTTAACACTCACTTTGGTTCTCTTTCCAGCTCCACCTGGAGACTTCCAATCTCGATAGCATCTTCATCCATCTCGAGGTCCACCACCAGTTTAGGAGAATTGGAATTATCAAGGACCTTCGAGATATCCTCAAGGTTTTTAGTGACAACAAACAAGATATTCGGGATAATGCTTAGCAGGTTTTTCATCGCCACTTTCCCTTCTTCCAGCAAGTTAATCTGAGCAGCCATTTTATTAACCTTCTCCTCCATTTCCTTCTTCGACTGCTTCTGATCACTGTCATCTTCCTTCCTTTTGTCATCCATATGTTTCCCATTTTTCTCCAGGTTCTTCAATAGTTCATAAGTCCATCTGTCATAACCCAATCTGGCCTCAGTAAGTTTTTTAAGGTTATCCAAGAATAACCCTTCTCCAGCGCTTTTCTTTTCCTCACTCAAAATATACTTTTCCATATCCTTCTCGGGTTCCTTGTTCTTCTCCATCTCAGAATTCAAATCTTTTTCCTCATTATCCTTGTCATCCAGATCCACCATGGGTTGGCTGTTGTCATTGCCAGGGCTAGCACTGTGAATTGGGCTATCATGGTCGGACTCGTTCTCACCTTCTTCATGCTCTACTCCCGTTTCCTCATATTTCCAGCTTTCCTCACCCTCTGACTCGTCCATTTCCATTTCACTGCCCTCTTTTCCCATTTCCTCTGTGTCATTCTTATCTTCATGGACTTTCATCCCAATGGCACTCTTGCTTTTTTTCCTAAAGGTAGCCTCCTCCTTGCTAGGTTCCCCTTCCTCTAGCATTCTCTTACCTTTCCCTGGAGAAGCGGATAACCTCTTATTTTCCAACATGGCAAGGGTTTGATAGTTCTCATAAATGAGCAACAAAAGCCAACAATGGAGAACCGGATTCGAGGGATTCTTGTTGTGTTTATTGAGAGACCTAGAAAGGGACTTGAAGAGATAGTAGGGCAGGGATACCCGTTTCTCATGTCTAAAGTGGTTTAATAACACAAAGTGATAAGTTTGGGCCTTGGAAAAGCGGCCCTCAATAGTTATATATTCCATTATGGTATTCAAAACCCAACCCCATATTTTCTTGATGTTGGAGGCTTCATAATAACCCCCTGTGGATTTTCCAATTTTAGCCCTCTCCTTTTCCTTACGTGAGAACAAATTTACCGCATTATTGGAAACCTTGAGATCTTTAAAGAAATTAAGCCCAAAGTGGGGCATACCTGCCACAATCGCGATGAGGCCCGTGTCCAATTTGAACCTAACACCATAGATTTTAAAGGACCCATTACACCAATTTTCAGAGATTTTGGAGACAGCGAGATTAACCCTACCTTTGTCGTAATCAACCAGCTTCTCCATGAAACTAGCAAGGGAACCTTTTTCCAGCTTCGCCCAAACTTTTGGCATGTCCTTCCATCTGGATGTGTTGTCTGATTCCTCCCTCCTTAAATCTCCTCCCATATTCAAATTCAGACTTTCACCTTTGTTCTTTTGCAAACTCAAAACTTTCTTTCCGTTGTCGCTCAAGATTTTGAAAAAGATGACCCACAAAGTGTGCGAAGTGATATTATATTTGATTGGGATTCTGCCACTTTGCTAGGTAATCATAACCTTTCCATCAAAGAATAAATTACTCAAATAAGCTATCATGATTACGCGGTCCTTCTTTCCCCATAAATCTATCCTTTTTTAGGAGCTTTTTAATACTCATATTAATATCTTCCCCGTGCCAAATTATTTGAGAATCAAAGTTAATGTCTAGGTTTGCCAGACAGTCCACCACCATATTTTTCTCTAAAGGCATGTTCAATGATAATAGCTTTAAAACTAGCAATGATTTCCCTAGCTTTAAAATTAATGTTTTCAATAGACCATGATGGCTCGGTTTCCCCCTTCAAACACTTAATGATATTAAGTGAGTCTCCCTCAAGCCATAATTTATTATGATTTAGGTCCTTAGCTATAATAAGAGTGTTCAGTGCAGTTGAGGCTTTAGCAAAATGATTGGTTTGACTCCCCAAAGGACTAGCAACCGCCACTAGGCAACTTAAAGCTAAATTCCTAACAATGCCCCCATAACCAGCTTTACCCGGATTCCCCTTAGAAGCCCCATCAAAGTTGGCCTCTAGCCATCCTTGAGGTGGAAAACACCAAACAAGACCTTCTCTTCCCTTCTCCTTACTAGGTTTGGTAGTTGAGAGGTTCCACTTGTCATTGAAGTCTTCTTTAGCAACTGGTCCATCATCAGTACCTTTGATCCATTCGAAGATACCCTTGTAAATTTTATCTACCATCACTTCAGGGATGGCACTTTTATCCCTAAAGATCCTGTTATTACACGCTTTCCAAATATTATAGATAACATTCGGGAAGATAAGTTTCCAAAGCTCCACTATCTTTGGGTTGGAATTAGGGCATTGCCATTGCTGCCAAGATTCCCTAAGAGAGTTCGGAAATACCCAACTCAGCTTCCACCTACTTAAAATAATTTTCGAAATTTTCTAGCTGAAGGTACATTGATGGAGGATATGGCAAGAAGACTCTTCTTCCCTGCAACAAAGAGAACACCTGTTAGGAAAAACAAATCCTCGCTTTTGAAGGTTGTCCAAAGTTAATACCTTGTTTTGGATAAAGATCCAAAAAAAAATATTAACTTTAGGAACTAACTTTTTGTTCCAAACTTTAGCCCAAATAGGAGTTTCTTCCACTTTGTTTTGGATAGCCATGACCGAGGACACAGAATACTTCCCATCCAGGGTTTCCTTCCATATCAAACTATCCTCTTTGTTGTCTCTAAGAATTTTAGAAGAAAGCACAACCTCGAGAAACTTTAACTCCGGACTCTACTGGCTAAAATCAATCCATTTCCCATTTCTCCAATAATCTCTAACCAGACCCCCAAACCTTTTTTTGAACCAATATTTCCAATCATAAAGGATTGGAATTTACTCTAGAGGTTTATCCATTATCCATCTGTCTTCCCAAAATCTTATACTTCTACCATTTCCCAAATTCCACATTCTACCAGCTGCAGCCAAACTTTTTGCCAATTGAACTGCATTCCATATTGCAAAACCTTCAACAATAAAAGACTTATCTAAGAATTCTTCCTCAGAGGGTTGCATGTGAAGATATTTGTTTCTCCAGATTAAATTCCACTCTCTTTCCTCCCCTTTCATTCTCCAAATTTGTTTAGCTAATAAGGCATTGTTCATAGAACTAATATTCCTTAAACCCAACCCTCCAGAGGCCTTAGGAGAACATATTTTATTCCAAGCAATAAGGGGAATTTTGTTCTTGACTTCCACTCCTGACCAAAGAAACTTTTTTTGGATTCTTTCAATTGCTTTCGCAAACTTTCTAGGAATTTTAAACAAACCGAGGGCATAAACAGGTAGGTTTTGGAGAGAAGCTTTGAGCAAAGTAACTTTGCCCACTTGGCTAAGGACATCCCCTTTCCAACCAACTAGTTTGGAGTTGAATCTGTCAACCAACTTAATCCAAAAATTATCCATAGGCTTGATACAAAGGGGAAGCCCCAAATAAGAAGAGGGAAGCTCATCAATTTTACAGCCAAGAATTCTTTCAATCCTTAATTCTCTTTGAACAAGGGTATTGATGAAGAACAAAGAGCTCTTATCCCAATTAATTTTCTGACCAGAGGCAGATTCATAAATATTCAAAACGTTCTTCATATTTTTAGCTTCCCTAATGGTAGCTTCCCCCATAGTAATAGAATCATCAACAAACTGTTCATGGGTATAGGTAAAATTGGCAGAGGAAGGTTTCAGTCCTCTGAGATTTCCTTCTTCCACATTTTTAAAGATGAATCTACCCAAACTTTCAGCTAAAATGGTAAACAATATAGGGGAAATGGGATCCCCTTGTCTAAGACCTCTAGTACTTTTGAAAAAACTAGAAGGGGATCCATTGACAATAACAACAGAAGAGGAAGTTTCCATCAATTGAGAGAAAAGTTGAATAACTTTTTCTCCAAATCCAAACACTTTCATAATCCTTAAGAGAAACTGTCAGTTCACTCTATCATAATTTTTTGCCATATCTAACTTCAGAAAGAAACCCTGATTGTTTTTGATTAAGTAAAAACAGGTTTTAGGGGACCCGAAACCCTTTTACAATTTGAAAGATAAGAATTAAAGAGACTAAACAAAACATTTGTGCAACACCAGCACAAAAACCAGCAGCTAAGAAAAAGACAGCACGAAGGCAACAAGAAGTTGGCTCCAAACCCAACATTACAAATTAATTGAAAACTTTAATAGATTCCTCAGCATTTTGAACCAAGAGCATCATCGCCTTGGCCGCTTCCCTCAAGTCATTGTTTTCCTCTCTTAGCTAGCTATCTTTCGTATTGATCTCCATCCCAGTAGTGTTAGCCACCTTGATTGTTAGCCACCTTTAGAGGATTAATATTTTCATGAATTAAAATAATGGAATCCAGAATCTGTCTACCGGGGACAAAACCATTCTGTTGGGCTGAGATAATTCTTGGAAGAATATCCAGCAGTCTGGAGGTAAGAACCTTAGACAAAATATTGTAAATAGAGTTGTAGAGACTAATGGGTCTAAACTTATTAAGAGAATTAGCTCCAGGGATCTTCAGAATAAGGACAATGAAGGTAGCATTTAGTTCTTTGAGAAACCTTCTAGAGCCAAAGAATTCTTTAACACCTTTACAAATACCAGTCTCCACAATATGCCAAAAAAATTGGAAAAAGAACATAGGGAAACCATCTGGTCCAGGAGACTTATCTCCTTGAAAAGAGAACACCACCTTTTTGATTTCCTGATTATTAAGAATTCTGGATAGATGTTTATTGTCTTCCTTAGTCAAGGTAGGAGGAATAGCTTGCAACAAGAGATTTTGGTTACTGGTGTCAAGGTTATCCACTTCTCCTAGAAGGGTACCAAAATAATCCAAAGCTTCCTTTCTTATATCATTATCCTCCGTTAAAATCCCTTTATTACAAGATAACCTGGATATCTTGTTAGCCGCCCTATGCTTAAGAGCAGTTAAGTGGAAAAACCGGGTATTTTTATCACCTTCCTTCAAGTACAAGGCTATTGATCTTTGTTTCCAGAATGTCTCTTCATTGGAAATAATAGTGTGGTATTTAGATAACAAACCATTTTCCATAGATCTCATCTCTTCAGAAAGCCCCTCCGCTTGGATTTTATCTTGAACTTCTTTTATTTTAGATTTTATTTGAATTTTACTCTTGAAGATATCCCCAAAAATCTCTTTGTTCCAGATTTTGATTTTAGCCTTTATAATATTGAGCTTTTTAGCTATTCTGAAAAGAGTCATTCCCTCAACCTTAGAATTCCACCAATCAACAACACAAGCTTCCAGGGAAGGACGGGATAACCAAACTTTTTCAAATCTAAAAGGGAAGTTTCTCTTAGCAGAAAAAGAATTGGTAGTAAAAGAAATAGGGTAATGATCAGAACCAATCTTGATCACAGGCACAAGAGGACAACTATACTTAGATAACCACTCAGGAGAAATTAAAGTTCTATCTAACTTAACTTGAATAAGATCAACTCCAGTTCTTCTATTAGTCTAGGTATAGTTAATACCTTGGAGATCCACATCCATAAGAGCTTGATCATTAATGAAATCAATAAGATCTTGTTTACCATCAAGCTGCAAGGGAAGGCCCCCCATCTTCTCATCCTCTTTAAGTAGAGTATTGAAATATCCCATTATAATCCATCTTTGATCAACAAAATTAAGTCTGTCTTCAGCAAGGCTTCTCCAATATTTAGCTCTCCTAGTTTTGGAATTAGGCGCATAGACATTGGATAAAACCTAGACAAAGTTATCCTTGATATGCTCAAGCTGCACAGAGATCCTATTAAATTCAGAGATGATTTCCTTCCCTTTTATAGTTTTTTGGTTCCAAAAAATTGCAGTTCCTTTAGAGGCTCCCTCCGAGCTAGATCCTATTACTCCATTATTTTTGAATATTTTGATCTTTTCAACTTTATCCTTACACATCTTGGTTTCCTGAACAAGGACCACATCTGGTTTATGATCTCTTATATTGTTACGTAACACATCTTGCTTATGAGGGGCATTCAACCCTCTTATATTCCAAGAAATTATCTTCATACTTTAACCGGAGATAGGGCTGACTCAATGAAACACTGTGTTCCATCAGCATGGTTCTTCCAACTTTCTTGTTCCCTTTGATGTTTTAGAGATGGTCTCCCCTGCTTTTTGTTTTGGCTTCCAACATCTGCCTTTTTCTTATTCTTGCTTCTAGTTACAATACCTCCATTGGGTCCCTCCTTATTCGATTTTCCTTCTTTTGTGCCAAGAATCGTAAGATTTCCTTCCATGATTTCCATTTCCAAACTATGTGATGGGGTTTTGCATTGGGATGGCTTTGGGCTTCCATTGGTTAGAAGCAACAAAGGCTCAAAATCAGAAAGGTTAAAATCCTGCGCTTCATTAAAGTCTTCCTCAATTGCTTTTGAGTAAGATGATGCAGACACATCATCATTGGGACTTTCCTCTACTTTCTCCTGACTGACTGATCCAACCTCTTGGTCCTCTGGATCATTTTTATTATTTAACTCTCTTCTTTGCTCATCTTCTTTAGTACTTTCTATTTGATTATTAGAACATACACAAGCGCAAGCAGGTTTTTCATTATTACTATTCACATCCTTCTTCACCTCCTTTTCTGGCTCCATCACTTCCTTATCAGGATCACACCCTACTGATGGGTCTCCTTTTTTCTCTTTAGTCTGCCATTTCTGCTTCTGTTGCACACTGCTATCAGTCTTGCTTTCCTTACCCTTCTTAAGTGGACAAGATTTTGCCCAATGGCCCAATTTTTTGCAATGGAAGCAAGCAAATGGGAGCAATTCACATTCAATCACTTGGGTCCATTTCCCTAATTTAGAAATAATCTCAATAGATTGGGGCATGTCCGTCATTTGATTAAAATTTACACAGGTGCGAGCAATGACTAACCTTGATTTAGCTACAGTCGTTGGGTTGATCAAGAAAAGTTCTCCAAAAGAGCTCGCTATCCCCTTAAAGACTTCTTCATTCTATAATTTCAGAGGAAGGCTCGGGAGGAGCGTCCAAACAGGTGCTGATACAAAAAAAGACTCATCAAGAGAGAGGTTAGGAGCCCATTTTTAGTAGAGCCAAAGTTGACTTGCCGAACATCCATGGGCCTTCACATAGAGCCTTATTCATATCTTCTTCAGAGTTAAAAGAAAAGGAAAAAAAGCCCCTAGGCAACACCACCACATCCACTTGACCCTTGAGAACCCATTTCCTCCTTATAAAGTTCCTAACAACATCAATGTTAGGCCTAAAACCAACAAATCGTCTGATTAATGTCATGGCTAAACCAACGACAGTGAGATCCAACTGCTTATCCGGAATAGAAATAGCAACCAACCCTGAAACTGGATAAGAGATGTTTGTAACTTCCGAAAGTTCTGATTTTACCAGCGACTTCACTCCAAAAAGCGAAGACCATTTTTTTCCTTACCTCTATCGTGTGGGTCCCCAGTTTTGGAATCTTTGTCTTCCACCAATTTGACTGTCTCCTTGCCCTAGTATGTACCTTGGGATGCCTGAAAACCAGCTTGATCGCCAGTTCCACCCCCAGAAAGGCTACCTTCCCCAAGAAATCCGCCATTCCCAGATTTGAAATTTGGGATTCCCGCTCGCTGCTCTCTTTGCCGCTCCACACCCATTTTTAAACTTTGTATAAGTTGTGTTAGCTAATTGTAGAAGTTTTAGAGTGCAACCCTCAAGAAGATATTTAGACTTGACCATAGAAGAGTATTTTATTAGCCACCTTGATATGCTCATCCATATATAGGAAATTATTTTTCCAAGATAATAATTTGAGTTTGAACTTGTTTAAAAACCACCTCCAATAATATTTTGATGAAACTTTAATTCCAAAAGAAATGCCAAGGTATATAATTATCATTCCATGTTTGATCTCTCATTATTCTTTTGTGATCAAAGGTGGATAAGGCTTGAGATGTGCCATCCAAAATTTAATTTTGTGCATATCTAATTGAGAGTTCAAAGCAACATAGAAAAATTTAAGGGTATCATGTAGGTTATTGTCATAACTAGTACTATTTTGAATTAAAATCATGTTATCATCAATGAAGTGGGATTTAAGAGTAACAAAGCTACCTAGTAGAGATATGTCATTAATGAGGTGATCTAATTAGGCACAATGTAGGAGATATCCTAATGTAGGGTTTGTGAACTAAAATGGTGTACCAAAAAGTAGCCAATGTAGAAAAATTAAGAAAAAATGAACAAATTATTTTTAAAACTTCAAACATGCTCTTGTTATGGCTTGGGAATACCAAGCCATAACACAATCATGTTATGTAGCTTTTTATATATCATTTCCATTTTTTTTAATACACTCAAAATATGTTGAACACAAAACAAGTGTATTTTATGCTCAACATAATGGTTTGAAACATAAAAATGCATAAAAAAACTAGGCCCTCATTTGGAATTGTAATGGTGTAAATTATATAGGCTTACAATTTCATGCTACATTTAGCACCCATTTTGGAGGTAACTTGTTTGATCTGGTGCAAACATGCTTAAGCTAGGTTTAGATCGGCAAAATTAGTCTCACCCCTTAGTGCCTTTGACCTTTATGTTGACTAGGGTGCCCAATGATCCTATCCTCCCAATTTTCCTCTAAACTTTAATATTTGAATGTCAATGTTGAGCCCGTAATAGTGATATTTCTTTGTTCCCTCTTTTGAATAATTAATGATGAAATGGTATGAATCACATATAAACATGACTTCCTCTATCATTTAAAATCCTAGTTAGTCAATCTAAGTGATATAATAATTAATTTCAAGTACTCTATTTAGGCACTCTAAAAATCACACAATCAAAGTCTATATACCTAAGAAATATGAGAACACTATCAAGTATTTCATCAAGCACAATTGAATTAATTTAGTTTCCTATTTGTTATCATGTGATGTACTAACATTTGTAGGATCTTCACAAACAACTTATGTGGAATCCAAGATAAGGCTTCAAATATGATGTAATCATTATAATTTTAGCATTATCATTATTCACTTATCTCTACTCCTTGAGGGAAATAACTCTTTATCACTCATCATTGTACTGTGGAGGTGGAAACACCAACACAAGGTTTGAATTAGGAAATACCCTATGCAACACAACCAATTTCTCCTCTTTTTTATGTGTGAAGGTTTAGATATGAATATTACAATTGAGACATTGATCTATTATAGCCAGATAGGGTAGATATTGATTGATAGTTTTAGAGTTCAAATGGATGAAAAGAATAATATTATGGTGGCTAGTGTCTCTATTTGTCTAGTTTTAGCTAAGATTTGCATGATAGAAGCCCACAAATTTCTTGAGATTGTTTGAATCACTTTCTTCTACATTAGAGTACTCTAGGACCTTAGTGTCCAATGCCAATATCTGGCATATTCTACTTCAAATTTCACTTGTGCATACTTGGCTAAACACTTCATTCTTAGATCTGAGAATCTATCTAGAGTATCAATTCTATATTTCTCATACTTTGATAACCTTCTTCAAAATTTTCATCATTAACCTAGTTCATTATATGCATCTAGGCCAATCCCTAATAAAAACACAACCCTCCTAATAGATAAAGTGTAGATCCATGATTTTTTGGCTCTCCCATGAGTACTATAGTCAAATTCATTCACACCTATTTTAAATGATTTGTGTGCAAAATAAATATTGATTCTAGTTCGATGCACATATTGACCTAGTTTAACTTTTCCACCATTTCATTTTGGTGAAATTGATGTATCTTGCACTTGCATATTTTTTGATTTATTAACATAGATCTGATTTATATACATTTGATTACCTAGATGGTTAAATGTGTTCTTTCATTGAAATTCTTTCTTAGCATTCTTAAAAGTATTGTGTACAGTTTAAAAGGAAAATTTTTAATTCAATTTATTAGTATTTCTTATATTCAATAAATATTTAGATGAGTTATTATAATACATAATGGCATTGTTGAAGATGTTCTATTCATGTTTTCCTTAGCATACATCATTTGTAGATGTTTCTTGTTGTAATTTTGATTATTCTTCCTCTCCCAAAATTGGTCTTTCTTGTGACTAAATTTTGGTTCATGAGGATTATGTCATTCTTATTCATGATACTCCACCAACAATTCATGGCAAGGCTCCTCATTATGGAGCATGAAGCATTGATGCATAAATAATTATGTACCTCTCCTAAACTAGATCTACTAGCATAATATTATACCACCATGTTCCTTAATGATTCACCTCCTAATTATTTAAATCATGTTTAAAGAATGAGTGAGACTAATAAGGATTTATGTTCTCATCAAAGGATTAATCCTTCCTCGATCATTCATGCTTTTTGTGATTAGACTCAATATGATTAGACAACACATATTCTTGGAATTTGCCTTTTGAAGCCTCCTCCATTAGAATTAAAAACACATTATAGGGTTTGGTTTAACATATTTTTCAACAATGGTTATAATAGACAAAATTTTGGGCTTATGGAGCAATGAATTAGGGTTCATGTGGATCTCACACCATATTGTTATAAAGAATGTGTTGGGTTCCCACCTTCCTCTCCAACTCCACCTCCTTCCCCATTACCTCATAGAAAGAACAAAATCATTTTTCACATGAGATAAGACTGCTTCCTAATCCTTCTACTCCATCTTGGGAAGACCAAACCTTTCTAAGGCTCTTCAAAACCTAGTTTATTACTATTCCTCCTCTAAAATATTGTAAGGTTCAAAAATATGATCACATATATCACTTTTTTTGTTTGAATCATCACATGATTAGCCATCCCACTAGTGACTGTGAGGCATTTAAGAAATAATTTTGCAAGATTATTTGTGATGGTATCATTCATATGATAAGTGTAATTGAGTTTCTTCATTGTCTTGTCTCTATCATTATTGATTAAAGCCTTGTCTATTACATTTCTCCTCACTATGTCAAATTAGTAACTCTCTATGGGGGCTCATTGTCATTCATAGTGGTAAAACCTTATGCAAAATCATACTTTATCTTCGTGAGAAACATTATAGTCTATGGTATGCTTATTATTTCCTTTACACTAAGGGGAAGGATAACTTTTGTTTGAGGGGTGTGTATCTGTTTTTAAGGATATCATCTCTTTGGTGGGTATGTATTCTTGTGTAATAATTTTATCTCCTTACCTGAGGGGTGTGTATACATTTTTAAGGATCTCCTTTCCTTGTTTGAGGGTTATGTATCTTTGTTTAAGGGTTTTCTCTCCTTGTTTAAGGGGTATATAGACTTGTTTAAGGATCTCATTTGGATGTTTGATGGATATACATCCTTGTTTAATGATATACTCTTTTTGTTTTGGGGGTATGTATCTTTGGTTAAGGATTTTCTCTCCCTTTTTGGATGTGTGTATCCCTTCTAAGGATCCCCTCCCCCTTATTATATGGCATATCCTTATTTAAGGATCTCTTCCTCATTTTTTAGGTATGTTTACCTACAAAGGATCCCATCCCCCTTATTGGAATATATATTGATGCCCTGCAAAATGGCACAAGGTTAGCAAATGATAAACAACACCAAAGACACAAAAACCGTTAGTGTTAGTCAATCAAAAACTAATCTATGAAGGCATACCAAGAGAGACACTAAAAGCATGCTAATGTATCTAATAAACAAAACAAAGATTATGAGGCATCTCCAACTGCCTCTTAGCATGGCCTTAGCTCCTTCTCCCTTGTTCCTCTCCTCTCCAAGTTCCAAAATAGTGTAGCTCTCAGCAGCTTTTTGCACTATGGATGCTTATGGAGGATTGAGATTTAATATTAAGCTTCAAATATGAAATGAAAAGCTAAATACTATGCTATTGATGCTAAAATGATTGATTTTACCAAAAAGACAAGATGTTAGATTGCTTATGCTAAATGCTCTCTAAAATGTCTATAGCCTAAATGCATACAAGTTTTCAGGATCTGTATTATGAAGGAATGGGCTCTATTTATAGGAAAAATGGAGCAATGGATGGCCAAGATTGAAGGGTTTAATCAAGGGTCAAGCTTGAAAGTTGGGGATCCATGTGCACAATTGGCACCAATAAAATAGTGACAAGTGCCAACACAGGATTGGGTTGAGAGAAGAGGTTGGAGGCATTAAAGGCTTGAGAAGACCTCATGGTTATCTAAAGGCTAAGGGTCAAGTCTAAATTAGGATTACCCACTAGATTAGGAGTTAATGCAAGGATAAACCTTTATGCAAATGATTAAGAGATAATCATGGTCAAAGCATTAAAGGCCTGATGAGACCCTTGGGTTGGGTAGAGGTTGAGTCAAAACAAATGTTTTAACCATGTGGGAGGGTTTGGGTTAACCATTAATGGTTTTTGAAGACTTTGTGGATTAAGTGGTTGAAGTTTGGAAGCTTTCAAAGGTTATCCAAGACTTTGAGACATTTAGTGGTTGAAGGTTGAAAGCCTTTAATGGTTATCAAAGACTTTTAGGCTTTGAGAAGTGACTCCATTTTGTTTAGGAATGTGACAATAATTAGGGGATGGATTAGACTAATTAGGAAGGGGTTAGAAGAATCTAGAAGGGGATTAGATTTTGCAAGTGGATTTGGTGGGTGAGGGAAAATAGGATTTTATTTAAAATAAAAATTCATTTATTTCAAAATGTGTGCAAGTTGCATTTGTAGGAAAATGCAAGTGGGGTGGGGATAATGATTTAAATAAATGTTTTATTTAATTTATTTAAAAGAGGAAAAGGGGATTCTAATTAAATAAATAGATTTTATTTATTTAATTTGAATGGAATTTGATTTAATGAATTAATTAAAATAAATTGAATAATTTATTTAATTAATAGAAGAATGTTTGGAGATGAATTAATTAAATATTTATTTAATTAACTGATGGCTAGTGGATTTTTAATCAAATAAATATGAAATATTTATTTAATTAAAGTGGACAGATTTGTGCGACTACATATATCATTGATGAGGATCTCTTCCTTTTTCTGTAGGTTCATATCCTTACTGAGGATCCACTCCCCCTTATTAGAATATGTATCCTTGTTTAAATGTATCTTCCTTGTTTTGTAAGAGTGTATCTGTGCTAACTATCCCCTCTCCCTTATTGGAAGATGTATCATTGCTTAAGGATCTCTACTTTTTTTGGAGGTGTGTATCCTGGGTGAGGATGCCTTCCCACTTATTAGAAGATGAATCCCTCATGATAATCTCTTCATTATTTTGGAGGTGTGTGCCCCTATTGAAAATGCCCTTCTTGCTGTTGGAATATATCCCTAATAAGGATCTCCTTCCTTGTTGGAAGATGTATCCTTGATGAGGACCACTTCCTTGTTTAATGGTGTCTATCCCTACTAAGGATCCCATCCCCCTTGTTGGAAGATGTATCCCTAGTGAGGATCTCTTTTTCAAAGGTGTGTATCCTTGTCGAGGGTCCCTTCCCTTTGTTGGTTTGAAATTGGTATTGTACCTAGTAAGTTTCACACCTAGGCCTTTATCACATATGTTACCTAAGTTTACTTAGGGACCACATAGGATTCTTCCCACTTTATGTGGAATTCCCACTTTTAGTGGATAATTATCACATTATCACTTTTCCACCTTGAGTGGATAATAAGTTATCACTTCATACATGAAGTCATAATTTTAAGACACATGTCATAATCTTATGTCATCCTACGTTCATCTTGGCTTATATAACTAAGGAGTCCCCTTTCTACCATTAATTCTCATTGTTGATCCCTCTTGTGCTCTCATTGAGTGCCCAAATCTTGGGTGACTATAATCTTCAACCAATCTTTCATGTTGTAAATTTTCTATACAAAGTATATTATTATATTAAAGATTATTGGATTTCTTCTTGTTAGTCTTATTTGATAGGTTTAGATTGCAAATCTTGGTACATTTAGAGGGTTTTGTTTTTACAGTTTTATATTATATGTCAAATTTGGATCTTATTGGTATAAATTTAAGGTCACCATTGGATTCAATAGGTTTGAGATTCAAGTCAGTTTTGCCTTCTGTTTCATCCATATTGGACATGAGAGGTTCTTGACATTATAGAGAAATTCTAGCCAAAAAGGACCTCACCATCACACTCAGAAGGCCTGAGAGATGAACATTGACTATTAATTCATCAATTACGGTGAAAGTTGATTTTGGGGAAAAATAATTTAGTAAGGTTTGAAATTGGGAGGTGATTATTAGATCCAGGACATTCTTGACATTGTAGAGAAATTTTAGCCAAGAAGGACCTCACCATCATGCTCAAAAGGCCTGAGAGATGAAACTTGACTATTAATTCATCAATTTTGGAGAAAGTTGATTTGGGGGAAAAAATTTGCAAGCCGAGCCATATGACTTGATTTGTCAATTTGGTACAAATTTTCAAAAAAAAAATTCTGCAATTTTTTTTAATACATTATATATATATATATATATATATATATATATATTACAAAGGTCACCTAACAGAGACCCTATGCAAAGGTTGTTTCAGGCCCCATACATAAGGCACACACCTTTTTCATAAAAGTTGTAGCCTTTTTAGATAGCTAGGTACCTCTTTCAAGTAACTGTACTATTGGGCATGGGGTGTGGCCCCATGTGTCCCCCCACACAATATTTTATTATCATTTTTCAAAATAGAAAATTCACAAAATTAAAGTTTTGAAAATAAATAAAAAATTCAAAGAATATTTAAGGTTTATTAGAGATTCTAAGAGAACATTCTCTACTGATGTTAGCATGATGTCAATTGAGCCTTTGAAAATTTGCTTTCACCCTCTCCATTGATAGCTTTCAATTTGAAGACGATTTTGAAATGCTTATAACTTTGGCTTAGATTATCTAATTTTCAAGATTTTTTTTTTTAATTTAGGCTAAGTTTGTGTGCTCTATGTAGTGGTGAAGACAATTTCTAATTTTAATTTGTTATAGGTGTTGTTAAGTAATCCCCATTTTTGGAACTTCAGAGCTTGGTTATGGCTCATGCGAATTCCTTTTTATGTGCAATTTAAAAAAAAAAAATCATAATTTTTCATGTTGTTCATATTGGTATTATTAGTTTGTAGACATTGTAAGAAAAAATTGTACTTTTACACAACATTTTTTGGCATATTTGGGCAATTATATTGCATAGATCATAGTTTGATCTTTTTCTTGTTGATCCTAGTTTGATATATCATGACAGTGGAATCTTTAAGTATTGATATTTGTTGGTATGTGGTGATTGATCATGCTACTAGACTTAAATTTTGGTGACTTTATCAACCATGTTTTCCCCACAAATAAATTCACGGGAGAGTACAAGGGGGTAGTGCCCCTCCCACGGGGCTCATCCTCCCGATGGGGGCCTAGGGGCAGAGCCCACAATAGGCATTTGGGGTCAACACCTCTAGTAGGGGCTATTAGGGGCAACACCCCCAACCGAGGGTTTTGGGAGAGCGGTCCCAAAGCAAAAAATTCCCATTAAGATTCGACTATTATTTTGGCATGTAAACTGACCTTTATAAACCACTAAAAATGCTTATAACTATGTGGTAGTGTAATATGAAATATGTCATATTATAATTTTCTCTTTGTTGGATGATAGAAAAGAAGTGGATGACTATATCTTTGGTGGATGTAGCCCACATTGGGTGAACCACATTGAATATTTGTGTAATTGTGATTTGTTACAATTGCTTCTATTTTATGGATTATACTGAATATTGTTTTATTGTTCGGTCTATTTTAAAACCCCAACAAAATCAAAAGTCCACTTAACCTTTATTTTACAAGTGGAAATTATAATCATAGTAATTATAAAGTGTCATGATTCAATATTGCTGAGAGATCTTTGATTGAACTTTGAAAGATTCTTCTTATGGTTGTGGTTACATTCCTCTTAATTTATGTTTTTTTTTCTCCAATTTCACTTCCAACACCTTACAACTATCCTAAATAGAAATTTGAAATGATTGTATAGGATAGTTCATGGGCTTGATGTTGAACCAAAAGATGATGAAGTTAAAAAGAATAAATGGTTGAATCTCTGTGAAAAAATCATTAGCTATATATAATGTATCTCACAAGTTATTGTTTCACATTGAAAGCTTGGATACACCTATCATTATGTGGAGAAAACTATAAAATTTGTTTCAAAAAATAAATGAAATTCAAAGAAATATGTTGGAAAAATGAATTAGCAAGTCTCAATCCATGCAAATTACAACACATGAGAATTATTAAAATAAATTGAGTCACTAAGAACACAAATGAAGGATTGTGAAATTGAGAAAATAGATACATAATTGGTGCTAACTCTTCTTTCAAATCTAAGACCTGAATATTTAGTGTTTGTGTCTACTTTCTATGCTACAAAGAATGCCTTTGGGATTATATTTTAATTTTCTTGTTTTAAAGATTTTGATATGCAACTCACTTGAGATTGAGATAAACTTATTCAAATGGGTTTCATGAATTCTTCAAAATTTCCTTCTTTGATTGCAAATGATGAGAAGTCTTTATGTGGAAAAGATAAGAAAAAGAACAATCCTAAGAAGAAAACACATCCACACGTAATTCCAAAGAAGAACACAATAATTCCTCTCATAAAAGGGAATCATTTATGAAGAAGAATCCTACTTGTGAATATTGCAAGAAAAAATGACATGAAGAACACTATTGTTATAAGGACATTGATGAATTGAGACAACTTCTTAAGAAGTATAGAACTAGTTTTCCTTATATAATATCCACTTCAACTTCTTCTTCTCCTTTAAAACAAATAGAATATTATAAGAAAAAAAGCCACACTTTTGAGACAAGTAAGAACAAAGAAAAATCTCTTCATGCTACTACAAGTAATGAATTAGGGAGATGGATTCTAGATTCAAGAGCTTCTCATTATATAACATCTTCGCAATGTATGTTCTCTTCATTTGAGACTTGTAATATACCACCAATTTTGATGGGTAGTCATACATATATAGCTTTTAACTAGGAGAGTATCTATTTATATTAGGGATGACACCTTCAATGATGTTTTGTATGTACCTCACTTGACAAACAATCTCATGTCCATCTATCAAATAACTCATGGTGGAATAGGGAAGACTGTGGAGTTCACTCCGAATTCAGTTATCATCAAAGGATTGAAGAGGAGAGAAAAATATTGCAAGTAGGGTGGTGGATCATGCATCTTAGTTGCATTCATTTTCAAACTTTTTTCCTATTAATGACTTTAATTCTTCATGTGAGTTTCAAACTTCTAATGTGGATTTTTACCTTGATGTGAAATTTGGTTATTGAACTTGGATATTATCATATATAATCCAATTCTTAAGCCTTGCATTCCATCTCATATATATAGTATTGCAGTTGATGATACTTATGTGGCTATATTTTTTGCTTCTTGTGATTCAGTGTCTAGCATATACATTGTCCTCTAGATACAGTTCCTTGGGATGACTACTTGACAAACATCATATGTTTGTTTGTGGAGTCATATCTTTTAGATTTGGGAGACACCATTGATGACTTAATCTTCTCTTTGAATGAGATAATCCTTCTCTAGTTGTTATGAGGGAACATTTTGACCCTATTTTTGATTCTCTACATGATTATTCTTCATAATTTGATGTGAGTGTGGATGCTTTTGAACAACATCTGGAGGAAGCATCTTTATTTGTAGACAAGATATTTGAGTCCTTGGATCTTGTTATACAATCAAATTCACTATATCTTGGATTATCTTTTTCAATAGTGTGGCCTAGAATGCCTTATTTGTAGTAGGCAACTTTTAACATCAACATGGTGTAAATTGAGCAGCCTTTAGAGACTCCATACATTCTAATATTTCTTCCTACGTATTCCTTTCGATAATGAGAAGAAGTAATTCATAAAACTTTGGTTTTATTTCTTTCTAAAGGGAGGAAAATTTTTCAATGGTCATGGACCATCTTCTACATCGACTTCCAATCATCTACCATTGGCACTAATTCTCTCTTATTGAGGGAATTTTTTATTACATGGGATTTTGTCTTTCTCGTTCTTCTTTGAGAGTATTTTGGTATTTTTCATCTCTCTTTTTGGGAGGAGTTTTTCCCATTTGATTTTCTCCTTTTCTCTATTTGTGAGAGAGTACAGTATATTTGTACATGGGTACCTAACATGACCTAGTAGCTAGGACCCCTCATTTCATCTTGCATTGTTTACATATGTCTATACTATCCCTAAGTTGCACTTAAGGGGAGTGTTGGTTTGAAAGGGGCATTGCTTCTAGTAAGTTTGAAACCTAGGACTTTATCACACATGGTAATTAATTTTACTTAAGGACCATATAGGATTATTCCCACTTTATGTGCAATTCCCACTTTTAGTTGATAGTTATCATAGTAACACTTCCCACCTTAAGTTGACGATGAGTTATCACTTATGTCTCAATACATAATATTAATACGCATGTCATAATATTATTACATCCTATGTTCACATTAGCTTATATAGCCAAGAGGTCATATTTGTGAGATTCATTCTCATTGTTGATCACTCGTGTGCTTTCATTGAACACTTTTACACCTTATGTGGATGATGAGTTATCACTTTATGTCTCAATACATAATATTAATACGCATGTCATAATATTATTCCATCCTATGTTCACATTGGCTTATATAACCAAGAGGTCCTATTTGTAACATTCATTCTCGTTGTTGATCTCTCTTGTGCTTTTATGTAGTGATTAGATCTTGGGTGGATATAATATTCAACAAATCTTGCATGATGTATTATATTCTATACCAACTCTAACACCCTCTTGTCTAAATATGTATCCTTGATGAAGATTTCTTCTTTGTATTAAAGGTTTGTATCCTTGCTAAGGATTCCCTCCCCATTGTTGGAAGTTGTATTCCTTATGAGGGTATCTTCCTTGTTTGAAGGTGTGTATCTCTAGTAAAGGATCCTCTTTATTTTCCTTAAGATATTAATATAGCAATACTAGCATCTTAGGGGGACATATAGCCTAATTTCCACTAGTGTGCGTCTTTGATGTATTACTTATGAGGTTCTCTTCCTTGTTTGAAGTTGTGTATCTCTACTAAGGATCCTCTTTCTTTTCCTTATAATATCATAGAAATACTAACATATTAGGGGGACATATAGCCTCATTTTCACTAATATGCCTCTTTTTGGTGGTGGTGTTATTGTTTACACTCCTCAAAGCATTAGTGATCTATGAAGATTCACCTAGAATAATGCAAAATGTTGGCTAGCAGCTTTCACATCATTTCACCTTTGATCATCTGGTATAACATATCTTGCTAGTTTCATCTTTGATATTATTTATGCTCCTTGAAGTTATTGAGTTCTATAAACCAACCAACATAACAAAACTTGATGGCCAATGGTATTCATATGATTCACCTTGTTTACCTAACATACCACAACTTTCTAGTTTTTATCATTTTGTTGTTAGTCTATGGATTACCTAGCATAACACAACATGCTAGCCAATGGAATATGTACACAGGAAAACATGGTGATAAAAATGAATAAATCAAGATTAGATGACCTACATACCAATGAGACTCTCAGTGCAAGTATATAAACTAATTTAAACTAGTTTAACTCCCGAAGGGGTGTCCCATTGTTCTCTATCTCATAGGATCCCTAAAGTCAATGTTTTGCTCTTAGATCATTGAGCAAATGACTTAGGAATGACAATTCCAAGAATGAATGATATTGTGATATATATGCATGAATGCATTCTAAGATCTATATGATATGTTAAAAACTATGATGATTAAGTTAAGATGAAGATAGTGATATGATAAAGATATTGCTAAATTATCCTAACATGATATACTAGCATGGATATACTATTGATATGAAAATGCTTCTAAGTGCTATGATGATATTGTAACAAAGAGAGGTTAAAAATGCTTACTACAATTAAACTATAATGTAGATGCATGAAACTTGGATCCTTTTTTTTAATGAGAATGAGAGCTCTATTTATAGGGAAAATAGGGCAATGGAGGGTTAAGATTGAATAATCTTAACAATGGCTAGGATTGAAAGTTACTCAATCCATGTTTACACTTTTCACCAATGAAATGGTGACAATTATCAACAAGAGGTGGCTTGAGAGGAGATGCAAGAGGCATTAAATGCCTAAGGAGACATGAAGGTTACCTTAAGAGGTAAGGTTAAGGTTAGTTTAGGGTTATCCATTGGACAAAGGTTTTACCCAAGGGGTGAACTCATGTACAAGGGTTAATAGGATAACTAGGGTCAAAGCCATAAGTGCTTGATGAGACCCTTGGGTTAGATGAGGGTTAAGTTAGAGAGAAATTCTCTAACCATGAAGGGAGGGTTGAGTTAACCATTAATGGTTTGGAAGACTTTGGGGACAAATTTGTAAGAGTCCTTCCAAATTTGGGGGAATTCAACAAGTTAGCTTGTTGAAGAAATATATCTTTAAATGCATTTAGAAGACTTTCCTCCAAATTTGAGAAGTGACCTCATCAAACTTAGGGAAAGGACATGATTAGAGGGATTAAGGCTAATTAAGATAGTTTAGAAGAATCTAGAAGGCTCTAGAAGAGGTTTAGGAGGCAAGTGAGAGATGTAGGAAAATGCAAGTGGGGGGATTTTTATAAATAAATTAGATTTATTTATATGCAAGGGTTTATTTAATTAAATGTAAATTTAATTAAAAGGAAGAAAGGAGAATTAATTAAATAAAGTGATTTATTTAATTAAAGGCTAGAAAAGGTTTAGGTGAATTTAATTAAATAAATTGAATAATTTATTTAATCAAATAGATGAAAATGAAGAAATTAATTAAATAAGATTTAATTAATAGGAGGATAGGGTTAAAATAAATATTAAATATTTATTTAAGAAAGTGGTCAGATTTATACGTCTACATTTTGCCCCTCTTTGAAGTGACATGTGTGCACATGTTGATTCAAAGAAAATCGCTAGATATGCTTGCCAAAATTTAATTGATATGATGTTGTGTGCCAAAATGTTTGATATGATACCCCAGATGTAGATTTGATGAACGATATTGATGATGCCCTCTCGGGAGATGAATCAAGGGTCTATTGAAAATATGTCAATTTTATGATCATTTTTTAATTGATTGTGATATGAGAATATTGACTGCATTGGATACACATTATTGATTCATCTCCTAAAAAAAATGATGTGGATAAGGTTGATAATGAAAAAGTGGGAGTAAAATACATGCCCCACTTATTAACCCTTTGATTTACCCTATTCAAAGGTAAAAAGTGATTTTGAAAAATCATTTGCACACTTGTCTTCTTGTGATTGTGAAACTTGGAGCTCTGACCACGATGCCAATTCCATACTCTTCTCACCGATTTGAGTGTGTCAGGCGATACTAGAGACCCACCGCATATGGCCCACCAGTAAGTGGCCAAAATCCATCTTGTTTTTGATTAATTTCATTGTTTTTGTCACGTTTTTCATTTTTTGGGGTCGAAATTTGTCGTTATAGCATGTAGGGTAGGTCTTTTAGTGCATATGAAACAATCCTTAGCATGTCCAAAACCCTAGGTAGGTTTAGCGTCCGAATTCCAATTATTAGCATGGTCGCGGGGGGGGGGAGGGGGGGGGGGGTTAGATTAGTGCGTAGGGCACCTTGTTTAGTCCAACCAGTAGGTAAGTTAGCGCATAGTGTTAGATTAGCGCATCAGGTAAATAGGTTAGCGCATTGAAGCCATGTTGTAGCACGTGATAGAAAAATAGTGCATAAGGTGTGATCTATAGCGCATTCGTGTGAAAGATTAGCACGTAAGGGGCAGTTTAGCGCATTGGAGCCCTAATTTAGTGCATAGGGTAAAAATTTGGAAAAATTGCATTTTAAAAAATGTGTCGTGAGTCAAATGGATTAGATAGCAGATGTAGATGTCAAAATGGGTTCATTGGTTGTCTGATATGGATCATGATCTGATGTGATTCCTATTTTGTTATGATATCTAATTCAAATATATTATTGGATTGTGATATGAGTTTGTGGTCGATATGGGTCTTGTTTTGATATGAGTCAAGTTGTCGATATGGATTTGATTTTCGATATGGGTCAAGTTGTTGATATGGATCTAATTTCATTATGTGTCTTGAGTTGATATGAGTCATGATTTTGTTATGAGTCCTGAGTCGATATGGATGTGATTTTTGATATGGGTCAAGTTGTCGATATGGATCTAATTTTCATTATGAGTCAAGTTCTCAATATGGATCTAAATTCGTTATGGGTCAAGTTGTCGATATGGATCTGATATTGTTATGAGTCATGATTTTTTTATGAGTCTTGATATGGTGAACTAGTATGGATTGCTTTGATATGGTACTTTGATTGATTTCGTCAATATGATGCGTTGATTCGATATGGTTCTTGATTGATTGAATGAGTCCTGATTTGATGCACTGATATAATTCATTGATTGATGCTTATATGTTTCTAATGTAGTTTTGATATGATTCACATTTTTAAGTTGATTTTTAATTGATAGATTTGATCGAACCGAGAGTTGATGATGAAATGTGTTGATTTGCAGGGAGATCTTGGTGTGCTATAGTCTCGTGAGCGATTCCTAAAGTCATGGACACTTATCTCGTACTTATCATAGGCTGATCGAGATGTGATTTATCATCCTTACTAGACATGTCTTGGTATACCATTAGCTGGGGGTTATTGACAACATTGGCAAAGAGGTGGTACAATGACACAAACACCTTTCATTTGGCGATCAATGAGATGATAGTTGTACATCGGAAGACCATTATCAGATTTTGCATATTCCTATGGTTGGGGATTTTCTACCCTATGAGCAAACCAAGGAGGGTGGCATGGAGTCTCTCCACCATGTTTTTCAGGATGATCACATTAGTGGCTATGAGATCCCGTGGCAAGAGTTTATGGATTTGGGATACGCTCCGCTACTATCAGTACTCGTAGGTTTTATTGGTGGTTTTCTTTGTCCCGATCGTATGTCAAAGGGGCTGGCCATTGGATGGGGATTGGTTCTAGAGGAGATGGTGACGCAGGTTTGCATGGGGGTCCTATATGTTGTCCCACCTATACAAAGAGCTCCACTAGGTAATATATCTGGGATACACTAGTCTATCAGTTGGGGTGACTTTATTACAGGTGTGGCCCTGGGAGCATATACCAGTGTCGAGACCACTTGCAGAAAGAGATAGGCTAGTTGGTCACGCATATGCATATGGTTATATAGGTTTAGTTGTCCAGCGTAAGCCGGGAAAACTAGAGTACTAGCCTAGGGATTTATATGACATCGATATAGTCATATGGAGACCCTATATGGATTGTGAGGTGTGGGCCGAGGATGGGCTAGAGATTCCCTATGTATATATGTCTAGGTACTTGATATTGGCAGTATGGTAGACAACAGGGGATACCACATGGGGCTTGTTTGTATGCTCATCAGCGACAAAATATGTCAGAGTGGGGGCCTACCCTAGATAATGCAGTAGTTGTGGATGAGGATATGACCATGATAGGACAGATCTAGGATTATGAGACTGGGGTAGTGGATGTTGGGATGACAAAGGAGTTCTCAGCTTACTTCGTAGCACATGTAGTGGCTTGTATATCTGATCCGATGGAGTTGTTTCCATCTTTTTATGATGAGGAGGAGGTGTGGCCATAGAGGTGAGGGGGTCCTAGGTGGAGAGAGGAGGATGAGGGAGAGGAGGGAGGAGATGGAGGTGGAGGGGGTGGGGGTGGTGGAGGTGGGGATGGTGGAGGTGGTGTTGAAAGAGGTGGAGGCGGTAGAGGTGGTCTCGTGCTTGGTGCGAGTGGGCATGTGGGGATAGGTGTGGTGTTATCTATTGTGGGAGAGATGGAGGGTGATACGGAGGGTGGTCGATGACCCACCTAGAGGAGGAGATCCGACGTTCTGCCTCCACCAATGCCTCAGACAAGGACAGGTGCAACTAGGACCATGACACATGTACCTGTTTAGATTACAGTGTCGACCTACCAACAGGATGCTTAGATTAGTGTGCTATAGGTCTTGGTTCAGCAATTGCAGGCACATGTGCTAGTGCAACAATGATAGATTACATAGTTGTAGGTAGAGAGGGATACAACAGTAGAGCGTCAGGGCCGAACAAAGGCCATTGTTGACAGTTTAGATAGAGCCACCATAGGTACTCCGCTTTGGGACACATTGAGGGAGATAAAGTACTTGGCCAAGGAGGTCGAGTATTATAGGCGTTTGTATGAGGATATGGTCCCTTGAGAGCATAGAGCTCCTAGATATGTTGCAATGGCATCCACTTGATCTGGACGTAGTCATATGAGGATGAAGAGAAGAGGTGTTATGGGGCTGACACAACATGATCCATCTGGTGGAGATCTGGGGGCTGGGACATCTACTGCTAGACCCTCTACCTTAGGAGATAGTCAATCCTAAGAGACATGTCTTTTTGTATTGATCACCTTTGTTGTACTGATAGACATGATACCCATTGTACATTTTGACAGTTTTGCGAGATATATATGATATATGGCATTTGATTTTCTCTGATCTACATGTGATGTGTTATTGATGATGATTGATTAATGATGCACATTATTTGATATGATGATACTATGAGGATGATTATATGTTTGGATAATAATGATGATTAGATGATACTATAAGGATGATTAGATACTTAGATAATAATGATGATTAGATGATACTATGAGGATGATTATATGTTTGTGATATGTATTGCGTTTACTTTGATATGAGGTGTGATGTTATCTAAATATTATCATGTGAGATGTATCTTGAAAATGAGATGTAAATGATAATGATAATGATAATGAAATGAGATGTATCTTGAAAATTAGATATAAATGATAATGATAATGAAATGAGATGTATCTTGAAAATGAGATGTAAATGATAATGATAATGATATGATTCTAATGCAAGATTAAAATGATATGCAACTTAATGCAAGTTTAAGAAGATATGCAACCTACTGGAATTGTATGCAACTAAATGATCACTTTAATTCTATCGTTGTTATTCCCATTAGTCACTTGTTTGTGCTCCTTTAGTCATCATTGAGCTTTTGATATGTTGAAAGCTAATACAAGCATCATGGTATAATTGAACCATGATGACTTGAGTATAACTTAAAATTATTTTTGATATTGCAAGATGATACAAGCATCCAGGTATAATTGAACCAAGATGACTTGAGTATTGCTTGCATAAAACAGACAAGCCTTAACCATTTGTATGTGCAAAATGGAAAATGTCTTCAATGATATGTTTCCAATCATGTATCGAGACAAATTTGCACCATACGAATGATCACCTCACAGACAGAAAACCAAAGAAAAATATTGGATTCCTTCACTGCTTTTCTAGCTCAGGAGATCTAATGATTCAAAAATCAAGATACAAATAGTCAAAAATTCATTCCAAATGTAAAAAAATCATAATTCAGAATATTTCATCCATTGTGTGTGTGTTGAAGTTGAAATTGGATAATAATCATGTTTTCTAGTCCGATGAGCAATTTTGACATTGGTTTTCTTAATATGTTGTGATCCTTATTTTGTTGTCTAAATGCTAAAGTGAGATGAATGTTGCCCCCAATTATGGACACTTGTCGATATGGAATATATGCATTGATCACCAAGCCATGATGTGATATGAGACAAATAACTATTTATATAATCAAGGACAATGACTACGCTAAGTATGTCTGGGATAACACTGCGTGTATAAGTGTTATGTGATGGCTATGGGCTTAGCTCAGATGGATTAAAGATATGATGTGAGTACCGATAGATAGAGGAGTTGTTCTCTCACAAATAGTGATAGTTCTGATACTTAATATAAGTACAGATCCAATAGCCAACAAGATGAGGGGGGGGGGGTGAATCATACAAACTTATTCATCCATAAAAACATCAGATTCATCCTCGGTAACATATATCAGTCATATAATAAAAAATTGTCAAACATGCAAACTCAAAAGCATGTGAACAATATAAACCTCATAACACCAGATTTAACATGGAAACCCAAAATAGGGAAAAACCATTGTGGGATTTTAGACCCACTAAGAAATATACTCTTCTAGAGTATGCTCGGTTAAAAGCCAATCTTGTTAAAGATTACAAAACACATTGCTAGATGTGACCCGGTTAAGGGATTTCCCTCAGATTTGTTAGGATCTTCACTTTGTTAGAAGTGACCTTGTCAAAGGATTTCAAACACTCAATTAGAATGTCACCTTGTTAGAGGATTTATATATAAGTCTATTAAGTCCACTCGGTTAAGAGATTTCCTATCACTTTCACAAAATAACAGTAAAACAATCTATCTGCAACTTCACATCTAAAATGCTAAAGCAGATTCTTATTTGTTCAATACAATCTAGACATAGAACTAATCGTGTCTATCTGCTAGGCATCAATACTCTATTATTCTAACAAGTCTTCAATCTTCTGTGCTCGGTAATCACTATGTAGCATCCCTGTGCATATGCTTGCCCACATACATTGTTTATCAATAGTTCCTTATTTATAAACAATCTTCTAACTGCTTAATCTCCTTGATCACATTTCCCATGATCAATCATAGCCATCAGATCTTCAATCTTGTTTAGGTTCATTGTATCTTACGATCTAAAAACATTTTACCCTACCTCGGAACTTGCACATTCATCTTGGAACTTGTGTTAGGGTAATGCGGTTCAATCTGAGCTGTAAATCTTCTTGCCAACTTTCCATTGCTTTAGATTAGTTAACAAACTTTTTCTACGACTTGCCAATCATTGATCTGCTCCAGCTCATCAGCATATTTCATTAAATATCACATGTAAACATTTAATGCATTCTATTATAGCTCGGTTACAACTCGGTGAATACTAAACTTTACTCGGTAGACATTCTATCTTCATTAACCGACTGCGATAACCTTAGGGTTTACCGACTAGGTTCCTTAGGGTTTACCGACTAGGTTCTTTGCTTGATAACATATTATAGTATTAACCTTTACATTTTACAACATATGTATGATGTTAGAACAATCTAAAACATCAAGATCTCATCATTGTTTGACTCGATAGAGTTGCCCATTGAATAACTTATCCCTTTATTCATCATATTCTTTCTTGTGTCTTTACCGACTTCTTTATAATCTTCATATCATATTTCTTAAGATATGGCAACATCATACTGAATTAGAAAATCAATTTCTTGACATCAATGACAAAATAATAATATCAAGACAGTAAAACATCTTTAATCAGTTATGTCCATAATCATCAACAACCTTCTCAATATCCTTGTAATATTGCCAACAATCTCCCCCTTTGGCATTAATGGCAAAACCAATTAATTTGACCTTTAAGAATTCGGATTGCTGTGATTCTGAAATGCTGAAATGCTCTCCCCCATACGTCAGACTTCTCTTCTGGTTTCAATCTATAGTCTTTTCTCAGTTTTCTCCCCCTGGGTAGGTCTTCTCCTTCTTGGCTTTCTCCTTGGTCTTCTCCTCGGTCTTCTCCCCCTTTGACAACAATGCCAAAAAGAATAGAACTAAAACATAATTTCTTGTTGTTCTGTATCATTTTCTATATTATCCCAGTATTATTTCCAGTACACTTTCAAAAAAACATTCTAAAGTGTATCACTCGAGCATCAGCTCCCTAAAAGATATTCAATAGAGTCATCAAAGTGATGCTTTCACCGATCTCAGTCAGTGAGTAAAAGATAGGGGTAGGACCCCTAACTTACTTCTGAGATATTCAAAAGTGTCCTTTGGTAGTGGCTTGGTGAAGATATCAGCTATTTGTTCCTTTGTTTTAACATATTCCAACACCACTTTCTTCTCTTGAGCTTCTTCTCTAAGATAATGATATTTGATAGATATGTGCTTAGTTTTAGAGTGCATAATAGGGTTCTTTGAAATATTAATGGCACTAGTACTGTCATAGAATATAGTTACTGGCTCAGTAACTTTCTCATTTATACCTTCCATCAATTGTTTGATCCATGCAATGTTGGTACAATTCAGTGCTGTAGCAACATATTTAGCTTCGGCTGTTGACTGAGAAACACATCCTTGTTTCTTGCTAAGCCAACTCACTAGTATTTCTCCTAAGAAGAAAGCTCCTCCACTTGTGCTTTTTCTGTCATCAATGTTGCCTACCCAATCAGCATCAGTATAAACTTTTAAATCAAAATTATTTCCTTTCTAATATACTAAGCCATAATCTTCAGTGCCTTTCAAGTATCTGAAAATTCTTTTGATTGCTGTCATGTATATTTCTTTAGGATCTGCAGAGAATCTTGCAACAATACCTACTGCATGTGCTATATCTGGCCTGTTGTGAACAACATATTGTAGTTTTCCAATCATGGATCGGTAGAGTGTCTCATCAACAGATGCAGATTCATCATTCTTTGATAGTTTGCAGTTTGTAGTCATAGGAGTACTTACTAGCTTTGAATCCTCCATTCCAAATTTCTTCAAGATTTCGTTTATGTATTTGGATTGAGTAATGAAAATTTCATTTTTCATTTGCAGTATCTGTAAGCCTATAAAATACTTTATCTCACCGATTAATGACATCTCAAATTCTTTGCTCATTTCATTTCCAAAGTTCTTGCATAAAGAGTCATTTCCACAAAATATAATATCATCAACAAATATGGCTAAGATTAGTATTCCATTTTCATCATTCTTCATGTACATGTTGTTGTTCTCACTTGTCCTTATAAAGCCAATCTTAATCAAATAAGAGTGCAATCTTTCATACCATGCTCTAGGTGCTTGTTTCAGACCATATAAAGCTTTGTTCAATTTACATACCTGATCTTTATTATTGTCTTCAACAAATCCTTCAGGTTGTTCAATGAAAACTTCTTCTTCTAATATTCCATTCAGAAATGCAGATTTGACATCCATTTGATATACCTTGAAGTTCTTGAAAGTAGCATATGCCAACAATGTTCTAACTCTTTCAAGTCTAGCAACAGGTGCAAAAGTCTCACCATAATCAATTCCTTCTTCTTGGGCATAACCTTTGCAAACCAATCTTGCTTTGTTCCGAATGACCTCACCTTTCTCATTTAGCTTGTTTCTGAAGATCCACTTTGTACCAATTACATTTTTGTCCTTCGGTCTTGGGACCAGTGTCCATGTGTCATTCTTCTTGATTTGATCAATCTCTTCAGTCATAGCATTTATCCAATCTTCCCTGTTGAATGCCTCTTTCACTATTCTTGGTTCAAATTCATATATCAAGCATGTGTTTTGTCTCAGTTTGTTCCTTGTCATCACTAGATCATCCTTATCTCCTATAATCTAACTTGGTGCATGGTGTCTTCTGACATATTTGGCTAATACAGGCTCGGTAGGCTCTGTATGATACTCTTCATCACTCAGTAACTAGATATCTTCCTCATTTCCTTCAATAGTTATCTTGGTAGGACATCTCGATTACACATAGACAAATTCATCATAGTCTTCTGGTTCTTTGGAATTCCTGTCATCAGTTCTTTCTGCAAATTCATCAATTTTCACATTTGCACTTTCTACTATTTTGTTAGATGATTTGATCAGACATTTAAATGCTTTGCTTCTAGAAGAATATCCTAAAAATGTTCCTTCTTCACTTTTCTGATCAAACTTGCCATTTCTATCATCTTTATGAACGTAGCATTTGCTTCCAAAGATCTTAAAATAACTTACATTAGGTTTCTTGCCATACCAGATTTCATAAGGTGTCTTCAAAGTACCTTTCTTCAATTGAACTCGGTTCAAGGTGTAAACAGCTGTGCTTATTGCTTCTCTCCAAAATGTTTGTGGAACCTTCTTCTCAATCATCAATGTTCTAGCACAATCCACGATAGATCTGTTTCTTCTTTCAGCTATTCCATTCTGTTGAGGAGTCCTCGGTGCAGAGACTTGTCTTTTAATACCACGATCATTAAAAAATAGGTTGAAATCATCAGAAGTGAATTCTCCTCCTCTATCTGATCTAAGACATTTCAGTTGTCTTCTTGTTTCATTTTCAACTCTAGCCTTGTACCACTTAAACATTTGAAAAGCTTCTGATTTTTCTTTTAAAAACATTACTGACATCATCCTTGAATAATCATCCACAAATAGTATGAAATACTTATCACCATAATAACTTTGAACTTTCATAGGACCACAAAGATCAGTGTGCACAAGATCTAAAATTCCCTTAGAAGTGTAGGACTTACTTGTAAAGCTGGATCTTGTCATCTTACCCATCTGGCATCCTCGACACATAGCATTCTCAGGTTTTTCAAGACTCAGTAGACCTCTTACTCTGTGCTTCTTACTTATCTTGATCAGATTATCAAAATTAACATGACAAAAACTTTTATGCCATAACTAGGTATTATCAATCTTTGCATGCAAACACTTGTTGTGAGTAGAGTCAAGGTGAAATGTATTACCTTTTGTTTGTGTCCCGATAGTAGCTAACTTTCCATTTTTGTCATGAACTTTGACAATTCCTTTATGAAATTCTATTCGGTAACCTGTGTTGTTTAGCTATGCTACACTTAACAAATTATATTTCAAACCTTCAACCCAATAAACATCATTGCATCTTGCTTTATCAAGAAGTGTTATGGATCCTTTACCTCTTACCAAACATGGTACATCATTACCAAATCTAACATAGCCTCCATCATAATCTTCTGAAACAACAAACTTGTGTTTATCTCCTGTCATATGATGTGAGCATCCACTATCTATAATCCAAGAATCATTAGTGTTTATGTGAGATATTAGGGATTTTTCTTCATACCTTTCTTCATCTGATCCATCCTTGATAGCCACATAAACAACTTCCTCCGTATCAGTCTCATCTGATTTATCATCTTCAGATTCCTCATCAGCAATTAAGCAGGTCTTTCTATCTCTTCTTCTGAAGTCTCGGTGACCTCTGTAATGATTATCTTTCTATCTGTCATCTTAGTAATCTCTCTTTTCAGTGAAATCTTTGTTAGGACAGTTAGAAGCCATATGTCCAATCTTATCACAATTGAAACATTTCAAAGGTAGTTTTCCTTTATCCTTACCTTTGCCTCTTGGTAACCTTTTGGCCAATAGTGCTTCAAATTCTTCTTGCTTTTTGATTTCTTCATATAGTTTATGTACCTCCTCCATGTTCTTCCGAAATACTTCACTTGCTCCACTATGATCTCCTTCAGAGTACTTATACATTCTCTTATTGTAATCATTAGATTCATTCAAATGAAAAGAACTAAATGCAGATTCAACTTTATTTACCGATGACCCACTGTTATCAAAATTACTTAACTCAAATGCATGTAGCTTACCAATAGTAGCATCCAAGGAAACTGGCATATTGGGTATAGACCTCAATTCATTGATTGCAGAGACTTGGATTGCATAGGCAGGTAGGAGGGTTCTTAACAACTTACCTTCACATCCTTTTCTTCAATAGTTCCTCCTGCTCCTTTGATTTGATTTACAATCTCCTTTAGTCTTGTACTGTACTGGGTTATGTTCTCACCTTCATTCATCCTCATAGATTCAAGTTGTCTTCTTAGAATATCAACTTTTTCTCTTTGAACATGTTCATCTCCTCCATATACAGATATGAGCTTAGTCCACATTGCCTTTGCATCATTGCAGCCTTCTAGATCATTAAACTCAAAATCAGTCAATTTAGATGTTATTTCAATCATTGCTTGAATGTGTTCTTCCTTTGCCTTTATCTCTTCCATAGTCAATGGATAGGTGCTCGGTGCAACAAAATCATTCTCCAGATAGTATAAAGCATATTCTCCAACTCCTGATAGATGTAGCTTCATCCTTTTCTGCCATGTAGAGAAACTTGACTTATTCAGCTTAGGTGCATCCCTCTTATACATCTTTGGATCTTTAACTCAAGTGCCTTTAAACTTTCCTTTCAAAGTCTAATGCTCTGATACCAATTGATAGTTCTGATACTTAATATAAGCACAGATCCAATAGCCAACAAGATGAGAGGGGGGGGGGGTGAATCATACAAACTTATTCATCTATAAAAACATCGGATTCATCCTCGGTAACATATATTAGTCATATAATAAAAAACTGTCAAACATGCAAACTCAAAAGCATATGAACAATATAAACCTCATAACACCATATTTAACGTGGAAACCCAAAATAGGGAAAAACCACTATGGGATTTTGGACCCACTAAGAAATATACTCTTCTAGAGTATGCTCGGTTAAAAGCCAATCCTGTTAAAGATTACAAAACACATTGCTAGATGTGACCCGGTTAAGGGATTTCCCTCAGATCTATTAGGATCTTCACTTTGTTAGAAGTGACCTTGTCAAAGGATTTCAAACACTCAATCAGAATGTCACCTTGTTAGAGGATTTACATATAAGACTATTAATTCGACTCGGTTAAGAGATTTCCTGTCACTTTCACAAAATAACAGTAATACAATCTATCTACAACTTCACATCTAAAATGCTAAAGCAAATTCTTATTTGTTCAATACAATCTAGACATAGAACTAATCATGTCTATCTACTGGGCATCAATACTCTATTATTCTAACAGGTCTTCAAGCTTCTGTGCTCAGTAATCACTATGTAGCGTCCTTGTGCATACACTTGCCCGCATACATTGTTTATCAACAGTTCCTTATTTATAAACAATCTTCTAACCGCTTAATCTCCTTGATCACTTTTCCCATGATCAATCATAGCCATCAGATCTTCAATCTTGTCCAGGTTCATTGTATCTTACGATCTGAAAATGTTTTACCCCGCCTCGAAACTTGTACATTCATCTTGGAACTGTGTTAGGGTAATGCGGTTCAATTTGAGTTGTAGATCTTCTTGCCGACTTTCCATTGCTTTAGATTCATTAACAAACTTTTTCTACGGCTTGCCAATCATTGATCCGCTCCAGCTCATCAGCATCTTTCATTAAATATCACATGTAAACATTTAATGCATTCTATTATAGCTCGGTTACAACTCGGTGAATACTAAACTTTACTCGGTAGACATTCTGTCTTCATTAACCGATTGCGATAACCTTAGGGTTTACCGACTAGGTTCCTTAGGGTTTACCGACTAGGTTCTTTACTTGATAACATAGTATAGTATTAACCTTTACATTTTACAACATATGTATGATGTTAGAACAATCTAAAACATCAAGATCTCATCATTGTCTGACTCGGTAGAGTTGCCCATTGAATAACTTATCCCTTTATTCATCATATTCTTTCTTGTGTCTTTACCGACTTCTTTATAATCTTCATATCATATTTCTTAAGATATGGCAACATCATACTGAATTAGAAAATCAATTTCTTGACATCAATGACAAAATAATAATATCAAGACAACAAAACATCTTTAATCAATTATGTCCATAATCATCAACAACCTTCTCAATATCCTTGTAATATTGCCAACAAATAGCGCCCGTTGCCAAGTTTTCACCACTTGTTTTTATTGCACTTTTTGATTTGTTTTTCATTTTTTTTCATTTTTCTGACTTATTTATTATTTTTTGTTTGTGTCACGAGGTGCCTGTTTGGTAGTTTTTCACCTTAGTGATGATTTTTTATACTTTTTTGCTTGATCTGTGCATTGGACGACTCAAGTGTAGAATTTCTTTAGATGGATGTTGTTGGTTGGTTCATCGAGTACTTCCCCTTCTGAATTTGACAACTGATATGCCCTTGATCCATAGGATGATATGATGACAAAGGGTCCCAACCAGTTAGGTTCAAATTTCCCCTTCTTTTCTCGATCTTGTTGATTTATAGGATTTTCATTTAGGACTAGATCACCAAATTTGAATGCCCTTGGGATGACTTTGTGACTATAGCTTCTACTCATTTGTTGTTGATATGCCTTGAGATGGCCATAGGCACATTATCATTTTTCATCAAGAAGCTCTAGTTCCTGCAACCTATTCACTCGATATTCCTCATCTGGTCTTCAAAGATACTCAGAGAGATGGGATTTCTACCTCAAGAGGTAGAATTGCTTCTGAACCATACACCAATGAATATGGTGTAGCTCTTGTGGGTGTGCGGATACTCGTTCTGGAGGCCCAAAGTTTTGGATTGAGTTGCACATGCCAATCCTTGTCAGCATCATTCACTGTTTCCTTGAGGTTTTTTAGGATTATTTTGTTTGATGCTTCCACTTGGTCATTCCCTTGTGGGTAGTATGGTATGGAAAAGTGATGTTGGATTTTGAATCAATTCACATAGCTCTTGCACATCTTGACTCTTGAAAGGATGCCCATTATCTGTGATGATGGAACTAGGAATGCCACATCTGCAAATGAGATAGTTGAGGATGAATGATGAGATCTGTTTTCTAGTCACGGTGGTCATTGGGACTACTTCGATCCACTTGGTGAATTACTCCATGACGGTGATAACGAATTTATGCCCATTTGAAGAGAAAGGATTAATATTTCCTACCAAATCAAGTCCCAATTGATAGAAAGGCCAAGATGTGGTGAATGGTTGCAACTCTCATGCTGGTGCATATATGAGGTTACCATGAATTTGACATTTAGGACATTTTATAGCAAATTGATAGGACTCTCTTTCCATTGTCGGCCAGTAATATCCCATTCTCAAAAGTTTATGGAGAGAGTGGGACCACTTGAGTGTGTACCACAAATACCTTTGCAAAGCTCATGTAAGGCGAATTTAGATTCGTTACGATCGAAGCATCAAAAAAGAGTATCATCTAGACCTCGATAGTAAAGTGTGTCAGCAGTTAAGGTATAGCAGGCAACTTGTCAGATGAAGCTTTGTTTTGGCTGCGAGATAGGTTGGGTGAGAGGGTATTGTTTTTGAGATAATCATAGACCTTCCCATATAAAGGGGAATCGGAACCGGTCAGGGCACATATAACTTGGGATGCAAAATTGTCATAGGCTGGGGAAAATAATTGCTCCACTAGGAATTCATAATGATTATGTTTATCTAGAATTTGTAGAAGCAAGGAGATAGTGTCCATTGCATTGGAAACTCTATTTTCCAATCGCACAATCTACTCAAAGGTGATGTGCACAAAGTACTTTTTGAAGTCATCCACTATTCTCTTGTAAGGCATTAGCTTATCATCTTTCGTCTGGTAGTCATCATTGATCTGATTGATAACTAATTGAGAATACCCATAGAATATTAATTTTGTGATTCTCTATTCTACAACTACTTTGATTCCTGTTATCAGGGCTTCATATTCAACAATATTGTTGGTGCATGGAAACATTAGTCTATAAGATCTCATAATTGTGTGCCCCTCTGGAGTGACGAACAGGATGACGACACCCGATCCATGTTGTGTATGGGATCCATCAAAGTATAGGGTCCATTTATTAGGTGTGATAGTGAGTACTTCCATATATGGAAATTCCACCTATGGTGGGTGTTGGTCTGGTAGTGGTGCTTCTGCCAGTTGATCTACAATTGCTTGTCCTTTGATATCCCATCATTCTGTGTACTGAATGTCAAACTTTCTTAGAATCATGACCCATTTATCTAATCTTCATGTGAGAATGGCCTTGTTGAGTAGATATTTGAGAGGATCGATCTTTGCTACTAGTTTGATTATGTGGGCTAACATATAGTGGTGAAACTTTTGAGAAGCAAACACCATTGCTAAGCAAGTCTTTTCGATGAATGTATAATTGAGTTCATATCTATTTAAAGTCTTATTGATGTAATAGATATCCCTTTCTTTGCCTGCTGGATCTTCTTGTACTAGCAATACTCCGACTGATACTTCTGTTGTTGATATACAAAGGATGAGTGGCTTTCCCGCTATTGGTGGTACCAAAACTGGTGGATTCATTAGATTTTGTTTGAGTTGGTGGAAGGAGTCTACACATTTGACTTCACATCTAAAAGGTATATTCTTATTAAGAAGATGATTAAATGGAAGACATTTATTTGCTAACTAAGCAATGAATTATCTTATGGATTGTAGCCTACCCTGCAAAGATCGTAGCTGGCTAATGTTTTTAGGAGGTGTCATTTCCATGATAGCCTGGACCTTTGATGGATCCACTTCGATGCCTTTTTCTAATATAATGTAGCCCAAAAGTTTGTAATATGTGACCTTGAAGACACACTTCTTAGGGTTTAACCTGACATTGAATTACTCTAATCGTTGAAATATCTTATCTAGGATGCCCAAAAGTTCTGCTCTGGTGAATGATTTAGCTAGAAAATCATCCACATAATCCTCCATGAAATTATGCATCATGTCATGGAAAATTATTGTTATGGCTCTTTGATAAGTTGCACCAACATTTTTCAAGCCAAAAGGCATGACGTTCCAGCAATATGTTCCCCATGGACATGTGAATGCATTTTTATCTTGATCCTCTGGAGCTATCTTGATTTGGTTATAGCCAGAGAAGTCATCCATGAGAGATAGCATTGCGTGTCTTGCTATTAGATCAACAATGGCGTCGATGTTGGGCAAAGGAAAGTCATCATTTGGACATGCTTTGTTTAGGTCTCTGAAGTTTGTACAAATCCTTATGCTTTTATCCGATTTAGAAACTGTTACAATGTTTGAGATCCATTCGACATAGTCTATAGGTCGGATGAATCCAACATCTAATAACTTCTTCAGTTTTGCTTTGACTAATAATTCCACATGTGGATTCATCTTCCTTAATTTCTATTTGACGGGTTTATCTCCAAGAGCGATGGACAAGTGATGCATGATTAAATTCGGATCTACCCCTAGCATGTCAGCATAAGACCAAGCAAAATTGATTGGCTTCTCCATGAAGAATTTAACAAAATCTATTTTTTATTTTTCTATCAGTGATTATGTCAGATGTATGGTTTTGGCTGTCGCTTCAGTGCCAATATTTATTGATTGAGTCACCTCAATCAAGATTGGTGATCTCTCTTGGTAATATTCAAGAAGAGTGTCAAGTCTCCCACCTTCAGGTGCCTCAAAAAGGTTTTCACCTTCAAATACGTCCTTTATTTTTATTGTTTTGTTTTTGCGATCTAACACCACCATTAAATGGTTTTTACCATTAGATCCATTTTTTATTTTGCTTTTGCAACTGAGAGACTTGGCACTTCCCGGATTGCAGATATCGTTATGTCGTTCACTAGTGGAGCATGTTTCTGGGTTGACTAAGCACATGTATTGGACAATTGGTTCATCATTTTGGAATATTGGTATATCATGATGTTTGGGTTATTCCCTATCTATGAGGTTAGGATATATGAGTGGTAAGGAGTCATTTGGCGGGTTAAGATCAACCGTTGTAAGTGTCTTGATGGAGACATCATCATAGTTGTTTGAGATATTGATGAGGTCTATGATATTCTCGAGGCCTTCGATGGTACTCTCTTCGATATTGCCTTGTTTGTATTGTCGCAGCTCATTCTCACTAGCCTCATAGATATGTTGTGGTCTGAATTCAAATAATCAAGATCTTGAACCTTGTCCCTCATGAGAAATGGGTGTGTATGCATGGATTGTATCCACCTCAACATCTTCAATAACTTTAGAACAAGTGTCCCACTCATACTCATTGGAATCTATTTTAGAATCGCTATCCCAGGTGGCTTCATTGAATCTGATAGGTATGTTGTATGGTGAGAAAAGATCACTGATAATTGACACAAGTGTAGTGTCATAAAATTGTGACCCTAGCAATTTACGATTGCATTAGGGTCCCCACATATGCGAACGCGAATCCTCTATCCTGATCGGAGACTGAAGAGTGCTTGACTTGTGAAAACACCTTCTTCCTTGACCTCTACATCACTCTATCCACACTCTTCCCTAAAGAAAAGGGTAGGAAAGGGGCATGACATCCTTGTCCCCCCTAGGATAGGGGCGTGGTGCCCCTGTCCCTACCCTATTTTGGGGTAGGACCTTTCTAGAGAAAGCATTGTGGGTTGTGCAGTGAGAGAGAAATCTCCCCAATGTTATCCCATGATGAAATTTAAATCCTTCAAATATGTATTTAAGGGTCATTCATCCTCTCATTTTCATAAGCTGGATAAGTGGGAAATTCATAAGTGATCAAGTGTTCAAGAGTATTCAAGCATTCTTTTCTAGCATTGAGCATTCTCAAGTCTCCCTTCAAGGCTAGGTGTTGTATTCAAGTCAAGGATTCAACCATTGAAGAGGAGATTGCTTTCAACATTCAATTCCACATAATCATTTCTATCAACATTGCTACTACAACCTCCCTTGAGGTGATTTGCAATTCAGTCTTTCATTTACATCTACTTGCAAGTACTTTCTTTCATTACTTGGTTAATTCCAAAACTAGGGTTTGACCTAAAGGAAAACCCCCAATCCCAACACATTTCCCTCTTTTTTTTTTTGTGTGTGTAGGTTGCAGTTGCACAACTATACTTTTAGATTCAGGCTTCATTTGCAAAGGTGGAAAAACCCTTTTCATTTCGCAGATTTTTTGGAGGACCGTGTACATTCCCACCACGATCCAGACAAATTTTTGTCAAATTTGTAGGGCGACTTTGTCTCGATATTTTACTGCCAAACCTAGGTGCACAGCTTCATCCCATATTCAGATCTCAAGTTATAATCGTTTATTTGTCACTTTTACACTACATAATTCAATCAATTTCCTTTCTAAATAAAACAAAAAGAAATAAAGGGGATCATCATAACATCCTTAATTCATTCAAAATTCAATCTATCATCTTTGTGTGGAGATTGGTTCTAGTGAATTACCCCTTCTCTTCGTAATGTAATGGTGAAAAGTTCTTGAAGGATAATCAATAGTTAAACTCTCATCTCTCTTTGAGGGAAAGGATTAGTGTTCCTCTTGACCTATCATTCACCATTTTTCTAGCATCACAACAAGTTTGGTAGCTTGTTCTAATTTGGGATCGGTTCTTTCCTGTACTCTTTGAATTTGTTCATACATCATTTCCTTTCTTTGAGTAGAAATTTCCTTAGGTCATGGCTTAGCCTTGGTTTGATCAGGCTCTTGTACATGATGTACTTTCCTATAAGAAGCCTCCTCCCTTTGGATAGTGAGTTCTTCTTGTCGCCTCTCATTTTCTTCATTTTTTGCTTCTTTCTTGTCTTTTCTGCTACTTGGTTCAGTGCTTCTTTCCATGAGTCTTCGTTATGTTTTTTCTTTTCTTTGCATTGAGGTTTTTTATGGTGATCTTGCTTTTGCATAGGCAAAACATATTGTCCATATCCAAGTCTTGTTTTGTCTTTTGCAATTTGTGAATGAGGTTGTATGGGTTCTATGATGCCTTCTTGGAACTTTCCAATAGATCCTTTTCCTTTGTATCCCATTCATTGCATGATCTAGAACCCATTTCCATATTGTCCTATTGGTATGGCTACTTCTAGGGTAGCAGCTCTAATTTCTTCCTCATCCTTGTATAGCCAGCTAAGGATGTGTTTGTCTTCTGATTCTTCAGCCAGTGTGCCTATTTGGATAAATTTACCATCAAACTTTATGATGGGTTGTGTTGTCTAATGTCTTGATCTGGAAGGGTGCCCATGAGACCTTGGTGAAGTTGGAAACTTAGATAGACACAAGGGTTCAAAAGAGTACTTCCCCCATGCCTTGGTCCTTTATTTTCATCTTTTTCTTGAATTTCATGGATAGGGACTTGAGTTCTTCTTGATGGTTGGATGATGAGGAAGCTTGAGCCTCCTTGTTGTGTGGAACCAGACTATCTCGAGCTGCCCCCATAGAATTGTAGTACTGAAAAGGGTTAGTATCTGCAGAGATTGAAACTTCCTATTCATTGTAGGGGAACTTGAGACATTGATGGTATGTGGAAGGTATTGCTTGGATTTCATGGATCCATGGATGACCCAATAGTATATTATATGTGAAGTCTATGTCCAAGACTTGGGACATTGTGTCTCTTTGTATATGACCAACCTGAATGGGTAGTATCACAGTTCCTTTGGATTATCTCTCTTCATCATCATAGCCTTTGATAGTGATTTTGTTTTTGGGATCAATAGCTTTCTCAAATAAGCCCAATGCATAGATAAGCTTTAGATTACATATATTAAGACCAACTCCTTCATCTATTAATACTCTTTTTACCTGATGTTTATAGACTAAGACCTCGATATGTAGTGGGGTGTTATGCAGATGACTCAAGGAGACATCATTGTGTTTAGAAAAATATATGTTGTGTGGCACCATCATATGGGCCACCATGGCTTGGAATCGATCAATATGCAAATCATTTGGAATGGTTGTTTCAACAAGATCTTTCTCCAAGATATCCTTGTGTTTTGGTGAAAGTTTGAGCAAATCAATTATTGGCATCTGAGTGGGTGTTCTCCGTAGTTGGTCGACCAAGTTATATTGAGTTTGGGGGAGAGTTGTTGTTGTTGTTGATGCATTCCCCTTGAAGACATATCTCTGATCTCTTGTTGTCACATTTATCAATGCATGTTATTGTTTGTCTTTGATTTTTATGATATTCACTTGATTGCCATATGCCGATATGTGATTGATGGTTTTTTCGTATATGTGATTGATACGAGCTCCTTTGGTGTTGTTTGATGTTGACGCTCCTCCCTTGTCATAATTAGGAAGAGGATTTTTGAAAGCTTCATGGTCACCATTGGTTTTATGACCATCGATCATTAGATCTCCCTTGTCTATCATATCTTGAACTAGGTTTTTCAACTTCATGCAATCATTTGATCTATGCCCCTTGTTTCTATGATAATCACAGTAATGTGATTCATTCCGTAATGGTGGTTTGAATTGGGGTTCAAAGTTTCTTGTGGCTGGCAATGTGATTATCTTATTTGCCAAAAGCTCTTGAAATGTTGATTTCAAGGTTTGTCCTAATGGTGTGTATATTCGTCAATATGGGAAAGCATTAGCATTGCCTCTTTGATTTGTGTTGTTCCCTAGATTGTTGTTGTTGTTGTTAGATGTTGAAGTTCCTTGGTTGGTATTTCATTGATAAGTGTTAGTGCCTTGATTAAGACTTCTTTGATCATTATTGGATGGTAGGTTTCTCGATAAAGTCAACATGGGTTGTTTAGACTTTACATTATTGGAATTGATCACCCCATCATTAAAAATGTTTTTGTTTCTTGTCCAAAATCTGGACTTGTCTGAGTTGTTATTATTGTTTTGTTTGTTAAAGGTGTTATTGTTTGACGAACTAACACCTTCATTAAAGAACTTCAAGGTTCCTTTCTTGATGGAAGCTTCCTCTATTTGGATACCATTCTCTATTAATTTTGCAAAAGATGGTATACATTGTAGTTTGAGATGATAACTCATTTCACTATTTAGATTGTCTATGAACATTTCCATCTTTTCCTTTTCAAGTACATCTCATGGGTACCTTGTGACCATGCGCCTCCATCGCTATAGAAACACGATGAATGTTTCATTGTTCTTTTGTTTTGTATTGCATATGTTAAGTATGGTGATCACGTGTTGGATAGTATAGGAGTATTGTGTTATGAATTTACTCACCAACTCATCAAATGATCTGATGGGAGGTGTGAGATTTGACAACCACTCCATTGATTTTCCTCCCAAACTTCTTGGGAATAGTCTCATTAAGTATGTGTCATTGTGAGCCAACTCTAAGCTCATAGTACAAAATTCCTAAACGTGATCATGGGGATCACTCTTACCATCGTATTCATCATATTTTGGTATATCTGAACTTGGGGAAAAGGTACCATGTTTAATATTCTATCAAAAGGATAAGGACAAATATCATCTAATGAGTATCTTATCGTGGTTCCTTGTTGCATGTCCTGCATTTGTCTTTCAAGTGTTTGGAGTTGTTGCATAATAATATCTAGGGGTGCATTGGTCCTTCGATGGGGAGTTTCTTCTCGTTCATTAAGATTGTCCCGATTGTGGGTATTGTCTTGTTCATGTGTGTTATCTTGTTCATGGGTGTGATCTTGGTTGTGTATATTTTCTTGATCATGTGTTTCCTATCCTCTTAGGTGTTCTTGATTGTAAGTATAGTTCCTTGCCCTTATTTGTGAAATTATCTCATCCATATTCCTTAAGTTTTCTGTGTCAAAATCCTCAGGAATATTGACTCCTTTACTAGTTAGCATGAGTAGATATTTTTTCTTATCCGATTCTATGAGTTTTTGGAAAGCAACATTCTCTTGACATTCTTGGAGAAGCTCTTCGGTGATCATGTTTCTTCCATATTTTCATATTCATCAAAATGATTGGTCTCCCTACGACTCATGCTTGATTTTGGCTATGATTCCTTCTTTTTATTTCTCTGAGATCGAGTGACAATGGGCATTAATATATCTCTATATTAGTGAATTCTTCTTCTTCTATTGGAGTTCTCGGTGATGTTGGTGACTTAGGTTGAGCTTCATTGTAAGTGATAAGAAACTTTGGAAACAAGGCAGGATTAATCCTTCCTCCTCTATTAAGGCATTGGTTGAATGCTGCTTTCTTAATGTAAGCCCTACTTCTCAAAGGTTCTTTGTCAAATTTGTTGGTTTTTCCTTGGATATACAACCACATATGATGCAAGAATGTGCAATGTGATTTAAAGAGTTGACAGTTGATATAGAGAAATTTACTCCTCTTGATAAGTGCCTTAGAACTAGGTTGTCTCTTCTTCAACTTAGTCTTTTGATGAATATTTCTTCTCAAAATATGGGAAGTGGTCATACATAAATGATCAACGTTGATGTTGATGTTGGATATGGGTACTTTGTCTTGGATACTCAAGTCTACTTGTCAAGTAAAGGTTTAGTTTGATTTGCCCTTACGACAAAGTGTTCCAAATGATATGAGTCAAGTTTCACAATGTAGAAACTTAATTTGACAACTTGAGATCTTAACTAGGTATTGTTTTGATAGAATTTGTTGGATGGTGAAACCTTTGATCACTGTCTTGATACTCCTTAATCTTGTTGGATGAAATCTGATCTCAATATAGTTGAATATTTGATATCTCTTTCTAAGGGTGCTTAGTTGGATTTGGAAATTTCTCACTTATGATCCTTCTTTGCAATTTTGTTAGATTTGTCAGAGGACCTAAAAGGGTATCCGAAAAGGTTGATGAAAATTTCACAAGGTGGTTGGTTTGCTCTCTGTTTTTTTCCAATCTTGATCATGTGCTAGAACAGAGCCCCGATGCGCTAAAGGATGCCCCCAAAGCACTATAGAATGATCCAGATACGCTATGTTGCTTCTCAAATGCGCTATTTTCTACTGTTTGATAACACAATTTTTGAATTGGTTATGCGCTAATATGTCCCTTTGAGGTGCTAATGTTTGGTGCAAATGGGCTATAATATGTTTCAGATGCGCTAGGTTGATGCTCCTATGCGCTACAAAGATGTTGGTAAGCGCTATCTAAGTTTTCACCAATGTGATATTGTAGACGTATAAATCTGACCACTTTCCTAAGTGAATATTTAATATTGATTTTAACCTCATTCCTCTATTTAATTAATTTCTCCGCATTCATCTACTAGATTAAATAAGTTACTCAATTTATTTAATTAAGTTCACGTAAGCCTTTTCTAAGTGATTTATTTAATTAATTCCCCTTTCTCCCCTTTTAATTAAATTTACATTTAATTAAATTGATCCTTGCAAGTAAATAAATCTAATTTATTTATTTAAATCCACCACTTGTATTTATGCAAGTTGCTTCTATTTTTGTTGAAATAAAGTAATTTATTTTAATTAAAATTCTCCTCCATCCACTTGCATTTTCCTACATCTCCTAGTTGCCTCTTAAACCCCCTTCTAGATTCTTCTAATCAATTTTAATTTAGCCTAATCCATCTCCTAAATATTGTCACATCCCTAAGCAAAGAGAAGTCACTTCTAAAAGCCTTCAAAGTCTTTGAAAACCATTAAAGGCTCTTACATAACCATTAGTGGTTAACTCAACCTTCTTGCATGATTAGATATTTTCTCTCTAACTCAACCCTCATCTAACCCAAGGGTCTCATCAAGCATTCATGGCTTTAACCTTGGTTATCCTATTAACCCTTGCACAAGAGTTTACCCCTTGAGTAAAAACTTTATCCAATGGATAACCCTAGTCTAACCTTAACCCTTACCTCCTAAAGTAACCATCATGTCTTCTCCAGCATTTAATGCTTCTTTCATCTCCTCTCAAGCAACCTCTTGTTGACAATTCTCACTATTTCATTGGTAAGAATTGTAAACATGGATTGATTAACTTTCAATCCTGGCCCTTGTTAAGATTATTCAATCTTGACCATCCATTGCCCTATTTTCCCTTTAAATAGAGCTCTTATTCTCTCATTTGGGGATATCCAAGTTTCATGCATCTAACTTATAGTCATTTTACTTAGCATCTAGCCTCTCTTTGCTAAAACACATTAAGCATTTAGAAGCATTTTTAATATCATAGCATATCCATGTTAGACTAGTATATCTTGTTAGGATAAGATTACTAATCTTTATCATAGCATCATATTCATACTAGTTTAAATCATTCTAGTTTCAATATTATATGTGTTCTAGGAATGCATTCATACTTATAAGCAAACATCACTCATTCTTGGAGTTGTGATTCTTAAGTCACTTTGCTCAGTGATATGAGAGAAAAGAGATTGACTTCAAGGATCTCGTGAGATAGAGAACAATGGAACACCCCTTGGGAAGTTGATCTATTCAATATAGCTCCTATAACTTGCACCAAGAGTCTCATTGGTGTGTGGAAACTTTGAAATTAGACTTTTATGTTTATGTTGTCCACATTTCCCGCACACAGATATTGATCATGCACTAATTTGAGTGATGAAAGCGCTAATTATTGGTTGGAATGCATTATCTGATGGTCGATATGTGTTAGGATGTTGTTTGTACGTGCTAACTGTCTTGATAACTTTGTTTTGATGATTTTGCTGAGATGTTGAGAAATGATTTTTGTGTTTTGATAGATGATTTTCTGATAAAATCATTTGAAAACATAATAGATAGAAGTAATAATGGTTTGTCTATGCTAAACAAATAGTGTATTCTCTTTTGTGGATGTTTTCACTGGTTTGGATACAATAAAAGACATATTAGATAGACTCTTTACTCAAGGGTCATTGACAATATCATAGCCCACTAGTCTCGATACTCTGTCAGCTCAAACAACCTTGTCACCCCCTAGAGGGTGCCCATTTTTTTGCCTTTGTCTAGAATTTAACCCAAAGTGAATTGCTTCACAATTGAGTAGTTATCTTGGGAGATATATGGTGAGTGATCTTGGGGGTAGATTCTTCCCTACCATTGCACTATGATATTGCCAATGTTTGGTAACTGACTTAGCTCAAAGTTTCTAATGCTAAGGTTTATAATCAGGCTTCCATTCGGTCTTTAGTGATAAACTCCCTCAGGAGGCTTCCCAAACTTTAGAACAAAGGCTTTATGTATCTTAAAGATAGTGGGGGAAGGCTAATCGTTGAGCAAAACCATTGGAGAGGATTTTCATCAACCTCCACATTTGATTATAGTGGGTTGGAATACTTGGCAATAAAGTCATTTCCCACTTAGGTCATTCCCCTCTCACCGGCCTTAATGGTGCCCTAAGGGAAACTCCAGAGGATAGGCCTTCTAAAGGTGTTAATGCATGAAACTGAAAGAAATCATAAAAGAGATGGTTTTGGCTTCTTGATCATGCATCGAAGGTGAGAGCATATACCTATCACCTCACAAACACAAAATACAAGGTTTTTTTTAAAAACTTCATTGCAAAATTGTCTAAGCTAGATGTAGATGTTGCTCCAAGAAGACATGATGTTCTTTTTATCTGAATATAGCAATATTTGAAGATAGCAAAATTTTTGAACTTAAAGAAATCCTGGTCAACCAAAGTAAATTCGTCAAATGAATAACAACAGTTTTGCAATCTTGAAAGCTCTTTTGAAATGAAGTGAAGTTTCTTTTTAAACTCTCAAATGAAAAATGAGGTTCATTTTAATCAACACCAAAAGAAATTGTGTTCAATTTTAACCCTTTGCAGAAATGAGAATTTTGTTTTGTTCTTTTTAGAGCCTAAAGAAAGATGATCCTATCTTGCATAAAAGGAAAGATTTGATTTTGTTGTTCTTTTTAATCATGCAAGAAAGAAAGATGAAGTCTATTTTAGGCACCAAAAATAAATGATATTCTTTTTAAGCATCCTAAAGAAAGGTGAAATTCATTTTAAGCCTTTGCAATAAAAAAAATTGAGTTTTTTAACCAACTTATAAAAAAAAGTAAATAAAACTAATTAACTCCTCCTTTTCCTACACTGAAAAATGTTAGAACCTGCACAAAATTAGTCAAAAATTAAATCCTAATGGTGGGCTTCACAAGCCTAAATTTTCTGATTATGTTACAATTTTTCTCTTTGTTATAGCTACGCACTAAACTTTCACACATATGCGCTAAAGTATGGTGCAAAAGTGCTAAAAGAGAGCACCTACGTGCTACTCTGCTGCCTGAATATGCTAAAACAATGCTCCTATGTGTTTGAACAAGTAGAAAGGGGTATGTGCTAGAAAGATAACATAATGCGCTAAGTTATTGTCTCAATGCGCTAAACAGTGCCATACATGTGCTAAAGTTCACCACAAATGCGCTAAAGAAAGTCCTAGACACGCTAGTTTGCAATTTTGGCATGATTGTTGACTTCTACCTGCACACAAAGTGATGTTATTTTTGGGGACGTGTCCCATGGTGGGCGCTAGAAATGTACACAGGAAAACATGGTGATCAAAATGAATAAATAGAGATCAAATGACCTTCATACCAATGAGACTCTCAGTGCAAGTATATAAACTAATTTAAACTAGTTTAACTTCCCAAGGGGTGTCCCATTGTTCTCTATCTCACAAGATCCCTAAACTCAATGTTTTGCTCTTAGATCATTGAGAAAATGACTTAGGAATGAAAACTCCAAGAATAAGTAATATCGTGATCTATATGCATGAATGCATTCTAAGATCTATATGATATGTTAAAAGATATGATGATTAAGTTAAGATGAAGATAGTGATATGATAAAGATATTGCTAAATCATCTTAAAATGATATACTAGCATGGATATACTATTGCTATGAAAATGCTTTTAAATGCTATGATGATATTCTAACAAAGAGAGGTTAAAAAAACTTAATACAATTAGACTATAATGCAGATGCATGAAACTTGGATCCTTTTTTTTTAATGAAGAATGAGAGCTCTATTTATAAGGAAAATAGGGCAATTGAGGGTTAAGATTGAATAATATTAAGAATGGCTAGGATTGAAAGTCACTCAATCCATGTTTATAATTTTCACCAATGAAATGGTGAAAATTGTCAACAAGAGGTAGCTTGAGAGGAGATGCAAGGGGCATTAAATGTCTGAGGAGACATGAAGGTTACCTTAAGAGGTAAGGTAAAGGTTAGGTTAGGGCTATCAATTGGATAAAGCTTCTACCCAAGGGGTAAACTCTTGTACAAGGGTTAATAGGATAACTAGGGTCAAAGCCATAAGTGCTTGATGAGACCCTTGGGCTAGATGAGGGTTAAGTTAGAGAGAAAGTCTCTAACCATGAAGGGAGGGTTGAGTTAACCATTAATGGTTTGGAAGACTTTGGGGAAAAAATTGTAAGAGTCCTTCCAAATTTAGGGGAATTCAACAAGTTATCTTGTTGAAGAAATATAGCTTTAAATGCATTTAGAAGACTTTCATCCAAATTTGAGAATTGACCTCCTCAAACTTAGGGAAAGGACATGATTAGAGGGATTAAGGATAATTAAGATAGTTTAGAAGAATGTTGTAATAACCCACTATACTTAACCCAAGAAAATTTTGACCTCATTTTTTTTAATAATTAATTTAATCATTTGTGCTTGATTCAATCGCATACTCTAGGTATCCATCCATTTGGATTAGGCATTCATCCATCCGGGATGAGCATCTAACCATATGGGTTAGACATCTGTCCATATAGAACATAAGGTTTCATCTATCCAATATGAGATAGGCATCTACCCATACAGGGTAGGCATCTATCCAATTGGGATAGGAGGTGCTCTGGCCAGAGACTTAGACTCATTGGGACCATTCGGGTCCTGAGCCACTACAGTCCTCTAATAGGAGTGCATCGAGGTCGCCGTCCTTAGGAGAAATCAAAATAACATAATGCAAGCTTGAATTCCACCTTGGAATTTGGCTTAAAGCCTCGGGAAGTCAAGCGAATCCATACGGGATTCCTTCCAAGTATGCATTGAATTACTTTTTCTTTTATTACACTTATATTTCAAATTAGGATTCTTCACAATCCTTCTTCTTACCAAACCTAGACCCCATCCACAAACACCTGAGTACTAGGGACAACTTCGTCCCTAGACTGCCTACATACCCGTTTCGGCACGGGATCAAGGCGAAAAGTATGTAGTTTTATTTTCTAATCTATGGTTTAATGTAAACCATTTGGTGGGTACGCAACCCTTTCTAGGGTCAATGTCTCAGACAGTTTCTCTACGGTTGCTACCCATGATGGTAGCACTTAAGCAAAGGCTCAAGATGGCCTATTGCTTGTGGCCTAAAACAACTAGATCCTAATACCTATCATAAGCGTCACCCTTGACCCAATTGTCAATCGTCATTAACTCTTCGAGATTAAATCAAATTTATAAAAGCATTTCACTCAATCAACCCTAAAGGGGTTCACTATGGTTTAACTCGGTGGATGTTAAATCATTTAAGGATTATCTTATTAGATTATCGATCCAAGGGGGATTACCCTCCCCTTGGATTTTAACTTCCAAGTGTCCCTTATTACTCCCTGATGATTTATAGGGACGATGCCATAGACGTTGTTGATGCATCTTTATTAGGTGTTAAGTGCAGTAGTTCAACATGACGACATTACCCGTAAGCGTGACCCAGAGGCACCGTAAATACCAAACACTGCTAGGTTTTTGTTTTCCAACTCCCTTTGTTTAGTTTTCTAACTAAGAGGCTATGAAAACTTTTAATTAGCATCATGCTTGAAACAATTATGAAATGAACGTGCATAATTAGACATTGCGAAGCTTAAATAATTGAAATAACTACTTCTATGGAATTCATGAACCGCTCGAAAACTAAATTATTTAATATTCAAACTTGAAAAATAACTTGCACAATAATGGCAATTATGAACTTGCATATTGATAATTAAATGTGTAGCTTGCATGAAGATGATGAAAATATAACTTGCTCATCAATAAATACAAATAATGTATAAGTAATTCACATGATGCAAGAATAGTGTCATTTACATGCAAGATTAAGCAATGTTTATTTCTATCACAAGAATAATTAATTATAGAGTCACTAGTTCAAAATAAGCAATTAGTTTAGACATTAGACAAATTTTGGATCAAATCATAATAATATAAATTAATTGTTTTTAATGAATCTAAAATACCAACTAAGTAACCCAATAAATCTCAAATAAACTGAGAGATTCCAATTATAAAATTAGATATACTTTGATTTACAATTATAAATTTACTAAACAATGATCTAAATTATTTATAAATTTTTCTAAGTTTTAACCTTACTAAACTAAAAATTAAATTAAAGACATTATTAGCAAATTCCAGTTTGTAAATTAATATGAAAAAAAAAAAATCTAAATTTAAAAAACGAGATACGAAACTATGCTTTTATTGTAAGTGGGGAGTGGGGGCCATGGGTCCCATCACCATTACGGGCCTGTGGGTGCAGACCCACAGTGATGAGGGGATGACCATGGGCCCCTCCACTCCCCCTGTGGCCACTGCCGTAACAGTGACCACAGGGGTAGTGGAGAGTACCACTCCCCGACAGTGATATTAACTCCGCCCCCTCCCTACATTGACCATTAAATTTATTTAATGCAACAAAAGGTATTTTTCGAAACTACTTTGTTTTATTTTATATATATTTTTGAATAAGTTTAATACTGCAAAATATAAATATATATATATATATATATATATATATATATGTTATTATAAAAATAAGAATCTACTCACAAGCATGAAAGGTAATAGAGAAAATTATTTCAGATGATTTCATAGGAGCCCAGAAAAAAAAAACACTTTGCTTGAATTTGAGGCAGCAATACAACAGAGATCTAAATTACCTCAAAGATAGATAGATGTATAAATTTTGATTTCACAGTGATCATATTCAACAAATTTGCCTTATGTTGAGATAAACATAAATTTTATGTTGAGATTTTCAGGAAATTAATATTCATAGAGGAAGAGAGATTTCTGAAAAAATAAAATAAAAGATAATATTTTCACAGGGAGTTCATACGACAATATTGAGAAGAAAGAAAAATTCACATTTGAATTACTATTTCACTTAGCACTGAGAAAGAAACTATTTACATAGATTAAAGAATTTTGAGTTTTTCAAAAAAGTAGAGATGTTGAAAAGCATGATTTTTCTAGATTCAAGAGTTTCTCTAGATTTCAAAAAAATAGAAAAAGTAAAAATCTGATTTCTTTCTTTTAAACAAATTAACAAATAAAAGAGAAATCTGCATTTGCATGTTTGAAAAGTACTTTTATCAATGCATTTTTTTAATTAAAAATAGATTTTCTTTCTAATTAATCTATCTAACAATTAAGAAAAATTTCCTTCAGAAAATTATATTCAAATAAAAGAATCTAAGAGGAGATATTTCCTTTTGAAAATATAAAAATTTACATAAGCAATTAACAAATGCAAAAAAAGGGAGGGAACCTGGAGAAGCATTTTGATGTTGAATCCTCTCCAAATCTTCAAGCCTAGCCTTGCTTGATCCTTCCTTGCAAGCTTGGAAAAATTTCTTCAAAATAAACTTAACAATTCTCCAAATGAAGAATGTGACTACTAGAAAAAAAACTACTTGAGAAAACTTTTCTTCAAAAAAATAATCAACTCCTTTCTTTTGAAAATTGCATACAATATATATAGGAAAAACCCCTTAACTGCACTATCTAGAGAAATTAATTGAAAATGAGATTCTTTTTCCAATATTGGATCCATGCAAAATTGATTAATATCCTAGTGGGGGAGTTACATGCAAGGGAATTAAAGAATGAAGATTCCTCTAGAAGCTTCTAATTCCTCCTAGAACATGTGCCATAATTGGGAATGGGAAAAATAAATAATGCCTATTTAAATTATATCCTCAAGTGTGTATGTGGGTCCATTATTCAACCTTCTATAATATTTATTCAACCATATTCAATAGCTCAACCACAAAAAGATATAATAGAAATTGTATCAAATCAAAAGTGATAAAGGAGGGTTGTGACAAATGTAGAAGGCTCTAGAAGAGGTTTAGGAGGCAAGCAAGAGATGTAGGAAAATGCAAGTTGGGGGGATTTTTATAAATAAATTAGATCTATTTATATGCAAGGGTTTATTTAATTAAAAGGAAGAAAGGTGAATTAATTAAATAAAGTGATTTATTTAATTAAAGGCTAGAAAAGGTTTAGGTGAATTTAATTAAATAAATTGAATAATTTATTTAATCAAATAGATGAAAATGAAGAAATTAATTAAATAAGATTTAATTAATAGGGGGATAAGGTTAAAATAAATATTAATTATTTATTTAAGAAAGTGGTCATATTTATACGTCTATAGAATCCATATGCACTTTTTCGATTCCATTGTCATCTAGCACAAAACAAATTCTTAAAGCCATGTGGGGGCTTCATATTGTGCATGAAACCTAGCAAAAATATTGTAATAGAGTCATGCACCAACATGAAGTGGTCACTCTTTCCTCAAGCCTTTGCTTCTATTCCTGTTGACCCTCACCCTTTTGTGTGTACCCTTGAGGTGGCCTGAAACATGATGCATGTTGATGATATGGTTCCTTTCTATTCTACCAATAATAAACCTATAGAGATGGTCCACATTGTGTTGTTTGTAGGGAAACTCACTAGTAAAAAGTTTTGGGAGGCCTTTCAAAACCTAATGGGCTATTTTTTTCTTATCTATACTCTGGAGTTGGCGTGCCTAGATTGGCTTGGTTTATCTTTCACATGTTTCTCTTTTATGTTGTTGACACATGTTGAGTTTAGCTACGAGGTTGTGGGAAGCCTTTAAAAACCCATAGGGTGTTGTTTGTTACCTTGGTTGTGTTCTTGTATGCTCAAGGGTCTGTTTGGAAGATGGTTCGAGGTGCTCCTAAACCCCTATGTTTTTGGTTAGGTAATTTTGGTTTGTTTGGGAGCTTTTTCCCACCAGTTTGATGCCCCAGTCAAAAGCATGTTTCAAAAAAGGCTTCTCCTTTTTTGAGTTTTGTTGTTTTTGGTGGTCTCGATGCTTGTGAGTTTCCCCTATTAGCAATCATGTATCGGTAATGGGCCCATCCCATCTTTATCTAATCAAAACATGTATTTGTATCAATTGTGTTTATGCATAATGTTTGATGGTTCTCTCGCATGCATGGTTTATAGATGTTTATGATAATCATGAGTTTCTTATGTTCTGATTAATTTTGTTAATGTGTTTGTTATATTATAAAAAATGATTCTTGATATTGAAACAATTTTTTTATACCAAGATCTCCTTACTTCACTGAATCTGAATTTTTGTTTAAATTATGTGTTTATGTAATTACTTGTGTCTTCCATATGTTTTTCATGTATACCTTGTGTCTTACATGTCTTCTAGGTGTCTTGTGTGTTTTTAATTAGTGTCTACTTCATGTCTAATTGGTGTCTAACTCATGTTACATATTTTTGATAAGTTTCTTAGCTTGGACTCATCTATACTTTACCATGCATATGGCTATAAACTCATACCCCACTAAACAAGGGGATAAATATAACATCATAAATTGTATACTCCTTAAAATTTCACACTATATTTAGCACCTCTTTTGGAGGTAGTCTTTTGTACAAATAGGTTGATGATGGGTCTAGATTGACAATATTCATCTCAACCCCAAGTTCCTTGACCTTTGTCTAACTTAATTAGGCTGAACTAGGGTGCTCAATTCCATAGTCCTCCCATGATAGCTCCATATTTTATTATTTGAAAGTTAGTGTTGGGCCCTGAATGATGACATTCCTTTGTCAACCTCTTTCAAAATAATTATTGATAAAAATGTGTAAGTCACGTATAATAATGATTATATCATTTGAAATTCTAATTAGTTCATCTAAGTGATCTAGTAATCAATTTCAAGCACTCTAATTGGGCACTCTAAAGATCAAGCAATCAAAGTCTATGGAGTTTAAGAAATTTGAGGACAATATCAAGCATATCATCAAGCACAATAGAAGTAATTTCATTTCCTATTTGCTATCACGTGATGTACTAACATTTGTGGGATTTTCATCAATATCTTGAGTGGAATCCAAGTTAGATATTCAAATATGAGGCAATCAAATTATCATTATACCATAATAATTATTTGTTTTCTTTTGCTCCCTTGAGGAAAAACACTCTTTATCACCCATCATGTAATTGTTATGGAGGCAGGAACACCAACATGGGGTTTGACTTAGGAAAGCCCCTATACAACACAAACATTTTCTCATCTATTATAATATGTGTAGATTTATATTTGAAGATCATAATCAAGATAGTTATGCAATTAGATGGAGAAAACAATGACATTGAATTTAAGAATACAAAAGGATTAAAACCAATGGACAAAGATGCTCAATGACCATATCTTTCTAGTTCCAGTTGATACTTACATGGTGGTAGCCTAGCAACCTCTTATGATTATTCCAATCACTTTCTTCTGCATCAGATTACTCCATGACCCAAATGCCCAATACCCCTTTTTTGACATAATTTGCTCATGATTTTAGTAATTTTTCTTTATAAGCACCTCATTCTTTTATCTGAGGCTCTCTCTAGAATTCTTATTCTACATTTCCTATATTTTGGTAAAATTGTTCAAATCTTTCATCATTAACCTATTTTACTGTATACATCCAAATCAATCCCTAATCTCAATACAACCATAATAAATGATTAGGTATGGATCCTAGATCATTTAGATTTCCTTGACAATTGTATTTAAACCCTTTCAGACCTATTCAAATTATTTATGTGAAAGGAAATATTGGTTCTAGGTTGATGCACATATTGACCTAGGATCGATTTTTCAACATTTCGTCACCTTGTGGCTTCAACTCATAAATTTGCCTCTTGATGTTTTCCTATCTAAAATGTGATTGTGCATTAGAAATTTCACACAAATCTTCACAATGCCACAACTTAGAAGAGGTAATCGTTCAACTTTATGTATTAAAATCAAATTTGGTTTGCATTTGAAAATATAATTATTATTTATGATTTAAAAAAAAAAATTCTTTAGAGTAGATGCTATAAACCCTAATGTAGAGCCAAATTTAGATGGTAAAATATACAAAGACAACCCTAAAATAGATAAGTACCCTCCAACACTTTAAAAAAACCCTAGATAAAACCAAGAGGATATGGTAGAGCATTTAAAACAAATTAAACTTCAAATTATTGAAATCAATTTCAAAATTTAAGTTTTTAACATTAAATTAGCAACATAGATCACTTTCTTCATCATTGGAAGCAATTATGATCAATGTTGACATAGTGACACATCAAATAATTGAAAAAGTTGTAAAGATTGGTGTCATAAATTTTATGTAGTTAAATTATCATAACATGAAGTGAAATAAAGGCATAAAAAAGAAAAACATGTGACCTTTTTATAGATCCTAGAACTAATGCATTCATTGATGTGACTTCAAGGATATTTCTAATACATTGCTGCAATCATGACTAGTGCCAACTATACACTTTCATATTTGTAGAGCATATTTAGGTTGATTCATCTAAGATTACATCTTTGAAGACATTTAAGTCAATGAGAAATGGGAAAGCTAGTCACAAGCTATTTGTACATAAATTTGAGAGGGAATTTTCTAATGGTGCATCCATTAGGCCATTTTGAATCCTTGAGAAAGAAAGAATAATAGTTAGAAGAAATAAGAATAGCTAAGTTGGGGGCACATTTTTTTGGATTTATATCATAGATTCTTGTCTTTGTAGTTTAAATTAAAACAAAGTTTGAGTTGTCCCAGTATTTCAAAGTGAAGTGCAAGGGATCCCAAGGATCACTAAATGTTTCCGTATGCATTTATTGAAGAGGTGTTGGATTTGAACCTTAGAATCATTTCTAGCAAGTTGTTATTCTCTTGGATTAGATGATTCAAGTAAATTGAAGAACTTATAAAGCTCAATCCATTACTAAAAGATTGACCAAGCTAAGATAGCTTATGGGAAACTAGTTGCCAAGATTTTCATATATTATTAAGAGGGGTTGATCCATAGGTTTTAAAATATGGAGATAAAAGAATCTTGTCACTCCACTAAAGAGTGTTTCATATTTTTACCAATAGTAACTATTTGAATACAATAACAAGCTAGAAGTTTCCAAGGTGAAGTTTCTTTCAAAGATATGTCAATCCATTTAGCTAAAAGAAAGACTCAGTTTATGTGAGGATTAATGATGTTGAATCCACCTTTCTTCTTTGGGATAAAATAGTGTGTGTAATGATCATGTTGTTCTACCTTTCAATTTACCAAGTTTTAACCCACAAGTGAAAGAAATACATTGCCAAAATATAAGTAATAAAAAATCTCTTTTCCTTTTCAATTCAAGATACGTAATTAAAATAAATAACTTTTCATTTTCATTCATCATGAAAAATATACAATGCCATATTCAAAAAAATATAAATGCATTTACATTATCCTTTTCAACTTCCATTTTCTTTAGGAATATTTGAATATAAACAAAGCTTAAACTAATATTAAAGAGTACATAAAACCCAGTACATAAGTAAAACATAGTGGTCCACATGTCCTTCTTGGCATACATCCTCAAATATCGATCGTCGAATACACGAGGAAGATCATCACTCAAGTGATTTTCCAGCCAACCAAGACTTAGCAATCCCCCGTGCCTCTTCTAATTGAAGCAGTCCGACCCTTCGACGAAGAGTTTGGTTTGGTAAGCTCACAATATAATATAGCCTTCTGAGCATAGTGTTGTGTCCTATATAACTAGAGCTACCATACATAGGCTACAACCTACATGTATGATATTCCTTGCCTAGTATATAAACCTGGATCATAGTGAATCAACAATGTAGACAGTGGCAACCTACACTAGTTAGGCCTAAGAATTCACACCCAATACTTTGAGTGAGAGTCGTATGTCCACCCACTTCATTGCTCTATTTTGTAAACTGACCATTTAACTATCCCATATTTATCCCATGGGTAACAATGGGAAACATTTAGGTTATTCCCAACCTTGGTTAATCTAACCCTAGATTAGCAACTCATTCCTTCCTATATTCAACTTTCATAGCATAACATAATTATGGTAAGCTGACCATTTATCTATTCTCATATCTTTCTCATAAAATCAATAGTAGGATGACTATCTAGGTTTATTCCCATCCACAGATTAACCTAAGCATAGGATTAACAAAACCAATCAGTCTTATGTACTATAAATATATATCATAGAATAGCTCTATCTTAGCTATTACATACATAATGTAAATCTTGTTGGAATACAATGAACCCAAGAACATTGAGAGGCAGGGGGGGGGTGTGGGGGGGTGAATCAGTGTTCTGCCGGTAACCCAAGATTTTAGCCTTTTATAACATATACATATAAATTGGTAAATGAAGAAACATATAACATGAAGTAAATAAACTAGCCACATGAATGAACACCATAACACACTGAATTTATATGTGGAAAATATCAAAGAGGAAAAACCATGGCGGGATTTGTGACCCACAATATCAATTCACTGGCCATATGAAAGATATTACATAGCATGGGGGTCTGCAAATGCAGGAAGGCACACTGCCTAGAGAACACTACACAAGACAAAAGAGTATCACTGACTACAAGCTTATGCTGAAATAAAATAGTACTGGTGAACTCACAAAATGCATCTGCAATGCCAAAAAGGGTTTTGGTTAAAGCTCTGTTCTAAACCGGTTCATAAACCTTGAACCTTCTACCGGTATCTTCTTCCTCCAAGAATGCTTTACAAACTATCTACTAATCATAACATGCTATTATATTCACATAAAAATGACCTACATACATATCCTTCACATCACACAGTTCTGCTACCATGTCATATACATTGTCCTATACCAAAATGACCTTACAGACTGACTTATATACCCTTTACAAACAATATGCCTTATGTCCGCTTAGAATACAAAGATATCCAATGTCGGCCCAATACACTAATTACAAAATGATTTTACAATAAAACCTTTCGGATCCAGACTGATGTTGACTTCACTGAAATGCTGGATGTTGGTACCGGTGTTGGTGATGACCTTGAATACTTAATGCCGATATCCGCTGGTGTATGCCTCCAAATACCGATATATGTAGGTATATGCCTTCAATAGAATCTTGTTTCCATCAATGATAACATATGATTCCAATGAGTGTGTATTGCCAACAAATCTAATCATAAGATTTATTGAGTTTCTATCAACTCAAGAATGTATATCCTATAAGTATCTCAATCTCAATCATTGCTTTAATAAAGCATAATTAATCACATACATGATCTAATCATAAGATTACAAATTTTGAACACTCAAGAATACATGTACTCCAAGTAGCACAATTCCTATCATAGCTTCAATTGAGCCTATACAACATCATAATCTATATATAGCATTGTAATGGTGGGAAAATGGTGAATGATAGATCAGGAAGGAAACTACCCTTTCCCTCAAAGAGAGATGAGAGTTTCACTATTGATTACCATTCAAGCACCTTTAACCATGTTACATTAGGAAGAGGATAGGATAATTCACTAGATTCAATCTCTCCACATGAAGATGGTAAATTGAATTCTGAATGAAGTGGGAATGTTAAGTTGATCCCCTCTTCCTTGTTTGAAATGGAAAGGAAATTGATTGAATTATTTAGTGAAAAAGTGACAAAGAATTGATTATAACTTGAGATCAGAATATGGGATGAAGCTGTGCACCTGGATCTGGTAGTAAAATGTCGAGATGAAGTCGCCCTGCGAATTTGAGGAAAATTTGCCTAGACCGTGCCGAGAATGTACACGGTCCTCCAAAAAATCCGCAAAATGAATTACCACTATCAAGATAAAAACTCATAAGAAAACTGGTTGACTGTTACAACAACTTAACAGTAAACAACATTAAACTTATAAACATCCAAATGTTTTATCATAAGTCAACAAACTTCATTTATCAATGCTTCTGGTTATCATGCCTTATTAGAATAGTTAAGTAGTTAATCAAATCAACCATAAGATTATAACCACAAAAACATTTACCACATGACACAAGTATTTTTGATGTGGAAACCCAAATGGGAAAAACCACGGTAAGATGAGACTCACAAGATAACTATCTAAAATCTTCTGAAGTTTGCCCTATTAGGAGCCAAGCCTGTTAAAGATTTACAAAAGTCCTGTTAAGAACTGATCCTATTAAGAATCACCCAGTTAAGGGATTGACTACAAATGCCTTCTTAGAAGCAAGTACCCTATTAGGAGTAACCTCTTTAGAGGATTTGAAAATCGAAGCTAATGGCTCACCTTGTTAGAGGATTTGAGAAGTAACCAATCTTGTTAGAGCTTACCCGGATAGGGTATTTCAGTTCAGCTGTAATTGTTAGAAAACAATAGGGGTTTGCTTGATCTGTCTGAATAGCACTACACTTGCTTGATCAAATCCTTTTTAAGCTCCTATCTGCCTTTACTCAAACTGCAGACTCATCCTCTGGTTTGGCAACCACACACTCAACTAATCTTTGCCAAAACCTTCAACAAAACAACTTCATCGACCTTATAAACAAATCAATTAGGTTGATAGCACAACAAAAACCTAACTGTCTCATAGAGATTACAAACAGTTTTGGATCAAGTATGACCATTGGATTACATAGTAATCTCTACACACCAATCAAGAAAACCTCAACCGCTCCTTGATCACCACTTCATCAAACTTAGTAACTCATCACGTGCTTTCCATTAGATGAAATACACTTTTGTCATTCCCTATACAAAAATGTGCCAAAACATTTGAGCTTGTCTTCATACAATGACCATATGTGTCACCATCATTACCGCTTATCATTAGATCATAAACCAACATAACCAATTCAACAACCTTAATCGATTAGGGTTTAACAAAAACAACTGGTAGGGTTTACCGGTTACATTACATAGATAGGGTTTAAACTTTTACCGATTACCAGTTTAACTCAAAAACTTACATACCGGTTTACAATATCCTCCACAAAGCTCTTCCTACTAGTTACAAGATAATATTAATAATAACATCAATATAAGCAATATCATTATCGGTTAATTGACATCAATGACAACATAACATATCATTAATGCAATCTTCATGCAAATGCCAACAAAGAAAACATAATCATGTCAACTATTAGAGTCTGAGGAGATTGAATATTTTGAGGGGTAGCTTCACGAGCTCAAACATGACATCTTCATCGGTGTTCTCTTGCACAATGATTCCATTGAGTCTTAGTGGAAGGTTGAGAAGGACGAAGAACACCTAAAAAAGTAGGAGTGTTTCTTTCCTTGATAGTTGAAGGTTTAGGTTGAGGTCTTTTAGCTTGAACAAGAGGAGAAGCAAGCGTCTTCTCTTGATAAGAGGAAGGAGGTGGAACTCCGCGATAGAAAGGAGGAATATTAGGTGTAGGAAGGAGACCATGTCCATCATGAGGAGGAGGTATAGGTCTAACCTTAGGAAGAATATTTTTGTTCTCCTTAAGAGAAGGTAAAGTCACATCCATAGGGGTAGGTGGACAATCTTCCTTAGGAGGCAGATTAGTTCTATCCGAAAGGGGAAGAACCTCATCTTGAAGAATAATAGGAATGTCAAGTGTTGGAAATCTAGGTTGATTTAAGGATAATATCATATCATTCTTCCATTTTTGATAAAATTGAAAAAGAGCATTGCTCCCTGATGGAAGAGATTGAAATTGTTTAGGCCAAAAAAAATCAATAGGAACACTAGGGCTTCTTTCAGATGGACAAAAAAAGCTATGGTTCACAGTTATGATTTCTCCATTGTGAGGAAATTTAAGACACTTGTGGATTGGAGAAGCAATAGCCTTAATGGAAGATAGCCAAGGATAGCCCAACTTTACAAGGAATTTCTCAAAAGATGGTATGATAACAAAGTCAACATCCATGGATTTAGTATGAACTTCAACAGGAAGGGTGATAGAGCCAATGGTAGAACAAGAGAAGCCATCAAATAACTTCAACACCATATTAGAAGCATCATATAGTGGTTTATGCAATTGTAAAGTGAAAAGATACTCTTCAGTTATGACATTAACAATACAAGAGGGATCAATCAGGGCACCATTACAAGGGATATCCTTAACCTTCACAACTATGTATAAAGGGCCATCAGGTTCTGTAATGGTCTTGCTAGGGTCAAATGTAATACAAGGATCCTTAGGAAATTCTTGTGTTTCTACTATATTAACCAAGTTTGGAGCCATAGAGGTGACTTCTTCAGAAGATAGAGAAATAGGTACAATCTCAATAATGTTAGAGGTATGAGATGGTAAGGGATCAATGAAAATATTAAGATTTTGATTAGGAGGAGCTACTGATTTATTCCCTTTATCATTCACACCTACCATAGATGTAGTATTATTATCAATCAAGTCTCAAATCTTATTATATACTATGAATATAGACACCCACTGAGGATAAGAAGGAAGATGTGGCTACTGAGCCACAGACTACAGATGTTGAGGTTAAGACTATAAATATAAGCACATATACAGAGAAATCGATAGAGGATACCACTGAGAAAGCATCTAAAACACCGGCAAATGAAACTGAAAAATAAGAGGTAAATAAAGAGAAACCGGAAGTATATATAGAGACTACATCTAAGAAACTGATAGTTGAGAGCTCAGAGAAACCTTCTGAGACACAGATGGAGAAACCGAAATAGAAACATGTTGAGACACAAGTTCAGACCAAGATAGTGCCACTGACAAAAGATGAAAAGCCTAAACCTTTGCTAATAGAAATGCATACTCAAACAGATCCTCCTGAGAGAGAGGAAAGCAAAGTTATTACCACAATCGACAACATGGAAATTGTAAAAATAGTTGGATAGGCTTTTGGTACTTTAATGATAGAGTTTAGACCAACAAATGTAACAAAAGTCTTATTGGATTCTATAAAGAAAATCACAAAGTGTAATACACAAGCCTATAAGGCTATTGATGACACAATTCCTATTCTTAAATTGATAGCACCCAAGTGCATTGTGGATAATAAAGATTCTTTAGGTCAACTAGACACATTTTCTAAATTCATAACCAGTAACATTTTGACAGTTGATCAGATCAATGAAGACACATTTAAAGAGAGGATGAATAAGGATAAAGAAAAATTCTTTGAGGAAATTGTAAAGAAGAATAAGGAGAAAATGGAAATCTTATTACCGACACTAGGGGAAACAATTTTGGATTTCAAGAAACTATACAGAGATACTTGTAAAACTAACATTTTGATAGAAGACATAGAGTCAGAGATCAGAAAAGAACAAGATGAAATCAACAATATTGCTGATGACTTAATAGGATCATCAGACTCATTTTTGGAAATTGAAAATCTTATTACAGATCTTGAAGATAAAATTGAGAAGTTAGAAAATGATAAAGGAAAGATAAAGATTAAGGCACAAAACTTAAAATGCAAGCTTGGTCCTAAACTAGATTACCTCATTTCTTTGAGAAAAGAAATTTCTGAGGCTTTGGTCCCCGGACTCATGACACTGGAAGAGAAAATGCACATACTCACCATTATAGTTCAGAGAACACAAGTGACATTAACAGATAGAAAAAGATTCAGCGACAGTTTAAATTTGGTCTTGGCAGATCTTTTCCAGATTGTAACGAATTAGTTACAAGAATCTAGACAGGAACCACACTCCACTGACAGTGAATGACAACCTTTGTCATTGATGTCAAAGGGGGAGTAGTGAGATGAGAAAAATGATCAGAACATGACATCATCATCTCAGGGGGAGCATACATTTTTGACAACATAGTTTTGGCAAGATATTTTGATAGATTCTTTTTGGACATCATTTTGGACACTTTTTGATTTTTCTCAAGAGTGTTGCCATCAATGCCAAAGGGGGAGATTGTTGGAAAATGCACACTCCAATGAGAAATTGTAGGTGATTGAAGGTATTGCCATTGATGGCAACCTTACAATCATGTGATATTGGTAGGCAGACATAGGCACCGACACCAACAGACTCTACACCGACATATAGATCACCGACATTGAAAAGGAAGATTATCGACACCTTGGCCAACAAGAATTTTGTTTAAATGTATTTTGTATTTAATTGTAAAATCTTTTGTAAGATGACTTGGAAGATTGTAACATGACCCATATAAGTATGAGATCATTGTAGATCATTTAGGAAGTGAAGCATGAAAAGATTACAGCAGACCTAATGTGTGAATTATTAGGATAAGGTTTATGTATATTGCAGAGCTTAAATCGGTACTAAATCTGGCATACAAGATGCTAATCTAAAGTAGTACAAGACATTGGATTTGTATAATCCAATTTTGTAAGTCAGTGTGACTTCTTTTGTAACTGAGCAGTGAGCTCTAGGCACTTGGCCTTCCTGCATGTGCAAGCCCCTATTGTAAGCAATAATATTCTCTTATTGGCCAGTAAGCGAATATTGTGGGTCACCAATCCCACTGAGGTTTTTCCCACACCGGGTTTCCTTATTAAAATACTATATTATGGTGTGTCTCTTATGTTGTGGTTATTCCTCTTATTTATTGCATTATTTTTGGTTTACCGGTACACGGTTTTGATATGTTTTTCATGTTATAATTCAAATAAATTCTTATACTGGTCAGATACTGATTCATCCCCCCCTCTCAGTATCTTTGAGAATCCTAACAAATGATGAAATTGGTAAAAAGAATTGTTATCAAAATAAGGAGATTCAAGTTTGGAAGGATCAGTTTGTTGTATAGGAGGAAGTTTCATAACATTTCTGTGCAACAACTGAGACATAATTTTATGTAAAGATTCATTCAAAGGAGTAAACTGTCTTTCTCTTTGGAAAAATTTAGAAATAGAAGGCACACCTGTTATAGCATTCACATGGTTGTTGTTAATTGGATCATTGAACTTGATGAAGATTTTTGTTGGTTGAAACTTCGCAAATAGTTGTTGAACACTCTCCCCCTTATCACTCAGAGCCATAGGAGTGGATTGCTCCATTTGACTCACAACTAGTTGATAATTGTGGAGTGTATCGCACAATTGCGGAAAGGAAGTAAACTCAGACAAAAGAAGCTTTTCCTTGATATCTTTTTGTAAATTAGAAATAAAAATTCTTTGAATATCATTATTAGGTACATGAAAAGAAATTTGAGCACACAAATTCTTATACCTACCAATGAAATCAATCACTTTTTCTTTAACACCTTGTTTACAATGCATTAAATCAGTCAAAGTGATTTTAGGACCAATGTTGTTTTGAAATTGTTAGATGAAAGAATTTTCAAGTTGTTGAATAGAAGTGATGAATTAAGAAGGAAAAGAACAATACCATTGTAAGGCCGTATCTCTTAGTGTTCTTGTAAACAATTTCGTAAGTAATCATTGATCATAAGCAAAATCAATACACAAGGTTTTAAATGTTTTAACATACGTAAGAGGACAACCTTTTCAATTATAGAGTTCCAATTTAGGGATCTCCACATGTTTAGGTGGCACCACTTTAACAATATCAAGAGAAAGTGGGCTCACAACATCAAAGGTGGGCACACTAAACTTGGATTGACTCATGAAAGCAATTTGTTGTTGTAAAGAAGACACAATTTGACCAAGATTGTTAATTGTCATTTTGGTAGAAGAATTGATGTTAGACATAGGTGATTGAGAAGGTGATGTGATGTTATTGAAAGAAGGCATGGAATGAGAATAAGGTGGTGGGACATTATGATAAGTAGGCATGGGTGATGATTGGGTAGGAAAAGGGACACTTAAAGGAGGAATACAATTGTTGAAGGAATTGCCCCCTTGTGTCACACTGATTGGTTGATGAATAATATGAATACTTATGGAAGACATAGGTAACGATGGAGGATTAAATGAAGAAGACAAATTGCCCCCATGACCTATGGTTGTAGGGATGACAATTTGAGTTGAAGTGGCCATGATGTTAGATGTGAAAGTAGGAATACTAGTCATGGATTGGTCAAAGGAATAGAGGAATTGACTTGTGTTGCAGGTTGTGAGTAACCTAGGGTTTCGACACAACTCTTGATAGGCATGACATTAGAATAAACAATATGTGCAACGCCACACAATATATCAATTCCATTCTTATCACTTTGAAGCATGAACTTAAGACCTTCAATTAATGGAAGAGCTTCACTGTTAGGGTATTCTTGGGACATCCATTATTGAAAGCTATCAAATTGATTATCCAATGTAGAAAGTTGATCTAAAGAAAGCCTATTTAAAGCTTCTTCTTCATCATGGGATTCATTAATGGGGTGAAGAGGCACATGATTAGGATGGGAATAATTAGCACGATCCTCATTAAAGAAGTCACCCAAATTAGGCTCCATCTCCTCAGTAATTGAAGGATGGGAAGCCTTAATTCTAATGCTTTGTCTAACGGGGATAGGATAGGTAAGACTAATAGTGGTAAAACTCATGCACTAGAGGGAAAAATTGAATTTTGAATCGTGGAACAAAGCTTGCAAAATTGAGTAATACAAAATGTAAGGAAATAATGATTACACAATTTTAACTTTGTTGGGGGAAGAGGATGACACAATTTCCAAAAATGAAAGGAAATTGGAATTTTAAAATTAGGGCCAAGGGAATACCACTTAATTTTAAAATCATAAGTTTTAAAATTAGGGTAGACTATAATTAACCTCTTAATTTTAAATATTTTCTTGAAATTTGAAATGTTGAATTTTCAAGGTATTTCTGATTCTAGAGGGATCAAAAGTTGATAAAATCAGCCAATCTTTTAGATTTAAGCTATTAAATATAGTCATACCAATTTCTTGAAATTTTAGGAAAAAAGACGAGGACTGTGGAGGGAATGCACGTGATCTGACCAACGTTTTTCAAAATTTTCAGGGATGGATATTATGATGATTTTAAAGCTAACCACAAAAAAATGGTGAATTTTACGATCTCTAGATGGACGAAATGAAGACACAAATGTGAAAATAGGACCCTATTAGGGTTTTGAAGAAAAAGAGGAATTGAATTGCAAGTTTGAAAAGGGTCAAACCTAATGGATAGGGACACCATGGAAAATGTTTAGAAATATGAATGTAAATGAAATTGATTTGAAATTCACACAAAATCCAATTAATTTTAAAAATTAGTGTTTTGTGACCTAACCACTTAATTTTAAAATTTGAATTTTGGGAAAAGGGGGGGAAATTGAAAATTTGAATTGTAGGATTAAAGACAAATCTGTGAACAATCAAAAATTATAAAATTAAATTGAAATCCAATTTTTGCACAAGTTCAAGATGATTTTTAAAAATTAGGGTTTTAACAAGTAACCTCTCAATTTTGTAAAATTTAATTGCAAATTGAACAAGACAAGGAGGAAATTGAATTTGACAAACAAAACAATCTTCAGATCTAAGATAACCACAAGCAATTTTTACAAATCATAAGTTCAATTTTAAATTTAAAAACTAGGGTTTTTAAAGATTTAACCACTAAGTTTTCAGAAAGTTGAAACTTGTAAATGAAAAATATGCAATTTTGTTCAAAGGAAAGCATGCAAGATGTCAGGTTCACCAAAATGTAATGCTGGGAAAATCGTGAATGATAGATCAGGAAGGAAACTACCCTTTCCCTCAAAGAGAGATGAGAGTTTTGCTATTGATTACCCTTCAAGCACATTTCACCATGTTACATTAGGAAGAGGATAGGATAATTCATTAGATTCAATCTCTCCACATGAAGATGGTAGATTGAATTCTAAATGAATTAGGAATGTTAAGTTGATCCCCTCTTCCTTGTTTGAAATGAAAAGGAAATTGATTGAATTATGTAGTGCAAAAGTGACAAAGAATTGATTATAACTTGAGATCAGAATATGGGATGAAGTTGTGCATCTGGATCTGGTAGTAAAATGTTGAGACAAAGTCGCCCTGCAAATTTGAGGAAAAGTTGCCCAAACTATGGCAAGGATGTACACGGTCCTCTGAAAAATCCGTGAAACGAAAAGGGTTTTTCTGCCTTTGAAAATGGAGCCCAAATTTGAAAGTACAATTGTGCACTTGCAACCTACACATAGAAAAGAGAGGAAAATGGGTTGGGATTGGGGGATTGCCTTTAGGTCAAACCCCAGTTTTAGAATTAACCAAGTAATGAAAGAAAGTACTTGCAAGTAGATGTACATGAAAGACTGAATTGTAAATCACCTCAAGGGAGGTTGTGATAGTAATGTTGATAGAAATTCTTGTGTGGAATTGAATGTTGGAATCAATCTCCTCTTCAATCATTGAATCCTTGACTTGAATGCAACACATAGCCTTGAAGGGAGACTTGAGAATGCTCAATGCTAGAAAAGAATGCTTGAATGCTTGATCGCTTGTGCACACTCCAATCATATCCAACTTTAACTTATTGAATTTATCCTTATGAGAGGAGGAATTTACCCTTAAATACATGTTAGTGGATTTGAATTTTGTCATGGGCCAACATCAGGGGAGTTTCCCACCTAAGGCATAACCAACAATGAAACCCTAGGAAGTGTCCTGCCCCAAAATAGGGCAGGGACAGGGGTGCCACACCCCTGTCCTGGGAGGACAAGGGGGACAGTTGCACCACACTCCTATCCTACCCCTTTCTCCAGGGTAGAGTGTGGACAGGGTGATGCAAAGGCCAATGAAGAAGCTATTTCTACAGATTGAGCAATCTCTGATCTTTGATCATGCTAGTGGATTCGAACTTCCATGCATGAGTACCTTAATGCAGTCAAAAATTTCTAGGATCACAATTTTATGAGACTACAAGCATATCAATATAAAAAGAGGTAGAATACTTATTCCTGGATTATATTTACAATGCATTATTGATTCTTTCCTCCATTGATGATAGCTTCACAACGTAGACATTCCCAAGCCTTCCCCTATTAGCAACTAACCCACTTCCTCACAACTCTTGAATTGTCCTCTTCTCTCAACAAAGAACTTCAAAACAAAGAACAATAAGCAATGGAAAATATTATGGAGATGGATAACTGAGATTGAATAATAGAAAAATGCGAGAGATGATATGATCTATATGACTAAATGAGACAAATGAAATGGGATGGAATGGAATGAATTTCTCCAAATGAGCTCATCTATTTATACAAAGGTATGAGAGATTTGAGGCTATAATTAAGCTCTCTTCTTTGCCACATCTCTCTTACCTATTGCCACTACTAAGACTATGTGGCTACTATCTAGCTCTATGGTCGACACATAACCGTCGATAAAAATGATACTATGATTCATCTCTTTACTAAGTCAAAATATGATGACTAACAACACTTACCTATTCAAATAAAACTCTATCATTAACTCCAAGTACCAAATATAAATATAACTATCACTATTTTCAACATACCAAATGACTAAGTCTTCCCTTATATTTAGCATGTTCACTAAATTACTACTATATTACTAATTCATAATTTCCTATGAGAAAATTACATTTCCTATTAGCTAGGTCAATACCTACACTTGGCATATAACAATTCCTAAGTGCTTCCCATTTATTAAGCACTCCTTTTATTTTTATGAGATCCTATTAAATACCACCCCCCTTTGAAATGGTCAAGTGACCAACTAACTTTGCATTCCTTGAAATAAGGAGGGAGGGTCAATATTATCCAACCATTGAATTTACCCCTAGCAAAGTGGAATGGGGGGTTTAACATGTGTATCATGCTTTATACAATGCATGCAATGTTTAATGGAAAAGGGAGAAGTGGCGGTGTTACCACCCTCCTAAGGAGTAGGTTGCACCACCCTCCATGGTGGGCGCCCCTACCCTTGTCTAAAATCCACATATAAATATAAATATTATATATATATATAAATATTATATATATATATATATATATGTATATATATATGTATATATATATATATGTATATGTATATATATATATATGTATATGTATATATATATATATATGTATATATATATATGTATATGTATATATATATATATGTATATATATATATATATATGTATAACAAAAACAGATAAACTATAATCCGACGATATCAATACTATTCAGTCAATACACACACACACGCGTGCACACACACACACACGCGTGCGCGCGCACACACACACACACATAATCATTCATAGACATGAACACACAAGGGCCAATCTTATGAAGGAATTCAATCCAACATTTCAAACAAGGATAATCAAACCAAGATATTACAACACTTCACTAATCATCATCAATACAAACCTAACTCAACTTGACCAACTAGGTTGTGAGTGTGATAGCTCAATAAGTTACATATATTAATATTATCGAACTAAATTCCTCTCTTGAGTGATACTCTTCCTCCCCTCTAGAAGATCATTCATTTCTTGCATCCAACTCAACACATTACAACAATATTTAGCTGTTATTAAAACATCATATATTCCATCTTTAAATATTTAAAATGTAAGAAAGATTTCACATTCATTCCTCCAATTTCCAAATATATTCAAAGCATATTCACGTGCTTACAATATTTTAACCAAAACAAGAAAAAGTAAATAGTAATGTCAAAATGGGGTGTAATAGTGTGATCAAGAAGTAATTGAAATGATTTTTTATTTCCTCATTTGGACCAAATAAAACTTCGAATAAGCCGTATTAGTTTGTTGTAGCAAGTTGTAGAGGTAAACCAACAAGAAGAAATATATAATTTACTAACCAAGAGGATTTTATTTGCCACCAATATTTGCCCAGTCCAAGATAGAAATTGATTTTCCAAAAATAACAATTTATATTTGGATTTTTTAAAAACACCCCTCCACAAATACTTGAACTAAATTCCAGTTCCAAAAGAAATGCCAAAGTATCTAGTTATGATTCCATGTTTGATGTTACCATGATTTTGAGATCCAAGATTTATGAGAGCTAAGATGTTTTATGAAAAATTTAGTTTAGTGCATAGCTCAAATTCAGAGTTCAAAACTACATAAAAATTTCAAGGGTATCATGCAAATTATTTCTATAATGAAGAATATTTGTTTTATGAATTTTTTAGTTTAGTGCATAGCTAAAATTGAAGTTCAAAACTGCATAAAAATTTCAAGGGTATCATGTAAATTATTTTTATAATGAAGAATATTTAGAAGGAAAATCATTTTATCATTAGTGAAATGAGAGCTAAGAGTATCATACTTACCTAGAAGAGAGATGTCATTAATGAAGTGATTTGTTTAGGTATATTTAAGAGATATCCCAAGGTAGGGTGTGTGCACCAAAATGGTATATTGAAAAGCAACCAATGTAGAATAAATTAAGTATCATGGGCATGTTATTTGAAAACTAAAAAAATATGTTCTCATTATATGGCTTGGGAAAACCAAGCCATAACATGACCATATGTTGTGGCTTCTTGTTGGTGTTGGAAATAAGACACACCCAGACCGACAATGGACTAGTCCAAGAGGGGCCAGTAGCTTAGTACTAGAGCACTCCAGTAGCGTATGGAAGGTCCTAGGTTCGAGTCCTAGCTAGTCCATGTCTCAACATGGTATCCAAGTCAGGTCCAGGCTAGGAGCCCCAAGCACACGAGAGGTGTGGCTTAAGGGGGGTGTTGGTGTTGGAAATAAACCACACCCGGACCGATGATGGATTGGTCCAAGAGGGGCTAGTAGCTCAGTGGTAGAGCACTCCAATAGTGTATGGAAGGTCCTAGGTTCGAGTCCTAGCTGGTCCATGTCTCAACACTTCCATAATACATTTGTATTTTTATTTTTTTAAAATATGCTCATATTGTGCTGAATATAAAACATAAGTACATTTTATGCTCAACATAATGTGAGCATGTTTTTGAAACATAAAAACACATAAAAGGTAGGTCCTCATTTGCAACTGTAGCATCGTAAATTGTACACCCTTGCTAGGGTGGTACAATTCCACGCTTAGTTTAGCACCCGCCTTAGTGTGTTTTGCATCTTGCATTTCTAATCTCCTTTAATAATTTAATTAATTGATTTAATTAAATTTAAATTCACATTTCACCACTTCACATGTTATAAATTTGGGGCCTTTACACTAAGTGTGCCCCTTTTCATTTTATTCCTTCAATAAATCATTAAATAATAAACCCTAATTATGTCCTATTTCAACCTTTAAGGCCTGATTTCACATATCAAAACATCTTGAAATCAGCTATAACTTTTGGAATTTCTCTAATATCATCATATCTAATTGCCCCAGAAATTTGGTAAAAAGTTGGTCGGACCATGTGCACTATGCACACGATCCCTGACATTTTTCCTGAAATTTCAGAAGCATAATTCTATGATATTATAATTCTTAACCCCAAAATATTGTCATGAAATTCAAATCCTATGTCGACCTAAAGATGAAATTAAGATCCAGGGTTTCATATATAAGAGCTCTCTTTCTTCATTTGAAGGTTCAAAGGAATCGGATCTAGAAAAAGCTTTTGGAGCAATTACAAGGAAATTTCTATGTAGTGAAAGAGAAGATCTTGTGAAGTCTTCAACACCATTCAACAACACCTATTAAGTGTTCATCAAGCATTCTTTCATCATTTGGGGGCTTTTGAAGATGTAGGAAAGAAATAGGAGATCATCGACTGAAGATTGACTTTTACCTCTCCCTTAAGGTTTGGTATGGTTTCATGTTGTTTCCATGTCTTTGTATGAGATTCATTACATCAATTTGTTTTACAATCATGCTTTAGATCACTTTGCATCATTGATTTAGAGAATTTACTTTGTCAATTACAAGCAATTAGGGTTTACTCTTTAGGGTTGCTCTAGATTGTTTACTCTCATCCTAGGATCTTGCACACACTATTTTACTATACAAATAGACTATTTGTTGAGGTGGAAATCACCAAAATATGGGTTTTACTAAGGAAAAACCCTATATAGCTACTCAAAACTCTATTGTTTAGCTGCAGGTGCATATTCAGATCCAAGTGTCGCTGCAAGTTTCAGGACCGACAGAGTGCATGGAGATTGTTCCAAGGTGAAAAAATCAGCAAAAATCCCTAGGATAGGAGAATGGCACACTGGTCCTTACTAGGACAGGGGCATGGCACCCTGGTCCTCCCTGGTTTCAGTAAAGTTTGGCAGATTAGCATGTCTCAGTCTTTAGATCTTAGTTTGATAGGTACAAATTCAGGTCTATAGAATTAGGACAGTGGCATCGCACCCTAGTCCTAGACATTTTGGCTTATATTTCTAACACAGGTTCACCTCTAAATTTTTATCTTAATATGTACTTTTCAGCAACATATCAATTATTCTTAGTTTTATATTTTTCAGATTAGGGTTACTAGTGTATACTTGCATCATTCCTATTTCTCATTTTCAACAAGGGAATAGAAACCCTAAGAGGTAATCCTTGACTCTCTCTTCCTCAAAAGAAGAGGTTGAAGTGTGTTACCTCCCTAGGCTCTTTCGTATTTCATGAGTGTGTATGCAAGAGTGGGATTAGGTTTTACTCACCTAGTCTTACTTTTCCCCGTACACATCTTTGGTGAGCCCGATGTGAATCCAATTTTATTTTCATTTCATTGCATTGCTAGATCTAGATTTAGTATCTTTTCATTTTTCTTTATAAACTTAAAATTCCAAAAAAAAAGTGAAAAATTCAAGAAAAAAAGAGCTTTCCTTTTACTTCCATTGTGTGTTTAAATTTCATTCAATTCCCGTTTCAAAATGTCAGATCTTTATTTGCAAGATGTTTATGCTTTTGATGATGTATGCAATTATGTTTATTATGAGTTTAGCAAGGATGAATTAAATGAATCTCTAGAAGAGTTTTTGAACCCTAAGCCTTCTAAACCCTCATTTTGCCAAAAACTAATCAACCTTGTTACTATACCATTTCGTGGTGATGAGAAAGATAAGTTGAATGATTCCTCCCATGGGTACATTCCTACCAAATCCTCCACTAGATATAGCGACATGGTTGTTTACAAAAATTCCTTTATGAGGATATGTCTCCTTTTGAATCAAAAGATAAACCTTTCAATCGATATGACCATGCTTTGCTGGATGATTCCCTTGATGACTTTATGTCTTTGCCTAAATCTTCAAACAAAAACAATACATCTAAAAGGCTAATCAACATGATAAATGTGAATGAACATAGCAAGCATCTTTTTATGGTCCAAGGTGCTTATACTTCCTCAACTTCACCTCTCTCTAATCAACCTACATTCACGGTTCAAGGTGGATATAGTCACGACTCCTTTAGTACTCCTAACAAACTTGTCATTACTATGCAAGGAAGAAATCCCACTAAGAGTCCTTATACTTATGCTAAACAATTAACTAAGGAGGGTCATCATGTAGTTGCTCACACCTATAATACAAGAAATAATAGGCAACCTAATCCTCCTTTGGTTATCCCAACTTCTCTTCCTGATCCTCAACCTATTATTCCTCAAGCACCCCATATCTCACAAACTCTGGCAAGGAATATGATCTCATTGAACAACTTAAAGCTACACCTGCCAAGATATCCCTTTGGGATTTGATTCAAAAGTTTCCTCAACTCATCATGGAATGTTACAAGATGCCTTGAAAACTTTGAATGTCCCATCCACAATGACATCGAATAATATGGCTTCCTTGATTGATTCTATCACATCTCCTAAAGCTCAAATTGTGTTCACACATGATGAATTACCCACTAGTGAGATCCAATATCAATGTGATCCCTTAATGATTGTGGTTATCATAAATGATAGTGCAATAAGACAGACACTAATGGACAATGGTTCTAGCCTTAATGTTTGTTGCATTAACTTGTTGCATAAAATAAGCTCGATTATCTTACTATACGGGGCTTTGATAATGTTGCTAAATATTCATTAGGTATTATCACCTTTCCTATTAAGGTAGGCCCTGTTACTTTTCCCACACCTATCCATGTCATGTCTGGAAATTTGACATATAACTTGTTATTAGGGAGACCTTGGATTCATAGCATGCGAGCTGTCCCCTCCATATTGCATAGGCAAGTTAAATTCATTTACAATAATAAAAAGTATACCTCACTAGGTGACACTAATATCTAGGCTTGTTTGCAAACATCAACATCCAAATCCTCTTCAACTGGTTCTTCCCCAACAATCTTAGATGATTCTTCTGAATCCTCTACTCCCACTAGTGTATTTATTTCCTTAAATCCATCTCCTATCTTTATTTCACTTCCCAATAATTCCTCAATTAAACCTAAGGTTCTTGAGGAAGAGCCTTCCCAACCTAATTATACCATTGAGGATGCCTTCTCTCTTGAAAATTTTCTTGCAGAAGATGATTGGGGGTCTCTTGACTTTAATCCTACTTTCAAAGGAGAATACAAAATTCCCCCTAGAGAAACTAAGGTCGAAAAGAAGAAAGAAGAAGAAGAACCTAAAAAGAAATCCACTTTATCTGGGCTGTTGAGTACTAACTTTGTGTCGGCTTCTCAGGCTTCATATCCCTTGACTTCTGATCTAGAGGATTTTGATCCTTCACTTTATGAAAATCCTCCTTCTCTTTCAGAAATGGCTAACCTCTATGGTCTTGGATTTCACATCTTAGTTAGGTGTGGATATAATGGTATTGAATGTGGTGCTCAATAATAAGGGATAAAGGTTCCCTTGGAAAACAACTTCCACGATATGACATTTGGGCTTGGCTATGATCCTTTCAAGTGTACTTCCAAGAGACCATCTATTAGTGTTAATGTCATCTCTACTTCTCTCTCAATAAAATATCCAAAGTATATTGATTGTGATTCTTCTAGTGTCTTTGCTTTGGATGTTTTTCTCATTGATGTTTCCTTAGCTGAGTTCCTAAGAGTTTATGACAACCTTTCTCGTTATCACCATAATCATGGTTTTTCCTATTGTTTAAATATAGAAGCTTACTTTGGGAAAGAAAGAAATAATGATGAGATAGTTAAATAATTTCCCCAGTTGAAAGATACTCCTCAACAAAGTAATCTCCTAATAAGCGACACTATTGATATTAGGATGGATCCTTGTGTTGAAGATAAAGTCATTAAGATAGGGAAATGTCTTGACGAAGAAGAAAAAAATAATATTCTAAGTTATAACATGAATTCCCTGAAATATTTTCTTGGATATATTCTTACATGCCTAGTATTGATCCTAAGACTATCACTCATAACATTGTCTTAGTTCCTGATGCTAAACCCATGAAGCAAAAGATTTGAAAGTTGAACCCTAAAGTAGCATTACTTGTTAAGGATGAGATTGAAAAGTTGTTAGATGTTGGATTCATTTGTCCTATTGATTATTCCCCATGGATTTCAAACATTGTAGCAGTGGCTAAACCTGATAACAAGATTAGGATGTGTACATATTTTTTAGATCTTAATAAAGCTTCTTTGAAGGATGATTTCCCTCTCCCAAATATTAATATGATAGTGGATTCTGTAGTAGGTCATGCTTTATTATCCTTCATGGATGGTTTCTCAGGATATAATCAAATCTTCATTAATCCTCAAGATCAATTTAAAACCACTTTCACCACCCCTTGGGGCATGTTTTGTTGGGTTTGGATTAAAAAATGCAGGCACTACCTATCAGCATGCTATGACCCTTATCTTCCATGATTACATGCATAAAATATTAGAAGATTACATTGATGACATCTTATCTAATTCCATTCTTCGTATAGATCATGTTAAGATCCTTCATTAAGTCTTTGAAAGAATTCATAAGTACAATATGCGCTTGAATCTCTGAAATTGTGTTTTTGTTGTGGATAATGGCAAACTATTAGGATTTATAGTCTCACATCATGGAATTAAGGTGGATACGAAGAAGATAGATGCCATTGTTAATATGCCACCGCCTAAAAAATTTTCCCAACTAAAAAGCTTACAAGGGAAGTTCCAAGCTATTCATAGGTTTGTTTCTCAACTTACAGATCGTACCTTTCCTTTTACTAAATTGCTTAAAAAGAATATCACCTTTCAATAGAATGAGGATTGTCCTCAAGAATTTTAAGTCCTAAAAATGTATTTGGCCAATCCTCCTATTCTTCAACGCATTGACCCTTCTAAACCCTTTCTGCTATACGCAACTGCTTCCCTTCATTCTCTAGCACCCTTATTGGCACAACGTGATAAGGATGGTAGAGAATGTCTGGTTTATTATATAAGTTGCACTCTACTCTATTACGAAGCACAATATTCTACAATAGAAAGGCAATGCCTTTCTTTAGTCTTTGCAATCTAAAAATTAAGGAATTACCTTTTGAATGTTGAATTCCATGCTATCATTAAGTTTGACCCTCTCAAACATCTTTTCTCTAAAATTGATCTTTTAGGACGCTTAGCCAAGTAGGTTATGATGTTGACCAATTTTGACCTTAGTTTTGTCTCGTAGAAGGTAATAAAGGGTCAAGAGTTGACCAACCACTTAGTTGAGGCTCCTTCGCCCTTTTCCCTAACTAAACCTAAGTCTTTCCTTGATGAATGCATTTTCTCTACTGAGATTGATGAGGTTTGGGAATTATATTTTGTTGGGAATGTGCCTCAAATTCTCTTGACCATGTTCTAGTTGATCGGAGTATCCTACACCGATAGAGCAGCAAAGTGTTACCTTCTTGGTTGTTGAACACTTTCTGATCAGTGTGACTCTGGCTGATGAACTTGACTTCTCAGTTTCGGTATCAGCTATTGGGAAAGGTTGTTATCTGTTACACCGAAGTCCCGATGGATTAGCTATCTTTTGGCTAGAATGCTTCACATATCAGAATAGCAAGTTTGAAGTCATCCCGATGACCTGACAAAGTCGACTTTAGTCATTGGAGTAACTTTAGTTTTTGGGAAGACTTCATGAGAGTTGTGTCGATGACTTGATGGAGCTGTGCTATGCGGTTCAGGTTGATATCGGCTATCAAGTGGACCGGTTTGGAGTTATACCAATACCCGATGGAGTCACCTTGGGCAGTCGAGCTTGTCATCGGCTATCGGAGGTTCTAGTTTGGAGCTGTGTCGATACCTGATGAAGTTGCCTTTGGTGATTAGGTAGCATCGGCTATCGGGTTGACAAGCTGAAGGCTATGCTGAAGTCCAATGAAGTCTTCTAGTATTGTTTGAGGATCAGAGTAACTGCTAAGTGATGTTTCCGATGGGCCGATGAGGTCACCTTTGGTGTTCAGAGATTGGGATAGCTTGGAAGTAGTCTCACCGATGGCCCGATAGAGTCATCAGAGATCAGATTGACTTGTGGAGTGATATGCCGATGGGGTCTCTGTGAGTGATCGAGGATCAGGGAGACAGTAGGAAGGTTGTGCCGATGATTTGATGGAGTCACCTTTGGCAATCGGGTATCATCAAGCGATCGTCTCTACTGGTTGAAAGCTATATCGATGGCCGATGGAGCGGAGACTGACTGCGGGAGTGAGGTTGAACCGAGATCCAAAATGTGAACACTCGAACACTAAGGATGAGACTGTCAGTGTATATGAATACGAACCAACCCGACTTCCTGATGCATGTGGGATATTGTGTTTCTCACGAATGCAGACCAACAGTTAGATTTCCTGGTGGTTGGAGCAACTGAATGTCAGAGTGGCCAGAGGAAACTAAAACACAGCTGGACGGATGGAAGACCGTTGGATTCCATAACGGTTATGCCAATTCAACACATTGTAATCTTGGCTGTTACATATGTGTTATCAGAGATGTTATCGATGAGCTTGAATGGTGCAGTGAGCCGAGTGAGAGGCTAATGGCACAATAGGATGAGTGAAATGCTCAGACTAGCACAGAGCAGAAGGCATGGTCTGTCATTAAAGAATGACTGGAATCTTGAGATGCTTTAGTCTTGTTCAATGTGTAAGGAGTGTGTAGCCAAAGGTTAAGTGCGAGCTGAGTGAGAGGCTAAATAGTAGCTGATCAGGGTAGAATAGAGTGACTACGAAGGAATGCAATAAGACTACGTGTTGTAGTTTTTGGCATGTCTGTAGTCTTGTATGTTCTGCATGATGTGATAGTAGAGTTTTGAGAACAGAGTCTAGAAAAGAAGATTTGTTAACTTTATTGTAATCTTGTTGTTTACTGAATAAAGGGATCTATTTTTGGTGGTGGGTTTTTTACCTATAAGGGTTTTCCCACGTATATCTGATGTCTTTCTCTGGTGTTATCATGTCTGGTTAATCCTAATCTTCTGTCTATGTTTATCTTAATGTATTGCAAATAGAATTATAATACTTCCTTGCTTGCAAATCCCCTTAGAATTGATGTTAGGAGAGCGTTTTCCATGCACTGTTTTCCTTACAATTGGTATGAGAGCCATTTAGTTGTGTTATCCTTGTCAGGTAGGGTTGTTTGGTGTCAATTCTGTTTTCAGTGGGAGTCTGGTAGAGCGTGTATTTGTCTTGTTTACAGTTTAAGATGGTGAATGCTTCTGGGCGAGTGGAGATCGAGAAATTCAATAGTGTGATTTTTGAGTTGTGGAAACTCAAGATGGAAGACTTGCTAGTTGATAGAGATCTCTGGGGTGCTGTGACTGTAACCACTAAGCCTTCAAGCATGAGGCAAGAAGACTGGGATCTTGGAGATAGAAAAGCTAGAGGGTTAATCAGACTCTGTTTTGTTGAATGTCCATGAGGAGAAGACTACTAATCTTTTGTGGAAAAAGCTTGGAGACATTTATCAGGGAAAGTCTCCGGTAAACAAGTTGTTCCTGAGGAAGAAGTTATACTCCCTGAAGATGGACGAGGGTACATCTGTTGCAGATCATTTGAATGTTTTTAACATGATCGTTTCTTAGCTAACCTCTATAGGAGTCAAGATTGATGATGAGGATCGGTGCATGCTTCTGTTATGTTCTCTACCTGACTCATGGGATCATCTGGTAATGACTATCGGGAGTACAACAACCACGTTCACAATGGAAAGTGTGGTTGCTTCGTTGCTGTTAGAAGAAACTCGAAGGAAATCTTCTGAGATGATCAAGGATGCTCTCACTGTTAGAGGCAAGAAAGAAAACAAGAAGTTGGAATCCAAGTCGGAGGAAAGCTCCAAGACTCTTGGAAAGAAGTCCAAAGTGAAGTGCTGAAATTATGGGTAGACTGGTCATATCCGAAAGGATTGCAGAGAGAAGAAGGAAAGTAAGGGTTCTTCTGATTCTGGGTCCTCTCAGAATGAGGATGGAGATGCCTTCTAAGCTACTTTGGTAGGTCAGACATCTGTCGATGTCTGGTTTAATCATGATTCTATGAAGACTGGGTACCATGGGTCTTTGGCAGTGATGCAGATTCATCATGTATTGGTGAATGTTCTTCATGTAACTAGAGATGTTAACATCTTGAAGATTCATAAGGGGTCTTTGGTAGAGATGTTGTAATCCTTAGTTAGGATGTTTTTATGTTAGGATATACTCTTGAGATGCATTTATAGTTGTGACATGATGTGTTTATGTTCATATGGAGCATGTGATCTCTTTTGTTGAGATGTTTTAGATCATGGTTGTCATGTTTAAATTCCTAATTCTGCAGTTGGAATTTTGACAATGATCTTGGTTCTGTTTTTGTGTTTTGAGTACACTAATCATTTGTTTGGTACTTCATGTTAATGTGGTTATGCATTTGGAGTTTGGCATGTGTTGATCAGTTACAGGTACTCATGGATACATGGAAACAATAGATGGTGCTGGTTTGGAATGGGTAATAGGTCCAATTGAAAGGCATTCATCTGTGATAACATAGTTTATCATTTAGAAGTGAAGAAAGGGTATGATACAGGGTACTGTGAAGACTTGCTTGCAAGTTCTTTGTATATAGTTAGTATTGTGAATGCTTTTGGTACAAAGGTTTATTCACTTCTATGTAATGTTGAAAGTAGGATCTTTTTCAATTCTGACATTACCTGTGCAGTGGGAGTTTCTTGGTGTGCACATGAATATGCACTTGTAGAATGAGACTGTAAGTAATAGGTTGTATATGTGAATGTTTTGAAATTTATCTTGGTATACCATGAAGGTATGTATAGTTGGATGTGTTAGCACTTGTTGTGGGTGCTATTCTAGCTATGATTGTGACTAATGCTGGTGTAGCATCCTAAAATTGTGACACTTGCAATTTTGACTGCATTTGGGTCTTCACGATGGCGACGCAACACTGAACCTAAATGGAGACCCTGAAACTTGCTCATGACATCAAAAACTGTATTTTTCCAGCACCCTGGCCTGATCCTCCTTGCACCCTGCTGTCCCGGGAGGTGGGACCAGAGCGCCCAACGCCCTGGTCCTTCAGGACCAGGGTGCCCAGCACCCTGGTCCCCCAGGACCATGGCGCCCAGTGCCCTGGTCCCTGGCCCTATTTTGGGCCCGGTCTCCTATGGGACTTCGGGTCTTTTTGTTTGCAATTTGGAAAATAACATTTCATGGTCGGCCTAAGGTCGGGAAAATCAGTCTTTTAACCCTAATTGGCAAGTATATAAACTACATTTCCTCTCCCATTTGGAGGAGGAAGGAGATATGCGTACAAGACATGGAAACTCTATTCAAACATTCAAGCATTCAAGCATTCAAGCATTCCTTCAAGCAATTGATCATTCTAAGTCTCCATTCAAGGCTAAGTGTTGCATTCAAGACAAGGATTCAACCATTGAAGAGGAGATCACATATTACAACATACAACATACAACAACATCTATACCTTCGCATATAAGGATACAAACATCCTTACAACAAGGTATTAGTACTTGTTTTACATTACATTTACAACATTTCTCATTTCTTGGTTAATTCCAAAATCGGGGTTTGACCTAAGGGCAAACCCCTAATCCCTAACCCCCCAATTGTCTTCACTTTTCTATGTGTAGGTTGCAGGTACGCGGCTGAAATTGAAGATCTGGAATCCTTGTGCAGAGACGAACAGATCCCCCTTCATTTTGCAGATTTTTCGGAGGACCGTGTGCACGCCGGGTGCCATCGTCCCGTCAACTTTTGCTCAAATTTGCAGGACAGCGCCGTCTCGACATTTTACTACTAATTCCAAGTCCGCAGCTTCATATCATATCCCTATCTCTATTTATAAGTGAATCTTTCTTGCTTCTACATGCATTCCTAGTTCAATCTTTCTATCTACATTCTTTACAAAAGAGGGTATCCTTGCTATCACAACCCTTGAAACTCATATAGAATCCAATCTTGCATTGCGTGGGATTGGATCTTGTGGGTTTCAACCCCTCTTTTGAATGTAAAGTCCCTCCTAAGTGAAAACCATCAACCCTAGTGACTCTCCCTTCTCTCTCCTTGGAGTTGGGGAGGGGAGAACGACTAGGGTTCGATTTTTCCGCTTTACAGCTGGCACATTTGAGTAGCCTTGGGAATGTGAGTTTTTTTTTTCTGTTATGGAAGTCAGAGTTATGTTTTTCTCAGTAGATAGCTTCTATTTGTGTCTGGTGGCAGTGGCATGATAGAAGGTGGGAGTATTTATGGATGAGATGATACTTCTCTGTATGTGTCTCAGTGATACACAAAGTAAACTGTATTTCTTGGTGGTTTGTGATCGAATGGTATATCAGCATTGATGGGCCTTTGAGTCCATGGTTCTCAGTGAAATCTGTAAGTGTTCGGTATCACAGACACGTCCAGTGGATTCCTCGGCAAGTGGGAGATTGTTGGGAATGTGCCTCGGATTCTCCTAATCATGTTCTAGTTGATCGGAGTAGCCTACACTGATAGAGCAACAGAGTGTTACCTTCTTGGTTGTTGAACACTTTTTTGATTGGTGTGACTCTGGCTGATGAACTTGACTTCTCAGTTTTGGTATCGGCTATTAGGAAATGTTGTTATCTGTTACACCAAAGTCCCGATGGGTTAGCTGTCTTCCAGCTAGAATGCTTCACATTTTGGAATAGCAGGTTTGAAGTCATCCCGATGACCCGATGAAGTCGACTTCGGTCATCGGAGTAACTTCGGTTTTTGGGAAGACTTCATGAGAGTTGTGCCGATGACCCGATGGAGTTTTGCTATGCAGTTTGGGTTGATATCGGCTATCGAGTGGACTGGTTTGGAGTTATACCGATACCTGATGGAGTCACCTTGGGCGGTTGGGCTTGTCATCGGCTATCGGAGGTTCTAGTTTGGAGCTGTGCTGATACCCGATGAAGTTGCCTTCAGCGATCAGGTAGCATCGGCTATCGGGTTGACAAGCTGAAGGCTATGCCGAAGTCCGATGAAGTCTTCTAGTATTGTTCAAGGATCAGAGTAACTACTGAGTGATGTTTTTGATGGGCCAATGAGGTCGCTTTCAGTGTTCAAAGATTGGGATAGCTTGGAAGTAGTCTCACCGATGGCCCGATAGAGTCATCGGAGATCAGAATGACTTGTGGAGTGATATGTCGATGGGGTCTCTGTGAGTGATCAGGGATTAGGGAGACAGCAAGAAGGTTGTGTCGATGACCCGATGGAGTCGCCTTTGGTGATCGGGTATCATCGGGCGATTGGCTCTACCGGTTGAAAGCTATACCGATGGTTGATGGAGTGGAGACCGACTGCGGGAACGAGGTCGAACTGAGATCCAAAATGTGAACACTCGGACACTAAGGATGAGACTGTTGGTGTATATGAATATGAACTAACCCAACTTCCTGATGCATGTGGGATATTGTGTTTCTCATGAATGCAGACCAATGGTTAGATTTCCTGGTGGTTGGAGCGACTAACTGTCAGAGTGGCCAGAGGAAACCGAAACATAGCTGGACGGATGGAAGACCATTGGATTCCATAATGGTTATGCCAAATCAACACATTATAATCTTGGTTGTTACATATGTGTTATCAGAGATGTGATCGATGAGCTTGCACGGGGCAGTGAGTCAAGTGAGAGGCTAATGGCACAATAGGATGAGTGAAATGCTTAGACTAGCACATAGCAGAAGGCATGGTCTATCATTAAAGAATGACAGGAATCCTGAGATGCTTTAGTCTTGTTCAATGTGTAAGGAGTGTGTATCCAGAGGTTAAGTGTGAGCTGAGTGAGAGGCTAAATAGTGGCTGATTAGGGAAGAACAGAGTGACTACGAAGGAATGCAATAAGACTATGTGTTGTAGTTTTTGGCATGTCTGTAGTCTTGTATGTTCTGCATGATGTGATAGCAGAGTTATGAGAACAGAGTCCAGAAAAGAAGATCTATTAACTTTATTGTAATCTTGTTGTTTACTGAATAAAGGGATCTATTTTTGGTGGTGGATTTTTTACCCGTAAGGGTTTTCCCATGTATATCTAATGTCTTTCTCTGGTGTTATCATGTCTGGTTAATCCTAATCTTCTGTCTGTGTTTATCTTAATGTATTGCAAATAGAATTATAATACTTCCTTGCTTGCAAATCACCTTAAAATTGACGTTAGGAGAGCATTTTCCGCACACTATTTTCCTTACATATTTCGATGGATCTTGGTGTCGTACATGATCGGGGGTAGGGGTGGTCCTAATATCTCATAAAAAGAAACCTATCCCTTTATTGTATCATCTCAATTTATTGTGTACCAATAACATTGCCGAATACGAGGCTCTTATATTTGGAATTAAAGCAGCCTTAGCTCTAAATGTGAAACATCTAGATATCTATGGAGATTCTCAATTAATCATAAGGCAAGTGACAAAAATTTATCAAGCTAAGTAAGATAAATTATCGCAATATAAAGACTTAGCTATATCCTTGTTGCAAGAGTTTGATTCTTATATCATGGAGCCTGTTCCTTGAAAAAATAATCGACATGCTAATGCAATGACTTGTGTAGCCTCTCTTGTGTCTTTAGAGGACCTCTTGGTAGATCTTAAATTCACCATTCAAAATCTCACCACCCCGACTATTGTTGATAATCCTAGTGATGTGGCATATTATTGCATTATAGATTCTAATGAGTGGTACTCACATATCGTGAGATATTTGAATGATGGTACCTTTCCTGATTCTAGGAACAAGAATACTAGGGCTAGGATTCACAAGTTGGCCGCTAGATATATTATCCTTTCTAACATTCTTTATAGGAGGGGTTATAATGGTCTTCCCCTTTGATGTCTTAACAAAGCTGAAATCCCTGTTGCTCTTGAGGAAACACATTCAGGTGCTTGTGGGGGGCATTTTGGAGGTAGATCCTTAGTTCAGAGATTGCTCTAAATGGGATATTATTGGCAGACCATGGAAAAGGATTCCTTTGCATTTGTTAAGAAATGTCATCAGTGTCAGCAACATAGAAATTTGATCCATGCTCCCGCCCAAGAAATTTGATCTCAACTAGCGTCTTGGCCCTTTTCCACATGAAGTTTGGATCTCATTGGTAAAATATCTCCTCCATCTCAAGGACATACTTTCATCATCACCACAATTGATTACTTTACGAACTGGGTAGAAGTAGTTCCTCTTCGACCCACTACTGCTGAAGTAATTTATCAATTCATCTTAGAAAACATCATAACCCGATTTGGAATACCTTTCACTTTGGTTTCAGATAATGGAATGTCATTTAAAGATTAAGATGTGAAGAAGTTTCTCAAGAAATATCACATTCAATAAATTTTTTTTGCACGATATTATCCTCAATCAAATGGTCAAGTTGAGTCCTCAAATAGGATAATTGAGAAAATTATTCATAATAATGTGAACAAGCATGGTAAGGATTAGCATACTTAGTTAATCTATGCTCTTTAGGATTATCGAATGAGTGTACGTATTGCTATGGGTTTCACTCCTTATAATTTTGTTTATGGTGTTGATTCCATTATGCCTTTGGAGTTGGAAATTCCATCTTTAAGAGTTTCTCTTAAGGGTATAATGGATGATGAATCCTATAGAGAACATAGGCTTCAACAACTTGAGATGCTCAAAGAATGTCGCATAAGCACTCTTGAGCATATTCAAGCGTATCATAAAACTCTACAACAAAGATACAATGATAAAGTCATGCAACGTTGCTTCTTAGTAGGTGATTTGGTACTTTATGATAATTAGAGCAACGTGAATGCCTTACCTAAGGAGAAAGGAAAATTCAACCCTAATTGGATTGGACCATAAATTGTTGTTGAAGTCTATGGATGAGGTTCTTACAAGATAGCAAATGTGGAAGGTACGCCTCTCAGTGAACCCATAAATACTATGCACCTTCATAGATACTATGCCTAGTTTCTCTCTCTCCCTCTCTCTCTCTCTCTCTATCTCTTTATAGTTTGTTTCCCTCTCCTTGTGTCTCTTTCTTCTTCAAAATTGGATAATATGTTATCATATCTTCATTAAATTATGTGGTATTAAATAATATTGTATTGTTTAGTCTACATTACTTCATTCTTGACAATCACGTTTCTTCACTTTATGGTTTGTCTTGGATTCATTTATGTAAATTGTAATAGATTTATATTTTATATGTGCTAGCATGTTACACAATTTCATATGTGCTGAGTAGGATTATATCATGTTGTGTTTGATTAGATTTAATTAAATCACATTACTCATATAGTTCTTAGGCTTAACACATTTTCCTCCAACATCACCAAAGTAGCATTTAATTAAATACTTAGTTATTTAATTAAATCACACATGTATCAATTTAATCATGAAGCATTGAGAAATCAATCACATGGAAATAAAATTAGACATACATGTTCATTACCAAATATGTTACTTTTAATCAAGGCAATGCATACATTGTTTCACAAATTGAAATAACATGTTTGAGATAAAATATAAGTATAAATAAATACATGTTGATAAATGTCATAACATGCATATCATTGAACATAAAAAATATCATATCATGATCATGTCCTATCTCTAGGACTAACAACTAGAGGATGGTGACTAGATGTCCCCTCCTGATCTTGTGGAGGTGGGCTCATGGGTGTGTATCGTGATGTGGAGCATGAGTGACTTCGCGAGGAGCTCCTACCGTCTCTCTCTATCATTATCCCACAATATGTGGCTGCCTCTACCCGAGATGCTGCTAGATCACGTTATGTCTATTGTAGTCTCTCTCTCTCAACCTCCATCTCAACCCGAAAAGGGGTGAATAGGTCCTTGTGCCGCCCTGCACTCCTTTGTGGTCTATGCACTATTTGTGAGGAGCTAGGAATGTGTGCAGTCATGATGAGACCTGTCACTGCATTCTGGATAAGAGAGCACCACTCATGGACACCAACTACAAAGATATAGAGAGGTTTTCATCAGTAACATTCTATACCATCAAATCTAAAAATATTAAGATTCATAAATTAAACAATCATAAAACACTTTACCTGGATCTCCCTCTTGCCAATAGGGTTCGTGGAAAGGGACCTCCTGTGACTGGGACCTACTAGGTTCTCTGCACTCATAGTGTCTTTGCACAATGGGCATGGGATGGTGGGGACTAGAATTAGGACCCCTTATAGGGTCCTTCTCCACTCATGATGGAATTATTGGTGGATCTAGGTCTATGGTGTCATCCCTAGAATTATGAGGAACTACATCTGACTCATCCTCCTTGACCTCCTCCTTTCCCTTCTCCTTGCCCTCCTTGTTCTCCTCATATTCCTCATCCTCCTCATCCTCTCCCTCCTCATCCTCTTCCTCATCCTCTCTATCCCCCTCATCATCACCATCTTGATCATCTATGTCCTCCTCACCAGGGTCCTTGGATGTATCAGGCTCCCCCTCATCACTTGTGTGTCTCCATAGTCTAGGGTTCCCCCTTAGGAAGTCTTCTGGAAAGATGTCTCCAGGGTATGTCCTACCCCACCATCTGATGTACTATCCGTGTGTGCCCACATCATCTTTATAATAAGTTGCGATGTCCCAATCTGAATCTCTAATGTGAATCTCATCACTGGTAGGCCTCAGAATGGCTCCCAACCTAGGAGTCACACGTGAGTGCCAGATGTAGATAGACACATCTATAGGAACACACTACTCAAACCCAAACTATCACTGGACTTGGTGAAGTAGAATGAGACCATGATGTGGCTATACTATCCCTCTAGTAGACGATTCCACTGCATGTTGAACAACTACCTATGTATCCCCGCCCACATGTGCATCCTAAGGTAGGGTCTCCATGTAATGGCCTATGCTGTCAATTTGTCAAAACTCACTCTCCAATGTAGCAGATCCCCAAACCGACACTCACGGGTAAGTGGATATGCAAAGACTCTAGGCTTCTGCAGAACCAAGTCAATGGGTACCCCAGCAGGTCCAGTGCATGTAATGTGCTTGAATATCCATATCTATAGTAGTGTGTAGGTAATAAGGCTACATCCCTATCCAAACACATACTCTCTTAGGTCATGAGAGAGGTGGGTTAACATGATCCACCCCAAGGAGAATACCCTCCAATGTCTCTCCATAGCTCTAACTACGTAAGCAAGACCTTCATGCATGTGAGTGTCGTGCCCATTAGGGCACATGGCTAATGTAATGGTAGCAATCATCAACCATCTCGCTAGGGGAACCTCAACGGTGGGATGCAAGAGCCAACTAATCATAATGCAACCCCTCGTCTTACCGGGCATCTCTCTCCTGATGTAGTAGGTCTTCTCTTTTCTATAATCGACAATGGTATGATTGGCTCGACATCTCACTGTCTCTCCCTTGATGGGAAGACAAAGTATGTGATACACATCCTTGAGTGTAACCGTCATCTCCCCCACGATAGAAGAAAGGTGGAGGTATCCACATCCCATCTCTCCATCAGTGCCATTTGCATCACAGGGTGGAACTTGATGGTGGGCATGGTCATCACATACCATAAACATACAACATGAAGCAACTCTCTATCCTATAGTGAGAGCCATAGAATTTGACTTCGCAAGCTCTGGAAGGTGTGATCAATAGTATGCTGATGAATATAGGGAAGATTTTGCAAAATCAAAAACATCAAATCATCAATAATCGCTCACCGATCATAATCATCTAACATAAAACATCATTGCATCTATCTTATCTATCTATCACCTGATCCCATGCAACCCTTGGCCACTTCGAGCAAGGACCAGGGTACCCCTCTAGGAACAAGGTACCCCCATGGGACAAGGGCACCAGGGAGGACCAGGGTGCCGTAGGAGACCATGGTGTCCAAACAGGGGGCACGTGCATGATCTTGGTGATGGCATCATTAATCATGAAATCAATGCAATCAAAAAAGTAAAAAATGAGTCAATAAAAAGTCAACTCACCTCGTTCAAGCAGTTTGTTGGTCAACACAACCTGACATAGGATCTCCATCCTCATGCGTCACTCGGGTCGATGTCAAGGCATGATGACTGATGCATTGGCTCCTCTGTAGTGAATAGTGTAGACACCTAAAAAATGTCTCATTGATCATGTACTAATTATTCCTCTAATTGATTAAATAATTCTTTAATTATTTAATTAAGTTAATTAATCATATTCTTCTAATTTCATATTTCCTCATCATCTTACTAATTAATTCAATTTTAATGCTATCATCATTTAATCATTCAAACCATTTTCTAATCTTAATTAAATATTTATTATTTAATTAATTGAGATTTTTAATCCTCAATTTAAATAATCTTTATTATTTAATTAAATTCCATTTCTAAATAATTAAATAGTTTATTTAAATTATTTAATTAACTAATTTATTCTTCTAATTCCAATTCCAAATCCCCAAATTCTAATTTCATTTTTCTTCTAATTTCATTAATTTCTTCCAAATTCGAATACATGTGCATGATTTCAAAAATCAAATTGAAAATCAAAGTCAAGTTCTAAATATATTCAAATACTAAATTGAATAAATTCAATTATTTGAATTAAAATCTCATGCAAAGATTAAATTGAAAATCTAAGTCAAAGTGCAAGCACGTGCTAAATTAATTAATTCAATTAATTAATTAATTAATTAATTCAATTATCTCTCCAGTCTCTGTTTCCATCTTTTAGTTAGATTTTTCTAAATAAAGCTTTCTTTGTCATCCTCTTAATTTTCCTCCAATCACCCCTTTTTCTTCCCTTAGTTAGCTTTTTCTCAATCAGTTGACTCAATTAATATATTCAATCTATTCTAGTTTCACCTCTAAATCAGCAGTTCAACTATCAATCATCATGTGAGCTCACCTAAGTTCCACCTCTTGATCAATTTGTTCCACCTTTCAATCAATCTTCTCCAATTATCTATAAATTAAGCATTTAATCTCCATTTTCAACAATCATGAACTTTGAATCTTTGTGTCACTTGCAGGTTGCCTGCGCAATATCTGAGAGCCATCATACCACAGAGAAGAGAAGAGCAATGGAAGTTATACGCAGTCACAGAATAGGGAGTTTTTAATTGATTTGATTTATAAACCCTATTTCTTGTTATTGTGTTATTTCATTGTATGTTTGTTAGAATTCTTTGATTAGATAGGGATTCATGATTTTCCTTTGCTTCTAATTGATATTTTAAAGACGAATTTTGCATTCAAGATTTTGGTGAACCCAACATGAACACCAACTAATTAACCTCTCTATTTTTCTGTGTGATTTTTGCAGATCATACGTATAAATTCGTTTTAAATTTTTTTTTTGCAAGTTGCACAGATTTTGAGAATAGATATTTCCATCATGCAATCACCCTTACATCATCACACAATCACATAGACAAGGCTACACAATCGACCAGATAGGGTTACGCATTCGTGCAAAACCTATCACGCAATCTCCCTTACAGTATCACACAATCGACCTATCAGGGTCACATACTTGCTCTGTTAATATCACGCATTCGCAGGGAAAATTGTTGTTATGTTGTTTTTATTCTCATATCTGTTTAGTTCTACATGAAATCGAGTAAACTTGGAAACAAATTATTTGTATTGCATGTTTTTATTATAACATTTTATGGCACGTAAGGTACAATTTAGGATTTCAGGTGCTAGAAGGACAAAGGATCAAAGAAGACAGGGCAAACACTATCAAAGGATTCTCAAAGAAGAAAAATAAATACAAGATTGGGAAGACCAACCAACCATTGACAGATACAACAACTTGGTTCTCTCATATCGGGTTAAATATGATTTAATTAACATTGAATTGATGATGAGAGATCTAGCTAGGGCCTCACAATTTGTTTTGCAGGTTTCTGATCAAGTTTAATTTCAATTTTCATTTTTTTGTTATCTTCCTATGTGTCACACAATCGCCCTATTATCATCATGCAATCAACCTGTCAGAGTCACACAATCACTCTGTCATGATCACATATTCGACCTAACAGAATCACACATTCGATTAGGTGGAGTCACGCAATCGTGCAGGTATCATCACACATTCGTTTCTAGCAATTTTTTATTTACTATTTCCTGTTGATTTTATTTTAATGCTAATCATTTGCTTGTAGCCTATGATGAATTTACAGAAAGGATCAGACTAGTATTAGATCAATTGCACTCATAATCTCACACTTCATCTTTTGGTTCTTAAAATCAACAATGGTTAAAATGAACATTAATGCATAATATTACACTTCAGTTTGGTGCTTAAAATTAACATTGGTTAAAATTTACATGCATGTATAACACTTCGATTTGGGTTTAAAATCAACAATGTTCAAATGGACATGCATGCCTTCATATTTCAATTTGGTGTTTAAAATGGACATCCACATTTGTATTCAACACCTCAGTTTGGGCTTTAAAATGTGTTGTCCTCGATTTCAACATAACCAAAATCATTAGGCAACCCTACGAAACTGGTCTGTTTCGTACCTTATGGTCTCTGGGAGAGCTTAATCGACTTGGTCAGTTAGTTCATTTCATTCTTTGCTTTTTCATTTTTACGGTTTTCCTTGTTTCTTAAGTTTGCAGTTTTACCTGCAGTTCAGACTTTAAAGTCCGAACTGCAGGGTTCTTTTGGCCAAATACACTTCGGACTTTAAAGTCTGGTATGTATTTACTGGCTTCTTTGCCTACAGTTCGGACTTTAAAGTCCGAATTGCAGGTGGTCTTTGCCCACAGTTCGGACTTTAAATTCTGAACTGCAGGTGGTCTTTGCTTGCTGTTCGGACTTTAAAGCCCAAATTGCGATTGCAAGTTGTATTAATGCCACATTAATTTCTATTAGGGTCTATTTTTCTCCTTCTGGGTTTCTTTTTTGGTTTTGCTTCTTGTTTGTTTTTCGTTCACCTTATTGTTTTTGTTTGTCTTTTTTGAATTTCTCTCCAGAGGGCAATCGGATTTTGAAGTCCGATTACATCCCTTGTTCTGGAGGACAATCGGACTTCAAAACCTGATTGCCCTCTGGAGCCCTCTTTCTAAACCTGCATACCGAACTTTAAAGTCTGGTCTGCAACTGAAGATTCATCCCTCTGCATATAGGATTTTAAAGTCCGATATGCAGGATCTTAACCTTCGCATATCGGACTTTAAAATCTGATATGCGGAGGGGAGTAGGTCAGCATATTGGGTTTTAAAACCCGATATGGCAACCACTTGCCTTTCCCCTTTTAAAGCACATGGGACTTTAAAGTCCGATGTGCCTTTAAATCCTTTCTGGGTAGCACATCAGACTTTAAAGTCCGATGTACTTGTTGTTAGTTTTCCCCTGCACATCAGACTTTAAAGTTCGATGTGTTAATGTTTTCGCCAAATTACACATCGGACTTTAAAGTCCGACGTGCAGGTTGATTTTTCTAGATTGCACATCGGACTTTAAACTTCGATGTGCAAAATTTTGTTTGTAAAGAAGTAGATCGAACATTTTTCCCCGACCAGCAGTCTTTGACAATTTTACTCCTAAGCCTGTTTTGAGTCCCGTTTTTCGATCCGTTTGAGAAAAATTGATTTTGATTATGATGAAATGCTAATCATCAATGTTGAATGTAGTCATTATGCACAGATGTCAAATCTCTCACAACAAGCCTGAGTCTTCCTTAGGACAACCTTCTCCAAGTAAAGCATCATCAAAAAAGATGAAATACAAGTACGATAGGTACTTGAATCTATACCCAGAGAGTTCAGTGGACTCAAATATTAAGGAGATCAGGGACACTGAAATTGAGCATGTTAACATGCAAGAATTTTTTGACCGGGTTCAAAAGGCTCCTGCACGTCTAACCAGCTTAATCAAATCTGAGCTGTATAAGTATGCATCTTTCCCAGTTGTGGCTCATTATCCTAAATTTGTACTGGCCATAGATGATCACTTTTATCCAAGCACAAGGCAAGTGAAAGATGAAGATCAGAATGTCATCATGACTCTAGATAATGTATTCTTCAATAGTGTCTTTAAAGGTTCATCAGTTGAAGAAGTAGCTGATATTTCTCAAGAGAGTGCTCAAGAGTACTACGAGAAACATGAGGATAAAGGCAAAAAAGTGATCAATACTGTTTATCTCTCTACTGCAATAACTTCCCTCACCTCACGATGGCCTAAGTCTTTCCACAGGAGTGATTTTAATGAAGAACATAATGACATGGTTACTATGTTATCCAGAGTGAGAGGATTAAAAGACTCTCATTATTTCCAAAGCTGGATGACTTACTAGATAAATATAATCAGAAAGAGAGCTGCAAGAATTGATTGGAGAGAACCTATCAGTGATGCGATTTGCGCCCAATTGAAAGAGGTCAAGGTAACACTAAATTTCTATATGACCTCATACTTGGTTTATGCAGCTACTTCAATGAGGTAATATCCAGGCTTGTCAACCAAGGGTGACAGAAGAGTGGTGCCCATTTAGGAGTACTATGACTAGCTAACTATCAAAAATCAAGGTAATCATTACAAGAGGGTTAATGATGCCTTCTTTGCTATATGGAAGTGCATTTTTGATAAAATCCTGCAGAAGAGAAGAATATCAGAGGTTGCTTACAAGAGGGTTTCTCATTTTGGGTGTGTACTTCTACAGTTTCCCACATTCACCTATATCCAAATTCGATGTTTCTCAGGTAAGGCCTTCATTCCTCCAAGGTTCCCTTCAGACAAAATCATCCTTATGGAGCTATGCAGACAACTGATTAATGTGCATGAGAAATAATCACAAGCACATAATACTGGGCTGAAATTCCCAGAGTCAATTGGTAGATATTCAGTGCTGACCAACCCCAAGGCCAAAAATATGGAGGAGGAAATGTAGTCGAATACCATGAGAAGGTTCAAGGCCCAAACTAATTTTGATTTTTGGGGTATAAAGAGAAAGCTCAAAAGGACTTACACTCATGTTTATAGGTTTGAGGATGTTTGGATGGATTGTCAGAATGAGGAGGATACACTAGAACACATTGAAAATCTAGATCTAGCTAAAATCCCAATGACTATGGAAGACATAGATGACATAGTGGACCCTGTTTATTATGAGAAGAAGATTGCAGACTCCCCACTTCCACTTGTGCAATGATCTAAGAAAGAAAGAAAGTCCATTACACAGAGGAAGAATCTCAAGATGAAACAACTTCCCACTAGTTTAGGAGATGATGACAACAGTGATGGTCCATTGGGCAAGACAGCAACAGTTGAAACAAGAACAAAGAGCAGGGCAGACTCACAAGCACTATCCTCAGCTACTGTGATATAATCGAAAGGTAAAGGGCCCAAAATCAAATTTACAGTTAAAGGGTCAAAGAAAGGTGAATCATCATCCAGACCACAGGAAGCAATGATGAAGGAGTCAGAACAACCACCTGTCAGTGAAGCTAGAAAGGGAAAAGAGGTCGAAGAAGGTGAAATTCGTCAACAAGAGGAAGTATAGGCAGAGGAAGTATCACATGCATATGAAGTTTATGCCCCAATTACCTCACAGGTAATCGTCCATTCTGTTGACTCGGACTCTGACTCTGACCAAGAGGATGGAGATTTTCATGAGGATGGAGATCTAAGTATGGGCATGACACAATCAAAGACCGTTGGTCAATTTTTTACAATAACCAACTTCTCTAATTTAGGTGATATCCCTACATCTACTTTTGAGTCTACCATGATGGATTTTAAAGAAACCTTAAAAGATGCACTTGCAGAACAGGTTTCGGTAGATTTACCCACCACTACAACCACCATCAAAGAAATTCCTCCATTGGTAAGTGCTGAAGTTACACTCACAACACCCTTGAGTCTCCCACCTATAATTGAACAGATATCAGCAACAAATGTTCCACTAAATGCTTCAATATCAGAACCATCAGTAACACTCACAAGTGCTCAAAGTTCTAGTCAACCTGCCCCTGAATCTTCGACTCCAAGTCAGCAAGGAGCTACTACTCCATCATCCAATCTAGAACTACCCCCTTGGATGGAAGTAGTGGCCCCTAAGAGGAAAAAATAGGTAATATCTTCTGATGAATTTGACTTTGAACTTTTAGTTCCTCCAAAGCCTAAGGGAACGAAAAAGTCAAAGACAGTATCTCGGGTGGTTGTAGAACTAGCTTCCAAGAGGAAATACACTGAAGTTATGGTGCCATTGTTAGACAAGGACAAAGGCAACATACAATCAGAAGATTATACCATGCAGGTTGTAGAGCTCAGGGTGGAAACACATGAGAGTGTGAAATTAGATTCTCAGACATCCCTTAATTCTTTATTGAGAAGATTGGATCAAGAGAGGGATGAGAAAAATGTCTTGAAGCAGAAGTGTGAACAACTGACCAATGTCCTTTTAAAGGTAACACAATCTTCTCAAGAGGTTGAACCTATAGGATCATCGATAGACACCGAAGCTCTCAAAAAGATTGAACAGGTAGGAGCTAAAGGTCGGGTCATGGATGAATGGATCTCATGAATAAGGTTAGAAGGCTCTCATCTTCTGAGCTCAACAGTGGAACTATTGGCTAACTATGAAGTGATCCAAAGTTGAATGCAAAGACTCAAAACCTCTTTATCACAGGAAATTGAGGAAGTTGTGAAAAGCACTACCTTGTGGAGCAAAATGGAGGATTTCAGGATAGATGTCCTGGTTGAGAACAAGGTAATTCTGACAAGGGAGAAGTAAATTCAAATCTTGTCATTATTGTCTCATAAACAAGAGACATTGAGGTTAATGATTGCAGAGCTAGACCAGGAGAAGAAAGAAGGTGATGATGAGGTTGACCTTATTTTTTCTAAAGTTGGTGATCTCCCTTGCTATTTATATAATAGCAATCAAAATCTCGTCAATGCTAAAGTCGTCACACAGGAATTCCTTTCCTTGATGGACCAATGCATGGGACAAGATTTATCACTTGGTATCTTTGATAAACTATTAGAAATTCAGGTTAGATTTGAAGTCCTCGCATGCATGTTGATGGATGTTAAAAAGAAATAGGTGAAGATTCAAGATGCAATGTCCCGCGTCCAAATCATCACAAGTTCTACCTTGATGCCGAACGAAGCAGAGGTCAAAGCCATCCTTGCTAAATTTGAAGTTTTCCAGAAATCCAATGAAGAAGAGAATCAACAATGAAGTACCCTCTTCTAGCACTCTTTCTTCATGTAGCTGCAGCAATAGATGGTGTCAATTTTTGTGCAGCTGCACGTTTTCTTTATGTAGTAGTTGTAGTAAAATGGGACTATGCGGTTGAACAAGTCAACTGTGCCCACCTTTCTCTCAACTTCTTTTCCTATATAAGGAGGACCTTTTTGTAAATATTTTTATCTTTTTCATGCTTAGCAAAACTCTACTGGATTTTTATCCCAATCAAGACTTTGGGCTTTTGTGGTTAAAATTCAATCAAACAAATAAAGAAAGTAGTTTTGTTGATAGGAAACTTTGTGTTGTATCAAGAAAGCTGTTTATATTATTTAATGTTCCTATGTCCATTGAATACTGTAGCATCCTAAAATTGCGACACTTGCAATTTCGACTGTATTTGGGTCTTCACGATGGCGATGCAACACGGAACCTGAATGGAGACCCCGAAACTTGTTCATGACACCAAAAACTGCATTTCTCAGCACCCTGGCCTGATCCTCCTTGCACCCCGCTATCCCTGGAGGTGGGACCATGGCGCCCAGCGCCCTAGTCCTTTAGGACTAGGGCACCCAGTGCCCTAGTCCCCAGGACCATGGCGCCCAGTGCCCAGGTCCCTGGCCCTATTTTGGGCCCAGTCTCCTATGGGGCTTCGGGTCTTTATGTTTGCAAATTGGAAAATAACATTTCCTGGTCGGCCTAAGGTCGGGAAAATTAGTCTTTTAGCCCTAATTGACAAGTATATAAACTACTTTTCCTCTCCTAGAAAGGGGGAGAAAGAGGAGGACATATGTGTGCAAAGACGCGGAAACGATATTCAAGCATTCAAGCATTCAAGCATTTTCTTCAAGCAATTGAGCATTCTAAGTCTCCATTCAAGGCTAAGTGTTGCATTCAAGACAAGGATTCAACCATTGAAGAGGAGATCACTTACAACACATTACATACAACATACATTACACCTTCGCATGTAAGAATACAAACATTCTTACAACAAGGTATCAGTACTTGTTTACATTACAAACATTTACATTTACAACATTCTCATTTCTTGGTTAATTCCAAAACCGGGGTTTGACCTAAAGGCAAACCCCTCATCCCTAACCCCCCAATCATCCTCTCTTTTCTGTGTGTAGGTTGCAAGTACGCGGCTGTAATTGAAGATCTGGAATCCTTGTGCAGAGACGAACAGATCCACCTTCGTTTCACGGATTTTTTGGAGGACCATGTGCATGTCGGGCGCCATCGTCCCGTCAAATTTCACTCAAATTTGAAGAAAAGCACCGTCTCGACATTTTACTGCTAATTCTAGGTCCGCAGCTTCATATCATATCCCTATCTCTGTTTATAAGCGAATATTTCCCACTTTACATGCATTCCTAGTTCAATCTTTCTATCTACATTTATTTACAAAAGAGGGTATCCTTGATGTCTTAACCCTTGAAACTCATATAGAATCCAATCTTGCATTGCGTGGGATTGGATCTTGTTGGTTTCAACCCCTCTTTTGAATGTAAAGTCTCTCCTAAGTGAAAGCCATCAACCCTAGTGACTCTCCCTTCTCTCTCCTTGGAGTTGGGGAGGGGAGAACAACTAGGGTTCGATTTTTCCGCTTTACATTTTGGTGAACCTGACGTGAACATCCTCATTCTAATTATTCATGGTTAGATCTAAAAATTTTGTTTCCTTAATTACATTTCCATGTTTGATCTTTTGCAAATTTTAGTGGCTAATTGCATAAAAACCCTAAAATTTTCTTTTTAGTAATTAAACTTGTGAAATGTTTAATTGTTAATGCTTGTTTCAGATCTACCCTTCTATTGCAAATTGTCAATTCATATTTGTGCTTTAATTTTGAAAATTAAGTGGTTAAATGTCAAAACCCTAATTTTTAAAACCTCCTTGATTCAACCTTTGACTGATAATTTCACTGATCAAAACACCTCCAAATCGGCTGTAACTTTGGATTCCGCAATAAAATCACAATATCTTTCATCCCTGAAAATTTGGAAAAAAGTTGCGAGGACCGTGTGCACCCCGAGCGCCATCGTCCCTGACTTTTTTTCCAAAATTTCGGGAGCTAGATCTTACTGTATTTTTCTGCTAAAATCCAGAATTTTGGCTGATTTTATCAATTTTAACACTTTCAAAATTAAAGTCAAAGTTGGTCTAGGGATTGTTTGGATTAAGGCTTCTAATCATTCAAAAAATTGTTGAAACTTAAATTCATATCAAAATTGTGTTTCTTACAGTCCTAAATTTGAAAAGTGTGTTAGCATTCATTCGAAATTTCAGTGTTTTATTCAAATTTTTGCAGTTCGTGACTTTTGAAATTAAGTGTTCAATTGCAACAACCTTGATTTCCACTTTCAAATTTGAATTTTGCATGAAATCGAATCAACTTTTAAATTTCAAAACTTTCATTGCTTTTGGTATTCCCTCTAAAATCTTAAAATTCAAAATTTCAGTTTCCCTCTCTTTTTCAAAATTCAAATTTTACAGTTTTCAACAATCTTGGTAGGGTTCAATTTTGAGATTGCAACTTTAATTTGGCCTATCTACAGATCGTAAAATCACTCAATTTTTTTAGATTAGCTTTAAAATCATCATAACTTTCATCCCTGAAAATTTTGAAAAAAGTTGCAAGGACCGTCTGCACTCCGAGCGCCACGGTCCCGGACATTTTTTCCGAAATTTCGGGAGATTGTCCTGATTGCATTTAACAGCTTAAATCTAGGAGATTGGCTGATTTTATTGAAATTTGCTACCTCTAAAATTCAAAATCTTCTCTCTTTCTTTAGTGCATGAGTTTTACAATAATAAGCCCTACTTACACTATTCCCGTTAGACGAAGCCTTAGAATTAAGTCCTTCCAAGGTGTAATTACCGAGGAGATGGAACCTAATTTGAATGGCCTTTTTAACGAGGACATGGGTAATTCCTCTAATCCTTTTAATGATGAAGAAGCTCTCCATGAGGTTTCTGTAGAACAACTTTCAAAATTGGATAACCAATTTGATGATTTTCGACAATGGATGTCTCAAGAATACCTCGATCGCGAAGCTCTTTCATTAATTGAGGGTCTAAAACGTATGCTTCAAAGTGATAAGAATGGAATTGATATTTTGCGTGGTATTGCACACATTGTGGATTCGAATGTGATGCCTATGAAGAGTTGTGCCGAAACTTTGGGTTATACACAACCTCCTACTCAAGTTAATCATTCTATTCCTTTGACGACTACTATTGCTAGTATACCTACTTTTACATCAAACATAATGACTACTTCAACACAAGACATTCCTCCTATGATCACTAGTCATGGGGGCAATCCCTCTTCTTCAATCAACCCTCTTCCTTCATTCAATCCGACTTCTTCATTCACTCCTTCAATGAGTGTCCCTATTACATCTCCACAAATGAATATGACGCAAGGGGGCAATTCGTTTTCCATTCCTCCTTGTAGTGTTCCTCCTGTCCAATCATCTCCTATGACTAACTACCATAGTGTTCCACCACCTTACTCTCTACCTTCTTTCAATAACATAACACCTCCATCACAATCTAACACGTCTAATATGAACTCTTCGACTGAAGCGACCATTAACAATCTTGCACAAACTGTCTCTTCTTTGCAGCAACAAATTGCCTCTATGAATCAATCTAAGTTTAGTGTGCCCACATTTGATGTTGCGAGCCCACTTTCTCTTGACATTGTTCGAGCTATCCCCCCTAAACATGTTGAAATTCCGCATTTGGAGTTTATAATGGTAAGGGCAATCCTTTAACACATGTTAAGACATTTCAAACAATATGTACTGATTTTGCTTATGACCAAAGGTTGCTTGCAAAACTATTTACTAGAACATTAAGAGACAAAGCCCTACAATGGTATTACTCATTGCCTTCCTATTCTATTTTTTATTTTGAACAACTTGCAAATGCTTTCATTCAACAATTTCAAAACAATATAAGTCCTAAAGTTACTTTGATTGATTTAATGCATTGCAAACAAGGTGTTAAAGAAAAAGTGACTGATTTCATTGGTAGATATAAGCATTTGTATGCTCAAATTTCTTTTCCAGTGCCTGACAATGATATTCAAAGAATCTTTATTTCTAATTTACAAAAAGATATTAGAGAAAAACTCCTGTTTTCTGAGTTTACTTCTTTCCAACAGTTGTGCGCAACTCTTCACAATTATCAACTGACTGTGAGCCAAATGGAACAAGCAAATCCTATGGCTCCGAGTGATAAGGGTGATAGTAGTCAACAACCATTTGGGAAGTTTAAACCGAACAGAGAGTCCATTAAATTCAATGAAAACATCATCAACAACAATGTGAATGCAGCATCAGGAGTGCCTCCTATTTCTAAGTTTTTCAAGAAAGAAAGAAAGTTTACTCCTTTGAATGAATCATTGCATAGTATTATGAATAAGTTATTGGAACAAAATGTGCTTACCCTCCCTCCTATAAGACAAATAGATCCTGCAAAGATTAACTCGCCCTATTTTGATAACAAATATTTTTGTCAATTTCATCGTCATCCTGGGCATGATATTGAAAAATGTTTTGCTTTAAAAGGTAAAATTCAAGATTTGATTGATAATAATACTATCTCTGTTTCTGGTGTGAATGATAAAGGCAACACATTTGTAGCTCCTCCTAACCAAAATCTTAAGATTTTCACTAATCCATTGCCTTCTCATACCTCTAATGCGATTGATACTATTGATTCCTCTGTCTCACCTGATGATCTTGTGTCTATGACTCCTAATGTGATTAACTTTGTGGAGCAGCAGAAAATCCCTAAAGAACCTTCCATCACCTTTGATTCTAGTGAAACTATTAGGGCACCTGATGGTCCTTTATATATAGTTGCAAAAGTCAAGAATACACCTTGCTGTGGAGTGCTTATTGATCCTTCTTGCATGGTTAATGTCATTACTGAAGAATTTCTTTTTACTTTGCAATTGAATCAAGTAAGCTATGATGAAACAAATGTGGTTGTGAAACTATTTGATGCATTTTCTTCTCCTGCAATTGGTTCTATTACATTACCTATTGAGGTCCATAACAAATCCCTTGATGTGGACTTTGCTATTATTCCATCATCCAAACAATTTCGTGTGAAGCTAGGCTATCCTTGGCTATCTTCCATGAAAGCTATTGCTTCTCCTATTCACAAGTGTTTGAAATTTCCCCATAATGGTGAAGTTGTTACTGTCAATCATAGTCTCTTTAAACCAGCTAAAAGAACTTCTAGCGTTCCTATTGATTACTTTTGGCCTAAACAATTCCAATCTCTTCCTCTGCGAAGTGATCATCTTTTTAAATCTTATCAAAAGTGGAAAAAAGATATGATCCTATCTCTAAGTGAACCTAGAACACCCAAACTTGATATTCCTATTGTTCTTGAGAAGGAAGTTCTTCCTTTGAAAGATAAAACCAATGTCTTTCCTCAAGAAGATTCCCAACCCATCCCTATGGATGTGACTATGTCTATATCTAATAAACTTCCTAAAAGTAGACCTATACCTCCTCGTCATGATGGACTTGGTCTCCTTCCTAAACCAAATATTCCTCCTTTATATGGAGCAGTTCCTCCTCCTTCCTCTTATAGAGAGAAGAGACCTTCCTCTTCTCCTATTATTCAACCTAAGAGACCACAACCTAAACACCCAAGTGATAAGGATGAGAACATTCCTCCTCCTCAATCTTCTCAACTTCCTACTAAGACTAGACGAAATCGTTCTGCACGTGAACGCCGACGAAAGCGTTGTTTTAGAGCTCGGGCAGCTGCTTCTCAAACTTTGCAATCCCCAAAAACACCTTCAACTAGTATTATTCCATTTTCTCCTCAACCGAAGATTGAGCCGAAATCTCCTAAACATTAGATGCATGATGGTCTTGATCCTGTGCGAGTTAAAGATCCTATTTTTATAAATCTTGATGATGATATAGATGAAAATGTTATTCATGATGAAAATGTTACTCCTGTGCATTCTGATAGTGAATATGAATATGTTGATGTTGATAACCATTTATCTAACGCATTTTCTAAAGCACTTATCCTAGCTCCTAGACAAGAACACTGCGGCTTGGGATATGAACATAGCCCTTGTTTGGATCTTGTGATAGCTCCATCTGCTGTGTTGGATGTTCCTCCTCTAGCGTGTTTCCTACCTTCCCGGAATACTGATCAGCAAGATCGGGGGGTAGATGACGTGCTAGACTAGTTCATTAGCATAGCAGATTCTCTCCTCCTCTCTTTCGTTACTTCTTCTATGTGTTATTCTCATTCTTCTATTTGTTGTCCTTAGTGTTGTCTAATTGAGGACGATGCAAAACATTGAGATCTCTTTTGGTCTCTCTCATGTTGACTCAAAAGACACATGTGTTCCCTTCTTCTAGGTGACCTTCCTTGATTGGGGAATGAAGAACAATTATGCATACATACATATGATCTACATGAATTATCATACAGCATACTGACCCCGAGGAAAGCGAAGTCACCTCGTGCTTTGTGTTTTGTGTCTATTATCCTTGGGTTTATCTCACACTTGGGGGCTAAATCCTTGTGATAACGTGCTCCTTTCCTTTCTCATTTCTTATATGTATCACTACCTTAAAGCAATCACCCCCGGTGAGGCATGTGCGATCGCTTTAACATAGGGGGGCATACATCCCGTTCATATCTTTTCAAGATACTTGAAAATTTCTTGACAAATTTATCTTTGCCTTGAAATTTTTTTGATATCTTTCTTGCATGACTCATAGTGAGGGAACCTTGCTACTGACAGTCATGGTTCTCCCTCGTGATCTTCCCTTTTACTTTGTCAATCGAAGTCGCAAGATCCTTAGTCCACTGGGGGCTTGGTGTATCTTGCCTCCTTGACGTGGTGAAAGTCTTTCAATGTTGTTTCCTTGTACTTTACCGGAAGTATTGGCATATGCTTATACTCCCGCTAAAGTGGGGGCTAAATGTAGCATCCTAAAATTGTGACACTTGCAATTTTGACTGTATTTGGGTCTTCACGATGGCGATGCAACACAGAACCTGAATGGAGACCCCGAAACTTGTTCATGACACCAAAAACTGCATTTCTCAGCACCCTGGCCTGATCCTCCTTGCACCCCGCTGTCCCTGGAGGTGGGACCATGGCGCCCAGCGCCCTGGTCCCCCAGGACCACGGTGCCCAGCGCCCTGGTCCCTGGCCCTATTTTGGGCCCGGTCTCCTATGGGGCTTCGGGTCTTTATGTTTGCAAATTGGAAAATAACATTTCCTGGTCGGCCTAAGGTCGGGAAAATCAGTCTTTTAGCCCTAATTGACAAGTATATAAACTACTTTTCCTCTCCTAGAAAGGGGGAGAAAGAGGAGGACATATGTGTGCAAAGACATGGAAACGATATTCAAGAATTCAAGCATTCAAGCATTTCCTTCAAGCAATTGAGCATTCTAAGTCTCCATTCAAGGCTAAGTGTTGCATTCAAGACAAGGATTCAACCATTGAAGAGGAGATCACTTACAACACATTACATACAACATACATTACACCTTCGCATGTAAGAATACAAACTTTCTTACAACAAGGTATCAGTACTTGTTTACATTACAAACATTTACATTTACAACATTCTCATTTCTTGGTTAATTCCAAAACTGGGGTTTGACCTAAAGGCAAACCCCTCATCCCTAACCCCCCAATCATCCTCTCTTTTCTGTGTGTAGGTTGCAAGTACGCGACTGTAATTGAAGATCTGGAATCCTTGTGCAGAGACGAACAGATCCACCTTCGTTTCGTGGATTTTTTGGAGGACCGTGTGCACGCCGGGCGCGATCGTCCCGTCAACTTTCACCCAAATTTGAAGAAAAGCACCGTCTCGACATTTTACTGCTAATTCTAGGTCCGCAGCTTCATATCATATCCCTATCTTTGTTTATAAGCGAATATTTCCCACTTTACATGCATTCCTAGTTCAATCTTTCTATCTACATTTCTTTACAAAAGAGGGTATCCTTGATGTCTTAACCCTTGAAACTCATATAGAATCCAATCTTGCATTGCGTGGGATTGGATCTTGTTGGTTTCAACCCCTCTTTTGAATGTAAAGTCTCTCCTAAGTGAAAATCATCAACCCTAGTGACTCTCCCTTCTCTCTCCTTGGAGTTGGGGAGGGGAGAACAACTAGGGTTCGATTTTTCCGCTTTACAAATACATATTACCTTTACTTCTTTGATCTTTAAGATATTGCTACATGGTTAAAGAGCTCTCAAATCTTTCCAATAGACTTTGTGCTCTTAGCATACTTGAGAAATCTGCTGATAAATTAAGTGACTTGTAGTAAGATTTGTATTGCTGCGATTTTTTGTAGTTTAATGGATTAGAAATCTATACTTGAAGAGTTTGAGCTGTAAGCTAAGTTTCTAATTTTTTAATTTGTAACGATCAGTGTGAATTAGTGTTACCATAAAGGAGACTTTGCGCTACTTAAAAGTAACTCTTTGTGTAGTTTGTTAGATTAATAGTTCTTGTCTTTAAGTATCTAAAGAGTTAGAGAAATTGTAACTAGGTGAAGGGAGAATACATAAACTCTAAAAAAAGAGAGTTATATGCCCAACACCAACCCACAAATTTAATTTCTTTTTAATTAGAGGAGAAATTTCATAGGGAACCTCCACTTGATGAGAGGAGAGATTAATTTCTTAGCATAGTGTTGTGTGAATTTTATGTTTTGTCATTAGTACGCTGGTGACAAAATATTCACCCAACAGTTTTTTGGTGACTCTCCTGAGGAAACGGCGTGCAACCGGTTTCTCTTTTGGGTTGTAGTGCATTTTCATTGTAATTTCCATATTGCTATTTTTCTTCAAATCATAATCTGGCTGATCGGAGTTACACTCGTGGGCAATGATTAGCAAGAATTGTTGATCCTACTTTTGAAGTATTGCAGCGGTTTAATTTTCCCTTCGTGACACCTCCACGAACGCTTTCTCCCTTGTAGCAGACATGAAGTTTTCCTCCATCTGCATGATGATTTCCCGTACCAAGTGAGGCGTCGAGTTTGCAAGTTTCAGTTGTTCCACTTACAAATCATGTTGTAATACCACCTTATAATTCATTAAGGATGGCCACTGCTGGCCCTTGGGGCACTGCTTTTGGTCCTCTAAACCTGACCGCACCTTTGCATGAACTTCCCAAAGGTATGCGGAAAAATTTACCTAAATTTTTTGGGAATGGTTCTCAGCACCCGGACGAACACATTGCTGCCTTCTACATCACGTGGAGTCCTAGGTGTTGAGCACGAAGATGTTTCGGTGAGATTATTCATTGAGACTTTGCATGGAGCTACTGCTGATTGGTTCTATCATCTTACTAACACTTGTATCACAAATTGGGCAACTCTCAGAACGTTGTTTGAGGCAAGATTCAAGTCCACCGAAGATGATCATGCTTGATTGGCACAATTAACTCAGTTGAAGAAAGAGCCTCAGGAACCCATGCATGAGTTTGTATCAAAATTTGACAATTTATATAATCGTATTCTAGTTGCTTCAAGACCCACTGATGGAAACTTGAAATGCTTTTTCATCAACTCTCAATTGCCATTGGTGAGTTTCCTTTTGCGAAGGAACAATCCTACAGATTTGGCTGTATCTCAACAAATGGCCATATCGGTTGAATATGATCTTATCCTTTCTGGTGAAATAAGGAGAGATCCTAACAAGGTTAAGAGTAATCAAGCTACCGATGCGTCTCTCCCTTCAACTAGTTTTGCTGATCCTATGATACAGAAGCTAGCAAATGAGTTGTTGGCACTTAAGAAGCAAATTTCCTCACAAGGAAATACTTCTTATCATGATGTTCCAAGAAGGACATATCCAAACAATGCTTCCAATTACGCCATGCGTAATCAAAACAAATTACCTCCTGCTCCAGAGAGGCTTGCATTGGAAGCACCACCCCAAAGTTCAACTAATAGATATTATGAAGTTGAACAAAATCATCTTCCTCCTTTTGGTGAAGAAGATGCTAATTCACATCAAGAATGTGATGCAGAGTTGGCTGGTGACTCTAATATAAGGTTTATGCAATATCAAGAAGATGATATGCCAGGCACACATGACGGAGACGTCTTTGCAGTATTCACTCATTCACAAACACAGGCAGCTCAGCCACCTGTCATTGCAAAGAGTGATGATTCTAATCAAACAAAGGACTCTCAACATTTTCCAATTTCTATTGCGAAGCGTGGGGCTCCCATACCAAATCTTGCAAAAGACAACACTATCTCAATGGACGCCGCGAAGGATAAAAATGTAAGTGATTCTTCGACTGTTGTCAATTTTTCTGCACTTGTCAATTCTTCTACACATGCATCGAAGAATAGTGTACCAAATATTTTTAATTCTCAAAATGAGAATCCAAATCCATCTTTGATGATGAATCCCTTTCAGTCATTTGATATTTTAGATCATGCAAAGAAAACCAAAATACAAATGTCTGAAGTTGAATTTTTGAGATCTAACCCAGATCAATTTGATCATTTGGTCAAATTTGTTAAAGAAAAAGATATTACCCCTAGCAATCTTCCAAAATCAAACTTGCTTCAAAACAATCTAGTATCTTCCCCTTCTTCTCTTGAGAAAATAGAACCATTTTACATCTCTTTGTTAATAAATGGTTACAAGCTTAGTAACTGTGTAATTGATTCTGGGGCATCTGATAATGTTATGCCATCAAAAGTTTCCAATGCCCTTGGTTTAAGTTTGACCAAAACATTTGGAAGGTGTTTCTCTATGTATAACAAACAAGTTCCTTTAATTGGTCAAATCAAGGATGCACAGTTTGCCTTTGCTTCATTCCCAGAAAAGAAAATCAAGATGACAGTACTGGTAGCCGACGTACTAGCCTCCTATGGGCTATTATTGGGAAGAAATTTCTGTAGAGATGTTGGGGGTGAGTTAAACATGGATATGACTTAGGCTCATATCCAAATTAAAGGAGTTATCCAAAGGTTACTTCCAGAAAAAGAATCAAAATATACCGTTGTCAAGTCTGATGATTAGCGGGCCCAGATTCTTTTCGAATCAACAGGCATGGGTAATTATTTTATGCATGCTAATGATGGTTTAAAGATGACTCCTGAGAGTGAAGTTGATACTTCACTCAATTATTTCCCAGTTGATTGTGAAAGTAGTTGTGAAAGTAGTGTTATTGAATTAGAAGGATCTTCAACTTCACAACAAGAAATTCTCAATTTTGATACTGTCAGCATTGGTAGTCCAGATGATGTTTGGATGCTAGAGTTTGATGGTAGCTGTTCTTCTACTGGATTAGGAGCCAGTATTGTTTTGATTTCTCTTGAGGGTAATCTTTTCTCTTTCTCCTTCAAATTGTAGTTCAATAACACAAACAACACTGTTGAGTACGAATCTCTCCTTCTGGGAATGAATGATGCTCAGAAGAAGGGAATCAAGAAATTACATGCTCAAGGAGTTGCTAAGTTAATAATTTGTCAGATCAGGAACATATATCAAACAAGGAGTGAAAGGTTGTGGCATTATCGCAACCTTGTCTGGGATCTAATAGAAACATTGGATGCTTTTGATATTGTAGCATCCTAAAATTGCGACACTTGCAATTTCGACTGCATTTGGGTCTTCACGATGGCGGCGCAACATTGAACCTGAATGGAGACCCTGAAACCTGCTTGCGACATCAAAAACTACATCTTTTTGCACCTTGGCCTGATCCTCCTTGCACCCTACTGTCCCGGGAGGTGGGACCATGGCGCCTAGCACCCTGGTCCCTGGCCCTATTTTGGGCCCGGTCTCTTATTGGGCATCGGGTCTTTAAGTTTGCAAATTGGAAAATAATGTTTCTAGGTTGGCCTAAGGTTGGAAAAATCAGTCTCCTAACCCTAATTGACAAGTATATAAACTACTTTTCCTCTCCTAGAAAGGGAGGAAGAAAAATAAGCAAGAGAAAGACGTGGAAGCAATATTCAAACATTCAAACATTCAAGCATTCAAGCATTCCTTCAAGCAATTGAGTATTCTAAGTCTCCATTCAAGGCTAGGTGTTGCATTCAAAGACAAGGATTCAACCATTGAAGAGGAGATCACTTACAACATATAACATACAACATTCATTACACCTTCGCATGTAAGAATACAAACATTCTTTCAACAAGGTTGCAGGTACGTGGTTGTAATTGAAGATCTGGAATCCTTGTGCAGAGATGAACAGATCCCCCTTCATTTCACGGATTTTTCGGAGGACTATGTGCACTCCAGGCGCCATCGTCCCATCAACTTTTGCTCAAATTTGCAGAACAGCATTGTCTCGACATTTTATTGCTAATTCCAGGTCCGTAGCTTCATCCTGTGTCCCTATCTCTGTTTATAAGTGAATCTTTCCTACTTTACATGCATTCCTAGTTCAATCATTCTATCTACATTCTTTACAAAAGAGGGTATCCTTGATGGTCTTAACCCTTGAAACTCATTTAGAATCCAGTCTTGCATTGTGTGGGATTGGATCTTGTGGGTTTCAACCCCTCTTTTGAATGTAAAGTCTCTCCTAAGTGAAAACCGTCAATCCTAGTGACCTCCTTTCTCTCTCCATGGAGTGGGGGAACCATTAGGGTTCGATTTTCCGCTTTACATTTTGGTGAACCCAACGTGAACATCCTAATTCTGATTATTCATGGTTAGATCTGAAAAAAAGAATTTTGTTTCCTTAATTACATTTCCATGTTTGATCTTTTGCAAGTTTTAGAGGTTAATTGCATAAAAACCCTAAATTTTCTTTTTAATAATTGAGCTTGTGAAATGTTTAATTGTTAATGCTTGTTTCAGATCTACCCTTCTATTGCAAATTGTCAAATCATATTTGTGCTTTAATTCTGAAAATTAAGTGGTTAAGTGTCAAAACCCTAATTTTTAAAACCTTCTTGATTCAACCTTTGACCAATGATTTCACTGATCAAAACACCTCCAAATCGGCTGTAACTTTGGATTCCACAACAAAATCACAATATCTCTCATCCCTGAAAATTTTGAAAAAAGTTGCGAGGACCGTGTGCACCCCGAGCGCCATTGTCCTCGACATTTTTTTCAAAATTTTGGGAGCTAGATCTTACTGTATTTTTCTGCTAAAATCCAGAATCTTGGCTGATTTTATCAATTCTAACACTTTTAAAATTAAAGTCAAAGTTGGTCTAGTGATTGCTTGGATTAAGGCTTCTAATCATTCAAAAATTGTTGAAATTGAAATTCATATCAAAATTGTGTTTCTTACTGTCCTAAATCTGAAAAGTGTGTTAGCATTCATTCGAAATTTCAGTGCTTTATTCAAATTTTTGCAGTTTGTGACTTTTGAAATTAAGTGTTTAATTGCAACAACTTTGATTTCCACTTTCAAATTTGAATTTGCATGAAATTGAGTCAACTTTTAAATTTCAAAGCCTGCATTGCTTTCAATATTCCCTCTAAAATCATAAAATTCAAAATTTCAGTTTCCCTCTCTTTTTCAAAATTCAAATTCTGCATTTTTCAACAATCTTGGTAGGGTTCAATTTTGAGATTGCAACTTTAATTTGGCCTATCTACAGATCGTAAAATCACTCAATTTTTTCAGATTAGCTTTAAAATCATCATAACTTTCATCCCTGAAAATTTTGTAAAAAGTTGCGAGGACTGTGTGCACTCCGTTCGCCACGGTCCCTCCCTGACATTTTTTTTTTAAATTTCGGGAGATTGTCTTGATTGTATTTAACAGCTTAAATCTAGGAGATTGGCTGATTTTATTGAAATTTGCTACCTCTAAAATTCAAAATCTTCTCTCTCTCTTTAGTGCATGAGTTTTACAACAATAAGCCCTACTTACACTATTCTTGTTAGACGAAGCCTTATAATTAAGTCCTTCCAAGGTGTAATTACCGAGGAGATGGAACCTAATTTGAATGGCCTTTTTAACGAGGAAATGGGTAATTCCTCTAATCCTCTTAATGATGAAGAAGCTCTCCATGAGGTTTCCGTAGAACAACTTTCGAAATTGGATAACCAATTTGATGATTTTCGACAATGGATGTCTCAAGAATACCCTGATAGTGAAGCTCTTTCATTAATTGAGGGTCTAAAACATATGGTTCAAAGTGATAAGAATGGAATTGATATTTTGCATAGTATTGCACACATTGTGGATTCGAATGTGATGCCTATGAAGAGTTGTGCCGAAACTTTAGGTTATACACAACCTCCTACTCAAGTTAATCATTCTATTCCTTTGACAACTTCTATTGCTAGTATACCTACCTTTACATCAAACATAATGACTACTTCAATACAAGACATTCCACCTATGATCACTAGTCATGGGGGCAATTCATTTAACCATTCTATTCCTCCTTGTAGTGTTCCTCCTTTCCAATCATCTCCTATGACTAACTATCATAGTGTCCCACCACCTTACTCTCAATCAATACCTTCTTTCAATAACATAATACCTCCATCACAATCTAACATGTCTAATATGAACTCTTCGACTGAAGCGACCATTAACAATCTTGCACAAACTATCTCTTCTTTACAGCAACAAATTGCCTCTATGAATCAATCTAAGTCTAGTGTGCCCACATTTGATGTTGCGAGCCCACTTTCTCTTGACATTGTTCGAGCTATTCCCCCTAAACATGTTGAAATCCCGCAATTGGAGCTTTATAATGGTAAGGGTGATCCTCTAACACATGTTAAGATCTTTCAAATAATATGTACTGATTTTGCTCATGACCAAAGGTTGCTTGCAAAACTGTTTACTAGAACATTAAGAGATAAAGCCCTACAATGGTATTGCTTGTTGCCTTCCTATTCTATTACTTCTTTCCAACAACTTGCAAATGCTTTTATTCAACAATTTCAAAACAATATAAGTCCTAAAGTTACTTTGATTGATTTAATGCGTTGTAAACAAGGTGTTAAAGAAAAAGTGACTGATTTCATTGGTAGATATAAGCATTTGTATGCTCAAATTTCTTTTCTAGTACCTGACAATGATATTCAAAGAATCTTTATTTCTAATTTACAAAAAGATATTAGAGAAAAACTTCTGTTTGCTGAGTTTACTTCTTTCCAACAGTTGTGCGCAACTCTTCACAATTATCAACTGACTGTGAGTCAAATGGAACAAGCAAATCCTATGGCTCCGAGTGATAAGGGTGATAGTAGTCAACAACCATTTGGGAAGTTTAAACCGAACAGAGAGTCCATTAAGTTCAATGAAAACATCATCAACAACAATGTGAATGTAACATCAGGTGTGCCTCCTATTTCTAAGTTTTTCAAAAAAAAAAGAAAGTTTACTCCTTTGAATGAATCATTGCATAGTATTATGAATAAGTTATTGGAACAAAATGTGCTTACCCTCCCTCCTATAAAGCAAATAGATCCTACAAAGATTAATTCACCCTATTTTGATAACAAATTTTTTTGTCAATTTCATCGTCAACCTGGGCATGATACTGAAAAATGTTTTGCTTTAAAGGGTAAAATTCAAGATTTGATTGATAATAATACTATCTCTATTTCTATTGTGAATGATAAAGGCAACACATCTATAGCTCCTCCTAACCAAAATCTTAATATTTTTATTGATCCATTACCTTCTCATACCTCCAATGTGATTGAGACTAATGATTCCTCTTTTTCACCGGATAGTCTTGTGTCTATGACTCCGAATGTGATTAACTTTGTAGAGCAGCAGAAAATCCCTAAAGAACCTTCCATCACATTTGATTCCAGTGAAACTATCAGGGCACCTGATGGTCCTTTATATATAGTTGCAAAAGTCAAGAATACACCTTTCCATGTAGTGCTTATTGATCCTTCTTGTATGGTTAATGTCATTACTAAAGAATTTCTTTTTACTTTGCAATTGAATCAAGTGACCTATGACGAAACAAATGTGGTTGTGAAATTATTTGATGCATTTTCTTCTCCTGCAATTGGTTCTATTACATTACCTATTGAGGTTCATAACAAATCCCTTGATGTGGACTTTTCTATTATTCCATCATCTGAACAATTTCGTGTGAAGCTAGGCTATCCTTGGCTATCTTCCATGAAAGTTATTGCTTCTCCTATTCACAAGTGTTTGAAATTTCCCCATAATGGTGAAATTGTTATTGTCAATCATAGTCTCTTTAAACCTGCTGAAAGAACTTCTAGTGTTCCTATTGATTATTTTTGGCCTAAAAAATTCCAATCTCTTCCACCGCGAAGTGATCATCTTTTCAAATCTTATCAAAAGTGGAAAAAAGATATGATCCTATCTCTAAGTGAACCTAGAACACCCAAACTTGATATTCCTATCATTCTTGAGAAGGAAGTTCTTCCTTTGAAAGATAAAACTAATGTCCTTCCTCAAGAAGATTCCCAACCCATCCCTATGAATGTGATTATGCCTATATCTAATAAACTTCCTAAAAGTAGACCTATACCTCCTCGTCATGATGGACTTGGTCTCCTTCCTAAACCAAATATTCCTCCTTTATATGGAGCAGTTCCTCCTCCTTCCTCTTATAGAGAGAAGAGACCTTCCTCTTCTCCTATTATTCAACCTAAGAGACCACAACCTAAACACCCAAGTGATAAGGATGAGAACATTCCTCCTCCTCACTCTTCTCAACTCCCTACTAAGACTAGACGAAATCATTCTGCACGTGAATGCCGACGAAAGCATCGTCTTAGAGCTCAAGTAGCTGCTTCTCAAACTTTACAATCTCCAAAAACACCTTCAACAAGCATTATTCCATTTTCTCCAAAATCTCCTAAACATAAGATGCATGATGGTCTTGATCCTGTGCGAGTTAAAGATCCTATTTTTATAAATCTTGAAGATGATATAGATGAAAATGTTATTCAAGATGAAAATATTACTTCTTTTCACTTTGATAGTGAATATGAATATGTTGATATTGATAACCATTTATCTAATGAATTTTCTAAAGCACTTATAGTAGCTCCTAGACAAGAACAACGTGGCGTGGAACATGAACATAGCCCTTGTTTGGATCTTGTGATAGCTCCATCTACTGTGTTGGATCTTCCTCCTCTAGCATGTTTCCTGCCTTCCTGAAATATTGATCAGCAAGATCGGGGGGTGAATGACGTGCTGGACTAGTTTCATTAGCATAGAAGACTCTCTCCTCCTCTCTTGATCTCTTTTGTTACTTCTTCTATGTGTTATTCTCATTCTTCTATTTGTTGTCCTTAGTGTTGTCTACTTGAGGACGATGCAAAACATTGAGATCTCTTTTGGTCTCTCTCATGTTGACTCAAAAGACACATGTGTTCCCTTCTTCTAGGTGACCTTCCTTGATTGGGGAATGAAGAACAATTATGCATACATACATATGATATACATGAATTATCATATAGCATACTGACCCTAAGGAAAGTGAAGTCACCTCGTGCTTTGTGTTTTGTGTCTATTATCCTTGGGTTTATCTCACACTTGGGGGATAAATCTTTGTGATAACGTGCTCCTTTCCCTTCGCATTTCTTATGTGTATCACTACCTTAAAGCAGTCACCCCCGATGAGGCGTGTGCGATCGCTTTAACGTAGGGGGCATACACTCCATCCATATCTCTTCAAGATTCCTAAAAACTTCTTGGCGAACTTAGCTTTGCCTTGAAAATTTTTGGTATTTTTCTTGCATGACTCATAGTGAGGGAACCTTACTACTGACAGTCATGGTTCTCCCTAGTGATCTTCCCTTTTACTTTGTCAATTGAAGTCGTAAGATCCTTAGTCCACTGGGGGCTTGGTGTATCTTGCCTCCTTGATGTGGTGAAAGTTTTTTTCAATGTTGTTTCCTTGTACTTTACCGGAAGTATGGACATATGCGTATACTCCCACTAAAGTGGGGGCTAAATGTAGTGTCCTAAAATTGTGACACTTGCAATTTTGACTGCATTTGGGTCTTCACGATGGCGGCGCAATGTTGAACCTAAATGGAGACCTCGAAACCTGCTTGCGACATCAAAAACTACATCTTTCTGCACCTTGGCTTGATCCTCCTTGCACCCTGCTGTCCCGGGAGGTGGGACCATGGCACCCAGCGTCCTGGTCCCTGGCCCTATTTTGGGCCTGGTCTCTTGTTGGGCATCGGGTCTTTAAGTTTGCAAATTGGAAAACAATGTTTCTAGGTCGGCCTAAGGTCGGAAAAATCAGTCTCCTAACCCTAATTGACAAGTATATAAACTACTTTTCCTCTCCTAGAAAGGGAGGAAGAAAAATAAGCAAGAGTAAGATGCGGAAGCAATATTCAAACATTCAAACATTCAAGCATTCAAGCATTCCTTCAAGCAATTGAGTATTCTAAGTCTCCATTCAAGGCTAGGTGTTGCATTCAAAGACAAGGATTCAACCATTGAAGAGGAGATCACTTACAACATATAACATACAACATTCATTACACCTTTGCATGTAAGAATACAAACATTCTTACAACAAGGTTGCAGGTATGCGGCTGTAATTGAAGATCTGGAATCCTTGTGCAGAGATGAACAGATCCCCCTTCGTTTCGCAGATTTTTCGGAGGACTGTGTGCACTCCGGGCGCCATCATCCCGTCAACTTTCACTCAAATTTGCAAGACAACATTGTCTCGACATTTTACTACTAATTCCAGGTCCGTAGCTTCATCCTGTGTCCCTATCTCTGTTTATAAGTGAATCTTTCCTACTTTACATGCATTCCTAGTTCAATCATTCTATCTACATTCTTTACAAAAGAGGGTATCCTTGATGTCTTAACCCTTGAAACTCATTTAGAATCCAGTCTTGCATTGTGTGGGATTGGATCTTGTGGGTTTCAACCCCTCTTTTGAATGTAAAGTCTCTCCTAAGTGAAAACTGTCAATCCTAGTGACCTCCTTTCTCTCTCCATGGAGTGGGGGAACCACTAGGGTTTGATTTTCTTCTTTACAGATATATCTGTGGTTTCCCATGAGTTCAACGATAAGGCTAACTCATTAGCAGTATCAACAACTTCTTTGGTTCCTCACAAAGATTTTTTAGGAATAACGTATGTTGTTGAGTTAGTTTTCTGGCCAAGCGTTCCTGACAACTTTGATCATTGGCAGGTGTTTAATGATGATCATCATGTAATAAATTTCTTGTAGACTTCTAACAATTTTGATGATCTGTACTTTGAAGGTAGTCACTACCCTTCAAAGGATGCAATTGAAAGTGTTGACATAGAAACAGGAGAGAAATTTTTGTAATTAAAAGGAAACAAGATCCCCAAGGGTCTAGTTTCGCTAGAAAATATTTTTGACAAGCATGATAGCTATGTTAAGAAGCAACAAAGATCAACTACAGGGTCAATGGAATATGAACAAATAAACATTGGGACTGAAGATAATGCAAAAATGATCAATATTGGAAAGTGTTGTTCACTAGGAGAAAGACAAAAATTTGTAGCATTATTGCAGCAATATGTTGATGTCTTAGCATACTCTTATGAAGATCTAAAGTCTTTTCGTCTCGAAGAGCTCTGCCATGACATTCCATTGAAACCAGGTATTATGCCTTTCCGTCAAAAGAAAATGCAATACAACCCAAAAATCTCTGACACTATCTTTGCTGAAGTACAAAAGATGTTGAAAGCAAGGATAATCTTCCCCATCCACCATTCTTCTTGGATAGCCAATATTGTACCTATACGTAAGAAGAATGGCAAAATTAAGATATGTGTAGATTTCTAAAACTTGAATCAAGCATCCTTGAAGGATAATTATCCTTTACCTGTCATGGACCATGTCCTACAAGCTGTTACTGGAGCAGAAATGATGTCCATGTTGGATGGGTTTTTAGGTTATAATAAGGTAGAAGTGCTGGATCAAGATCAACATAAGACCACATTCACTACACCTTGGGGTACCTTTGCATATCCAAGGATGCCTTTTGGATTAATAAATGCGGGAGCAACTTTCCAACGTGCAATGGACTTGGCCTTCCAAAGTTTTCTTGGTAAGTTCATTGTGGTCTATTTGGATGATTTGACAGTTTATTCTAGGGAACGTCAAGATCATTTTTCTCACTTGCAACGAGTCTTAGAAAAATGCCGTCAGCATGGAATTTCCCTCAATCCCAAGAAATTTGTTTTTGGGGTCACTGAAGGTAAATTGCTTGGGCATATTGTTTCTAAGGAAGGTATAAAAATTGATGCAAAAAGGGTAAAAGCTATCCTTGACCTTTCCTTGCCAACAAGTAAGACTGCCATTCATTCTTTCTTCGAAAAAGTTAATTTCTTGTGAAGATTCATTCTAGAATTCGCTGAACAAACTTGTCATATAGTCAATATGATGAAAGGTAATTCTCTCTTCAAATGGACTCCCGAAGGGAAGCAAGCTTTCCATTACATCAAGGAAGCCATGGCAAATGCTCCAGTCTTAGTATGCCCAGATTATACTAAAGAATTCATTATGTATAGCTATGCATCAGATCATACTTGTTCGGCTATACTAATGCAAAGAAATAAGGAAGGTGTGGAATCACCTATTGTATTCATGAGTTATCCATTGAAGGCTAATGAGTTGAAATACTCAGAAATGGAGAAGCATTCTTTTGCCATGGTGAAAGTGGTTAAATGTTTTAGGTTTTATATTTTGAATTCGCATGTCATTGCTCTTATTCCTGATGCTGTTGTCAAGTTGATTTTGATGCAACAAGAGTTTGGGACTAAAAGGGGCAACTGGGTTGCCAAGATTCAAGAATATGATATGGAAATCAAGCCCACTAAGTTGGTTCGTGGAAAAGGTCCATGTTAGTTGATAGTTGACAACAAATCAATAGATGAAGTGGTGCTTGAAAATGAAGGTGTTAATCAAGATCTTCCTCATGTTCTATTTGTTAGCACTACTGATGAGTGGTATTCTGACCTGGCATATCTCTTAACATATGGAGATTGTCTTGCACACCTATCAAGAAAAGAAAAGTGAACCTTAAAGCTTAAAGTAGTGAATTTTGTCCTATGGGACAAAGGTCTATACAAGAAGGGTCTGGATAGCAATTTCTTGTGTTGCATGGATAAATAACAACAATTAAGATTACTTCAAGCTTTTCATGATCTTGCTTGTGGAGGACATTTTTCTGCCTCTGTTACTACACACAAAATCTTGCATGCTAGGTATTACTGGCCAACATTGTTTAAAGATACATACAGTTGGGTTCGCAAGTGTGAGCAATGTCAGCAATTTGTTGGCAAGCCTAAACTAGCTGCACTCCCACTAAAGCCAGTAATAATTGAAGAGCCTTTCAAACAGTGGGGATTGGACTTCATTGGACCTATCAATCCAACATCAATTGCAGGTCACATATACATCCTCACAGAAACAAATTACTTCACCAAGTGGGTGGAAGCAATTCCAACTAAGCAATCTACCTCAGCGGTGGTTTGTCAATTTGTAAAGGAGAACATCGTCTCAAGGTTTGGTGTTCCTCATAAGATTGTAGCTGATAATGCTTCATGTTTTTCATCTTATGAGATAATTGAATTTTGCTTTGATCAGAGTATTATTCTTTCATACTCATTTGACTATTATCCATAAGGAAATGGTTAGGCCGAGTCAAGCAACAAGAATATGGTTACTATTATGTGGAAACTTGTTGATGAGAAACAACGGATTTGGCATAAAACTCTTTATGATGTGCTATGGGCAGATCGTATAACTCCAAAAAGAGCAATTGGTATGTCACCTTTTTAACTTTTGTATGGGTTGAATGTCGAGATTCCAATCACTGTGGAACTTCCAGCACTAAAGCTTGCCAAGTCCATTGAAGATGAAACATATCAAGATTCACTGGACAAGAGGATTATGTTTCTTTCTCAACTGAAAGAAACAAGGGCTGAAGTAGTAGATAGGATTGCTGCACACCAAAGCCAAGTGAAGGCGTTGTTTGATAGGAAAACAACTTCTCGTGACTTCCCAGTTGGTGATCAAGTCTTGTTATGGGACAAAAGGAGGGAACCAAAGGGTTTGCACAGAAAGTTTGATTCTTTATGGAGAGGTCCCTTTACTATTCATGAAGTATGTGGCGAGCATAGCTACTTACTTGCATATGCAAATGGTACCCCATTCTCGCTACCACATAGCAGAGAACATTTGAAGCTCTTTACTCAATAGAGAGCGATGTAAAGGAAGTACATATTTTATAGTCTTTTCGTCGCCTGACTCTATAGCCCAATGGATATAGGCACTTGGACATCTAGATTCTACAAGCTTCAAGTGGTGCAGCTTGTTCCCCAGTCAGAGCCAGTTGTTGTCCTTGATTTCAGCATGACCAAAATCATGAGGCAACCCTACAAAACTGGTCCATTTTTTACCTTATGGTCTCTAAGAGAGCTTAATCGACTTGGTCAGTTAGTTCGTTTCGTTCTTTGCTTTTCATTTTTACCATTTTCCTTGTTTCTTAAGTTTGCAGTTTTACCTGCAGTTTGGACTTTAAAGTCCAAACTGCAGTGTTCTTTTGGCCAAATAAACTTCGAACTTTAAAGTCTGATATGTATTTGCTGGCTTCTTTGCCTGCAGTTTGGACTTTAAAGTCCGAACTGCAGGTGGTCTTTGCCCGCAGTTCAAACTTTAAAGTCTGAACTGTAGGTGGTCTTTGCTCGCAGTTCGGACTTTAAAGCCCGAACTGCGACTGCAAGTTGTATTAATGCCACATTAATTTCTATTAGGGTTTTGTTAAAAGCTTTTTAAAGTTAATTTTTTTTTGCGTTTTATTTTCATTATGGTTTCTCTTCTTCTCCGCGCGCCCTCCTCTACTCCTAGCCATCATGATTTGGATTTTCCTTGCTCCATAGCTGGATATTTCTCCATCATTAGCAAAGCGAAAGAGGTAGGGTCTATTTTTCTCCTTCCAAGTTTCTTTTTTGGTTTTGCTTCTTGTTTTTTTTTCCTTTTCCTTGTTGTTTTTGTTTGTCTTTTTCAGATTTCTCTCTGGAGGGCAATCAGATTTTGAAGTCCGATTGCATCCCTTGTCTTGGAGGACAATTGGACTTCAAAACCCGATTGCCCTTCAGAGCCCTCTTTCTAAAGCTGCATACCGGACTTTAAAGTCTGGTGTGCAGCTGAAGATTCATCCCTCCGCATATCAAATTTTAAAGTCCGATATGCGAGATCTTAACCTTCACATATCAAGCTTTAAAATTTGATATGCAGAGGGGAGTAGATCGGCATATCAGTTTTTAAAACCTGATATGCCAACCAGTTGCCTTTCCCCTTTTAAAGAACATCAGAATTTAAAGTTCGATGTGCCTTTAAATCCTTTCTAGGTAGCACATCAGACTTTAAAGTCCGATGTGCTTGTTGTTAGTTTTCCCCTGCACATCGGACTTTAAAGTCCGATGTGTTAATGTTTTCCCCAGATTGCACATTGGACTTTAAAGTCTGACGTGTAGGTTGATTTTTCCATATTGCACATTGGACTTTAAACTCCGATGTGAAAAATTTTGTTTGTAAAGAAGAAGATCGGACTTTTTTCCCCAACCTGCTGTTTTTGGCAGTTTTACTCCTAAGCCTGTTTTGAGTCCCATTTTTTGATCCGTTTGAGAAAAATTGATTTTGATTATGATGAAATGCTAATCATCAATGTTGAATGTAGTCATTATGCATGAATTTCAAAGCTCTCTCACAACAAGCCTGAGTCTTTCTCAGGACAACCTTTTCCAAGTAAAGCAACATCTAAAAAGATGAAATACAAGTACGATAGGTACTTTAATCTATACCTAGAGAGTTTAGTGGACTCAAATATTAAGGAGATCAGGGACACTGAAATTGGGCATGTTGACATGCAAGAGTTTGTTGACCGGGTTCAAAAGGATCCTACACGTCTAACCAGTTTAATCAAATCTGAGCTGCATAAGTATGCATTTTTCCTAGTTGTGGCTCATGATCCTGAATTTGTACTGGAAATAGTTGATCACTTTGATCCAAGCACAAGGCAAGTGAAAGATAAAGATTAGAATTTCATCATGACTCTGGACAATGTATTCTTCAAGAGTGTCTTTAAAGGTTCATCAGTTGAAGAAGTAGTTGATATTTCTCAAGAGAGTGCTGAAGAGTACTACGAGAAACATGAGGATAAATGCAAAAATGTGATCAATACTGTTTATCTCTCTACTGCAAGAACTTCCCTCACCTAATGATGGCCTAAGCCTTTCCACAAAAGTGATTTTAATGAAGAACATAATGACATGGTTACTATGTTTTCTAGAGTGAGAGGATTTAAAGACTCATTATTTCCAAAGATGGATGACTTACTACATAAATATAATCAGAAAGGGAGCTGCAAGAATTGATTGGGGAGAACAGATCAGTGATGCGATTTGTGCCCAATTGAAAGAGGTCAAGGTAACACTGAAGCTCTATATAACCTCATACCTGGTTTACATAGCTGCTTCAATGAGGCAATATCTAGGCTTGTCAACCAAGGGTGACAGAAGAGTGGTGCCCGTTTGGGAGTACTATGACCAGCTAACTATCAAAAATCAAGGTAATCATTACAAGAGGGTTAATGACACCTAGTTTGCTGTATGGAAGTGCATTTTTGATAAAATCCTGCAAAAGAGAAGAATATCAGAGGCCACTTATAGCAGGGTGTCTCATTTTGGGTGTTTATTCCTACAATTTCCCACATTCACCTATATCCGAATTGGATGTTTCTCAGGTAATCCCTTCATTCTTCCAAGGTTCCCTTCAGACAAAATCGTCCTTATGGAGCTGTACAAACAACTAGTTAATGTGCATGAGAAACAATCACAAGCACATAAGACTGGGCTGAAATTTCCAAAGTCAATTGGCAGGTATTCAGTGTTGACCAAACCCAAGGCCAAAAATATGGAGGAGGAAATGTAGTGAAATACCATGAGAAGGTTCAAGGCCCGAACTGATTTTGATTTTTGGGGTATAAAGAGCAAGCTCAAAAGGAGTTACACTCATGTTTATAGGTTTGAGGATGTTTGGGCGGATTGTCAGAATGAGGAGGATATAAGAAGGATGGATTTCAACTGCCTTACTCTAGAACAAATTGAAAATTTGGATCTAGCTAAAATGCCAAAGACTATGGAAGACATAGATGACATAGTGGACCTTGTTTATTATGAGAAGAAGATTGTAGACTCCCCACTTCCACATGTGCAATGGTCCAAGAAAGAAAGAAATTCCATTATGCAGAGGATCTCTCCCATCTTAGCAAACACCAATGCTTGATTGATAAAAAAGAATCTCAGGATGAAACAACTTCCCACTAGTTTAGGAGATGATGACAACAGTGATGGTCCATTGGGCAAGACAACAATGACCAAAACAAGAAGAAAGAGCAGGGCAGACTCACAAGCACTATCCTCAGCTATTGTGATACAATCGAAAGGTAAAGGGCCCAAAATCAAATTTATAGTTAAATGGTCGAAGAAGGGTGAATCATCATCCACACCATTGGAAGCAATGATGAAGGAGTCAGAACAACCACCTACTTGTGAAGTTTGAAAGAGAAAAGAGGTTGAAGAAGGTGAAATTCGTCAACAAGAGGAAGTCCGGGCAGAGGAAGTATCACATCCATCTGAAGTTGATGCCCCGATTACCTCATAGGTAATCGTCCATTTTGTTGACTTAAACTCAGACTCTAACCAATAGGATGAAGATTTTCATGAGGATGGAGATCTAAGTATGGGCATGATGCAATCAGAGACCGTTGGTCAATTTTTTACAATAACCAACCTCTCTAATTTAGATGATATCCTTTCATCTACTTTTAGTCTACCATGATGGATTTTAATGAAACCTTACAAGATGCACTTGTAGAATAGGTTTCGGTAGATTTACCCACCACTACTACCACCATCACAACAATTCCTCCATTGGTAAGTGCTGAAGTTACACTCACAGCACCCTCGACTCTCCCACTTGTAATTGAAGAGATAGCAGCAACAAATGTTCCACTAAATGCTTCAATATCAGCACCATCAGTAACACTCACAACTGCTCCAAGTTCTAGTCAACCTGCCCCTGAATCTTCAACTCCAAGTTAGCAAGGAGGTACTACTCCATCATCCAGTCCAAAACTACCCCCTTGGATGGAAGTAGTGGCCCCTAAGAGGAAAAAATAGGTAATATCTCCTGATGAATTTGATTTTGAACTTTTAGTTCCTCCAAAGCCTAAGGGAATGAAAAAGCCAAAGACAGTATCTCGGGTGGTTGTAGACCCAGCTTTCAAGAGGAAATACATTGAAGTTATGGTCCCATCGTTAGTTAAGGACAAAGGAAAGATACAATCAGAAGATTATACCATGTAGGTTGTAGAGCTCGGGGTGGAAACACATGAGAGTGTGAAATTAGATTCTTAGACAACCCTTAATTCTTTATTGAGAAGATTGGATCAAGAGAGGGATGAGAAAAATGTCTTGAAGCAGAAGTTGGAACAACTAACCAACGTCCTTTTAAAGGTAACACAATCTTCTCAAGAGGTTGAACCTATAGGATCATCAATAGACACCGAAGCTCTGAAAAAGATTGAACAAGTAGGAGCTAAAGGCTGGGTCATGGACGAATCGATCTTGCGGCTAAGGTTAGAAGGCTCTCATCTTCTGAGCTCAACGGTGGAACTATTGTTTGATTATGAAGTGATCCAGAGTCGAATGCAAAGACTCAAAACCTCTTTATTATAGGAAATTGAGGAAGTTGTGAAAAGCACTACCTTGTGGAGCAAAATGGAGGATTTCAGGATAGATGTCCTGGTTGAGAACAAGGTAATTCCCATAAGGGAGAAGTACATTTAGATCTTGTCATTATTGTCTCATAAACAAGAGATAATGAAGTTAATGATTGCAGAGCTGGACCGGGAGAAGAAAGAAGCTGACGATGAGGTTGACCTTATTTTTTCTAAAGTTGGTGATCTCCCTTGCTATTTATATGATAGCGATCAAAATCTTGTCACTGCTGAAGTCATCATACAGGAATTCCTTTCCTTGATGGACCAATGCATGGGACAAGATTTCTCGCTTGATATCTTTGACAAACTATTAGAAATTCAGGTCAGATTTGAAGTCCTCGCATCCATGTTGAAGGATGTTAAAAAGAAATAGGTGAAGATTCAAGATGCAATGTCCTACGTCTAGATCATCACAAGTTCTACCTTGATGTCGAACGAAGCAGAGGTCAAAGCCATCCTTGCTAAATTTGAAGTTTTCCAAAAATCCAATGAAGAAGAGAATCAAGAATGAAGTACCCTCTTTTGGCACTCTTTTTTCATGTAGCTGCACTAATAGATGTTATCAATTTTTGTGTAGTTGCATGTTTTCTTTATGTAGTAGTTGTAGTAAAATGTGACTGTGCGGTTGAACAAGTCAACTATGCCCACCTTTTTCTCAACTTCTTTTCCTATATAAGGAAGACCTTTTTGTAAATATTTTTATCTTTTTCATGCTTAGCAAAACTCTGCTGGGTTTTTATCCCAACCAAGACTTTGGGCTTTTGTGGTTAAAATTCAATCCAACAAATAAAGAAAACAGTTTTGTTGATTGCAAACTTTGTGTTGTATCAAGAAAGTTGTTTATATTATTTAATGTTCCTATGTCCATTGAATACATATTACCTTTACTTCTTTGATCTTTAAGATATTTCTACATGGTTAAAGAGCTCTCAAATCTTGCCAATAGACTTTGTGCTCTTAGCATACTTGAGAAATCTATTGATAAATTAAGTGACTTGTAGTAAGCTTTGTATTGCTGCGGTTATTTTTAGTTTAATGGATTAGAAATCTATACTTGAAGACTTTGAGCTTTAAGCTAAGTTTCTAATGGTTTAATTTGTAATGATCAGTGTGAATTAGTGTTACCATAAAGGAGACTTTGTGCTCCTTAAAAGTAACTCTTTGTGTAGTTTGTTAGATTAATAGTTCTTTTCTTTATGTATTTGAAGAGGTAGAGAAATTGTAACTAGGTGAAGGGAGAATACATAAACTCTGAAAAAAGAGAGTTATATGCCCAACACCAACCCACAAATTTAATTTCTTATTAATTAGTGGAGAAATTTCATAGGGAACCTCCCCTTGATGAGAGGATAGATTAATTTCTTAGCATAGTGTTGTGTGAATTTTATGTTTTGTCATTAGTATGCTGGTGACAAAATATTCACCCAATAAAATGAACGTGAATCAGGCTGCATATAGATTAAATCACATTTGATTTTTTTAAGGGAAATAATATTTTATCGTGTTTGGGGTGGACCTACTATTGCATTAACTACCTTTTCACTCATCTTCAAGGTCTTGGGAGAAAGGGAGAAGGTGACAAGAACACGCAGTTTTATTTTTAGTAGTGAGGGGTATCTTTGATCGGGGATTTCATCACCCCACAAAGGTACTTTGAATTGGGATGCATTGGGAACATCATCTCTCCCAGCGTACTCTCAAGTAAGTTTTTCGAGCCGCTATATAAATATACTAGTTAGGTGGCTAGAGTGTTGAGTGAAATTCAGTGTATGTAGGGGCCTTCCCTACACAGATAAGCTCAACTAAAGTCTTAAGTGGCTTGCTCTGAGAATCCGTTGTTGGATTGGGATCGCTTGAAACATTATATTATGAACCAATTTAGTTGCCAAAAACCCTACATTCAGTGATTCCAGGAGTGCGGATCGTACCCCATAGATACCCTTCATGTACCTAGCATTATGATACAAAAATCCCTCGGTTATAAGATCTTCAAATCTTTGGGGTAAGAGAGACTGGCATGCCTGAGAAGTGTGTGCCGTGGAGTGGAGCCAGTGCTGCCAGACTCTCTATCTCTTCATTTTGTTTCGGTATTTTGTAAGGGCCTCATTGAATGGTGTCCACTTTCTAGCCTAAGCTTGTCTTCTGTGTCTTTATCTGTATCATTGTATCAGACCAGTATTGAGTCAGTCATTTGGGTTATTTCAGGCCCTATCCCTCGTATCTTTGAATTCTCTGAGATTGTTTGAAAAACTAGTTCAGTCAGCTATATTTACCTCCAAATAATTGCTCTCAGACTTGAAAAAACCATGAAACTTTTCCTACACACATAATTACTAAAAACAAAGTCCATTTTTTGAAATGTCAAAACTCAAAGGTTTATACACTTGTGACCATAGTCCTTGCACAGTCCTCATTTACATCCTTATTATTGTCCATAGTCCTCACATAGTCCTTGCATAGTACTCATTTACATCCTTATTATCATCCTAAGTCCTTTCATAGTCCTCATTTACATCCTTATTATTGTCCTTAGTCCTTACATAGTCTTCATTTATGTCCTTATTATCATCCTTAGAAGTTGCATAATCTCTATTTACGTCCTCATTATCATCCTCATACACATCCTTATCTAGACCTCATATACGTTCGTCTTAGTCTATCATCATTTTCATAATCATCCTAGAAAGTTATACCCAAAATGTCCAAAACACAACCAGAGGATCAATCAAACTCAACCTCAACTCAAACAAGTTGGTCAAGTTCAATCAAACATTGTCACATTCAAAGAAATGGAAAAAATATCTTACATGTTGTGATCCTAGGTCCAAACAAAACAAGCTAACATCATGGATTGGAATTATACATTTCGTAGGGAAGGTGGAGGATTCATCCCTTCCATTCCTATTCCATCGCCATCCATAGAAACCTTAGCTCAACAGATCAAGACTTTGCAACAATAAGTGATAGACATGACTAGTCCTAACAACCATAGGGGTTGGTTTGAAAAAATGATGAAAAAAGTGATGACCATGAGGGAATTAGTATCAGACCAACCCCCTTCTTCTTGTGAGACCATTCAAACATGCCAACCTTCATTCTTTAACAAAATCAGTCCTACCTCAGTTCAACCAACATTAGAGTCATATAATTATTCTTTTTCTTTAAACCCACCATATCAATCATACCAATCATATCAACCCAATAATCAAACCCCTTTCAACCAAAATCAAACCCCATTCAACTAAATTCCAAAACAAAATTCATATCAACCCAACAATCAAACCCCTTTCAACCAAAGTCAAACCTCATTCAACCAAATTCCAAGTCAAAATTCACACCAACCCAACATTCAAACCCCTTTCAGCCACAATCAAACCCCATTCAACCAACGTCCAAATCAAAATTCACACCAACCCAACATTCAAACCCCTTTGAACCAAAATCAAATCCTATTAAACCAAAGTCCAAATCAAAATTAACACCAACCCTACATTCAAACCTCTTTCAACCAAAATCAAACCCCTTTCAACCAAAGTCCAAATCAAAATTCATTCAACCAAAATGAAACATCTTTCACCCAAAATCATACTCCTTTGAACCAAAATCAAAACCCTTTCAACCAAATCCTAAATCAGCCATATCTATCCACCATTTCATCATCCCCTAAAGTCACACAAGACCAATCCATGCCATCTCCATCTAATAACACAACCTCCCAATGGCTATCCATCATACAAATCTAATCTAATTCAAGTCATGATTCAGAGGATCTCATTCAAAATCCTTTATCATCAAGAAAAAATGTTGAAACATTCCAACAATCTCCCATGCACTTCCAAACTCCTTCCCCATGTCAAGAGGATAATCCAAAACCAGAAGAAATGAGTCCTAAAACAAATAAAGATCAAGAACAACCAATTCCATCCTACCCAATTTTTTATCAAGATCCCACCGACCAAGAGTCTTATGATGATCCCATCGCTCTTTTATATTCCATTCATAATCAAACCCTTCCATCTCAAGAACAAAGTGTCCTTTCAAGTCCCATCAAACATCCACCTCCTAAGCAATAACAAGACATCCCTTCCATCCTCCCTAATAATCCCTTTACAAACCAAGATCAAATCATACCTTTACCTTCATGTCCTAAACAAGATCCCATTATTTCTCCAAATCTTGATCAAGGTCCCTTCATCTCCATGTCATAATCCTCCATGTTCTTCACAATATTCCCTCTCAAACAAACTTACCATTTCTCCTAGTGATCCCAATCCATCTACACAAGTTGATCATGAACCCCTTATCAATGAAATCACCAATCCAGATCATACTACTTAGAGCAACTTGTCAACAATTATATGTGTGCTATCATCACATGCCAAAGTAGTGATAGAAACAAGAACTAAACCAACTAATGAAATCAACAACCAAATTGTTTCATTAAACCAACTAATGAAATCAACACCCAAATTATTTCATTATCTTCTTCATGCACAAGCATAACACCAGCTAATGAAACCAACACCTAGTTGGCTTCATCATACTCTTAAAGTGCATCAATAAAAATAGGCATAACACCCGATCATGTCATAACTAAGAGACCAAAATTAATTTGTCTCATACATCCACACTTGATAGACTAGGGGCAAGAGAACCTACCACAGTTGGATTTCTTTGAAAATCATATGTCTATAGTTGAATTCAGGGGTTCCAGAGCTGGATTTCCCTCAGATGATCCAAAAAGTCCAAAAACTAAAGAAATCAACATTGGAGTTGCTGAACATGTACACTTAGCTGAGTCCTTATATTCTATTGGAAAAGACATCTTTATCTGACTCTTCAAACAAAGGCCAATGAACTACCTACACAAAAATCTCTAACCCTATGAACAACATGCACCTTAAACGATATTATATCTAAGGGTTGCGTTAGTTTAGGTTTTACTTTCCGTATTGCATATAATTTTATTCAAAGCAAATAGTTTCTTACAAAGCACATCACATTCACAAATTTCATGGCATATAGTTTCTACATTTACATATATCAACACCAATAAAACAAGGTAACTATCCAAGTTTATCATTTGCTTGCATTTAAGAGAAATAAGGATAATTTCCTTTCTTAGATATTCGGACATGAAGTCTTTGAGGTCCCAAGGTCATTTATTTTCAACACCTTGTGATGACGCTTTACTTATGGTTGGGTAGTGATTTCAGTAATTGAGACTTGTTTACCCAAAATCTATCAATTGCTATATCTCAAACACAATAACAAAATCTTTAATTCATTCTAGACACCTAGTTGATTATATGACTAGTGAAAAATCTAATATTCTACTCCAGCGCCACTGTAATTGTCACACCCAAGTAGGTTTCATTACTTACAAGTCAAGGCAAGAAAATAAAAACAAAAAGAGCTATGCCAAATATTCATCTAAAGGCAAAAGAGAAATGATATATAACTGAAATATCATGCATACAAGTGCAACAAAAAGATTAACTATGGGAACATGCAAGTAACTCCATCAGGGCTATGAACGCCTACCGACAATGGAGCAATATTTGAGAAATTATAGTCTATAACCTCGTCAAAGCTCTAAAAGCTTGCTGGTAGTGAGGCTCTATTCTGGATGCTTTTGAAGTTAGGATAATCCATGTAGCTAGTCATATAGGATGCTAAGAATCTTTAGTGAATACAAGAGTGAGAATTAACTCATCTGCACACACATGGGCAAAAGAAGATCAAAGTTTCAAGAACCAATGGGGAATTTTTCCGCGTCTCCATTTGTAAATTCTAGTCACTAAGTGTGTTAAGTTGAATGTTCCAAAGGACCTTAAGAATTGATTGACTACTTATCTATGAAATGTTTTGCACCTCTAGTTCAATTGGTGTATTACAAAAGGCTAAATAAACATAGTCAACCTTGTTCGAATAGCAAATGCATCTTCATCATGCATATTGCATTAACATAGGTCATGTCAAAAATTCATTGTCTCCACATGCAGTATGCAGATCATCATGTCATACATGTCTGAACACTGGGAACATAACTGAAAAAATCCTAAAAATCATACAAAGTCTTGAAAAAATCCTAAAAAATAGAAAAAGTCCTAAAAAAATCCTAAAAAAAATCATAAAATGTTCTGAAAAAAGCGTTAAAAATAAAAAAATCAAAAACTAAAAAATCAAAGGAAAGAAACTATAGACCATCCATCAAATCAAATCAACAACAAAAAAACTCTCAAAGTCTACATTCAAACTACTCACATGTCTTGTTAATCAATTTATTGAGCAAACTCTATCAAATATCAACATGTCTTATACAGGGAAGGGTACACTCGAAACCAGAAAAAATGGTTTTACACGGGGTATTCACTCTCTCAAACTAGACATCCCTATCAATCATCAAACGATCAAAACAATGACATAGATCAATATGACTATTGGATTTTGTCCAAGTTAGTCTTATCTTTATCAATTGATGACAGGTCATGTTTCATCAAATCAAAAACATTAGAAAATTCTTCATAAAATCCAAAAACATTGGAAAATCCTTCAAAAAATAAAAAACACCTACAAAATATCCTGAAAAATCATCCAAAAATATTCAAATATCGATCCACATAATCCAAAAACATCGAAAAATCTCTTCGAAAAGAAATAAAAATTGAAAATCAATCAATCAAAAAACTTGCAATAAAATGTTGAGAAACAAATACCCTAGCAGATATCCAACAAATGCTTCACACAAAGTTAATAAAGGATACAACTATCCAGTCATACATCTATAATCAATTGATCAAACTATCTTATTAGTCGTATCATATCCATATCAAAGTGATCATTATCTTGTCTTAAACAAAAGAGGATACACTCGAAATCGGACAGGTCAGTCTTAAATGAGGTTTGCAACTTTATGAGATCATACATTATCAACTATCACATCAAGAAACTGAGAATGAAGGCACAAGGTCAGTATAGCTGCTGAATTTTGTCCGAGTGAGTCTTTATCTTTTATCATTTGGTGACAAATTATGTTCCTATGCTACTCAAGGATGTCCACAAGTGACTAGAGGAGCCATGATGGGCATTATCTTTTTCTTTGTTTAGTGCTTGTCTGCTACGTGTTTGCTTCTTCAATGAGATATCTTTACATCTTGGTTCCTTATACCCTGATGATCTAAGCTCCATTGTTACATAATAAGGCTCAGTGATGAATATATATTGCAGAATAAATAATGACACAGGTTCATGAATCATTCATTCTCATTTTCATCTCATTTGCTTATTGCTAGTTTGTTGATTCTTTTCTCATCATCTCTTTCTAAATCATTTTCTATCATCTAACATTATTCTATTTCATTCTAAGGTTCATTCTCCCATATTCTATCTCAATATAATCTTCACATCACCTATCTCTATCTCTAAAAAACTAACTATTCTTTCATCTCACATTCTTCTTTTTTTCAAGAGATCATTCATGTCTTTAATGCACAAACAATCTCTCGAGGGGGCATTACACCCTAAGCATCACCAGGGCATACTGGGGCAATTTTTTTTTAATTTTCTTTGAAACAAAGTTGTTTCGACATTGTCTCAAAGAGGGGCAAATGTAGACACCTAAAAATGTCTCATTGATCATGTACTAATTATTCCTTTAATTGATTAAATAATTCTTTAATTATTTAATTAAGTTAATTAATCACATTCTTCTAATTTCATATTTCCTCATCATCTTACTAATTAATTCAATTTTAATTCTATCATCATTTAATCATTCAAACCATTTTCTAATCTTAATTAAATATTTATTATTCAATTAATTGTGATTTTTAATCCTCAATTTAAATAATCTTTATTGTTTAAATAAATTCATATTCAATTTCTATCTCTAATCATCTAATCATTTAACCCTTTTCTAAATATTAATTATTTTATTTATTATGATTTAATTCCTTTAATTTAACCAATCTTTATTATTTAATTAAATTCCATTTCTAAATAATTAAATAGTTTCTTTAAATTATTTAATTAACTAATTTATTCTTCCAATTCCAATTCCAAATCCCCAAATTCTAATTTCATTTAATTTCAAATTCTTCTAATTCAAATTCTTTCATTTAATTTCATTTTACTTCTAATTTCATTTAATTTCATTAATTTCTTCCAAATTCGAATACATGTGCATGATTTCAAAAATCAAATTGAAAATCAAAGTCAAGTTCTAAATATATTCAAATACTAAATTGAATAAATTCAATTATTTGAATTAAAATCTCATGCAAAGATTAAATTAAAAATCTAAGTCAAAGTGCAAGCACATGCTAAATTAATTAATTCAATCAATCAATTAATTATAATTCAATTATCTCTTCAGTCTCTATTTCCATCTTTTAGTTATATTTTTTCTAAATAAATCTTTCTTTGTCATCCTCTTAATTTTCATCCAATCACCCTTTTTTCTTCCCCCAGTTAGCTTTTTCTCAATCAGTTGATTGAATCTATTTTATTTTCACCTCTAAATCAACAGTTCAACTATCAATCAAAATGTGAGCTCACCTGAGTTCCACCTCTTGATCAATTTGTTCCACCTTTCAATCAATCTTCTCCAATTATCTATAAATTAAGCATTCAATCTTCATTTTCAACAATAGAAAACTTTGAATCTTAATGTCACTTGTAGGTAGCCAGTGCAATATCTGAGAGCCATCATACCATAGAGAAGAGAAGAGTAATGGAAGTTATATGCAGTCACAGAATAGGGAGTTTTTAATTGATTTGATTTATACACCCTATTTCTTGTTATTGTGTTATTTCATTGTATGTTTGTTAGAATTCTTTGATTAGATAGGGATTCATGATTTCCCTTTGCTTCTAATTGATATTTTAAAGATGAATTTTGCATGCGACAAATAGTGTCAAATGTCAAAAAGTGACAAATGAAAGTGTCACTTTCATATTTATGAGGTATGCACTTTTTCATTTTATAATTTTAAGTTAAAAACGCTAATTTTGCCCTTTTCACTTAATCTATCATAACTTGAGTTAGGGAGCTTTGATTCTCACATCATTGGTGGAGTTGGAATCGTGAGTTCTCTCTCTTGCTTTGCATGTGTTCCATAAAGTGCTTGGATGTACAATCGAGCCTTGTTGTGAACATGTTTCATCAAGATTTTCATCATAATTTGTTGTGGTAAACGTGATACCCTATTTCACCTCAGTAATAAGCAAGCCGAAATAGGGGGGCATATAGCTACCCATGAATTGCATCACTTTTCTTAGTAAGCATTAGATGATTTTGTGATCTAACATGTGGTTTTGTAGGGTACGGTTCCTAACTGTGTACTGTAGATATCGTCGGGGGCTTCGTCTGACAACTTATGGATATATCCTTTTTCAAATGATGTTTACTTTTTTTGTACTTTAGCTTGCATAAGCATGTAGTGTCATATGACCGCTAAAGTGGGGGCTAAATGTAGCATCATAAATTGTACACCCTTGCTAGGGTGGTACAAATCCATGCTTCATGTGTTTTGCATCTTGCATTTCTAATCTCCTTTAATAATTTAATTAAATCAAAATTCATATTTCACCTCTTCACATGTTATAAAGTTGGGCCATTTACCCTAAGTGTGCCCCTTTTCATTTTATTCCTTTAATAAATCATTAAATAATAAACCCTAATTATGTTTTATTTCAACCTTTAAGGCCCAATTTTGCATATCAAAAAATCTTGAAATCAGCTGTAACTTTGGGATTTTCTCTAATATCATCATATCTAATGACCCTAAAAATTTGGTGAAAAGTTGATCCGACCATGTGCACTTTGCACACGGTCCCCAACATTTTTCTCAAAATTTTGGGAGCATAATTCTATGATATTATTATGCTTAACCCCAAAATATTGGTGGGAAATTTAATTCCTAGGTCAGTCTAAAGATGAAATTAAGATCTAGGGTTTCATATATAAGATCTCTCTTTCTTCATTTGAAGGTCTAAAGGAATCAAATCTACAAAATGTAGTGAAAGAGAAGATCTTGTGAAGTCTTCAACAACATTCAAAAACACCTATCAAGTGTTCATCAAGAATTATTTCATCATTTGGGGGCTTGTGAAGATGTAAGAAAGCAATAGGAGATCACTAACATAAGATTGGCTTGTACCTCTCCCTTAAGGTTTGGTATGGTTTCATGTTGTTTCCATGTCTTTGCATGAGATTCATTACATCAATTTGGTTTACATTCATACTTTAGATCACTTTGCATCATTTATTTAGAGCGCTTACTTTGTCAATTACAAGCAATTAGGGTTTACTCTTTAAGGTTGCTCTAGATTGTTTACTCTCATCCTAGGATCTTGCACACACACAAGGTTCTTGCACACACTATTTTACTATACAAATTGGCTATTTGTTTAGGTGGAAATCAATGAAACATGGGTTTGAATAAGAGAAAACCCTATATAGCCACCCAAAACCCTAGTTTTTAGCTACAAGTGCAGATTCAGATCCAAGCGTCGTTGCAAGTTTCAAGACCGTCAGAGTGCACAGAGACTATTAGAAGGGGAAAAACTCAGAAAAATCCCTGGGACAGGGACATGACACCCTGGTCCTTCCCAGGATAGGGGCATGGCACCCTGGTCCACCCTATTTTCAAATTTTTTTGGTAGATCAGTAAGTCTTAGTCTTAAGATCTTAGTTTGACAGGTACAACTTCAGGTCTGCAGAATCAGGACAGTGGCGTAGCACCATGGTCTTGAACATTTTGGCTCAGATTTCTAACATAGGTTCACCTTTGAATTTGTCTCTTAATATGTAATTTTCAGCAACATATCAGTTCTGCATTTTCAGATCAGGGTTACTGATGTATACTTGCATCATTCCTATCTCTCATTTGCAGCAAGGTAATAGAAACCCTAAGATGTAATCCTCGACTCTCTCTTCCTCACAAGAAGTAGCCGAAGTGTATTACCTCCCTAGGATCTTTCATATTCCATGAGTGTCTATGCAAGAGTGGGATTAGGGTTTACTCGCCTAGTCTTACTTTTCCCCCTACACAACAACCCATAGCCTCAACGGAAATTTCAACCTCTACATTTTTCTCTCTAGAATGTCATCTCACTTTTCAAATTTCACATGGATCTTCACAATTCCACATTGTAAAAGAGATAAGTGTTAAATTTTAGTGTATTAAAATTAAGTATGGTTTGGACTTAGAAAAAGTATATTATTTTTGATTAATTTTATTTTAGTTTTTAAATTCTTTATAAAAAACTTATAAAATCTAGTAAGCCAAAATCAAATTTGGACGATGAAATGCCTGAAGAAAATCCTACATTACTTAAGTCTCCTCCTACACTTTAGATGAATCCTATACAAAGAGTGAGGATTTGATAAAACATTTAGAACAAAACAAAGTTCAAATTACTAAATTATTTTCAAAATTGAATGCTTCAACAATAGACCATCACTATATATCACTTTCTTTTTCATTGGAAGAAATGGTGATCAATGTTGACATAGTGACAAGTAGATAAAATGATGGAAAAAAGATAAAGATTTGTGCCATGAATTTTATGGGATAAAATTATTGTATGATGAAGTGAAAAAGAAAGACAAAAAAATAAATAATATGTGCTCTTTTTATAGACAATTTAACCAATGCACCCCTTGTTGTGACATCAATAATATTTCTAAAACATTGGTGCAATCATAAATAAGAGTGTTAGATTTAAAATTCTTGATATTTAGTTAATGAGGAATGAGAAAGATAGGGACAAGATTTTTATATGTAACTTTGAGATGAAAAGTCCTAAGGGTGCAACCATCAGGCCACCTACAATCTTTGAGAAATAAAAAAGAATAGCTATGTTAAGGAGCACAATTTTTTAGATTTCCATTATAGAAACCTTCTTGCCATAGTTTAGATTGAAACATAGCTTGATTTGGGCCCTAATATTTCTAAATGAAGTTCAAGGAATCCAAAAAATCACTTAGTATTTGGATGCCTTTCTTGAAGAGTTATTTGGCTTTGAATCTTGGAATTATAGCTAGCATTTTATTATTATTTTTTGGCTCGGATGACATTAAAAATTTGAAGAAGTTAAAAATATTGATCCATGGCTAAAAGATTGATCAAACCAAGGTAACTTGTTGGAAACCATTTGCCAATATTTCCACATACACTTTAGAGGGGTTGATCCATTGATCTTAAAATATGAGACTAAAAAAAACTTATCACTCCATAATAGAGTTTCCACATTCTTACAAATAGTAGTTTTTTTTAATATGATATCAAACTAGAGGTTTCTTAGGTGAGGTTCCGTCCAAAGATTTTCTAAACCATTCAGTTGAAAGATAGACCCCTTGCATGCAATGATCAATGATGCTTAATCAACCCTTCTCATTTGGGAGAATATATTATGATCAAGAAGTAACTGACATACTTTTTTAAATTTTCCCATATGGATCAAATAAAACTATGTATAAGTTGCATTAGCTACTTGTAGTAGGTTTTATAGGACAACCAACAAGAAAAGATATAGATTTGACTAGACAAGAGGATTTTAGTAGCCACCTATATATGCTCTTCCATAGACATAATAGTTTGGATATGGACTTGTTGAAAAGCCACCTCCATAAATCCTTCAAGAAGACTCCAATTCCAAAAGGAATGCCAAGTTATCTAGTTATGATTCCTTGTGTGATCTCTTACCATTTTTTGGGGATCCAAGGTGGGCAAGTGCTCAAATATTTCATCCAAAGTTTAGTTATGTGCATAGCTAATTTAGAGCTCAAAGCCACACAAAAGAAGTCAAGGCTACTATGGAGATTATTGTCACAATCAACTATGTTTTGAATCAAAATACTGATATCATCAATGAAGTGGGAACTAAGAGTAGTAGAGTTACCAAGTACAAAGATGTCATTAAAGAGGTGATTTGATTAGAAATGACATAGGAGATATCACAAGGTAGAGAGTGTTCATAAAAATGGTGTATAGAAAAGTGTCCAACCTTAAAAAAATAAACCAAACATGATAAAGTTTATATAAAAATTACAAAATGTGCTCACACTATATGGGTTGGGAGTACTAAGCCATTAAAAGAGCACATTTATTACTTTCATAATGATTTGCATCATCTTTTTAAACATATGCTCACATTTTGTTGAGCACAAAACACAAGTACATTTTTTTGCTCAACATAAAGTGAACATGTTTTTGAAATATAAAGCCACAAAAAATTCTAAGCCCTATTTTCAACTCATGGACTTACCTCTCCATATTTTTCTCTCAATAAATCTTAGTGTTTTAGTTTCAAATTTGGTTTGTAGTTGAAAAAATAGGTTATTTTTAATGAATTTTATTTTATTTTTAAAATTCTTTATAGAAAATGTTGGGATAAGTAGTGAATGATATTTGACCAACCTCCATGTAATAACCAGGATTTGTTGTAGGGGATGACCCCACAACGCAGTGGTTATTTGCAAGTCTCCTACATGGGAGGTCTTGGGTTTGAGTCTGATCGAGCCCCATGTGTCCCACACAGAAGCAATGGATAGATAAGGTGATGCCTGGACATGGAAAACAGGGTGACACAAGGAGATATAAGGGTGTTATTGCCAAAAAAATATAAGGATGAGGCCCCTAAAAAAATGTGGTTTCATTGGTTCATAACTCCAGCCAAAAGTGATTCGGCTTTAGCCCATTACCAAGCAAAAAAAAACACCAAAAAATAGGAGTTGCAATTTTGAAAAAAATATATTATGAATTTATTTTTGATGAAATCCCCAAGAATTTTAATATGAAGTATATTTAGGGTAGAGGTGGTAGCTCTTCCCAAGATAGATTAATAGATCATAAAGTAAGAAACCATAAAAAACAAATACCATTAGCACAAAAACATATTCATCATGTGATCAATGATCCATCAGCCATAAAAGAGACCATGGAGGTGTAGACTCTCCATGTGATTGCTTTCCTCACAAACACATTTACAGAGCATGGCTTATAGTTATCTAATCCTTTTGCTTCAACAAATAATCTAGTAGCTTGACCATCTATTTCTAGTGCTCCTATCTCTGACTTATGCTTTAACTATTCTAATATGTGTGTTAGTATAGATAGTGGTCCAAAGGGTGTAGATGATGCCACCTGTTACATGTGTAATCATTGTCATTGTAGATATTTTGTTAGTATAGAGGGTGATCAAGATGGTCCATCAAATACTATATTGGTGTTAGTGCTATAATTTCAACATCAATGTCCTTAACATAAATATGAGTATGAACATATATGTTTAATAATGATTATTTTATCTCAACTAATACATATTTGGGTACTATGAAATAATTGATAAAGGTATTATTCATGTTATAGATTGATGTTATAAATGTTAGTGTGAAAAAGTGTTTTATCTAACTAGTTTGTTTTTAGCCTACTTAATTGAGTCATATTCACACTATGGTTAAACTTACTTAGAGGGTTGAAATATTCTCTTCATATTATTGGAGGTTAGAGAGACTCACATCTCATCTCATGTAGACCCAATTGTCCATAGATTCCTACATTTGTTCCATACTTGAAGAGGTAGTTAGAGTTTGACTCCTACATTCTAACCTCACACCCATATTGCATATATTTGGGTGTTCTCATCTGGTTGTGTACTTCAATCATTCCATTTTTTATCTTAATTGATGTCTCGATCATTTTTAGCTCATCTCTTATTTATACACCATGTGAGTGATTATTTGGATGTGACTCCTAGATCTTAGCTTCTCTAACATGGCATTAGAGCCATATGCGCACTCCTCACTTCTGTTATTTGGTGTTCCTAGATTATTCAACACTTTCAATGAAGGCAACTTGTTATTAAATTTTTATTTTTTTTCACTTTTTTATTTCCTACACATGTTTTAAGAAAAAGTTGAAAAAATTATTATTTTTAGCTAAATGACCATATTGCCCTCTGCCCATCTATGTTTTTTTGGTAGATAATTTGATTTTAGAAAATATTTTGGCCTTTGGAATATTTGATCTATTTGTGTATAATATTGTGGCCTACATTGGCCTATTTTCAAGCAATTGAAACATACTCTTGTTCATCTTTTGGTTAAGTTTGCATTTCTTAACATGCTCAAGGAGTTCATCATCATGTTAATCTTTAAATGAAAATATTTGTAAGTGGTTGGACATCCCCATCTTTCTCTCTTTTAAAATTTTTATTTTTATTTTCATGAGGTTTTCTCCCTTTCTCTATTTATGAGAGATCTTTATTTGTACTTGGGTACCTTATCAAGGTTTGTTCCCAGGACCCATCTTTTGCTTTTTAGTAGGTATTACTCCCTAAGTATAACTTAAGGAGGAGTGTTATTTTATGGATTCATTCCTAACCTATTCCTAGGATTAAGTCACACTTAATGGTTAGGTCACTTAACCCTAGAGGTTAATTTTATTTTGAGGTTAGACAACTTTGTGTCTAACCTTCACTTTAGAAGTTAGCTAGATTTTCATCTCACCTCATGTGTACACATGAGGTTAGATAATTTATCATCTCACCCCTCTAGAGGTTGGAGATATTCTCTCCTCTCCTTATGAGAGGTTAGAGACACTTGTTTTTTACCATCCACATGTGCACACATATGTCATCTACTTTGAGGGTTAGTTAGTTGATTCCTACCATTTCTTCTCACACCCTACTTGGATATATTTGGGTGTTGTAGTTAATTTTCACATCTCTTTTTATGCATATTGGATATTTTCTCATTTGTTCTCTTTTGATGTTTATGATTGTTATTTGGCTAACTTTTGATGCATTACCCTATTAGTGATTATTTGGTTGTATCACTTGGATCTTGACTTGTCCAACATAATGGGCTTGACTACTATGACAAGGAAGATACATTTTTTCCTAGATTCACCTTCTTATTGTTAATTGAATGTGATTGAAATTATTTGTGAGTTGTGTGTAGGAAGTTGAGTCCACTTTTGGGCCACAAAGTGGAAGTGTTTTCCCTGATTTTCAGATTTTGCCACATTTGACATAAAAACTTGAAGGACTTAGACACTGAACCTTGAAAAAAGTTAGTACTACAAAATGTATCACTTGAAATCTAGTTTCCAAATATGTAATTTATTTTTATACCCATATAATATAAATTGAATTTCAAAAGGGATTTCTAAAAACCACTATTTAAAAATGCATGTTTTAGGACCATACCATGCATGTGTACGACCACCACTTTTTGACACAAATAAAAGTTTTTTCTTTCAAACCCTTTTGGGAAATGATTTGTAACACATTGAAGATTGATGAGGATTTTTTTTTTGAATATTTTTTCTTAAATTAATTTTCTATTGGTCGTATTTGCTATTTTAAAAACCCCTTGTGTACAAGCACCATAATTTGACCTAAACTTGTCATTTTTTGAAGTTAATTTTTTAATATTGAAAATAATTCTCTATAAATTGATGTCATATAATTTTTTTCAATAGACGCAAAAGAAAAAAGTTATTGAAAATAAACAAGAAAACTTAATATTTCAAGTTTACAGAACAAATGTAGAATAAATTAATTTAAAATTAGAAAAAATAATTAAATCTTAAAAATAATTATATATTTGGAATCTATGCAACATAATCTCTAATGGGATTTAATTTCACGTGATAATTTTATAAAAAAGGGCATTAAACATAAGTTAGAAGTCAATATTTTGTTACTCATGCATAGTCCAACCTTGTACTTGCAGGTCCAAGGCTTAGGTTTGGGAATTTCAAGCCTTTTCTGACTTGAATCTTGAGGCACATGGCAGGGCAGTTTTCAAATTTTTAAATAATGGGGATTCGTTTAAATAATTGGTACCAGTTATATGAATGGGAACCCATTTAAATAATGAGGCCTTGTTATATTTTTTTCTATGAAAATATTTTCACAAAACATGGTCTCATTTTATAAAATGGGGCCCCATAATGTTTTTTTGTTGTGAAAATACTTTCACGAAACAAGGCCTAGTTTTATAAAACGAGGCCCCATTATGAAACAAAATGGGTTCCTATTTCAATCTGAGTCCCGAGGCATAATGGGGCCCCATTATTTTCTGGTCTTAGGACCTTGAACCAAAATAGGGAATAACAGAGCCCCGTTCGTAGCGGTGTGGTTCCCAACAAACACACTTCCCCCCAATTGGGACCCAACTTCTTACACTCACCCTATGTGTTTGTGTAAATGAACCAAGCTAAAGGTGTCTAAATTTAACAAGATTGACAAAATATATAAAGTACAAAATAGAAATGCATAAAAGAGGTACAAATTTTAAATAGAGATATTGAAAGAAACATAGATCCGAAACTACCATACATGGATACTAGATGCCCTAATCTAAGATTCATTTTATTAACAAAAAAAGTGTAGGAATGCAAATAGGAGTTTCTATACATTTGTCTCCCAAAAATTTAGCCAAATATAGTCAAACATAGATGTTGGGTTCCCCAGTCCAAGTGTTTTTGTCCATTTTAAATTTGGGAACGTCTATCACTATTAGGTATACTCTTGTCTATCACTTTCATTATCGTATCTAAACTTGCACACATAAAAAATAGAGAAGAATTCTTATGTTGTATAGGGGCTTGCATAAGTCAAACCTCATGTTGGTTTTTCCACCTTCACAATAGCTATGGTGATGAGTGTGTTTCCTAGATAGGATAGAGGAAAAATAGTAATGAAAATGTGCAAATGAAATGATTTTAATACCTTACGAATGAAACCCTTTCATAGATTTTAACTTAAAGCTGGTGGTTCAATGCTATTTATGTAAGTCCTAAAAGTGTTAATACAATAATATGATAATAAAACATAACAAACATGAGATAATACTTCAATTTTGAATATTCTAGTATGATACTCAAGTTGCTAAAAACTTGGATCTAGAATGCTTTCTTGATCATCTCAAAAAATCTTAGACCTTATGAATGATAGAAAATGTGCTTTATATAATGTTCACAAGGTATTTTCAATCATAGGCTAGCACCTAATGGTGAAACAAAAACATCATGATCGAATCACAAATGACAAAGGTTAATAGTCACACATTTAAATTTAGGTTGTTTATGGAGAGACTAGGGTTTTGGGCACCCTAGTCTACTAAATAAGGGACTAGTAAGTGGGGAAATAAAGTGTTAGGGTCTAAAATATAAGAGCTATTCTTGAAATTAATATTTGAGGATGATTAAATAGTGTGTTTAACAATGAAGATTTAAGATAAAATAGGGCCAAAAAAGGCTTAAAATGATCGATGGAAAACCACACTAAAGTAGTGTCACGCAAAGCATGAAATTATAAAGGGATACAATTTATGACTCTGTGGTGTGCAATTAGATAGATATTAAAGGTATCAAAGGATTTAAAGCTTAAATAGATGATGAGGAATGTCGTTGCGACAATGAGTTTGTACACACATTAGTGGATATGATATGTGATCATTGGAAAAGTTTAGTGGTACAACAATCAATTTTTTATGAGACTCGACATTCTCCTTTCCTTGAACTAAAAATAGACATCATTCTAAGGGTTGGAGTGATGTTTATTTTCAAAATTGAATTGCAACATGATCTTAATGCTTAAGTTTAATAGAAGAACCTATTTTTGTATATATTGTGCTACATTTCATCAAAGTTTTAGTCTAAACAAGATCTGACACTTGCATATAAATGGAAATTAATTGTAATACCCAAAAATTTAATGATTAATGGACATTACATAACTTATTTATCCCACTCCAAACACATCTATTTTGAATTTTTTTTTTAAACCACAACATAATGCATTTGTAAAATAAAGAGAACTAGTATCAATTAACATGTAACCATTTCAACCAAGATTAGATGTTAAAACAATAACATAATTCTTCTTTTACTTTACATCACAACATACCTCTTTCTTACCCAATTTGCTCTTGCATTCCACCGTGATGTATTTTCCTTCCCTCTCATACTTGTACCTGCAAGATGTCTACATGTCTAGATGTTCAACACAAGGTCAGAGGATAATTAGATACATGATCACCATGATAACTTGTATCATTACTTTAACTTGAACAATAATACAATTGTCAACTACTAAATTTGCAAATGCAAATAATGAATACATATTAATAGGAAGGTAGGGTTAGTTCAAGCAAATCTCAAAAGGAACAAGCCCTAGGGACTAGACCTAATATATCAGGGGCTCATCATAGATGGCCTTTCCTATGGGAATACACAAAGAATCCATAGCTTGAATTTTTAATTTAAACTATCTTTTACGAATTTATAAGAGTAGGTATGCAACCCTTTCTAGGGTCTAGTTCCCTAGACAATTCCTCGTCTACTACCACCCACATAGGTGAAACTATGATGAAATGCTAACTTGTTTTGTTATTAAGGACACATAGTTCACCTCTCAATGTCTTTCAGAGGACCTACACTTAGGTTTTCATAACCTCAATTTTTCAATGAATGATCTTATAACAATGGAAACATGTTATTTCCCATTTTACTTTTATTCATAACTAAGTTGAGAGATAGGATGAATTGATGACTAAAACCAACTAACAAGTCCTATTTTTGAAGAATGAAGGATCAATTCTAGAAATAACATTAGTTATCAAGATAGTTGAATAATAAAGGAAACTATGATTTCATAGAGTAGAAACAACTTGACTATGCTAAATAAAATTATTAATTTAAAAGGCAAGAATTAAAGATAAACAAAATTTACTCATATTTTAAAAGAAATATTTATTAATTATATAGCTTCTATAAAAGATTTCTTGATTGGTTTGAACTAAATTTAATCAAATAAGTAGTCATTTAAACATGAGGCTAATGTATAGTCGAGATGCATTGATCATTGAAATCTATCCTTACCCTAAACATCCAAGAATTCAACTATGATTTTCACCTTCTATCTACAAATGACAATAATTAATCATCTATAAAATCTTTAAGATTGTTTAACTTCATTCTAACATTTAATATTCAATATTAATCAAGTTCAATAAATGAAATAAAAATTAACCCAATTCTGATACTATTTCTCAAAGATAAGTATAAGGATAATGTTTAGAGAATGATGAGGGTCATTATACTATGTACCAAATTATTCCTCTCGATAAATAGATTATATGAATAACTCACCAAGAATATGTTCTCCTTCATTAAGCGATATTGTGAGTATATGCAATTAATTATGGTGGATAAGGTGAGAATGTACATACTCATGCTTAGTCAAGAAGAATGCAACCATCTAATTGTCCATGATATCTTGGAGTAAAAAAAAATACTATATTGAAGAACTTTACATGGTCTTGTAACACATAAACTCATTTAGACAGTGTAAGATTAGGTTCCTTAAAGTAAATATAAATATATTTAAAAACCTTTTCCTTTTGTCAAAATAAATTTTCCAAATAGAAAAACTTGGCTTTTGTAATGCACATAACCTATACTAATATACCCATTTTGGGATAGGCTGGGAGCACACAAGTAGATGAAAACTAAGAGGCTATGAATATCAGACGTCAAATCATATTAACATGTTAATCTTATTACATTATTTATCACATTTTTTATACCTTGTATATCATATTTGTCCATAGATTTGGGCTATTATACTGGTTGAAATTTTTTAAAGGGAAGGCATGGAAGACTAGAAGGAAATTTAAGATGGTTAATATTATCACAAATTCATTAGTGCGGACACCCAAAACACAAAAACTACATAGAACTTGCATAAATGAATTGAATACACACCTCAACAAAAATATCCTTGCTGATAAAACTAGAGTGACATATCCAATACCATGAGGTTTCATTAGGTAGGCACAATATTCACTATATGAACACCAACAATTAATTGACTTGCACTACCAAGATACATTCATAGTCTTGCATTTGTTTATTTGTTTCATTTCTAGCTTGGTCTCATAGGCAACAATATTTTGTGATAGGGGAGAGTTTTTCATATAGTCTAAATTAATTTGGGATACTCCAAGATCAATGGAATTTCTTCAAATGAAACTGACAGAGATTACCAGAATAAAGAGAAATAAGAAACCGGATAATGTGTCTAGAAGGAAGGATAGTAGTTAATTACCAAGCTGCTTCTGGATTTGATTGTGTGTTTTTTTTCCATCAAAGTTTCAAATCATACTTTGTGATCCATCATTAGGATGAAAGGTGATCTAAAACATTGATGCAAAAAAGAAACACACAATCAAATTCAAAAGCAACTTGGTAATTAACTAATGGATAGTGGAAATCTGATAAAATTAAGAGTAGTAGTTTTCATAAGAGAGACAGAAACAAACATAGCATATGCTAGCTCCACTAGCTCAAAATTATACAATTGAAAAAATGCTCTGGATTAAGGATTTCAATTTTTTTTGTTTTTGTTTTTTATATTAGAAGCAGCCAAAAAAGGGGGCTGACCTGGAGGAACAATTAGGAGAACAGTGGAAGAACCATTGTTCACATATAATCAACAGAGTTACAACCTTTTACTTCTATCAAAAACAATTATCATTCTATGAGAGTTTAGCATGAATAAAGTAGTAATAAGAAGAGTTTAAGACATATGCAACATAGGGAAATAAACATAGAAATTCCAACAAAAACATAGGCTAACGCTATCTGCCCGTAGGCTACTAAACGTAATTAAAAAACCAGCTTTTTGCCGCATTCAGAGAGTTACCTATTTTTCCCATGGCTCTTCTTGGGGAGGAGCTTTCTTGCCCATTCCTTGGTGAGGAATTTAAATAGTGCCTTGTAGTCCTCATCATCCTTTCCTTTACCCTTGGACACACTTTCCTGCATGAGGCACAAAGTGGTAGCCGAGCACTTTCCTTGCCTTTATTTTTTTTTGTTATGATCCCATCGTATTTCCTTTTAGCTTGTTGTTAATGCACTATTAAAATTGAGATGGCTTGTCAAGGTATCTACCTTATTTGAAACCTTGGGATAATTATTATTGTACAAAATAATAACTTGGTATGTCAAGAAAAGGTTAAAGAAAATTCCTTAATACAATTTTCATACACAAATATGCATACACCACTTTACAAAATAAAAAGCATATACAATCAAAAAGGAAAGAAAGAAAATAAAACACACCTCTCTTGTATGTGCAAGTACCTATGACAATAATTCACATTGATCCAATACTATAAATCCCTAATCTATAGCGTTTAATTTGATAGAAAAATGAATACCTTGTATATAAAAACCCTTTGATAGGCATCATTTGTAGACAACTTATACAACAAACCTCATGAAATATAATTTGAATTTTGATAAGGATATCCCCATTTTTAGTGCATAGTTATATCTCCCATGGACACCTCATCATACGGGCCAACCTTAAATGACACATAAAAAAATGATAGTGCTTAGTGGTTGGGCCCACAATGACCACTTAAATAGTACCTTTTACGTTTCTATTTATCATTTTGTTCCTTTGTCATTTCAATTTTATTTACATTTTCTTTATGCCTCTTCCATGTAAGGAGAAAAAGCAACTACGCATTTATTTTGTCCCACAATTGTCTAAATATGGATCCTTTTGATGAAAGAACTTAGAAACACATTGCTTCTATTCAAGCTCAACTACGTAAATTGGATCATTACAAAGGGAAATGTGCCAAAATAAGATCTAGGTTCCAATGGATTAAAGAAGGGAATAAGGGGGCTAAATTTTTCTTTAATTATCAAAATTATAAACATAAGGAGAGAATTGGTGCTATAAAAGATGAAAATGGATATCACATCTATATCATGGAAATTGTTAAGTTGTTTCACAATTATTTATGAAAATTTGTTTAGGGAAGAAGGTAATTGGTTGGATATTTATCAAAGTCTGGAAGAAGGTTGTTGGACATTGTTGTTGCTAGGATATGTTGTTATCATCGATGTCAACATATTCCTATGATTTATTGCTCTAGTGGTTGTAGATTGGTTTATTGGGATCATGGTTTGGTATATGGAGTATTACTTATATCATTATATCTTTCTATATTGGTTTCACTGATCCAGAAGCTTAATTGATCATATCATATGATCTGGTTTGTAGTTTGGTTTTTCTAATTAGTGCTTTGCAGAGTTCGATATTTCCTCTAGTATATTCTGGTATGATTAGATCTTGACTTATGATTTTGGGAGATTGTTTGGGATGTTTATGTGTATCTACATTTTAGATGGTTTATGATTTGGTGCTCCACAAGCTATCTTTCTAATCTGAGTTGTTGTTGTTTGAGTGTTCTTGATTTTTAGATGTTGATTGATGAAGATTTGATAAGTGGTGTTGGTGCAACTATTGTAGATAGTTCTAATGTGCTTGTTGGTGTTTCTTGATCGTGTTCTATTTTTTTTGGTGGGCCACATTAATCCTTGTGCACATTCTTGTGATTTTGCTAAACTGGTGATACTCTTCATGTTATGTGGTATTCTTGGTGGTGTAGCGTGTTGTGGTTGATCTTGACATGATTTCCAGTGGTCTTGTGTGTTTGGGCATTTTATTTAGGTCCATGTTATGTCATGTATATCATTATATTGGTCTGGTGGTTGATCTTTGTATCGTATGATGTAATTTTGTAATTGTGAGTTGAGGGTTAGTTGACCTTGTTTTATTCTATTTGTTTTGGTGGTCCACATTGATCCTTGTGCATATTCTTGTGATTTTGTTGAACTGATGATATTATTCATGTTATGTGATATTCTTGGTGGTGTAGTGTGTTGTGGTTGATATTGGCATGATTTTTGATGGTGTTGTGTGTTTAGGCATTTAATTTAGGTCCATGTTATGTCATGTATATCATTATATTGGTCTAGTGGTCAATCTTTGTATCGTATGATGTAATTTTGTAATTGTGAGTTGAGGGTTTAGCCAACCTTGTTGTCAAGATTGATGATTAGTATATATAGGTGATGTAGTCATGTAAATTTAGTATTGGTATTGTGCTTGCATTATCAGAGAGTGGTGTATGTGGTGCTTAAGAAAATTCATCCATCGACATTGTGTTTGGACAGAGATTGGAGTGTTGCAGAGAAGACAAATGTGCTTAACTGGAATTGTCATCAGGAATTTGTAGATGCTATTCTTTCTGTTCATTTATTTCTGGATTGTTGTCTGAATATTTTGTAATTTAGTGAGACTTCTTTGTAAGGTAGTGAACCTTCCTTGAGGATTGTAGCCTTCTGGGTTATTATATTTGAGCAGTGAGCTCTAGGCAGTGACTCTGAATGCATGTGCATTCCCCATTGTAATATTTACACATACTACTATAAAGTATCATCTTATTGTGGGTAGCTTCCCACTGTGGTTTTTCCCTTAACCAAATTTTCCACTTCAAAATCTTGGTGTTGTGTGTTGTGCTAGCAATTTGCTTATCTTTGTTGTTACTACATTTTGTCAGATTTGCATTTAAGGTTAAGTTTGATAATCCTGTGAAAACTAATTCACCCCCCCCCCCTCTCAGTTTTTCTTCATTATTGTTGCCAACAATTAGTATCAGAGCTAGATCCTTCGAAAAAAGATTGAATGCTTAAGGAGATCCAGGATGAAAATTGGAGGTGCTATCTTTAAGAATGAGAGTATGAGATTTGATGAAAGTAATTATGATATATGGAAGAACCAGATGGAGGTGCACTTGAAATTTATTAGAGAGGATTACTAGAAGATTACAAAGGATGCCTATTCTATTCCTCAGAATGGACCGATTATTGTTGTTAAGATCAAGGATGTTGGAAATAACATAATAGCTAAGGAAGCATTGCTGAGTGCCTTGATTAATTCTGAGATGACTAATGTGATGGGACTTCAGATTGTACATGAGGTCTGGGAGAAGCTTTAGACCTTGTATGAAGGAGACAAACAAGTTAAAGCTACTAAGTTGCAGAGTTTGAAAGGGAAGTATGAGATGCTGAAGATGGGCGAAGATGAGAACATAAACTCCTTCATGGCTAAGGTGAATGAACTTGTCCTAGGTATCAGATGTGCCAGTGGAACCATTGAAGAAGATGCAATTTTTGCTAAGGTGTTGAGATCATTGTCTCCTTCTTACAAACATAAGGTAGCTGCTATTGATGAGATCTAGAGTGTCACTACTATGACAAGAGATATATTGGTCAGAAAGATTGCTGCATTTGAACTAAGTGAATTTGGTGAATCACATGGAAAGCTAGAGACAACATTTAGAGTATCTATATCCAGAAAGAAGAAGTATGACCCTAATGAATGTGAAATATCTAGATATGAAAGGGAGAGAAGAGAGATGGAAGAGTGAGAAAGAGAATTGGATGAGATTGAAGCATTGATTGCCTAGAGATTGCCTAAAGGAGCTGGTAAGTATGATGGTAAATTGCCTATAAAATGTTTTTCTTGCAATAAGATAGGACATTTTGCTTCTAGGTGCTTGAAGAGAATGTCAAAGTATGATAGGCATGATAAATTTGATACGCATGATAGATATGAGAAGCATGAGAAGTATGATAAGCCCTACAAGTCTAACTGGAAGTATAAGCATCAAAAGAATTGTTATTATGCTGTTGGAGAAGGTGTTACAAATGAAGAATCATAAGGAGATGAAATTGTGTTTATTGATATTAAAGAAGATGGACCGGTACCTGTTGTAGACACCTAAAAAATGTCTCATTGATCGTGTACTAATTATTCCTCTAATTGATTAAATAATTCTTTAATACTTTAATTAAGTTAATTAATCTTATTCTTCTAAATTCATATTTCCTCATCATCTTACTAATTATTCTACTTCAATCTTATCATCATTTAATCATTAACCATTTTCTAAATATTAATTAAATATTTATTATTTAATTAATTATTATTGATTCTCCAATTTAAATAATATTTATTATTTAAATAAATTAACTCTATTCTCAATTTCTATCTCTAACCATCTAATCATTTAACCCTTTTCTAAATATTTATTATTTAATTAATTATGATTTAATCCTTTAATTTAAATAATATTTATTATTTAATTAAAGTCCATTTATAAATATTAAATAGTTTCTTTAAATTATTTAATTAACTAATTAATTCTTCTAATTTCTTCCAAATTCAAATACATGTGCATGATTTCAAAAATCAAATTGAAAATCAAAGTCAAGTTCTAAATATATTCAAATGCTAAATTGAATTTAATTCAATTATTTGAATAAATCCCATGAAAATCTAAGTCTAAATGCAAGCACATGCCAAATTAATCAATTCAATCAATTAATTAATTAAATCTTTATCTCTTCAACTTCTATTTCCATCTTTTAGTTAGATTTTTCTAAATTAAGCTCTCTTGGTCATCCTCTTTATTTCCTCCAATCATTCTTTTTCTTCCTTCAATTAGCTTTTTCTCAATCAGTTAACTCAATTAATCTATTCAATCTATTATGTTTCACCTCTAGATCAATAGTTCAACTATCAATTTTCATGTGAGCTCACTCATGTTCCACCTCTTGATCAATCTGTTCCACCTTTCAATCAATCTTTTCCAATAATCTATAAATTGAGCATTCAATCTCCATTCTCAATGATCACGAACTTTGAATCTTTGTGTCACTTGCAAGTTAGCAGTGCAATATCTGAGAGCCATCATACCACAAAGAAGAGAAGAGCAATGGAAGCTATATGCCATCTTGGAATAGGGAGTTTTATTGAATGATTTTAATTCCTATTTTGCTTGATTGTGTTATTCGATTGTCTGTTTGTTAGAATTCTTTGATTAGATAGGGATTCGTGATTTCCCTGTGATCCTAATTGATATTATTGAATAAAAAGATGAATTTTGCAAGCTACATTTTGGTGAACCTGATGTGAACAACAACTAATTTACCTTCTCTATTCTTTGTGTAATTTTTGCAGGTCGTACAAATCTTTCTTTCTTTTTTTTAACAGATTTTGCATGAATTTTGAGAACAGATTTTCCATCACATAATTGCGCTTATATCGTCACACAATCACATAGACAACACTACGCATTCAACTCCTTGGGGTCACACAATCGATCTAACAGGGTCACACAATCGCCCTTTCCTAATTACACAATCGCCCTTTCATGATCACGCATTCGCAGGGAAAATTGGTGTTTAATTTTTATTCTATCTGTTATTTGATCTATCTAAAATTGGATTAATCTAGAAACAGATTACTTATATTTCATGATTTAACAATTTATGGCAAGAAAGGTAGAGTTCAAGATTTCAGGTGTAAGAAGGACAAAAGAACAAAAAAGACAGGCCAAATGCTATCAAAAGGTTCTCCAAGCAGAAAAGAGGAAACAAGAATCCGAAGAACAACTAGCCTTTGATAGATATAACAACTTAGTTCTTTCTTATCAAGTTAAAGATGATCTAATCAATATTGAGTAGATGATGAGAGATTTGGCTAGGGCCTCACAGTTGGTTTTGCAGGTTTCTGATCAGGTTTATATTTATTTTATTGTTGAGTTTTTTTTTTGTCTTCTTGTTTGTCACGCAATCGTCCTGATACTGCTACGCAATCAGCCTGTTATCATCAAACATTCGGTCTGTCAGAATTGTGCATATGCTCTATCAAGTTCACGCATTCAATCTGTAAGTATCACACAATCACATAGGTATTGTCAAGCATTCGCTTTTGTCAAATTTTGAGTTTTTGTTTTCTATTGGTTTGATTTTACTACTAATCTCTTGTTTACAGCCTGTGGCGGATTTGCAGAAAGGATTAGATTAGTATTTTTTGGATGCATCACCTAACACTTCATCTTTTGGTGCTTAAAATCAACAACAGTTAAAATGGACATGCATGGATAATCTAACACTTCATCTTTTGGTGTTTAAAATTAACAATAGTTAAAATGGACATGCATGGATAATCTCACACTTCATTGTTTGGTGCTTAAAAGAAACATGGGCTAACATTGACATGCATGTATCTTACACTTTGTCTTTTGGTGCTTAAAATCAACAAATGATTAAAATTGACATGTATGCCTTCATATTTTGATTTGGTGTTTTAAAATGGACATGTACATGTGTATTCAACACCTAAATTTAAAATGAATGTGAATCAGGTTGCATTAGATTAAATCATATTTGTTTTTTCTTAAAGGTAAAGAATTCTTTCATGTTTGGGGTGGACCTACTATTGCATTAACTGACTTTCCACCCGCCTTTGGGGTCTTGGGAGCAAGGAAGGAGGTGACAATGACATCCAATTTTATTTTATTCTACATAGAGAGGGGTATCTTTGACTAGGGATTTCATCACCCCATAGAGGTACTTCGAATTGAGATACGTTGGGGATATCATCTCTCCCAGTGTACTCTTGAGTGGATTTTTTTTTAGCCACTATATAAATATATTGGTCAGGCTGCTAGAGTGTTGAGTGAATTTGACAGATGTGGGGGCCTTCCCTACACCGATAAGCTCAACTAAAGTCTTAACTGGCTTTCTCTAAGAATCCATCATTGGATCGGGATCCCTCAAAATATTATACTACGAACCAATTTAGTTGCCAAAAACCCTACATTCAGTGATTCCAGGAGTGCGGATCGTACCCCATAGATACCCTTCATGTACCTGGCATTATGATACATAAATCCCTTAGTCATAAGATCTTCAGATCTTCGAGGTAAGAGAGACTAGCATGCCCGAGAAGTGTGTGCTGTGGAGTGGAGCCAGTGTTGCAAGACTCTCTATCTGTTCATTTTGTTTCGGTATTTTATGGTAAGGGCCCCATTTGAATGGTTTCCAATTTCCAACTTAGGATTGTATTATGTGCCTTTTTATGTATCGATATGTTAGACCAGTATTGAGTCAGTCTTGTGGGCTATTTCAGGTCCTATCCTACGTATCTCCAAATTTTCTGAGATTGTATGAAAATTGAGTCAGTCAGCTATACTACCTCCAAGCAATTATTCTCAAATTTGGAAAACTACCTAAACTTGTCCCAGACATGAAGTTACAGAGAAAAAAAGTCCGTTTTGAAACCAAAAACTTAGAGTCCTTACATACTTGTGACCTTAGGAAGTCTTTAGCATAATCCCACTTACATCCTCATTATCGTCCTAAAGTCTTTTTGCATAGTCCCACTTATGTCCGCATTATCATCCTAAGCCTTTGCACGTAGTCCTCATTTATGTCTTCATTATCATCCATACTTGTCGCATAGTTCTAATTTTGAGTCCACATTATCATATATGTCTTCATCTATACCTCATATATGTCTAAGTCCATTCTCAGGTATAGAGTCATAGCATGTGTCTTCATGGGTCTCCCAAGTGATGGTTTGCTCCCCTTCGAGCAACCTAATCTAGTGCCAAACGATGGTCAACGAGAAATCATTGATGGTCTAGCTAACTTAGCTTGGGACTTAAGAAGAAACACACCTCAATATATAGGAGTCATACATGAGATAAACATTGAGTCTAAGATTTATCGAAGAATTGATAGAGAGATTGAGGCGGAACAACTTAGTCAAGAAATGGAAAGACTTGCATTAGAAAAATCCAGAAATGCTCAATAGGTCTCAAGTTAAAATCTTCAATAGAGAGTCTAGTATAGTCTTACATACCTCATATTTACGTCTGCAATCTAGCTTTAATTCATCATCTTACATAGAACCACCCTCATATAATAGTTTTAGATGCCCGTCACACGGTCACAAAAAGTGAAAGGTATAATGGACCCGAACAACACACAGTCTGTAAACCCTACTTGGAATATGGACATGTCAATTGGTCAACACTCAGGTACTCAGACAATGTCAACCCTAAACAAATTACAATAGCATCTAATGAAAGAAGAAATTGAGTTGGCTCAACAAGATCCGCATGTACTTATGATCTTAGATGCACTTATACATAGTGATAGGGACAAGTATCTCTCGTTGTTAATACAAAATGGGGCAAAACTACCTGAAGATTTTGATGTCACAAAAATCTTACCACTGGGAAAAACTTTAGGTCTAGATAACAGTCAAACACTGACCACAACACAAATGCAAGTAATGACCTCCAGTTTTCCTCAAAATGTACCTATCCAAACAAATGTCAACACAAATGCAAACTTCCAAACAAGTGCGTCATCTTCGGTGATCAATATTAGTATACCAACACAAAGCATACTGATAATATCAAGTGTCTCAGAACCTATTCAAACACAAGCAACAAGTGCAACCCAACCTATCATTTCCTATTCTAGAGGATCGACATATGGACACCAAAATGCAAATGTAGGTCTGACCAATGCAACAAGTACAACTCAACCAAACATGGGTTCACATATCACTTATTTCATGGTACCTAGTGGAACGTACAACACACAAAATTATAATCATGGTGCCTTCCAAGAACCTCCTAGTTATGCAACCATGAATCCCTTTGTGGGACATACACAAACACAAGGTGTACCTTTGACTCAAACATATATTCTGACACAACAATTATAGAATTTGCAACAACAAATGATGACCATGCAGACCGGTAACAATAAAAAGAACTACACACTACAGAATTTACGTCCTTATCCTTTTGATCACACATTATACATGCTACCTTTCCCACAACATTTTGAAACACCCAAATTTGATAGATATTGAGGGAAGGATGCTCCTAGAGATCATATCAAAGAATTTTTTACATGTATAGAGGTTGCCTCAGAAGATACTTACCTAATGAGACTATTTCCTAAAAGTCTGGGAGGTCTGACTTTAGAGTGGTTTTCACATTTACCACCAACCATCACATCATGGGGAGAATTAGGTGAACACTTTATTGCAAACTTCTCACATAATATCGACACCCTAGTTACTTTGATGGACTTGTGTGCTGCTAAAAAATATGAGAATGAAACATTTGCATCCTTCATACAATGATGAAGGGCTCTCTATAGGAGGTGCAAGACAATTATCCCAGAAACAGAGCAAGTGGACATGTTCATAGAAAAATTGATTCCCAAGATTAAATATCTGATACAAATGCAATGTTTAACCACATTCAAAAAAATCACGAAAAAAGCTCTCAAATGTGAGAAGGGACTAATAGAACAAGGTCTTATTAAGTATGGAAACACCAACAACAATGACAAATCAAAATTTTGGTCAAAAAACAAAAATGTGACCAATGATGGTGTTGTAGACACTAGAACAGTAAATAGAACACAACCAGTTTTATCTTTGGGAACCAGTCAATCATCAAATCCACAAGTGGAGATTAAACCTATTTCAACAAATGTAAATGATACACAAAACGTAAACACAAGATACCCTAGGGTGAATGCTCCAAGAAGAAATTACACGCCTCTAGGAGAACCTATTGAGTCAGCACTCAAAAAGTTGATACACACAAACATGACCACTTTACTAGAAATAAGAGTATATGAACCAGGTCCTTTCAAACCCACATGGTGGAATGATAATGATTTATGTGATTATCATCAGACTAAAGGTCACAAAACAACAAGTTGCTACAAATTGAAAAACTTGGTCCAAGATATGATAGACCAAGGGAACATTACAATTGATACCGATAAAACCTTAGCAAACACAAATCATACAATCTTTAAGGATCCATTTGTTAAGCATGACAAAGGGAAAGCTACCACATCAAGTACTCAAGATAATATAGCTAACTACACAAAGGTCTCATATGATTACACTATTCATGCCATTAGCTCAAGAGATATAGTGAATACTGATTCACAAGAAACATGTGATCAAGATGAGCAATATCTAGAGACTCACATAGATGATAACCAAATTTGCATGCTATTAGAGGCACCAAAGTATGATGATGATATAAATCTTTGTCTTAAAGTCTGGGGGCACCATGAACCATCTCATTCAGGGTGGTTTGAAGATGAACTCATAGAACACATCATGGATGTCAAACATACACATAAAGACTACAAAAAAATGATTTAACATAAACCTTGATAAAACAATGTATGATACCAAAAATTCCTGTAAGTCAAATGATATAGTAGCTATGATCACCATAACTCCCAGAGATAGAGACTATGCAATACTTACTCACAGATCAAAGGTAACTTTACAAGGAATACCACCAAACCCACCACCAACAGTAGGGACTTATAATGTTGTGGAACAACTCAAGAAAAAGTAGCGCAAATATCACTCTTTGAACTTCTATGTATTTCACCCACTCATAGAGCTATTCTGGACAAAGCACTTCAAGATTTGATAGTGGACAAAGATATAAATGAAAATGCCTTCCAGTCTATGGTAGGAAATTTGACACAAGGCACTCGTATTTCATTTACAGAATAGGACATTCCTAGTGATAGACTGCTTCATAACGACCCACTACATCTAGAAGCTTGCATACATAAGAAAAGAATCAGAAGGGTACTCATAGATGGAGGGGCCGGTCTCAACATTTGTACTTTAAAACTGGTTAAGGCATTAGGATATTCTGAACTTCACATTGACTCATCCAAGAGGATAAATATCAAGGCATACGATGATGAAGAAACTACATCAAAAGGCATTGTGACATTACCCATAACAATAGAGATCACTTTTCAAGTCTTGGACAAAGAACTAGGATATAACATGTTATTGGGTCGCCCATGGATTCACACCATGCATGTAGTACCATCCACATTTCATCAGTGTGTCAAATTCCCATATAATGGTAGTGAAATCACCATAAGGGGTGATCCAAATCCCTTCCAACATTGCAATTACTTGAAAGAAAGTGTGGATAATTAGGTACCTATCAATCAAGCAACACCTCTCACTACACAACTGGAGGCATTAAAAATCACAGAAGCACAAAAGGATGTGGCTACAACATCCTCCTTATAGATAAAGGATATGGGTTGTGGAGAGTATTCTATCACAAATACTTCAAGTGGGAAATAGTTGTCCCTATCTCCTAAATCTTTTGGGAAACCTCAAAATGAACTACGAAGATGAGACAAAGGAAAAGAAATTGTCAAATACACAAACACATGATCTTTCATTAAATGGGGTGACTTACAAGAAGAATCCCTAAATGAAGATGTTGACCATTGGTTATATAGAGAAGAAGATCATATGACAATACCCAAAATACAAACATATCAGTATGGTAAAGGATTGAAAATGCTTGAGATACATCGATATGATGGTACAACAGGCCTGGGGTTATAGAAACAAGGAAGGTTAGAACCTATTGTTCCTAATGATAATCCATGGAATCAAGGATTGGGATATAAGAATGTACAAAATATTAAAGAAGCAAGACAACGTACCCTTGATATATTAAATTGACCAAGCAAACCATCAGACAATATACCACAAAGGGACTTGTCCACACAGGTGCTTCCATTTTCATCTAACACAAGTAATCAGGTACCCACATCACCTAGTACAAAATAAGATGGAGAAGACATGAGACAACTCTTGCAAGAATCTACCACTGAGTTACAAAATGATGCAGTTGTTGACACAACAGTCCAGGCTAATATTGCAATAGATGCAGGTTTACCACAATCACTTGTGTCCCATCCATGGTTATTGTCATTACTTCTACCATGAGAAAAAACTCAAGCCCAACCTAATGAAACAAATGAAGAAAGATTGTAAAGGTTTATACCAGGCTTAAGAAGGATATCTACCGTCCAAAGAAGACCAATCAATCTACAACATAATCAGCGATAGGAACAAGAAGAAATAAGTGATGATAGCTCATATGATGAAACATACACTGAAAGTGAGACAGACTCTCATGACTATGAGTTCTTATCACTCCATGATTCTACCCTACCAGAAAGTGTCATATTAAGGTATCAAATAGAGCCTATACAAGATGAAAATACACAAAGTCATTCAAACAATCAAGTCTTCATGTTATCAGAGTCTACTATAGAAGGGAGTAATGATTTACCCCTAGTACATTCACACTTGATTGATTGGGGGCAAGAAGGACAACCAATGCTGGATTGGTTTGAAAATGATGAAGCAATTGCAGAATTTCTTGGAATCAGAGAGGGATTTCCACAAGGTAATCACAAAATTGGGTTTGCTGTAGACCTAGATAGAACAACATACTTTGGAGAAGAAAGTTCTTTTGCAACAAAAGATAAGGATCAAACTACCCATAATTGAAAGAGCGAGTTGGGTAACCTTCTTATGGAAAGAGAAAGTTTAGCATTGCTTATAGAGGAAATAGAAGAAGTAAACATAGCAGAAGGGGAGGTTGTACATAACATCCATCTAGCAAAATCACTAAGCAAAGAAGAAAAAGATAGATTCATTCATTTTTTTAAGAAAAGACCTATCAAATTTGCTTGGTCCTATGCAGATATGCCAAGCTTAGAATCCGAGTTAGTGTTGCATCATTTACCTCTAATACCAGGAGTTAAGCCTTAGAAGAAAAAATTGAGAAAAATACATCCAAGTATTGCATTACTGGTTAAAATAGAACTACAAAAGTTGTTGGATGTAGGTTTCATTAGACCTATTGATTATGCAGAATGGATATCCATGCTGGTACCTATGACTAAGCCCAAAGGAGGAATAAGAATTTGTATAGATTTTCAAGATCTAAACAAAGCTTGTCCTAAGGATGACTTCCCGCTACCCAATATCGATATGATTGTCGACCTAACAGTTGGAAAGGAAATGCTATCCTTAATGGATGGATTCTCAAGATATAACCAGATTAAAATTGCACCAGAAGATCAACATAAAATGACCTTTACATGCCCATGCGGAACATACTACTGGAATGTGATGCCATTTGGTCTCAAAAATGTCGGAGCAACATACCAAAGAGCTATGACAACGTTGTTTCATGACATGATCCACAACATAATGGAAGATTATGTGGATGACATATTGGCTAAATTACAAACAAGAGAAGCTCACTTCACAGTCCTTGCACATATATTTGATTAGTTGGAGCAGTATAATGTCAGATTAAACCTAAAGAAGTATGTGTTCAGTGTAACAACACGCAAACTATTAGGGTTCATAGTATCAAACAAAGGAATTGAAGTAGACCCTGCCAAGGTCAAGGCAATCATTGATATGCCACCTCCATCAACACTTAAACAACTCAGAGGGTTACAAGGAAGACTGCAATCCACAAGGAGATTCATAGCATAGTTGGCTGATAAGTGTCACCCATTTCAGCATTTACTCAGGAAAGGAGTTACTTTTAAATGGACAAAACAATGCCAGGAAGCTTTTCAAGCTCTGAAAGATTATCTTGTACACACAATAATGTTAGTATCACCTTCTCTAGGAAAACCTCTATTGTTATACATATTGGCAACAAACTCAACTCTAGGAGCTCTGTTGGCACAACATGACAATAAAGGAAAAGAAAGAGCCATTTATTATATAAGTAGGACTCTAATTGGCTATGAGCTTAATTATACCCCTATAAAACAAGCATGCTTAGCAGTAATCTTTGCATCCCAAAAGCTCAGACATTACATGCTAAGTCATAAGGTACAACTCATTGCATACTTTGATCCACTCAAGTACTTATTGAGTAGAGCAACATTGATCGGGAGATTGGCTAAGTGGGTCATGATCTTGAGTGAGTTTGATATAGAGTACATAGATAGAAAGGCCATTAAAGGACAAATTATAGCAAATCAGTTAGCAGAGGCTCCTTTACAAGACAATCATCCATTACTCATAGACTTTCCAGATGAAGTAGTGTTTACATTGACAACATCTTTAATGTGGAAACTATACTTTGATGGATCATATACAAGTCATGGATCTGGAGCAGGGATTCTATACCTAAATCATTTAGGATAAATTTTTCGTGCACAAATAATATAGCTAAATATGAAGCTCTTCTCATAGGACTTCGTACAACTATACATTGGAGAATACAAGAATTACAGGTCTATGGTGATTCACAATTGATTGTAAACCAGGTAAATGATGATTACAACACAAAAGATGACAAACTCATTCCTTATAAGAAGCTAGTGGAATATTACAAGGATAAATTCAACAAAATCACCTTCGAACAGATCCCAAGAATACAAAACAAGGCAACAAATGCAATGGCTACCATAGGATCTCTTCTGAATATGCCTGCTAATGAAACTTAGTTTGAGTTCATCATAGAACAGTTAATGCTACCAGCTTATGAGGCTCCTCCAACAAAACATGTATGCACAATTGTGGGTCCAGAATCACCTTGGTATAATGAAACATATACATATTTACACACTCAATACATGTCACCAGATCTGTCCAGAAATCAAAGGAAGACCTTTATTCATCAGGCATCTAGATACACCATTATAGTTGATACTTTGTATAGAAAGGGTTTCGATGGAACTCTTCTCCGATGTCTGGATGAGAATGATGCACACCTTGCTCTAAAAGAAGTTCATGATGGAATTTGTGGGGCTCACCAAAGTGGTCGCCATTGTCAAAGAAATTATTGAGAATAGGTTATTACTGACCAACTATGGAAAAGGATGCTTACAAGTATGTACAAAAGTGTAAACAATGCCAAATGCATGGAGACCTCATTCATGCACCAGCACAAGATCTTCAACCCATTACATCACCATGGCCATTTTCACAATGGGGAGTAGATCTAGTGGGTAAAATCAACCCTACTTCATCCAATGGACACAAGTTTATATTAATAGCCACTAAGTACTTTACCAAATGGGTTGAGGCAATTCCTCTTACATACACCACTGGAAAATAGATAGCAAAATTCATGCTCAACTACATTATATGTAGATACGGGGTTCCAATGTGCTTCGTAACAGATAATGGACATTGTAGTACCCCTGCCCTAATTAATTTCTAATCTCAGTTTGACCTTGGTTAGTTTATCATAATATAATGTTATATTCAGATGTTTTGATTTAGTGCATACCTGTTAATGTGGTTTTCGCGCCAGTTTGTATTCAAGTTTATTAGTTCTCCTATTTCATGTTATTAATCTCAGGCTAACACTTTCATTAAGTATATATATGTGTGCATGTATGACTCTTGGTTGCAGGAGATTTCAAGTACAGTACTGCATGGGTGTGAGGTTCGTCTCCACTTGGATTCACAAATTTGAGTGTACCTCTTTGATCCTTAGATTTTGGATTAAGTGGTCGTAAGATCCTCATTTGACCATAGTCGTGCTCAAGCGAGCGTCGTCAGTCATCGTCGATATTCCCTTTGGTTGGGTATGCAGGTCGTCTATTTGTGTGGCTTTCTTAGGTTGCGTGTTTTGTGTGTGGTTAAATCAAGTAATTAATCCTTAATCTTTAATTTGATTTAATGTGTGCTTTCACATTAGTATTTTGGGGACTAAATTAAATAGGCTCCCTTTTTATGTGATTAATCGTTAATTGAATTGCTCAATTCAGGTTGGTAGCAAGTACAATTAAATGATTAATTTTAATGTTAAATCTATTATGTTTATGTTGTTGGAAAAGAAAGATATAAATTTAATTGAAATCGAATTAATTTAATCTTGTAGGCTTTTTGAAATAGAAAGGTTAATTTCAGTTATTTGAGAAAATCAATTTTAAATTGAAAAGCAAGTTTAATTTATTGATATAGTTCAAAAGAATGATTTTTGGAGAATTATTTTAAATAAAATATTTTAAATTCAAAAATAAAAAATTTTGGTCAAACTTTTCCCATTTAACCTAGGTTTTTGGAAAAATATGGGAGGTTGATTTTTTTTGGAAAATATTTTTGGATGGAAAATTTGGGGATTTTGGGAGGAGAAGAAATTTCTTGAGTCCGCAGGTTGGACTCCTCACTAAATCTTTTCAAGGATTGCTATATGAGGTAAGATTCTGGTTTAGATCTTTGGTTTCTTTGTTTATCAGAGTTTGTTTGTTTTTTTTGTTTTTTTTTGAAAAAAATATCTGGTTGTGTTGTTGAAAATCTCATTTATTCGGGGAAAATGAAAGAAGTTGTAGATTAATTTCTGAAATTAAATTCTCCTTACACCCTTCCCAATCTCCAGATGGAATTTTAGTTGTTCTCAATAAACTTTGTTAAAATCTCCATTGAATGTTCTCTGATTTAAGTTTTGATTTGGAGAATTAGTTGTTTTAGTCAAGTTTGATAGAAGGGTTTGGATAAAGGGATGTTAATCCTTCTTATTTTGCCAATGGTGTTTGTTTTAAAAGAATTTTTTTTTCCTTCCCAGATTTGGGTATTCTGTTAATGTAAATTTTAAGAAACGAAAGTGTTCTGAATTTTTTTTTTCAGTCTTTGTTGAGACTGTGTTTTTTGGCTGGGAGTTGTTTTTTTTTAACAGTGAAATATATATATATATATATATATATATATATATATATATATATATATATATATATATATATATATATATATATATATAAACCCACGTGGCGGGAATAAATCCCCACCATGGGGAGGTAGAATGCTACCTAGGGTAGCGGTTGCCACCATTTGGTAGCAGCATGAGCTACCAGGGGGCCCACATGGGTACCCCCCCTTTTTTCATTTTGTGAAAATGTTTTTTTTAAATATTTTTTTTTGTATAAAAAAATAATAATATGTTAAAATTAAATGTGGTTTTTTAAATGGTTAATTTTTTTATTCAGTTTTAATTAATATATATTTTATTATTATATATTAATTATTAATTATTAATTAATGTATATTTTAAATATATGTTAATCATGATAATTTATATATTAATATATATATATATATTAATTAATACTTAATTTATTAATTTTGTTAATAATTATTAATTACTTATATTTTACTAATCGCAGATTAATAAATATATAGTAATTAATATTTAATTTTAGTATTTTTTCTATATATGCGTAAGGAATAATTGTTAAGCTAGGAATGGACTATCTTTATATGGGTTCCTTATATGTATATGTTTCCTTGATCTGTATAGTGTAACTGGGCTCTGGAAAAGATGAATTTGGAGAGATTGTTTTCGCGCCAGTATGAGAATGATGTTTTGTTTGAAGAATAAATATCATATTTAGTTGGTTAATGTTTATTTAATTTTATTCATGTGAATTTGGTTTAAGAACTCATAATGACGCATTTATGTATGTTCGATGCAAATGAACCTTAGAGAGTTAGAAAACCAAGAACAACCTGTACCTAGATGAGGTAGATAATTGCAATCTAACTTAGATCATTTAGAAAACTTGATCGACTTTTATTGTTTAAATCAATATGGGATAAGATTGTCTTTTCTGGTTATTGCCTATGCAAGTTTAATTTTTGTATTCGATTTTACTTAAGTAATGGAAAGCCTTGCTTTGTTTGATTGGACCTTGTCATATGGATTGATTTGGGGTACTTATTTTTATCCTCAGTTTCAAGTTTGACTGTTGTTTAGTGGTAGTGTTGTAATTGGTCATATGCTTTATGCGGGTGTCGTATGATGTTTGGTGATTGACCATAGCTGGTCAGGTCTCTAGTTAGAGTATCATCTGTCAGTGCACCTCATATGAAGTCGTGTTTAACCAAATGGTTGTTCCCTCCATTTTGAACTCTGTTTGCTTGACCATGTGTATTCCTTGGTTTTTGAGTTCATTTGAGTATAGTCTAGTGTCGTATGGGAAGTGGCTTTCACTTGGGGACCGCACCCAAAGTGGCTGCTGGGTAAGCCATCAGAAGTGTATCTAATAAGTGATAACCTAATAGTATATTAGAGTGTTGGTTAATGATTCACTAAGCAAGATAATTGTTCCTCACACATGGGATGACTGCTAACGCAGACTCGACATGCTGTGAGAAGGCCTTAAATGGCAAACCATCATCCTTGTCTTCATGAGAGGATGTGTGGGTCCACATGAGGCTCTAATGGGTTGGAGGTTCAGATTAGGTTGCTAGGGTAATCCAGTGGATGGGGCCAGAACCTATGAAGACCTATCATGGTAACCATACCAGGTTGTGTGATGACACTTGTCCCCTACGTTCGCTAGTGTGTTGTGTTGTCTTATTAGGAGCACTTTTGTGGAGTTATCATGTTGCTTATGCTCTTGTGAGAACCTGATATTATGCTAGCCCTTGGGTTGCGATGACTTAGTTTTGTGGATGCTCTAGTGGACCTTTGTATTTGCTTTGATTATGTTCAGTTGGATCCTTTCCTATTTAGGGATCATTTATGCATTTATTGACCGATGTGGTCATTGTATATTGGTTATGTTCGCCTTGATGGTAGGGTTGTAAATGATGTGAACCTTATGTATTCTTAAGTTATTTAATGATTAGAGGGGTCTTGCAGTTGAGCAGACCCAGAGATGTAGCCCTTTAGGGGTGAACTCTGATATCAATTTGGTGTTATGTGATGCTTATTCCCTTATGTTTCCTTTTTAGTTTTAGTATGTATGGATGACATTATGTTAGAATGTATAAAATGGATAAGATGAAATTAATCATAAATGCTTGTATGCAGTTGTCTTTAAAATGCAGCAAATTGGATCATGAAAGAATGTAGATTAGAATAATGGAATATATTCAATTATTGTTAAGAAAATTAAGTATGCATGGAAAGAACTCATTAGTTTATGATGAAATTTAAGTGTGTTATAAAATTAGATGCATGGCTTATATTTTAATGAAAGCTTGAACGTAAGGTATGAATAAATCCTAATGGATGAACATTATCATGTGATCTATATTTTAGTTCTGATACTAAATGTAAAGATCTGATGCCAATAGCTAACAAGATGAGAGGGGGGTTTGAATCATATAAACTTAATCTTCCATAAAATCAATAGATTCAACCTTAGTAACAAATACTTCAGCAATATAACCAAAAACTGCTAAACATGCAAACTCATAAACACATATAACACCAGATTTAACGTGGAAACCCAAATAGGGAAAAACCACTGTGGGATTTCAGACCCACTAAGAAATATACTCTTCTAGAGTATGCTCGGTTAAAAGCAAATCTTGTTAAAGATTACAAACACATTGCTAGATGTGACCCAGTTAAGGGATTTCCCTCATATTTGTTAGGATCTTCATGTTGTTAGAAGTGACCTTGTCAAAGGATTTCAAACACTCATTTAGAATGTCACCTTGCTAGAGGGTTTACAAATAAGACTGTTAAGTCCACTCGGTTAAGAGATTTTTTTTGTCACTTAGACAATAATAGTAATAAAAATACATCTACAACTTCACATCTAAAATGCTAAAGCAAATTCTTATTTGCTCAAAACAATCTAGTCAAAGGACTTATCTTGTCCCTCTGTTGGGCTCCTTACTCTGTTATTCAAACAGGTCTTCAAGCTTCTATGCTCGGTAATCACTATGTAGCATCCATGTGATTACACTTGCCCACATACATTGTTTATCAACAATTCCTTATTTATAAACAATTGCTAATCGCTTAATCTCCTTGATCACATATCCCATGATCAATCTTAGCCATCAGATCTTCAAACTTGACCAAGTTCAATGTATCCTTTCGATTTGAAAACATTTTACCTTGCCTAGGGACTTGTATTCCTTTCTTGGAACTTGCACAAGGTTATTGCGGTTCAATCTGTGTTGTAGATCTTCTTGCAGATCTTTCATTGCCATAGATCCTTAACAAACTTCATGCGTGACATACCAATCATTTATACATCTCCAGCTCATCATTGTCCTTCATTAAATAATGCTTGTATTCATCCAATGTGCTCTGTCATAACTCGGTTGCAACTCAGTAAATACTAAACTTTACTCGGTAGACATTCCACCTTCATTAACCGATATCAATAACCTTAGGGTTTACCAACTAGGTTCTTTGCTCAGTAACATAGTATAGTATTAACCTTACAAACAACATATGTAGGATATCAAAACAATCTAAACATCATGATCTTATCATTGTCTAACTCGGCAATGTTGGCATTATGTGAACCGACATGAAGACATAATGATATTGGATGTTGTCATTGATGTCAATATGAGACATAGTGTGAACCGGCACATGTGATAGGTGAATAGAGAGAGGAACCGGCATATGTATGAACCAGTTTATATGCCAAAGTGAAGCAGCATATTTGTTCAAGGTGAACCGGTATATAGTTATGAGAACCAGCACATGGAAGCATTGTATGACTACTGGTTGGTAGGTAGCTTCCACTTCGAGGTTTCCGGTTGGAGTACCTCAAGTCTGTGTGACTCAATCGGTGATCTTTGTGTGATGAGTTAGCAGTATGATGGAGGATAGATCATGTTGCCACGTAAGCTCTGTGCGCGTGAAGGATCTTGCATGAAGAAGACTATTCCTATCTACCTTGGGAATGTGTGAAGTCTGTCAAACGGTGATAACGTGTGATGGGTTATCAGCTGCCAAGAAATCGGTGGATAATGGATGATGGAGAATGTCTTGAGATCAATTCAAGATTGTTGCATTTAATGCAGTATGATTCAGCGGTCAGGACCGAACCGTTTGAATTGCTTAACCTAACAGGTTTAGGGTTTAGGATTTTTGCTACCGACTTGTATGTTTCCTATAAGGTCGATGTTGTGTTTCTTTCTGAGGTTGTTGGCAAAAGTTGTGAGTGTGTATCCAAGGGAAATGATATGTGATTCTTGCCAGACCAAAGGAGAGAAGAGATACCTGCAAAGTGAATGTGCAGAAGGAAAAGAGGAGCCTAAATGGATGTGCATTAGCATTGAGTGTTGTTAACAGATCATTGTAATACCTGTTGATCTCTAACCACTTCAACAGTTGTAAAATCCCCTAACAGGGTAGCCTTAACTGGCTTGACTCAAAATCCCTTAAATCGGGTGGTCTTAACTAGCTTGATTCAAATCCCTTAACCGGGTAACTCGAGGCTAATGAGTTCTGAGAAGCTAGAGATCTTAGGAGATCCTTTCATCTACTGAGTTCCTGAAATCCTCTAACAAGGTGACCCTACCGGGTTTAACCCTTAACCGGGTATCCCTTAACCGGGTGATCCCTAATAGGATCGGTTCCTACCAAAACCTATTGTAATGTCCTTAACTGGACAAGGATCCTAATAGAGTGGACTTCTAAAGAGTTCAAAAAGAAGCTTATGGGTATTCATCCCCACCATGGTTTTTCCCAGTTGGGTTTCCACGTGAAAAATATGTGTGTCATGTGAAATGATTTTGTCTTGTGATGCTTTGTTTGGCCTATTAAGCACATGAAGGTTCTATGTTTTATGCCTGTCTATAAAACATATTGAACTCACTATTGTGAAGATCTGGTGGTTAAGTTTACTTGTTTATGCATGAGAATATAATGATATTGTAGTATTGAGCTAAGAGGAAAGCTTATTGAGTGACCGGTTCATGACTGATTGAGTTGTACTGGATGTTACCAGTTGCACTCTGTTTTACCGGTATCCCTGTTTGTCAGTCATTTGGAGCATTAGTTGTCAAAACAGTTTTGGACTGTATTTATGTTTGTACTAATTCATCCCCCCCTCTCAATACTGGTTTGGTACTAGTGGTTCATCATTGAGTTATCAGGTAATAGTTGCCCATTGAATAACTTATTTCTCCCCTTTCTTATCACATTCTTTCTATGTCTTTTACCGACTACTTAATTCTCTTCAAATCAATCTTCTCAAGATATGGAAACATCATACTAAATTAGAAAATTAATTTCTTGACATCAATGAAAAAATAATGTTATAAAGATAGTTATCATCCTTTTTCAGTTATATCAGATAATCTTCAACAACCTGTTGTCTTCAAAATCTGATTCACTTCAATATCCTTATAATAAAATGATTAATCTCTATGCAGGAGGGATGTTAAAGGGAAAGAAACTCTTAGGACAACATATGACAAGGTTTGATTTAACCTTCTACACTTCAGACCTACTTAGAGTCCAGGCAGGTATACTTTTGTCACACTTTCAAAAGATAAATCCACAACAAACCAGTCCAGAAAACAAGTGGATCTAATCACCTTGAAACTAACTCAAACAAAGGAATGAAAATTATACTCATATTCAGTATTTTGACCTACAAAACATGCAATAGACAACTTCAATCTATACCAGTGCCTTATCCAAGTGATTAGAGTCATCTAAATTCAAACAATACTCCCCAAACAAAATATCTTTACACATCCCATTGGCTCGGCTTCTATTAATCCTTATATATGCCTCACACACGTGAGAATTTATGCATACCAAATCAAACTATGCTCATCAAGATTCAAAGTATCCTACAGAGAATTTAGTGGTAGAAGTGATCCCCGCATATTTAATTTCCCTCCTAAAGAGAAAAGCTAGCAAACAAATCTACTTAAAGTTGCCTTACAACCCTATTCAAACAAAATAACCCTGGATTATTTAGAATGAAACAGTAAACAATTGCAAACACATTTGAAGATGACACAAAGTTTTACTCAAAACCGATGGTCTGTATATTGATATATTCTTCAAGAAAGTATTACAAAAACTTTTGAATATTCTCCATTAAACTTAGAAAAGCTCAGATATAAATTTTTGCAGCGTTTTCTTACAATTCTTTGTGATCCATTTTCTTTTAGTCCTGGTATCCATTTATAACAATATGGATGCACATAGCTTCGGAATTTCCTAGGAGAATTTGTTACAATCATTTCTTTTCCAAAAGAAGTTACAAAGCCTTTTACAAAAATAGTTACAAGTCTTTTTTGACCTCTGCAGCTTCTTCTACTTGCTGTCTGGTTGCAACCTCTTCTAACTGTTCAGGAGCTCCCTCTAAATGCTCTACATCCTGGATGGCATATTTTCTTGTCCATTCATTGTACACATCATCAGTTGGCCATGCGAAATTAATCACTTTTGTTTTAGCCTTGGTCAACCTTTTCCAGGAATTTCTCATCTTGTTGACTTCTAAATTGAGAAAACCATAATGAGATTTGATTTTCTCTATCTCCTGAATTGTTACAACAAAAAAGGAAGCATCACCTAAATCAACAATTCCTTTTATTCTAGCTAACAGTTTGGCCTCTATTCCTTAAGCCATACTTGTTTGTCCTTCAGTTGATCTGGGCTGACAAAAACTCTTGGGAGCAATTCAAAAACCTGCTCAGCATACTCCTTTTTGTACAAATTGATTTTTCTGTAAGCATTATCCACCCCTTCTGCTAATTTTACAAAGTCCTTGGTGGTGTCACAAGTGGATTTGATGATAGGATCAACCCCTGCTTCATCATAAGATGCACAAATAAGTTCCAAGTCTTGCTCTCTAGGCTTCCATCTGTCAAAAATAGGTGTCAAAATGGCCTTATCTCCGTTGAGCTCATTCCACATATCCAAAATCTTGCTTATGTTGTTATGTAACAGTGAAGCACTCATTGTATCTGCAAAACTTGAAATAGTAGCCCTTACTCTTTCCTCGTACTTCTTTGCATATAAGGCCTGAGCCTGTTTTAAATTCTCTAACTCTTGAGGAGTGATCTCAATCATTTGGGAGCTAGAAGGTGCTGGAGATGGTGGGAACTCAATGATGGGGCTGCTAGGTGGAGGTCTTGCAGGAGAGGAGGAGATCATCAGTGTTGAAGACTCACCTTGATGGTACTGTCCTATCAACTGGCTTTGCAACTTAGCAATGATGCTATCCTTAACTCTTACCTCCTCCTTAGAACTATTATAAGCCTTCAAAATTGTCTCCAACTTGACTTGGAGGTCTTCTTTTTCCTTGGCCTCCTTTTCTACTACTGCAACACTAAATTTTGTAGTCTCTAACACAGTGCTAGCAGCTTCCACCACCCCTATGTTCTGCACTCTCTTCACTATCATTCCACCAAGATAGCTTGACACTGGGGTATCTTTACTTCTCTTATTTTCATCTCTCTTGAGAGACCACATGACGAGTGCAACATTATCTTTGCTAAAAGTAATTCCCTCCATGGGCTTGGTTTCTTTCCTCATTGCCTCCGGTAACAGGGCATCTGCTATGTCCCACCCAGAGAGAATAAGTACTCCAGCTTGTGCCACCATATCTCTTCCTTTCTTAGGGGTAATGGTCTTAAATTCATCCATCATTTCTTGCTTTATTTCCTCCTCCACCAGAGCTAGATCTTTGTGAGGCTTCTCACCTTTTCTCTTCTCACATCTTGCATTGTATTTGTGTATATTTTGTTTCCATACAAACTACATAAATGCTCCTGATGTAACAAAATTGTTATCAACCAAGAAGTCATCACTGGCCTGCTTGATCTCAAGATCCCACTCCTAGCCCTTAAGTTCATTGGAAGTGATGTTCATTTTAGTAGCAAGGGACTCTTCTGGCATTCCCTCTTCTACCTCATCATAAGTATAGGCTATTTCTCATAAACTGCCTAACTGTATCAGTTGCTCAGTTGCTGCCTGTTCATCTCCAATGTGAATAGGGGATTGGGATGGAGAGTACAAGGGTGTATCAGATTGTACTTCTTTTCCTACTCTCTTCTTCTTTGGGCTTTCTTGGATGTCAATGACATCTTGTATCTACGTCTTTCATTTGGAGGTGGAGGGCTCCCCTGTTGTGGGCATCAACACACTGTAACTAGATTTCTTGTGCAATGTATAGTCACCAGGAGGGATTGCTCTAGTGGAGGTAGACCTACTTAGAATCATTCTTACCTTTTTAGGGTTGTTTTTAATCACAACCCACCTCTTTTCTTTTAGAGTCTCCATCACATCCTCAAAGCAAACAATTAAGAACTTTATTTTCTCCTCAAAAGGGAAAAAGCTAGACAATGGGTCATAGCTGGCATCAAACTAATGTACAAAGTCTAAGGCTTTCTTATAAGCCACCCATTTCTCTTTCCTGAGCTCCTTCTCATCTAGATCAAACTCATTTCTAATGAGGTCTTCCTGAAATTGGAATTGATGAACTCTACCTCTCCACACTGCTCTTTTTCTAAACATGCGATTGAAGAAGTCTTCTGGATCAGCACACCTAAATATTGCAGTTGACAAATGATAAGGTTTGAGAAAGTCTTCAAAACAATTCCAACCTCCCTTGGTTATTATAAATTGATGGGCTATGGTAACTGTAGGGAAAATAATCCCAATACCCCTGCCTGTCAGCTCTGCCTCTTGTACACTACCAATCTGTCTGAGGACTTCTGCAATTCCCACTTTGAGACGGACCTGGCAGGGCAACAAGAATGGAGTGCCTCAAAAACCAAAAACTCTAAAAACTGTTGAGACTGGGTATAGGTAAATATCACGCCAATTATGAACAATCTTTATACTCTCTACAAATTCTTTTGGTCTAACAAATTCCAAATGAACCTTGGGGATTCTTGGGTTTTCTGAGCAGAGGAGAGTCCTAATTTTTTATGCAAAATATTTATCAAATTTTAAGAAACTGGCTTCATCTCTGTCCCATGACAGCATAGTGCTCCATAATTGCACTGGCATCTTTCCTCCCTCCTCTTTTATGAAGTCCAATCCACTAGCAAAGTAATCACCACCTTTGAACATAAATAGATGCATGAGGAGTGAATACCATCCGAAAGGCCTATCCACCCTCCCATTTTTTATTCCTATCAACCCTCCATGGATAGCATCAGTAATGAAATAAGCATAATCAAATGTTACTACAAGAGAAGGATTCAAAATCTGAGCAATCATTAGCAAGTAGTGATTGGGCATATTTGCCTCAACATCTTCTCCCAAAATCTGGCAAAGTGACCAATACATTCCCTTAGCCTTGAGGGTAAATAGATTCAATGAGAAGGGCTCTTCAGTGTTGGGTCCTACAACTATCAACGCACTTATCTTCACAAAAAATTCCTTAAGAGGCCCAGTCCTATGGTGGTTCCTCTGTGCACCGTATACTTGAGCTAATGATTTGAAGCTAATGGGTTCTAGAAAATTTGTAAACTCATTGAGCCCAAAAGAACTTCTGAACTCTTCATTATTGATTTCAATAAGGGCTTTCCCATTTATGTCTCTAATGCTTCTTGTGACTAGATCATAATTATGTGCAATTTGAGTCAATAGATCCATGTCTATGAATACTCCTGGAACTACCAACTTCCCTACATCTAACTCCCAGATGCTATTCTGTGGGGCTAGAGAATTTCTCATTCCGAATCCAACTTTGAATAACCCCAACCTAGACAACCCAACCTGTGGATCTCTCAACCAATTACCCTTATCATACAAACCCTTCCCCTATCTTCAAATGAGGATCTCTAGGCACTAATTCTTTTACTTTTGATGCCTGATTAGTTGACAACATCAACTGCTCAACAAAATAATCACAAATGGCTCTCTCTTGATAATTAACCTTCCCAAAAAATTCTCTCTTAGGTGCCATTTTGAAAATGCAAGAAATTAAAATACTACCCCCAAATGGTTCAGTGACAAATCAAGACCTTAATTAAAACACCACAAAGAAATTGCCACACAAGAGTACAAGAAAACCTGTTTTAGCTCAATTGAACCCGCTCTGCAATTGAATTGACTCGCTCTGTATTTGAAGACAATAGCTTTGTATCTGCTCTCTTGCAACAATTATTTTGAATGATACCTTTACTCAATCGACAGGAGATCATATATGGTACCTAGGGTCTTCACTGCGACATTGATACCACATACTTCGACCGTCGCTTCAGAATTGAATTCCTGAGAGAATTCAAATTTTCGCTCCAACGGGTCACAACATTCCTGCACATTCTTTCCTTTCACTCTTTCGCTATTTCGCGAAGCATAATCTTCAGGCAATTTTGTTAAATGAAATCACGCCAACTGTCTGACCAAAAGAAACTTAATCGGTCATTACACTAATTTAACAGTCTTGCCTTCACGCTGGGCCCCATCTCCTTTTTGCCATTTCACAGACTTTATACAACTTTAAACTTCAGGCCACAAAACAATGCGAAGCATTGGATCAAATCAGAGATGACCATTCTTTAAGGGAAACCTTTATGCTTCCTTTACTTATGCCACCTTTTCATTTGATACTAGCTACTACGTGGCAATCAACCATTGGTTTTAGAAAACCGTTCAAGCCTAGTTCAATGTCAGCCACGTGTCCTTCCCTTATAACCACCGGTTACACCTTGGCGGGCCCTTAACTTCTTCTGAAACCACGTGTCCATGGACACGTCACCATCTAGCTTGACACCTGGATACCTTTTCTTCTTTTCACCAGTTTGCAAAGCATATCCTTTGAGCACTTTGCAACCGCAAAATAACGCCAACCGTTGGATCAAAACGAAGTTGATCCTCCTTTAACCTCATGTTTTATCTGTCTTTGGGGACGAAAAACCTTTTCACCATTTCCCAAGGCATAAAGCATGAGTATCTTACCCTTGCTAATTCACCCAGGTCGTTAGATTATTTTTGACTTACTTGATGCTTAACCATCTGAATTGACTCCAACAGATGTGGGCCCTCTGACTCAACCTCAAACACCTGGCATCTAGTCACTTTCAAAGCTGACATGTCAGTCTTTCATTTGTTGAGAGAAAACACTGAGTTCCACCTCATCCTTGCCACCTATATTTGCTAGGTCACCTCTTACCCCGCGGTAAGACTCACCTCTGTGACCCACCTTTTAACCCTTAGACCCGCCTTGCGGACTATTGTGGTCTCTACCCTGTGCCATCATCTTACTCGCCCTCTCAACCAGCTGGATCATCTACTTGGAGTGCCATGTCATTTCGCCACTTCATGAAAACTATCTGTCGAGCATCTTCATCCTACAAAATAGCATGAACCGTCGAATCAGATTGGACTTGATCACCTTTTAGTCACTTAGAAAATATTCGCTGCAGGGTCCTACCAGACACTTTTGCCATTTCGCGAAAGGTGTTTCACTTGCAAGTTCAGGCTACGAAATAATGCTAGCCATTGGATCTTGGACGAGATGAAGCCTCTTTAAAATGGACCAAAAGCACCATTTAGAATGCTTCTCCCTTTTGCCATTTTGTGAATCTTAAACCACACGCAACTTCTCCTAACGAAGTAGCGAAAACCATAGATCTACCTAAAAACTGGGCACAACTTATGGGGCCCGACAACATTAGGAAGAAAATACATAAGGTGTAAATTTTTCAATTAATTTGACAATGACCTAGGCAAATGACAAGTGGGGGGACACTTCCTATGACCCCAAGACCCATTACTTAAGTGGATAAAGTAACGAAGGAATAGAAACCAAAGGGTTTTTGATAAAACATTGAACAATTTAAAATTAAAATCCTAAACCCCTAGGACCTAACACTGAGCTGAAGCAATTGAGAGCGTGTCTAATTCAAAATTTCAAAACTTAGCTGATTATGGGAAAGGAAAACCCATTTTTTAAACAGTGATAATAGCGGCTCTGACTGGGGATGGTTGATCACAAGGTCAACACAAGAAAACCTAGAAACTCTGGAGAAACAGACCAAAACATAGACCCAAGCAGAAAAACAGGAAAGAAAAAAAATATGTACAAACAAAGGACCTACTGTGCATAGACATCAAGAGAAATAATGTTTTAGGAATTGTCCATGCACTGGAAATTCCTGTATTTCATCATTCATATTCTTCACAAAAATGAATCCTTACCATTTAAGTCACAGACCACAAAAGGGCCAATCCATAATGATTCAAATTTTTTTTGCTTTCCCTTGTCTTGTCCTTTTGCATTCCGCTGAAGAACAATGTCATCAATTTGAAACTTCCTTAATGATGTCCTTTTATCAAAAAGGTATTTGGACTACAATTGGATCTTCTGATTTCTTTTATGAGCTAAAGCTCTGAGCTCTTCCACCTCCACAATTTGGATCATTCTGTTTTCCATAGGTTCAAATAGTTCCATGTCCTCATCTTGCAAGAACTTGTAAACTGGAAGAAGATTATTTACTGGCAATCTGACTTGAGTACCATAAACTAGTTCAAAAGGTGACATTCCAATGGCCTTCTTGATTGTTATTCTATCTACCCACAAAGCTAACTTCAATTTTTGATCCGAAGATCTCTTATTTTCTTCCAGGATTTTCTTGATGATATTCAAAAGGCTTTTATTGCTGGATTCTGCTTGTCCATTTCCCTGAGGGTGATAAGGTGAAGAGTAAGACATGAGTATTCCATGACTGGTACAAAGTCCTACAAACTCTTACTATCTAAAACTCATGACATTGTCCATTACCAATTTAGCGGGTATTCCAAACCTATTTATTACATTATCCATCAAGAAATCAATGACAACCTTACTTGTAGCTCTTCTTGTAGGAATAGCTTCTATCCACTTTGTGAAATAGTCAGTGGATACTATGATCCATCTGTGACCTCTCCCTGACCTCTCAACAATCTCTCCAATAAAATCAATGCCCCACTGGACAAAAAGGAGCTTCCACAGAGACTGGATTTAGGGGTAAGGCTCCTTCATACTTCAGCTTGGATGAAAATTTCTGACATGGGTCACATTTCCGAACATATGCATGAGCATCTTTGAATAAGATAAGCCAAAAGTATCCAACCCAGATTATCTTTCCAGTAGTTGTCTTAGCAGATTAATGACCCCCACATACTCCATCATGCATTTCAGTCAATACCCATTTAGCTTGGAATTCATCCAAACACATTAGTAACCCTCCATCTCTTTTTCTCCAGAACAAATCACCTTGAATGAGCAAATATTTTTGGGACTTGAGTTTCAGAGTTCTTTTCTGATTATGTGTCATTCCTTCTGAGAATGCAGCATCTCTTAGGAATCGGACTATCTCTGAGTACCAAGGTTGCCTTTCAATGCTAGTGACTGAGGTATCTCTGACTTCAACATTATGTATTTCTACATTCATAAGATTAGATTCAGTCATGAGCTTAGCCAAACCTAAACCTCTCACCAATTTGGTGATCTTTATCTCCAAATCAAATTCTTGAATTCTATTAATCCATCTGCATCTTTTCCTTGTAACCTTAGACTGGGACAAAATATCCTTAACTGCAACATGTGGGACATAGGCAATGATATTTGCATTCACCAGATATGGCCTAAAAGCCTTGACAACTTTAACCAAAGCATAAGCTTGTTTCTCCATGGTCTCAAATTTTAATTCTGCTGCTTGCAAAGACTTGCTGTAGAAAGCTATGGGATGTTCATATCCCTCATTGTCCTTTTGTAACAATACTGTAGCTACTGTATGATATGAAGCAAAAGAAAACAGACAAAAGGGCTTACTGTAATTAGGAGATTTTAACACTGGTGCTTCCTGAATGGCTTTCTTAATTTCAGCAAAAGCCTTTGAGGCTTCTTGATCCCAACAAAATTTGGTATCCTTCTTGAGCAACTTGACAATAGGCTTCACTATCTCTGCAAAGTTTGCAATGAATCTCCTAACAAAATTTACTTTGCCCAGAAAGGATTGAATACCTTTTACATTCTTTGGTTCAAATGCCTTGTTTATTGCTTCAATTCTTTCAGGGTCTATCCTGACCCCTTCCTTGGAAACAATGTGTCCCAATAGTTTTCCTTCAGTGACTCCAAAATGACATTTCTTGGGATTTAGTGACACACCAAATTCCAAAGCTTTATTGAACACCTTCTTCAAATTTCCACAATGATCATCAGCCTTCTTAGAAAAATAGGTTAGATCATCTTGATAAACCACCATGATGATATTAATGAATTCTTTGAAGGCTACATCCATGGCTCTCTGAAATGTAGTTCCAACATTTTTCAAACCGAATGGCATTCTCACATAGACATATGTTCCCCATGGAGTAGGGAAGGCAATTTTAAAATGTTCAAATTCCTTCACTAACACTTGATTGTATCCTGAAAAACCATCCATCATGGATAAAAGATCACAACTTGTCACTCTCTGCAGCATGGCTTCCATATTTGGGGAAGAGTAGTTATCTTTCAAGGAAGCCACATTCAAATTTCTAAAATCTACACACAATCTAATCTCCCCATTCTTCTTTCTTACTAGGACCAGATTGGAGACCCATGAAGAATGTCTTATAGATTTAATAATCCCCCCTTCTCTTAATTTAGTCAACTCTTGCTACATCTTAGTTTCAAATAGGGGATTAATGGGTCTCTATTTCTATCTGAAAGGCTTAGCATCTGGAAGTAAAGGAACTTCATGCTGAAAAAGATCTTGTCTATATGCCTTTAGGTCTTCATAAGACCAAGAAAAAACATGTTTATATTTCCTCAATAAATTAATAAGGTTAGTCCTGACATGAGGGGGTAGTTTCTTCCCAATGTATACTAACTTATGGGATGATTCAGTCCCTAGGTTTACCTCCTCTAGTTCTTCCAACTTGGTGGTAGACTGCTAATGTAAGTGACTGTCATTGTAGCTGAACATGCTTTCCATCTCTACCAGCCCTTTAGGTATTTCATTCATTTCCAATTGGACCAAATCATTTCCAAACACTATTTCTCTATTATCAACCACCTCCACCAGTGCATTGCAATCAATCTTTTGTCCATCATAATCATCAAGACATTGGATGAACCTAAGAATGTCTTCATCATCAGCAAAAACTTGCCAATTGTACACATTATCAGGAATAGCAGGCCTAGATTTCATTTCCATAGTGGAAATGCTAGTTAATGTTACATCATCATTTTTCAAGGCAACATTAGCTAGGAAATCTGCCATAATATTCTTTGATCGCTCTATCCAATTAATAGAAAATGCACTAAAAGGCTTAATAACATCCCAAACTGCATGTTTATATCTCTTTAATATATCATTCTTGGATGCATATTTGGATCTTACCTGAGATACAACCAATTCTGAATCCCCTAACACTGTCAACAGTTGGATTCCATGCTTCTTTGCAACCTTAAGCCCTAACAATAAGGCTTCATACTCTGCAGTATTATTTGTGCACTGGAAGGCCAATAAGAATGAATACTTAAAAGTTATACCTAATGGGGATACAAAAAGAACCCCTGCTCCAAATCCTTCTTTGGAGCAAGCTCCATCAAAATACATCTGCCATAATCCATACTGTTGTGCTTCTAATTCAACCACAATGGGGTCAGTATTCTTCAATTGGGGTAAAATTGGTTGAAGTCTAAAATTATCAAGATCTACATCAATCATACAATTGAGCATATTAGGGTCTACATTTTCAATTACCCTAGGAGCACGTGGCTCTCTATACAATTTGACCTGATTTCCATTGATTGGAATAGTGGCATAGGATAAGTCCAGTTGAACATTTCCTCCTACTGCTATTGCCTATTGCCTAGACAGTAACATACCATAATGGGGCTTGGTATCGGTAACAATAACATCCATTTTATAAGTTGCCTCAGGGAATGCTGCTATTTTTACCTCAACATCTTTCATTGTACCTATCACAGGTACTTCCTTGTTATCCATAGCATAGCATTTTCCATACATAGTGGATACTGACAGTCCTAACTCTTTCATAACACCATAGGGCATTACATTAGCAGCAGCTCCTGAATCTATCATGCAATTTTTTATCTATGGGTTGTTTACTAACAAAGTAACATAGAAAGGGTCTACCTATGAAGGCTCTTGAGTGATAGTGGTTCCAACATAAACCTCTGGGGTTGGGAACTCTTGATCCTTTCCAATTCTAGCTAAATCGGTGGGTAAGACTATGTCACTATTAGATATATTGGAAAATAAAGACAAGGCTCCATCCCTATATTCTTTAATCTTCAATAATTCTACTAATGGGACGATGACCTTCATCTGAGTAAGAGCTTGAGCCATATCAAATGTAGAACTATTGCTTATTTCAGTACTAGCTCTAACTCTTTCTGTCTTGAGCTGACTTGCCTTTTTCACTGTGGTAGCTCCTTGTATATCACCAGTGTTTTTATCATTTGTACTCTTGGGTACATCTTTAACTTGTTCCCCTTTTTCTTGACCAGTCTTAGGAATAGTAGTAGCACTACTTGCTACCCCCTTTTGAGTGACCTCTTTTATGAACATGGAACTAGGTTCACCCTGATCAATGTCCCTCTTAGTGCTCCTCAAGTTGTAGTTGTGTTTTGCTTTGGCAATGGTAGCTTTAGTGAGATTTTTAACTTCTTCCTCACTAGGCCTTCTAAGATGAACCTCTTCATCCTCAATTGTTACCACATTCAATGTAGGATGCCAATCTAAGGTTAGTTGTCCTTGAACAAACCTTTCATTATCTAGCACATCACTGTGTTCACTTTGTACAGACTCCTCATCACTTTCTATGATGGTTTCAAACATATTGATGCCAGGCTCAGCTTCTTGTCTCATAGATTCTTCAAGAGCCTAAGCCACTGCACACTGATGAGGAGAATGTGGTCCATCATAAGCAATACACTAGGGAGTATTTTCTATATTATGGGTAGTCTTTCCCTTCAAGGGATCTAGAGTGTCTTGATTCTGAGCAATTTTGGGCTTCTCATTCTGGGGTTTACCATCTTTCCAATTGGTATTATATGGCATGTCATGCAATCTAGGGGGTCTATCTTGCCAGTTATAATGAGGTTTGTCATTTTTGTTTACCTTGGTAGTCAGATCCTTCATTGCACTAACCAACTTCTCTATCTTATCTTCCTCTCTAGCAACTTTATTAGGTTGTTGTTTTGCTTCTTGCCATAATCTACCATCTGTTCTTCTTCCTAACTTCCTAGATGCTTTTCTATTACTTTCTACATTTATGGCAATTCTAAAAACATCTCTCAAGTTATGTGGATTCTTATCTCTCAGGATATATGCCATCTTAGAATCAAATGCATTGTAGTAGGTATTTAAACACATGTTATCATCTAATCTCATCACCTGATACAATCTATGCATAGCCTTTTGGAATCTGGCATTGAAGTCAGTAACCATTTCATTATCAGACTTTTTGATGTTATTGAATTCATTAAGCATGAATCTCACATTAGTCTTATCATCCTACTGCTCTTGGAAACAATTTTTAAAATCCTCCCATGACCCTATGCTATTAACTGGAAGACCTTTGTACCAATCTCTTGCATCATCAACCAGGGATTGGACAAATAGTTTCATGATAACATCCTCATCTACTATCTCATAGTTGTTTATTAGGTCCCCAAAAGATTTCAAATGCTCCTCAGCACTAATTGCATTGTTCCCAGCAAATTTATGGAGTCTGTCTCTTAACTCAGTAGGAACATGATTGGGATAACCTGGGATCCCATCAAAGAACAATTGTCTATATTGTTCTAAATTTATTGGTCTCCTTTGAAAAGGGGTAATAGCATTATTGTTTCCCATGGTCATCCTAACTTTTGGAATTGGAGACTGAGATACTTGGGTGTACTAACTATTCACAGGGATTTGACTCACTGAGGCTATATTAGCAGGCACTGTGGGTTGAATCTTGACCGGGGGAAGGGAAACTTGTTGAGGATCAGGCTTACTAAGGTTTTCTAATGGAAATGTGATAGGGGGAGCCTTTAAGTAACTAATTTTTCTTTTTTTCTTCCTGATTTGCCGCTTCCAATTCAGCTTTCTCTAGTTCCATTTGGAGATCCTCTTTTTCTTTCCTCATTCTCTCCATTTCCCTCTCATGTGTTGACGACCTATGAGAAATCTCCTCTGCAGTTTTAGATTCAATTCCATCATCCACCCATTTCTATTTTCCTTTATCCATATTAGTCCTAGGAAGCTGGGAATCACTACATACTTCCTTGTTTGGTTAGACTACTGACCTATAAGCTTGCTTGGCTTTGGGGATCAGAATTTCTCTAATCACAGGGCCTTCCTCATCACTCTTTTCCTTTTCCTTAGCTAGCATTTCAAGATCAACTATTTTTCTAAGAAGCCTATCTCTCTCCATTAATTTAGCTTTGACTTCCTTCTCCCTATTTCCTTCCTTTTGGGCTCTTAGGGAAATTAGATGGTGAACTCTTTTATTCAGATCTTCAATTTCTTGGGACACTTTATCTTCATCAGGAAAATTTTCCTCAGAGTCTGATATATTGACTTGATCTATGTCAATCAAACTAATGTTTCCATCAATTGTTCTAGGCATAGAGTGTCTAATTGCATTTGAACTAGTCCTATCTCTTGCAGAAACACTAACATGGGATAAATCTTGATTTAAGACATGTGCATTATCAATATTTCCAAACAATCCAGAATGGAAGCCTAATATATCTTGCTCAGAATCTCTGGAGGAAGAATTAGACTTTTAATAAATAGGTCAATCATGCATCTTACCAGTATTATTATTCTTTTGTACCCAAGCAACATTTGATGGCTTGTGTAACACTGATCTCTTCTGGCCTCTTTGTGATTGCTCTGGTAAACCTTCCTAGCAAAGTTTCACGAGGATGCTTCTTCATGAATGATCTAGTATTTTTTCCTCCTTGTATTATGCTTGTTTTCCTTTTAAGATGATTTGTACTTTACAAGGACTGGTTTTAAAAGAACAAAGTCGCCACCCACAAGAATATGGGGATTATGAAAATAAGCTTTAGAATAATACGCAGAAATTCCACAAACACAATGATTTTCTTTACAACTTAAGCATAAATCTATGTCTGGATCCTTAATGTGACTCTCCCCAGTAGAGTTGCCACTTTTGATGTCTTCAAAATCTAATTCACTTCAATATCCTTATAATAAAATGATTAAGCTCTGTACAGGAGGGATGTTAAAGGGAAAGAAACTCTTAGGACAACATATGACAAGGTTTGATTTAACCTTCTACACTTTGGACCTACTTAGAGTCCAGGCGGGTATACCTTTGTGAACTAAATTCACACTTTCAAAAGATAAATCCATAGCAAACCAGTCCAGAAAACCAGTGGATATAATCACCTTGAAACTAACTGAAACAAAGGAATGAAAATTATACTCATATTCAGTATTTTGACCTACAAAACATGTAATAGACAACTTCGATCTATACCAGTGCATTATCCAAAATCACAGAGTCATCTAGATTCAAACAATACTCCCCAAACAAAATATCTATACACATCACATTGGCTCGGCTTCTGTTAGTCCTTATATATGCCTGACACACATGAGAATTTATGCATACCAAATCAAACTATGCTCATCAAGATTCAAAGTATCCTACAGAGAGTTTAGTGGTAGAAGTGATCCCCGCATATTTAATTTCCCTCCTAAAGATAAAAGCTAGCAAACACATCTACTTAAAGTTGCCTTACAACCCTATTCAAACAAAATAACCCTGGATTATTCAGAATGAAACTGTAAACAATTGTAAACACATTTGAAGATGACACAAAGTTTTACTCAAAACCAATGGTCTGTATATTGATATATTCTTCAAGAAAGTATTACAAAAACTTTTGAATATTCTCCATTATACTTAGAAAAGCTCAAATATAAATTTCTGCAGTGTTTTCTTACAATTCTTTGTGATGAATTTTCTATTAGTCCTGGTATCCATTTATAACAATATGGATGCACATAGCTTCGGACTTTCCTAGGAGAATATGTTACAATCATTTCTTTTCCAAAAGAAGTTACAAAGCCTTTTACAAAAACAGTTAGAAGTCTTTTTCAACCTCTGCAGCTTCTTCTACTTGCTATCCAGTTGCAACCTCTTCTAGCTGTTCAGGAGCGCCCTCTAACTGCTCTACATCCTGGATGGCATATTTTCTTGTCCATTCATTGTACACATCATTAGTTGGCCACGCGAAATTAATCACTTTTGTTTTAGCCTTGGTCAACCTTTTCCAGGAATTTCTCATCTTGTTGACTTCTAAATTGAGAAAACCATAATGAGATTTGATTTTCTCTATCTCCTGAATTGTTACAACAAAAAAGGAAGCATCACCTAAATCAACAATTCCTTTTATTCTGGCTAACAGTTTGGCCTCTATTCCTTAAGCCATACTTGTTTGTCCTTCAGTTGATCTGGGCTGACAAAAACTCTTGGGAGCAATTCAAAAACCTGCTCAGCATACTCCTTTTTGTACAAATTGATTTTTCTGTAAGCATTATCCACCCCTTCTGCTAATTTTACAAAGTCCTTGGTGGTGTCACAAGTGGATTTGATGATAGGATCAACCCCTGCTTCATCATAAGATGCACAAATAAGTTCCAAGTCTTGCTCTCTAGGCTTCCATCTGTCAAAAATAGGTGTCAAAATGGCCTTATCTCCGTTGAGCTCATTCCACATATCCAAAATCTTGCTTATGTTGTTATGTAACAGTGAAGCACTCATTGTATCTGCAAAACTTGAAATAGTAGCCCTTACTCTTTCCTCGTACTTCTTTGCATATAAGGCCTGAGCCTGTTTTAAATTCTCTAACTCTTGAGGAGTGATCTCAATCATTTGGGAGCTAGAAGGTGCTGGAGATGGTGGGAACTCAATGATGGGGTTGCAAGGTGGAGGTCTTGCAGGAGAGGAGGAGATCATCAGTGTTGAAGACTCACCTTGATGGTACTATCTTGTCAACTGGCTCTGCAACTTAGCAATGATGCTATCCTTACCTCTTACCTCCTCCTTAGCACTATTATAAGCCTTCAAAATTATCTCCAACTTGACTTGGAGGTCTTCTTTTTCCTTGGCCTCCTTTTCTGCTACTACAACACTAAATTTTGCAGTCTCTAACACAGTGCTAGCAGCTTCCACCACCCCTATGTTCTGCACTCTCTTCACTATCATTCCACCAAGATAGCTTGACCCTAGGGTATCTTTACTTCTCTTATTTTCATCTCTCTTGAGAGACCACATGATGAGTGCAACATTATCTTTGCTGAAAGTAATTCCCTCCATGGGCTTGGTTTCTTTCCTCACTGCCTCCAGTACCAGGGCATCTGCTATGTCCCACTCAGGGAGAATAAGTACTGCAGCTTGTGCCACCATATCTCTTCCTTGCTCAGGGGTAATGGTCTTAAATTCATCTATCATTTCTTGCTTTATTTCCTCCTCCACCAGAGCTAGATCTTTGTGAGGCTGCTCACCTTTTCTCTTCTCACATCTTGCATTGTATTTGTCTATATTTTGCTTCCATACAAACTGCATAAATGCTCCTGATGTAACAAAATTGTTATCAGCAAAGAAGTCATCACTGGCCTGCTTGATCTCAGGATCCCACTCCTGGCCCTTAAGTTCATTGGTAGTGATGTTCATTTTAGCAGCAAGGGACTGTTTTGGCATTCCCTCTTCTACCTCATCATAAGTATAGGCTATTTCTCCTAAACTACCTAACTGTATCAGCTGCTCAACTGCTGCCTAATCATCTCCTATGTGAATAGGGGATTGGGATGGAGAGTACAAGGGTGTATCAGATTATACTTCTTTTCCTACTCTCTACTTCTTTGGGCTTTGTTTGACGTCAATGACATCTTGTATCTTCATCTTTCCTTTGGAGGTGGAGGGCTCCCCTGTTGTGGGCATCAACACACTGTAACTAGATTTCTTGTGCAATGTATAGTCACTAGGAGGGATTGCTCTAGTAGAGGCAGACCTACTTAGAATCATTCTTGCCTTTTCAGGGTTGTTTTTAATCACAGCCTCCCTCTTTTCTTTTAGAGTCTGCATCACATCCTCAAAGCAAACAATTAAGAACTTTATTTTCTCCTCAAAAGGGAAAAAGCTAGACAATGGGTCATAGCTGGCATCAAACTGATGTACAAAGTCTAAGGCTTTCTTATAAGCCACCCATTTTTCTTTCCTTAGCTCCTACTCATCTAGATCAAACTCAATTCTAATGAGGTCTTCTGGAAACTGGAATTGATGGGGTCCACCTCTGCACACTGCTAACTTTCTAAACATGCCATTGAAGAAGTCTTCTAGATCAGCACACCTAGATATTCCAATTGACAAATGATAAGGTTTGAGAAAGCCTTTAAAATAATTCCAACCTCCCTTGGTTATTATAAATTGATGGGCTATGGTAACTGTAGGGAAAATAGTCCCTTTACCCCTGCCTGTCAGCTCTGCGTCTTGTACACTACCAATCTGTTTGAGGACTTCTGCAATTCCCACTTTGAGAGGGACTTGATAGGGCAACAAGAATGGAGTGCCTCAGAAACCAAAAACTCTGAAAACTATTGAGACTGGGTATAGGTAAATATCACACTAATTATGAACAATCTTTATACTCTCTACAAATTCTTTTGGTCTAACAAATTCCAAAAGAACCTTGGGGATTCTTGGGTTTTCTGAGTAGAGAAGAGTCCTAATTTTTTATTTAAAATATTTATCAAATTTTAAGAAACTGGCATCATCTCTATCCCATGACAACACAGTGCTCCATAATTGCACTTGCATCTTTTCTCCCTCCTTCTCTTTTATGAGTTCCAATCCACTGGCAAAGTAATCACCACCTTTGAATAGAAATAGATGCATGAGGAGTGAATACCATCTGAAAGGCCTATCGACCTTCCCATTTTTTATTCCTATCAACCGTCCATGGATAGAATTAGTAATGAAAGAAGCATAATCAAAGGTTATTGCAAGAGAAGGATTCAAAATCTGAGCAATCATTAGCAAGTAGTGATTGGGCATATTTGCCTCAGCATCTTCTCCCAAAATCTGGCAAAGTGACAAATACATTCCCTTAGCCTTGAGGGTAAATAAATTCAATGAGAAGGGCTCTTTAGTGTTGGGTCCTACAACTGTCAACCCACCTATCTTCACAAAAAATTCCTTAAGAGGCCCAGTCCTAAGGTGGTTCCTCTGTGCACCGTATACTTGAGCTAATGATTTGAAGTTAATGGGTTCTAGAAAATTTGTAAACTCATTGAGCCCAAAAGCACTTCTGAATTCTTCATTATTGATTTCAATAAGGGCTTTCCCATTTATGTCTCTAATGCTTCTTGTGACTGGATCATAATTATGTGCAATTTGATTCAATAGATCCATGTCCATGAATACTCCTGGAACTACCAACTTCCCTATATCTAACTCCCAGATGCTATTCTGCGGGGCTAGAGAATTTCTCATTCCGAATCCAACTTTGAATAACCCCAACCTAGACAACCCAACTTGTGGATCTCTCAACCAATTACCCTTATCATACAACCCTTCCTCTATCTTCAAGCGAGGAGCTTTAGGCACTAATTCTTTTACTTTTGATGCCTGATTAGTTGACAACGTCAACTACTCAAGAAAATCATCACAAATGGCTCTCTCCTGATAATTAACCTTCCTAGAAAATTCTCTCTTAGGTGCCATTTTGAAAATGCAAGCAATTAAAATACTACCCCCAAATGGTTCAGCGATAAATCAAGACCTTAATTAAAACACCACAAAGAAATTGCCACACAAGAGTACAAGAAAACCTATTTTAGGTCAATGGAACCTGCTCTGCAACTGAGTTGACTCGCTCTATATTTGAAGACAATAGCTCTATATCTGCTCTCCTACAACAATTCTTTTGAATGATACCTTTACTCAATCAACAGGAGATCATATATGGTACCCAGGGTCTTAACTATGACATTGATACCGCATGCTTCGGTCATCCCTTCAGAATTGAATTCCTAAAAGAATTCAAATTTTCGCTCCAACGGGTCACAACATTCCTGCACATTCTTTCCTTTCCCTCTTTCACTGTTTCGTGAACATAATCTTTAGGCAATTTCGTTAAACGAAATCATGCCAACCGTCCAATCAAAAGCAACTTGATTGGCCATTACACTGATTTAACAATCTTGCCTTCGCGCTAGGCCCCATCTCCTTTTTGCCATTTCGCAGACTTTATCTTTCGAGCACTTCTCCTTCGAGAAGCCATGCTAGACGTTAGATGGAATTCTAACTGCTCAGTGTTTAACTCTTACCGAAACCATCAACATCTTCATTAACCACACCTTTACCTTGACTGCTAGTGGTCTTTCGCTATTTCGTGAAGCTTAAACAACTTTCAACTTCGAGCCACAAAACAATGCGAAGCGTTGGATCAGATTGAAGATGACCATTCTTTAAGGGAAACCTTTATGCTTGCTTTACTTATGCCACCTTTTCATTGGTTACTGGCTACTATGTGGCAATCAACCATTGGTTTTAGAAAACCGTTCAAGCCTAGTTCAACGTCAGCCATGTGTCCTTCCCTTATAACCGCTAGTTACACCTTGGTGGGCCCTCAACTTCTTCTGAAACCATGTGTCCATGGACACCTCACCATCTAGCTTGACACCTGGATACCTTTTCTTCTTTTTGCCAGTTCACGAAGCATATCCTTTGAGCACTTTGCAACCGCGAAATAACGCCAGTCGTTGGATCAAAACGAAGTTGATCCTCCTTTAACCTCATGTTTTATCTATCTTTGGGGACGAAAAACCTTTTCGCCATTTCACAGGGCATAAAGCATGAGCATCTTACCCTTGCAAATTCATGCGGGCCGTTAGATTATTTTTGACTTACTTGATGCTTAACCATCTGAACTAACTCCGACAGATATGGGCCCTCCGACTCAACCTCAAACACCTGACATCTAGTCACTTTCAAAGCTGACATGTCAGTCTTTCATTTGCTGAGAGAAAACACTGGGTTCCACCTCATCCTTGCCACCTGTATCTACCAGGTCACCTCTTACCCCGTGGCATGACTCACCTCTGGGACCCACCTTTTAACCCTTAGACCCACCTTGCTGACTATTGTGGCCTTTGCCACGTGCCATCATCTTACTCGCCCTCTCGACCAACTGGACCGTCTACTTGGAGTGCCATGTCATTTTGCCACTTCGCAAAAACTATCTATCGAGCATCTTCATCCTGCGAAACAGTGCAAACCGTCAGATCAGATTGGACTTGATCACCTTTTAGTCACTTAGAAAATCTTCACTGCAGGGTCCCACCAGACACTTTCACCATTTTGTGAAAGGTATTTCACTTGCAAGTTCAAGCTGCGAAATAATGCCAGCCATTGGATCTTGGACGAGATGAAGCCTCTTTAAACCGGACCAAAAGCACCATTTAGAATGCTTCTCCCTTTTGCCATTTCATGAATCTTAAACCATGCACAACTTCGCCTAACGAAATAGCGAAAACAAAAGATCTACCTGAGAACTGCACACAACTTACAGGGCCCGACAACATTAGGAAGAAAATACATAAGGCGTAAATTTTTCAATTAATTCTACAATGGCCTAGGCAAACGACAAGGGGGGGGGGGACACTTCCTACGACCCCAAGACCCATTACTTAAGTGGATAAAGTAACGAAGGAATAGAAACCAAAGGGTTTTTGATAAAACATTGGATGATTTAAAATTAAAACCCTAAACCCCTAGGACCTAACACAGAGATGAAGCAATTGATAGCGTGTCTAATTCAAAATTTCAAAACTTAGTCGATTATTGGAAAGGAAAACCCATTTTTTAAATAGTGATAACACAACCTTCTCAATATCCTTTAATGAATATCAACAATCTTTCTTTCTACTGAAATGCCAACACTATATTTTTATCTTATTGAAAAAATTTATCCTTGTTTAAAGTATTATCTCGTTATTAAGATAATCAGCTTATTGGATTAATTAGCATGAGTTAAGTTAAATGTGGAATTAAGTAATCACGCTGGGAAACCTTTTAGGTGTTAGTTGATGTCTTCCACTCCATAATCTAAACTTTGATATCTCGTTGTATCATTGTGTTGTGTTTAACTTTAAAAAAATAAATTATTGCACTCTATTCTTGTGTTTTAGCTTAATCCTTTCAGGGTTTCCTGGAGGGGCATTACATTTGGTATCAAAGCCCATGTTGCAAACACTGAGATCTCTAGTTTCATTGTGCCCTTTGTTGGTGTGAGGTGTATTGACCTTATGTGTATGCTTGTCCTTCTTTTTGGATGTGTGTGATTGAGCAAACCTTAACTTGTGTGTAACGCATGTGTTCACACCTTGTTCTTATCTTCTTGATGTTGGTGTTTTGAGCGATTAATTGTGCTTTGTTTGGTTATTGATGTCTTGGTCTATGATTACTCATATTCTAAAAGAGTGTCATATGTACCTTCCTTATTTCTATCTTAAGTAAGGTACATTAATATGCAAATAGTTGATTTTGTGAAACTGCTTTGTATGTAAAACAAGTATTAAAAGGAACATGTTAAAGTAGCTTTGAGAGTGTAATAATGCATTCCACGAAAGATTGTTTTATGCGTTGCATTAAACCAGTTTGATTGAGGATCTATTTTAGCAAATGCTCCATTGAACTTGCTTTTGGATATATGTAATTGCCTTATTATGTTTAGAAAGTATGAATGAAAATCTTGTTGGATGTTTATGCACTAATGTCTATTATTTAGTTGATAATTCCTCCTTTACCTTCTTATCATATTTTAATTTTCAATAATAGGTTGCAGTTATGATATGTTTTGCATTGGATTAAGAGTAGTGAGTGTCTGCAAGAGGTCTTGTATTATCAAAAGATTGTCTATCTTGATTTCTTGTTCGGAAAACTAGAACATTATGTTGCAACCATAATAATTGGAAATGCCATGTTAGGCTGTTTGGTATCCTTCTAAAATGGTAGCGAAATGAAAACCGTGCAATTAAAATTATAGACTTATAGTGATAAATTTTATATTGTAGTGTGATCTTGTTGATCTTGTGTCTTTGTAGGAAATAGTTTGGTTACCAAACTCTCTTTCCCTTCTCTTTGCCTAGATTATAAGATTTTTAGAAATGCTACTAAGAATGCGTTGATTTAAAAAGAATTTTTATGACACATGAAATTATATGTTTGCTTTTGGGCTTCTTATGGAAAGATGAAAGTCTTAAGCTTCATAAATAAATTTGCATAGTTAGTAATGTGAATACGAATGCTTAGTGGAATTCGAGAAAGATATAGGAATGATGTTATTTCCTTATGTAATTGTGAATTGTTAATAATTTCAGTACTTGTATCTAGAATAAACTTTATTCAGCTATTCATGTGGGGAGCATTAATTAAAACCTTCCTAGAGTAGATGATAGCATACTAAAAAGTACTCCTCATAAATGTGACTAAACTAGTACTGGTGTATTCGTGTGTATTGTAAGAAACCGGTGCTTATTATATGTGCCCATGGGTTGGTGAAGTAATCAAGCATGGAGGATATGTTGCTTATGAGTATGGGAAACCATACTGTTTATGAGATGTTTCTTATTTGTTTTCCTACTGAGTACCAAACCTCAGGTTGTTGGTAATTCAGTATGTTAAGGGTTAGTATTTGAAGTCACCATTCCTTGAATAGTATGGATCGACGTACGAGTAATGTCGACACGAAGCGACTTTAGCTTCTCAATTTCGAGGAATGATATAGTTATACAATAAAATTGTATCAAAGGTGTACTCAATACTTTCCCTTTTGATGAATCTATTTATAGTTTTATGTGTGACAACCTATCCTCTCCTTTATTTGAGCATATTGATGGTGATTCTTGAGCATAGTGATGGTGTATTTTGGAGGACCCTTTGCCTTGTCTTCATGAAAGGTAGGTTTATCCACATGAGCTGCTAGTTAGTTGGTGGACATGTGGGTGGACCTTAGTCATGTATACCTCTGGCTTACAGTGGTATCCTTATAGATACGTCGCTATGCAGGACGTGACCTACGCATGCTTGTTTCCACAAGGTACACTACCATGCGAGATATGTCCATTGCATGTCTTCTCCACTTGGGGTATTGCCATGCCACATGACAACATGATGTGAGGTGATGCTGAGGTGCACACTGCCATGACGTGTGGGTGTGTGACTTGGCCGCACCACATGATGATGTACTGCAACAATTTTTCAATTGTTCCTTCCTTCCTTGTTGGTGGCTAGATACTAGTCACATAGTGATGTTATGTGCAATTGTGATATTCTTATTTATTTCTTTGTGGACCAGCAATTTATTCTACTTTGACTTTGAAGGTTTAGCCACGATCTTGTGAGCTTTTGCTTACTTGATTTGGTGTTGTAATTCTGGGTTATTTTCTTGCCTTACTGTTGGAATTGATGATTTATTATCTTTATATGTCTGTACTTTGGTGGCTAAACTGGTTTATCCTTATTGTTTTCATATGCTGGTCTTGTGTTAAAATGTGAAATTCCTCCCCAAGGACGCATGAGACAGTCTTAGTAGAGTGTGTACAAGGAAGTAGACGTAAGGAACCTTGAGGATGGGGGTATGTGATGTTGTGATGCAGCTAGGATCCACTACCTACCTATGTGTAGTGACTATCTCTTGGAGGCTAACCACCTTACTCAACAAGGGATATTCACAAAGGTCTTGTATGGAAGGTAGCACTGCTAAGGTGTGCCCTAGCACCATCAAGCCTTTGATTGAGATATTGGATATTTATGATCATATTATTGTTATGAGATCATGCATAGAGATGATGATCGTGCATGTTATCTTTGAGTGAGCATTAGACATGCTCACATGTGACCTTTTGAGTTTTGTATTCTAGTTATGTGGGTGATTATCATGTGTAATCATGGTGTAAAATTGTGTTATCTTGTCACTATGTTATGGGACATAGTCATTGGAAAGGTTCTTATATGCCCGACAAGTGTAAACAATTGTGTATCTATGTTGCTCTTATTTCATGGAAGTTAACTTGGTTGTAGAAATTGATATTTGAAGCTAGTTCTATGCGATAAAATTTTGTGAAAAGATGTATTGGTAAAAGAAATTGATCATGATGGCATATTTTCTTGTCATGTTTGATAGATGAGTATGATATTGTTGCTTACCTCTTTTAATGCTTTAATTTGGTGTAATGAAGGGAAGAAAATTCTCATTTCTTTGCTATGATTGTGGATGATTCCTAGAATATTTTAGAAGTGTATGGTTTTAGATGTATCCTGCCAATGGATAATGACATTCGTAATGATTTAGCAATAATGTTTCATTTAATTATGGAAGGATTCCTATGTGCATTTTAATATTTGTTGAATAAGTTTCGGGGCTAATGCGTGCAACATGTTCTTCGTCTAGCCTTATGACTTCCAGGAGTAAGTCGGAACCTAGGGGGGAAGAATGTAGTACCCCTGCCCTAATCAATTTCTAATCTCAGTTTGACCTTGGTTAGTTTATCATAATATAATGTTATATTCAGATGTTTTGATTTAGTGCATACATATTAATGTGGTTTTTGCACCATTTTGTATGCAAGTTTATTAGCTCTCCTATTTCATGTTATTAATCTCGAGCTAACACTTTCACTAAGTGTATATATATATGCATGTATGACTCTTGGTTGCAGGAGATTTCAGGTACAGTACCGCATGGGTGCGAGGTTCGTCTCCACCTAGATTCGCAGGTTTGAGTGTACCTCTTTGATCCTTAGATTTTGGATTAAGTGGTCGTAAGATCCTTGTTTGACCATAGTCGTGCTCAAGTGAGCATCGTCAGTCATCGTCGATATTCCCTTTGGTTGGATATGCAGGTCATCTGTCTATGCGACTTTCTTGGGTTGCGTGTTTTGTGTGTTTAAATCGAGTAATTAATCCTTAATCTTTAATTTGATTTAATGTGTGCTTTCACATTAGTATTTTGGGGACTAAATTAAATAGGCTCCCTTTTTATGTGATTAATCATTAATTGAATTGCTCAATTTAGGTTGGTAGCAAGTACATTTAAATGATTAATTTTAATGTTAAATTTATTATGTTTATGTTGTTGGAAAAGAAAGATATAAATTTAATTGAAATCAAATTAATTTAATCTTGTAGGCTTTTTGAAATAGACAAGTTAATTTCAGTTATTTGAGAAAATCAATTTTAAATTGAAAAACAAGTTTAATTTATTAATATAGTTCAAAAGAATGATTTTTGGAGAATTATTTTAAATAAAATATTTTAAATCCCCAAATTTTCCATCCAAAAATATTTAATTTTGGGAGGAGAAGAAATTTCTTGAGCCTGCAGGTTGGACTCCTCACTAAATATTTTCGAGGATTGCTATATGAGGTAAGATTCTAGTTTAGATCTTTAGTTTCTTTGTTTATCAGAATTTGTTTGTTTTTGTTTTTTTTTTGAAAAAAAAATTTGGTTGTGTTGTTGAAAATCTCATTTATTTGGGGAAAATGAAAGAAGTTGTAGATTATTTTCTAAAATTAAATTCTCCTTACTCCCTTCCCAATCTCTTGATGGAATTTTAGTTGTTCTCAATAAACTTTGTTAAAATCTCCATTGAATGTTCTTTGATTTAAGTTTTAATTTGGAGAATTAGTTGTTTTAGTCAAGTTTGGTAGAAGGGTTTGGATAAATGGATGTTAATCCTTCTTATTTTGCCAATGGTGTTTGTTTTAAAAGATTTTTTTTTTTGCTTCCCGGATCTGGGTATTCTGTTAATGTAAATTTTAAGAAAACCAAAGTGTTTTGAAAAAAAAAAATTATTTTTTTTGTCTCTACTGGGAGCTGTTTTTTTTTTTTTAGTGAAAAAAAAATTAATAAAAAAAAATATATTAACCCACGTGGTGGGAATAAACCCCCACCACGGGGAGGTAGCATGCTACCAAGGGTAGCGGCTGCTACCATTTGATAGCAGCGCTACCAATGGTAGCGCACTGCTACCAAATGGTAGTAGCACTACCAATGGTAGCGTGAGCTACTAGGGGCCCCACGTGGATACCTATTTTTTGGAAAAAAATTTTGGATGGAAAATTTGGGGATTTTGGGAGGAGAAGAAATTTCTTGAGTCCGCAGGTTGGACTCCTCACTAAATCTTTTCAAGTATTGCTATATGAGGTAAGATTCTGGTTTAGATCTTTGGTTTCTTTGTTTATCAGAGTTTGTTTGTTTTGTTTTGTTTTTTTTGAAAAAAAAATCTGGTTGTGTTGTTGAAAATCTCATTTATTTGGGGAAAATGAAAGAAGTTGTAGATTAATTTCTGAAATTAAATTCTCCTTACTCCCTTCCCAATCTCTAGATGGAATTTTAGTTGTTCTCAATAAACTTTGTTAAAATCTCCATTGAATGTTCTTTGATTTAAGTTTTGATTTGGAGAAATTAGTTATTTTAGTCAAGTTTGGGAGAAGGGTTTGGATAAATGGATGTTAATCCTTCTTATTTTGCCAATGGTGTTTGTTTTAAAAGAATTTTTTTTTTCCTTCCCAAATCTAGGTATTCTGTTAATGTAAATTTTAAGAAAACCAAAGTGTTATGAAAAAAAAATAAATTATTTTTTTAGTCTCTGCTGAGACTATGTGTTTTGGCTGGGAGTTGTTTTTTTTAACAGTGAATTTTTTTTTAAAAAAAAATTAATAAAAAAAAAAATACTAACCCACGTGGCAGGGATAAACCCCCACCACGGAGAGGTAGCATGTTACCAAGGGTAGCGACTGCTACAATTTGGTAGCAGCTCTACCAATGGTAGCGGACTGCTACCAAATGCTAGCAACACTACCAATGGTAGCCACTTTCTACCATAGGTAGCATGAGCTACCAGGGGGCCCACGTGGAGGTAAATTAAATGTGGGTTTTTAAATGGTTAATTTTTTTTATTAAGTTATAATTAATATATATTTTATTATTATAAATTAATTATTAATTATTAATTAATGTATATTTTAAATATATGTTAATCATGATAGTTTATATATATATATATATATATATGTTAATTTATACTTAATTTATTAATTTTGTTAATAATTATTAATTGCTTATATTTTATTAATCGCGGATTACTAAATATATAGTAATTAATATTTAATTTTGGTATTTTTTCTATATATGCGTAAGGAATAATTGTTAAGCTGGGAATGGACTATCTTTATTTGGGTTCCTTATATGTATATGTTTCCTTGATCTGTATAGTGTAACTGGGCTCTGGAAAAGATGAATTTGGAGAGATTGTTTTCGCGCCAGTATGAGAATGATGTTTTGTTTGAAGAATAAATATCATATTTAGTTGGTTAATGTTTATTTAATTTTATTCATGTGAATTTGGTTTAAGAACTCATAATGACGCATTTATGTATGTTCGATGCAAATGAACCTTAGAGAGTTAGAAAACCAAGAACAACCTGTACCTAGATGAGGTAGATAACTACAATCTAACTTAGATCATTTAGAAAACTTGATCAGCTTTTCTTGTTTAAATCAATATGGGAGAAGATTGTCTTTTCCGGTTATTGCCTATGCAAGTTTAATTTCTGTATTTGCTTTTGCTTAAGTAATGGCAAGCCTTGCTTTGTTTGATTGGACCCTGCCATATGGATTGATTTGGGGTACCTATTTTTGTCCTTGGTTTCAAGTTTGACTGTTGTTTAGTGGTAGTGTTGTAATTGGTCATATCCTTTATGCGGGTGTCGTATGATGTTTGGTGATTGGCTATAGTTGGTCAAGTCTTTAGTTAGAGTACTGTCTGTCAGTGCACCTCATATGAAGTCGTGTTTGACCAAATGGTTGTTCCCTCCATTTTGAACTTTGTTTGCTTGACCATGTGTATTCCTTGGTTTTTGAATTTGTTTGAGTATAGTCTAGTGTCATATGGGAAGTGGCTTTCTCTTGGGAGCCATGCCCAAAGTGGCTGCTGGGTAACCCATCAGAAGTGTGTCTAATAAGTGATAACCTAATAGTATATTAGAGTGTTGGATAATGATTTACTAAGCAAGATAATTGTGCCTCACACATGAGATGAGTGCTAACACATACTCGATATGCTGTGAGAAGGCCTATAATGGCAAACCATCATCCTTGTCTTCACGAGAGGATGTGTGGTTCCACATGAGGCTTGGATGAGCCAGAGGTTCGGATTAGGTTGCTAGGGTAATCTAGTGGATGGAGCCAGAACCTATGAAGACCTGCCATGGTAACCATACCAGGTTGTGTGATGACACTTGTCCCTTATGTTCGCTAGTGTTGTCTTGTTAGGATTACTTTTGTGGAGTCGTCATGTTGCTTATGCTCTTGTGGGAACCTGATATCATGCTAGCCCTTGGGTAGCGATGACTTAGTTTTGTAGATGCTCCAGTGGACCTTTGTATTTGCTTTGATTATGTTCAGTTGGATCCTTTCCTATTCAGGGAACATTTATGCATTTATTGACCAATGTGGTCGTTGTATATTGGTTATGTTCGCCTTGATGGCAATGTTGTAAATGATGTGAACCTTATGTATTCTTAACTTATTTAATGATCAGAGGGGTCTTGCAGTTGAGCAGACCCAGAGATGTAGCCCTTTAGGAGTGAACTCTGATATCAATTTGGTGTTATGTAATGCTTGTTCTCTTATGTTTCCTTTTTAGTTTTAGTATGTATGGATGACATTATGTTAGAATGTATAAAATGGATAAGATGAAATTAATCGTAAATGCTTGTATGCAGTGTCTTTAAAATGCAACAAATTGGATCATGAAAGAATGTAGATTAGAATAATGGAATATATTCAATTATTGTTAAGGAAGTTAAGTATGCATGAAAAGAACTCATTAGTTTATGATGAAATTTAAGTGTGTTATAAAATTAGATGCATGGCTTATATTTTAATGAAAGCTTGAATGTAAGGTATGAATAAATCTTAATGGATGAACATTATCATGTGATCTATATTTTTATCTTACTGAAATAAATTATCCTTGTTTAAAGTATTATCTCGTTATTAAGATAATCAACTTATTGGATTAATTAGGGTGAGTTAAGTTAAATATGGAATTAAGTAATCCCATTGGGAAACCCTTTAGGTGTTAGTTGATGTCTTCCACTGTGTAATCTGAACTTTGATATCTCGTTGTATCATTGTATTGTGTTTAACTTTAAAATTTTTTTATTGCACTCTATTCTTGTGTTTTAGCTTAATCCCTTCAGGGTTTCCTGGCAGGGTATTACAAACGTCAATTTAAAAACTAGGAAGTAAAGGAGTTGTGTAGCAAATTTCACATACAACAAAGATTTTCCACACCATATTATGCACAAAGCAACGGACAAGCATAGGCTACAAATAAAATAATATTGAAAATTCTTAGGAAAGTTGTCACTGATACAAGAAGGGACTAACATCTCCAGTTAAATCCCGCTCTTTGGGCTTACAAAAAAGGAGTATGCACACCTACATAAGAAACACCATATTCTTTGGTTTATGGTACAAAATCAATACTCCCCATTGAAATAGAAATACCGTCTCTAAGGGTTTCAATATAGAACATCATATCAGAGGAAGACTACAGAGTAGCAAGGTTACAAGTGTTGGTAAATGCACACTCCAATGAGAAATTGTAGGTGATTGAAGGTTTTGTCATTGATGGAAACCTTGCAATCATATGATACCGGCAAGACAAATATACCGACATCGGCAACGACAAACTCTACACCGACACACAGAACACCGGTAGTGAAAGGATGGATACCAACACTCTGGCCAACAGGAATTTTGCTAATAATATATTTTATAATTAATTGTAAAATCATTGTAAGCCGACATGGCGAGTTGTAATATGACTCATATATGTATGAGATCATTGTAGAACATTTAAAATATATAGGTGATAGGCGAAATTAAGCAGACCTAATATGCGAATTATAGGTTAAGGGTTTAGGCATGAAGCAGAGCTAAAACTGGTACTGGATCTAGCATAGCAGATGCTATTTTGAAGCAATACAAGACATTGGATTTGTATAATCCATTTTTGTAAGTCAGTGTGACTTCCTTTGTAATTGAGCAGTGAGCTCTAGGCACTTGGCCTTCCTGCATGTGTAGGCCCCTCTTGTAAAACAATAATATTCCCTTATTGGCCAGTAAGTGAATATTGTGGGTCACAAATCCCACCGAGGTTTTTCCCACACCGGGTTTCCTCATTAAACTATTGTGTTATGGTGTGCTTTTGATGTGGTTGTTGTTATTCTTGTTTGCTGCATTATTTTTGGTTTATCAGTATATAGTATTGATATGCTTTACATGTTTTAATTCAAGTAAATTCATTAACCGGTAAGATATTGATTCACCCCCCCCCCCCCCCCCTCAGTATCTTTGGGAATCCTAACAATTGGTATCAGAGCTTGGTCCTCTATTTTCAGAAGCCTAACAGCTTGAGGAAGATGTTGACACGGGTAAAGATGGAAAACTTGAGAGAACAATTGAAAACAACTCTTTCAGACTATGATGCAGAAAAGTTGAAAAACATCAAACTTGAAGATGATCTGAAGGCTGCTCAGGATATCATTCAAGCACTTCAAGAAAATCTTACCATTGCAAGAAATAAGAGAAGAGAACTTTGTGAAAAGATGCAGAATGAGAATGATGAAAAGGAAACTCTTAATGATCTGGTAAACAAACTAAGACAAGAAAGCTATACAACACAGAATGAGATGCAGGATGTGACTATGAGATTTTGCAAAGAAATTGAAGACAAGAAGAAAAATGAAGAAGACTTGGCCAAAAGACTAAATGAATCTGGAAATGAAAACAAAAGACTTAGTCATGGAAATGATATGTTGAAGACAAATCTGATGCATACACAAAATGACACAAATGAGCTCATGAGACATAACGAAATCTTGGAAAGAGAACTAGCTACTGTAAATCAACACAAGGAGAAATTCAAGAAAAGCTCAGAAGAACTTGGTGACATGCTAAATAATCAAAAACCTAATGGTGACACTAATGACCTTGGCTTTGAAGTTGGTGAAAGCTTCGGTACTGCAAACACACATGATCATAACAAATCGGTAAGACAACAAAATGCTTATAAATTTAATGGCAAATGCTTTAACTGTAACACGTATGGTCATAGAGAAAATCAGTGTAGATCTAGAAATTATCAAAACACTAATACACCCACCTGTCAATGTTCTAAATGCAACAAAGTTGGTCATAATTCAGAGAATTGTAGAATGAATGTGAAATGTTATATTTGTAGAAGATTTGGGCACTTATCTAATCAATGCAGAACACATACCGACATAGGATATGGGAAAGCTATTCAAAAGAACAATGTGACTTGTTATGCCTGTAACAAGATTGGACATATTGCTAAATTTTGCAGAAGTAAGGCATCACTGACAAATAACAAAGGTCCTAGTTTGAAAGGTAAAGAGAAAGTTGAAGAGGTAAAGCAAGAATTTTCAAAACAATGGATCAGAAAGTCAAATCAGAATATTGATGTGATTAATCCTCCACTGGCAGAATAGAGTAACACTCCACTAGCAGGAGACTCCTCATCTAACTGAAGAAAAATCCTTTGAGGGTTTAGTAACAAATGAAATACATTCTATTATTCCCTTGGTTGATGGTGAGAAGTTGAAATTACTTCTATAACGACAAATGAGCTAAGTTGTAACTTAACTGGCAAGCATTAAATGTGGTAGTTGGCAAAAATAACATTATAAAGCAAGTGTTTTGGCCCTTTTTCATTCACCAAGCATTCAAATCTTAGAGAGCGCAAAAATTCCCAAGAAAAGGCATTCCAAGAGAAGAAGTGAAGGAATCCATCAAAGCATTCATCCTTAAGGTAGATTTAGGTATTTATAGCTATGACATCTTCATCCACTGCTGAATTTATTGCAAACCCTACTATTGTTGAAGTTGTTAAGTGACCTAGACCCGTCTTTCACCTAGTTCCTAAAATTGCTAAGAAAGATGATAGCATAGGTGCATTCTCCCTTATTCCTAAAGGAGTAGTATATGTTGAAGACCCTAGAATGTATATACATTGTCATATTGATGAACTAGGTGATGATGAAATTAAAAATATGTATGAGACTGCAATCTTTGATGAATCCGAAAATGTCAAACCTGAACATAAGACAATAGAAACCCTAGGTTTCACTGAAATTCTTAGTATCCCAGATTTCCCCAAGGATATCATAAGAATTATGTTAAGCAGGGTGCATGGTGAGTTTTTCTAGTTAGACTCTATTCACAAGATCACAAAAGAAGCAGTAAAAGTAGTAACAGGGTTACCCTCCATTGGCAGCAGACCTGACAAAACTAAGAAAGTCTCAAATGACCTAGTGACAAGCTTAACCGGTGCAACATTTGATAAGAGATCACTAAGGATAAAAGATGTAAATATCATATTTATAGGTATGATCTTAGGTTATAAGGCTACAAATGCAAATAGGTTAAACTTAGTTTCTAGCCTATGTATTAAGAGTGCCTATGATATGGTAAATGATAATGCAAGGATAGACATATGTGAATGGCTAAAAGATGAGCTAATAGACAATCTAGGAAAGATCAAAAGGGAAAAGAAAGGAACATTTGGATTTGGAAACCTACTTGTTTGTCTGATGCTATACATAACCAAACAAGTACCCGGTATTGGTGCCAAAGATTTTGGATTTGATATACCGGTAGGAAAACAACTATCAGAATTGTTGAACAATATGGGAGAAAACAAGGAGAAAACCATAAATGAGCACTTTCAAGCACTAAAGGCTCGAATGAAAACAAGAGTAAGGTTATCACAAGCTATTGTGGGTAAGTACCAAAAGGAAATCTATTTTGTGATAAAGAAAGATGAAATTTGGATGGAGGCAATTATTCCTAGAACCATTTGGGTAACTGAAATGGGGTATGAGACTAATGACAACATAATAGAAACTTATGCAAAAGCCCTCTTGGAAGCTTCTAAGGAACCTGAAGAAAAAGTATTTGGTAGTGCTGAAACTATAGAAAGCAAAATTCAATCAAAGAAAAGAGTTAAGAAGGTTGAGGCAACTGTTAGAAAAGGAACCCGACAGGCAAAAGCTATTAAAGAAGATGTGCCAAAATAAACTGGTAAGATACTGATTCACCCCCCCCTCTCAGTATCTTTGGGAATCCTAACAATTGGTATAACTGAAAGTGAGTTGGAAGCACTTCAACCAGAAACTCACCTTTCACCGGTTGGAACTTCTTCAGAAAGTGACATACCTGCTGTATTTAGGAGAGTTGAAAGGAAAAGAAAACCTTCACCGACACCTTCTCCTACACCAAAGAGGACAAGTCAGAAGCAACATGCAGTGAGGCCCCCAACAAAGAAATTAACTCCAAAGAAGAAGAAAATGACTCCCAAGAAGAAGACACAACAAACTATTGCTCCCATTGATAAACTTCTTAGTGAGATTATAGAGGATGGAAAGTTGAAGAACATCAACAAATTATATGACATACTATCCGTTGATGACAAAGAAAAGGTAGAGAACAGTGTAATCTTACACTTAGATATTTTCAAGAAATTTTTGATGCAAGTTGTTGATGAAATACCAGCAAATTTATATAATAGACTAGAAGCTAGAAGAGTAGCTATTGTTGAGCTAGATAAGAAAATAAAGATTGAAAAACTACTTGCAGTGCACCCTGTTAACTTATCAGATGAGATAGATCAATTAATATCCGAGGCTAACCGGTCAGTATTCTCAACTGCTTGCTGGTATATAGCACTGATGGCGGGAAGAGTGAATCAGGTAACAGAGGAAACAATAGATGCATGGGACATATTCCTGGTAGAAAAAGAGAAACATGAAGAGTATCAAAGACCTAAAACCTTCAAGGTATATCAAAAGGACAGGGACAAAGGAAAAGGTAAGGTAGGTGGACCTCCCAGTATAAAGATAATAGATAACTTACCCCCACTCCCTCTAGATACTCCACCGATAGACACTACTAACAATCAACTGGCAACTGAGAGTATGGACACACCACATGAGGATACAAATCCTGATTCAGAGGTGTTATATACAATGAACATTGACACTCAGGAAGTCAATATTGTGGTGGATAAGGAATCAACTTGGAAATCAGATGTGGCAATAGAGGCACCGGTAGGAAATATTGCAGAAGAAAACATTGAAATTGGAGAACTAAAACAAACTAAAGGATCAAGTGAACCCCCAGACACTGGAAAGGCAAAGACCATAGATGTGCATACTGATGCATCCACTGAGCCACTAAAAACTACTGAAATTGAAAAACCAACCGAGTCACCAGCTATAGGTAGCACAAAAGAAAAACCGATAGAGGACAACACAGAGAAATAGGTAGAGCAATAGGCTCCTTCACAGGTATAGGTTGAAGCATAGGTATAGATAGAGACAGAGCCAATAGCCCAAAATAAAAAGCCTAAAATTTTGTTTGTAGAAATGCAAAGCTATAACTATAACCGATGGATTACAGATTGTTAAAACTATTGGACAAACATCTGGTACAACCATGATAGAATTTAGACCTACTAATGTAACCAAGGTCTTATTAGATTCAATAAAGAAAATAACAGAGTGCAATGCACAAGCCTATAAGGCTATAGATGACACTTTACCAATTTTGAAGATGATAGCTCCAAAGTGTAACATAGACAACAAAGATTCTTTGAGCCAATTAGACACATTGTCTAAGTATATAACTGACAACCTAATAACACTGGACAAAATAAATGAGGATACATTTAAGGAAAAAATGATAAAAGAGAAAGAAAAATTCTTTATGGAAATTGTGAATAAGAACAAAGAGGAAATGGATACTCTTTTACCGGAACTTAGTGAAATCATTTTTGACTTCAAGAAATTGTATAGGGACACTTGCAAAATGGATGTATTAACAGAGGATCTTGACAAAGAAATCAGAAAAGCACAGGATAAGATTAATAATATTGCTGATAATCTAATTGGAACACCAGACTCATTTTTGGAATTAGAGAAGAAAATTGTAGAGCAGGAAGAGAAAATCAAGAAACTGGAAAATGTAAAACAAAGAATAAAGGACAAAGCAAAGGAATTAACATGCGGATTTGGTCCAAGATTAGAGTACTTTATTTCTTTGGGAAAAGAAATATCTGAGGCTCTGGTTCCCAGACTAAAGACACCGGAAGAGAAAATGCACATACTCACCGGTACAGTGCAGAGGACTCAAGAAGCCATAAATGACTGCAAAACATTCAGCAATGGAATAAATCTAGTTTTGACAAACATTTTTCAAATTGTAACCCACCAGTTACAAGAAACCAGGTAGAACTCCACTGACAGTGAATGACAACCTTTGTCATTGATGTCAAAGGGGGAGTAGAGGAATGAGAAAAATGGTTCATCTACTCAGCGGGAGCACATAGTTTTTGGTAAGACATTTTTGGCAGACTATTTTTTGGATATCATTTTTGAACACTTTTTGATTTTTCTCATGAGTGTTGCCATCAATGCCAAAGGGGGAGATTGTTGGAAAATGCACACTCCAATGAGAAATTGTAGGTGATTGAAGGTTTTTTCATTGATGGCAACCTTGCAATCATATGATACCAGAAAGACAAATATACCGGCACTGCCAACAACAAACTCTACACTGACACACAGAATACCGACAGTGAAAGGATGGATACCGACACTCTGGCCGATAGGAATTTTGTTAATAATATATTTTGTAATTAATTATAAAATCATTGTAAGCCAACATGGCGAGTTGTAATATGACTCATATATGTATGATATCATTGTAGAACATTTAAAATATATAGGTGATAGGTGAAATTAAGCAGACCTAATATGCGAATTATAGGTTAAGGGTTCATGTATGAAGCAGAGCTAAAACCAGTATTGGAATCGGCATAGCAGATGCTATTTTGAAGCAATACAAGACATTGGATTTGTATAATCCATTTTTGTAAGTCAGTGTGACTTCCTTTGTAATTGAGTAGTGAGCTCTAGGCACTTGGCCTTCCTGCATGTGTAGGCCCCTCTTGTGAAATAGTAATATTCCCTTATTGGCTAGTAAGTGAATATTGTGGGTCACAAATCCCACTGAGGTTTTTCCCACACCGGGTTTCCTCGTTAAACTACTGTGTTATGGTGTGCTTTTGATGTGGTTATTGTTATTCTTGTTTGCTGCATTATTTTTGGTTTATTGGTACACAGTATTGATATGCTTTACATGTTTTAATTCAAGTAAATTCATTAACCGATAAGATACTGATTCACCCCCTCTCTCAGTTTCTTTGGGAATCCTAACAACAAGAACTAGAAACACTTGATGAAAAAAGACAAACAACATTTAATCATCTACAAGGGTATAAAAATAGACTGAGATGGAGTTACAATAAAAGAGTTTGCCCATGAAATTTCGAAGTGGGAGATCTAGTTCTTAAAGAGAATCAAAGGAACCTAGCAGAATGAGAAAAGCTAGGGAAATTCAAACCTAGCTGGCTAGGTCCTTTCATAATAACAAGGGTTATAGGCAATGGAGCATATAATTTGGCTACCATGGAGGGAGATCCACTCTCTGACCCTATGAACAACACACTGACTAAACAAACAATATATATTTATATGTGTGTGTTAGGAGAGGAGAATGAGATTAATACTCTTTCCACCTCATGAAATTTTGAAAAATGCTTGGATGGAATTGTATTGAGATGGAGAGTTATGATTATTCAAGACCATATGAGACAATTATCTTTTTTTAATGAATTGTAACGCTTTGACATATAAACGTAGGTCCCTCCTCTAATATAATAAATTCATCTTTAATGTTTAAAGAAAAATAAACATTCCCATAGTTTAACATAGAAATTGATATTTAAAAGTGATTAATTTAGTTTTATTAATCAATAATTATGTAGGATAATGTATTTAAGTTAGAAAAGTAAATTTAATGGGTAAGGGTAGTAAATTTTATGACAAAAAAATGAATAGTTTTCAATGTAGTGTTAAATTCTAAATTGTCTCTATCTTAGAAATGGATTCATATTCTACATGTAAATTTAATTATATCAAGGTTATGTTTTCTCCATGACTTGCTAGAGTTACCATTCTATATTATATTAAACTAAAATTATATATATATATCTTATTAAGGGATTGTCATTGTGTTGCTATCAAGCTTGTTCTTCTAGGTCAACCCTTAAAAATATGTGTAAAGATTAATAAAAACATGCAATATAATCCTAGAATAATATAAACATATTTTGAATCCATTTAAGTTATCAATACCAAGTGTTCTATTATTAATTTATCCTTATATGTTTTTAGGATGAGAGAGGAGGATTAAATGCGAGGTTATGAAATGAATGCACATGAATGTCTTCAAATGCATGAGCACAACACCAAATTATAAAAATACATATTTAGTTGGCTTAGGGTGGGATCATAAAGGATGGTAATGAATTAGAACTTGAATTAAAATTTTGGAATATTTTGAGTCCACAAAGGGATGGTTTGAGAAAAGGTATGAAAAAGTGTCCATAGAAGGGTATAGTGTGAATAAATGTCTTGGGATGCATGTGCATGGGGATAGGTAAATTCTATGGAATAAAGCCCTAATTTACATAATATTGCACCATTTATCAATATCTATGTGTATTAATCCATTTTCTCAAACTAAGCACATAAGCAAAATGGGAATAGCATTAATATGAAAATTTCGTTATTGCATAATGACATAATTTTCTTCTTTCAGTTATTTTTAACAAAAGCATCAAATTTAACTTTTCATTACAATTTTTTAGGAGCTTAAAATATGTAGGAATTAGAATATAGGGATTGAACCATAGTGAGATTGAAAAGGTTCAAATGATAATTAAAATATTACTGTAAAATATGTATTTAGCAACAAAGGTAACTATCTAAGAAATGATCAATCTAATTATTTGATGAATCATAAGGGGACATAAAATGACCCTTTTTTAAGAAAGTTGACTTGGAAGATACCAATAAAAAATGACATGTTAAAGATTGATGGAAATCACATTTGGAATGGATTGCTCCTTATCTTTTCTTATCAATATTGGAATTCAATCTCTTGAATCTCTTCTCCAACTTCTCTTTCTAAACAACATATTGCCTCATTTTAAAGAGAAAATTATACTATCTTACAAAGTTTCTATGTCATTTGAGCTCATTGGAGAGCGGATGAGATATTAAATAATGAATTCGAAATCAAAATGATGTGTAGGGGATGTGGAAAGTATATGATCAATGGTGTTGTATCAATGGTCTTCTTATGTGTTCACTATGATGTATAGAGATTGATGGTGGTGATTGTATGGTATATCCATTTGTATCATGACTATTCCAAAGCATTGAAGATGTCTTTAGATGATTGTGATAAATTTTGGCTAAGTGCACGACTATTTTGGTGAATAGTTTGTCAGACAGGGTTAAGTGTTCTGGTCTACATCATGCCACATTGATTCATCTTTTCTTGTGGTTGTTGGTCAATGCAAAAAAATGTTATATCTTTAGTTTCATGTTTCCATCTATTCCATAATTGAATTTGTAGTGGTTCGAGTGTCGATTATGCAAATACAATGTGCCTATTTTCATGAATGCTTCACATTCCTCCGCTTTTTAAAGTTTTGGTGTTGCAATTCATTTATATAGTGTTGTTGGTGTCAGGTGATGCTATGTTATGCATCCATAGGTATTTTAGAGTTCCACATCATATTTTGAAGTATGTTTGGTTGAATTATATTATTTGTTCCATCTTCAAGAGCCAACTTAAGTTCTTTTAGTTTGTGCGGTAGCATGCAGAGTTGAAGACAATGATTTAGGATTGATTGGAAGGTGTGTTGACATGTTGTGATGCTTCACACGTCTTGTTTTTGTTTCGCATTGGTTTGGAGAAAGGATTTGGAGACAATTGTTTATATTCTACACATTACACCTAATTAGGATGACCTTATTGATGTATATTCTTGTTGTGGATGATATATACATGATGAGATCTTTTGGAAGATTATATGAGTTGTATGAGAAGTATTATATAGTGTGAAGAGTAAGAGAAAAGGTCCATAATTGAAAATAAGCAATAATGAAGTTGATTTTTTATGTTTAGAACTATGAACTATAATAAGAATTTTAGAGGATGCATATCTCTTCAATTCAATGATAGTTATTCATTGTAATTAGATTTATGTATCTTTCCCTAAAAAAGTGATATTTAGTGTTTTTAAGACCACTGTATCTTTCCCTAAGGTTGTGTGCCTTAGCCTGCAACTCCAAATCAGGAATAGTGAGCTTCCTTGGCCTCGAGCCTAAAAATTTGTAATCAATTTTCATATAGCGAGATAGTTCTCACTGTGGTTTTTTCCATATTATGGTTTCCATGTAAAATCTTGGTGTCCTTGTGTGATTGATCTATTATTTTTCAGTTGTTTACTTTTGCACATATGATAATTAGAATGAATGACAAAATGAATGGTTAAATTTTCATATATGTTAATTCACCCACCCCCCACCCCTCTCAACATCCAAAAGTGTTCAAAATTTTGTATTAGAGCAAGGTTCCTAAAAAAATAGTATAACAACTAAGGTAGATTCAAGATTTTAAAACAATGTTTGAATCTGAGAAAGATTTGAATGTTATGGAACCACATGAATAGGTGTAATAAGTTGAAAAGTGATGGTGAGGAGATCAAGAGGAAAGCTTTACCCTCCTCAAGAAAGGAGTGAAAGTTTCACAAAGGATTCCCTTCAACTTCTTACACACATTACATTTAAAAGAGGGGGGTTGAATTCATTAGATCCAATCTCAAATGAAAAGAGTTTGAATGCAAAATGAATTAACAATAATCTGGAAAGTAAAGTAACCCTCTTTTAAAATAGATAAGTTGAATTAAGTGAATTGAAACTAAGCATGTAGATGATAAAGAAATGATTATAATTTGAGATAGAGATGCGAGATGAAGTTGTGCACCTGGAATTAGTAGTAAATTGTCGAAACGAAGCTCCCCTACAAATTTGAGCAAAAGTTGTCAGGACTGGGTTGAAAGTGTACTTGGTCCTCTGAAAAATCCATGCACCGAAAAGGATTTTTTCGTCTATGAAAATGAAGCCTAAACCTTTAATTACAGCTACGCACCTACAACCTACACACAAAAAAGAGAGGAAATGTTGTTGGGATTGGGGGTTTACCTTCAAGTCAAACCCCATTTTGGAATTAAGCAAATGATGAAAAATACTTGCAAGTAAATGAAAGGAAATGTCTGAAGTAGAATTAACCTCAAGCGAGGGTGAAATTTAAATGTAGATGAATTTGTTTGAAAGGATATGTGGAATAGAATGTCTTGAATGTTGAAAGAGATCTCCTCTTCAATGGTTGAATCATTGCTTGATTGCAACACCTAGCTTTGGAAGGGAGACTTGAGATGCTCAATACATGCTTGAATGCTTGCACTTGATTTCACTTGTGATCAATTTTTCTTATCATCAACTCACTTGTTGAATTTCTCTTATTGAACTTATGCAAATAGGAGGGAAAAATGCTCCTTATATACTTGCCAATTAGGGTTTTTAGCTATTTTTCTGTCTTAGGCCGACATAGGAAAACCTTTTCCAGCTCGCAATTGTAATACCCTAAAAATGCTCACCTAAACCATGGGCCCCTAATCTCGGCTACATCACCAAGGTCCTAACCAAAGGTAATTAAGTCAATCATGAACACCTAATTAATTAATTCCTCAATCATCAATGTCACATGGCTGATAAATCATTCTATATTAATTAAATATTTATTTAATTAATTAGTCATTCCAAGTAAATCATTTTAATCAATTATTCTATTTATTTAATTAAATATCCTAGCATATTTAATAGATAAATCAATTTGCCATTAAATCATTAAAAATAATTCATTTGCAAAAAGGAATTAATTTACAAAAAGAAATTAATTTGAAAAAAAGAATTAAATTTGAAAAAAAAGAATTAAATTGAAAAATCTCTAAAAAGCAATTAAATCAATTAAATATAAAAAAAAGAATAAAAATCTGAAATAAATCAGTTTTTCTGATTTTATCTTAAATTTAGTTCAATTTCCTTTAAAGCTGAGAAAAGCAACCAATCACATCAATTCACCTGGATTGTTCTTCCTCTTGGAGAATCTATGTCGCTCATCATTAATTGATCTTGACCGTTGGTCTCTCTCTGGATTTTCTATAAATTCAGGCTCTCATCTCTCATTCAAGATTACATCTTATTATTGTTATTATGTTGTTTTTGCTCTAGGATCATTGATATTTTGTGCATTAAGAATATTACATCTTAGTTTATTGCATATTAGTTTAATCGTGATCTCTTTAATTCATCTAGCTTAATCTTGCATCCATTTAGCTCAATTTTGTGCTCATATAGATTAAATCCTTCATTTAGGTGTCGTCTAGTCAGCGGTGTTGGATAGAGAAATCTGAGAGCAAGACTAAAACTCACATCTACTAGAAGGAAATAGGTTTCTTTGTAATGGTTTTATTATTCATTGATTGTTGATTTACTAACCATGCATCTAATGACTTATTGAAGTGTTGTGTATTCAGATACAGATACAGGTCCACTTTTCACACACACATTTTTGGCGCCCACTGTGGGGCTCGAAGATTACAATTTTCGGCCTTGCAGATCAGTCGTTTTTATTTCCAGATTTTGTCCGTACACTCTCTGCAAACTATCGTACAAGCTTTGGAATCACATAATATGATTTCTGAGTTTTGTTGTATGGTTCTGTGGGAATCCTCGTACGATATTCTGCATCTATCATTTTATCAAGTATTTACTCATTTGGTTCACTGAGAATACTCATCTGGTTCAATGAGAATTGTCATACGAATTTATTATTTTCTCATTTGAGAAACATACTTTTTTAGGGTTTTTCTTGAATTGAATTTGATTTAGTAATGCTAACTCTGATCTATCTTCTATCTATCTAAGAGATTTTCACAACCTAATCGGTTTTTTGTAGAATGCTTGTCAAAGAATCCATCAATCAAACTTACGTCTGTCAAAGAATCCATTGATAAAAAAAAACATGACTACTGATGCATTATTTTTGCAGCTTGCCTAAGGAGAATCAACTAAACATTGTGTATTCTTTAATTCATTTCTAGGCATTTAAATTATGATATACTTAATGAACAAATACTCTTTTTGTGTTTCAGAAGAGTCTAAAAGGTAGGAGAGTATGCTCTTGTCTGCACAAACAATTGGAAATCCAAACCCTTGAAGCTTTTCTAGTTTTGAGATTAGTGTTCCTTTAGCAGGCCTGTCACAGTTGGAAATAGTAATCACCTTATGAGAATGACCCAAGTGAGTACAGCTAAACCCAAGCATTCCAAATCACTATAATAAATAGGCCTTTCAGGATTAAAGTCTCGGAGGACGAGATTATTTGAGTTTTCTCTTTGAGATCTCTCATAGCGGGCATTTTGTAGGGCCTCACGGTCTCAATCACGCTTGCATGACTACATCTTGTTTTGGTACCTTGTCAGGCTATAGGCCTCAATCACGCTTGCGTGACTTCAAGGGGTGATTTCAAACGGAAATCCTTACTATGAACTTTAAAATAACAACTACCCGATTCACCTCCAAAAGGGGGATAATCTTTGTGCAAGAGAGATAGTAACTCTCCCAAGATACTTTCCATTTCATGCCCGCATTAGTGTTTGGAGTTGGCTAATACGACATTGAGAATCCATTGTGCGAGACTCAGCGGTCGTATTATGATTAGCTATTGGGTGTGTACCTGAGTCTACAAGAAAAGGCTTTCTCTCTCAACCATCTTCCTTAGAATTAGTGTGATGTGTTTGAAGTCACTTTGGATCTTGCATGTTTGCTGTGTTTTTGTCTTGGAAACTAAAAACTGAAATTTTGAAACTGGAAAACAATCAAAAACATCAAAAAATCAGTGGTCAAAACTCTGTCCTTGTTAGAAACTCGCCCCTGTCCAGTCCTATGTCATATGAGTTTTCTACTTTCTCATCCTAGTTTGAGAATTATCATCTAGTTAATTGTCAATTTTCGTATGAGTCTTCTACTTAGTCGTACTACCTAGTGGGAATTATTGTCTGGTTAACTATCAACTGTCGTACAAGTCATCATCATGTTTAATAGTTTGTTGTTTGTGAAGCATTAAATTGTTGTATGAAAATAGGTAGCAACTCATACGAATTTCCTAGTTTTTCATCTAGAAGTCCTTAAATTGTCATCTGATAAGTAATCTTTTGTCATAAAAGACTCATATTCTGTTAGTCTAGAATCTTGTCTTTTTGTGTACTTTTCTAGATTTGTCATCCTTGCCTAATCAGTCTGCAGTGAGTGTATATTTGGTCATTTTAATCTTGAACATAAACAATCTTGATAGTGTACCCCTGCCATTGTGTTACATGACTTTGTCAATTATATCTCAGCTAGTTCAATCAACCACTCATCAATATGATCAATCTGATCTACTTAGATTACATCTTATAGAGGATAGTTCATTCCTAAAACTAGACTAGGTCTTCATCTCCTTAATCATTACCTCAAACAAACAACTTGTTCTAATTTAATCTTGACTTTTGTATCACTCCTATCTCTTAGTCACGTCGATTGTAAATGCCTGTTTGAACTAGAAACTCTTCTAAGAATTTTGACAAAAGTAAGAGGCAGTCCTTCTCATTGCAAATGAAACCATTCTTGCAAATCAAAACTGTCATAAATCTCCATGGCTACTTTGGCCCAACAAATTCAATATCTCAAGAGAGAAATATATGACATTCAAGCCCAACAAAAAGATTCAATGACTCCTCTTGAGATAAAATTTAATGATATCAAGAACACCAGACTTCAAGAAATGCTAAAACAATTATATAAGGTGGAACATAAACTAATTGAAAATCAAAAGTTAAATCTCATACAAGATCACAAGATGCCTTCACCAAGACAAAATGACATCTATCCCTTAGATAGACAGTCTACACCTGTGGGGAAATCTATTGAGTCGGCTTTGGAAGAACTTCATGCACAAATCTTATCATATTGCCTAACAAGAGCACATGGGGATGTGAATTTTTGAGTAATTTTTGTGCATATCATAGGCATAAAAAACACAAGATTTTAATGTGCATGGAATTAAAACATAAAATCAAGACCTCCTTGATGATTGTGTTATTGAAATTGAAGATCCTAATAATTCACCTAAGGAGAAACTAGATGTCATTACCAAGCATGATCAAAATTATAAACCCATGTCTAGGAATGGCCCACATGTAGCCTCCATCTATTTCATGATGCCTCCATCTACTAAGACTTCTCAACAAAAATCCATACCATATCCCTCTATTGGCAATTGACACTCATTGGATTCATATGTTGTCATTCATGGTAACAAGATTCTATAGAAGGTATATACCGAAATTTGGAGGCATACACCGACAGATACTGACATTGGAGTATTCAGGGTCATCATCGGCACTGACACTGACATCCAACACTTCAGTGGAGCTGACATCAGTTTGGCATCCGAAAGGTTTTATTTGTAAAATCATTTTGTAATTATTGTATAGGGCCGACATTGAATATCTTTTATAATGTATTGTAAGCCGGCATAAGGCATATTGTTTGTAAAGGGTATATAAATTAGTTTATTAGGTCATTTTGTGATATGGCAAGGAAGCAAAATAGTGTGATGTGAAGGATATGTATGTAGGTCATTTATATGTGAAATTTATATCATGCAATGATCTATAGATGGTTTGTAAAGCATTCTTGGAGGAAAGATGATACCAGTAAAAGGGTTCAAGGTTTATGAACCGGTATAGAACATAGCTATAATCGAAACTCTTTTTGGCATTGCAGATGCATTTTGTGAGTTCACCATTACTATTTTATCTCAACAGAAGCTTGTAGTCAGTGAGACTCTTTTGTATTGAGTAGTGTGCTCTAAACATTGTGCCTTTATACATGTGCATGCTCCCATACTATGTAATATCTTTCATATGGCCAGTGAATTGATATTGTGGGTCACAAATCCCACTGTGCTTAATCCTCTTTGAGGTTTTGCACGTATAAAATTTAGTGTGTTATGGTGTTCATTCATGTGGTTGGTTTATTTCCTTCATGTTATATGTTACTTCATTAATTGGTTTATATGTGTATGTTGTAATAAGGTAAAACCTTATATTACCAGGAGAACACTGATTCACCCCCCTCTCAGTGTTCTTGGATTCATTATATTCCAACAATTGGTATCAAAGCCTGGTACCTCAGAGGAAGTTTAAAAGCTTGAGGAAGATCCTGAAACCAAAATCATTGAATATGCCTATGGAGAAGAAACTTGAGATGGCACTTGATGATTATGATGCTAAAATGTTGAAGAACTTAAAGTTGCAAGATGAATTGAATTCTGCTAATGAATTCAATCTTGTTTTGCAAGAAAGGTTATCATCTGCTCAAGCTAGGAGGAAGGAACTTTTGCAAAACTAGGGTGATGAAGAGAAAAATGCACTTAAGGAACAATGTCAAAAGATGAGTCAACAAAACATGCTAATGAAGAATGAAATGCAAGACCTGACTATGAGGATGTCAAAAGATATTGAGGACAGAAAGAAGAAGGAAGAAAATCTTGTTGTATCTTTGAAGAACAAATCTAAAGAATGTGGCAGATTGGCTCATGATAATGATATGTTGAAAACTAATTTGGTACAATCCTGGAATAATGAACAAGAGATTGAAAGACAAATAATAACTCTGAGAGATGATTTGACTACTATAAGTGAGTATAAAGAAAAATTCAGGATTAGTGCTGTAAATGAAGATCAGTCAACCGGTATGCAGAACTCATCAGTCCAGAGGAAATCGGTAAGACAATCTAATGCTTACAAATTCAATGGTAGATAATTTGTTTGTAATAAATTTGGGCATATGGCTATACAATGTAGATATAGAGCAAGTCAAAACTATAATTCAATTCTCAGTCAATGCACAAATTACAAGAAATATGGTCATAAGTCAGAAGATTACAGAATGAATGTTAAATGTCATGCATGTGGAAAGTTTGGACATTTGGCTAATCAATGTAGATCAAGGAATGACATCGGATATGTCAAATTAATTCAAAAGAATAATGTTACATATTATGCATGCAATAAAATAGGTCATATTGCTAAGTACTGCAGAAGCTAGACTAAACCAATTAGCAATGACAAAGAAAATGAGAAAGGAAAGTGGAAGGTAGATGAATTACAACAAGATAACACCAAGAGATGGGTTAGAAAGTTTGAAGAACCAAGTGGAGATGCAACTAAACCGGTTGTTAGGGTTTCAAGCAGATCCGAAGCAAATATGAACTAACAATTATATGCAGATTTAAATACAAAAGATAAAGAAATAAAATAGGACACAGATAACACAAAGATTTAACGTGGTTCACCCAGAATGGGTTACGTCCACCATACACAGTCGTCCAATCTTTCTTATTATCCAGCAAAAATAGTACATCAACCTTACAATGCCTTAAGCACCCCAGCCGCTTATAACATGCATTTTTAGGGCAACAAACAAAGTCGACCTTTTTAGGGTTTTATTACAATGTTGGTTTTCATCAACGAAAAATGGCAAAAAAATATTTCTCGGGGCCTGCCGCCCCCAAACCCCCACTTTTCTCAGGGGCTGCCACCCCTGAACCCCTGCTCGAGGCCCAGCCCGGCCCTGAACCCTGACGAGGATACATGCTGAGTGTACAGTACTTTGCTGATCAGTCACCACATTTCAACAATCTCCCACTTGGAGACTGATTAGGCTCCACACCGAACAATCTCCCACTTGGAGACTAATACTACATGACACCACTGTACATGCAGCATTCGCTCGATAAAACACTAGGACTTGACTAGTATAAATTCCACAATTATCAATCAAGAAGACCAATAGAAACTGATGAAGAAATCAGTTTCTCCTGTGGAACTGCCTTTGTGAACATATCGGCAGGATTCGCACTTGTGTGGATCTTCTCAAGCTGTAACTGACCTTCCTCCAAAATAGTCCGGATGAAGTGGTACCTGAGCTAAATGTGCTTTGTCCTTGAATGAAAAGTAGAGTTCTTTGCAAGATGAATGGCACTTTGGCTATCAGTATACAATGGGCTATCCTCTTGTGTCTGACCCAATTCCTTCAGAAAACATTGCAACCAAATCATCTCCTTGCTGGCTTCTGTAGCAGCAACATACTCAACTTCAGTGGTTGAAAGTGCAACAACCTTTTGTAGCCTAGAAATCCAACTGACTGCAGTTCCCCCTATAGTAAAAACATACCCTGTAGTACTCCTCCGTGAATCAATATCACCCACCAAATCAAAGTCAACAAATCCACTCAGAGCAGCATTAGATCCTTTGAAACATAATGCCTTCATAGTAGTTCCTTTCAAATACCGAAGAATCCATTTCACAGCATTCCAATGTTCCATACCCGGATTACTCATAAACCTACTCACAACTCCCACTACATGTGCAATATCTGGCCTTGTGCATACCATTGCATACATCAGACTGCCAACAGCTGATGAATACAGGATGTTAGACATTTTATTAACCTCTTCCTGTGCCTTTGGGCACATCTCCTTAGTCAATTTGAAATGACTAGCCAAAGGTGTACTAACTGCTTTTGCATCCTGCATGTTAAATCTTTTCAACACCTTCTTTATATACTCACTTTGGGACAAATTCAAGGTTCTATTTTTCTTGTCCCATGTAATCCTCATACCGAGAATTTGCTTAGCTGCACCCAAATCCTTCATAGCAAATGACTTGGCTAATTTCTGTTTAAGATCATTTATATGTTGCATGTTAGACCCAACAACAAGCATGTCATCAACATGAAGCAACGGGATAATATAACTGCCATTATCAAATCTCTTAAAATATACACAATGATCAGAATGACATCTATGATAACCATGTTCAGCCATGAAACTATCAAATTTTAAATACCATTGTCGGGGTGCTTGCTTTAGGCCATACAAACTTTTCTTCAACCTGCACACCAAGTTCTCCTTACCTTTGACCTCATATCCCTGTGGTTGCAACATGTAAATTTCCTCCTCCAAATCTCCATGGAGAAAAGCTATTTTGACATCTAATTGTTCAAGATGTAAATCATTTGCAACCACAAGACTAAGTACAGTTCTAATTGAAGTCATTTTTACAACTGGAGAAAATATTTCATCATAATCTATACCCTTTTTCTGTGCAAAACCTTTTACCACAAGTCGGGCCTTATATCTTTTCTGACCTCTATCCTCCTCCTTCAGCCGATAAATCCACTTGTTAGGCAAGGCTCTTTTTTCTGCAGGTAAAGGGACTAAGTCCCAATTCTTATTTTTCATCAAGGAGTCCATCTCCTCTTTCATGCCTAGCTCCCACTGTTGTTTGGCATCTACCTGCATTGCTTCTTCATATTCTTTTGGTTCACCAGAATTTGTTAATAAAATAGAATACAAAGAAGGAGAAAATCTTTCAGGGGGTCTACTTGTCCTCGTAGAACGTCTAACACTTGTAGGAGTTTGTGGGACAATTTGTTGTTGCTGAGCATCAGGTACCTGTGGCATTTCATTTTCAGGAATCTCATCCAACACCACATATTCTTGTTTGTTCTGTTCATGCTTCTTTTCCTGCATCTATTCTTTATACATAACCTTCTCATTGAATATAACATCTCTACTTCTAATTATTTTCTTATTTTCAAAATCCCATAACCGATAGCCATATTCATCTATCCCATATCCAATGAAGGTACATTTCTGAGATTTAGCATCAAGCTTGGTTCTATTTTCTTTATCAACATGGACAAAAGCTTCACAACCAAAAGTTTTTAGAAAAGAATAATTTATTTTTTTACCAGTCCATGCCTCCTCTGGAATACCACCATCCAAAGGGGTTGAAGGTCCTCTATTTATCAAATAGATAGTAGTATGTACAACATCTGCCCAAAAATGTAAGGGCAATCCAGCGTGCAATCTCATGCTCCTCGCACGTTCCATGATAGTCCTATTCATTCTCTCTGACACACCATTTTCTTGTGGAGTTCCTGGAATTGTCTTCTGCTTTCGAATCCCATTTAAGGAACAGTAATCTTCAAATGCTTTGCTACAATACTCACCTCCATTATCCGATCTGAGACACTTTAACTTTTTTTCTGTCTCATTCTCAACCAAAGCTTTCCATTTCTTAAAAGTTTCAAAAACATCTGATTTTTGCTTTAGGAAATATACCCATGTTTTTCTGGTTGAGTCATCAATAAAAATAACATAATAACAAGAGCCACCAAGAGATGATACCTGAGCCGGTCCCCATACATCTGAATGTACAAGCTCTAACTTCTCACTCTTCTTCTCTTTCCCAACCTTGAGAAATCTGACTCTTTTTTGTTTACCATAAACAAAGTTTTCACAGAACTCTAAATTAATCTTCTTTAGTCCTGGCAATAGATTTTTGGAGTGAAGGATTTTCATCCCTTTCTCACTCATGTGCCCAAGCCTATGGTGCCACATTATCGAATCTATTCTTGCAACATTTATTGTTGTTGTCCCTGCAGTAACTTTATCTGTAGCAGCTAAGGTAGAGTAAGTGTTACTAGTACACAGATATAATGTGCCTACCTTCACACATTTAGCTACTACTAATGATCCTTTAGTGACCTTCCACATACTGTCTGAGAAGGTAACTATGCAACCTTCACTACCTAGTTGCCCTGCAGAAATTAAATTTCTTCTTAAATTAGGAACATGTCTTACCTCCTGCAGAAACCAGTCATTACCATTCTGCAACTTGATCTTTATCTTTCCTTTTCCAACAATTTGACAGGACTCATCATCACCCAAATATACCTGTCCAAAATCACCTTGAACATAATCTAAAAAATATTTTCTATGGGGTGTAGCATGAAATGAAGCCCCATAATCTATTACCCAGGAATCATTAACATTATCCAAACTTAAGATTAAAGCATCTTGTAAAGTATTACTTACAATATTAGCTTCTTTACTATCATTTTCATTTTTGTCTCCTTCTTTGTTTTTCCGAGACCAACAATCTTTCTTTAGATGACCAAGCTTTTCGCAGTATCAACAATCTTTCTTTCCTCTAGATTGAGAGCGTCCTTTCTTTGACTTCCCTCGTGACTTCTCATTCCCAGGGCCTTTTCCTCTTTCTTTTTATCTTCCTCTGTTCTCCACATTCAAAACACTACCCGATGATGTTGAAGTCTCACCTGTGCTTTTCCTTTGCATTTCCTCGCTTATTATAACACCAACAATATCATCAAATAGCAAAGTATTTTTACCAGAGACAGAGTTACTTACAGCCATAACCAAGCTATTCCAGCTTTCTGGCAAAGAACATAAAATCAAGAGAGCCCTAACCTCTTCTGCAAAGGTAATTTTTACCGAAGACAATTGACTGGTAATTGTATTAAATTCATTTAAGTGCTCCACTACAGATCCTCCCTCACTCATTTTCAAATTAAACAAACGCTTCATAGGAAATACCTTATTCGAAGCCGAGGGTTTCTCATACAACTTATCCAATGTTGCCATCAAATCTATAGTCATTTTTTCTTCTGTTATATTGAATGCTAGAGATGACACAAGGCACAATCGAATGGATCCCAGTGCCTTTCTATCTAAAATGTCCCACTCTTCATCTGATATTGTGGTTGGTTTCTTTGCCTTTCCTTCCAATGGCCGCCATAAATCCTTTGATATAGGTAATCCTCCATCTGCATTTTCCATAACTAATAATTCTGGTCGTTAAACTTTTCGACCTTGAATTTGGAATCCTCCATTTCTCCCACTCAAATCTGAAAGTCCTACCAATTTACAGAAAACCTCTCTCTGATACCAATTGTTAGGGTTTCAAATAGATCCGAAGCAAATATGAACTAACAATTATATGCAGATTTAAATACGAAAGATAAAGAAATAAAACAGGACACAGATAACACAGAGATTTAACATGGTTCACCCAGAATGGGTTACGTCCACCATACATAGCTGTCCAATCTTTCTTATTATCCAGCAAAAATAGTGCATCAACCTTACAATGCCTTAAGCATCTCAGCCGCTTATAACATGCATTTTTAGGGCAACAAACAAAGTCGACCTTTTTAGGGTTTTATTACAATGTCGGTTTTCATCAACGAAAAATGGCAAAAAAAAAATTTCTCGGGGGCTGCCGCCCCCGAACCCCCGCTTTTCTCAGGGGCTACCACCCTCGAACCCCTGCTCGAGGCCCAGCCTGGCCCCGGACCCCGGCGAGGATACGTGCTAAGTGTACAGTACTTTGCAGATCAATCGCCACATTTCAACACCGGTAACTCCACCAGTAGAACAAAGCGTTCCTTCACCAGTAGGAAATTCAACTGGTAATTGAGGCATAGGACTTAAGGGTTGGAAAACAAATCTTGCATATTCCTCAGAAGAGATTTGGAGAGTGTTATTGATCATTGATGGAGGTTTATCCGACATAAAACTGTGAAACCAACATCCGATAGTGCGCACCGCTAAGCATTTATGATAGTGAAGGATTAGGGTTTACTCACTGATAAAAAGGGAAAATGGACTTATTTTTACTCACCCAACACTCAAGCAAACCAGAGCAAAGCAAAGGTGAATCATAGGCGATCAAGAGCGAGCAAAGCCATTCTAAAAGATTTCCAATAGTTATCTGAGAAGTGATCAATAACTTTCAATCGATGATTGTTATCCACGTATTTCTTTGAAATGGCATCTAGATCATCATCTGCTCCTACTTTCATTGTGAATACCACTGTTGTTGAGGCTAAGGATAGGCTTAGACCTATTTTCAAGAAAGTTCCTCAAATTGCAATGAAGGAAGACTCTTCTGGTGCATTCTCGAGGGTTCCTGATGGTGTAGTTTATATGGAAGATGTTAGGGCTCATATTCACTGCATCTTGGAGGATTTAGGCACTGAGGAAATCAAGGGAATGTATCAATCTATGATACTAGGTAGCTTCAAAACAATCAAGCCAGAATATCAAATTATTGAAGACCTAGGGTTAACCAAAATCCTGTATATACCAGAATTTAAGGACAAAATGATTAGATATATTCTGAGCAGGGTCCATAATGAGTTCATATGGTTGGACCAGCCTCACATGATCACTAAAGAAGCAATTCAGGCGGTCATCGACTTACCCAAAGTTGAGCAGGAGCCAACGAAGAAGATCTCAAACACTGAGGTTGAAAAGCTCATCAACACAACCCATGATGGAAGGTCAATGAGGGTCAGCACAATCAAAGATACAAATGTGAAATTTTCCAACATGATCATTGACTACAAGGTAACACAATCAAGTTGATTGAACTCTGCTACCAGTTCCAGTTCCTGTATCCATGCTGCATATCAACTGATAAAGAATAATGAAAAGTATGATTTGTGTGAATGGTCAAGAAGTGAATTAATGTTAAATCTTGGAAAAATCAAAGGTGTTAAGAATGGAACATTCCAGTTTGGCAATCGTATTGTCTGCTTAATGCTATATTTCATGAATGAGCTATCGGGTTTGAGAAAGAAACAATGGGCTCACGACATATTGGTAGGCATGCAGATTAAAGATGCAATCACCAGTCTTGGCAGCAACAAGGATGAGAAGCTTTGGAGCTTCTTTTAAAACATTTCAAGAGAACATGAGATTGAGGGAGAGAATCTCCAAACACATTATGGAGAAATACTCCACTAAAATTTGCTTCATGGTAAAAAAAGATGAGACTCTCATGGAAGTGGTGGAACCTAGAACAATATGGGTCACTGAATTGGGGTATGAAGTTGATGATAGCATTTTGGAACTCTATGCTAAAATGTTGATCGATGCTCCTTTGGATGATAAGGCTGAACACTTTGGTACTGTAGAGGAGAAGGCTCTTGAAGTTAAAATTGGCTTCAAAAAGAAAAGGAGAGAAAAGAAAATAGACAAAATGTCTACCTTCGTTCAGAATGTAATTCATAGGATAGATACAGAACTAGGTTCTGGTGATAAATACTAAGAGGGGGGGGTGAATTAGTATACCAAAAAATACCAAACTTAAACACTTAAATAGTTTAGCAGTAAACCGGTATAACATTTTTACTAACAAACGGGTTAACATAAATGCAAACCAAACAACAAATAAGGCATTCACTCACAGAAGCACAATCACCATAACACAAGAGATTTTGACATGGAAACCCAAATGGGAAAAACCATGGTGAGATGAAACTCACAAGTAACTATCTACAAAATAGTAACCAGACCGGTTAAGGTCATACAATGTTCTTTACCTGAACAGATCCTATTAGGAATCTCAATCTCTGTTAGGAGATAAGTCCGATTAAAGACTACCTTGTGAGAGGATTTCAGATCCATAGGTGTGAACCACCTTGTGAGAGGATTTACAAAGGCTTTTCCAGGCCTACCCAGTTAAGGGTCACAGACTTGTCAAAGATGTGAGTAATCAACAAGTGAGTAATCTAAATACTAGCACATTATGCTTGGTTAGATCCTTGATAGCTCATTGTTAATGCATTTCAGCATTACTTCAATCTTCAATATCTTCACACTCTATTTCTTCACATAGACCTAATCTTCTTCTATGATCGTACATACAAAAACTTCATCAAACACACAAAAACCCTAACACAACTTAAAACCCTAGACATGATGTCCTTATAAAGGAATCTGATTTCATGTCGGTCCAATAGGATTACATTGCAAGTTCCTAGGTTCAGTGCATCTAGACACATTTGGTAACATGACATAGAATCACTGCCAAAGTGTTGGTGGATGATAAGTCATCAAACAAAAAAAAAAATACCAGTTGGTAACTCATCACAGAGTAATACCGATTCATACATTTACCTATTACCGGTTCACATATTTTACTGATTACTGGTTTTCCAAAATGAAGATTGGGAAACAATGATAACTGCTACTTCAGTTCCTTCATACTGCTTGAGATCCTCGAACCACTTGAGATCTTCATACCGCTTGGGATCAATAGACACTTTCTACAAAAACCGATAGCCTAAAGGCTATAATACTTAATACTGGTTTGGAACAAATACCGGTTGAGCATAACTCATACATACAAAAATTGATCTCAAAGAAAGTGTGTGTCCATCAATGACAATCACAACAACATCATAAAAAATTCCAACAATCTGCCCCTTTGGCATTGATGGCAACACTTAGGAAAAAAATTGACATCTAAGTGTTTTACAACAAAAAATATGCCATAATGAAAATTACTCCCCCTAAGCATATACACTACCCCTTTTGTAGAAAATACAATGTATACTACTCACATAGATAAAAATGAAAGTATACATAACATGCATCAAAATTTTAAATACAGAATACTAGTCCCCCTTTGCCAACAATGACAAAGTACATTTGAATAACCCTCATTTCCATTATCATTAAAATAATAAGCGTCTATGACAATAAAGAGTGAAACTTGTCAAAAACTGATTTAAAGTCCTGCAAAAATGTCTTCATGGATAAAGACCATGACTCAAGCAATGAGGTAGCAACCTCACTTTTTGTTTGCATCTGGAAAACCTGTTCCTCCATGGCATCCAAGGTACTCATTTCTTGAGTTACCGTTAAGGCATCTAGATTGAGATAGCACTTCTGAAGTATTTGCAGTTGTGGTAGTAGAACCAGTTGAAGTTCTTGCAGATCTTGTGTCCGGTTGTTGATCTCTAACTCTATTCTTTTAGTTTGGAGTTGAAACCAATGAACGGTTTGCCCAAATATGGTGAAGGAATCATAGGGTGTCTTGAAGGTGCTTATATATGCCTGCAAATCAGATTACAGTTTGTCTTTCTAAGAAAGCACATCATCACAGAATAGATGGGGTTGGCTTATCTTACTGAGTAGTAATTTCCCCTCATCCATAGCATCTCTTATGTCCTTTTGTGACTTCTGAAGTTCAGACTAGAGCTCATTTAACTTCTTCACTAAGGTAGTGTTCAGTGCCTTTTGATGCTTCTTTTGAGCATTGGCTTTAGCAACATCTTCCAGGCATTGCACCTGGTCCTCTACAACTGTGCATAAGAGTTTTAGTGAGCTAGAGAGGAATCATTACTTGGGAGGTTGGTACCGGGAATCAAACTAGTAAGAGTTTCCACAGCAGTTTGAATAACATCTTGCTCCTTCTTCCTCCTTAGTGCTTCCAGTCACTCTTGGGCAGGCTTAATGCTTTGTAGCAACTCCGTTTCATCTACAGATTGGAGGTCAATGGGACTGGTAATATCAGCCAGTTTGGCTTGACTATCGGTTGCCTTTGGGGTCTCCACTTGTACGCTCTTTTCTGCTTCCTCCTTGTCCTTGGCTTTTTGATTTTCTTCTTCTGCCTTCTTTTGCTCCTATGCTTCTTTCTTTCTTTTCTCTTCTTCCTTCTTCCTTTCTTCTTCTTTCTACTTTTCTTCTTCCTTCTTCTTCTTCTCCTCTTCTTTTCTCTTCTCCTCTTCTTATTTTTTTTCTTCTTCCTTCTTCCTCTTCTCCTCTTCCTATTTATTTTATTCTTCCTTCTTCTTCTTCTTCTCTTCATGCTTCTTCTTCTCCTCTTCCTTTCTCTTCTCCTCTTCCTCTTTTCTCTTTTTCTCCTCTTTTGTTTGTTTCCTCTTCTCTTCCTATTTTCTCTTTTCCTCCTCTTGTTTCTTTTTCTCATTCTCTGCTTGCTCTCTGTCAGCCTTTTCTTTGTCCAGTTTCTCCATGTCCACTTTCTCTTTGTCAACTTTGTCCTTTGTTGTATCCAGGGTGACATTTTCACCATCTAAAGCATCAACGTCAATAGGGTCCATTTGTTCAGTGACCGATTCTCCTTCACTATCATACACCTCATCCGGTTTTCTAGTTTCTGGTTCTTGCTCAACCTTCTTGTTGGCTTCGGACACTTGGTGCAACCTCAAAGAAACTTTGGCAAAAGAGTGGGTATCTTTTACTACTTTAGGGACTTTCCCTTCTAGCAACAAGAGTCTCCTTCTTCTCATGAAGAAGAGGCCTTTATATTTTTCCATAACTTCATAAAGTTCTGAATTAGACACATCAGGAAAACATCAAGTAAATATTTCCTCTCTTATTTCCTGTTCCTTTTCTATGGAAATGCACCATTTGTTATCTAAAGAATTGTATAAAGAATCCAATGTCATAGATTTAATTTCTGATGGCGATCGGTCATTAATACATAAATATTGAATGACTTCATGTTCTACTTCCTCTTTCTCATTATCATTGAAATCATCAAAACAGTCTACTAAATCACTAAACACTTTTCTCCTAATATTCTTGATAGTTCTTTGACAATGTGTCAAAGGTTTGTAAGAGGAAATATCAATATTTACTAGTGATGATGATGTCGGTTCATTACTAGTTGTCTTTCTCTTCTTCCTTGTTTGCCTAGTCTTCTTAGGCTGTTCTTCAGATTCTGTGTCCTGTGAGTCCAGTGTGTTGCCTTTTGTCTTCCACTTTCTCTCAAGTACCTTGGCGGGTGCAAATTTCAGTTTCTTCTTTGTCGGTGACCACTTGGTCACTTTAGGACTTGCTAAAGTAACCGGTGCTGATACAGATGGCACTGCCTTTCCCTTCTTTACTAAAGGCTCTTCAACCGGTGTAACCCTTTCTAGATAGGTGTCAGTTTTCTTCTTCTTAGGATCAAGCAGTGAGGCAAGTAGGGTAGAAGCATACCTGTCTAGCATATCATACATTACCTCATATCCCATAGGTTCCACCTTTTCTTTTCTAGGCTCAACTTCCTCCATTATACACTCATCTACTTTGATGGTGAAGCAGATGTCCTCTTCATACTTCTTGACAATATCACCAGATATTCTCACCCTTTGGCTCATCTTGTGTCTGAACTCATTAAAGTATTTGTTCAGGACTTCAGGATAACCGGTTCCGACCGCTTGAATACTTTCTCTGATTTGCTTGGTAACCAGTTGGTCAGCAAACCACTGAATATCACCGAATCCTGGGAAGTAGCCTTGGAAGTAGAAGAACAATCCGACCAATAGTTGTCCAAATTTAAATTTCAAGGCATTGTCCTGTTTCATTGACTTCAAATTCACTAGAAGTTGTCTTTGCATACAGGTGTATAAACCAAACAAGGCATCTTCCATGATCATCCTATAGGTGGCATTTACTACTGCAACAGAGACAAAGTTAATTCTGCTAGCATGGAATGTTCGATAACCTATCACCATGCAGGAATATTTGACTAGATCATCCTTGATGGTATTGAAGGTCATTCCTTGTTGGTTGCTCACAGAATTGGTGAGCTTGGTTGTTTCCATCTTAATGACTTTCTTTAGGGTAGGCACATCTCCAATGTTACAAAAATTGGCGACGACATGAATTGCTTCTGATGTGATGTCATGTGTCCGCTCTAAATACATTTTATCACCGTGCACTCTTCTTAGAATGATGCGGATGTGATCGTCTATAAATTCTTCAAGGAAATAGACCACATTGTGAAGCTTCTTCTTTTTCAAGATGCCGTATTCCAGTTTGATCTTCTTGTCCTTCCCATAGAATAGGCTTAACTGAGAATTGATCACTAGAGATCCTAGGTCTTCAATTTTATAGTCAATATAATCTGAAATACCTTCCTCAACTATAACACCAGCAGGTATTTGGGATAGGGCATTATATTTTACCTTCCGTTGGATGAAATCAACTGAATCAATGGGTGCACTAGAACTAGAGTGCGATGCAAAAGCCATGATAAATAAAGAAACTCAAAAAATACCTTCGCATGTCGAGATTTAGGGCTTGCAAATTCCGCTTTGCCACACACTACTTCAGTTGCCGAATTACCACTTTGAGTTCTACACTTGACCGATTGATATTATCTTCTGATTCTTCTTTAAAGTTTTGAAATCTCTCTGAATCGCAAGACAAATTGCCTTTTGTCACTCTGCACTTGAAAACTTCTTCGCTTGCAAATTGATAAGTGAAAATGACTTGAAAATCCCTTTTAAACAAAGTCTTCACCTACCATAATAAATGCTCCACCATTAGGACATAAACCCTAATTTGCCTTTTATCCTTTCCAGTCTTTTGCCAATTGATAGGTATCACATACCAGTTGAGGTCTTTTACCGGTGTAAACCGGGGGTTCGAAACATTTCACCGATTTGTTTCCCCCTAAGCTTTTCTGTAGCTTAGTTTGTTGGTTCAGCGACTCCCACACTAGGTGCAAAAACCGGTTCTTCTTGTGACACTTCTTCAGGTTTCTTCTTCCATGTTGTCTTCATATTTGTTTTAACAGTTTCAACATCAATCTTTCCTTCTGGAGTGACCGGTATATCATTTGATATGTTCTTTCTCATCCTGCAGATTCTGGCAAGGTGTCCTGGTTTGTTGCAATGATAGCAAACCATTCCAGGTGATCTCCAAGGTCCATTATTCATGTTTCCATTCTTCCTTCTACATGTTGTAGCAGTATGATCATTTCCATGATAGATCAAATAGGCTGCTCTGCATCTGGTTGCCTCTTGATAGCCACCGCTACCTGACTGATGATTATAGGTATTAAACCGGTTTGGATTCCGATTCCTAGAGGGTTTAGGAAAAAATCCTTGACTCCTTTGAGGATACCTTCTGGTGTTGTGCATGATAGACTTGCATTCAAATGCTCTATTCCCAAACTTGTTGCATGCATAACAATTTCCATTGAATCTATTGGATCTGGCTTATTGTTTAGAAAGTAAGGAAAGTTATTGTAAGCCTTATTTCTACATACATTAGCAATATGTCCTTCCTTGAGACAATTAAAACAAACAAGTTTGAACTTTTTCTTACCTTTATCCTTTGATGTCGGTTGCTTCTTTGATGCTACATCTTTTGTTCCAGAGGTCTTACCTTCCTCATAACCAAAAAAAACAAGTCCAGTGGTATTCTTCACCGGTTTTGCTGATTCAAGCTTTTGTTCTAGCTTAACAGTGCTCTTATTGAATTTGGCAAGTATTTCCTTTGAATCAGTGAGTTCTTTGGAAATAGCAACATTGGACTCCTTCAAGGTTGCATTCTCTGAAATATCCAAGTTTAGTTCTTGTTGCATTTCTTCTTTTTCCACTTTACTCTCTTGGAGATGAGTGGTAAGTGCACTGATTTCTTACTTCAGCTTGGAGATCTCATGATCTTTGTCTTTTACCAGATCTTCAGCTTTTCTCCAGTTCTCAAGCTCTTGACACATCCTGATAGTCGATGCTTCAAGTTCCTTTCGTAGGTTGGCATTATACTCATTCAGTTTTTCAACTTCTTCAACTAGGGCTTCCATGTCTGCTTCATTAGAGGAACTATTTTCAATTAGTTCCATCAATTTTTCAGCACGCTCTCTTCTTTTTGCCAGAGAGGCCTTATATTTGACTTTAAGTTCATTATAGGCTTTCTCAGTCTGAGTGAGCTGATGAGTAAGTTCCCTCATAGTGTATTCCCCCATATCTCTTTCCAAGTGGTTAAACTTATAGAAAGGTTGGCTCTGATACCAATTGATGAATACTAAGAGGGGGGGTGAATTAGTATACCAAAAAATACCGAACTTAAATGCTTAAACAATTTAGCAGTAAACTGGTATAACATTTTTACTAACAAATTGGTTAACACAAATGCAAACCAAACAACAAACAAGACATTCACCCATAGAAGCACAATCACCATAACACAAGAGATTTTGACGTGGAAACCCAAATGGGAAAAACCACAGTGAGATGAAACTCACAAGTAACTATCTATAGAATAGTAACCAGACTGGTTAAGGTCAAATCAGTTAAGGTCATACAATGTTCTTTACCAGAACAGATCCTGTTAGGAATCTCAATCTTTGTTAGGAGATAAGTCCGATCAAAGACTACCTTGTGAGAGGATTTCAGTTCCATAGGTGTGAACCACCTTGTTAGAGGATTTACAAAGGATTTGTCAGGCCTACCCGGTTAAGGGTTACAAACTTGTCAAAGATGTGAGTAATCAACAAGTGAGTGATCTAAATAATAGCACATTATGCTTGGTTAGATCCTTGATAACTCATTGTTAATGCATTTCAGCATTACTTTAGTCTTCAATATCTCACACTCTGTTTCTTCACAAAGACCTAATCTTCTTCTGTGATCGTACATGCAAAAACTTCATCAACCACACAAAAACCCTAACACCACCTAAAACCCTAGACATGATGTCCTTATAAAGGAATCTGATTTCATGTCGGTCCAATAGGATTACATTGCAAGTTCCTAGGTTTAGTGCATCTGGACACATTTGGTAACATGACACAGAATCACCGCCAAAGTGTCGGTGGATGATAACTCATAAAAAAAAAAAAAATACCAGTTGGTAACTCATCACAAAGTAATACCGGTTCATACATTTACCTATTATCGATTCATATTTTACCAATTACCGGTTTGCCAAAATGAAGATTGGGAAAAAATGATAACTGCCACTTCAGTTCCTTCATACCATTTGAGATCCTCAAACCACTTGAGGTCTTCATACCGCTTGCGATCGGTAGACACTTTTTGCAAAAACTGATAGCCTAAAGGCTATAATACTTAATACCGGTTTGGAACATATACCTGTTGAGAATAACACATACATACAAAAAGTGATCTCAAAGCAAGTGTGTGTCCATCAATGACAATCACAACAACATCATAAAAAATGCCAACATCTAGATCTAAACTGGTAGATCAATCAACAATGGCTAGTGCTCTTGAGGTAATGAGGACAACAACTTTCATATCTTCTATCACTTCTGACTCTGATTTAGAGGATAATCAACCTCTTGCATTCAGAAGGGTACAAAGGAAGAAAGCTGACAAGCCTCCGATAGAAGAGAAGAAGGTGGAGCCAAGGAGGAAGCTAGTAAGAAAGGTAACAACAACATCCACACCTCTGGCAAGGAAACCTATTCAGAATAGGAAGCCTGCTTCATCCCCCTAATGACTTCTGTAGAATTGATAGATGAGGTAACTAAAGATGGTATTCTAAAGAATGTGTCAAATTTCTATGAAGATTTAGATGATAATGAGCAAAATGAAATGGAAGAAGTAATTTTGTTACATTTAGACATATATAAGAAGGCTTTGGTAGAAATTTTGAAGGAAATTCCTTTATCATTGTATAATAAGTTAGATGCAAGGAGATTAGATGCAATCAAGAGGGACAAAGAGATTAAGGAAGTTGAAATTTTGGGCATTTGTGGTACTATAAATAATGAAGAAATGAAAAGATGTATAGAAGCTGTAAATAGAACAATCTTTAGCAGCGAACCCCGACAAATAAGCTTAATGATGGGTAGAGTCAATGAAATAATAAATAAGACCAGAGATGGTTGGGATAAATTCTCCCAAATGAATCCTGATTTCCTTACTTCTCAATAAGAATTTTCTAAGGAAACATCTCCCACCATTTGAGACAAATCTAAAGGAAAAAAGAATTTTGGGAAGTTCAAATCAAATTTTGAGTGAACCAGCAAATAAACCTAAAATTGATGAGAGTGTACAGGCTAAATAGATAGAGACAACATTTGTACAATCTGAGCAAGGTAAATTAGATAATATATAGGATACACATAATATTGTGGATAATAGTCCACTGGCAATAACAAATACTGCACCAAGTGGCGAAGCCACCGGTGCAAAAGAGGCTAAGATAAGGGATACACCAGGAGAGGATAAGGAGAAGAGAGAAAAGGAAAAGGAGTCTGAACTGACAATTGATTCCTCAGCAAAACTTTTGGAAATTGACACTTCTCAAGCTGAGAAGAAATCAATCATAGAGATGAGTCCCACAAAGCTAATGATGATGGTTGCTCAAAAGATAATGAAGGAGATATTTGCAGATAAAGGAATAATATATCAGTCAATAACACTTTTGCACAGATTGATTCCTAAATGTATGATTTAAAATGAAGCAAGCCCTTCGGACAAGCTTAATGTATTGACAGAGCACATATCTAGAAACTTTCAATCATTACAACAGATTTCTGACTGGCAAGCACTTGAAAGATTTACTTTGGCTAAGAAAGCTGCTTTTGACCAGATTATTGAGACAAAAAAGAGGAAGGTTGAAGAGAAACTTATACTTATTGAAAATTATTTGAAACAATGTACTAACATCTATAGGGTCTGTTGTAATATAGAGATTCTTACAACAAATGTAGATAAGAAGATAAAGGAATTACAAGAAAAGATCGCTAATATTGCTAATTCTTTTGATGGACTAACTTCACTTACAACATCTATTGATGGATAAATTTTGACTTTGGAGAACCAAATTTTTTCTTTTGAAAGGAAAGAGACAAGATCATTCAGAGATTAAGGAGTCTCAAAGGGTTGGTGAGTCCAAGATTGGATTCACTTGGTGTACATAAGAAGGAATGCATGTATATGCTTGCAAAGCCCACACCGACAGAAGTCACTAAAAAAGAAACACTTGCACATTTACTGAGTGGACTTGTATCCATATCTGAAATATTCAAAACTAGCTAGGATACCTATATACAGTTGCTAGAGATAGCTTATCCAAAAATCTTGAAATTGGTCAAGCTCCGGTAAAGTAATCTATAACAATTCTTTCACTGGTATTTGGCATTGATGCCGAAGGGGGAGTATATGTATGTGAAAAATATTTATATAATCCTAGGGGGAGGATATCAGATAGAGAGTATATTGCAAGCATAGTCAATCAACTGAGGGGGAGCATCTTTCAGTTGAACCGATAGGGAATCCATTTTCACATGAGTGTAGCCATCAATGCCAAAGGGGGAGATTGTTGGCAATTGACACTCATTGGATTCATATGTTGTCATTGATGGCAACAAGATTCTATAGAAGGCATATACTGACATTTGGAGGCATACACCAATAGATACTGACAGTGGCACTGACACTGACACTGACACCAACACCAAAATCCAACACTTCAGTGGAGCCGACATCAATTTGGCATTTGAAAGGTTTTATTTGTAAAATCAATTTATAATTATTGTATATGGCTGACATTGAATATATTTTGTAATGTATTGTAAGTCAACATAAGGCATATTGTTTGTAAAGGGTATATAAGTCAGTTTATTAGGTCATTTTGTGATATGACAAGGAAGCATAATAGTGTGATATGAAGGATATGTATGCAGGTCATTTGTATGCAAAATTTATATCATGCAATGATTTGTAGATTGTTTGAAAAGCATTTTTGGAGGAAAGGTGATACCGCTAAAAGGGTTCAAGGTTTATGAATCGGTAAAAAATAGAGCTATAACCGAAACTCTTTTTGGCATTGCAGATGCATTTTGTGAGTTCAACATTACTATTTTATCTCAGTAGAAGCTTGTAGTCAGTGAGACTCTTTTGTGTTGAGCAGTATGCTCTAGGCAATGTGCCTTCCTGCATGTGCAGGCCCCCATACTATGTAATATCTTTCATATGGCTAGTGAATTGATATTGTGGGTCACATATCCCACCGTGGTTTTTCCTCTCTGAGGTTTTCCACGTATAAAATTCAATGTGTTATGGTGTTCATTCATGTGGCTAGTTTATTTACTTTATGTTATATGTTTCTTCATTTACCGGTTTATATGTGTATGTTTTAATAAGGTAAAATCTTATATTACTGGCATAACACTGATTCACCCCCCCTTTCAGTGTTCTTGGATTCATTGTATTCCAACACCCTCAAATAATGAATATAATGATGAAACTTCTCATGTTGACCCTCAAGGGCTATCTCAAGAGCCATCCCATCCAATGGTTGAAGAAGATCCTATCTCCCTAGAATCCCATGATGATCCCCTTATACCTTTCCATTCTTCCAAGATTACCCCCTTCCATCTAAAAAACAAAGCATCCTTCCAAATCCCATTCCGAAACCACTTCCTAAGCAAGATCATGATTCCTCTTCCACCTTTTCAAATGATCCTACTCAAAATGAAGAGTCAAACACCATTCCTACTCTATTCAATTGTCCTCTTCCATGTCAAGATCAAAGTATCTCTTCATCTCCTTGTCATAATCCTCTGTGTTCACCTTGAGGATCCATCATGCCTACAAATCCCTCTCATGATCCTATCATTCCCTACATTCCTCATAATGGAATCACATCTTCTTCCCAAAGCAATGTGTATCCTACAAATCAAAATATTTATAAAAGAAAAAGGTTTGACCTTCACAAGCAAGAACCCCTCCATATTAAATAAAATATTAAGGGTCATGGCCTTAGTGACATTCCTCAAGATGTTGGTATCCCTACTAAACCAAAATCCAAATACGTACCTTCCCCTTCATCTCTTCCATCCATTTTAGGACCCTATATCCTTCCATCCCTTATGCAAGATCAACAAAGGCATACATCTTCAAGCACCTTCCATCCATCCAAAATACCTCCATATCATTCCTATCCATCTACTCATTCTTTTCCTTCTCCACTCAATTTGGATGCCAAGTATAAAAGTCACAAGTCAAGTAATCCACATGTATTCAAGGATCAACATGTCCCATCTAATCGACATGTTAAAACAAAGAAAAGTATGATCCAAAAAGAAGAAGAAAAATCTAAAAGGACACAAAGATCCACTGAGCAAAAGAAAGAAAAATCAAAGGTTATATGGGTTCCTAAGGTACTTGTAGAAGAAATGCATTCCAAGGAAATACAAAAGTATAAAAAATAAAAAACCACGTGGATCCCTAAGCAGCTCCTTGAAGCACAACAATCTAAAGGAAAATACAAATTGGCATCCAAAATTGTTTTTCCTCCATCCAAACTTTCCAAATCTATTTCTCCATCACCTCCTTCATCCATTTTGGATCCTTATGTCCCAAAATCCCTGGTTGTGCCTCCATCCAAATCTCAAAATCTGAGATCCACTTTTCCTTCATCACACCACACCTCAAGATATGTGCCAATATTGATCTCGCCAACATTTCACTCATGCACGAACCTTTCAATATCTGATCCATTATCCAACACCTCTTTTTCACCCTTCCACCCCCCTTATCGAATCCTTATATCCTAATTGGACAAGATACCTTTATTCGACTCTTCAAAAAAAGACCAATGAATTACCTACACAAAACTCCCCGACCCTATGAATAACATTCACCTTAACTAAGGGTTGGGTTAGTTTAGGTTTTTCTTCTGCATTGCATATCATTTTATTCAAAGAATTGCATCACATATAGTTTATTTTTCTTAATGCATCACATTCACAAAATTTCTGCATTTGCATATAGTAGCATTAATAAAACAAGGCAATTGTCCAAGTTCATCATTTGTTTGCATTCAAGATAAACAAGGTTCATCTCCTTTCTTAGATATTTGGACATGAAGTCTTTGAGATCCTAAGGTCATTCATCTTCAACATTACTCTGTGACGATGCTTTACTTATGGTTGGGTAGTGATTTCACTATTTGAGACTTGTTAACCCAAAATCTATCAATTTCTATATCTCTAACACATTAGTAAAATCTCTAATTCATTTGAGACACCTAGTTGATCATATGACCAGTGAAAAATCTAATATTCTACTTCAGCACCGCTCTAATTGTCACACCCAAGTAGGTTTCATTACTTACAAGTCAAGGCAAAAAAAGAAAAAAGACAAAAAAAAAATTGCTATGCCAAATATTCATCTCAAGGAAAAAGAGAAATGACATATAGCTGAAATATCATGCATATAGATGTCACAAAAATATTGACTATGGAACATGCAAGTAACTCCATCAAGGCAATGGACACCTAAAGGCAATGGAGCAATATTCAAGAGATTACAGTCTATAACCTCATCGGAGCTCTAAAAGCTTGTTGGAAGCAAGACTCTATTTAAGATGCTTTTGAAGTTAGGATAATCCATGTAGCTAGTCATATAGAATGCTAAGAATCTTTAGTGAACTCAAGAGCAAGGATTAACTCATTTGCAGTCACATGGGCAAAAGAAGATCAAAGTTTCAAGAACCAATGGGGAAGTTTTCCACGTCTCCATTTGTAAATCCTAGTCACTAAGTGTGTTCATTTGGATGTTCCAAGGGACCTTAAGGATCGATTGACCGCTTATCTATGAAATTCTTTGTACCTCCAATTCAATTGGTGTATTAAATGCTAAACAAACACAATCATCCTTGTTTGAATAGGAAATGCATCTTCATCATGCATATTGCATTAACATAGGTCATATCAAAAATTCATTGTCTCCACATGCATTCTGCAGATCATCATGTCATGTAGGTCTGCATATTGGGGGCATAGCTGAAAAAATCATAAAAATCATAAAATATCCTGTAAAAAAATCCTAAAAATAAAAAAACTCACAAAATAAAAAAATGAAAATCAAAGCAAGAAAACATAGACCATCTATCAAACCAAATCAAGAACATACAAACTCTCAAATTCTGCAATCAAACTTATCACATGTCTTGTTAATCAATCTATCAAACTCTATCAAACATCAACATGTCTTATACAAGGAAGGGCACACTCGAAACCAGACAGATCTATCTTACATGAAGCACTTACTCTTTGAAACTAGACATTCCTATCAGTGATCACACAAATAAAAACAATGACATATATCAATATGACCGCTAGATTTTGTCCAGGTTAGTCTTATTTCCTGTACTGAAGTGCTACATCTTTGCTTTAGCTTGTACACAATTTTCAAGAGCTTTTGTGACACCTTGGTTCTTCTTAGAACCCTCATGGCTTGAAACTGATCAACGTCACAGTCTTAGGGTGATCAACTAATCAATCTAAATTTCCTAAGTAGTTTAACCAAGTTATCTATCTATCAGTAGTACTAGGTCATCCAATCTGAGTTAGTTACCTATCTCTAATCCACTGTAGAGTTTTACCACTGAGTAAACTAGCAAAACAAGAACAATGAAAACAATCACTAAAATTGTTTGAGATTTGATTGAAATTTTCTTTGTGTACTATCTTTTCAATTGGTTTTCAATTATTATTCCCTCTGAGTAACTCAAGGAAGTCTATCTTGACTAAGAGGAGCAAGGACTGGGGGCATAATACTTTTCTTTGTTTTCTGCTTGTAGGAATAATTCTAATGATCTAAAAACATCTCATAAGTTGGGTGTCTATGATAAGTGCCTTCAGATCAAGGTGAAAACACCACACATACCTCAACTCCATTTATTTGTATGCTACAGGGAGGGTCATAAATCACATGTCGACATATGACAATCAAATGAACATCATAAAAATCAAAGACAAACAAGAACATGCATTGGTAAATCTGACAACATGGGCTTTGAAATATGTCTCGAAGGGGAGTACATAAAAAACAACTGATATCCCCAAGATTCATTATAACTTAGTTGACCAATTACAAAGGACACCTGCTCAGATATCCATACTAGAATTTCTCAAACTTTCACCAAGACACAAGGATATATTGGAGCAAGCTCTTGTAGAAACAACGGTTCCGAACAATTTGGATATCAATCGATTCCAAGCCATGGTGGCACATATGATGGTGCCACGTAATATATATTTTTCCAAACATGATGACGTCTCCTTGAGTCATTCGTATAACACCCCGCTACATATTGAGGTCTTAGTCTATAAACATCGGGTAAAAAGAGTATTAATAGATGGAGGAGCCGGTCTCAATATATGCATTCTAAATCTTATCTGTGCATTGGGCTTCTCTGAGAAATCTATTGATCCCAAAAATAAAATCACTATCAAAGCTTATGATTATGAAGAGAGATCATCTGAAGGAACTGTAATACTACCCATTCAGGTAGGTCTTGTACAAAGAGACACCATGTTCCAATTCTTGGATAGAGACTTGACATACAATATACTATTGGGTCATCTATGTATCAAGTTCCCCTACAATGGATAGGAAATTTCAGAATCTATAGATAATAACCCTTTTCAGTATTGCAATGCTATGGGGGAAGCTCAAGATAGCCTAGTTCCAAACAACAGGGAGGCCCAATCTTCCTCAACATCCAACTATCAAGAAGAACTCAAATCTCTATCCATGAACTTCAAGCAAAAGATGAAAATAAAGGACCAAGGCATGGGGGAGTACTCTTTTGAACCCTTGTGTCTATCTAAATTTCCAACTTCACCAATGTCTTATGGACAACCTTCCACATCAAGACATCAGGAAACACAACCCATCACCAAGTTTGATAATAAATTTATCCAAATAGGCACACTGGCTGAAGAATCAAAAGATAAAGGCATCCTTAACTGGCTATACAAGGATGAAGAAGAAATTAGAGTTGCTACCATAGAAGTGGCCATACCAACAAAACAATATGGAAATGGGTTCCGAATCATGCAACAAATAGGATACAAATGAAAAGGACCTATTGGCAAGTGCCAAGAAGGCATCATAGAACCCATACAACTTCATTCACAGTTTGCAAAAGACAAAACATGACTAGGGTATGGGCAACATATTCCACCTGTGCAAAAGAAAAATCACCATCAAAAACCTCAATGGAAAGAAAAGAAAACATAACGAAGACTCATGGTAAGAAGCACTAAACCAAGAAGTAGAAAAGATAAGGAAGGAGAAAAAGCATGAAGAAGATGAGAAATGACAAGAAGAACTCGTTATTCAAAAGGAGGAATCTTCGTATAAAAAATTACATCATGTATAAGAACTTGATCAAACCAAGGTTGAGCCGCAACCTAAAGAAATTGCTACTCATAGAAAAGAAATGGTCTATGAACCAATTCAAAGAGTACAAGCAAGCATCGATCCTGAATCAGAACAAGCTACTAAAATTGTGTCAATGATCAGTAATCTTTTCTCACCATACAATATACCTGTCAGATTCAGCAAGGTAACCTGGAATAGTGATTCTGAAACTGATTCCAATGAATATGAGTGGGATAGTTGTTCTGATGTACACACCCATTTCTCATAAGGAACAAGGCTCAAGATCTCAACCATTTGAATTTGGACCACAACATATCTATGAGGCTAGTGAGAACGAGCAACAACAATACGAACAAGGCAATGTCAAAGAAAATATCATCAAAAACCTCAAGAATATCATAGACCTCACTAATATCTCAAAAAACTATGATGATGTCTCCATCATGACACTTACAACTGATCTTAACCCACCAAATGACTCCCTACTGTTCATATATCCCAATCTCATAGATTGGGAAGAACCCAAACATCAGGATATACCAATATTCACGAATGATGAATCAATTGTCCAATACCTGTGCTCAGTCAACCTAGAAACATGCTCCACCAGTGAATGACATAATGATATCTGTAATCGGGAGAGTGCCAAGTCTCTCAGTCACAAAAGTATAATAAAAAAATGGATCTAATGGTGAAAATCATCTAATGATAGTATTAGATCATAAAAAAAAAAGTAAAAATAAAGGACATATCTGAGGGTGAAAACCTCTTTGAACGACATAATGATATCTGTAATCAAGGGAGTGCCAAGTCTCTCAGTCGCAAAAGTATAATAAAAAATGGATCTAATGGTGAAAACCATCAAATGGCAGTATGAGATCACAAAAACAAAAAAGTAAAAGTAAAGGACATATCTGAGGTTGAAAACCTCTTTGAGGCGCCTAAAGATGAGAGACTTGACACTCTTCATGAACATTACCAAGAGAGGTCACCAATCTTGATTGAGATAACTCAATCAATAAATATTGGCACTGAAGTAGCAGTAAAAACCATACATCTAGCAGAATCAGTGACAGAGCAGGAATGACTAGACTACATTTAATTCTTCAAAGAGAAGCAAATCAACTTTGCCTAGTCTTATGCAGACATCCAGGGATAGATCCAAATCTAATCATGCATCACTTGTCCATCACTCCTAGAGATAAACCATTCAAACAAAAATTAAGCTAAATGAATCCACATGTGGCATTATTGGTCAAAGCAAAGCTGAAGAAGTTATTAGATGTCGGATTCATCCGACCTATAGACTATGTCTAATGGATCTCAAACATTGTACTGGTTTCTAAACCTGACAAAAGCATTAGAATCTATACATAATTTAGGGGTGTCAACAAATAATGTTTGACATATGACTTTCCTTTGCCAAGCACCAATATTATCATTGATCTAATAGTAGGGCACACTATGTTATCCCTCATGGATGGTTTCTCTTGCTACAAACAAATCAAGATAGGTCTAGAGGATCAAGATAAAACTGTATTCACCTATCCGTGGGGAACATATTGCTGGAACGTCATGCCTTTTGGCTTGAAAAATGTTGGAGCAACTTATCAGAGGGCCATGACAATAATATTCCATGACATGATCCATACTTTCATGTAGGATTATGTAGATGACTTGCTAGCCAAATCATTCACAAGAACAGAACACCTAGACATCCTGGATAAGATCTTTTAAAGACTGGAACAATTCAATGTCAGATTAAACCCTAAGAAGTGTGTTTTTGGGGTCACATTTGGAAAACTATTGGGTTACATAGTATTAGAAAAAGGCATCAAGGTGGATCCAACAAAGTTATAGGTTATGATGGAGATGCCACATCCTAAGAACATTAGCCAACTCAGATCTCTGCAAGGTCAGCTACAATCCATCAGATGATTCATTTCTCAATTAGTTGACAAATATCTCCCATTCACACATCTACTACATAAAAATGTGCTTTTCAAATGGGAAGACAAATATGCTGAATCATTCCACCAGCTCAAATAATACCTGATGAATCTACCAGTTTTGGTGCCATCAATAGTAGGCAAGCCACTCATCCTCTATATATCAGCAACAAAAGTATCATTGAGGGCACTTCTAGCACAAGAAGATTCGGTAGGCAAACAAATGGCTATCTATTACATCAACATGACTTTGAACGGATATGAACTCAATTATACATTCACCGAAAAGGCTTGCTTAGCAGTGGTGTTTTCCTCTCAAAAGTTCCACCACTATATGCTAGCCCACACAATCAAGCTAGTAGCAAAAATAGATCCTCTCAAGTATCTACTCAGCAAAGCTGCTCTCAAAGGAAGGTTAGCTAAATGGGTCATGATCCTCAATGAGTTCAACATTCAATATACAGAATGACAAGCCATCAAAGGACAAGCAATTGTTGATCAATTGGCAGAAGCACCACTCCTAAACCACCACCCACTACAGGTGGAATTTCTAGATACGGATGTGCTCACTATCACACCCAAGCAATGGACCCTATACTTTGATGAATCCTATATACAACATGGATTGAGTTCTAGCATTCTGTTTGTCACTCTAGAAGGACATACAATTCCAAGATCCTACAGATTAATGTTCCCATGCACCAATAATATTGATGAGTATGAAGCTTTAGTAATAGGAATCAAAGTAGCCGTGGAATGGAGAATCATAGAATTGAAAGTTTATGGACTCTCAATTAGTCATCAATCAGATCAATGATGACTATCAGATAAAGGATGATAAGCTAATGCCCTACAAACACATGGAGGATGATTTCAAAAAGTACTTTAAGCACATCATCTTTGAGAATATTCCAAGGCTAGACAATAGGTCTACTAATGCAATGGCCACTATCATCTCGCTTCTACAAATTCTAGATAAACACAATCATTATGAATTCTTGGTGGAGCAATTGTTTTTCCTAGCCTATGCCAATTCAACATTCCAAGTCATCTGTGCCCTGACTGGTTCTGATTCCCCTCTATAGGGGAGATCTATGACTATCTCAAAAACAATAACCTCCCACCTGACCTATCTCACAACCAAAAAATGAAGCTTTATCCGACAAGACACCTACTATAGCTTAAATACTGAAACACTTTACTGTTGAGGTCTAGATGGCACTCTTCTTCGATGCCTTGATCGTAACAAATCTGACTCTGCCTTACATGAGCTTCACAAAGGTATTTGTGGTACACATTCAAGTGGTCCTACTCTTGCCAAGAAACTTTCAAGAATGGGATATTAATGACCGACAATGGAAAGAGAGTCCTATCAATTTGCTAGGAAATATCCTAAGTGCCAAATTCATGGTAACCTCATACATGCACCAACATAGGAGTTGCAACCATTCACCACATCTTGGCCTTTTTGTCAATGGGGACTTGATCTAGTGGGAACGATTCATCCTTCCTTGTCAAATGGACACAAGTTCATCATCACAACCACCAAGTCCTTCACCAGGTCAATTGAAGTAGTCCCAATGGCCACTGTGATTGGAAAGTAGATCTCATTATTCATCATCAACTATCTCATTTGTAGTTATGGCATCCCTAGTTCCATCATCATAGATAATGGATGTCTATTCAAGAATCAAGATGTACAAGAGCTATGCGAGCGATTCAATATCCAACATCTCTTTTCCACACTATACTATCCTCAAGGGAATGGCCAAGTAGAAGCATCAAACAAAACAATCTTAAAAATCCTCAAGAAAACAATAAATGATGTTGGCAAAGATTGGCATGTGCAACTCAATCTAGCACTTTGGGCATATAGGAATAGTATCCAGACACTTACAGGGGCTACACTATATTCATTGGTGTATGGTTCAGAATTAATTCTACCTCTTGAGGTAGAAATCCCATCTCTTTGAGTATCTTTGAAAGGCCTCATCCCAGATGAGGAATATCATGTGAACAGGCTACAAGAACTAGAGCTTCTTGATGAGAGACGACAACGTGACTATAACCATCTCAAGGCATATCAACAAAGAATGTGTAGAAGCTACAACCATAAGGTCATTCCCAAGGCCTTTAAAGTTGGTGATCTTTTCCTAAAGGAGAATCCCCACAATCAACTAGACCGAGAGAAGAAGGGGAAGTTTGAACCCAACTAGTTGGGACCATTTGTCATCATAGCTACCTATGGATTAGGGGCCTATCACCTATCAACGTCAAAAGGGTATGTGCTCGATAAGCCTACCAATAGCATTCATCTGAAGAAGTTCTACGCCTAAGTCATCCAATGCATGAATCAAGCAAAAAAGAAAGCAAAAAATATATATATCAAAAAGCTATCAAAATTGTCACTATAGTGAAAACCTGGAAAATAGACGCCTTGTGACACAAAAAAATAAAATTAAAAAAGCAAGAAAAATAGAAGAAAATAGAAAATCAAATAAAAAAGTGCAATAAAAATAAGTGGTGAAAACCTAGCAACAAGCTCTACTTGTGATAAGAAGCTCCTCCATCTATAAGTGCTTGTACATATCTTGGCACCATCTAATATAGGTCAATGTACATATTTCATATCATAAGTAGTATCTATAGTGGGGGAAAAACCCTAACCTTGCTGGGGGCACTTTTCCTTAAGAGTTTTCAACAACAGACCAAACACATATCAAGTCAACAAATATCAAAACAACCGATAGTAACCACAACAAAGTAAGAAGGGTAGAAATCAAGGAATTGAATTGACTTGAACTGAACAAAAGATCTACTTGTAAGATGTTTTATCTGACAAAAATACATTTCAAATAGCATGCATGTTTACTTGTGGTTTTGATCTTTTGCTTATCATATCTCTTGAGCACCTCCAGGATGTCTCATGTTTAGAGAAGCAAGGAAAAAATGTGATGTTTTCTTTGTCCGCTATATGTGAGTGAATCCTTTTACCATGCAAATTTGTCCTATGAAGCAATCAGGTGGCATATCACTGAGGACATTTCGGATTTGCATTGGCCTAAGGTTAACTCTTGTTTGATCTTGTTTGTTTAAGAAAGCAACACTAAGGTTGACTTGGTTCAATTATAAATCGACTCTTGTGCTATCTTGCAATATCAAAGTCCATGTAAGTTATACTCAGGTCATTATAGTTCAAGTATACCATGATGCTTGTATCAACTTTCAATAAATCAAGGCCCGATGATTAAAACAAAGGAAGCACTGACACTTTGATCAAAATAGATGGCAACATTAAGAATAAGAATGCATATTAAGCTTTGCATTAGCTACATTATCATTATCATTTTAATCTGCATTTATTTGCATTATCATATCATGGCATTTAGTTGCATATCATCATCACCATCATCTAGCCACATTCATCATTGTATCACATGCATATCTATTGCATCATCATGAAATATTTCTTCACTTTCATATCTTCATCATGCATCTATCAACATCAACTTCAACATGTCTTATACAGGATGTATCTTTCTTGAAACTAGACATTTTGATCAGGTTTTATAAAGGATATATAGTTCCTAAAACCATACATTTTGATCATCTTTGTCTTATACAAGAGGTGTCATTCGTGAAACCAAGCTTGATCTCAATCTTATCAATTCTATCAATCCAATAAATCTGATCCATTCTATCATGTCTTATACAGGATGTATCTTTCTTGAAACTAGACGTTTTGATCATGTCTTATACAGGATATATCATTCCTAAAACCAGACATTTTGATCATCATTGTCTTATACAAGAGGTGTCATTCCTGAAATTGGACTTTATCTCAATCTTATCAATTCTATCAATCCAATCAATCTGATCAATCCAATCAAACCCATGCATGTCATCAATCTATTCACTATTCTATCTTTCATATAACATTCTTCTTCTTTCAAGAGATCCTTCATGCCCTTAAGGCACAAATGATCTCTCTAGGGGCATCATCATATTAGTTTCATATCGACATTGGTTCTATCATCAAATTCCATATCGACATTTTGGACAAGCAACATCATATCGAAAGAAAAAAAATTGATGACAAATCAAGCATTTTTCTTTGAATCAACATGTGGTCACACGTTAGTTCAAAAAGGTGCAAAATGTAGACACCTAAAACTTGAACAACTAATTAAATGAATTTCTATTTTTTTAATTACCCTAGTCCGCCTATTGACTAAACTAAGGTTTAATCAATATCCCTTTTCTTCTAATCAACCATTAATCAAATTAAAGATTTAATTAATTCCCCCTTTCTTCTATCTAAGCCATTTTAGTTAAATTCAACATTTAATTAAATATCCCCTTTTATCCATTTTAATTAAATTCAACATTTAATTAAATATCCCCTTCTAGCCATTTTAATTAAATTTAACAGTTAATTAAATATCCCCTTCTAGCCATTTTAATCAAATTCAACATTTAATTAAAATATCCTTTCCATTTTAATTAAATTCAACATTTAATTAAAATCCCTTTTCCCATTTAATTAAAAATCCCTATTTCCCTCACTCCACTTGCATTTTACAACATATGCAAGTTGCATCTCCTTTTGGCTAAAATAAATATTTTATTTTATCTAAAAAATCCTATTTTCCTCCACCCACAAATGCAAGTTGCACCACAATTTTACAACAAATGCAAGTTGCACCACAATTTTAAATAAATAAATTATTTATTTGAAATCCTATTTATCCCCACCCACTTGAAACCTTTAATGGCTTCCCTTAAAGTCTTCAAACCTTTAATGGCTTCCTTCTGGAGTCTTCTCAAACCTTTAATGGTTTCCCTTAAAGTCTTCTTAAGCCTTTAATGGTTTCCCTCGAAGTCTTCAAGCATTTAATGCTTTATCCCCCTTTTTCTCATTTAAATAAATTAAGATTTATTTAAATAAAATCCAAAATTCACATTCACATTTAAATAAATTAATATCTATTTAAATATCTATTCAAATGCAAGTTGCATTCATTTTAGTTGGAATAATTTTTATTATTGTAATTAAAAATTCATATTTCTCCCACTTGCATTCTCCTACATTTTCCATTAACTTCCTAAGAATTCTTCTGGAACATCTCAAAACCCACTTAATTAGTCTAATTCTTCTATCATGGTCGCATCCCTAAATTTTGGGGAAGTCACTTCTAATTTTGGAAGAAAGTTTTCTAAATGCATTTAAAGTTTTATATTTTCAACAAGCTAACTTTGTTGAGTTCCCCAAATTTGTAGGACTCTCACAAAAGTCTTGAAGGTTATCTAACTTCCAACAAGATAACCTCCAAGGTCTCCAAAGAGATTTTAATGCTCTCACAAAATTCACATTTTCAACACATTGAGCTTTGCACAAGATTTTGTGCATTGGGCAATATCTTTATTCATTGGATAAAAGCTTTATTCCATGAATTTTCCCACATGGGATTAACCATTAAGTCTTCTAAAGCTTTTAATGCCTCCTCCCTCTCCTCTCAAGCAATCTCATGGTGACACTTGTCAACATGGGATTGTGTTAAAAATCTCACATGGATTGATAACTTTCAATCTTGGCCCTCCTTAAGCCAATTCAATCTTGGCCATCCAATTCTCAAATTCTTCTATAAACAGAGCCCATTTCTCCTTCAATTAATATCTCAGTCTTGTGCATCTAAATTATAGTCATTTTGCAGGTTAAGGAGCTCATCTTGTCATCTTCAAGCATTCAAGCCATCTTCAAGCATCCAAGCCATTTAGCATCAGCATTAGAATTTTAGCTTCATTTTAGCATATCATCTAGTTAATTGCATATCATCTCATATTCTTTTATACTAATCTAGTTTAATTAACTCATCTAGCATCATCTAATATTTAATTTGGAATACATTTAACATCTTAAGCATCTAGTCTTGCATCTTGCATCCTATCTTCATCCATCATCTCATCTTAGATAAGATCATAGTTGCATCCATTTTGATCTTAGCACATCACTAAAATATCGTTCTCTAGGTTGTTGTCTAAGAGATCAAGTGCTCTTCCAAGTGAGGGCCACCTTGAATCTTGAAGATCTTTAGAGATAGAGGACAATGAGGCGATTTTAGGAGTTTTAAATCCACTAACTTGTGTATGATTTCTAACTCTAATGCAATGCTTCATTGGTGTTTTTGAAGTGTTTTTCTTCTTGCAGGTTGAAGACCACATTTTTGGAATACACTAACTGTCTGGGGTGATTTAGAGCTGGTGGTGTCTTAGGCCAAGGAGCAATATTCATCAAAAAATAAGAGGTTAAAAAAATATAAATGTGTTGTATGGGACTCCATTGAAATGTTTGAGGCCTTTTCGATTGGATGGGTTGAGAGGTATAAGAATATCATGGCTTATTTTCTAGCTAATGTTGCTTTGAAAAGTGATGACATTACTTTGGTTGGGATTTCAAAGGTTGAGGTAAAAGTCAAGCCATCTGTCCCTGATAACATTTGCAATTGGCAGATTTTTGATGATGACAGTGATTTGCTAAAGTTTTTGCATTGCATAGATGAATATGAAAGTCAAGAAATTGACTTCAATTCTTTTCTTGAAATAACTAATGAGAAGCAAAACATATTTGGCAATGAAATTGTGCAGTTAAAGATAAATAAGATCCCAAAGGGTCTTGTGGCATTAGAGCATGTATTTGATGGGAATGATAGTGGAGCTATGAAAATAGTTGTAGCCAACATACATGAGATAGAAGAGATAAATCTAGGGATTGGGTCATCACCAATAAGGGTGTACATTGATAGAAGGATTACTCCACAAATTAGATCAATTCCCATAGCTTTGCTAAGAAAATATAAGCATGTGTTCGCTTGGTCATATGATGGACTAAAATCTTACAGAAATGACCTATTCCAACATGAAATACCCCTGGACACTAATGCCAAGCCATTTAGGAAAAAGAAAAGGTGGATAAACCCAATGATCAGGCCTAAAATATAGGAAGAGTTGATGAAACTCAGAGGAGGAATCATAAAGTTTATCAAACATCCTCTTGTGTGTCTAATTTGGTGCCAGTAAGAAAGAAGAATGGTGATACACAACTGTATGTAGACTTCAAAAACCTGAACATATCATCCCTTAAAGATAATTATCCACTCCCAAATATGAAAGATATGCTGCAAAAGGTAATAGGTTGTGAGTTTCTCTCCATGATGGATGGATTTTTAGGGTACAACCAGGTGAAGGTAAAAGAAGCTGAACCATATAAGACTGCCTTCACAACTCCTTGGGGGACATATGTGTATGTGAGAATGCCTTTTGGTTTAACAAATGTTGGAGCTACCTTTTAGAGAGCTATGGATGTATCTTTTTTAGACCTAATAGACATTATTATGGTTGTCTATAAATATGATCTAACAACATTTTCCAAGAAGGCAGAAGAGCACCGCTTGCATTTAGAAAAGGTATTCACCAAGGCCTTAGAATATTGGATTTCTCTTAATTCAAAAAAGTGTCACTTTTTCGTGACTAAAGGAAATATATTAGGGCATATTGTGTCCAAGGATGGGGTAAGAATAGACCCTGAGAGGGTGGCATACATTGACAAAATACCCATCCCCAAGACTATGAAGGCCATCTAATCTTTCTTTGGCCAAATAAATTTTGTCTATAGGTTTATATAAAACTTTGCTAAGATAGTAAAACCTATTTCTAAGATGCAAAGAAAGGAGCTAAAATAGATTGGACAGATGAAGCCCTCAAAGCCTTTGTAGCCATCAAGAGAGCCATCAAACAGGCCTTTGTTTTAAAAGCACTTGATTTCAGCAAACCCTTTTAGGTTTTTTCTTTTTCTTCATTCCACACCATAGTTGATGTCATATTACAAAATAACAACAAGGGATATGAACAACCTATTGATTTTTACAGTAAATCCCTTTAAGTAGTAGAACTCAAGTATGACATCATGGAGAAGTAGGCTTATGCTTTGGTCAAAGCCATGAAATGAAAAACTTCAGACCTTACCTTGTAGGTGCCTAGGTCATAGCTTATGTACCTAATGCAGCAATTAAAGACATTTTTTCCAATCAAAGACAATAGGAAGAAGATGTAGATGGATCAAAAAAATACAAGAGTTCAATATTGACATCCAGATTACCAAGTTGGTCAAGGAATGGGCTTAGCAAAGCTCATGGCAGAAGAAAATTTAGATGCTGCCCAGATTAATACTTTGTCTACCTTGGAGGATAACATATGTAGTTTACAACACACTTCATGGTATACCAACATCTTTTACTTTCTAAAGTACATGAAGTGCCTTGATGAACTTACTAACACTCAAAAAAGAACCTTGAAACTGCAAGCCCAAAGGTATGTTTTAATTTCTGAGGGTTTATATTATAGAGACATATATGGTCTATTGTTGTTATGCCTAGATAAGCATTAGGACTAGGTAATACTTAAGGAGCCACATGCAGGAATATGTGGAGGCCACTACACAACAAAGACTACTGCTCACAAGGTGCTAAGAGCTAGATATTTCTAGCCTACATTGTTCAAAGATGCCCATAAATTTGTTCTAAAATGTGAGCCCTCTCAAAAGTTCTCTGGTAGGTTGAATTATTTAGGAGCTTTTCCTCTTAGGCCCATGCAAGTTGAGGCCCCTTTTCATCAATGGGGTATAAATTTTATTGGTGAAATGACTGAAAAATTCTAGCGGAGGGCACAATGGATTCTTGTAGCCACATATTATTTCACAAAATGGGTGACTAGACATGCAACCAGTAAGGTTGTAATTGATTTTATGACGAGAAACATTATCACCAAGTTTGAAGTTACAATCATATTAATAATGGACAATCCAATGTGCTTCAGGTCCGAAGAGTTTATTAATTTTTACAGTGCATATGGCATCAACATGGAAATGGGCAAGTTGAATCTAGCAACAAGAGTCTGTTAAAGATCATCAAGAGGACTCTTGAGAAGAATAAAAATTCCTAGGATTCAAAGTTAAAGACTGCATTATGGGCTGATAGAATCATTGTCAAGAAAGCTACTGACAAATCTCCATTTGAGTTGGTATATGGCACATAGGTCAGATTGCCCATGAATAACTTCTTGCCTATGTACAAGTTTATTCAAGAAAATGAATGGGATATACCTTAGCCAATGGAAGAAAGAGTGGAGCAATTTGTAGAGCTTGATGAAATCAGAAATGATGCACATAAAAGAAACATGAAATTGCAACAACGAAGCAAATATCTATTTGATAAAAGGGCTTCAAAAAGAAAATTTGAGGTAGAGGATTTGGTTTTGGCATGGAATGGAAGAGGCCAAGACAAAGGCAAATATGGTAAGCTTGAATCTCTATGGCTTGACCCATATGTTGTTGTAGAAAAGCATGGTGAGGATTCGTATTTACTTGCAAGCATGAATGGTGAAGTACAAGAATTGGTAGTGCATGGACAGTTCTTGAAGTACTTATTTGCTTGAATCTTTCTTCCATGCACAGTAGGTTTAGGGTTGTATATATAGGTTATGGTTTTGTGTAAATATTTCTTGTGTTTTTTTAAGTATTCTTCTATCCTAGAGATTTGAATCCTCACTTTGATTATGTGAATCAAACGTCCCCAACCAGAGCCACTATTGGGAGTGCTAAATTTTGTTGCAAATAATGCCTTCTGATTTCCTGAAGTGTCTTCATTGCTAGGGTTTTTATTTTTCAATGTAGCCTATGTTTTTCCCTTGGCCCTATTATAATTCTTCTTTGACCATGAGTAGCTAGTCTCTACATTTTAAGTTGTCCTCAGGAGGATCGTTAGTCATTCGATTACCGACCCCAAGCATTAGGTGTCACCTTTCAACACCAATCACTTTTAATTTTTTTAAATGATCCTAAGTATTCTGAAAAGGTCCCATGTCCTAAGATTCAAATGTCCTAGGCATGATCGCACCATGACCCCTTTTACCCTTCATTAAGTGAGAACATTCTAAAAGGTCTTCACTTAGGTTCGCCTTTGCACTACATGCTGTCGTGGGATAATTGTTTAGAAGCCCTTTGTTCCTACCTTATAGATCATCTATTAGAAGTCCTCAACAGGAGCGGGATGGTGGGAGGAGAATTTTACAAAGGAACTTTAATCCTACAAGGTATCTAATATGGCTGACTTTGGCGTGCCGGATAGCAGGAACCAAGTAATATGAGGCCCTGCTTCCCCACGATGCGTTATCAACAAGGAAAATCCTATTGTGGGACAACAAGATGTAGTGTAAGAAAAGAGCCTTGCGGAGTTGAGTAAATGATCCCCATGGGTAGCGGGAAGACATGATAAGGGTTACCCCATAGGAACACTTGAACCACACTAAAGATGTGCAGGATAGCGAGAGTAGTCAAAACTAAGATAGGGCCTTCCCGAAGTGACCTAATGGGGAGAATTGATGCATCATGGGATAGCAGGGAAGAAGAAAGGAACAGAGTGAAAACCCCACCATCCCACTATGATGAAAGCAATGGAAAGAGGACCTTGCAGGATGACCTTGGCAAGTGGAGAAATGTAACCCTGCTATCTCATAGGGGTGAAAGCTTGAGGGAGATAAGGAAAATAAACAAAAGGGACATGTGTCACGAGATAGGGAGAACACTTTAAAAGGAGCTTCCTGCATAACCAAATAGTCATCAAGGAAGGTTGTGTAGGATAGCGGGGCAAGTGTTTTGCTTTCCCCGCCATTCTGTGGGTTTCTTAAAAGCAAGGTAGGGGAATGATAAATAATAGTTAAGCCCTACTATCCCATGGAGTAATTAGTGATAGACAAACAATGGTGTAGGGAGGTAAAATAGAAAGGGAATGATGGTTCCTGCTATCCCATGGTAAGACAAAGGGCACATTGAAGACCATGCGGGATACTGAGTGACAAGGAAATACAGAGACCTCACTATCTCACATGGGTCATATTTTTACAAGGATGACAAAATTAAATATTTGAATAATCCAAGGTGGCAGAGTAAAAGAAGGGGAATCCATGTCAGCACTCAGAGGCATCAATGCAAAATTTGAGTTGTTCATATGAGGATCAACGGTAGCATTTGAATCTCAAAGGCCACCAACCTGTCAAAGATTGCACGCATGAAGTAATGGTGATTCATTTATGGGAAATAAAATAAGAATTCAAAGTGCAATTTTTCTTTACCCTGCGATCAAAGAGAGAAGCATAGAGTGATAAGGCAAACTAGAGAAACCAGAGTGATCAGAGCATTTCCAAAAATTCTGGAACAACACCCATTTGTGTTCAAATCAGTAAGTCAAATTGCCTAATCCTTCTTTGTGCTTTTATAGGGAAATTTAGGAGTATTTGTGTGCGAATTCAAAAACTCTTGCCCTAAGTTTAGAGAGAAAGATTATGTGTGTAGGGTTTTCTATTAAAATTTGTTTTCCTAGATATAGGGATGGTCTCCCCAGTTGAGAAAATCATTCCTGATGCATCCGAAGATGCTCCCCAAGCTGAAATAGGTTCTACCCAACCAAAAATTACCCATGCAATCCCTTTGGCAACCATTTCACCTGTCCATGCCATTACTAATAAGCCCGCATAGGAGCAGAACCCTTTTGTTACTTCCCAAACCCCTCAAACTGGTGAATCAAGTACATTACCCTAGCAGGAAGATGCTAAACCCAAAAGAAAGAGAGCTATCAATAAAGTCATTGTAGTATCCTCTCACAACGAGCCTTCTAAGTAGCCAAGCCCTTCTCCAAACGATAGAAAGCCCACCCCCAAAACAAGGAAAGTTGTCCCCAAGGGGCCATCAACACAATCATTTGCATAGGTTGCTCTAGCTACAAAAAACCCACAAGAAGGAGGGCCTAACCCTCAAGAAGAGGCCCCTAAGCCCAAGAGAAGAAAGGCTCCTTCAAAGAAAGCAACACCTGTAGTAGCAACATCATCAAGATAGACTATTGAAGTAGAGCCCACTCCTTTTTCCACTGAAGGTCCATCAGAGGCTCAACAAGGGCAAGAAGAAGAGGCTCCATCCTCATCAGTCCCTGCCAAGACTCCTAAGGAGATTTGTAAAGAATTAGCAGAGAAATTGGAAGCCAAAGAGCAAAAGAGAAAAAAGGAACCCCAAAGTCTCAACCAAGATCTTTTATAAATCTTCAAGGGGTCTACCATGATAGAGAATTTCAAAACAAATTTTGGAAACAAGAGCTCTTGGTGAAGGGATGCCCACACCACTGAAAGCGGGTGGGATATTTTCCATGTTTTCTATGGAATAGGGATAAGGAATATCCTATATCTAATCTGTGGAACCTAAATTTGGGAAAGCTAGTGGTTCCCAATATTTTTGTTGAGCCACCACTAATCAGGGAACTCGCGAAGAATTATCACCCCTGAGAGCATGACTGTGAGGACAACAACTAGCCACATCCTTCAAGATATCTCCACAGATGCCATAGTTGAATGCTTTGATCTGGACAAGACTTCCCTGACCAAAAAAATAAGAAAAGGTTGGAAGAAGAGTATACTTCCAAGAAGAAGCTCTATTAGGGAAATATCATGCCCCTTTATATGAAAAGAATGTTCAAAGGAACCAAAAGTTACCTTTTTGACTCTGAGAAAGAGCACTTTGAGCTGCAAATTTTTGAAGATTATTTTGTAAGGACCTACTATTCTTTGTACAAGATGTTAGGGGAAGAATGTGGGTTGACAGGAATGCTAGTAGATTATATGGTTATGGCAATGAGAATTCAATTCTTGGATACAAGCCAATTTTATGATTTTATTACATATATTGAAGATAAGATGCACGAGAAATTACTTGTTGTTGGGGATTTAAGAGAAAATTTAAAATTTAAACATTATTCTTTGATCTGCCACATGATTCTTTTCCAAAATAGGAGAGAGTGGGATGATGCATTTAAAATAAATAAGTTTGATCCCAAGACCGGGGAAAGATGGCTGGTTCAAAGGTGGACCCAAATCTGGGACAAAGGATCTAGATTTGCAGATTACAGAGCTTTCAATGACCATTTTGTGATAAAGATCCTAGGGATGATGGAGGTAAGGATGCCAAGGCTCCCTATACATGTTTCCAAAGTCCTCAGAATGAAAGATGCTAGGGAAAAGAACACATAGTATCCTTCTCCCACAATTTTGGTGATTTTTTCTTCTATGCAAACTGCACAATAATCAGGGTCTATGGATGCTCTTAGGCACCCCAGATTATTCCAATAATAGTTCTTCCATGGTTTGCATTCATAGAGCTAATGTGACAACTAATATGGATGGAGAAGGAAATTGTTAGAATAGAGAGACAGGGGCAGTGCCTCCCAAGGACCACAACTTTTGAAGAATTCATTGTGGGGTCTAATACACTTGAGTAGGTACAAGGTTTCCTGGTGAGCAATTATAGGCTCAAGGTAGGACAAGCAAGAAATTTTGATCCAGAGGGATATGTTCATGATTTGAGGACACAAAGGCTAAAGGTGAGAGGTTACTCTCACTAATTCAATGAAAGGGAAGACTTAATCAGAAATGTTAGCCCTATAGAGGCTATACAAATAAGAGGGAAATTGAATTTTATTCAAAGTCTGGAAAGGGAGAGAAAAGAAAAGGACCCTAGCTTCCAAGGGTTTTGTTCCAATATCTAGAATGACCTTGTTGGCAATTGACACTGATTTGATTGGCTTCAATATGTTGTCATTGATAGAAACATGTTTCAACTTTCATATTTTGGTTTGGTTGTTCACCGACAAACACTTCACTGACACCGACACCGACACTGGCATTGACATGTATCTTCACCGGTTGGAAGGAATTATTCAGTTACCATCATTGGAGGCTAACATGAATTCATCAGGTTACAGGTATTGGAGGCCGACATCATTTGGGAGATCTGGCACCGGCAATTGATTTTGTTATTTATGTATATATGTAATTGAGCCAACTTATATATTCATTTTGTAATTATCTTTGTAATCCAACATAAGGCATGATAGATTGTAAAGGGTATATAGGTCAGTTGATGAGATCATTTTGTAATATGAGATATGATGAGATAGGAAATGTAATGGAGATGCAAGATATGTGAGAGAGATCATGTATGTGAGGATATTTATGTAAGAGGTTATTCCGGTAAGGGTTTAGGGTTTCAGACTGGAACAAACAGAGCTTAACCAAAATAGTATTCAGACATAGGAGATGCTATCTTTATAGTTCACTCATTCTTTTATATTGTAGTATGGATTTATGTAGTTAGTGAGACTCCTTTTGTGATTGAGAAGTGTGCTCTAGGCTGTAATCCTTCTTGCAAGTGTAGGCCCCCATATTTTGTAATATCTTTTCATATGGCAAGTGGATTTATATTGTGGGTCACAAATCCCACCATGGTTTTTCCTCTTTGAGGTTTTCCACATATAATTATCTGTGTTATGGTATCCATTTGTGTGATTGGCTAATTGGTTTCTTTACTTCTTTCATTTATATTTGTACCGGTATACCAGTTGGTGAATGCATGGTTTAATAAGGTTAAAATTGATAGATCTGATAGAACACTGATTCACCCCCTCCCCCCCCCCTCTTAGTGTTCTTGGATTCCAATAATTATTATCAGAGCCTTGTGCCTTGGCAAAAGTTTAACAACTTGAGGGAGATCCTGAATCCAGAGTCCATGGATATGAGTTTAGAGAAGCAACTTGAGGTAGCACTTGAAGATTATGATGCTGAAAGGATGAAGAACTTGAAGTTACAAGATGAATTTAATTCTGCTCAAGAATTCATTCTTATTCTATAGGAGAGGTTGTCATCTATTAAAGCTAGGAGGAAGCAACTTTTGCAAAATGAGGATAATGAAGAGAAAGATACCCTTAATGAAAGATGTCAGAAGATGAGTTAGGAGAACATGGTCATGAGGAATGAAATGCAAGCCCTAACTATGTGGATGTCAAAGGAGATTGAGGATAGGGAGAAGAAGGAAGAAAATCTTGCTATATCTCTGAAAGACAAATTTGAGGAATGTGTTAGGTTCGTTCATGGAAATGATATGTTGAGAAATGATTTAGTACAATCCAAAGTAATGAACAAGAACTTGAAAGAAAAATAATAATTATGAGAGATGATCTGGTTATTGCAAGTGAGTATAATAAAAAATTCAAGGTTAGTTCAGCACAACTTGATGAGTTATTAAAAATTCCAAGACAGAATGTGTTGGCAATATTGCATTATGACAGACAATGAAAGATTGTTGGCATTTCATAAGGATATTGAGAAGGTTGTTGATGATTATGGATATAACTGATTAAGGATGTTTACTGTCTTGATATTATTATTTTGTCATTGATGTCAAGAAATTGATTTTCTAATTCAGTATGATGTTGCCATATCTTGAAAAGTATGATTTAAAAGAGTATAAAGATGTCGGTAAAAGACACAGGAAAGAATATGATGAATAAGAGGATGAATAAGGTATTCAATGGGCAACTATTATCAAGTTAGACAATGATGAGATCATGATGTTTAGATTGTTTTAATATCATACATATGTTGTAAATTATAAAGGTTAATACTATACTATGTTACCAAGCAAAGAACCTAGTCGGTAAACCCTAAGGTTATCGCTATTGGTTAATGAAGGCGGAATGTCTACCGAGTGAAGTTTAGTATTCACCGAGTTATAACAAAGTTCCTACCGAGTTGTAACTGAGCTATAATAGAATGCATTGAATGTTTGCATGCATTATTTAATGAAGGAAGCTGATGAGATGGAACTGATTGAATGATTGGTATGCCATTAATATAGTTTGTTAATGAATCTATGGCAAAGGAAAGTCGACATGAAGATCTACAACACAGATTGAACCGCAATACCCTGGCACAAGTTCCAAGAAATATATGCAAGTTCCTAGGTGTGGTAAAACATTTTCAGATTGAAAGATGCATTGAACCTGGACAAGATTGAAGATCTGATGGCTATGATTGATCATGGGAAATGTAATCAAGGAGATTAAGTAGTTACCTAATTGTTTATAAATAGGAAACTATTGATAAACAATGTATGTGGGCAAGTGTATGCATAGGGATGCTACATAGTGATTACCGAGCACAGAAGCTTGAAGACCTATTAGAATAACAGAGTATAGAATCCCAGCAGATAGACAAGATTAGTTCTATGTCTATATTGTATTGAACAAATAGGAATCTGCTTTAGCATTTTAGATGTGAAGTTGCAGATAGATTTTTATTACTGTTATTTTGAGAAAGTGACAAAAAATCTCTTAATCGAGTGGACTTAACAGTCTTATTTGTAAAACCCTCTAGGAAGGCGACATTCTGAATGAGTGTTTGAAATCCTTTAACAAGGTCACTTCTAACAAGGTGAAGATCCAAATAGATCTGAGGGAAATCCCTTAACCGGGTCACATCTAGCAATGTGTTTGTAATCTTTAATAGGATTTGCTTTTAACCAAGCATACTCTAGAAAAGTATATTTCTTAGTGGGTCCAAAATCCCACAGTGGTTTTTCCCTATTTGGGTTTCCACGTTAAATTTGGTGTTATGAGGTTTATGATGTTTATATGCTTTTGAGTTTGCATGTTTAACAGTTTTGGTTATATTACTGATATATATGTTACCAAGGTTGAATTTGATGTTTTTATGGATGATTAAGTTTGTATGATTCACCCCCCCCCCTCTTATCTTGTTGGCTATTGGATCTATACTTATATTAAGTATTAGAACTATCAATTGGTATCAGAGCTTTAGACTCCAAAAGAAAAGTTTAAAGGCACTTGAGTTAAAGAATCCAATGATGATAAATCAGATGATACAGATACAGAGGAAGTAGTTTATGTAGCTATCAAAGATGGATCAAATGAAGAAAGGTATGAAGAAAAATCCCTAATATCTCACATAAACACTAATGATTCTTGGATCATAGATAGTGGATGCTCACATCATATGACAGGAGATAAACACAAGTTTGTTATATTAGAAGATTATGATGGAGGCTATGTTAGATTTGGTAATGATGCACCATGTCCAACAAAAGGTAAAGGATCTATAACACTTCTTGATAATGCAAGATGCAATGATGTTTATTGGGTTGAAGGTTTGAAATACAATTTGTTGAGTGTAGCACAACTAAACAACACAAGTTACCAAATAGAATTTTAGAAAGGAATTGTCAAAGTTCATGATAAGAATGGAAAGTTAGCTACTACCAGGACACAAACAAAAGGTAACACATTTCACCTTGACTCAACTCATAACAAGTGTTTGTATGCAAAGATAGATGATACCTGGTTATGGCATAAAAGGTTTTGTCATGTCAATTTTGATAATCTGATCAAAATAAGCAAGAAGCACCGAGTAAGAGGTCTACTGAGTCTTGAAAAACCTGAGAATGCTATGTGCCGAGGATGCCAGATGGGTAAGATGACAAGATCAAGCTTTACAAGTAAGTCTTACACTTCTAAGGGAATTTTAGATCTAGTGCACACTGACCTTTGTGGTCCTATGAAAGTTCAAAGTTATTATGGTGATAAATATTTCATATTATTTGTGGATGACTATTCAAGGATGATGTCAGTAATGTTTTTAAAAGAAAAATCAGAAGCTTTTCAAATGTTTAAATGGTACAAGGCAAGAGTTGAAAATGAAATAGGAAGACAACTGAAATGTCTTAGATCAGATAGAGGAGGAGAGTTCACATCTGATGAGTTCAACTTATTTTGCAATGATCATGGTATTAAAAGACAAGTCTCTGTACTAAGAACTCCACAATAGAATGGAATAGCTGAGAGAAGAAATAGATCTATTGTGGATTGTGCTAGAACACTGATGATTGAAAAGAAGGTGCCACAAACATTTTGGAGAGAAGCAATAAGCACAATAGTTTACACCTTGAACCGAGTACAATTGAAGAAAGGTACTTTGAAGACACCATATGAAATCTAGTATGATTATAAACCTAATTTAAGTTATTTTAAAATCTTTGGAAGTAGATGCTATGTTCACAAAGATTATAGAAATGGCAAGTTTAATCAGAAAAGTGAAGAAGGAACATTTCTAGGTTATTCTTCTAGAAGCAAAGCATTTAAATGTCTGATCAAATCATCTAACAAAATAGTAGAAAGTGCAAATGTGAAAATTGATGAATTTGTAGAAAGAAATGATGAAGGAAATTCCAAGGAACCAGAAGACTATGATGAATTTGTCTATGTTCAACCGAGAAGTCTTATCGAGAAGACTGTTGAAGAAAATAAAGAGAATATCCAGTTACCGAGTGATGAAGAAGATCATACAGAGCCTACCGAGCTTCTATTAGCCAAGTATGTCAGAAGACATCATGCACCAAGTTAGATTATAGGAGATAAGGATGGTCCAATGATGACAAGGAACAAACTGAGATAGAACACATGTTTGATATCTGAATTTGAACTGAGAATAGTGAAAGAGGCATTTAACAATGAATATTGGATAAATGCTATGACATAAGAGATTGATCAAATCAAGAAGAATGAAACATGGACACTAATCCCAAGACCAAAGGACAAAAATGTAATCGGTACAAAGTGGATTTTTAGAAACAAGCTAAATGAAAAAGGAGAAGTCATTCGAAACAAAGCAAGACTAGTTTGCAAAGGTTATGCTCAAGTAGAAGGAATTGATTATGGTGAAACTTTTGTACCTATTGCTAGACTTGAAGGAGTGAGAACATTGTTGGCATATGCTGCTTTCAAAAACTTCAAGGTATATCAAATGGATGTCAAATCTGCATTTATGAATGGAATATTAGAAGAAGAAGTTTTTATTGAACAACCTGAAGGATTTGTTGAAGACAATAATAAAGATCAGGTATGTAAATTGAACAAAGCTTTATATGGTCTGAAACAAGCACCTAGAGCATGGTATGAAAGATTGCACTCTTATTTGATTAAGATTGGTTTTATAAGGACAAGTGAGAATAGAAACATGTACATGAAGAATGATGAAAATGGAATACTGATCTTAGCCATATTTGTTGATGATATTGTATTTTGTGGAAATGGATCTTTATGCAAGAACTTTGGTAATGAAATGAGAAAAGAATTTGAGATTTCATTAATCAGTGAGATAAAGTATTTTATAGGTTTACAGATACTGCAAATGAAAAATGAGATTTTCATTACTCAATCCAAGTACATAAAGGAAATCTTGAAGAAATTTGGAATGGAGGATTCAAAACTAGTAAGTACTCCTATGACTTCCAACTATAAATTATCAAAGAATGAGGAATCTGCACCTGTTGATGAGACACTTTACCAATCCATGATTGGAAAGCTACAATATGTTGTTCACAGCAGACTAGACATAGCACATGTAGTAGGTATAGTTGCAAGATTCTCTGTAGATCCTAAGGAAACACACATGACAGCAATCAAAAGAATTTTTAGATACTTGAAAGGCACTGAGGATTATGGCTTAGTATATCAGAAAGGAAATGATTTTGATTTAAAAGTTTATACTGATGCTGATTGGGTAGGCAACATTGATGACAGAAAAAGCACAAGTGGAGGAGCTTTCTTTTTAGGAGAAAGACTAGTGAGTTGGCTTAGCAAGAAACAAGGATGTGTTTCACAATCAACAGCAGAAGTTGAATAAATTGCTGCAACATTGAATTGTACCAACATTGCATGGATCAAACAATTGTTGGAAGGTATAAATGAGAAAGTTACCAAGCCAGTAACTATATTCTGTGACAATATTAGTGCCATTAATATTTCAAAAAATCCTATTATTCACTCTAAGACAAAGCACATCTCTATCAAATATCATTATCTTAGAGAAGAAGCTCAAGAGAAGAAAGTAGTGTTGGAGTATGTTAGCACAAAGGAACAAATAGCAGATATCTTCACCAAGCCACTACCAAGGGACACTTTTGAATATCTCAGAAGTCAGTTAGGGGTCCTACCCCTATCTTCTACTCACTGACCGAGTTCGGTGAAAGCATCAATCCGATGACTCTATTGAATATCTTTTAGGAGTTGATGCTCCATTACACACTTTAGGATGTTTTCTAAAGGTGTACAAGAATTATTACAGGACATTATACAGGGAACAGGAATTAAAGACAAAATGCTCTGACCAAGACTTAGTTGATACACAATAGCAGGAAATCACTTCATACAGAAATAAATTATGTTTTAGTTCTTTACTTTTTGGCATTGTTGTCAAAGGGCGAGAAGACTAATATCGGGGGAGAAGACTAAAAGAAAATTGAGCAGACTACAGTTTGGAAAGAAGACTGAAGAAAAGAGGAGAAGTCTAATGTATGGGGGAGAGCATTTCAGCATTTCAGAATCACATCAATCCGAATCTTTTTAAGGTCAAATCAATTGGTTTTGCCATCAATGCCAAAGGGGGAGATTGTTGGCAATATTGCATTATAATAGACAATGAAAGATTATTGGCATTTCATAAGGATATTGAGAAGGTTGTTGATGATTATGGATATAACTGATTAAGGATGTTTACTATCTTGATATTATTATTTGTCATTGATGTCAAAAAATTGATTTTCTAATTCAATATGATGTTGCCATATCTTGAGAAGTATGATTTAAAAGAGTATAAAGATGTCGGTAAAAGACACAGGAAAGAATATGATGAATAAGGGGATGAATAAGGTATTCAATGGGCAACTATTACCGAGTCAGACAATGATGAGATCATGATGTTTAGATTGTTTTAACACCATACATATGTTGTAAATTGTAAAGGTTAATACTATACTATGTTACCAAGCAAAGAACCTAGTCGGTAAACCCTAAGGAACCTAGTCGGTAAACCCTAAGGTTATCGCTATCGGTTAATGAAGGTGGAATGTCTACCAAGTGAAGTTTAGTATTCACTGAGTTATAATCGAGTTGCTACCAAGTTGTAACCGAGCTATAACAGAATGCATTAAATGTTTGCATGCATTATTTAATGAAGGAAGCTGATGAGCTGGAACTGATTGAATGATTGGTATGCCGTTAATATAGTTTGTTAATGAATTTATGGCAAAGGAAAGTCAACATGAAGATCTACAACGTAGATTGAACCACAATACCTTGGCACAAGTTCCAAGTAATATATGCAAGTTCCTAGGCGGGGTAAAACATTTTCAGATCGAAAGATGCATTGAACTTGGACAAGATTGAAGATCGAATGGCTATGATTGATCATGGGAAATGTGATCAAGGAGATTAAGTGGTTACCTAATTGTTTATAAATAGGAAACTATTGATAAACAATGTATGCAGGAAAGTGTATGCACAGGGATGCTACATAGTGATTACCAAGCACAGAAGCTTGAAGACCTATTAGAATAACAGAGTATAGAAGCCTAGTAGATTAGACAAGATTAGTTCTATGTCTAGATTGTATTGAACAAATAGGAATCTTCTTTAGCATTTTAGATGTGAAGTTGCAGATAGATTTTTATTACTGTTATTTTGAGAAAGTGACAAAAAATCTCTTAACCAAGTGGACTTAACAGTCTTATTTGTAAAACCCTCTAGCAAGGTGACATTCTGAATGAGTGTTTGAAATCCTTTAACAAGGTCACTTCTAACAAGGTGAAGATCCCAATAGATCTGAGGGAAATCCCTTAACCGGGTCACATCTAGCAATGTGTTTGTAATCTTTAATAGGATTTGCTTTTAACCGAGCATACTCTAGAAGAGTATATTTCTTAGTGGTTCCGAAATCCCACAATGGTTTTTCCCTATTTGGGTTTCCACGTTAAATCTGGTGTTATGAGGTTTATGATGTTTATATGCTTTTGAGTTTGCATGTTTAACAATTTTGGCTATATTACTGATATATATGTTACCAAGGTTGAATCTAATGTTTTTAATGGATGATTATGTTTGTATGATTCACCCCCCCCCCCTCCTCTCATCTTGTTGGCTATTGGATTTGTACTTATATTAAGTATCAGAACTATCAAAATGGAGATTCCAATGGACTTGGATTTCAACAAGGTTAGAGTTTTGGTACTACAAATGAAGATCAGAATCAGAAGGCACTGGTTAGGTAGCTTAATGCTTACAAATTTAATGGTAGATGCTTTCTTTTTAATAAACTTGGTCACATGGCTAGGCAATGTAGAAATAGAGCAAATCAAAACTATAACTCTTCTCTCGATCAATGTTCTAAATGCAATAAGTATGGTCATAAGATAGAGACTGCAAAATGAATGTTAAATGTTATGCATGTGGAAAATTTGGACATTTGGCTAATCAGTGTAGGTTAGGCAATTATATCAGTTTTAGAAAAGGAATTCAAAAGAACAATATTACATTTTATGCATGCAACAAGGTTGGACACATTGCTAAGTTCTGCAGAAGCAAAAATCCACTAGTTGATAATGATGGATCAAATGATAAAGAGAAAGAGAAGGTCAATGAAATACAGAAAGATCATATCAGTAAATGGGTTAGGAAGTTAGAAGATCAATCAACATATGGGAATGCTCTGATTACTCAACTGACAGAGAAGGTTTCTCCTGCACCGATAGGAAGCTCATTTGGTAACTGAGGCAGATTCCTTAGAGGTAGGCAAAATTCATGAAGATGGTGCTTATGCCCCGGGAAGAGGTTTTGAAAGATGTTCCAAACATTTGGAGATGCTTATCCGGCATGGAGATGTTCGACCAAGATCCGATATCTTTCACCGGAAGTCATTCATGTCAATGATGGATTAGGGTTTCTTGGAGGTTAAAAGGTTGAATCCACTTCATTTTAGATCACCTTGCATTCAGAGCGATTCAAAGCGAGTCTTAGGCAATTCAGTGTGATCAATATCTTTTTGACCGATTTCACCAACGATCGGAAGAGTTCTTAAGGGTTTCATCGGAAACTATTTTAGGTACTTATCGAATTAATCTTTCATCATGGAAGCGAGATCATCCTCTGCACAAAATTTTATTGCAAATCCTATTGTTGTTGAGGTCAAGGATCGTCCTAGGCCTATTTTCAAGAAATGTCCGCATATTGCCACTTTGGATGATTCAGTTGGTGCCTTTTCCCATGTCCCAGAAGGAGTTGCATATGCTGAAGATGTCAGAGCATACATTCACTGTCATATTGAGGATTTTGGAACCAATGATATTAAGAGTATGTATATAAGTGAGTTTATGGGATATTCTAGAAAGATTAAGCCCGAGTACTGATGAATCAATGATAAACAGTTAGTACCAAACTGGTACTGAGAGGGGGGGTGAATCAGTATAGACAAAAACACTTTTCCTTGAACCGGTTTGACTGAAAACACTGCACTTTACTAGCAAGCAATAACACCAGTCTAAACCAGATTACTACCGGTTAAACACAATAAGAATGTGAAAGACATAAACTGGTAACTCTTAGCTTTCCACACAATCTAACATCTTATTTCCACTTCACCCTTACACATAAACAAGTATTCTACCATCAAAAATATAATAACTTGCTAGTTCAACATGATTTACCACTTGACAGAAAATAACAAAGCATCACATGAAAAGGCATCACATATGACACACATATTTTTCACGTGGAAACCCAACTAGGAAAAACCATAGTGGGGATGAATACCCACAAGCTATTCTTTGAACCCTTTTGAAGTCCGCTTTGTTAGGAGCCTAGTCTAGTTAAAGACTATTACAATAGGTTTTGTTAGGAACCGATCTTGCTAGGGATCACCTGGTTAAGGGATGGCTAGAATACTCGGTTAAGGGTTAAACCCCGTTAAAGGTTACCTTGTTAGAGGATTTTAAGAACTCAATGATTTTGAGTCACCCTATTAAAGGATTTATAACAAGCCGATTAAAGCTACCCTATTAAGGGATTTTCCAACTATTGAACTGCTTAGAGGTCAACAGGTATTACAATGATCTAGTAACAACACTCAGTGCCAATGCAGATCTGCTTTAGTTCCTTCCTTCTTGCAATCCCACTCTGTAGGTATCTATTATTTTATCTGGTCTAGCAAGAATCACGTATCTCTACACTTAGATACACACACATCATTTGACAACAACTTCAACATGAAAAACAACATCGACCCTATTGGAAATAGATAGGTTGGTAGGATAAACCCTAAACCCTAAACATTTAGGTTAAGCAATTCAGTCGGTTCAATCCTAACTGTTGAACATATTGCATTGATTACAACAGTCTTGAACAGATCTCAAGACGTTCTCCAACGTTCGTTCTTCACCGCTTCTTGGAGGTTGATAACCTATCACGCGTTCTCCACCATTTATAGAGACTTCACACATTCCTGAGGTAGATAGGATGAATCTCCTTCATGCAAGATCCTTCATGCACACAAGGCTGATGTGGCAACACAATTTGTTCTTCATTACAATGCTAACTCATCACATGATGTCATCAGTTGAATCACATAGGCATAGAACACTTCAATTGGAAACCTTGAAGCTAAGACTACCAATCGATAGTCATACCATATGAGACCTTGATACAAAATATTCCATATACCGGTTCACATTCCAACATACTGGTTCACTTGGACAAACATACCGCTTCACTTTTTCACATATACCAGTTCACAACATCATACTGGTTCTCTTGCCAGTTGCTTACTTCAATATACCGGTTCACTCTTCAGCATATTGACATCAATGAAAACATACAATATCATCATGTCATCATACTCTGCACATATTCCAACAAGTACAAGCATATTGAGGATCTAAGGTTTACCGACATCCTGGATATTCCTGAATTTGAAGATGAGATTGTCAGATATGTTTTGAGCAGAGTGCATGGAGAATTCATTTGGTTGGACAGGTCGTACAATATCTCAAAGGAGGCCATAACCAATTTGTCGCAGATTGGTCAACATCCAGAGAAGAAAGTTTTTAATGATCAGGTCAACCATCTCATCGATGCAACATCGTACCGGTGATCAATGAGGGTTAGTACTATCATCGACGGAGATATCAGATTTGGAAGCATGGTAATTGGATACAAGGTAACTCAATTAGATCGTCTAAATTCTATTTCTAGCTCCTGCATCTATGCAACACATAAGATGATGAGGGAAAATGAGTTGTTAGATCTTTGTGGATGGATGTTGGATGAATTGTTAATTAACCTAGGAAAAATCAAAGGAGAGAAGAAGGGAACATTCTGGTATGGCAATCTTATTATCTGTTTGATTTTTTTTTTCATTAATGAAAATCCCGGTTTTGGGAAGAGGCAATGGGCGTTTGATATCCCAGTAGGAAGACAACTAAAACAATCTATTGCTAGTTTGGGTAGTCAATGAGATGACAAAGTTTGGGGTTACTTTAAGGCATTCCAAAAGGCTATGAAATCTAGAGAGAGGGTTCCAAAGCAAATTGTTGAGAAATACTCAACCGAGATATGCTTCATGGTTAGGAAGGATGAAACTTTGATGGAAGCAATCAAGCCCCAAAATATATGGATTGAAGAGATGATTTATGAAGTTGATGGTCAGATTCTAGATGCTTATCCAAAGATGCTAATTGATGCACCTATAGATGAAGCTGAGAAATCCTTTGGTACCGCTAAACAGAAAAACCAAGAGGTTAAAACTGAGTTTAATAGGAAGAAGAGGGAGAAACAATAGGGCAAGGCAAACAAGTTTATGGAACAGGTATCTCAGGACATCAAAGCATTAATAGATGTTGTTCCAGTAAAAGGAAGGAAGAGAAAATAGCCTGAAGTTTTTATTGAACCTATTCCATTAGACTCTAGAACTAAGGAGGATACACCCTTAGCATTTAAGATGGTATTGAGGAAGAAAAGTGAAGAGTTAAAGGAGGAAACAAGGAAGCAACCAGTTAGGAAGGTTACATTCAAGATACCGAGAAAGAGGAAAGCTCCAAAGGAAACACCTTTTTCTCCATTCGGTACTGGAAGAAGAAAGAATATGGATGACACCAATCTTGCACTTGTTTCTGGTAATGTAACTATTATTCCACCCAAGACTTGTGCAGAATTGGTTGATGAAATAAATAAGGATGGTATGTTGAAGAATGTACAATTTAATTATGAGCATTTGGATGATGATGAACAGAGAGAATTTGAGGAAGTAGTTTTATTATATTTGGATATATATAAGAAAGCATTGTTAGAAATTAAGAATCAAATACCGACATAGTTATATGAAAAATTAGATGCTAGAAGATTAGCAGCTATGGAGGAGGACAAGCATATAAAGATTCAAGAGTTGTTAACTACTTGTGCATCCATTACTCCAGAGGAGTTGGACATGACTCTTGAGGTTGCAGATAGAAAGATCTTTCACAACAAGCACAGGATAGTTAGTCTTATGTTGGGTAGGGTTAATGAGATAGTCACTGAGACCCACAAGGAATGGGCTCAATTCTTTGCTACAAAACCTAGTTTTTATACTTCACCGAAGGCTAAAACAAATACTACAAACATCCCAGTTGAAGGAAAAGGTAAAGGTATAATGGGTACTTCATCTACAATTTTAAAAAATAGTAAGATATTGGATATAGAGCCCTTGATAGAATCTAATGTACAGGACTCAAATGTTGAGATACTAGAAGATTCATAGAGTGTACATGTTACTAATGCTAAGGACAATAGTCCTCTGGATCAGAATGTACAGGTTGAGGTCACAGTTCATAAGAAGGAACCGATAGTAACTGATATTGCACCAAGTGGCGAAACCACCGGTGCAAGAGAGGAAGCTATAAAATTTAATAAACAATCAGAGGAGAATGGTAAGGAATCTAGCAGGGAACCGATAGTGAGCCCATCACTATTGTCAATTGACACCTCACAGGTTGAACATAAAATCATAACTGAGATGAGTTCTACTAAGCTCATGATGATGGTTTTACAGGAAATGATGAAGGAAGGATCTATGGACAAAGGAGTTATTGATCAGTCAATCCCTATTTTGCATAGACTTGTCCTGGAGTGCAAATTTGACAAAGAAGCAAGCCCATCCGACAAGCTTAAAATAATCACAGAGCACATTTCTAAGGACTTTCAATCTTTATAGAAGATATCAAACCGACAGAGATTGGAGAGGTTTACACAAGCCAAGAGAGAAACATTTGATCAGATGATTGAGTCGGAGAAGAAGGAGATTAATGATAAGTTGAAATTGATTGATAATGCTTTGAGGTAATGTACCAATATTTACAAAGTATGTTGTAACATAGGTTTACTTATAGTTGATTTGGATAAGAGGATCAAGGAATCTCAGGAGAATATTGTAGGTATAGTTAATTCTTTTGATGGATCAAATTCTTAAACAACTTCTATTGATGGTCAGATTTTGGTATTGGAAGCTCAAGTTTCAGCTCTGGAAAGAGATAAGGATAAAATTAGAGCTAGAGGTCTCAGAGGTTTGGTGAGTCCCCGGTTAGACTCATTAAGTGTACATAAGAAAGAGTGTATTGATATTGTTGGTAAGCCCACACCGAGAGAACTTAAGGATAAAGAGTCATATGCCCATATGATTAATGGACTTGTATCTATTTCTGACACACTCAAATCTGGTTGAGATACCTATCTAGAGATTTTGGAGAAAGCCTATCGGGAAGTTTTCAAATATATTTAGCTTCGGTAAGGTATTTTGGGACATTCTTTGTACAGTCTTTCATTCTTGGTCTCGATTTTTGGTATTTTTTTTGGCATTTATGTCAAAGGAGGAGGTTTAGGTGAAAAATATATTCTTGGCATCGGGAGATATGGAGGTATGGAGTATTTTGTTTAGATCATGATCATAGATGGATATTCAACTCAAGGGGAGCAGTCTCAGGATGAAATCGGTAGATGAAAACCATTATCATTTTTCACATGAGTGTTGCCATCAATGCAAAAGGGGGAGATTGTTGGCAATTGACACTCATTTGATTAGTTTCAATATGTTGTCATTGATGGTAACATGTTCTGGCTTTCATATTTTGGTCTGTTGTTCACCGGAAGACACTTCACCGACACTGACACCAATAGGTATCTTCATCGATTGGAAGGAATTCTTTGGTTATCGCTATTGTAGGCTGACATGACTTCATCAGGTTACAGGTATTGGAGGCCGACATCATTTGGGAGATCTGGCACCGGCAATTGATTTTGTTATTTATGTATATATTTAATTGAGCTAACTTGTATATTCATTTTGTAATTATCTTTGTAAGCTGGCATAAGGCATGGTGGATTGTAAAGGGTATATAGGTTAGTTTATTGGTGTTGGAATACAATGAATCCAAGAACACTGAGAGGGGAGGTGAATCAGTGTTCTATCAGTAACACAAGATTTCAACCTTTTATAACATACACATATGAACCGGTAAATGAAGAAACATATAATATGAAGTAACCAAACCAGCCACATGAATGAACACCATAACACACATAATTTATATGTGGAAAACCTCAAAGAGAAAAAACCACTGTGGGATTTGTGACCCACAATATCAATTCACTGGCCATATGAAAGATATTACATAGCATGAGGGATTGCACATGCAGGAAGGCACACTGCCTAGAGCACACTTCTCAATAAAAAAGAGTCTCATTGACTACAAGCTTCTGCTGAAATAAAATAGTAATGGTGAACTCACAAAATGCATCTGCAATGCCAAAAAGAGTTTTGGTTATAGCTCTATTTTGTATCAGTTCATAAACCCTTAACCCATCTACCGGTATCTCCTTTCCTCCAAGAATGATTTACAAATCATCTACTGATCATTGCATGATATAACATTCACATAGAAATGACCTACACACATATCCTTTGCATTACATAATTCTCTACCTTGTTATATATTAAAATGACCTAACAGACTAACTTATATACCCTTTACAAATAATATGCCTTATATCAGCTTACAATAAAAAAGATATTCAATGTTGGCCCTACACAATAATTACAAAATGATTTTACACATAAAACCTTTTGGATCCAGACTGATGTTAGGTTCACTGAAGTGATAGATGTTGATGCCGGTGATGACCCTGAATACTCCAATGTCAGTATGTTGGTATCTGCTAGTATAAACCTTCTATAAAATCTTGTTGCCATCAAAGACAACATATGAATCCAATGAGTGTCAATTGCCAACAATCTCCCCCTTTGGAATTGATGACAACACTCATGTGAAAAATAGATTCCCTGTCGGTTCAACTGAAACATGAAACATGCTCCCCCTGAGATGATTGACTCTATTTGCAATATGCTCTATTTGATATCCTCTCCCTAGGATTATATATTTTTCACATACATATACTCCCCCTTTGGAATCAATTCCAAAGACCGGTGAAAAAAAATTGAAAGAATAATTACAAATTACTTTACCAGAGCTTGACCAATCTCAAGATTTTTGGTTAAGCTTTATGTAGAAATTGTAAATAGGTATCCTAACCAGTTTTGAATGTTTCAGATATGAATACAAGTCCACTCAATAAATGTGCAAGTGTTTCTTTCTTAGTGACTTTTGCTAGTGTGGGCTTCACAAGCATATCTATACATTCCCTCTTATGTACACCAAGTGAGTCCAATCTTGGATTCACCAAACCTCTAAGACTCCTTGCTCTCTGAATAATCTTGTCTCTTTCCTTTTCAAAAGCAAAAAATTGGTTCTCCAAAGTTAATTTTTTTCCATCAATGGATGTTGTAAGTGAAGTTAGTCCATCAAAAGAATTAGCAATATTAGCAATTTGTTCATGTAACTCCTTTAACCTCTTATCTACATTTGTTGTAAGAATTTCTATATTACTACAAACCCTATAGATGTTAGTAAATTGTTTTAAATAATTTTTAATAAGTATAAGTTTCTCTTCAACCTTCCTCTTCTCTGTCTCAACAATTTGGTCAAAAGCGACTTTCTTGGCCAGAGTAAATCTTTCAAGTGCTTTCTTGTCAGAAATCTGTTGTAATGATTGAAAGTTTTTAGATATGTGCTCTGTCAATTCCTTAAGCTCGCCAGAAGGGCTTGCTTCATTTTCAATCATACAATCAAGAATAAATCTATGCAAAACTGTTATTGATTGATTTATTATTCCTTTGTCTACAGATCCTTCCTTCATTAGCTTTGCGGGACTCATCTATGTGATTGATTTCTTCTCAACTTGAGAAGTGTCAATTGCCAAAACTTTTGCTGGGGAATCAACTATCGGTATGGTACTGGGGGTCTTATCAGTCTCCTTTACCTTATCCTCTCCTGGTGTATCCCTTTTCTCATTCTCTTTTGTACCAGTTTCTTCGCCACATGGTGCAGTATCTGTTACTGCTGGTGGAGTATTGTCCACAATGTTATCTGTAACCTATGCATTATCTATTTTACCTTGCTCAGACTATACAAATGTAGTCTCTATCGGTTTAGTCGGTACACTCTCATCAGTTTTAGGTTTAACTACCGGTTCATTCAAAATTTGATCTAAAATTCCCATAATTCCTTTCCCTTTAGATTTGTCCAGAATGGTGGGAGTTGTTGCCTTAGAAAATTCTTCTTGAGAAGTGAGAAAATCAGGATTCTTTTGGAAGAATGTAGCCCAACCATCTCTAGTCTCATTTATTATCTTATTGACTCTACCCATCATTAAGCTTATTTACTGGGGTTTACTGCTAAAGATTGTTAGTGTTGGAAATAAGCCACACCTGGACCGATGATGTAATGGTCCAAGAGGGGCCAATAGCTCAGTGGTAGAGCACTCTAGTAGCGTATGGAAGGTCCTAGGTTTGAGTCCTAGTTGGTCCATGTCTCAACATGGTATCAGAGCCAGGTCCAGTCTAGGAGCCCCAAGCACACGATAGGTGTGGCTTAAGGGGGGGTGTTGGTGTTGGAAATAAGCCACACCCGAACCAATGATGGACTATTCCAAGAGGGGCCAGTAGCTCAGTGGTAGAGCACTCTAGCAACGTATGGAAGGTCCTAGGTTTGAGTCCTAGCTGGTCCATGTCTCAACAAATATTGTTCTATTTGCAACTTCTATACACCTTTTCATTTCCTTATTATTTATAGAGCCACACATACTCAAAAGTTCAACTTCTTTAATCTCTTTGTCCCTCTTGATTGCATCTAACTTATTATACAATGATAAAGGAATTTCCTTCAAAATCTCTACCAAAGCCTTCTTATATATATCTAAATGTAACAAAATTGCTTCTTCCATTTCATTTTTCTCATCATCCTCTAAATCTTCATAGAAATTTGACACATTCTTCAAAATTCCATCTTTAGTTACCTCATCTATCAATTTTGCACAAGTCATTGGGGGGATGATGGTAAAATTACTTGATTCAATTGCTTCATCTATCACACTCTTTTTCTTCTTGTTGGGGGTTGCAGGAGCGGATGGAGCAGGCTGCCTCTTCTGAATAGGTTTCCTTGCCGGAGGTGTGGATGTAGTTGTCACCTTTCTTACTAGCTTCCTCCTTCATTCCACCTTCTTTTCTTCTATCAGAGGCTTGTCAGATTTCTTCCTCTGCACCCTTATGAATTCAAGAGGTTGATTATCCTCTGGATCAGAGTTAGAAGTGATAGAAGAAATGAAAGTTTTAGGACTCTTTACCTCAGGAGCACTAACCATTGCCAGTTGATCTACTGGTTTAGATCTAGAACCTAGTTCTATATCTATCCTATGAATTACATTTTGAACAAATGGATACATTTTTCTGTCTTCTTTTCCCTTCTTTTCTTGTGGAAGCTAATTTTGACCTCAAGAGCCTTCTCCTCTATAGTGCCAAAGTGTTCAGCCTTATCATCCAAAGGAGCATCAATCAACATTTTAGCATATAGCTCCAAGATGATGTCATCTTTTCATAACCCAATTCAGTGACCCATATTGTTCTAGGTTCCACTACTTCCATCAATGTCTCATCTATTTTTACCATGAAGCAAATATTAATGGAGTATTTCTCCACAATGTGTTTGGATATTCTTTCCCTCAGTCTCATGTTTTCTTGAAAAGTTTTAAAATATCCCTAAAGCTTCTCATCCCTGTTACTACCAAGACCGGTGATTGCATCTTTGATCTGCATGCCCACCGGTATGTCATGAGCCCAAAATTTCTTTACTGAACCCGATAGCTCATTCATGAAGTACAACATCAAATAGACAATAAGATTGCCAAATCAAAAAGTTCCTTTCTTAACACCTTTGATCTTGCCAAGATTTAACATCAATTCACTCCTTAACCATTCACACAGGTCATACTTTTGATTATTATTTATCATTTGATATGCAACAATGATACGTGAACTGACAACAAAGTTCAATTGATTTGATTGAGTTACCTTATAGTCGATGATCATGCTTGAAAATTTCACATCTGTATCTTTGATGGTGCTGACCCTCATTGATCTTCCATCATGGGTTGCACTGGTGAGATTCTCAATCATAGTGTTGGAGATCTTCTTTCCTAGTTCTTGTCCAGCTTTGGGTAAGCCAGTGACCACCTAAATTGATTCTTTGGTGATCATGTGAGGCCGATCGAGAGAGATGAATTTATTATGGACCCTACTCAAAACATATCTGATCACTTCATCCTTGAATTCTAGTATATACAGGATTCTGGTTAACCCTAAGTCTTCAATGATTTGATATTCTGACTTGATTATTTTGAAGATGCCTAGTATCTTAGATTGATACATTCCCTTGATTTCCTTAGTGCCTAAATCCTCCAAGGTGGATTGAATATAGGCCTTGACATCCTCCACATAAACCACACCATCAGGAACCCTTGAAAATGCACTAGTAGAGTCTTCCTTCATAGCAATTTGGAGAACTTCCTTGAAAATAGGTCTAAGCCTATCCTTAACCTCAACAACAATGGCATTTGTGATGAAATTAGGAGTAGCTGATGATCCAGATGCCATTTCAAATAAATACCTTGATAACAGTCATCGACTGAAATATCTTGATTACTTCTCAGATAGCTACTGGAAATTATTTGGAATGCCTTTGCTTGCTCTTGATCACCTATGATTCACCTTTGCTTCGATCTGGTTTTCTTGAGTGCTAGGTGAGTGAAAATGAGTCCATTTTCTCTTTTTATCAATGAGTAAACCCTAATTCATCACGGTCATAAATGCTTAGCGATATACCCTACCGGATGTTAGTTTCACAATTTTATGCTAGATAAACCTTCATCAATGATCAATACCACTCTCCAAATCTCTTCCAGATCTCTTCCGGGGAATATGAAAGATTTTCAATGAATTCACCAACCCCTAAGGTGTATGCTTCAGTTACCAGTTCAATTTTCTGCCGGTGCAGGAATGCTCTGGTCTACCGAAGGAGTTACAGGTGCAGTTACTAGTGTAGTTGTATCTCCACTTGGTTCTTCAAATTTTCTAACCCATCTCTTGGTGTGATCTTGTTGTATTTCATCTACCTTCTTCTTTCCTTTCTCATTTTCTTTATCATTGCTAACCAGTGTAGTCTTGCTTTTGCAGTACTTAGCAATATGGCCTATTTTGTTGCATGCATAACATGTAACATTATTCTTTTGAATTTCTTTGACATATCCAATGTTCTTTCTTGACCTACATTAATTATCCAAATGTCCAAACTTTCCACATGCATGTCACTTAACATTCATTCTACAATCTTCTGACTTATGATCATATTTCTTGCAATTTGTGCATTGACTGAGAATTGAATTGTAGTTTTGATTTGCTCTAGTTCTACATTGTCTAGCCATATTCCCAAATTTATTACAAACAAAACATCTACCATTGAATTTGTAATCATTAGACTGCCTTACCAGTTTCCTCTGGTCTGATGAGTTCTGCATACCGATTGTGTGATCTTCATTTGTAGTATCGAAGCTTTCACCTTTTACAAATCCAAGTCCTCTAGAATCTTCACTCTACCTTTGTCTTTTCAATAAATCATCCAACTGTGCAACACTAATCCTGAATTTTTCTTTATACTCACTTGTAGTAGTTAGATCATCTCTCAGAGTCATTATTTGTCTCTCTAGCTCTTGTTCATTATTTTGAGATTGTACCAAATCAGTTCTCAACAGATTATTCTCATGAGTCAATCTGCCACATTTTTCAAATTTGTTCTTTAGAGATATAGCAATATTTTCTTTCTTGTTCTTCCTGTCTTCAATATCTTTTGACATCCTCATATTCAAGTCTTGCATTTCATTCTTCATGAGCATGTTTGCTTGACTCAGTTTCTAACATTGTTTCTTAAGTGTATTTTTCTCTTCATCATCCTAGTTTTGCAAAAGTTCCTTTCTCTTATCTTGAGCAGATGACAACCTTTCTTGCAGAACAAGAATGAATTCATTAGCATAATTCAATTCATCTTGTAGTTTTAGGTTCTTCATCCTTTCAGCATCATAATTCTCAAGTGCCATCTCAAGTTACTTTTCCATAGCCATGTTCAATGATTCCAGTTTCAAGATCTTCCTCAAGTTGTTAAACTTCCTCCAAGGTACTAGGCTCCGATACCAATTGTTGGAATACAATGAATCCAAGAACACTGAAAGGGGGGCGAATCAATGTCCTGCCAATATTTTAACCTTTTATAACATATGCACATAAACAGGTAAATGAAGAAACATATAATATGAAGTAACCAAACCAGCCACATGAATGAACACCATAACACACAAATTTTATACGTGGAAAATCTCAAAAAGGAAAAACCATGGTGGGATTTGTGACCCACAATATCAATTCACTGACCATATGAAATATATTACATAGCATGGGGGCCTGCACATGCAGGAAGGCACACTACTCAACACAAAAGAGTCTCACTAACTACAAGCTTCTGTTGAGATAAAACAGTAATGGTGAACTCACAAAATGCATCTGCAATGCCAAAAAGAGTTTCGGTTATAGCTTTGTTTTGTACTAGTTCATAAACCCTGAACCCATCTACCGGTATCTCCTTTCCTCCAAGAATGCTTTACAAATCATCTACTAATCATTTCATGATATAACATTTGCATACAAATGACCTACATACATATCCTTCACTTTACACAGTTCTATACCTTGTCATATATTAAAATGACCTAACAGACTGACTTATATACCCTTTACAAACAATATGCCTTATGTCATCTTACAATACAAAAGATATTCAATGTCAGCCCTATACAATAATTACAAAATGATTTTACAAATAAAACCTTTTGGATTTAGACTGATGTCGGCTTCACTAAAGTGTTGGATGCCGGTGCTAGTGCTGGTGATGACCCTGATTACTCCAATGCCAGTATTTGTTGGTGTATGCCTCCAAATGCCGGTATCTACTAGTATCAGCCTTCTATAGAATCTTGTTGCCATCAATGACAACATTGTTGGCATTTTGCATAGAGATTGCATTAATGATATGTAGTCATTGATGTCATTTGAACTGGTAATGGTATTCATGTTATTGCTGATATTGTTGTTTTTTATATTGGCTAGTAACTGGTAAGAAGAGCTTTGTGGAAGATTTTGTAAACCAATATGTAAATTTTGTGAGTTGAACCGGTGAACTAGTGTAAAGGGATAAACCTTTCTATGCAATGTAACCAGTAAACCTTATCAGCTGTTAAACCCTAACAGATCAAGTTTGATGGTTTATTATCTGTTAAGTGGTAATGATGGAGATGTGTGTGATCATTGTATGAGGATAAGTTCAAATTGTTTTGGTGTGTTTTTTTTTTTTCTAGGGAAGGAGACAAGTGGATTGCATCTAATTCACAACACGTGATGAGTTATAAAGTCCGATGAAGCGGTGATCATGGAGCGGTTGGAATTTTCTTGAAGAATGTGAAGAGATTGTCATGAATTCTAACGTTCAAGATTGTACCAACTTGTTTGTAATCTCAATGATGAGAATTAGGTTTTTGTTGTGTTACCGACCTAACTAATTCGTATTTAAGGTCGATGAAGTTGTTTGTAATGGTTGTTGGGAAGATTGATTGAAACGTGTTGAGTGTGTAGTTGCCTAACCGATGAATGGATTTGCACTTTGAGTAAAGGCAGATTGAAGCTTAGAAGGATCCTATCAAGCAAATGTAGTGCTACTCAGACAGATCAAGAAAACCTGTTGTTTTCTAACAATTATAGCAGTAGTGAAATCCCTTAACCGGGTAAGCTCTAACAAGCTTGATTACACATTAAATCCTCTAACAAGGTGGTCCATTAGCTTGGATTCTTAAATCCTCTAGCGAGATTACTCCTAACAAGATATTGTGCTTTTCATCAAGACATATTTGTAAATCCCTTAACCGGGTGATTCCTAACCAAAATTAGTTCTAAACAGGACTTATTGTAAAGCTTTAACAGGCTTGGCTCCTAACAGGGTGAACTTCAGAAGAGTTTAGATAGCTATCCTTGTGAGTCTCATCTCACCATGGTTTTTACCTATTTGGGTTTTCCACGTATAAACATTTGTGTCAAGTGGTGAATGCTTTTGTGGTTATGATCTTATTTGTTGGTTTGGTTAACTTTTGATAAGGCATGATATGTAGAAGCATTGAAAGATGAATATGTTGAGTTATGATTAATCATTGTTGATGTTGACAAGATTGAAGTTGTTTACTGTTAAGTTGTCATAACAGTTAAGCCGGTCGATGTCAATTATTCTTATGAATATTGATCTTGACTAAGATATATTTACTTTGTGTGACTGAGTTTGAGTTTGGGAACTTTGTATCAGTTTTTCAATATACTAATTCACCCCCCCCTCAGTATTCTACGAGATACTTATTCTTTCATCATACCATCAATTGGTATCAGAGCATCTCAGGTTCTCTTAATCTAAAAGCCTAACAGCTTGAGGAAAATATCTTGTAGATCATGATGAAGAAAAAAGGTCCGAAGTTCAACAAAGATAACTATAGAATATGGAGTGACAAAATGAAGATTTACATTAAGAGTCTTGGTAGTCAATATTGGGATCATATAGAAAATAAGTATATTACACCTATTGGACCCCTAACTGATGATTAGAAGAAAGAACAACAAGAAAATCACCGGGCATTAGAGGTTATTATCAGTTCCTTGTCTGATGCTGAATATGCAGATATTCATGGTCTTCAAACTGCATATGAAGTATGGAAGAAACTAGAAGATATTTATAGCGGTGAGAACATGTCAATATTGCCAAAGAAGAGAGTTTAAGAGGAAAGTTTGATGATATAAGAATGTATGAAGGTGAGAATATCCAAAAGTATGGTCAAAGGATTAAAGAGATAGCTGGTGAGATAAACAGTGCAGGAGGGAAAGTGGAAGATGCCACAGTAATCAGTAAGGTATTGGGAACCCTACTACTGGTCTATGCTATCTGAGTTGCAGCTACTCAAGAGTTGAAATCCATTGACAAGACAAAGGTAATTCTTGACTCTATTATTGGCAAACTTACTACTTTTGAACTAAATGGCTATGATGGTAGTGTACAGAAATCAAAATTTACATTCAAAGATTTTGTCTCTAACTCATCTATGAGAAGAAGTAGAGATACTAACCATAGCTATGAATCTAGATCTAGCAGAGATGCTGATGATGAAGACAACTTAGTGGAACTTGAAGCATTGTTGGCAAAACGACTCCCTAGAGGCATTGGTAAATATAGAGGTAAGCTACCTTTAAAATGTTTTGCATGCAACAAGATTGGTCATATAGCAGCAAATTTCCCTAATGGTGAAAATGAATACAAGAGAGATAAATTTAAGAAGTATAAGGGTAAAGGCAAGAGAGATTGTCTTGTAGCTATTGATAGTGGTATTATTGATGAAGAATATGATGATGATGCTAGTGAAGATATTGCATTTGTAGCTATTAAGGAAGAAATATCATATCAGAAGGCACTAGTATCCAGAATGGATAACTCTGATGATTGAATTATTGATAGTGGTTTTTCACATCACATGACCGATGATTGGAGCTAATTTCTTTACTTGAAGGAATTTGATGGTGGTGTTGTCAGATTTGGCAATAACTCACCCTGTATGGTTAAAGGTAAGTGAATTATTTCTCTTAATGGGAAGAGAAGTGCTGATGATGTCTATTGGGTTGAAGGCCTAAAGAACAATGTTTTAAGTGTGGGACAACTTAATGATAGAGGGTACCCACTAGGGTTTAGAAATGGAATGTGAAAAATCTTTGACAACAAAGGTGAATTGATTGAAACCAGGAAACAGACCAAAGGCAATCTATTTCATCTCAATCCTAAAGTTAGCAATTGTTTGATTGAAAAATTAGATGATAGCTAGCTTTGGCATAGGAGATTTTGTCATATAAATTTTGACAATATTATTAAAGTAAGCAAGTCTAAGACAGTAAGAGGTCTGCCTTAGCTAGACAAACCGGTTAATGCTCTTTGTAAAGAATGCCAACTAGGAAAGATGACTTCTTCAACTTTCAAGAGCAAGTCCTTCTCAGCAGAGCACTTGTTAAATTTGGCTCATATAGATCTATGTGGACCAATAAGAACAAGAAGACTTCAAGGTGATAGATACTTCATGATCTTCATTGATGATTGCTCAAGGATGATGTGAGTCACATTCTTGAAAGATAAGAATAAAGCTTTTTTGTAAATTCAAGGCATTCAAAGCCTTAGCTGGGAAAGAGAGTGGAAAAAAGATAAAATGTCTAAGAACAGATCAAGGCGATGAATTCACTTCTATGGAGTTCACTAAGCATTGTGATGATAATGACCCAAGCATAGTTACAGGATGAAATCGAGATCCCTTTCAAATAGTAGGTATCAAGCGACAACTTTCTGTGCTGATGAGACCATAGCAGAAGGGTATAGTAGAGAGAAACAATCGGTTAGTGGTTGAAGCTGCTAGAACTATGTTGATACAAGGAGATGTAGCAAATGTTTTTTGGAAAGAAGTTGTAAGTACATCTATTTACACAGTGAATTGAGTTCTGGTGAAAAGAGGTAAGGACAAGAACCCATATGAGTATTGGTATGGGAGATCACCCGGTGTTAGCTATTTTAAGATATTTGGAAGCAAATGTTTTATTAAAAGAGGTGATTATATAAGAAAGTTTGAAGCTAAGAGTGATGAAGGCATATTTCTTGGCTATTCCACCAAGAGTAAGGCCTATAAATGCTTCAACAACTAGAAACATAAAATTGTTGAGAGTGTTGATGTTCATGTAGATGAATGTCCTGAAGTTTCAGAAGGAACCAATTCTAAGAAGGATGAAGATCCTCACATTTTTCTTTTGGAACCTGAAACTGTTAAATCAGAAACCGATAAATCAAATCCTGATGTACTTGTTCAACCAAAATAAATAAATTCAGAGGAAGATGATAATGAAGAAGCTGGACCTGAAGAGAATGATCATGTTATTCCTAGGTATGTGAGACTGAATCATAGTCCTGAATAGATAATTAGAAATAAGGATGCCGATGTACTAACTATAAGGAGAATAAGAGAGAACTCTTGCATGATCTCCACCTTTGAACCTAGAAGTGCTAAGGATGCATTTGGTGATGACCATTAGGTGAAAGCTATGGAGAAGGAGTTGGATCAAATCAAGAAAAACAACACTTGGACCCTGGTACACCGATCGGTAAACAAGAATGTTATAGGTACTAAATGGGTGTTCAGAAACAAGTTAGATGAAGATGGTGTTGCAGTTCACAACAAGGCAAGATTAGTATGGAAAGGTTATGCGCAAGAAGAAGGAGAGGATTATGGAGAAACTTTTGCACTAGTAGCAAGACTGGAAGGTGTCAGAACGTTGCTTGCATTTGTAACTCATAAGAAGTTCAAGGTATACCAGATGGATGTCAAGTTTGCATTCTTAAATGGGATACTAGAAGAAGAGGTTTATATAGAGAAGCCTGATGGTTATGCATTGACAGAAAAGGAAGACATGGTATGCAAAATATATAAAACTTTGTGTGGATTAAACCAGGCACCCACAACATGGTATGAATGACTTCATACTCATTTGATGAAGATAGGCTTTGTTAGAATTAGTGATGACAACAAAATTTATCTCAAGTCTGAAAGAGATGAAATACTGGTCAGTGAAGTATTTGTAGATGACATTATATTTGGAGGTAATGATGACATGAGTAATTGTTTTGCAGATGAAATGAAGAATGAATTTGAGATGTCATTAGTAGGGGAAACAAAAAATTTCATAGGCTTACATATACAGTAGATGAAGAATGGCATTGTCATTACTCAATCCAAGTATGTGAAAGATATTTTGAAGACTTTCGGTATGAGTGACTGTAAACCAGTTGGAACCCCAATGGTTACAGGTTGTAAATTGTCCAAGGAAGATACATCTAAGTTTGTAGATGAAAAGGAATACAAATCAATGATTGGTAAATTACACTATGTTGTTCACAATCAACTAAATATTGCCCATGCAGTTGGTATTGTTACTAGATTTCATAAGAATCCAAAGGAGACACATCTGATGGCAACCAAAAGAATTTTTAGATATCTGAAAGGTACTGTTGACTATGGGTTATGGTATCCATATGGTGGAAATTTTAATTTGAAGCATACACAGATGCTGATTGGGTAGGAAATATTGATGACCAGAAGAGTACTACCGGTGGAGCATTCTTTCTAGGAGGAAGGCTAGTTTCATGGAGTGGTCAAAAGAAGAGTTGTACCTCACAATCTACTGCTGAAGCCTAGTATATAACAACTTATATGAATTGCACACAAGCTATGTGGATGAGACACATTTTGAAAGGTTTGAAGATGGAAATATCAGAACCAATAAAGATTTTGTGTGACAATACAAGTACAATAAACATTTCAAAAAATCTTGTTTTGCACGCAAGGACTAAGCACATTGAATTGAAATGTCACTTCTTGAGGGAAAAAGCTCAAAGTAAACATGTTATCTTGGAGCATGTTTCTACCAAGGAGCAGCTTGCAAATATGTTTACCAAACCTCTACCTAAGACCACTTTTGAGTATCTTAAAAGTCAATTGGGGGTTGTCCCTCTTCATGAAGTTAGTTGAGCATGATGTTGATTGCATCAGTCCCTAAACCACTTGCAGAATTTTACATAGATTGATGAAGAAGTAGATGTATTCCACAGGGGGAGCATCAAGTTGCAGAATAATGCTGATGCACAGTGAGAGCATAATTAAATTTTCTTTTTACTTTCACTTTGGCATTGCTGTCAAAGGGGGAGAAGAATTATGTGTTTGATTAGGTGAACCATTGGCAGGCTGAAGACAGAAAACAACAAGGTGAATACTTGGTAATGTAAACCAGGATTCCTATTCACCAATCTCAGTGACAATCAGAGGCCTTGATATTTGTATTGCCATCAATGCCAAAGGGAGAGATTGTTGGCATTTTGAGTTTGTTGTCATTTTGTATAGAGATTGCATTCATGATATGTTGTCATTGATGTCAATTGAACCAGTAATGGTATTCATGTTATTGTTGATATTGTTGTTTGTGATATTGGCTAGTAACTAGTAAGAGGAGCTTTGTGGAAGATGTTGTAAACCGGTATGTAAAAGTTTGTGAGGTGAACCGGTGAACCGCTATAAAGGGTTAAACCTTTCTATGCAATGTAACTGGTAAACCCTATCAGCTGTTAAACCCTAATTGATCAAATTTGATGGTTTATTATTTGATAAATGGTAATGATGGAGACACATATGATCATTGTATGAGGATAAGTTCAAATTGTTTTGGCGTGTTTGTTTTTTGTCTAGGGAAGGAGAAAAGTGGATTGCATCTAATGCACAATGTGTGATGAGTTATGAAGTCCAATGAAGCGGTGATCATGGAGCGGTTGGTATTTTATTGAAGAATGTGAAGAGATTGTCATGATTTCTAATTGTCAAGATTGTATCGACTTGTTTCTAATATCAATGATGAGAATTAGGTTTTTGTTGTGTTACCGACCTAACTGATTTGTATTTAAGGTCGATGAAGTTGTTTGTAAAGGTTGTTGGCAAGATTGATTGAAACCTTGTTGAATGTGTATTTGCCTAACTGGTGAATGGATCTACACTTTGAGTGAAGGTAGATTGAAGCTTAGAAGGATCTGATCAAGCAAATGTAGTGCTACTCAGACAAATCAAGAAAATATGTTTTTTTCTAACAATTACAACAGTAGTGAAATCCCTTAATCGGGTAAGCTCTAACAAGCTTGGTTACTCATTAAATCCTCCAACAAGGTGGTCCATTAGCTTGGATTCTTCAATCCTCTAGCGAGGTTACTCCTAACAGGGTATTGTGCTTTTCATCAAGGCATATTTGTAAATCCCTTAACCGGGTGATTCTTAACTGGAATTAGTTCTTAACAGGACTTATTGTAAAGCTTTAACAGACTTGGCTCCTAATAGGCTGAACTTCAGAAGAGTTTAGATAGCTATCCTTGTGAGTCTCATCTCAACATGGTTTTTACCTATTTAGGTTTTCCATGTATAAACATTTGTGTCAGGTGGTGAATTCTTTTGTGTTTATGATCTTATTTGTTGATTTGGTTAACTTCAGATAAGGCATGATATGTAGAAGCATTGAAAGATGAGTATGTTGAGTTATGATTAAGCATTGTTGATGTTTACAAGATTCAAGCTGTTTACTGTTAAGTTGTCATAATAGTTAAATCGGTTGATGTCAAGTATTCTTATGAATATTAAACTTGATTGAGATATGTTTAATTTGTATGACTGAGTTTGATTTTGGGAACTTTATATCAATTTTTCAATATACTGATTCACCCCCCCTCTCAGTATTCTACCAGATACTTATTCTTTCATCATACCATCAAACATATGAATCAAGCACAATTCCATTTGAGGAGGCAAAAGATGAAAGATTTATTGCTTCAATGCAATTTATGACAAATGATGCTTTTGTCAACACTCCTAAATTCTAATCATTTTGGATGAGCAATAAATTGAAAGATCTGTCTGAGGAGGAGCTCCAAAATTTTGACAAGGACAACATTAAGTGCATCCCAAAAAAAGGAAGATAATTGGTGAGAAAAGTGATATAATGCTCATCTCGGGGTGGGATTTGGAGAAATCTTTTTTGCTGCACCAAGTTATGAAGCAAAGGGACCCAATCTATGCTCAAGAATTTGGTGAGCATGGGGTTAATCCAAGTGTAAAGGCTTTTGCACTTTGATCAAAGGTTCCTAGAAATAACAAGTCTGTTATATTTATGGGGTTGAGCAAAAGGTGAGGAATGCAGTAATCAGAACCTTGACAGATACCTCATCTATTGAGGCACCAACAATTACTTATCATGCTACACATTTTGCAAAGCTAGTAGCAAAGGAAGATGAGAAAAAAATATGGAATTTTGAGAAACAGGCATGTGGCCCTTACACATGATCATAATAAATTATTTATTGAAAATGTAAGATTAACAAAGGAGCTAGCCAAGAGAGACATTGAATCCCTAATAGGACCTAATCCTGAATATTTTGAAAAGTCAAAATAGGATCTTCAATGGGAAAAGGATGAGGCTGAGAAGAATTATTTTGAGATTAGAAAGTCTTCAATTTTGCAGGTTTCTAACAAGGTCATTGAAAAATTGAATGAGGTACATACCTCTTATTCTTTGATGTCAGAGCTCCTCGGCCAATTAGATGAGATTCTTTTATTCTTTCAACCTATTAGGATTACTTGGCTGCCTAAGAGTCAAATCCTAAAGGAGGTCCTATTGGCAGTTAAGAATGTGCCAAATGCACCCCAAATTGTGGGGACAACTTGGAAGAAATACAATTTATTAATTAAGGAGGTGTCTTACATTGAGGAGGAGAAGAAGGCATTAATTGGCATGATAGACTCCTTCCAAGGACTTCAAAAGTGGGATATCCCCACTATTTTAATAGGAGAAGGACAGATTAAGGACTTGGACGTATGGAGGCAAGGGTTCCAAGATGCCATCAGTATAATTTTGGATTCATTGGCTAAGGACCCAGCCCAAGATGACACATATTATTTAATTATTGACAAAATCATGCAATTTGATTCTATGTACCATAAGTTCACCTTGGAGGCCGCAATTGTGCCATCTCACAGGATAAAAGAGGCAATGAGTAAGCTACAATGCTTAATAAATTTTGTCTGGCTGGTTGATGATGTTGACATTGTGCACAAGAAGTAGTGTTCTTTAGAAGAAGATCAACCTGAAAAGGAGGAATAGTCCGAGTCACTTCCATTTTTCTACCTCCTACTTTTTTGGACAGGTTTCCTACTTTGGATGGGGTGATATGAGCACTCATTTTTCACTCATCATCCCCTAACAAACCTAACAGATCCAACACCCAAGTACAAGTTAACCCTGATAGAAGATGCTACTTAAGACCGCCCCTACACTAGTCACATCAAGCCTATCGCTCCAGCCTCTAGAAGTTGTCTTCTTCGCCGCCTTCATTTATGATATCTGGAAGTTTTTGAAATATGCATTGTAAAGATGCCTTAGGGATGATCTAGCTAATAGGCAATAGATTTTTGACAAGTGTCCTACTAGGCTCGAAGCTTGTTTTTTCTCTCTTGTTCTATAAAAGGGAAATCAGGGCCAAATAGGAAGGATTCTGAAACCCATGGTAGAATGTATTAGGAGCTGAAGTAATTGAATATTGTGTTTTTTCTTGCAAGTTTTTGCTGAGCAATTCTCAAGTGATGTATATCAGATCTTTTAAAAATCAATAAGATAGATCACTTTTAGTTTTCTCCCATCTTCTGTTTTTATGTTGAATAAATTGTAGTATTAATGATGCTATAGTTTGTCTTCTCTTAAGAAGGGAATGCATGTTTTCTTGATCAATTTCATTTTTAACGAATTAATTAAATTATGTTAAAAAGGAATTACGACATATTTATTGGGAGGGGTGAGGAGACTAGGAGTAATCACTAAAATATTTTGTGTCAAGCATGGGATATTTGAATGTTGTTGTAATGATGAGATATCATAGTGTTGTTTGGTGTTAGCTTGCAGATGGACTCTGTTTCCCATAGGATAAGCATTGATCATATTACCCATCCATGATCATTCTTATTTCAACTTTTATATTTCTATCTTTTACTTTTCTGCATTAGGAGTAGTTGTTAGTTTAGAATCATTCTCAATGTACATAAGAATGACATGAAATGATGTTGGAGCCATAACCAGATGTTTGTTTGTATTTCCTTGGTATATTTTCATTGAGAAATTTTCTTTTTTCTACAGTGTCATAAGTCTAAGAGGTTGGAAACTATCTGAGCACTGTATAGGGAAACCCACCTAAGTTTTGCAGAGCCTAAAGTGTAGAAGACCTCAGTTTTGAATTGATTCTTGTTAGTTGGACAATTCCTATTCCAAGTTTGATGATAAGTTAATGGCTATTCCTTTAGAACTTGGAATCTATTGATTTGGGAACCAACATATGCCTCAAACTTCATCCCCTGTACCAATCCTCCAAAACCAATGTGGAACACCCTTAGCCCAATCATTCCACTTGACTTTGGCCAAATTTCAACAATGGAATGATCAGGTATTCACATATTTTCACTTCAAACCCTCAAAATAAGGGTGTCAGGGTAGTTTTCAATAAAGTGTTTATAAAGTGCACAAAAATCAATGAAAATTCACAAAATCAATGTCAAATGAAAGGTGATTCACTCTACTCTCAATTTCATCTAGTCTCAATTCATTACCCTTATGTACCTGTATGGAATAAACATTGCAATAGAGGGAAAACCAATGGAACACAAGAAACAAAGTAGTTTTTATTGCTCTTCTATCAAATTTTGCAACAAAAACCTTTGCCTCATTTCTAAGAGGAAAATATATAATTTTAACAAACATAAAAAAGGTACAAACTAATGGTCCATAATTGGTTTTTGAACTCTTGATCGTTGGTCTTCCAAACAAACCAAAAATGCACACAATGCAACATTGCAACTTTTGCAATATGTTGACAAAATTGAAAAATTTAACAAATGGACCCTACATGACACAAATGCAACCAAGATGGTCCAAATGGACCTTATTACATCCATGAAATGACAAAACTCAACCTAGAATACATGTTAACAATATTGGAGCAAAATTGCTAGGGTGCCTTGCACCAAAAAGTTAGGAAAGAGTTCCTTTGTGTTTATATTATTGAATAAGGTGTGGTTAAGCTTGAGGTGAAGATTTTGAGGAAGGAATCCAAGCCTCATGTTGTTCTTCCCCTTATCAATCTCTAAAACACTCAAGCATGTTCTAAGTTTTTGTTTGATAGCTTCTTTTCTTGTATTTATAATGTCCTTCTTGGAAATGTGAGATTAGATGTGTTTTTATGTACTGTTCAAGGTGAGAAATCTTGATATAGTTTAAAGAAGAAGAAATAGGAATTCATGTAATTTCTATATTATGCTTGCAATTTTCTTCGTTCATACTTTATGAATTCTCATTCTTGAAATGAAATTGCAATTAAAATCTGCATGAGTATATTCGATATGTAGTTCAAGATTCTAAGTTATCTGTATTATCATAATACATGGTTATATTAAGATGCATAAGTATCCATATGAGTAACTAAACTATGTAAATGCATATGTTCTTAGTATTGGCAAGAGAATGTCATTTTAATGAATTAGGAACTCAAGTGAGACTAGTAGGTTCTATAATTCATGCATGGTAGGAAATTTTTTTAATGAACTTAAGATGGACTAAGGATAGTGACTCTATACTTCCAAGTTGCAGTTATAAAGGGAAATTTCATACCAATAAGGTTCATATAAGCAAGTTCTTTTTATGTTTTTGGTCTTTCTATTTTTACTTACCAAACCTTAGGAAGTGAGTAGTCTCTAAGTCGAGTAAGAGGTGAGTGAACAAAGATTTTTTTATGAAATATTATACTTTGGCCATAGTGTCGTATTCGTCACTACATCCAACAAGTCAATTTACAAGTGTTTTCAGAACATAGATCATCCAGAATGGTCATACTTAGTTAGAAGATAGTCTATAGTAGTATGGTTGGATTGAGATATGTGGCACATGACACCAATACTCAGATGGAACCACATATGTCCCCTTGTCTATACTCCTTGTGAAGGGTAGGGCCACTTCTAGTAGGAAGGTGTGTGGGAGACTATTGGTCTGTGGTTGGAGGTGAAGTGTCCAGATGATGCTCTCCCTCTTGCAATTGACTAGTTGAGGCTCGCGAGATAGATAGAGTACTTTCCTAGCGGATATATTTGGTAAAATTTATTTATGCCATGATTTGTTTTCATGATATCCAATGCAATGAAAATTAAAGAAAAGATTTCCTTCGTTATTCTTTCTGACAAGAATTGTTATAGTATCTTTATTTGAATGTATATTTATGTTATGAAAAAAAAAAGTTATGTTTTTACTACTGTTATGAAATTTATCTTGTGTAGAAGTATAAGTTAATATTTTCCTAAGAGTTTAAATTTTGGGGTTGTTACATTGTTTTTGGCCTAAATAAAAAGTCTCAATCTTTTGGCAACACCTATGGGGGTTTGTGTTGCATAGATATCTTTGAGATCTTCAATTCACAAAAATGGGCCCAATTAATTCATCAAATCATAAGTTATGGCCTATAAAAGTATGCATATGAAATGTAAAAAGTTGTCAAAGACATTAAAAAGTTGTAAATCTAGAGGAGTTACACTTGTTGAATAAATTATGATGCATGTTATGATACACCATAAGATATCCTTGATCAGGAATAATTTTCCATTCCATTTTTTGGGTGGTTTTAACCATTTTTTGGGAGTAATTTTGCATGCCATTTATTGATTAATCTATATTGCTTGAGATGGAGATTTCATGTGATATTTTCAGATATTGTTAAGTTGTTAGAATTTCCCTAGATCTCTAGTTAGTGATACTCCTATGAATGTTTTCTCTATGAGTGTATTGCAATAATGGTTTATTATATACATGATGATGCTTTAGAGTTGGGTTTTCTCTATGTATACTTGTGTTATAATATATTATTTATGTTATGGTTAAATATACATTTCTACTTTTTGTAATAATCAAAATATTGAAATTGACATAGTACTTTCCTTATAATATTAATTTATAAAGTATTTATATGTATTGTTATTCCCTTCATTTGTTATCAAATATTGATTATCTTATTTTGTAGGTGTTGGGTAGAAGATTTTTTTACACTAATGTTTATTTGAGTGGCAGCTTAATTAGAGATGATTTTGATCTTATTGTAGGAAAAGGTGGAAATAAAATCAAGGATAGGGGTGGAGAAGTTATTAGAAACAAATTTGAGTTATGGAGGCTCAAGATAAAGGATATTCTCATAGAATAATTTATGGGTGTAGTGTCTAAATCCAAACCTATAACTACATCACAAGAAGGTTGGAAAAAGATGGATACAGAAGCAAAGAGCCTTATTAGACCCATTTTTTTCAATTCATTATCATTGACTATTCATGAAGAGACCATTGTAATAAGCATTTGGAAGAATATTGGAGAAGTTTATCAACCTAAATCCTTGTTGAATAAAGCTCTTCTTGAGACATTGTTTTAAAACCCTTTGGATAGAGGATGGTGGGCCTGTGGAAATAATATAAATGACTTCATTACTCAATTGCACTTTGTGGGAGTGAATGTCAAGGAGGACTGGTGTATGAATTTGTTTTTTTTTTTGCTAGATTCATGAGACCACATAGCTATGGCCATTAGAAGCAATAAAATTAATCTTAATATGGATGAAGTTGTTGCATAGTTTCTTTTTGAAGAAATGAGAAGGAAGAGTTTTTGGTTAGCTAAGGAGGACCTAGTGGTTCATGTAAGATTCAAAGGAAAATGCATGAAGAATGACAAGAAGAAATATAAGTCTAGATTCAAATATTCTAGTAATTTCAAGGAAAATAATTGAAACTATGAAAAAGATGGACATCTAAGAAGAGACTATAAGGAGGAGAAGACAAATAAGAAGGAAATGGTAGATTTTGACGATGATTCTGAGAAATCCTCCTAGGGTGAAGGTAATTATTTTGTCACTATATTGATTACTCATACATTAGAAGGTACATGGTCAATAGACTATAGCCTCTCTTTTCACATGACTTCACATTGATATTGGTTTACAAAATATGAAGATTGTGATAGTAGGAAGATTTATCTTGGAGATTATTCTCATTTAAAGATTGTTGGCCATAATAGAGTCCTAATTTAATTCCTTGATGAATGCACAAAGGAGTCCAATGGTTTAATATTTATTTATGATTTAGTATAGAACCTATATTATATAAGTAAATAAAATAATGTAGGCATGGAAGTTATTTTATTTAATGGAGGGTGAAATATGGCTAGAGGAGCCTTGGTTTTTCCTAAGGTTTTTTTGAATTTTCACTCTATTTTATCTAGATGCATTTATAGTTAAGTGTAATATTTATTCATTTCCTATTGTCTAAGTACATCTAGGTGTAATAAATTGATGCAAAGAGGTCAATGCATTCAACTCAATGGACCAACAAATTCCTTATAAAGAAACTTATTAACTTAGACATGTTATATTTAATTTTCAACCAAGGAATCATATCTTCTTGGATGATGCTACCACTATATGTGTAGTTGAGAGATCTAATTTATCCTATAGATTGTGTATAGGAAATTGAACTAAAGTAAATTGCTTAACTGGAAATGTAATTGTTCTAGAAGTGAACCTATTGATATAACAATAGCTACATGTAACTATTATTAAGGAATTTAACTATATTGTAAACAACTTAACCTCAATATAATCTATTTTCATATGAACCATAGCCCATGAAATATTTTTCACCCTTTTTTTAAAGGCTTCCCACACAAACATATCATTCATCTTCCTCATGCATAGAAAGTAATGTTCCAGCCCTAGGATATGTAGAACTTTTGAGAATTCTTGAATCCTCCTATCACAAATCGTGTCTTGACTAAGGATCTACATCTAATAATTTTAAGGAATATATAGCTACCAAGGTAGACATTTTCACCATCAATCCTCATAGTTCATAAATCATTAACTATGCGGAGTCATTTGAAAAGAGGTACTAGAGTGAATCACCCATGCATATTGACCCACAATTTTTTTTTCACAAATCATAGTATTATCTCAACATAATCATAATTGATGCTACAACCTCCCCTTTAATGCACAATACAATGCTAATATGTTGCACACATGGAAAAGAAACTCAATATAATGACATCACATGCATATACATAAGATTCAATTATAATATATCTATGCAATTCAATATAGGATGGCTACATGCACTCTCTCTCTCTATCTCTCTCTCTCTCTCTCTCAACTTTAACAATAATATTTCTCTTAAATCAACTGCTTTGGATTGTGCATGTCTTTCAATTAGGAAACACGTGTAGCTATTATAATATAAATCACTTTAGCTCCACATAGATTAAAAAAATGACCATGTCTACTCCACAAGATCATGATAGCTAATTGGAACCATATTGATTTGACATCTAGTACAACCTTGGCCTCATGAGAAGCACACCATATACAAATGACATAGTAATATACGGTGGAAATATTTCTTGGAAACATATCATATAAGTATAATTCATTATACATTTTGTAAAGTAGTCTTTTGATTGGGAAATCCATTCACATCATTTAACCTAACTTGGTTGTACTCTAGGGTTTCTATAGAAAGTTGGATGGATACATTTTTTATTTGATCAAATGAGTTTTATCTCCTACTATATTCTTTATAATTATGTATCATGTACCTTTGATGAATATAGCAATATAAACCACACATATTTATCATGTATATATTTCATGTTGGATATGGCATTACATAGTAATACTTTTATAAACCATTTTTTACTGGAAATAAACCGACTTCAACTAGCTTAGCCAAATGTTTTCATATGAAAAATTCTTCTTTGATTTTTATATTCAAATCATATCATAGAGATTGGCATGCATACATATCCAAGGTTGCAACAAATACATTAGATTCATCATGAAAAGTTGTACAATTCCCATCATAATTTGATGTTATTTCCATATTCAAATTATAGGTGACATATAGTGCCACTCCAAGTAGGATTCCTCACATATGTATATATAATTGTAGTGTCATAAAATTGAGACCCTAGCAATTTTTGACCACATTAGGGTCCTGATCGGAGACCGAAGACTTCTCAACCCCTGAAAACTGCTTCTCCCTTGCCCTCCGCACCATCATATCTACACTCTTCCCTAGAGAAAAGGGTAGGAAAGGGGTGTGGCACCCCTGTCCCTACCCTATTTTGGGGCAGGACCCTTCCTAAGTCTGTATTGAAGGATGTGCAGTGAGTGGGAAAACTTCCTCGATGTCGGCCTGTGACGAAAATCAGTTTCATTAACCCTAATTGATAAGTATAAAAGTTGCATTTACTCTCTCATTTGGAAAATTTGAATAAGTTGGGATGAGTGGGAAGTTTACATGAGATCAAGCATTCAAGAGCATTCAAGCATTCCTTTCTATCTTGAGAATTCTAAAGTCTCCCTTCAAGGCTAGGTGTTGCATTCAAGACAAGGATTCAACCATTGAAGAGGAGATTCATTCCAACATTCAATTCAAGACAAGAAAATCTACTTACATTCTATCTACAACCTCCCTTGAGGTGAATTACATTATAGTCTTTCAGTTACATTTACTTGCAAGTACTTTTTTTCATTACTTGGTTAATTCCAAAACCGGGGTTTGACCTAAAGGAAAACCCCCAATCTTAAACCCTTTTCCTCTCTTATCTATGTGTAGGTTTTAGGTGTGCAGATGTACTTTTAGATTTGGACTCCATTTGCAGAGGCAAAAAAACCCTTTCTGTTTCACGGATTTTTCGAAGGACCGTGTACATTCCCACCACAGTCTGGGCAACTTTTCCTCAAAATCGCATGGCAGCTTCATCTCAACATATTACTGCTAGATCCAAGTGCACAGCTTCATCCCACACTTCGATCTTGAGTTATTACCGGTTCTTTGTCACTTTTGCACTTAGTCTTAATACATAATTCAATCAATTCCTTTCCATTTCAAGTAGAAGAGGGGATTAACTTATCATTCCCATTTCATTTAGAATTCTATATTCTTCTTTGGAGGTTGAATTTAATGTATTCCCCCCCCTCTTCCAATTTAATGTGTGAAAAGTGTTTGAAGGGAAATCCGTAGTGAAACTCTCATCTCTCCTTGGAGGGAAAGGGTAGCTTTCCTCTTGATCTCTCATTCACATATTTTTCACCCACCATTACATTTTGGTGACATTACAATAATATATCACAACCATACAACAAAGCTATTCTATGTGGTTCCTTGTTGTGGTCTGATAATTAATGAAATAACTTAAAACATTATGATTGAAAGGTGTATAGACACCTAACCCAACATTTACCCCCATTTTGACTTACATGTTAACCCTGGAGATGCACTTCAAAGTATAACATGTAGCCAACATGAAAAAATATTTAGATATACCCATAAATAGGACATGGATAATCATATCAAATGCCATACTTTTCTTGCAACGATTTCTCTATCTAATGACCTACAAGCACAAAATAAAAAGTTACAATAAATTGCTTTTGTAGCTAACAATTAAAAACTAAGCATAAACACAATTTCTAAATTATTTTGGACAAAAAAGAAAGAAAAAGGATAAAGAGTTTTTTTAAGAACAAAAATATGACTACTAAAAAAGAAAATGTAAGGATCTATTTTAAAATTATAATAAGCAGGAGCTCACCACTACAACCATAATTATGTAATAATAATGATAGCATATGATCTCCTTGATGGTATGATGAAAGAACAAGGATCCAGTCAACTACTGAGAGGGGGGGTGAATCGGTAGATAGAAAAATAGATAAAATTAACCAATCTCTAAATCAATCTTTCAAAGTAAACTTAGAACTATCAATGCAATATCACTGTCAAGATAAAATTATCAAGCTAAACCGGTTGACTATTACAACAGATTAACAATAAATAACTTGAAACTCTCAAACATCCAAATACTTTTACTAACATAAGTAAAACTTCATTTCATGTTGTTGTCGGTTATCATGACTTATCAAGTGGATTAAGTAGTTAAGAAAATCAACCATAGAAAACATAACCACAAAAACACTCACCACTTGACACAATATTTTTTGATGTGGAAACCCAAATGGGAAAAACCACGGTGAGATGAGACTCACAAGATAACTATCTGAATTCTTATGAAGTTCACCTTGTTAGGAGCCAAGCCTGTTAAAGCTTTTACAAAAAGTCCTGTTAAGAACAGATCATGTTAGGGACCACCCGGTTAAGGGATTGACTATAATGCCTTGTTAGAAGCAATACCCTGTGAGGAGTAACCTTTGTAAAGGATTTAGAATCCAAGCTAATGGATCACCTTGTTAGAGGATTTGAGTAACACCAAGCTTGTTAGAGCTTACTTGGTTAGGGGATTTAACTATTGCAACTGTTAGAAAATAATAGGGGTTTGTTGATCTGTTTGAATAGCACTACACTTGCTTGTTCAGATCCTTTTCATGCTCCTATCTGCCTTTAATCAAACTCTAGATACATCATCTAGTTCGAAAACCACATACTCGACAAAAAATTTGCCAACTTTGAAACTAAACAACTCATCGACCTTATAAACAAATCAATTAGGTTGATAACACAACAAAAAGCTAATTCACATAGAGATTACAAACAAGTCGGTTCAAGTATGACCATTGGATTACATAACAATCTCTACACATCTTTCAAGAAAGTCTTGATCGCTCCTTGATCACCACTTCATCGAACTTAGTAACTCATCACACTCTTTGCATTACATGCAATATACTTGCTCATTCCCAAGACAAAAATCGTTACCTCAACGTGCGAAAAAAAATTTGAAGCTCTCTTCATAATATATGCATACGTGTCATAATCATTACCACTCATCATCATATCATAAACCAATATATCCAATTCAACAGACTTATTCGGTTAGGGTTTATCAAATCAACAAGTAGGGTTTACCGGTTCAACTCTCCAATACTTAGAAATACCGGTTCACTCCACAAACTTACCTACTGGTTACAGTTTCCTTTCAATAGCTCTTCCTACCAGTTACAAAACAACATTACAACAATATCATTACCGGTTAATTGACATCAATGACAACATAACATTTCATTAATGCAATCTTCATGCAAATGCCAACAATCTCCCCCTTTGGAATTGATGGCAATACAAATATCAATACCATTGATTGCTGTGATTGTGAATAGGAATCCTAGTTTACATTTTACCATGTACTCTCCTTGTCTTCAGCTTGTCACTGGTTCTTCTCCCATAATCACATAGTTCTTCTCCCCCTTTGACAACAATGCCAAATTGAAAGTAAAACATGAAATGTAAAACTTCACTGTTCAACATCAACAACCTACAACTTGATGCTCCCCCTATGGAATAACTCCACTCCTACATCAATCCTACTGTAAAATTATGCAAGTAGCTCTGGGACTGATGTACTCTACATCATGCACAATTCACTTCATGAAGGGGTACAACCCCTAGATGACTTCTAAGATACTCAAAAGTAGTCTTGGGTAGAGGTTTAGTAAAGATATCTGTGAGCTTCTCCTTGGCAAAAACATGCTCCAAGATCACATCTTTACTCTGCACTTTTTCCCTCAAGAAATAATACTTCAATTCAATATGCTTGGTTCGTGCATGCAAGACAAGGTTCTTTGAAATATTTATGGCACTGGTATTGTCACATAAGATCTTTACAGGTTCTGTAAACTTCATCTTGAAACCTTCTAAAATGTGCCTCATCCAGATAGCCTAGGTACATTTCATATAAGATGCAACATACTCAGCTTTAGCAGTAGACTATGAAATACAACTCTGCTTCTTGCTACTCCATGAAACAACTAGTCTTCCTCCAAGAAAGAATGCTCCACCAGCTGTGCTTTTCCTATCATCAACATTACCTTACCAGTCTGCATCTGTGTGCACCTTCAAGTCAAAGTTTTCTTCATATGGATACCATAATCCATAGTCAATTGTACCTTTCAGATATCTGAATATCCTCTTGGTTGCTATCAAATGTGTTTCCTTCGGATTCTTCTGAAATTGAGCAAAAAGACCAACTGCATGAGCTATATATAGTCTATTGTGAACAACATAGTGCACTTTTTCAATCATTGACCTATACTCCTTCTCATCAACAGATGTGGCCTCATCTTCCTTAGACAACTTACAACATGTAACCATTGGTGTCCCAACTGGTTTACAGTCACTCATACCAAATCTCTTTAATACTTCCTTCACATACTTAGACTGTGTAATGAAAATACCACTCTTCATTTGTTGTATTTGCAAACTTATGAAATTTTTTATCTCTCCCACTAGAGACATTTCAAACTCACTTTTCATTACATTTGCAAAGTCATTGCTCATGTCATTATTCCCTCTAAATATGATATCATCTACAAATACTTCACTAACCAATATTTTATCTCCTTTAGATTTGAGATATATGTTGCTATATTCACTGGTTCTCTAAAAACCTATCTTCATCAGGTGTGAATGAAGCCTTTCATACCATGCTCTCAGTGCTTGCTTTAATCCATACAATTCTTTATGCAACTTACATACCATGTCTTTCTCACTAGTCAGAGCATAACCATTTGGCTGCTCAATGTATACTTCTTCTTCCAATATTCCATTAAAAAATGATGACTTTACATCCATCTAGTATACTTTGAATCCCTTGTGTGCTGCAAATGCAAGTAAAGTTTTGACACCTTCTAGTCTAGCCACTGGTGCAAAAGTATCACCATAATCTTCTCCTTCTTCTTGTGCATAACCTTTGTAAACCAATCTAGCTTTATTGTGAACTACAACACCATCTTCATTCAACTTGTTCCTGAAAACCCACTTAGTACCTATCACATTTTTATTTACCAGTCGAGGTACTAGGGTCCATGTGTTATTCTTATCAATTTGTTCAATCTCCTCCTCCATAGCTTTAACCCAATGATCATCTCCAAATGCTTCCTTATCAATTCTAGGCTCAATACTGGAGATCATGCAAGAATTCTCCCCAATTCTTCTTCTGGTTAATACTCCAGTATCCTTATCTCCAATAATCTGTTCAAGATTGTGATTGAGTCTCACAAACCTTGGAATAACATGATCATTATCTTCACGTTCTTCTTCATTATTATCATCTTCTTCTTTTGACTCCGCCTATTATGGTTGAACTGGTATAATAACATTCGCTTTACCTATTTTAGGTTTCACAGGTTCTGGTTCCAAAAATAAAATGCAAGGATCTTCATCCTTTTTCTCCATACTAGTTTCCCCTGAGACTTTAGGATACTCATCCACTCGAACATCAGCACTCTCAATGATTCTCTATGTCTGGTTGTTATAACATTTGTAGGCCTTACTCTTGGTGGAAAAACCAAGAAATATACCTTCATCACTTTTAGCCTCAAACTTGCTAACATAGTCACCTCTCTTCATAAAACATTTTCTACCAAATATCTTGAAATAACTAACATTGGGTGATCTACCATACTAGTATTCATAAGGAGTCTTGTCCTTGCCTCTTTTTACCAAAATCTTGTTCATTGTGTAGACAGTTGTGCTGACAACTTCTCTCCAGAAAGTCTTCGCTACACCTCCTTGTATCAACATCGTCCTAGTAGCTTCAACAACTGACCAGTTGTTTCTCTCTGCAATACCATTCTATTGTGGTGTCCTTAGTGTAGAAAGCTACAGTTTGATACCATTCTCTTCACAATATCTAGTGAATTCTTCAGAAGTGAATTCTCTGCCTTGATCGGTCCTCAGAAACTTTATCTTCTTACCACTCTTCTTTTCAGCTAAGGCCCTGAATGCCTTGAACTTACCGAATGCCTCTATTTTATCTTTCAAGAATTTGACCCACATTATCCTTGAGAAATCATCAGTGAAGATCATGAAATATCTATCACCTTGAATACTTTTAGTCCTTATTGGTCCACAGAGGTCTGTATGAACCAAATCTAATAGATGTTCTGCTGAAAAATATTTTCTCTTGAAAGTTGAGGATGTCATCTTTCCCAACTGACATTCCTTACATAGAGCATTAATCGGTTTGTCCAACTGAGGCAAACCTCTCACTATCTTTGACTTACTCACTTTGACAATGTTATCAAAATTTATATGATAAAATATCCTATGCCAAAGCCAACTATCATCTACTTTAGCAATTAAACAGTTGTTGACTTTAGGATTCAAGTGAAACAAGTTATCTTTAGTCTGCTTGCTGGTTGCAATTAGTTCACCTTTGCTCTGGTCACCGGTCATGTGATGTAAACAACCACTATCAATGATCCAATCATCATAATTATCCATTCATTAAACTAAAGCCTTCTGATCAGATGTTTCCTCTTTAATAGCTACAACACAATGTCTTCATTAGCATCACCATCAGAATCCTCATCAGTGATACCACCATCAATTGCAATAAGACAATCTCTTTTGCCTTTTCCTTTTTACTTCTTGAATTTCTCTCGCTTGTGCTCATTATCACCATTAGGAAAGTTAGCAGCTATGTGTCCAATCTTGTTGCATGCAAAACATTTCAAAGGCAATTTACCTCTATATTTACCAGTACCTCTAGGCAACCGCTTGGCCAACAATGCTTCAAGCTCAACCAAATTGTCTTCATCATCAACTTCTCTACTAGATCTAGATTCATAACTGTGACTGACATCTCTACTTTTCCTCATAGATGGGTTAGAAACAAAAGCTCTAAATGTTGATTCAAATTTCTAAACACTACCATCATAACCATTTAATTCAAAAGTAGTAAGCTTACCAATGATGGAGTCAACGGTTATCTTCGTTTTGTTAATAGATTTAAACTCCTGAATGGCTGCAACTCAGATAGCGTAGACCAATAGCAAGGTTCTCAATACCTTACTTACCACTGTGGCATCTTCCACTTTACCACCAGCACTTTTGATCTCACCAAATATCTCTTTTATCATCTGACCATACTATTGGATATTCTCACCTTCATCCATATGCATGTCATCAAACTTTCCTCTTAGACTCTCTTCCTTGGAAATCTTCACATGTTCATCATTGCTATAAATCTCTTCAATTTTATTCCATACCTCATATGCAGTCTCCAAACCATGGACATCTACATACTCTGCATCAGACAAAGAACTGATAATAGGCTCCAGTGCTTGATTGTTTTCTTGTTGCTCTTTCTTCTAATCATCAATCATAATCCCACTAGGTGCAACATATTGAGTACCAACATGTTCCCAGTATTGATTTCCAAGACTCTTGATATAAATTTTTATTCTATCACTCCATGTCCTATAGTTCTCTCTATTAAACTTCAGACCTTCCTTCTTCATCATGTTCTACAACATCTTTACCTCAAGTTGTTAGGCTTAGACCTTAGAGGACCTGAGATGCTCTGATACCAAGTGATGGTATGATGAAAGAATAAAGATCTAGTCAATTACTGAGAGGGGGGGTGAATCAGTAGATAGAAAAATCGATAAAATTCACCAATCTCTAAATCAATCTCTCAAAGTAAACTTAGAACTATCAATGCAATATCACTGTCAAGATAAAACTGTCAAGCTAAACTGGTTGACTATTACAACAGATTAACTGTAAATAAATTGAAACTCTTAAACATCCAAATACTTTTATTGACATAAGTAAAACTTCATTTCAAGTTGCTACCTGTTATCATGATTTATCAAAGTGGATTAAGTAGTTAAGCAAATCAACCATAGAAAACATAACCACAAAAATATTCACCACTTGACACAATATTCTTTGATGTGGAAACCCAAATGGGAAAAACCACAGTGAGATGAGACTCACAAGATAACTATCTGAACTCTTCTGAATTTCGCCTCGTTAGGAGCCAATCATGTTAAAGCTTTTACAAAAAGTCCTATTAAGACCAAATCCTGTTAGGGATCACCCGGTTAAGGGATTCACTATAATGCCTTGTTAGAAGCAAAACCTTGTGAGGAGTAACCTTTGTAAAGGATTTAGAATCCAAGCTAATGGATCACCTTGTTAGAGGATCTGAGTAACACCAAGCTTGTTAGAGCTTACCCGGTTAGGGGATTTAACTACTGTAATTGTTAGAAAACAATGGGGGTTTGTTGATCTATTTGAATAACACTACACTTAGCTTGTTCAGATGCTTTTCATGCTCCTATCTTCCTTTACTCAAATTGTAGATACATCATCCGGTTCGGCAACCAGACACTCAACAAAAACTTTGCCAACTCTGAAACTAAACAACTAATCGACCTTATATACAAATCAATTAGGTCGATAACACAACAAAAACTGAATTCACATAGAGATTGCAAACAAGTCGGTTCAAGTATGACCGTTGGATTACATAACAATCTCTACACATCATTCAAGAAAGCCTCAACCGCTCCTTGATAACCGCTTCATCGAACTTAGTAAGTCATCATGTGCTTTGCATTACATGCAATATACTTGCTCATTCCCAAGACAAAAATTTTTACCTCAACGCGCCAAAAACACTTTGAAGCTCTCTTCATACAATATGCATACGTGTCATAATCATTACCCCTCTTCATCAGATCATAAACCAATATAACCAATTCACCAGACTTAATCGGTTAGGGTTTATCAAATCAACAGGTAGGGTTTACCAGTTCAACTCTCCAATACTTAGCAATACCAGTTCACTCCACAAACTTACCTACTGGTTATAGTTTCCTCTCAATAGCTCTTCCCACTGGTTTCAAAACAACATTACAACAATATCATTACCGGTTAATTGACATCAATGATAACATAATATTTTATTAATGCAATCTTCATGCAAATGCCAACACTCCTCAAATTATTTGCACATGGAGGATACAACTAATTGGAGGAGAGGAGAAAATGATATGGTCATGTAGAATATAATAATCATGTTATAGTTTCCATCAATAACATCATGTGACAAGTAATGAATATGCTAAGATGTAAGTATGTAAGCACATATGGAAAGGGGTAATCAGGTGCACCCAATATTTCCCCTAATATTGAGAACATAAAAGAAATAAGGAATATACATAAATAGATATCATAAGCATAAGGAATGCCTATCATAGAAGATTGAACATGTAAGCCTAAATATGAAAGGGCATCCAAAAACATGTAGGCATGAAAAAACATGACAAATATAGTAATAATACCACTTAGAAATAAATGTATGACAATGATGAAACACAAGTGAAAGGATACAAAATGAGAAAAGTAAATGGGCTTGGAAGATCTAGCATCTACAATTGCTCTATGTATTTATAATATTGTAAAGCACTAAAACACAAATTTATTAAAAATCTAAAAAATATTGAATACCATGTAATTCTATTCAATGCAATAACATTGAAATATACCATTTATAACATTGTAACTATGAGAATAGGATCCGAGAAGATTATCCATTAGGTAACCTGTAAAGTAGAGCTTCTCAAAATTTGTACCCTAGAACAATTGTAAAAACTAATGATTAGGTGTTCTCTATAATAGTAAAAGTGTTAAAAATATAAATATAAGAATATGAACCAATATCAAATATCAGAAGGATGTTCGAATAAACATGAATGCAAGTGTAGCATGTCCCTTCAAATCTTAATATAGATAGAACATCCAAACACAAGTTGACCATATCACTTGACTTTTTTTGTTTGAAAAAGTGAGCACTGTATAAATGATGACAAACAAAAATATCATTAAAAAAATCAATAGCACATAGCATGATCAATAGGTGAAAAACAATATCTACATTATTCATTAGATGTAAATATTATAAAATACATTTACTCTATGTTTAAGTAGAAACTAAATACAAACTATATAAAGGTTTTACCCTTTTTTCTAATTTTTAAATCAACTTGTAGACACCTAAAAATGTTTCATCACTAACACGCTAATTATTCATCTTTATTAATTAAATAATTCTATAATTATTTAATTAATCTAATTTTTGTTCTTCTAAACTAATTTAATCATCACATTTCATCATTTATAATTATTCATTTTTCATCTTAATCATTTAACCTCCTTTTCTTAATATTAATTAAATAATTTTATTATTTAATTAATTTCCAATTTATAAATTTAATTAAATAATCTTTATTATTTAGTTAAATTCAATTTCTAATGACTAAATAATTTCTTTAAGTTATTTAATTATCTAACTCATTCTATTTAAATTTAAAATTCAAAAAATTCAAATTCCCCAAATGCTAAATTCAATAAATTTCAAAAAATGTGCATTTCATTTCATGTTTTAGAAAATCCAAATTTAAATAAAATGCAAATCAAATGCAATTTCAGGCTAATTTCCTGTAGCACATTCTCAAATCCTTACTAGCACTGACTCTGAGTTCAATTGTCAATCATCTTTTTTGACTAGGCAATCAATTCAATCAACTAATTAGTTAACTCCTCCGTCACCTTTTCCAACCCCTAATCAACTTTTTCAAAAAGACTCATCTAATTAGTTATCCCCTCAATCAATTCAATTCACTAATCAATCTATTAAGTTAACTCAGAAATCAAATGAGTTTAACTCTAAATCTATTATGTCTCAACTGATCTAAACCATTGATCAATTCACTTCCCAAATGCATCTCAACCGTCCAAACTCTCCCATCAAAATCTATAAATTGAGCATCAATTTCCCATTTTCAACAACTACTATCTTCAAAATTATTGTGTCGTTCTTATGCAAGGTTCTCAGTGCAATACTGAGAGAGACCGTGATAATTGAGATGAATAATGGAAGCCATGAATGAAATCAATAAGGAGTTTAATTAGATTAATTTTCATATTTGTTGATTTCCATTATAGTTTTCACTGTCTTTACAAACTTGCTAATTAGATTTGAGTTTTGGTGGTTAACTCATTTAATCTAGTTAATTATGTATAATTTCCTCGTAAAACATAACTTATTTAAATTTTTAGTTAAAATTAGTAATAAACATTACTTAATTTAAACAAATGCCACATAGTGGCGAGTACTTGCCTTTGCTAATTTTTTAATTGAGTGTAATTGAAATCTTAAATAATTTGAGTTGTAAGATACTTAGCAATTTTATCAATGTTACAAATACGCATACCAAAGGTACTTGTATAAATTTTGAAGAGTTTCATAAAAAATGATGTTTTTCCAAAAAAAAAAAAAAAAACTCAATCATGAGCTAATCTTTAGTATTTCATTTTGCCAAGACACCTACTCTCCTTATGTTTTACAATAATAAATGGATTTATTATTATTTTTTATATTAATTTTGTTATCAAGTAAATTTTCAATATGAATTTTTTATTTAATATTATAAATATATGATAAATTATATATATTAAAAAAATAAAATATAATTCCTAATAGATCATAGTTCAAGATTAATTGTCATGAATTTTTAGTTTTTTATGTATATTAATTAAATAAAATAAATTTTATATGATAATATTTTTATAAAAAACATCAATAAAACTAATTAATCTTAATATTTAACACCAAACTACTGATATGCTTGGTATTGAGCTACCAGAAAAAATTAATGATTAATAAAAAATTACATATTATTAATCGGTACCTATATCCCAGCCTATGGTTGTATTGGCCAATCAGGATACAAAAAAATAATTTTTATAATATGTAAACTTAAAAATTGCACAAGTAACTTTAGAAAATAAAATATTTTTAAAAACAAAAATAAAACCTTGTTTGTAATTGGTTCAAATTAAATTTTTTAATAACTAGTTAACTGTAAAAAAGAAAAACTCATTACAATAGTATTTGCCTAACGACAAGTACTAGTAAAGCATATTAACTCATATATTTGAATCTTGTACTACGATAATTTTATCATTAATTTTTTTAGTCTTATAAAATAATTAAGAAAAATATATTTTAATTTCTTTCAATTTAATTGAACAAGTTTGTTTTGTGAATACACTTAACCTAAATCATTATGGGGTTTATCTATAATATAAAAAATGACATTTGATTTTTATTTTTTGTATTGTAGAAAATTTGAATTCAATATCATTTAGATGCTTAAATAGACTTTGACCATTATAATATATTGTCATCTTAAACTCCTTTCAAGAATATATTATGTTATAAAGAAGAATCATACTACCTATTCAAACCTGAGAATGTACATTTGACTAAGCAATTATTAGTTAATTAAAAATTAAAATATATTTTTATCAATTAATTAATAAATATTATCAAATTTACATCCTAATGTCTCCATAAACTAAACTTTCCTAATAAAAATAAAAACAAAAACTAAGTCCTCAATATATATAATTTGACATCTAACTAGTCACGCTCGGAGTGGTGCAAACGGAATGGGGAGTTATCCAACTCATCAAAGATTCGGGTGGGACCCATGTTTGAGTTTTCAAGTGGTGGAATGGGGAAGAATTGATATGGTGGACGAGAGAAGAGACTTGTGGCAAATGCTCTACTTGATGTTTATTCTCCTATGAGAGATGCATTCCTCTCTACAATTTCACCATAGTATACAAATTTTCTTATCTCCTCCAATCTTAACCATGTGGAGTCATATGACAATCCTGGGCATCGATCAAAGGGACGTTGAAACAGATTTATGGCACCTCAAATTACATTATCTCAATGGAGAAAAGATCTGTGGTTTGAGATAATACAAACCCATATGTTTTTCAGTCTTAAATCATATATATTAAGCAACATATTAAGTCTATAAAATGTTAGTCAATTTTGAATGTTTAACATTTTTAAGTCTAGAAGTGTATTCTTAGTGCGACCACACACCTTAAGCAACATATTAAGCTTAGAAAATGTCAGTCAATTCTGAATGTTTAACACTTTTAAGCATAGAAGTACAAACTCAATGTGCGTGATTTAAGTCATCCCAATGAAAACTATTTCTTATGTTGATATGTCGGATCATGGGTATCTTAATTCAGATAGAAGTCTCACTTGGGTGGATTGAACTAGGCTTAATCTTCATTCTGCACAGTTCAGAAAGAATCAGATCTCACAACAATTTCTTCAAAAGTACATCATGATGGGAGAAGTAGCAATCGTACTTAGGACTCAACCTGCAACTTTCATATACTTTCTTTTTCCTTGAATGTTTCATCGAAGTTCAGTAAAAACCTTTATTGCAACTCTCATCCAGAGTAATGGGATTTTAATTCATTTTTAAACCAGTCAAATATGGCAATTACCAGATGTTTTGAGACAGGATTTGTGAAGCCTGCCTACGAATCTGACAAGAGCTGGGAAAGTGTAAGAACATTCCAGTAATACTCATGCGCTTTGCTTGATCGAATATTACGCATAAAAAGGATGCCATTTCTGTTTTAACAAAACTGCTGTTAAGACTGTTACATGTCAAGACTAGTAGTTTGTATTCCCACGTATGCAGTCAGCATTAAATAACCTGTTGTTAAGAATTTCATTCCTATTGAAACTATTAAGCCAGAACTCACTTTTCCTAAAACTCTATGAGCATTTAAGTTTGTTTTAGTAGCAACTGTGTTAATTTTTGTTCTCTCTGCTTTCAAATTGGTATCAAAACGGGGTTTGGACCTAACTTTCTTATGGGAGGGCCCATTATTTTGAGAGAGGGCTTGGGATTATGAGAGAGAAAGAGTTGAGTTTGTTAATTGCTGTAGCACTCAGAAGGAGCCCACCATCTGGAAAAATCAAAGATGATAGTAGAGGAATGCAGTTGGTATAATTGTAGTTCTCAAAAGAAAGGAAAGCAGTTGTAGAGATAGTTGATTGTTGTGAAAAAGGCCCACATATAGCTTAAAGGAACTATTGCAGTGCCAGCTGCTGTCAAAGAAAAGAAAGAAAGAAGATGGGTAGCTGTTGCTCGCTTGCAGAAATATAGGGTGAGATCTGTTTTGACAATTTTTTTTTTTTTTTAGAAAATCATGGGACTGTTTAAACCATACATATTAAGTTTTGATTTGTAGGCTTAAAAGTGTAAAACATTTAGAATTGACTGACAATTTCTGGACTTAATATATTGCTTAATGTGTGCGATTTAAGACTGGTCGAAAATCATAACCACCAAAAAGAAACTATAGCTATTTTTATTTATGACACAAGATTCAGATAAAAGAAGGGTTGGCCCCAAAGATGTGTGTTTGTATTTAAAGGCATAGACTGTAAGAAGCCTCGGAGGAAGGCTGATAAAATATGATTAAAGCCACAGCTAAGTGAATGGAAATCTATTGCATAGGAAATCTGATCTGAGCCGCCAGTGAAGGGGTTCTCAAAAGTAAAGCTTCTATAGAAGGTAAGAATTTGTTGAGACATTTGTTGAAGATACTTGGTGAAAGAGAGGATGCTGATTGAAAGGTTAGATGCAGCTTCTATGGATTTTTAATAACTGCCAGTTTGGAAGAAGGGAAGTCACCCTAACACTAGCTAAAGTCAAAGAGTGGATTGAGCTGACATTGCACATTATTGAAAGGATGGAACTATATCATTATAGGTTCGTGGAAAGAAAAAGATGTGTAGCAAATACAGTTGGAATACACGTTAAAACAATAACTTGTTCTTTCTTTGAAGCTATGGGATTCAAAGTATCTTTTAGTAAAAGGTGATTTATGTCATCTATTGTAAGTAAGGTTAGAAAATAAGTCTTATTTGAATAAAAATGATGATAATCTTAATCAAATATGGTTTATTGTTTTGAAAATCATTGTATTTCAAGAAAGTAGCTGAGATAGTTATCATGTAGTTAGAGTTAGTTAATCAGAATAAGTCTATAAATACAAATCCATTTCAAATTTGCGGTAGACTTTTATGAAGGGGAAACTCTGGATAAATTTTTAGAAAGAGGATTTTAATAATTTTTGGTTTGACACTATGTATAAAATGGTTTTGGAACTCTAGTTTCAAATGATAGTGATGAGTGTATTTTGATTTATATGTTCTAAATGCATTCTTATGTTGAATTAATAATACCTCCATGCAATTGTGCAAACTATTGGTAATCTATGTGATTGATGTAATGAGAAGCACTCATATTTTGGTTTCTTGGTTTGAATGTGTTAAAGTGGCTTATTTCTTCATACATTGAGGTCCATTATCCTTCTTTCATCATCATTGCACATCAAAACATGCATTGTTGTAAAACCCTCTTGTAATTTGTTGTTAGTCATGAAGTCCTATTTGTTATTCACGTGTTTGCCAATAGGGTTTTTGTTATTCGTTTTCATTTAGTTTTTTTATTTCTCCTTTTTGTACTTTTAGGTTAAAAGTATGTAAAAAACTAAAACCCCCATCATATGAGGGCGCTGCCCCTCTCAAATGTAGAGGAAGATTGCAATTTCATAGCAATTTCTCCAACTTTTGGGACAATTGTCATTGCTTGTTGGACGAGTTACTTGAAATCTACTATGAAAAATCTATTTACCAACACATTTGATCACCAATATCTAATGGTTTTTCATTTATAAAATATAAAATATAAAAACATGTTTGGAATGTTAAATTGGTTGGAAATATATAGAGGGATGAATCTAAATGATGCCTCCTTGAAAAAATAAATAAATTTTAGTAATTTCATCCATTCACCTCCAAAATAGGCCCCCATTATGACTGTTGCAAGATTCTTGACAAAAATTAAAAAATAACCCCCATTATGACAACCTACACGTAAAAAATCAATTTTACAACTATAATAATGATATGCAATTGCCATTAACAATTTTCCTTGTCCACCTTAGGTTCCTATTTTTTAATTTTAGATAATTTATCCCATTCATTTCACACCTTTCTAACTAATATTAGCACCTTGGAGTTATACCATGCAATGTAAGGAGAGAGAGAGAGAGAGAGAGAGAGAGAGAGAGAGACCTTGTACATGCTTGAGAGGGGGAGAGAGGGAGACAATGCACATACATACACACATATGTGTGTATATATATACTTAATATATTATATATTATATAAAATATATTGTATATTTATTATATACATATTATCAGAGCCCATGTTGCAAACACTGGGATCTCTGGTGTCGCGTGTGCCCTCTATTGGTGTGAGGTGTATCGACCTTATGTGTATGCTTGTCCTCCTCTTGCATGTGAGTGATTGAGCAGACCTTAACTTGTGTGTAACGTGTGTGTTCACACCTTGTTTTCACCTTCTTGATATTGGTGTTTGAGTGTTTATATGTGCATTGTGTGCTTATTGATGTCTTGGTCTACGATTACTCATATTTTGAAAGAGAGTCGTATGTACCTTCCCTTTTTGAGTGTTGTACTCTTTAGACTAATCCATTTGGGTTGGTCAGTGCTTGTCTGGAATCTGAAAGTGCGTATCGTGCTTGATTAAGATTATGATCTAGCTTAGTGTTGTCCACTTCAAGGACTAGTATGGTAGTTATTGAATGCTTCTTTTGTAGCAAATTGAACGATTATCACTCTTCCTTCTCTCTCTCTTTCTAGAAATTAAAATGATTAGGATATGTGTAATTATCTCTGATTTGAGTTTTCTATATGTTGCAAGAGAAAGGGTGTGACTTCTTGAACCCTTGTGTGAGCCTTATGACGCTTATGTTTTTAGATTATTAAAGGGCTATGGGTTTAAAAATTTATTTTGGTTATTGGGAGAAAACTGTATGTGTATGTTTAAAGAATTCTCCATGTGTATTTTGTAGGAGTAACATAATTAAATTTTATCTTAAGTGAGGTGTATTAATATGCGAATAGTTGAATTATGTGAAACTGCTTGGTTTGTAGAAGAAGTATTAAAAGGAGCATGTTATTGTAGCTTCGAGAGAGTATTAATGTGTTCCCCCAAAGATTGTTTTATGTGTTTCATTAAACCAGTTTGATTGAAGAATTATTTTAGCAAATGCTCCATTGAACTCGCTTTTGGGTATATGTAATTACCTTAATGTGTTTAGAAAGTGCGAATGAAAAGCTTGTTTGATGTCCATGCATTAATATGTTTTAATTGGGTGATAGCTCCTCGCTTACCTTTTTGATCGTAATGTGATTTTCTATGATAGGTTGCAAATTATGACATGTGTCTGTATTGTATTTTATAAGAGAGTGTTCTCAAGAGGTCTGGTATTATCGAAAGATTGCCTGTCTTGATCTCTGTTTTGTTTGGAAAACAAGAACCTCCTGTTGCAACCATAATTATTGGAAGTGTTTTGTTAGGCTGGTTGTCATCCTTCTAAACGGTAGTGAAATGAAAACCGTGTAATTAAATGATAGGCTTATAGTGAGAAATTTTATAATGTAGTGTGATCTTGATTGATCTTGTGTCTTGGTAGGAAACAGTTTGATTATCAAACTCTCTTTCCCTTCTCTTTGCCTAATCATAAGATTTTTAGAAATGGTATTAAAGAATGCATGGATTTAAATAGAATATTTATAAAACATGTGAAATTGTACTATTGCATTTTGGCTTCATAGTGATAGATGAAAGTCCTCTTTGGGAAAAGAATTTGCTTAGTTAGTAATTTAGTTATGAATGCTTAGTGAGTTTCGAGAAAGCTATAAGAATGATGTTATTTCCTTATGTAATTGTGAATTGTTAATAATTTCAGTACTTGTATCTAGAGTAAACTTGATTCAGTTATTTATATAGAAAGCATAATTAAATCTTCTTCGTATAGATGTTAGCGTACTGAAAAGTACTCCCCATAAATGTGACTAAACCAGTACTGGTGTTTTCGTGTGTATTGTAAGAAACCAGTGCTTATTATATGTACCCATGGATTGGTGAAGTAATCAACCATGGAGGATATGTTGCTTATGAGTATGGGAAACCATATTGTTTATGTGATGTTGCTTATTTGTTTCCCTACTGAGTACCAAACCTCGGGTTGTGAGTAACTCAGTATGTTAAGGGGTAGTATTTGAAGTAACCATTCCTTGAATAGTATGGATTGGCGTACGAGTAATGTCGGCGCGAAGCGACTTTAGCTTCTCTAATTCGAGGAATGATATAGTTGTACTATGAAACTGTATCAAAGGTGTACTCAATACTTTCCCTTTTGATGAATCTATTTTATAGGTTTATATGTGACAGCCTATTCCTCTCCTTTATTTGAGCATTTGGATGGTGATTCTTGTGTATAGTGATGGTGTAATTTGGAGGATCCTTTGCCTTGTCTTCATGAAAGGTAGGTTTATTCACATGTGCTGCCAGTTAGTACGTGTTGGTGGACATGTGGGTGGACCCTAGTCATGTATACCTCTGACTTACGGCGAGTATCCTTCTAGATACATTGCTATGCGGGATGTGACCTGCGCGTGCTTTTTTCCGTGAGGTACACTACCATGCGGGATACGCCCATTGCGTGGTTTCTCCGCTTGGGGTATTGCCATGCCGCGTGACGACGTGATGCGGGGTGATGTCGAGGTGCACACCGCCATGCCATGTGGGTAGTGTGACTATGTCGCACCACATGATGAGCTACTGCAATAGCGAGTTAGTTGTTCCTTCCTTCCTCATTGGTGGCTAGATGCTAGTCACATAGTGATGTTATGTGCAGTTGTGATATTCTTATTATTTCTTTAGGGACCAGCAATTTATTGTACTTTGACTTTGAAGGTTTAGCCACGATCTTGTGATCTTTTACACTTTTGATTTGGTGATGCAATTCCGGATTATTTTTCTTACCTTACTGTTGGATTTGATGATTTATTATCTTTATTCATCTGTACTTTGGTGGCTAAACTGGTTTATCCTTATTGTTTTCGTATGTTGGTCTTGTGTTGAAATGTGAAATTCCTCTCCAAAGATGTATGATACGGATTTGGTAGAGTGTGTACAAGGAAGTTGATGTAGGGAACCTTGAGGATGGGGGTATGTGAGGCTGTGATGCAGCTAGGATCCACTACCTACCTATGTGTGGTGACTATCTCTTGGAGGCTAACCACCTTGCTCAACAAGGGATATTCACAAAGCTTTTGTATGGAAGGTAGCACCGCTATGGTGTGCCTAGCACCATCAAGCCTTGAGTGAGATATTGGATGTTTATGATCATATTGTTGTTCTGAGATCAGGCATAGAGATGTTGATCATGCATGTTTTCTTTGACCGAGCATTAGACATGCTCACATGTGGCCTTTTGAGTTATGCATTCCAGTTATGTGGATGGTTATTATTTGTATCATGGAGTAAATTGTGTTAACTTGTCACTATGTTTTGGGACATAGTCATCGGAAAGGTTTTTATATGCCTGACAAGTGTAAACAATTGAGTTATGTACATTACTCTTATTTCATGAAAGTTAATTTGGTTGTAGGAATTGATATTTAAGCTAGTTCTATGCGATAGAGTTTTACGAAAAAGATGGATTGGTAAAGGAAATTGATCTTGATGGCATGTTTTCTTGTCATGTTTGATAGATGATTATGGTAATTGTTGTTTGCCTCTTTGTAATGCTTTAATTTGGTGTAATGAAAGGGAGAAAATTCTTGTTTCTCTGCTATGATTGTGGATAATTCCTAGAATATTTTAAGGAATGTATGGTTTTAGATGTATCTTGCCAATGGATAATGGCGTTTGTAAAGGATTTTGCAATAATATTTCATTTGATTATGGAAATATTTCTATGTGCAATTTGATCTTTTTTGAATGAGTTTCAGGGCTGATGCGTATGACATGTTCTCCATCTAGCCTTACGACTTCCAGGAGTAAGTCGAAACCTGGGGGGGAGAATGTAGTACCCCTGCCCTAATCAATTTCTAATCTCGGTTTAATCTTGGTCAGTTTATCTTAATATAATGTTATAGTTAGATGTTTGATTTAACGCATAGCTGTTGATGTGGTTTTCACACTAGTTGTATGCAAGTTGTTTAGTGTTCCTATTTCGTGGTATTAATATCAGGCTAACGCTTTCATTAAGTTTATATATGTATGCATGTATGACTCTTGGTTGCAGGAGATTTCAGGTACAACGCCGCATGAGTGCGAGGTTCGTCTTCACCTAGATGTGCAGGTTTGAGTGTGCCTCTTTAATCCTTAGAGTTGGATTAGGTGGTCGTAAGACCCTAGTTGACCATAGTCGTGCTCAAGTGAGCGTCGTTAGTCGTCGTCGGTATTCCTTTTTTGTTTGGGTTTGCGAGTCGTCTGTCTGGTTGACTTTCTTGGTTTGCGTGCTTGGTGTGTATGGTTAAATTGATTAATTAGTCCTTAGTATTCAATTTGATTAAATATGTATTTGTGCATTAAAGATTAATGGACTAAATTAATCGGGAGTTCTTTATGTGAATTATCGTTGATTTGAATTGCTCAATTTAAATTGGGAGTAAGTTCAATTAAATAGTTAATTTAAATATTAAATGCATTTTGTATATGCTGTTGAAAAAGAAAGTTTTGTATTTATTTGCAATAGAATTAATTGTATTCTGTTGGCTTTTTAAATTAGAAAGGTTAAATTGAATTAATTGAGAAAATCAATTTTAAATGGGAAAAACAATTCAATTTATTGTTATAGTTGGAAAATAATAATTTTTGGGAATTATTTTTAAATAAAAATTTTAATTCCAAAAAATGAAATTTTGGTCAACTCTTCCTTATAACCTAAACTTTTGGAAAATTTTGGGGATGGATATTTTTTGGAAAAATGTTTGTTAAAAAAAATATTTTTGGAGGAAAATTTGGGGGTTTTGGGAGGAGGAGAAATTTCTTGAGCCTCAGGATTGGGCTTTCCTCTGATCTTGCCAGGATTGCTGAATCAGGTAGTCCTCTGATTATTTCTTGGGTTCTTGCTTAAAGAAGGTCATTTTTGGTGTTTATGTAGAAATCTGGTTGTAGATTAAAAAAAAATCTTATGCTTTTGGGAAATAGAGAAATTGTAGTTTGAATTTCTGGATCTTAAATTCTCCTTACTTCCTTTCCAAACCTCAAGATGACAATTTTGTTTGTATTATGGATTTTCAAAAAAAAAAATTAAAACCAAGTTTTGGGGGTTTGGCTGTTCTTGAGAAAAATTCGTTTAAAACTCCAATGATTCTCTCTTATATAAGTTTAAAAATGGAATTTAGATTGGGGTTTGACAGATGTGATGTTAAAATTGTGTAAATCCATCTCTTTTTGCCTGAATGGTATGGTATTGGAAAGATTTCCCTTCTCAAATCTGGATATTTGGTAAATGAAGAAAAAAAAAAAAAAATTAGTTATTTCAGTCTCTGTGAGACTGTGTTTTTTTGCTGTGTATGAATTTTTTTCTAACAGCAAATTTAAAAAAAAAAAAAATTAATAAATTTTTTTTTTAAATGATTGTCATTGGTTGGGAAGCTGCGTATCCCATTGGGACAGCAGCGCACCCCAAGGGGTGCTGCGTGCTTCCCTTGGGAACAGCAGCGCTCCCTTTGGGGAGAGCTGCGTGCTCCCTTGGGAAGCAGCGCTTCCCCTTTGGGGCTGCGTGTGCTTTCCCATGGGGACCACGTGGAAACCCCTCCCCCTCCTTTTTAATTCGCAATTTTTTTTAATTATTTTTTTTGTTAGAAAAAAATAAATAAATTATTAATTTAAAAGTTTTTTTTTATAAGTGATTAATTAATTATTAATTGATATTAATATATATTTATCAATGAGTATAAATGTATATATGTTGATTAATACTTAATTGGATTATTATGCAAGATTTAATTTTAATTGCGTATATTTTGGGAAGAAGAAATATTGTTGTATTGGAAATTTTTTTTTTTGAGATAAAACATACTTTATTCCCGAATATATATTGTTTGAAGATTTTAATGGTATAAGCCATCTAGAAATGTTAGAAATGAATATTTAACCATTGGACATTAGGAATTTAAATGATATGCCTTTGGAAATTTAATTAAGTATCATTTGGGAAAATTGATAAGATACTGATATTCTCATTTAGCAAAATGAATGGTTAATTTATATTTTTCCTCTGTTTGAGAAATAGACAATGGTACTATTGCAAATTGTGATATTGTTTTCACCTTGCAATGATGTTTTCCTGCTAGTGTATTTTTGGAAACATAGATCATGTAGAAAACTTGATCGACTTTTAATGTTTAGATCCATTCGGAAAAGATTGTATCTGCTAAATATTACCTATGCGAGTTTAATTTTTGTTTTCGCTTTTGCTTATGTAATGGCAAGTCGTGCTTTGTTTGATAGGACCCTGTCGTATGGATTGACTTGGGGTACCTATTTCAGTCCTCGGTTCCGAGTTGACTGTTGTTTTGTGGTAGTGTCGTATTTGGTCATATCCTCTATGTGGGTGTCGAATGATGATTCATGGTTGACCTTAGTCGGTCAGGTCTCTAGTTAGAGTACCGTCTGTCAGTAAGTGTACCTCTTTCGAGTCATGTTTGACCAGATGGTTGTTTCCTCCTTCTTGAACTCCGTTCGTTTGACCATGTGTATTCCTTGGTTTTTGAGTTCGTCTGAGTTTAGTCTAGTGTCGTATGGGAAAGTGGCTTTCGATTGGGGGGCCACGCCCAAAGTGGCTGCTGGGTATCCCATCGAAAGTGAGTCTAATAAGTGATAACCTAACAGTAGATTAGAGGGTAATCTCTAAGTAAGATAATTGTGCCTCACACATGGGACGAGTGCTTACACAGACTCGACATGCTATGAGAAGGCCTGAAATGGCAAACCATCATCCTTGTTTTCACGAGAGGATGTGTGGGTCCACATGAGGCTTGGATGGGCCGAGGCTCGGATTAGGTTGCCAGGGTAACCCAGTGTATGGGGCCGGGACCTATGAAGACCTGCCATGGTAACCATACCAGGTTGTGTGATGACACTTGTCCCTACGTTCACTAGTATGTTGTCGTTTTGTCCTGTTAGGAGTACGTTTGTGGGTCGTCCTATTGTCTATACCTTTGTGAGTACCTGGTTTCATGTTAGACCTTGGGTGTTGATGGCTCAGTTTTGTGGATGCTCTCCTGGACCTTTGTTTTAGCTTTGATTATGTTCAGCTGGATCCTTTTCTTTTCAGGGATCGTTTATGTATTAATTGACTGATGTGGTCGTTTGTATATTGTTTATGTTTCACCTTGATGGCAGGATTGTAAATGGTGTAACCTCTTGTATTCCTAACTTTATTAATTATCAGAGGGGTCTTGCAGTTGAGCAGACCCGGAGATGTAGCCCTTTAGGGGTGAACTCCGAGATCATTATCGTGTTATGTGATGTTATTCTCTTATGTTTCCCTTATTCAACTTTATAATGTAGGAATAGCTTATGTTAGAATGTATAAGTGGATAAGATGGAATTAACTTTATATGCTTATATTCAGTCCTTTCTTGAATGCCATTTTGATCGAATGCATAAGTGGTTTAGATTAGAATTATCGTAGATGCATGTATGCAATCGTCTTTTAAAATGCAATAAATTGGTATATGAAAGAATGTAACTTAGAGTAATGGAATATATTCAGTTGTTGTTAAGGAAATTATGTATGCTTGAAAGATCTCATATGTTTATGATGAAATTCTAGTGTGTTAGAATATTAGATGTATGGCTTGTATTTTTTTATGAAAAGCTTGAATGAAGATTATGAATAGATCTTAATGGATGAATCTTTGCTTGTGATTTATATTTCCATCTTCTGAAAGAAATTATCCTGATTAAGAATTATCTCGTTATTAAGATAATCAGCTTATTGGATTAATTGTGTGAGTTAAGTGAATTGTGAAATTTAAGTAATCTCGTTGGGAAACTTCTTAGGTGTTAGTTGATGTCTTCCGCTATGTAATTTGAATCTTTGATATCTTGTTGTATCTTAATGTGGTGTAACTTTAAAAAAAAATAAAAATTATTGCACTCTATTCTTGTGTTATGGCTTAATCCCTTCGGGGTTTCCTGGCGGGGCATTACACATATATACATATATACATATATATTATATATATTATATATTATATGTATATACACATATTATATATATAATATCATATTATACACACTCCCAAATTTTAAACAAAAGTAGCACGTACACGCTTCTTACACCATAGGTACCCCGTACATGCTTTTGACTATTTAGGCTTGGAAATAGGCCTGGATGACAAAGCTATGTGTTGGAAGTTTGATTTCCCTCCATTTCCCTCCTTTTTGACATGTTTTATTTTATTTTATCAACTTGGTTTCTCGACTTTGTCATCATTAGGTTTACACTTCATCAAGTGGGTATTTCTAAAATTGCCACCATATTTTCACCTATCTTCTAAGCTTTCTAACCATATATTTTTTAAAAAATTTGAACAATAATAACATATTATTATTGAATTTCTTTTACTAGTGTCTCCATAGTTCTCACAAACATATGTGTACCATTTTTTTTATAACTTTTGATCTACTTATCCAAATTTAAAAAACTTTATATATTATTGTAGTGCACTTGATTCTTTACAATTTAAAAAAATAAAATTGTATTTTCAATTTTTTTAGTGCAAGTTATGCTTTGCGCATGAACAAGTACCTAATTTTCAGGATGTGCTCGATTGGAAAAATCATTAAAAACAAAATACTCAACAAAAAATTAAAAAAAATACACAACTTATATTTCTCAATATTAACTATCTTTTTGCCAAAGTATTTGTCAAAATACTAAATCTAACTATGACTTTTTTCCTGCGCACGTCAGACACTATGTTATGTTTTTCAGAAAAAAAATCAGGGTTTGTTTGTTGTGCGTGAAGGATTTGACCCCCTTAATCTTATCCAATTTTGAAAAAGTTTAGTAGTTTGTAAACTAGATTAAGAGTAATCTAATATTTGTTTTTTTATTATCTTCATATCTTGAGTGGATGACTTTCAAATTTTTCCTCCAAGTTCAGGTTCACCTGATTTCTAAAAAAAAATGTCCACTTATATCCCCCTTTTTGACCACCATATTTGTGCACTTACCCTAATTAGTTACAAGTATTTTCACTTAATTTTAATCATAATACTATATAGAACAATACATGCTTTCTTAATGTGTTTATTATGATCAACACATGAACAAATGTCTATCAGCTAGTCCTCAAAGTCTTGATTCCTACATCTATAATGTCTCATGGATCTGAAGACAAATACAATAGTAATGAAAGTTGTTACAAAGTATTTAACTTTCCAAATGCGTTTCTTGAATATACACTATGTACATGTGAGAATTTGGTCTTCTACCTATGTATATAATTCCTTTATAAGGAAGAGAAGTTCAAAAAAGTTTAATATGGAGATATATAATAGAGACTAGTTGATCTCTGCGCTTGGATTATTAAAAAAAATAGTAAGAAAATATTAAAGAAACGATATAGATACATCTAAGTGCTTTTTTTGTTGTGTTTCCATGTTAAATAATCTAAGATTAGATCTTATATCTTAGAAATTGTTCCTCAGTTTTCAAATATGAATATTTTGTTGATTGAGCCATGGTTTCTTGCATTCAATTTGATGATGCAGTCATTTTCATTTATGCTATGATTCAATATCTTTCACTTTAGTCATGGAAATTATATAAATTATTTCAAGGAATATGTAATATTTTAATTAGTTCTAATGATAGATCTAAAAAGGGTTCGATTGATTCACTTAATGCTAATAAAAATCTACGTGGTGTTGCATATATAAAATGGGTTATATGATGAGATATAAACAAAGGTGAAAGGTAGGATCTAAAAGAAGGTTGTAGATTTTGAAACAAAAATATTCCATATTAGAATGTGATTTTAGATAGGGTACATTGTATCTAATTGTATAATGGATAATCATAAATCCCTAAAACAAGATACATGTTGGCAATGTGCCTACTCTTCCTATTTATAAATTGAGTTGGACCTAAATGTTGTGATGATTTAGATTATTCACAAAATGAGAAGGTTCCTAATAAATATCTATAATAGGTGTCATAGATAAGGCACCAAATCATCTTTCTTTGCTACTATAATACTAAAAAAATATTAGATCTCATATGGCCTAGGAGGAAAAGTGTCAAGGTATAAATATTGAACTTATATTTAATCAAAATTTCCCTTCCTTTACAACCCATAATCCTTATCATGATGGAATAAATATGAATATATAATAATTTACTTTCTGTCTTGGTTGATAATAATGTATGTATGCTTGTTGTCTTATGTGTCAAATAGAGATTTTTAATGTTGATGATTATGGTAGAAAGCTATCTTTCTATGAAAAATAGGGTAGCATGTAGTTCTCAAGAAATATGGAGTCCCTAGAAAATGGAAAATTATGCCATGTATTTGGAAGTTGTGAAATAGCCACAATAAATAGATAGAATTGTTGCAATCCAAAGCTATCACATGAAGAGTTCTGGAGGAATTTATCTACTATGTTTCATAAAGCTGTAAAGAATTGCAACAAGGCCAAATTCTATTTGATGTTGAATTCCTCAAAATTATGTTAACAAACTCGTAACAACACATGTGTATGATACCCATGATGCTATAGTTTAGGTATTACATTATTGTATATATTTATTTTTTATGTTCAAACAAAAAAAAATATGAATACAAATTATACAAGTTTACTCTATTATGTTCCATTTCTATTTTCTAGTTTTGAAAGAACCCTTGCAATTTTTGAATGATTTTGTAAGCCATTTAATTGTCTCCTCTAGAAAGCTAACCACGAGAAATCGAGGATTAAGAACATAGTAGAGATAAGTAGTTTGGTTTTGTATTATGTTTATGTTTATATAATTTTATTTTTAAAATAAGTATCTATAGATCAAGTTCATGTTATTTGTGTGTTTGGTATGTTATTTTGCTTTTTTGTGTTATGTGAAAGTATTATGTTGTATAGAAACAATAGTCAATTTACATAGTTTGAACTTGGGAAGATTGATTGTTTGAAATTGTTTGAAAAGATTTAGCAGTAAAAGATAAATAGTTTAGATAGAAAAAAAAATCATTTCAAGTAGCTAAGTAGTTAAAGATTTTGTTTCTTTGTGCAATATTGTTTTTTAAATGGTTTTGAATGTATTAAATTATATAAAATGATTTTCTAGTTAGCTTTAATTTTACCATAAGAATTTTTTTAATTCCTAACCTTAAAAATACACATTAGAAGAGCACATTTGACTTCCTTTTACATATAGCCTTGGATATGTAGTGTCATAAAATTGTGACCCTTGCAATTTATGACCACACTAGGGTCTTCACATTGGCGATTTGAATGCCCAAGTCTGATCGGAGACCCAAGAGTTTCTCATCCTCGAAAACTGCCCCTTTTCCACCCTCCGCACTGCCCAAACCTGCTTCCTATCCTGAGACAAGGGTAGGACAGGGGTGTGGCGCCCCTGTCCTCCTAGGATAGGGGTGTAATGCCCCGGTCCTTACCTTATTTTGGGGCCCCCTCTGTCCTATCCTTGCATTGGACTTTGCATAAAGCGATAAAACTTTCCCTGTGTCGATCTGTGATGAAAAATCAGTTAGTTAACCTTAATTGACGAGTATATAATTCACATTTTCCCTCTCATATGATAAGTTCAATAAGAGATAAGTTGGATGAGTGGGAAGTTTACATAGGTTCAAGCATTCAAGCATTCCTTTCCAGCATTAAGCATTCTCAAGTCTCCCTTCAAGGCTAGGTGTTGCATTCAAGTCCAGGATTCAACCATTGAAGAGGAGATCCCTTTCAACATTCAATTCAATACAAGAAAATCTACCTACATTCTATCTACAACCTCCCTTGAGGTGAATTACATTTTAGTTTTTCATTATATTTAAATACTTGCAAGTATTTTCTTTCATCATTTGGTTATTTCCAAAATTGGGGTTTGACTTGAAGGCAAACCCCCAAACCCAACCCCTTTTCCTCTCTTTTCTATGTGTAGGTTGCAAGTGTGCAGCTGTGTTTGCAGTTTCAGACTCCATTTGCAGAGGCAAAAAAACCCTTTTCATTTTGCGGATTTCTCGGAGGACCGTGGACACTTTCAGCATGGTCCCAAAAACTTTTCCTCAAATTAGCAAGGTGGCTTCATCTTGACATACTATAGCTAGATCTAGGTGCACACCTTTATCTCACACTTTTATCTCAAGTTATAATCAGTTCTTTTCTACTTTTACACTTAGTCTTACAACACATAATTCAATCATTTTCCATTGTAAAAGAGGGGTTAGCTTGTCATTTCTATCTCATTATCAGTTCATTTAGTATTCAATCTCTTTTCCAAGAGATTAGATCTATTGAATTCTCCCCCCCTTTAAAATGTAATGGGGATAAAGCATTTGAAGAGAAATCTGCAATGAAACTTTCATCTCTCCTCAGAGGGAAGAAAAGCTTTCCTCTTGATCTCTCCATCATTCACCTTTTTCACCATTACAGGATACTACCTAGTTTTACAAAACATTAATTGAATAATTATGAGGGTTGACGACACCTCATTAAACATATAATAGAAATCTCTTCATATAAAACAAACAAGAAAGAGTTAGTAAATTTCATGAATTGAAGGGGTTTGCAAGATGAAGAAAATTCATATAGGTAGTCACACATTATTGTGACCAGAGTTATCATTAATATCCCGATTCCCTTGGTTATTTTATAAAGTTTGCTTGACCCTTTGAGTTATCAAATGATGAAAATGAGAGGTGGATGCCAACATCCAAGAATCATCATTAACAATAATTAAAAATTCTACACCACGACTTCACTCACTTCCTTAGAATATGAACAAGATGATATGATATAAGGTTGGATAAAAGTCAAGAATAGGAAGAAGAAAGAATATAAGTATCCTCATGGGCGTATGGTAAGAGAATTTCATAGAAATAGATACAAGGTATTGATATTTTCTAACCTTGTGTATGCAAGATTTTCTCTACTTGGTTTGGATTTTATTTGGTTGTTTTCTTTTCTAATGTTATCAGCACGTTATTAGTTTTGGTATTTTTATTAAAGGGAAGGGGGTATATTAATAGATTTATAATATTTTGTTTTACAAATATTCATAGAAAAATTCATTTCTAAAATTACATAGAATTTCTACTAGATTAAATGCATAATAATCTAATGCATAGAGCATTGAATATTTTATATGCATATGATTATATTGTATTTAATGTAATTTACAATAAATTCCTCTCATCTAACATTTAAACACCCAATAAACAATAGAAAATTAGTTCAATATAAAATAAAAAAGAGAAAGTTAATTTTTAAAAATAGTGGTGAAATAAACCAAGATTAACATGATTAACAAATTTATTGATAAAAATATCATTGATGAATTTCAATTTAAATAATAACAAGTTTGATTACAATATGATTATATGACCAACAAATCTTGCTTTAGCTATAGTAATTTCAAATCCAAAAAAATGAAAGGAAATGTCTTTTATGGTCTATAATTCATGATACACTGTACAAATCAAATCCTACCTCAAGTTTAGAGTAAGGATGCATTAGCAAGTGGATTTTACTTAATCATTTGCCAAATTTTCTGCCCAAGTTTGATGTTATTGTACAAAATCTTCATATGAGAGACCTGCAATGGAAATTGCATAATTTATTCACTGAATCTTAATAATGAAATAATACAATGCTTATGAAGGAAAGATTATAAGTACCTTGCAATGAATGGTGTGAGTTACTTTGTCATGAATCACAAAAGAGCACACACTAATTAGTTGCAAGTCTTCATCTTCAATTGCAACTAGAATCTTGGACAACACAGTATGCTCTCTCAATGTGTTTATTGTGATTAGCACATGCGAGCACACATGATCTATGTTCACAATAGGAAATTCATTCCCCTCTTTGAAACTTGAGTAAGAGTTGTTTCCCAATTGATAATCATTTACCATCATCTTCATCGTATCTCTTTTCTTAGAAAGCCCATCCATCTTCTTCTTCAAATGACATATATAATTTATGGCTCCAGATACGATGTCAATTTTTAGCTTATTTTTCTATACCACATCAATCAAATAAACATGTTAATACTAAATAATTTTTTAATAATTTACTACTATTGTACTCAAACCTTAGCCAAACAAAAATCACAAAGTCACAAAAAATAAAGTCTTGAACTAGTCTAATTATAAAAATATTATGATAGGCACAATGCTCTCTACCAACTAAATTCACTATAGGCTATAGACATATTCAATATACATCAAAGCATTGCGTTAATAAATTCATGTCACTTTAAGAACACGCCTATTTTTGTTTTATGGGTTTTAGATTGATGTGATTGTATGACAAAATGCTAATTTAAAAATATGAGAATGATATTTTGTAGAAAAATTAATATCAATATTTATAAATCTTTCATAATGATTCTATAAACAAATACCATACTAATTATGATTAAACACTATTGAAAAATAATACCATACCAATTATTGTACCTTACAAACATTATAATATAAAAACCTTAATATGTTGTATTCAAACCTTACCCAAACAAAATTACAAAGTCACTTGAAATAAAAGCTTGAACTAATCTAATTATAAAAATATTATAATAGGCATAATGCCCTCTACTGACTAAATTCACTATATACTATAGGCATATTCAATATCCATCAAAGTATTGTATAAAAAAACTCATAGCCACCTTAAAAACATGGTAAAGGTAAGCCAATGTATATGCATGCCTATTTTTGTCTTATGGGTTTTATATTGACATGATTGTACATCAAGATATTAATTTCGAGGTATAAAAGTAAATCAATCTTTATGTATGTCTGTTTTTATTCTATGGGTTTTAGATTGACATGATTGTACAACAAGATATTATTTTAAAGATATACGAATAATATTTTATAAAAAAAAACTTGATATTTATATCTATATATCTTTCATGATGATTCTAAAACAAAATACCATGTCAATTATTAAAAAAATACAATTAAAAAATAATACCATAAAAATTATTGTACCTTACAAACATTATAAAATAAAAAACCTTAACATATTTTATTATTTCAAATCAAACAACTATTATTAAAAATTTATAAAATAAAACTGAATGACTCAAACAATCACTGAACACAAAGTAAAACCCAAAAACTTTTCAGTATGAGGAACTCAAAAAGGAAGATTTAACTTGAGTGACATTAATGCATATTTAAGCATTACCTTGGTATTATTCCTCTGTGATGGAAGCAAAGATGCTAACTCTGAATACCAGGATTTCATTCTCTCTCTCCTCACCCTTTCACTCTCCCATGACCTATTGCTTCTCTTATCCATGCCCCTTTCACTCTCCCATGACCTATTGCTTCTCTTATCCATTCCTTCTGCAAATCCAAGATTGAAGGGCTCATCTTTTGCATCTATCATACAATCAGCTTGAGCAGAAGAAGCAGAAAAGCCATGATTATCAAATGGCAATACCTCACACTCTACAATATCAAATAACTCCTCCTTCTCTGCACTTTTAGCAGGAAAAGTTGCAGGAAACAAACCAGCTTGAGTATAAGAAGAAGAAAAGCCATGGCTATGAAATGGCAATAGCCCACATATTACACTATCACATAACTCTCTATTCTCTACTTGTTCAACAGAAAAATCTAAATCAGATTGAGTAAATCTAGCAGAGGATCCATGGCCATCAAATGACAACGACCCACATCCTACAAGATCATATAACTCTCCATTCTGTGCTTCCATGGCAGAAAAATTTGCAGAGAACAAATCAGAGAAACCATTCATTTTTAAAGCTATTCTTTTCTTTCTCTCTGAGCTGAGTATGAGCATCTATGCATCAAGATACCGTTATTATAGAAGGAAACAATTTTTTTTTTAATGCTTTTTTTTGGTAAATACCACGTTTGGTAAATTTATGGGCACATGTATTATTGTTATGTAGAATCATATAAAGATTTAGTTCTTAATTTTTTAAAGACAATTGTATTTTTCACATTTGAATAATAACACCGGCCTTTCTAAAATAAGATTATTTTAATGACACTTGAGCATCTAATTAGGAAGCTAAGTTTTGTCTTTTTGTTCTTAGGGGGGTTATGTGAATGTGATTAAACTCTTTATCAGCAATTAGGATTGCAAATTAAGGTCATGGAAATTATATAATTGAGGATTTTGATGCCTTTGGATGTGATCCAAATTTGTCAAGGACCATGGATAATATATAAATTTTAAAACAAGTTGTATAAGAAAACATAAGTGTCAAAATTAAATATAATTTTTAAAAGAAGTTGTACAAGAAAACATAAATGTAAAAAATTACTTTCACACCTGAAAAATAAGTCTATAATTGTATAGGGTTAATGTGGTGATCTTTTTAAAATGATAATCAATGAATAGAATTAGAATGTTGTATATCATTTTTTACTTGAGAAGATATTTAAATATTTTGAAGATAAAAGATAATATTGAGTTGATTTATTATATGATTTCAATAGTAATCAATTGTTCTTCAACAGTAAAGATAATATTGGGTTGATTTATTGTGTTGATTTACAACATATGAGGGAAGCCAAAATAAAGGAGAAATAAAGAAAATGGATTTTTTTTTTTAAATGATGACAAAGCACTCAATTGAAACAAATGGTAGTTTCCCAACTATCAATGTGATTGAAGCAGTACATTCACTCGTTTTATACATATGGGTAGTGAGAAGATCAATAGTTGCAAATATTGTCTTTTCCTTTCCCAATTATTATGTGTGAAGATTGTGACACAAAGAAGGATTTTTTAAATGTTATTTTATCATTAGTAAGGACTTGTGCAAAAGTTTGATCTAGTGTTTAGCTTCACCTATGTTCACATATGATTGTTGCAAGCAATAATACAAGGACATCATGGAGTTGCTTTCATGTACAAGTTTGGAACTTAATTTTGTATTGGTGCTATGAGTTCCAAATAATTCTTAAAACATTAAAACCATGTGTAAGACTAAAAATATAGTGATATGAGGGGGTGTGGACGACTAGATTGGTGGAGTTTTATGTTCTTTTATAGGTTTCTCGATGTATATGTTCATTCCCCATGTTTTTATATGTAATTTCAATCCTCTTTCAATGATTTTACAATCTTTCTTACACAAATGGCTAAATTAGACCTAATTCTTGAACAATTCGAACTTATTTAAATAGAATTTAGTAGTTTACATTTTGACCTAGTAATTGAAATCTATAGATAAAGAATGTAATAGTGGAATATCCATAGATGTTATATAGATGAAATGGTATTATACTTAGGTTTAAGTTCCTTACAAAAGTGTTTGGTGTAAAAAAATGTAGGAAAAATTCCTTGCAAGTTATGGCTGTGACAAAAACTAGTGGGATTAGTGAATTAGTTTCATTTGAACCTTAGAGATTAGAGTAGAGTAAGTAGATCAACGATGTAAAAGAGATAGATAAATATGAAGAAATATTTTGTTTGTTGAAATATTATTTGACTTTCAAATTTCTAAAAAGGAACCTAAATGCATTAAACAAGATTTGAAAACTTCATATTTTATGAGAGAAATAGTTCTCATTTCCATGACAAATAAAAAATAGGCATTCAATCATTTTATGGAGACGTGACTGTAAAGAAAAATGACCATTAGATAGTTCAATTAGAGGTTTATTTTAGTTTGTGCATCAATTGAGTGAACATCAACAAAGATTAGGTGTAGTATAGCTTAAATTGTTTATTTACTCTAACATATTACGGGAGCTATGTGTCTTTTGTGAAAATTTATCAACTGACAACAATTTTTGAAGTAGGGAGAGTTTAAAGTGCTTTCAAAGAAGTAATTTTATCTTATATATGTTATGAGGAAGAGAGAGTCATCCATTGTCACATATATTAGTAAAGACAATATCAAAGTCTACAAGAGTACACAAATTAACTCTAAAAGTTGTGTGAGGTAAAATGTGTGTGCTAGACTAAACAATTGGAATAACAAAGAAAACAACCAAACAAGACATAAAACTCAAACACCTCAAGATAGGGATGCTAAGAAGAAGGAAATGAAGCACAAAAAGCATAAATTAAATAAATGCAAACCTCATTTACCAACTTCAATTTGATTATCCCATGTTTGGATGTGTGCACATGATGTCAATAGATGCTTGATTATGCTCCATGATGGTAGATGCTAATGGTAATGGGTGATTTGGTGAAATATGCAATGTGAGTAGCAATTCCAGTAGAGTAACGATATTTTAGCATGAAAATGGATAATTTGGTCTAAAATGAGGGGGATTATATAGGAGGTGAGAGGAAGTGAGGATGAGACACTTGTCTTTAGGGAGGACAAGTGCCAAGCCTTGTGGAAGAGATTCCACACTTGTCCTGGCTCAAGAAGGAATGACATGTGTCCTTGGGGGACACATGTCTATTTTGGGGAGCAACCACCCCAAAATAAAGGGATATTTCCTAATAATTAGGAAATGAGTTGGAATGTGCACACATGAGGGGAGGTTAGAGAGGATAGGATAGGGTTGGAGGATGAATAGGATAGGGTTAGGTTAGATGGGGGGAGGGTTAAAGTTAGGAGCCATGTGCTCAAATAGAATACTTGAATTAAATAAATTAATTCATGGACTTAGAAAAGAGGAATTGACTAATTAAATTAATTAATCAAAAGGGGGTGGAAAAGGGATATTAATTAATTAGATTAATTAATTTGGAGGAAATGGGAAAGCAGGGATTAATTAATTAGATTAATCAATTGGAAGAGTAGGATTTAAATTTGATTAAATTAATTAGTCAAATTTAGGTGTCTACATTTTGCCCCTCTTCGTGGTGGCGCTAAAATAGTGTCAGTGCGAAGAAAATAAAACACTTGCAGTTGGAAGAAAAGAGGGACGAAGCGAAAATGCCCTAGACCCGACTGAGAATGACAAGAGAATGAAGGAGGAGGGAAGGGGTTCCCCCTTGAAAGGGTGCACGGGAAAAAGGGGGTTTCGACAGCGTCTTGAAAGAAACATTGCCCTAGCAATCTAAAGGAAGGGGAACACGAAACAGAAGTGAAAGGTGAAAATGACATCCAAAAGGAGAGTCGAGGAAGAAGATACACTAAAAATAGTCCAGGAGGGCTCGAGACGATCAAAATGAGCTATACGGGCACCTTATATGGCCAAAAATGGCTATAGGAAGGCTCATTTGTGCGAGTATATTATGAGAAATTGGAGCTCTAAGAGAGATATTTGGAGTAATTTTAGTGCATTTTTGGGCTCATAGCACGCATGGACGAGATGGCTGAGGGGGTGTGATCGAGGCAATGGGTGGATGTGGTACACAGTGTCAAGTAACATTGAATGCTGAAGTGCGAGGTAGGCTTCGAAAAATGTCCTTGTGCTTTTATGTGCTGCATGTTTTTAGCATTTATTAGGCTAGCAAATGTGTTCCCATTGGATCATGTTTAGCGGGTTCGCAATAGGAAGGGACGGGATCGCGATACCACGATGGCAGGATTGCGAAAGAAGAATGGGTTTGAAAGGGGGGGTAGGAATGCATTCCTGCATGAGTGGGTTTGTGTTTCCACTAGGAAAAAGGGAGTTTCTATTGAAGATCCTCAGGATTGTGATCCCGTGGTGGTTGGATCGCTAACAAAGCGATCGGAATGCGTTCCTGCCAAAGAAGAACAATGGGCTCGTAAACCCACTGGGAAGGGGTAAGGACGAGAGAAAAAAGAGAGAAAAAGGGGCAAGGCAAGTTGCCAAAAGGCGAACGGGGAAGAAAAGAGGCTAAGAAACTAACAAGTTGTTCTTGTTGTTTGTTGTGCAGTGGAGCGTGGATATACTAGTGAGCCAAGAGAGATATTCCATTGTCTTGAGACTAGGAGCAGAACTAAGTGCTGTAGATTGGGCTCGGATCGAGGCGATTGGTCTAGGGTACATGACACAGATGCCCCACATTCAATCACATATGGTGATGGTCACAACCCTGGTAGAGAGATGGAGGAGCCAGATAAGGGAGATGAGGCAATGATGATGGACGTAGATCTTCCCACACAGGGATCCACAGGGGTACATGAGTTGGAGGGACAGGGACATGGTCAGACATCAGTGAGACCTATTTCAACAAGGAGGGTGAGGAGGGAGGAGAGAGGAGAGGGCTCATCAGCACCATCAGATCTAGTAGCATGAATCTGCTCACTCGAGGATGCAGTGACCAGGGCAGAGTGTAGGGTACAGGAGGTCGCAACTAAGAGGGATAGCTTGTGGAGGGAGAGGGATGCAATAGAGGGTGCCAGGGTACAACTGTAGGCTGAGAGAGACAAGATCCTTCAGGAGTGAGATGTGGCCATAGTAGCCAGGAATGCCATGGAGCATGCACGACGGAGGACAGAAGAGACGGTGGCCTCATACCAAAGGGAGAGGGATGAGGCCAAGAGACAGGGTCGGTTCAGAGGAGGAGGGGAGAGATATTGGCAGGGATGCTAGAGAGGCAGATGGTCGAGATAGAGGCCCTATCTCATCAGGTCCGATATGAACAGGCAGTACCAATAGAGCTGAGGGAGTAGTATGTTCCTCCTCCTAGAGCTCAAGCATCTAGTTCCTCGCACAGTGGAGGATCTAGTGGGGGGACAGGTTCAGTGAGATCCATCCGTAGCACAGGTGGATCGAGCAGGAGGAACTGACCACATGAAAAATCAAGGTTGGCATCAGGATCCGCACAGGGATCCCAGGGATAAGGACAGGGAGCAACCTAGTCATCCTAGAGCATTTTGAGAGGCTTGATGCTGATGATGTAGATGATTGCTATGTTTATTTTTTATGTACCATACAACAGACATAGGGATGTATATATATCCTTTGTATTCATTTTTTGGCACCTCATGCAATTTTTTATGACCATGAGAGGTGATCATCATTCATTCGGATATTGTACATACTTGAATCATTTTTGTGATCAGATACAACAGATCATGTACACATTGATACAATTTTATACTTGTATTGACATACTTTTTGAGATAAAGATGATATTATGATATACATTCCATTTTTTTCTTGATATATGGTACTTTTATGTGTTTTATGATGCATGTACATATGTAAGGCATGATTTATGTTGTGGATAACTTATGCCATATGATGATGCGATACATGGATGTATGATTTATTCTATATGTGGTGGACTGATAAACTTATGATATAGGATGTGATGACATTATGTATGGCTAATAAGATTTATGGATGCATATGATGTGATTTGATGTATGGATTATGTGTTAACTCATGTGTTATGCAGGATGCTATGGACAATGCAATGCATGTGATATTATCTATATGATAGATATGGATTATGTGCTAACCTATATGTGATGCGGGCTAAGATGGAAAATGTTCTAGGAAAACCAGGTCGAGATGGCAAGGGAGGAAAGAGGCGAGGGAACATGTACACAATCTAGGTAGAAAGGACGAAGGAAGGGAAAAGAGATGTATGCAATGTAATGGAGATGAAGACCATGGAATGCGAGAATCCATGTGAAACTGGACGCCATGTAGTGAGCATTTATTTTGATTTAGCATTGCCTGTGAGTCAACCAAGGTATAAAGAACCAAGGTGGAATTTGACAACCAATGCAATCCAGCATCACATAGGGTTATAGAGACCCTGTAGGAAACGATGCTATAACAACCACAAGCAAGAAGATATGCCAAGAAAAAACGGAAAGAAACAAGATCACATCCTAAGCATTCCCAATGCACTGTGATATAAAAGATCATGGTGACCAAGAGGAAACAAGACCCAAAGAGATTTGAAAGATAAACAAAGATCGAAAAGAATCCAAAACCAACACAAGGTGTCACAGATTGTCTTTTGTCAATAGGACGATGAATGGAGGAGGATTAACGATGATGTCTGACTAGAGGAAGGATACATCCTACATAGATAAATGAAAAATTGTTGCAGATTTGATGAGAACAAAATATCTCGACCCAACAACTAGATGATGGATGGGTAAGCCTAGGACCAACAAAAGGACCTGGGAACCAAGCGAGGATCAAGATACCAAAATATTTGTTAAAGAACCAGCTAAGAGGACATGATCTTGATGAGCGGGACAAGGACACCAACTATGTACAAGAGAAACAAAATACACAAGGCAACCTATATACAACCAATACTATATACAAATAACCGAGCATAGAAAAGGGAGTACGTACAAGGTGTATGTATAAGCAAAGAAGATGGTGCTAAATGAAGACTTGAGTGCAATCAACTTCTGCTGCAACTTATTCAACTTCTATAGTAGATAAAGAAATGCATGATTGTTTTTTGTTGATCCATGAAATCAATTTCTTTCCAAGAAAGAAAGCTCCACCAGAAGTGCTCTTCCTGTCATAAGTATCTCCTACCCAATCTGAATCTGTATATGCACATAAAGTGAAGTTATCATCTATAGAATACCACAAGCCATATTATGTTGTTCCTTGAAAATACCGGAATATCCTCTTTACAACACATTCATGATTTTCTTTAGGATTACTTTGATATCTTGAAACAATACTTACTACATTCATAATATCTGGTCTTGTCTGAGTTAGATATAACAAACCACCAATCATAGACTTGTACCTTGTTGAATTCACTGATGCAGATGTGTCTTTGATAGATAATTTCTCACTTGTCACCATAGGAGTACTTATCGGTTTGGAATTATCCATACCAAACTTCTTCAATAATTCCCTTAGATACTTAGTTTGATAGATAAAAATTCCTTTGTCAGTTTGAGTAATCTACAAACCTAAGAAAAATCTCATCTCACCAATCATGGACATTTCAAATTCATTCTTCATATTATTAGAGAATTCCATGCACAGTTTATCTTCACCTCCAAAAATGATATCATCAACAAATACTTCAATAGTCAGAATATCATCATCAATGATCTTATAATATAGATTACTATCAGCACTGCCCTTAGTAAAACCAAGCTTCAAAAGATATTTATCCAACCTTGCATACCAAGCTCTGGGAGCTTGTTTCAATCCATATAAAGCTTTCCTTAACCTGCAAACCATATCTTTATCATCTGTCAGTGAAAATATATCAGGCTGCTCAATGTATACCTCTTCCTCAGGTTCACCATTCAAAAATGCACATTTAATATCCATTTGATAGACTTTATAGTTCTTATATGCTGCATAGGCAAGAAATAGTATAACAACTTCAATTCTAGCTATAGGTGCAAATGTCTTACCATAATCAATTCCTTCCATTTGAGAATATCTTTTACAAACCAATCTAGCCTTGTTTCTTACAACTTGACCATCCTCATTTAGTTTATTCCTAAAAACACATTTAGTTCCAATAACATTCTTATTTTTAGGCTGGGGAACTAAAGTCCAAGTCTCATTCTTCTCTATCTGATCTAATTCATCTTCCATAGCCTTTAACCAATGTTTATCTTTACAAGCTTCAATAACAGATGTTGGTTCAATTTGATAAATAAGACATACCTCTTCATTTGCCAGTCTTCTTCTTGTCATAACTCCCTTGTTCCTATCTCCAATGATTTGATCTTCAGAATGATTTAACCTTACATACCTTGGTGTCTTCTGAACTTCAGGTTCACTATTTTGATCATTAGTCAAAGTTGAAATTTCTGATTGTGCTGGTGTAACTGTCTTAGTGTCTTGTACCGATTGAGGTATTGTCAGTTCAGTTATGATCATTTCCACTATCGTTTCCCTATCATATGATATATATTGATTTTTGTATTGTTCATCCACTTTGACATTTGTGCTCTCCACAATTTTTTGCAATCTTTTGTTATAACATCTATATGATTTGTTTTGAATTGAATATCCAAGAAATATCCCTTCATCACATCTAGGATCAAACTTTCCAATCGAGTCATCCCTTTTGATCTAACATTTACTTCCAAAAATTCTGAAATATTTAATAGTAGGTGTATTTCCAAACCATAATTCATAAGGAGTCTTACCGGTTTCACCTTTGATGTGAACTTTGTTGAATGTGTAGACTATTGTACTCACTACTTCTCTCCAGTAGATTTGAGGCAATTTGGCTTCCATCATCATATTTCTTGTTGCATCCAAAATGGTTCTATTCTTTCTTTCCACTACTCCATTCTTTTGAGGAGTCTGAGGTGCAGATAATTGTCTCCTAATTCCATTTGTCTCACAATAACTGTTAAATTCATGAGAAGTGAACTCACCGCCTTGATCTGATCTCAAACATTTGATTTTCAATCTAGTTTATGTTTCCACCTTTGCTTTAAAGATCTTGAATTTCTCAAAGGCTTCAAACTTCTCCCTAAGAAAAGTCACCCACATCATTCTAGAATAGTCATCATCACCTTGAAAGCTTCTAGTCCTTGCTGGACCACATAAGTTAGTGTGAATCAAATCAAGTACATCATTAGATTTATCATGTATGCTCTTAAAAGAAGTTCTAACTTGCTTTCCCAATTGACATTCCTTACATACCGGATAATGAGGCTTCATAATCTTAGGTATATCTCTAGCTTCCTTTGTTGAACTGATCTTAACAATACAATCAAAATTAACATGACACAACCTCTTATTTCATAACTAACTCTCATCAATATGAGCAATCAAACATGTCTTATTACCAATGTTCAAGTGAAAGATATTACCTCCAGTTTGAGTACCGGTTGCAATCTCCAAACCAGTTTTGTTAATGATTTTGCATTTTCTATCTTTAAATTGAAGTTGGAAACCCTTGTCCACCAATTGACCAACACTTAAAAGATTATGCTTTAAACTTTCTACTTAATAGACATTATTAGTATTATGCTTGCCATCCAGAGAAATAATACCTCTACCTTTGATCATACATGCTTTGTCATCTCCAAATCTGACTTGACCGTCATTGTATTCTTTCAGGCACATAAATTTTCTTTTATCTCCAATCATATGATGTGAGCATCCACTATCAATTACCCATTCATCCTTGTCTTCAACTTTTGCTGCTAGGGCCTTTTCTTCATTCATGATAGCTGGTTCTGGTTCATCTTCCTTTAAAGCATAGAAGACCCATTCCTTTCCATTGCTGGATCCACTAGCAAAGTCTGATGTCGGTTCATCCTCAGAGTCATCACTTACTCCTTCCTCATCCGCTATGTAGCATTGTTTACTTTTCTTGAATCTATATCTTCTTTGATTAGGCTTAAATGATTTCTTAACTCTTTCTTCAAATCTTGCATTCTTTTTAGGACATCTAGATGCAAAATGACCAATCTTATTACATGCAAAACATTTAAAAGGTGCTTTTCCTTCATACTTACTTCTTGTTGGTCCTTTAGCTACTCTTCTAGAAAATAAGGCTTCAAGTTGCTCAAATTCTTCATCCTCTTCCTCATATCTTCCAATTCTTTTGCATATAAGGCTTTCCAATCACTTTTGTTGGTAGATGATGATGCATGAAAAGAAGGTTCAGATTTTGTAGCTCGAGAAGGTCCAAATTCTTCAAGCTCAAAAGAAAATAATTTCCCAATCAGAATGTCTCTGTTAACTAAAGTGTTTTTCATTGTTGTCAATTCATTAATTGCAGTTGCCTTCATCTCATAAGCCAGTGGAAGGGCTCTCAAGACTTTGGAAACTATTTCATCTTCACTCAGAGATCCTCTACAACATTGAATTCCCATGACAATCTCATTTACTCTTTCCATAAATGTAGCAATTCTTTCATTATATTCCATCTTCAAATTCTCATATCTTACCTGGTAACCATCAATTTTAGCAATTTTGATAGTAGGATCACCTTCATTCAGAGTTTGCAATTTATCCCACATAACCTTTGCAAATGATTTATCAGTCAATCCCATGATTTGTTGATCAGTAAGTGCACACAAGAGGGCTTCTCTAGCCTTGCAATCATTTTCAATATTCTTGTCCAAGTCTGTAGGAGAAGGATTGTCAGATGTCAGATCATAAGGTGTATATCCTTTCTCAATGATCTCCCAAATATCCTTGCCAAGACATCTAAAATGAGTTTCCATTCGGATTTTCCATATCCCATAATTTGTTCATCAAGCTTAGGGATTTTTCTTCTGAAAATAGTTGCCGATGGATTTGAAGTATTAGCTGCCATAGGATCTACCTCAAGCAGTTAAGCTTCTGCAAAAGAGGACCAAAGCTCTGATACCAATTGTTAGGATAACTGGTGAACAACTGAGAGGGGGGGTGGCTGAATCAGTTGTTAACAGATTATATTAATCAAACCACTTGTAACCTTCAACCGGAGCACATAAACATTGACTACCAGAATAGCAGAAACAGATACCGGTAAACAATAAAACTTATGAATGAAATAGAGAATTAACACAATGCAACCATACCACATAACACCAGGATTTGTACGTGGAAAACCCTGTAAAGGGAAAAACCATGGTGGGAAGCCTACTCACAGTCAGATGATACTTCTGCAGAAAGTATGTGATACAATAAGGGGCCTACACATGCAGGAAGGCGCACTGCCTAGAGCGTACTGGTCATTACAAAAGAGTCTCACTGACTATAGAGAGGTTATAACCACCTCAATTTAACTGGACACCAATCCAGAAGAATGAACTGCTAGAGATAGCATCTACCATGCCTGATTATAGTCTCGATTAAGCTCAATATCAAAGGCCTTTGACCTCTTACTTAAACCCAATTCGATCACCTATGATCAATCATATCTCCTTCGCATATGATATATCATTCCATGACCATGACATACGATCTACAATGAGATATTACATCAATTTATACAAACCCTAAGGCCTAAACTAGTTAGGTCAGCCACCTAAACGATATTACAATAAGATCATTACATATATCCATATTACAATGATATGCCATGTCGGCTTTAGACCAAAAAAAACAATAACCAATCCATAGAACATCCCGATAATGTGTAGAGAACACGTTAACATTATACCAGTCCATAACCTAGATAGGTACTAGACCTAATCTGGGTCCACCATGCCAAAGCGATATCTCCAATCAATTGAGGCACGATCAAGGATCACCTTCTGCATCCTGAATTCCATCTAGAAGCTGCACCAACACCACTTAGCATTATGTTAAGGTTTCTCAGTGAAATCTCTACCGGTTAACCTTAAACCCTTACCGGTAACACAAGATCTTCTATCGGTAACCAAAACCTATCTGCTGGTAACCAACCAAAACAGCTAGTGTTGACATCAATGCAACACATAATCAATTCATCCATATTGCCAACACATTTAACCATTTTTTTCCTTAATATAGCCTTTAATAACCTCTATGCCTAACCATTTATCCACATTTTTTCATTTTTATAGTTGTGGGGTCAATCCCATAATTGTGGACTTAACCCTTTCCCTTTTAAAATTTAAAATCTAATCTATTCCCCTTTATTTTGTCAACTTGATAAAACTAATGACACATTTTACAAGAATTGGTGTTAAATGTTAGTATTTAAACACATTCAATACATCCATTCTATTACCATTTGGAATGCATGTCTTCTCTTATTCTATATACTAGCGAGGAACATACTAGAAAAAAATATTTGGGTAAGCAACAATGTAGAGTTTCACATTATGCAAGTTTGATTTTAGAATCTCCAAGAAAATTTATTCAAAACCACAAATTTGACTTAGACCTCTAGACTTGACCCTTGATAGAGTATATATCTAGTGTATAGTAAAAGTTAACCCATTGGTAGAAAGATCACATATATCATAAACATACACCAATCTAATATCAAGATCGTTAGCACAACCAATTAGTATTTAAACATAAAAATAAATTATCTAAGATCACCTTCATTAATTAATTAATTTTAATGGCCGTAATTATCTTTTTAAAAATTTGACGTGTACGACCCACATAATTTGATGTAAACTTAACATTTTTTGATTTTTTTTTTTTTTAAATACAAAAGAATTTTGTGTAGATTGATGACATATATTTTTTTTCCAAAATTCTTTAAATAAAAAAGTTATTAAATTAACAAAATTAGTTAATATTTCAAATTTATGGACCCGATTTAGTATAAATTAAATGAAAAATAGTTAAAATAATCAATTTTTAAATAAATTTACATATTTAGAATCTAGACAGTATAATCTGAAATGGGTTTTAATTTCGTATAAAAATTCTCATATTAGAGGCACGTAAACTATTTAAGAAGTTCATATTTGTGCTTTCATTCATGGAGATTTGAATTTGTAGGTCCATGTCTCAGGTATCGCCATCCCAAGCCTATCCTGGACCTAATCCCGAGCCAAGTGGCGGGTTGTGGAATCAACTTCCACAAAACGGGCCCCCGTTTTCAAACAAGGGCGGCTTGTGGAAAAAAAATAGGGGCCCGTTTATTTTGCTTCAGACCCCCGTTACCTTCGACTCAGTAGCCCGAAGCATAAATGGGCCCCCGTTTATAAGAGTGCGTTTTCCAATGTGCGGGACTTCCATGAATTTGTGACTCATTA